>NC_084800.1:3718125-4955000 GCF_963169125.1 Humulus lupulus
GTATATCTTCATCGTGATTCGTCTTTAAGGGTGATACATCGAGATTTGAAAGTTAGCAATATTCTCTTAGACGAAAATATGAACCCAAAAATTTCAGACTTCGGACTGGCACGGATTTTTCAAGGGACAATGGATCAAGTAAACACTCGAAGGGTAGTCGGAACATTGTAAGTAGGATATTAAATATGCTTTGTTATAACGAAAGCAATGTTAATTCTGTACTAGAAGTATGGTTTTCAAGAACTAATGGAACATTTTCTTGGTTCAATCAACTAATGCAGAGGCTACATGTCTCCAGAATATGCCATGAGCGGGATATTTTCTGAAAAATCTGATGTATTTAGCTTTGGTGTACTGCTATTAGAGATAATCAGTGGGAGGAAGATTTCCAACTTCCACTACTATGACCAAGACCTAAGCCTTATTGCTCACGTGAGTTCATACTAGTTTCTCCTAATTTAAATCATACTTGGTTCGTTTTTCAAACGGTCATCTTGATTGGTCAGACATGTTTGTTTTGTAGGCATGGCGACTGTGGAATGAAAGTAGAGGACTAGACTTGGTTGATGAAGCAGTGGCGGAGTCATACTCTGCACCAGAAGCAATAAGGTGCATACATATTGGTTTGTTATGTGTACAAGATCACGCCGCTGATAGACCAACAATGCTGGATGTGGTTTCCATGTTGATCAACGAAACATATCGTCCTCAACCTAAACAACCCTTCTTTACTTGCCAGCGTCAGCCACAAACCGGAATTAGCTCCGCGAATGAAGCCACCGTATCATTATTTGAAGGCCGATGAGTCACTCCTTCGTTTAAGTAAATTTTGCAAATTCATGCTTTTATCTATAAACTCTGACAGTTGACAACAGAGTTACTGTGTCAGCTGAATAGTATTTGATACTAAAGCAAGAACGGTAAAGAAATCTCAATCTATTTGGACAGAGTGCACATGTCAATATAAATATATAGGTGTACAAATTTTTGTTACGTTATTCCTTATGGAAGAGCTTTGAGCATCCTGGGGACACATTCTTACCAGGAGCAGAGTTGGGTCGTAATGTCAAAACTGGGGAGAGTTTTGTGTTGACTTCGTGGAATAGCAATAGTGATCCTTCAGTTGGAGATTTCACTTTTGGAGTTTCCAAAACGAAACCACCAGAAGTTTCCATTTGGATAAACGGATCGAAGGTACTATGGAGAAGTGGACCATGGGCTAAAATTAAGTTCACGGGTATACCAGACATGGATCCAAATTATGGAAGTCCTTCCAATCTCGTAGAAGAAGCAGAAGAAGGAACGATACGTCTCCGTTTTAATTGGGACTACAACAACTCGGCTGTGGGAATAATTTTCATCACATCTACAGGTGTTCTAACACTTGAGGCAAAAGAAATAGATAAAGGCAACGACTGGTATACGGACTGGGTGGCACCAGCGACTCGCTGCGATGTCTATGGAGTTTGTGGACCTTTTGGGGTATGCAACGAGTCTGTGTCTCCCATTTGCAAGTGTTTGAAGGGTTTTGAACCAAAATCATTTGAAGAGTGGAGCAAAGGAAATTGGACTGGAGGGTGCCTGAGACGGAACCAATTAAGTTGTGACAAAAACACCACTGGTTTAGCCTCACAAAGAGGTAAAAACGATGGATTTTGGAAGATAGGTAATGTGAAACTTCCCGAGTTATATGAATATGAGATTGACTATTCTGATAAGGAGAGCTGTCAAAACTGGTGCCTGAATAATTGCTCTTGCATAGCTTATGCATATGTAGAAGGAATAGGGTGTTTAGTCTGGTACAAAGGCCTGATTGACATTAGTCCCTATGATGCAGAAGACCTTTTCCTTCGCCTTGCTGACGCAGAAATAGGTGAGAGAGAACATGCCTAGGAAAATTCTGAAATTGCAAGTGTTTTTTCCTCTTCTCCATAGCTAATTTCATGAGTTGACTGATTGTTTAGATGGAGGAGCAGGACATAAAGTTAAGAAGATTATCATCAGCCTTGCAACTCTTTCTACTGTTGGGACAATAGCAGTCATAGTATTATGTTTGCAGAGACGGAGAGATAGAAAAAAGGGTAAGAAAAGTATTAGATGGACAAAATATTGAACTGTATTTCTCTCTCTTAACACAAACACGTGCACGCACTGGATTTGCCTCATCACGCAAATGCAATACAAATGGCCAAACGCTTACACTAACGGTAGTTTGGCATTGGCTTGAAATTATTCCAGTTGCTACAATACTGACACTAAAAATAATGCTTAAAAAATCAGGAAACACTATGGAGACCACAGAGCACATTGACTTTGGCACCATTTTACATGTGACAAACAACTTCAGCCCAACGAACAAACTTGGGCAAGGAGGATTTGGTTCTGTTTACAAGGTTACTCTACGTTATTTCTTCAGTATCAATTTTAATGAAGTTTAACAAGTAAAATATCCATTCACTTACAAATTTGAGCTCCATTTGCAGGGAAAATGTCCGGATGGGAGGGAAATAGCAGTTAAAAAACTCTCTAGTAGCTCAGGGCAAGGCACAGAAGAATTCAAGAATGAGTTGATATTGATCTCAAAACTCCAACACAGAAATCTTGTTAGGCTCTTGGGCTACTGCATTGAGAAAGAAGAGAAATTACTAGTTTATGAGTTCATGCAAAATAAAAGCCTGGACAATTTCATCTTTGGTATTGGATTTACTAATTAAGCAACATCTGTTTTTTGCTTTATATATATACTTTGCTATTCTAATCTACAATTTTTGTTACTTTAATAATTTGTTTTCTATTGCATACCAATCCATTCTTGTTTAATCTAAATCTACATTTTATTTTGATCAATAATTTACCAGCAATTGTCATTACAAGCTCAAACAACTATGTATGTTGCATAACAGAGCACAGCATGAAAAATATCATGATTATGATTGCCTTAAAAATCATATGACAAACTTCAGTTAACAAATAAACAAGATGGGATGTGAAAGAGGAAACAAGACATTAAATACTGATTAATGTTTACTGGGTGCATGAATTAGATCCAAGAGGAAGAGAACAGCTGAACTGGGGTACTCGGGTGAACATCATACTAGGAGTTGCTAGAGGTCTTTTATATCTCCATCGTGACTCATCTTCAAGAGTGATACACAGAGATTTAAAGGCCAGCAACATTCTTTTAGATGAGAAGATGAACCCAAAGATATCAGACTTTGGATTGGCTCGCATTTTCGAAGGAACACTGGATCTCGCAAATACTCAAGGGGTTGTTGGAACTTTGTAAGCATCTCAATCTGTTCATATGTTTTCATTGTGTTACTGCTTTCTTAGGGCTAGAAGAGCTATATATTCAAATGATTATGTAGCATTAATTAATGGTGTAATGTTTTAAATAAGTACAGAGGCTACATGTCTCCTGAATATGCCATGGGTGGAGTCTTTTCAGAAAAATCAGATGTCTTTAGCTTTGGCGTATTGATCTTAGAGATAGTTAGCGGCAAGAAGAACTCTAACTTCCATTATTATGAGAAACCTCTTAGCCTTATTGCTCATGTGAGTTCAAGTTATAATATTTTTTTAGAGTGTCGTTGTTTGATATTTAAGATGTAACACTTTCTTATAATAATTATTAAATTAAATTAAGTAGGACTTAATATTAAATTTCACTGGTTACAACTTTTTCTGATGTTGGGTGTGACTAACCCTTCTTTTTTATATTTTTCAAGGAGACTAGATAGTAGATACGAGTATGACTATACGTCAATATAAAAGGGGCAATGTCCCACGTCTTTTTATTGGAGCTATGTCTGAGAATAATAACTATAATAACTGTGGAGTAAATTCCCTCATGAGCTGTCAAAACCAGAAACAAACAGAACATCAGTTACAACCAACTCAGCAAGTCTCTAGACACAACATCTAATTAACCCAACCGTTTACAACAACAATTTTTTTTTTCTTTCATGTAAAAGGGAAAGAAAGGGGCTGTGAGTGTGAGGCTTGACCATTCTTGTAAAAGGGGTTCAGCTTTTGGTTGACTCTTGAGAAGAAAAAGATACAGAGAGAGTTTGTAAGAAAGGGGTTTATTTTGTAAGGGTTCTGAAAAGAAAAGAAATACAGAAAACGAAAAGAAAAACTGAGAGAAGGAAGGAAGGATTACCTGTCGATACTGTGGCATGGATTCCTTGATCATTGATGTACCAAATTGAA
The DNA here is from genome assembly GCF_963169125.1 of Humulus lupulus. NCBI lineage: Eukaryota > Viridiplantae > Streptophyta > Magnoliopsida > Rosales > Cannabaceae > Humulus > Humulus lupulus. The sequence goes on from NC_084800.1 coordinate 3,722,338, forward strand.
TGTCTAGTGCAGATCTGAGCTTCCCTGAGGAGAGCTCAACGAGGTCGTAACCCAGATTGGGGTGAACCTCGATAAAATTGTTGTCTTGCATCCTCTCTTTATTTTTCTTTCTTCTGATTGCTTGAACTTGTTGATTGCTTCTGATTTCTGAATGGTTTGTGCATGAGTTCTCGAAGTCTTGTTCAACTCTGCATAGATAAAAGTCAGGTAAAAGGTTTTAATCTATTAGCTGAATATTCATTGAACTCTGTGGTCATTTTGGTCCACACGCGTGATTGTTGAAAGGTCATTTGTGACCTTGGTTTTGCTAATGTGTCTGTGAGTTGGTGTAGGGCAGAAAAGTAATTTTCCTTCCTACAATAACGTATGTGGAAAACCAGGTGGAGTCAAGCTTCCCTTTGAGAAGAGAAGACCTATGGTGGTGATAGTTTTATAGTAGACTTGTCTATATATGTCATTTTATCTTGATTCTCGTTCTAATCCACAAGATTGATGATGCTTACAATTACAAGAGAAAATAAAAAAGTTGAAGCAATTTATAAGAGCTGACTCAACTTTATATGTAATATAAATAAATATCATATAAAGAGTTTAGAATATGCAAATGTGTTGTAATATTGATTAAAATAATAATCCGTTCGCCAGAAATTGTGTCGTAGCATGTCAATATTGAATATATTTCTGTTATCCTTCTTCTGGTTTCAATCCCAATATTGCTATGCAAATTATAACATAACATCGTCCCAAGCCTTATCTCAAACACAAACTCTAGTCTCCTCTAACCAAATTTTTGAGTTAGGCTTCTTCAATCCAACTAATTCTTCAGATCATTATGTGGGCATCTGGTACAAGGGAACTTCACCCCTTACTGTTGTATGGGTGGCTAACAGAGAGAATCCGCTTAAAAACGCAGACTATGCAACGGCAAGTCTAACGATTGGCAATAATGGAAATCTGGAGCTTGTGAGTGGTAAGAACAAGTCTGTGACCTGGTCAACTAATATTCATGTTCGATCAAATAGTTCAGTAGCAGCTCTTTCAGATGATGGTAACTTGGTTTTGAAAGATGGCATATCAGGAGAAAGCTTGTGGCAGAGCTTCCACCATCCAGGGAACACATTCTTACCTGGAGAGAATTATAATCTCAAAACTGGAGAGAATTATGTGTTGACCTCTTGGAAGAGTGACAGTGATCCATCGCCTGGTAATTTCACCGTTGGAATCTCGAAACAGGCACCGCCACAAGTTTTCATTTGGATCAATGAAACAACACCTCACTGGAGAAGTGGGCCATGGGACAAATCCAGGTTCATTGGAGTACCTGAGTCGGCTAATTTATATTCAAGTTCAATTAATCTTCAAAGTGACTTTGACAAGGGAACAATTTTTTTGTATTTCTATATGTTCAACAAATCCAATCTCGCAAATATGTTTGTTTCACCGCAAGGTCTTTTGAAACATATCTTCAAAGACAATGCCGACGACACTTGGAAAACTGTATGGGAGGGACCAAAAAGTCGATGCGACTTATACGGAACTTGCGGGGCTTTTGGAGTATGCAAAACATTTGAATCTCCAATTTGCAAGTGTTTAAATGGGTTTGTACCAAAATCATACCAAGAGTGGACGAGTGAAAATTGGAGAGGAGGGTGCAAGAGAAGAACCAACTTACACTGTGAGAAAAACAATAGTAGCCAATCTTCAAATGGAGGAAAAGCTGATGGATTTTACAAGATGAGTATGCTAAAACTACCAGACTTGTATACGTATGTGGACATTAATGAAGCCAGTAATTGCCACACATGGTGCCTGAATAATTGTTCTTGCGTAGCTTATGCTTATGTGAATGGAATAGGCTGTTTGGTTTGGTCAGAAGGTCTTATTGACATTCAGGGCTTTTCCTCTGGTGGGGAGGATCTTTTTATTCGCCTTGCACAAATTGAACTTGGTGAGAAATTTGTTGCTCTTAATCTCTTTTTTCTCAATTCCAACACATATATGATCCATTATATTCATTTCTTATTTAGTTGGAGGACAGAAAACCAGGAAGATTGTCATCATCCTCACAGTTATTTCTGGTTGTGCCCTTCTTGTTGCTGTTGTTTTCATATTTCAAAGATGGAGAACTAACCACACAAGTAAGAAAATGATAAAACTTCTATCAAATGTAAATTTTCACTTTATAGTTTCTTGTATTTCTATCAAAATTTATCTGACCTCAATATTGCACCAAATTTTAAAGCTGGAATAGCAGGGCCCGTTAAGGAGATCCTAAAGAAATTTGGTTTGGCTAAGATAGGTGAGGCTCTAGTACCCAATCTTCAAAGTGCCAAACAACAAGATCCATCTGAGTTAAGTGTTTTGGAATTGGATAGCGTTTTAGCTGCTACAAACCATTTCAACATCACAAACAAACTCGGGCAAGGAGGGTTCGGTTCTGTTTACAAGGTAATTACTTTGCGTTTTTAACAAAAAATAGTGTTACTCACTGCACTGTGTTTTGAAAAAAAAGAGTAAATAATGTCAGAACACCACATAAAAAAATGAGAGGTTTATCTACTTGCAGGGAAAATTACCAGATGGAAGGGAAATAGCAGTCAAAAGATTGTCAAGTAGCTCGGGCCAAGGCATAGAAGAGCTTAAGAATGAGATGATTTTGATCTCTAAACTTCAACACAGAAATCTTGTCAAGCTCTTAGGTTGCTGCATTGAAGAAGAAGAGAAGTTACTAATTTATGAGTTTATGCCCAACAGAAGCTTGGACACTTTTATCTTCGGTTGGTTTCCACATGTTCTCTTAATTTGCTCCCTATCCAAATTGAGTTCACATATTAACTATCATGCAGGATACACCAACTTGTTTGCATCCCTCAATCTTTATTTTGTTTCATTCATCTGTTTTTTGAAAGTAAATTAGGTTATTCATCCTCTAAAACATAAGATATATATTAACATTTATGATCAATTATGTAGATCCAAGTAAAAGTGCACAGATCAGTTGGGCTACACGCTTTAAAATTATTCATGGAGTTGCTAGAGGCCTTGTATATCTTCATCGTGATTCGTCTTTAAGGGTGATACATCGAGATTTGAAAGTTAGCAATATTCTCTTAGACGAAAATATGAACCCAAAAATTTCAGACTTCGGACTGGCACGGATTTTTCAAGGGACAATGGATCAAGTAAACACTCGAAGGGTAGTCGGAACATTGTAAGTAGGATATTAAATATGCTTTGTTATAACGAAAGCAATGTTAATTCTGTACTAGAAGTATGGTTTTCAAGAACTAATGGAACATTTTCTTGGTTCAATCAACTAATGCAGAGGCTACATGTCTCCAGAATATGCCATGAGCGGGATATTTTCTGAAAAATCTGATGTATTTAGCTTTGGTGTACTGCTATTAGAGATAATCAGTGGGAGGAAGATTTCCAACTTCCACTACTATGACCAAGACCTAAGCCTTATTGCTCACGTGAGTTCATACTAGTTTCTCCTAATTTAAATCATACTTGGTTCGTTTTTCAAACGGTCATCTTGATTGGTCAGACATGTTTGTTTTGTAGGCATGGCGACTGTGGAATGAAAGTAGAGGACTAGACTTGGTTGATGAAGCAGTGGCGGAGTCATACTCTGCACCAGAAGCAATAAGTTGCATACATATTGGTTTGTTATGTGTACAAGATCACGCCGCTGATAGACCAACCATGCTGGATGTGGTTTCCATGTTGATCAACGAAACATATCGTCCTCAACCTAAACAACCCTTCTTTACTTGCCAGCGTCAGCCACAAACCGGAATTAGCTCCGCGAATGAAGCCACCGTATCATTATTTGAAGGCCGATGAGTCACTCCTTCGTTTAAGTAAATTTTGCAAATTCATGCTTTTATCTATAAACTCTGACAGTTGACAACAAAGTTACTGTGTCAGCTGAATAGTATTTGATACTAAAGCTAGAACGGTAAAGAAATCTCAATCTATTTGGACAGAGTGCACATGTCAATATAAATATATAGGTGTACACATTTTTGTTACGTTATTCTTATTTTAAAGTAATTGTTCGACCTTATCTAATCTCTTCAATATATATATATATATATATATATATATAAAATTCTCTGAAAATATTATTACCATTTCTTAGACTTGCTCCATCAAGTGTGAGAAATTGAACGGCAGGGTGCCTCAGTGAACACACACGAAAAATATATATGAAGTTGACTGAGACAGAGTCCTCTATCAGTCTAGACCATAGTAAATTATACTATTATATAACATTCAATGCTCCAAGGGAAGGCGATAGTTTTTTTTTTTTTTTTTTACTTTTTTATTCTATCCCCCAAAGTCTAACTCCTATGCTCATTATATATAAAAAATAAATAACAATATAACAAGTGGGACAATTGTTATGATGTGGAGAGAATTATCAAGAAATTGCTTGCTAAATTCAACTTCTTAAGAGAAAAAAGAAAAGAAAAGGGAATATTATGTTGTTACTTTTTTTTGAAAAAAACATTGGGATCATTGTCTTTACTTATATCCCTAGGTTCTGGCCAAAAGAATGGAAATGATAAAGCTTTCATAGGTTTATTCTTTCGAGTTATACTATTCTGTATTTTTTTCATCTAAATCTCGCTCCGTAATTTATAACTTAATTTCATCCCAAACATTATCTCAAGGCCACACCCTGGTCTCTTCCAACCAAATTTTCGAGTTAAATAACTCAAATTTAACACAAAATTTAACGAGCCCGAGCTGTGTTATATACCAACAAAAATCATGAGACTCTATCTAAAAATCAATTGGTTATTAGTAGAATTACCATATTATTATACTCAGCATCAACTGAATAGCATTTAATACTGAATCGAACGGTGAAGAAATCTCAGTCTATTATGTACATAGTAGGCATGCCAATATTTGTTACCTTAGTTTAAAGTCTTAGAAATCGAACGGCTGTGGTGCCTCGGTGAGCACAAAGATAAGGAAGTCCGGAAAAAAAAAAGGAAATATGAGAAGTTGACTGAGACTGAGTCCTAAGTCTAGACAATGGTAAATTATACTGTTATATAACATTCAATGTGCTAAGGGAAGGCGATAGATTTTATTTTATCCCCCAAAGTCTAACTTCTATGCTCATTGTACGTATAATAAATAAATAAAATTATAACAACTGGGACAACTATTATGATATGAAGAGAATTAACAAGAAAATGTTTGCTAAATTTAACTTCTTAAGAGAAAAAAGAAAAGAAAAGAAGGGAATATTATGTTGTTGGTATAGGGATTGCTAAAACTTTTTTTTTTTAAACAAAAACATTGTAATCTTTGTCTTTACTTATATCCTCAGGTTCTAGCCAAATGGATGCAAATGATAAAGATTTCATTGCTTTATTCTGCCGAGTTATACTATTCTACATTTTTTCATCCAAATCCTGCTATGCAATTTATAACATAACTTCATCTCATGCATTATCTCAGGGCCAAACTCTGGTCTCCTCCAACCAAATTTTCGAGCTAGGCTTCTTTAGTCCCAATAGCTCTGCAAATACGTACGTGGGAATCTGGTATAAGAAATTCTCACCCTTTACAGTTGTGTGGGTGGCAAACAGAGACAACCCCGTTACAGTTGCAGACTCTCCACCAAGTCTAACCATTGGCAGCAATGGAAATCGAGAGCTCTTGGATAGAAACCGCAACTCTGTTTGGTCTACCAATGTCAAAATCCGATCCAATAATAGCTCAGTGGAAATTCTTTCTGATTACGGAAGCTTAATACTCAAAGATGATACACAGAGCTTATGGAAGAGCTTTGAGCATCCTGGGGACACATTCTTACCAGGAGCAGAGTTGGGTCGTAATGTCAAAACTGGGGAGAGTTTTGTGTTGACTTCGTGGAATAGCAATAGTGACCCTTCAGTTGGAGATTTCACTTTTGGAGTTTCCAAAACGAAACCACCAGAAGTTGCCATTTGGATAAACGAATCGAAGGTACTATGGAGAAGTGGACCATGGGCTAAAACTAAGTTCACGGGTATACCAGATATGGATACAAGTTATGGAAGTCTTTTCAATATCGTAGAAGATGCAGAAGAAGGAACGATACGTCTCCAATATAATTGGGACTACAACAACTCCGATATGATAGTGGGAAATTTATTCATCACATCTACAGGTGTTCTAACCCTTGAGTATAAAAAAATACACGAAGGCGGCGATTGGAATACGGACTGGGTGGCACCAGCAACTAGGTGCGATATCTATGGAACTTGTGGGCCTTTCGGGGTATGCAATGACTCGGAGTCTCCCATTTATAAGTGTTTGAAAGGTTTTGAACCAAAATCATTTGAAGAGTGGAGCAAAGGAAATTGGACTGGAGGGTGCCTGAGACGGAACCAATTAAGTTGTGACAAAAACACCACTGGTTTAGCGTCACAGAGAGGTAAAAACCATGGATTTTGGAAGATAGATAATGTGAAACTTCCCGATTTATATGAATATGAGATCGACTATTCTGACAAGGAGAGCTGTCAAAAATGGTGCCTGAATAATTGCTCTTGCATAGCTTATGCATATGTAGAAGGAATAGGGTGTTTAGTCTGGTACAAAGGCCTGATTGACATTAGGTGGTTTCCCTATGATGCAGAAGACCTTTTCCTTCGCCTTGCTGACGCAGAAATAGGTGAGAAAGAACATGCCTTGGAAAATGTAGGAGATATATCAACCTGTATAGATTAGAAGAACAATACAACTAGGCAAAACATATACTGTTAATCGAAATTAGAACACCAGAATCAATGAAATCAAAAATTAAGAGAAATAAAAGGGCCAAAACAGAAAGCAATCGACACAGTGATTTTATACTGGTTCAAGATCAAAGATCAATGTGATCTTTGACTCTACATCCAGTTGAATACTATCCCTTTATTAATCAAGAACTCAGAAGTGCAAAATTACAACAGTTAAGAAGTATATCACCAGACAATGAGAGATTTAATGGTGAGTAAACTCAGAACTACTCAACAGCAACTTATCACCATAACACATCCGTTCATAGTGTTATGCCAGCTTCTTCTCTCCTTCTGTCGTGCATATACTTCTCTTTCTCTCTTTGTAGTTTCTAGTTCTCTTTCTCACTTTCTCTCTCTGTTCTCTTCTTGCTCTGTTTTTCTGTGTGTGTTTTTCTGATGAGCCGAGACCCCTCATATATATATGCCTCTTAAAAGAATAGGCAAAAGCCTCACAAACTAACTTAACTGACTTAACAGAGTTAGTTAAAGACTGTTGGATTTGAATGAATACCAATACCACAAATTCCACTTTATTCTTTCAAAACTCAACAGTAAGAGGCAGGGATAGTATTCCAGCCTTGGTATTATTTTCCAAGGCTAAGCAAGTTTAAACAGTACCTAAACTTGCTTACTGAGAGTACCTTGGTACCAACATCTGCAGGATTTTCTTCAGTCCTTACTTTGCTCAGTTCAATGACACCTTCTTCTATCTTTTCTCTTATCCAGAATAGTCTAATGTCTATGTGTTTGCTTTTCTCATGATATACCAGATTTTTGCATAGATGAATTGAAGATTGACTGTCCGAGAAGACTGTAACCTTTCCTTTTAGAACTTTCAATTCAGACAGTATCCCTTTTAGCCAAATTGCTTCCTTGAATGATTCTGTGGTGGCTATAAACTCTGATTCAGTAGTTGAAAGTGAAACTACTGATTGTTGTTGTACCTTCCAGCTTATGCAATTCTTATTAGTTAGAAACATGTAAGATGTGGTCGATTTTCTGGTATCCTTGTTGGCTGCATAATCTGCATCTACAAAACCCTGTAATTCCATTTCATCTTCAACTCTCTTGTAAATCAAACCATGATTCCAGGTGCCTTTCAAGTATCTAATGAGCCATTTTAGAGCCTTCCAATGTTCTTGACCTGGGTTTGACATGTACCTACTTAGTACACTCAATGCATGAGCAATGTCAGGCCTTGTACTGACCATAATATACATGACACACCCCAAGGCAGCAGAGTATGGCACCTTACTCATTTCCTTCATTTCTTCATCACTTGAGGGACATTGGTCTTTAGTTAGCTCAAATTGGCCTCCTAAAGGAATGGAGGTACTTTTAGCATCTTGTAAGTGAAACTTTTGAACAACCTTCTGTATGTAGCTCGACTGTCTTAAGTACATCCTTCCTTCATCCCGATTTCTCACAACTTCAATGCCAAGAATCTTTTGTACTTGCCCCAGCTCCTTCATTTCAAATTCCTTTTTCAGCTTCACCTTGATGTTGTTGATTATGGTTTTATCTCTGCTTAAGATAAGCATATCATCAACATATAATAATAAGTAAACTGCAATAGAGGAGTTTAGACCTTTGTAGTATAGACAGTGATCAAACTGAGATCTAGTGAACCCGATATCTTGCATGTAGGTGTCAAATCGTTTGTTCCACTGTCTTGGTGATTGCTTAAGACCATATAACGATTTTTTCAGTTTGCATACTAACTCCTCATTATTGTGTTCCACCTTAAATCCTGGGGGCTGTTTCATATAAATGTCTTCTTCTATGAATCCATTTAAGAAGGCTGTCTTCACATCTAGTTGCTCCACTTCTAAGTCTTGTTGAACAGCTAGGGACAGCATTAGTCTTATTGTCTTATACTTAACAACTGGTGAAAAAAATTCTGTGTAGTCTGTCCCTTCTACTTGAGTGAACCCCTTTGCCACCAACCGTGCCTTATACCTTACTGAGTCTTCATTTGTTGTTCCCTCTTTAATTTTGTAAATCCACTTACAATCTATCACCTTTTGCTTGGCTGGTCTAGATACAAGATCCCATGTTTTATTTTTATTTAGAGCCTCCATTTCTTCCTTCATAGCCAGCAGCCACTTGTCCTTGTCTCTTCCTGAAATAGCTTCTTCAAAGCTGTTTGGTTCAGGGATTTCAGACTGCTGAACAACAGACAAGGCATATGCAATCAAATCAGCTTCTGCATATCGTGATGGAGGATTAATTTCCCTTCTTATTCTGTCCCTTGCCAGTTGATAATCTGCCAAATTTTCTTGTGTCTCATCACTGTCTTGATCATTCTTTTCAGGTTGTCTTTGAGCTTCATCATCCCTATCTTCTTGCTGAGTTTGGTCAATATCAGTTTTGACTGTTTGTTGTGTGCTTTTGATACCTGAAATGTCAGAAAGCACACTGCCTTTCTCGGCTGTTAAGTAGGGAAAATCATATTCATTAAATACAACATTCCTAGCAATTATGATTTTGAGCCTACCCTTTTGATTAACACAAATTCTATAGCCTTTTGTGCCTATTTGATAACCAAGGAAAATTCCTTTAATTGATCTAGGCTCAAGTTTATCTTTAGATTGATGTACATATGCTGTACATCCAAATACTTTTAAATGTTTAAGACTAGGTTGTCTACCATACCACATTTCAAAAGGTGATTTCAAGTTTATGGATCTGTTTGGGCTTCGGTTTATCAAATAACAGGCTGTTGCTAAGGCTTCTCCCCAATAAACTTTTCCTAATCCTGAACTGAGTAACAAGCATCTGACTTTATTCAATAGGGTCCTATTCATTCGTTCAGCAACCCCATTCTGCTCAGGTGTATTAACAATAGTCCTATGTCTTGTTATGCCACTTTCTTTACATAAAACATCAAACTCATGATTAACAAACTCTAAACCATTATCTGTTCTAAGAGTTTTTATTTTTAAATCGGTTTGGTTTTCAATCTGAGTTTTCCAAGTTTTAAAGTGATCTAAACACTCATTTTTAGTTCTCAATAGGCAAGTCCACACACACCTACTATAGTCATCAACTATAGAGAGAAAATAGTGTTTACCTGTATTTGTTGGAATCTTGTAGGGTCCCCATAAATCTGCATGAATGTACTCTAAGATCCTCTTTGTGGTATGTCGGGCTTGAGTAAACTTGATCTTGTGTTGCTTGCCAAGTATGCATACTTCACAGAATGGGAGAGCACAAGTTTTTAGTTGTTCAATGCTCCCTTGTCTGTGTAGTTCTCTTAGTCCTTGTTCACTTATATGCCCGAGCCTTTGATGCCACAAAAACATTTCATTTTCTTGTCCTTTTACAGTTCCAGCTTCAGCAGTGGGAACTGTTTCACCATCCAGTACATAAAGGCCATTTATTTTCTTGCCTTTCATTATGAGTAGGGAGCCCTTAGTTATCTTGAGAACACCATTTGTTGATTTGTAGGAGTAGCCTTCATCTTCAAGAGTCCCTAGGGAGATCAGATTTCTTCTCAAATCTGGAATGTGTCTCACATCTGACAGGATCTTAACTTCTCCATTAAACTGTTTGACAGCAACTTTGCCAATACCTGTGACCCTGCAAGAGACATCATTTCCCATTAGTACTTTGCCACCATTAACATTTTTATAATCAAAAAATGATTCTCGATTTGGACACATGTGATATGTGCATCCAGAATCGAGTATCCACTCCCTGTTATGTGCAGTTTCTGAGATGGTAAATGCATCTCCATCAGTTGACCACTCATCATTGTTCTCCTCGGCTACTGCAGCTGTGTTTCCAGCTGCCTTAGGATCACTTCTTGGCTTCTGATCTTGTTTAGGATGATTAGAATGATGTGATCTGAAGCTTGCTTGTTGTTCTTTGTACTTATTACATAATCTTTGAATGTGTCCTGTTTTGCCACAGAAATAGCACTTTCTGTCTCCTCTTCCCCGAGATTTAGACCTTGAATGTGAGTGATGTTGCTGGTTTCTTGAGGAACTTCTTCTTGGAGTTCTTCCTCTGGCCATGTACACTTCCTCTTTCTTTGATTCCCTTTCCAGTTGCAACTCAAACTCTTTTGACTTAAGAGCACATAGAACATCTTTTAAGGCAATCACATCCCTGCCATATTTGATAGCAGCCTTAACTTCTTGATAGGCAATCAGTAATGATCTCAGGAGTATTATGGCTTGGCTTTCTTCATCTACAACATGCTTAATATTGGCAAGACCTACAATAATCTCATTAAACTTGTCAATATTTTCATCTAAAGACATAGTAGATATCATTCGAAAACCATAAAAACTTTCGAGCAAGTTTATCTTGCTGGAAATTGAAGGTTTCATATACAGTTCCTCCAATTTATCCCATATTTCTTTTGCTGTCTTTTCACCAGTTAGCTTCCTTCTGACTGTGTTTGACAGATGCATTATTATCGTGTAGTAAGCCATTTCCTCCATTTCTGCTATTTCTTCTGGTTTCTTTTCAGCCAACAATTTGGTATCACCTAACACCTTGGCTACCTTCTGGTGAACTAGAATGCCTTTAAGACTCTCCCTCCAAAGAGAAAAGTCACCTGTTCCATCAAACTTTTCCAGTTCGAACTTAGCCATTGTTGCAGTGTGTTCTTTAACAGCTTCTTGATCAATTTCTTGTTTGTTCTTGCAGCGGAAATATCAGTTTCTTGAATTGTTCTTCTTGATCAGACCTGGCTCCTGGTACCACTTGTAGGAGATATATCAACCTGTATAGATTAGAAGAACAATACAACTAGGCAAAACATATACTGTTAATCGAAATTAGAACACCAGAATCAATGAAATCAAAAATTAAGAGAAATAAAAGGGCCAAAACAGAAAGCAATCGACACAGTGATTTTATACTGGTTCAAGATCAAAGATCAATGTGATCTTTGACTCTACATCTAGTTGAATACTATCCCTTTATTAATCAAGAACTCAGAAGTACAAAATTACAACAGTTAAGAAGTATATCACCAGACAATGAGAGATTCAATGGTGAGTAAACTCAGAACTACTCAACAGCAACTTATCACCATAACACATCCGTTCATAGTGTTATGCCAACTTCTTCTCTCCTTCTGTCGTGCATATACTTCTCTTTCTCTCTTTGTAGTTTCTAGTTCTCTTTCTCACTTTCTCTCTCTGTTCTCTTCTTGCTCTGTTTTTCTGTGTGTGTTTTTCTGATGAGCCGAGACCCCTCATATATATATGCCTCTTAAAAGAATAGGCAAAAGCCTCACAAACTAACTTAACTGACTTAACAGAGTTAGTTAAAGACTGTTGGATTTGAATGAATACCAATACCACAGAAAATTATGAAATTGCAAGTGTTTTTTCCTCTTCTCCATAGCTAATTTCATGAGTTGAATGATTGTTTAGATGGAGGAGCAGGACATAAAGTTAAGAAGATTATCATCAGCCTTGCAACTCTTTCTTCTGTAGGGACAATAATAGTCATAGTATTATGTTTGCAGAGACGGAGAGAAAGAAAAAAGGGTAAGAAAAGTATTAGAAGGACAAATATTGAACTGTATTTCTCTCTCTTAACACAAACACGGGCATGCACTGGATTTGCCTCATCACGCAAATACAATACAAATGGCCAAACACTTACACTAACGGTAGTTTAGCATTGGCTTGAAATTATTCCAGTTGCTACAATACTGACACTAAAAATAATGCTTAAAAAAATCAGGAAACACTATGGAGACCACAGAGCACATTGACTTGATGCAGTCAAGTGACAATTCTAGAGATACCCTTCAATTCTCAAAAGAACATGATCCCTCCGAGCTTCCTAGTTTCGACTTTGGCACCATTTTACATGTGACAAGCAACTTCAGCTCAACAAACAACTTCTATGTACATCATCACTGAATTACATATTTGTTACAGAAAAAGAGAAAAGGAATATTCTTCCATCATTACACCACTATAACCAAAAAGTGCAATAACAGAAAGGTGAAATTATACTAACAAATTATAACAGAATGAATGAGACCACTATGACAGCTATGCACAAAATAACAGTCTATGAATATTTTATTTTCTAACAGGAGTTGTTAGAGGTCTTTTATAACTCCATCGTGACTCTTCTTTAAGAGTGATACACAGAGATTTAAAGGCCAGCAACATTCTTTTAGATGAGAAGATGAACCCAAAGATATCAGACTTTGGATTGGCTCGCATTTTCGAAGGAACACTAGATCTCGCAAATACTCAAAGGGTTGTTGGAACTTTGTAAGCATCTCAATCTGTTCGTATGTTTTCATTGTGTTACTGTTTTCTTAGTGCTAGAAGAGCTATATATGCAAATGATTACGTAGCATTAATTAATTGTGTAATGTTTCAAATAAGTACAGAGGCTACATGTCTCCTGAATATGCCATGGGTGGAGTCTTTTCAGAAAAATCAGATGTCTTTAGCTTTGGCGTATTGATCTTGGAAATAGTGAGCGGCAAGAAGAACTCTAACTTCCATTATTATGAGAAACCTCTTAGCCTTATTGCTCATGTGAGTTCAAATTATAATTTTCTCTTCGACTCGATGTGTACATATATATATTTTAAGTTGGTTACGACTGATATGAGTTTATTCAGGCATGACAATTATGGAGTGATAACAGAGGATTAGAGTTTGTGGATGTTGCATTGGGTGGCTCATATATTGAATCAGAGGCAATGAGATGCGTACATGTTGGGCTGTGATGCATACAAGATCTTACCACAGACAGACCAAACATGTCAGAAGTAGTTTTCATGCTCAGCAATGAAACAAATCGTCCTCAACCCATTCAACCTATCTTTACTCTTCAAAGCTCTCCGATATCGCCAAAGGCTGCTACTACAAGCTCTGTGAATGAAGCCACAATCTCAATGATTGAAGGGCGGTAAAAAAAAAGATTAGAAAATAAGAGAAAAAGGAGAACGGTGAAGAAATCTCAATATTTTAGGTACACATATCAATTAAAAAAAGTAATAATATAATGTTGATTAAACGAGTGTGACAAATAAAATGGGGTGTCACAAAATGTTATTTTGTCAATTTGTAACATACAAAGGAAGGTTACAAATTGGTTATTGATTTGTAACTCCCAAAATATCACTATATTCAATAGGTAAAAAAAGTTGCATATTGTTGATTTGATTTTTAAGGGATGTAATGTTTTTTTAGCTGTTAGGGATGTTATTTTGAAAGGGGAAATTTCACTTTTTATCTCTAATAATACCTAATATTACCAAAAAATCCCAACATTAATAATATTTTCAAATTAATGCTAAGCTTTTCCCTCCTACCGAAAATACCCTTCCCATTCAATCTCAGCCTTGTCTCTCTCAGTCTCGGTTTCTCTCTTTTTCAGTCTCACAATAATCCCCCAAAAACCATCGAACCCCCACCTCCGTCGAGCCGCCATCTCCGTCGAGCCGTCGAGCCCGCATCTCCGTCGAGCCGTCGAGCCCGCATCTCCGTCGAGCTCCCACCTTCTCCGTCGAGCCCCCACCTTCTCCCATTTCTCCGGCGATCTCGAGCCCACTGCCAACTCCCACTTTTCTGTCAAACCCGAGACCCACGGAGCATATTTCCTTCAAAGTTTAAAAAACTAAGGTAAAATCTTGAACCCAAGTCCATATTTGGTTTATATCGTTGTTGAATCTGTGATTTGTGGAATGGGTTGTCTGATTTTGTGGGAAATTTTTTCTAGGTTTGAACCAGTGGCTCGATAGGTTCGATTATGGTTCGATAGTAGGCTCGATAAGGTAGTTTGAACAGTTCGATGATGGATCGATTATGGCTCGATAGGAGCTTGATAGGAGCTCGATAGGAACTCGATAATAGCTCGATAGGATATGTTGTATTATATTACAAGGGCTCGATAGGTTATGTTTCAGCTCGATTATAGCTCGATAGAGCTCGATGACAACTTATTTCAGTGTTTTTATGAAATTTTTTTTATTCTTTTTTCTTACAAATTTTTTTTCATGTGTTGTTACAGATGCCTAAGTTGCTTGTTCCGTTCAGTGATCACTTTCCTGGTCGAGTGACATATCGGGGTAGTAGTACTTTAAATCACATTAAGACCGGGTTTTTGGAGCTTGGGCTGCTTGAAAGGGCTAAGGAATCCCCTTTCAAGCAATTCTTTTTGGCTTTGGAGTTTAATTTCTCCGGAGTCTTGGTGCATCAACTGTTGCTGAGGAAAATCGCCAGCAACAACGAAGATGAGGTGCATTTTTTCTTGGGGTCGAAGTCTTGTAGATTCGGCATGGGAGAATTTGCCCTGGTGATGGGGTTGGATTTCAGTGCCTTCCCGTCACCAGAAGAGTTGGAAGGGCGTAATCTCAGCGATCGGTTGATAAAGGAGTATTTCAACGATGCTGAGAAAGTAAAGCTGTCACAGGTGGACCATGCTTTCAAGACTTGTACGGTTGTGGAAGATGTGTACAAGCTTGGTGTATGTCTGTTTGTTGAGGGGGTTCTGAATGCCATTGAGGGCAAACTGCACATTTGGCGAGATATTCTAAAAATTGTTGAGAATGTAGAGTACTTCTTCAGCTATCCATGGGGGAACTACTCTTATAGGAGGCTATTGCATTCTTGTAAGAAGGACATGGTGAAGCAAAAGGCCAATTATGATGCCAAGAAGGATGCCAAGGTGCAGCAAGAGTCCAAATACAGTATGTATGGTTATGCCCCCGCCTTACAGTACTGGGCATATGAGGCTATCCAACAGCTTGCGGTGGAGCTTGTTGTGAGCTCGGGAAACATGTTCCCGAGGATGCTTAGCTGGTCGCATCGGAGGAACAAGGATTTCACCAAGTCCGTCATCGCACCGATATTATTGAAGAAGAATGTAAGTTATGCTGTTTTTTTTTTTATCTATATGCTTATCTTTTATCATTATTTGAGTTAACCAAATGTTTTATGTTGTTTGCAGTTAATTGTTCTTCCGATGTTGAAGCCTCGGCCAGCAGAAAAAGACTATTACTTGTCTTTGACTGAGGGAGATCTTCCCCTTTATCCTGGGCTTGGCCAGGATCCCTCGGAGACTGATGAGGAGGATGATGCGACTTTTGAGAAAATGGCAGAGAAAGTTTCTCAGGCTGCCGAGGCAGCCAAGATATTTGTTGATGCTGCCCCGGGGGAGGAGGTTGCAGGTCCCACCCCTCCTATTGCCCCAGCCTCAGCCCCAGCCTCAACCTGTGCCCCAACATCAGCCCCAACCTCAGCCCCAGCATCAACCTGTGCCCCAACATCAGCCCCAGCCTCAGTGTCAGCCCCAACACCAACCCCAACACCAGCCTCAGCCTCAGCCTCAGCCCCTGAGCTGGCCGACTTGATTGAGCGGTTGGACAGAGTCGAGGGTCGACAGGAGACCCTCTTGAAGAACCAGTCAGTGATCTTGGACGTACTCAGTCAGATCCTGACATTTGTTAAGGAGAAACTGAGGGGGTCCAATGAAGATTCAGAGTCAGAGTCATTGGATATTCCGCTAGACTATGTTGATGATCCAACGACGCCCCCTACCATCATTGTGACACCAGATGCTGAGACTCCGGGAGTCGTTATTGTCAACCCTGAGGATATTGCTGGGGTTCAGTTTCAGAGGGCTAGACGCCAAAGACGCAAGCCAAATTGGTTTGAGGACTATACGGATCCCACGAGGAAAAGACCTCGCACTGCTGCAGCTGCACCAGCAGACGAGGCTACACAAGAGGCTACACATGTGCTGGACCCTCTCAAGAAGCCAGATCCCAATCAGTATAGGACAATGTGCAAGTGGCTTCTTGGAGACATGCCCAACAAGACCCCGCGGGATGTAAAGACTGGGAGTCACGGTCCAGCATGGTTTCTGACGTTGAAGACACCCCAGTCGTGGCTCAATGATGGGGTAAGCAATTTATACCTAATTATGGACTATTTTCAATTTTAGATGTTTTATTTTTACTGACTCGATGTGAGCTCGATAGGAGTTCGATAGTAGTTCGACATGGATGTTAAAATAGGGGTTGTTCTTTACTGTTTCAGAGTGGCTCGATGTGAGCTCGATGGAGCTCGATAGGTAGTTCGATAGGGATGTTAAAATAGATTGTTTTTTTTACTGTTTTAGAGTGGCTCGATGTGAGCTCGATATTAGTTCGATAGTAGTTCGATAGGGATGTTAAAAGCTCGATGTGAGTTCGATATGAGTTCGATAGTGAAAATTCCCTTAACAAAGTGGCTCGATGTGAGCTCGATGGAGCTCGATAGGGAGTTCGATAGGGATGTTAAAATAGGTTGTCTTTACTATTTCATGATGGCTCGATGTGAGCTCGATAGGTAGTTCGATAGGGATGTTAAAGTAGGTTATTTTTACTGACTCGATGTGAGCTCGATAGTAGTTCGATAGGGATGTTAAAGTAGGTTTTTTTTTACTGTTTCAGACTGGCTCGATGTGAGCTCGATAGTAGTTCGATGGTAGTTCGATAGGGATGTTAAAGTAGTTTGTTTTTTACTGTTTCAGACTGGCTCGATGTGAGCTCGATATGAGTTCGATGTGAGCTCGATGGAGCTCGACATCAGCATTTTATGATGGTTTTTGCTAATTTTTTTATCGTACTCTCTTTTGCAGCATATTGATGCGGCAGAACACATGCTTCGTATGCGTCGCAAGTATTTTCCCAATATATATCGACATAATGCAGTTGTGATGAACAGTTATTTCTCACAAGTGATACCTGCCCGATATGATTAGTTCAAGAAAACAGCCGACAAAACAAAGTATTATTGGGATGCTGACATTATGTCCATGTTGACCGGCATCGAGCAGCAGTTTCTGGCATCTTGGGGAGGAGTTGAGGATGTATATTGGTGCCAGAACTATGGACAACAACATTGGTTTGCCATTGAGGCTTCCATTTCTAGTTGGAATCTGACTGTTTACGATTCAGACAACTCGGTGATTAGTGACGCAAAGCTTGAGGATGTTATGAGTCCATGGTGCTTTATGCTACCTTCTCTGTTAATGCAGAGTAAACTGTTTACTGATAGCTTGATGTTGAAGATTCCATCAGCAGGAAATAGGCCACATCAGTTCACATTGCGTCGCAAACAGAAACACGAGCTCCCTCAGTCAAAGAGAAGGTAACAAACATCATCTTCATACTAATTTTGTTTCTAACTAAATTTATAGTAATGTGCACTTAATATTTTTTTTTTTTTTTACAGTGGGGATTGTGGTGTGTATGCTATCAAGTATATTGAGCATCTAATGGTCGGTCTTCCATTGGAAGCTATCTGCGATGAAAATATGGAGGCGTTCAGGAACAAGTGGACCACAGACTTGTGGTATCAAAATTTGTTACCTTGATGATTGTATATATACAGGGTCTTTACATGTACAGTTTGTTGTTCACATTTTTTTATAATTTTCATGGGCTGTTATCGAGCTAATATCAAGCTATATCGAACTGTTATTGAATTATCAAAATTTGTTACCTTCATAAAAAGAGTTTATTAATACAACAAGTTCAAATGGGAAAAAAGAGTTTAAAGCCTAGCTTTGCCATAAACATAACTTTTCAGAAAAATCAAATAAAAAGAGTTTATTAATACAACAAGTTCAAATGGGAAAAAAAAGTTTAAAGCCTAGCTTTGCATGTAGCCCTGTTGTGGCCAAGACCACCACACATGCTACACTTGCGATGACTGGGAATGATTTCTCCATTCGATGGAGTGCGGTTTGTCTTCCTTCTTCCCACCTTATTCTTCTTCGGTCGGCCAACTGGTTGTTTTTCAACGGGAACCCCAACTTGCATTTTCTCTATGTTCTCGGGAACTTCCCAATCATCCTCATTGCCAGTTGGGTAAATTGTTTCTTTGTAAGACTCCCTCCACATCTCAGTAGTGTAATATGGTGAACACAGTGAGTAAATGTTGACATTGCGCAACATGGCCGCAGCCACACCATGAACACAAGGGTAACCCATTATTTGAAACTGACCACAAGAGCATGATTTGGTCATCAAATTCACCTCACCATCACCTTCTGGGTCTACCACATGAAATTCAAACTGTCCAAGAGGATGGACTTTCAAGTACCTTGCATCATCCGCAATGCCTGAGACATCTTTCTCATATGTTGTTGCTAATTTCGATGTGCACTTCTCTACCTCCTCACGACGCGCGGCAAACCATGACTGAATTGTGAAACGAATGAATTCCACAAAAGTAGTGACTGGGAAGGTTCTTGCGTCTCTGGTTTTGTTGTTGAAACTTTCAGCGTAGTTGCTTGTCATTACATTGTATCGATTCCCAGGAAAGTATACACGAGTCCACTTATCGAAGCCAATACCCTCGAGATATTGAGCTATGGCAGGATCCATTTGCTTTATATTGTTGAAGAACCTGTGAAATTTTGACTTCCGAAATGCATATGCCGCATTCCACATCTCCTTGTGACAGTGATCGGTCTTGAACTTAGCGATTACATTCATACTTATGTGATGGTAGCATGCGCCGTGGTAGGCATCAGGGAAGACCAACTCAAGAGCATGAATAATGCTATCATGCCTGTCTGATACAAAAGACAGATTATCAACAACTCCAATGGCTTCCTTCAATTTCATCATGAAATACTTCCAAGAAGCATGATTCTTACTGTCAACAATCGCGAATGCAATTGGATAAATGTGGTTATTCGCATCCAATGCGACAGCACACAACATGTGGCCACCGTACCTTGACTTTAAGAAAGTGCCGTCCACACATATAACAAGACGACATGATGTAAATCCCCTTCTACAAACTCCGAGTGAGAAGAAACAGTAAAGAAAGCGACCGTCATCTGTGACAAAATCAGTAATTGTACTTGGATTCTTTTGCTGCAGCATGTACAGGTAAGAAGGTAACTTGGAGTACGATTCTTCAGGTGTCCCCCTAACATAACCGAGTGCCTTCTCTCTGCATCTCCAAGCCTTAATATAACTCATATCGATCCCAAAATTATTCTTCATATCCTCCTTTATGCTGTTTGGTGGATAGCTAGTGCCATCAGTAGCATATTTGTTCTTGATAAGGTGCCCAATGACAGAAGGTGCTGCTTGACGGTGGTCTTTTTGTCGCAATTCTAGTGAGCAAGTATGTACACTATTATAAACAGTGATCTCAAACATCTCTGATCGCGCTACTTTTTTCCCTCTTATTCTCCAACCACAATCAGGATCCTTGCAGGTGATATACAACACATCAGTACCAGACTTCTTAACCATAAACTCAAAATTATTCTTCATTGCAAAGAGAGCCGCTTTGGTTTTCAATTCCATCTTGTTCTCAAATGTCTTCCCAAGATGTAATTCCCCCAACGCTATACCAGATGAGGGTGATTCAGAACGACTACAAGCTATGATATCTTCTTTTGTAAACATGGGAGCACTCCATTTTCTGTGATCTTCTGTTGAACATATTGAAATGTTCCCTGTATAGTTATATTCTGTTCCACCATGACGACTAGAGCTGGTGCCAGGTGTTCGGCGTCCTTGACTTGGTGGGTTCGTCCGTGCAATATGACGTATTGGTTGTTCTTGTGCTTCTTCTACTTGCAAATGTTCAGCTAATAGATCATCATCCACCGAATTGTCTCCTAATTCCTCATTGTGTTCGGCTACCGGATCGTCATTCACATAGGGGTTGTACTCATACTGGTTGTCCCTCAGGTCACCAATAGGAAATCCTAAAGTACTGGCTGCTCCCTCAGGTCCGGGAGTGGAATATGGGTCTGCAATGACAATCTTTTTAACAGGAGTGACACACAAGGCCAACCTTTCTTTAGATGTTACTCCTATGAATGCACGGACACCAAGATCACTTTCAACATGAACGGGTGTAAACGGTTGGTCGCCGCAAGTGTAAGGAACCTCCAATTTCAACTCATACATCTGTTTATCAACTTTAAGTTCCTTGTGCAATATGTCAAGAAGTTGCAAGTACGTTACAGTATCCTCCATCGGTATCACCGTGCATTGAGGGTCCTTGAAAATCCACTTATTCCCTTGCAATTCCCAAACACCATTGTAGGATACAAAAACGTAGACAATAGAGCCTGTGTTGGAAAAAAAAACATTAACATTGTCAGGAAAACTGTCATTTTTCCAGAAATGCAATAAAAAATAACATTATCGAGCTTTATCGAGCTATTATCGAGTTGGAATCGAGCTACCATTTCTCAAAACAGAACACAAACCTAACCAAACCCTCCATCGAACCCCTATCGAGCTATTATCGAGTTATCATCGAGCTACCATTTCTCAAAACAGAACATAAACCTAACCAAACCCTCCATCGAACCCCTATCGAGCTATTATCGAGTTAGCATCGAGCTATCATTTCTCAAAACCGACCATAAAACACAACCAAACCCTCAATCGAACCCTATCGAGCTCATATCGAGCTACTATCGAGCTCAAATATTGTAGATCCATTCGAACCCTTATCGAACCCTTATCGAGTTTCCATCGAGCACTAAACCGAACCTATCGAGCTATTATCGAGCTCACATCGAGCTACATCGAGCTCTTACAAAGACCTTCTTCTACATACCATCGAACCGTTATCGAGCTTCTATCGAGCAAAAAAATTGCAGAAAACCCAGAAAACACAGATCGCGGAATCTCTCAAAAAATCCCGAAAAATACACCAATATAGGCTCAGATCTGTTCAAAATAGCCAAAAAAAATGTAAACAAATAATACCCAACACATAAAATGTAAAATCTCATTACCCATGGTTTTTCTCCTCCAAAAACTCTCAAAATAAATGTTGCCTTTGATATTAACGACTTCACAGAAACAATGGAGATAACTAACAATGATTTTGACAAGAAAATTATACAAAACTGTAGGTTTTATGGAGATTTCGTGAGAATTAGAGAGAGAGAGTGAGGAGAGTGGAAGAGAAGGTTTTGTGAATTTTTTATATAATGGGAGGGGTATTTTGGGTATGGGAGGAAAGTTTAGCATTAATTTGAAAATATTATTAATGTTGGGATTTTTTGGTAATATTAGGTATTATTAGAGATAAAAAGTGAAATTTCCCTTTTGAAAGCCGATAAGTGTTTGGATATTAGAAAATTGCATGGGAGAAGATTTGGGATGTTTTGGCAGCTTGTAACTTGATAGTTTCGGTTTTGAAGCATCTTTTTTATGCCTTGAATGTTGTAACACCCTAAGTAACCTCCAAACCATCCATTTAATTCTATAAATATCTAATTTATCATTGGTAACACCTAAGGGAGTTGGTGGAATCTGAAAATTAATTGGTGATCTCAAACTCTATAAATAGAGCATTTGTTCACTTGTAAGACAACTAAGTTTTCTATGTCTTAAACCTTGTTCAAGTGGTGATCCTCACTACTCTACATTTAAGGTTATGTGTCTGTAAGAGTGTTCTTCTTATTCTTCTATTGTTTTTATTTTATTCTCGTTTTCTTATTTGTTCTCCTTTTATTTGTATTGTTATTGTCTTGAGTTTGTGATTTCCTTTTTTTCTACTTCTTCATATATCTATTTTATTTGTATATTTTGCATTAGAGTTGTAACTTTATTTATCCATCAAATTATCCAATTATAATTTCTTGCTTAAAGTTGTATCTTGGTTTCATATTTCCATTGGAATATATATATACATATATTTCTCTAACACTAATTGTTTGACCTTAACCAAGAAATTGAGGGGCATGGGTGCCTTTGATGAACACAGAAAATGAAGTTCGAAAAAAGATATGTTTAGTTGATGGTAATGAAATGTAGCCCATTTTTTTTATCTATTTCTTTTGTTTGGTTGCTTTATAAAGTATTGGAATGTCAATCCGATAAAATGATTTTTCCATTATTTTCGTGGAAAAGACTATTCCATCCACGTTATAATAATATGTCATTCCAATACATAAATTAAAAAATATTATAATAAAATGTCATTCCAATACACAAATTAAAAAATATATATTAATTTTTTTAGTTAAATTAAGATACATGTCACGCAATTGTCTATATTTTGAGTGTGCAAAATAAGGTTGTAACTATTATTATTTTTAAATGTTATCCCATTTCTATTCTCATTCTTATTCCTTTGTTTTCTTTACTCCCAACCATTCCTACTTGCAAGAAGTTGACTTAGAACAGACCTACCTATAAGAAGTTGACTTAGACTTAGTCGTAAGTCTGGACTAAAGTTAAATTATACTGCTATATTACCTTCAATACGCTAGGGGAAGGCGATAAATATAAATATATATATATATATTATGCCGAAGTCTAACTTCTATGCATCATTATACATGTTAAAAAAGGATAAAACTATTACAAGTGTAACAACTATTGTGAAGTGGAGAGAATTAACTAGAAATTGCTTGCTAAATTCAACTCCTTAAAAAAGAATGAATGTAAAAAAAAAAAAAAAGATTCTTATGTTGTTATATAGGGATTAACAGAACTTTTTTTTTTCTTTTAACATTCGGATCTTTGGATTATTTTGCCATCATTTTCTTTCCTTGTATCCCCAGGTTCTGCCAAATGAATGCAAGCGACAATCGCTTCATAGCTTTATTCTATCGAATTATACTATTCTGCAGTTTTTCATCTAAATGCTGCTCCGCAATTTTTAACATAACTTCATCCCAAGCTTTATCTCAAGGCCAAACTCTGGTCTCCTTCAACCAAGTTTTCGAGTTAGGCTTCTTTAGTCCCAATAACTCTGCAAATAAGTACGTGGGAATCTGGTATAAGCAAATCTTACCCCTTACAGTTGTGTGGGTGGCAAACAGAGACAACCCTCTCACAGTTGCAGACTCACCACCAAGTCTAACCATTGGCAGCAATGGAAATCTTGAGCTCTTGGATAGAAACAACAACTCTGTTTGGTCAACCAATGTCGAAATCCAATCCAATAATAGTTCAGTGGCAATTCTTTCAGATTACGGAAACTTAATTCTCAAATATGGTACACAGTACTTATGGGAGAGCTTTAAGCATTCTGGGGACACATTCTTACCAGGAGCAGAGTTGGGTTTTAATGTCAAAACTGGGGAGAGTTTTGTCTTGACTTCATGGAAAAGCAATAGTGACCCTTCAGTTGGAAAATTCACTGCTGGGATTTCGAAAGTGAAACCACCACAAGCTGTCATTTGGATCAACGGATCAACGCCACTGTGGAGAAGTGGACCATGGGCTAAAACTAAGTTCACGGGTATACCAGATATGGATACAAGTTATGGAAGTTATTTCAATATCGTAGAAGATACAGAAGAAGGAACGATACTTCTCCAAAATAATTGGGACTACAACAACTCCGATATGATAGTGGAAAATCTCTTCATCACATCTAGAGGTGTTCTAACCGTTGCGTTAAAAAAAACACATGAAGGCGGCGACTGGAATACGAAGTGGAAGGCACCAGCGACTCGGTGCGATATCTATGGAACTTGTGGACCTTTTGGGGTATGCAACGACTCGGAGTCTCCCATTTGTAAGTGTTTGAAAGGTTTTGAACCAAAATCATTTGGAGAGTGGAGCAAAGGGAACTGGACTGGAGGGTGCATGAGACGAAACCAACTAAGTTGTGACAAAAATACCACTGGTTTAGCTTCACGGAGAGGTAAAAGCGATGGATTTTTGAAGATAGGTGGTGTGAAACTTCCCGATTTATATGAATATATTGAACCTATGGAGAGCTGCCAAGGATGGTGCCTGAACAATTGTTCTTGCATAGCTTATGCAAACATAGAAGGAATAGGGTGTTTGGTCTGGTCCAAAGGCCTCATTGACATCAAGGGGTTTCCCTATGATGCAGAAAACCTTTTCCTACGCCTCCCTCACGCGGAACTAGGTGAGAGAGAACAAAGGTTTTCCCTTGGAAAATTCTTAAATTTGAAGTGTTTTTTTTCCTCTCTTCTCCATAGCTAATTTCAATGTGTTGACTAATTGTTTAGTTGGAGGACGTAAAGTTGGGAAGATTATCATCAGCCTTGCAACTCTTTCTACGGTTGGGACAATAGTTGCCATAGT
Organism: Humulus lupulus; assembly: GCF_963169125.1. Classification (NCBI taxonomy): domain Eukaryota; kingdom Viridiplantae; phylum Streptophyta; class Magnoliopsida; order Rosales; family Cannabaceae; genus Humulus; species Humulus lupulus. The sequence goes on from NC_084800.1 coordinate 3,747,178, forward strand.
ATTATATTTGTGGCGACGGAGAGAAAGAAGAAAAGGTAAGAATGATACACAAAATATTGCAATGTATAATTCTCTCTTTCTCTTATAGACAAACACGTGCATACACAGGATTTGCCTCATCTTGGCAAGAAATTATTACAGACAGTAACATGTGGACATTACTTAATAAATGTTCAGTTACTACAATACTGACACAAAAAAAATTATTGAAAAAAATTAGGAAATACTATGGCGACCACAGAGCGCATTGACATGATGCAGTCAAGTGACAATTCAAAAGATGATCCCTCCGAGCTTCCTAGTTTTGATTTTGGCACCATTTTACATGTGACAAACAACTTCAGTTCAACAAACAAACTTGGGCAAGGAGGATTTGGTTCTGTTTATAAGGTTACTACATCATTTCTTCAGTATCAATTAATGAATTTTAACAATTAAAACACCCATTCACATACAAATTTGAGCTCTATTTGCAGGGAAAATTGCCGGATGGGAGGGAAATAGCAGTTAAAAGACTCTCTAGTAGCTCAGGGCAAGGCACAGAAGAATTCAAGAATGAGTTGATATTGATCTCAAAACTCCAACACAGAAATCTTGTTAGGCTCTTAGGTTGCTGCATTGAGAAAGAAGAGAAATTACTAGTTTATGAGTTCATGCAAAATAAAAGCCTGGACAATTTCATCTTTGGTATTGGATTTCTAATCTATATATATATAAATATATATATTTATCCTAATGCATATCAATCAATTCTTGTTTTATCTAAATCTAGTTTGCCCTATAAATCATGTGAAATACTTGAGCTAAAATTAAACACGTACGATGGGATACGAAATAGGAAACAAGACATTAAATGCTGATTAATGTTTACTGGGTGCATGAATTAGATCCAAGAGGAAGAGAACAGCTGAATTGGGGTACTCGGGTGAACATCATACTAGGAGTTGCTAGAGGTCTTTTATATCTCCATCGTGACTCGTCTTTAAGAGTGATACACAGAGATTTAAAGGCCAGCAACATTCTTTTAGATGAGAAGATGAACCCAAAGATATCAGACTTTGGATTGGCTCGCATTTTCGAAGGAACACTAGATCTCGCAAATACTCAAAGGGTTGTTGGAACTTTGTAAGCATCTCAATCTGTTCATATGTTTTCATTGTGTTGCTGTTTTCTTAGGGCTAGAAGAGCTATATATTCAAATGATTATGTAGCATTAATGGTGTAATGTTTCAAATAAGTACAGAGGCTACATGTCTCCAGAATATGCCATGGGTGGAGTCTTTTCAGAAAAATCAGATGCCTTTAGCTTTGGCGTATTGATCTTGGAGATAGTTAGCGGCAAGAAGAACTCTAACTTCCATTATTATGAGAAACCTCTTAGCCTTATTGCTCATGTGAGTTCAAATTATTATGAGAAACCTCTTAGCCTTATTGCTCATATATACAACCAAGTTCGTTACGACTGATATGAGTTTATTCAGGCATGGCAATTATGGAGTGATAACAGAGGACTAGACTTTGTGGATGATGCATTGGGTGGCTCATGTAGTGCAACAGAAGCAATAAGATGCGTACATGTTGGGCTGTTGTGCGTACAAGATCTTACCACAGACAGACCAAGCATGGCAGATGTAGTTTTCATGCTCAGCAATGAAACAAATCGTCCTCAGCCCATTCAACCTATCTTTACTCTTCAAAGCTCTCCGTTATCGCAAAAGGCTGCTACTACATGCTCTGTGAATGAAGCCACAATCTCAATGATTGAAGGGCGGTAAAAAAAAAGGTTAGAAAATAAGAGAAAGAAGATTAGAAAATAAGAGAAAAAGGAGAACGGTGAAGAAATCTCAGTACTTTAGGTACACATATCAATTAAAAAAAATAATGATATAATGTTGATTAAACGAGTGTGACAAATAAAATAGGGTGTGACAAAATGTCATTTTGTCAATTTGTAACATATAAAGGAAGGTTACAAATCGGTTACTGATTTGTAACTCCCAAAATATCACTATATTTAATATGTAAAAAAAGTTACACGTTCTTGATTTGATTTTTATGGGATATAATGCTTTTTAGCTGTTAGGGATGTTATTTTGACAGCTGATAAGTGTTTGGATATTAGAAAATTGCATGGGAGAAGATTTGAGATGTTTTGGCAGCTTGTAACCAAGCTATTACTTGGGGTTACAAATCAGTAACTTGATAGTTTTGGTTTTGAAGCATCTTTTTTATGCCTTGAACGGTGTAACACCCTAAGTAACCTCCAAACCATCCATTTAATTCAATAAATATCCAATTTATCATTGGTAACACCCAAGGGAGTTGGTGGAATCTGAAAATCAATTGGTGATCTTACACTCTATAAATAGAGACATTTGTTTATTTGTAAGACAACTAATTTTTCTATCCACAAAACACTTGGCTAGAAAATACAACAAAATCTTGATAATTCCAGAGAGTTATTTCCTAAACTTGTGAGTCTCTTAATGCTTTGAGAATAAGGGAAATAAACTTTTGGACAATGGTCTTAAACCTGTTCAAGTGGCGATCCCCACTACTCTACATTTAAAGTTATGTGTCAGTAAGAGTGTTCTTCATATTCTTCTATTGTTCTTATTTTATTCTCGTGTTCTTATTTGTTTTTCTTTTATTTGTATTGTTATTGTCTTGAGTTTATGATTTCCTTCTCTTCTACTTCTTCATATATTTATTTTATTTGTATATTTTGCATTAGAATTGTAACTTTATTTATCCATCAAATTGTTCGGTTGTAATTTCTTATTTAGAGTTGTATCTTAGTTTCATATTTCTATTGTAATATATATATTTCTCTAACACTAATTGTTTGACCTTAACCTAGAAATTGAGCGGCATGGGTGCCTTTGATGAATACAGAAAATGAAGTACGAAAAAAGAAAAGAACTATATATGGCTATGTTTAGTTGATGGTAATGAAATGTAAACCATTTTTTTTTAATTTATTTCTTTTGTTTGGTTTCTTTATAAAGTATTTTTTCCATCATTTTGGTAGAAAAAACTATTCTATCCAAAAGTAGGAGTAAAATGTCATTCCAATACACAAATTAAAAAATATATATTAATTTTTTTAGTTATATTAAGATACATGTCACATAATTGTCATTATTTTGGATGTGCTGTTAAGTCTAGTTTAGGTGTGTTCTTAGAGTTGTTTTAGGTGTTTATTTTTAAGGTTTATTGTTGTTCTGTGTGGAATTCTACTTGGTTTGTGTTGTTTTAGGTACTTTGGACTTGACAGGTGAATTGGATGATAATTGAGGAAATTGGAGGAAGAAATGGTGATTTTCGGGGAGAGTTTTTGAAGTATTTTTGAAGTTGGATTAGCACAGCTGCACAATGTTGAAGGGCAGTTGCGCTATTGTATTTTTTGAGGTTTTTTTCGCTCTAGGAAACAGTGCCCCTGCGCTATGCAAAGTCAGAGAAGTGTAAAAACTCAGTTCGAAGTAGCGCCCTTGTGCTACTGATGGCGCCCCTGTGCCACTTCGAAGGAAAATTCTATTTTGAGCGTTTTAGCGAGAGTTTTTTGGTCTTTTCACTTGTAATCATTAGGGTTCTATAAAAACACATTAAAAACATCTTTTATCAGTTTTTTGAACCCTAGGGAATTGTGAGAGCATCTATGGAGTTTAGCATAAACGCTTCAATCGTCTTCAATTCTTCTATTTTGTTTTTCACTATTTTCTGGTTTTTATGTTTTTCCTTTTTATTTGGATGTTGATTAATTAAGATGTTGAACAACTAAGTTATTTTCTATGGTGTTAATGGATTCTCGTTGTTGCGAAATTTTCTTACTGCGCAAGTATACAGTATCGTTCCGTCAGGAAATTGATCTAATAATTACCAATAGCAAACTTTTATTTCTATTTGACTAATGAAAATTTAATGACAATTAACAATGAACAATAAACTAGGAAAGCAAAATTTAATTAACGAAATTTAATATAAGCGAAATATTAGAGCATTCTAATTTCATCACCCTTCAATTCTATTCAATCAATAATACACTTGGATAGAAACAACAACTCTGTTTGGTCAACCAATGTCCAAATCCAATCCAACAATAGTTCAGTGGCAATTCTTTCAGATTACGGAAACTTAATTCTCAAATATGGTACACAGTACTTGTGGGAGAGCTTTAAGCATTCTGGGGACACATTCTTACCAGGAGCGCAGTTGGGTTTTAATGTCAAAACTGGGGAGAGTTTTGTCTTGACTTCATGGAAAAGCAATAGTGACCCTTCAGTTGGAAAATTCACTGCTGAGATTTCGAAAGTGAAACCACCACAAGCTGTCATTTGGATCAACGGATCAACGCCACTGTGGAGAAGTGGACCATGGGCTAAAACCAAGTTCGCGGGTATACCAGATATGGATACAAGTTATGGAAGTTTTTTCAATATCGTAGAAGATGCAGAAGAAGGAACGATACGTGTCCAATATAATTGGGACTACAACAACTCCGATATGATATTGGGAAATTTGTTCATCACATCTACAGGTGTTCTGACCCTTGCGTTTAAAAAAATACACGAAGGCGGCGACTGGAATACGAACTGGAAGGCACCAGAGATTAGGTGCGATATCTATGGAACTTGTGGGGCTTTCGGGGTATGCAACGGCTCGGAGTCTCCCATTTGTAAGTGTTTGGAAGGCTTTGAACCAAAATCATTTGGAGAGTGGAGCAAAGGGAACTGGACTGGAGGGTGCATGAGACGAAACCAACTAAGTTGTGACAAAATTACCACTGGTTTAGCTTCACGGAGAGGTAAAAGCGATGGATTTTTGAAGATAGGTGGTGTGAAACTTCCCGATTTATATGAATATATTGAACCTATGGAGGGCTGCCAAGAATGGTGCCTGAACAATTGTTCTTGCATAGCTTATGCAAACATAGAAGGAATAGGGTGTTTGGTCTGGTCCAAAGGCCTCATTGACATCCAGGGGTTTCCCTATGATGCAGAAAACCTTTTCCTACGCCTCCCTCACGCGGAACTAGGTGAGAGACAACAAAGGTTTTCCCTTGGAAAATTCTGAAATTTGGTGTTTTTTTTCCTCTTCTCCATAGCTAATTTCAATTTATTGACTAATTGTTTAGTTGGAGGACATAAAGTTGGGAAGATTATCATCAGCCTTGCAACTCTTTCTACGGTTGGGACAATAGTTGCCATAGTATTATATTTGTGGCGACGGAGAGAAAGAAGAAAAGGTAAGAATGATACACAAAATATTGCAATGTATAATTCTCTCTTTCTCTTATAGACAAACACGTGCACACACTGGATTTGCCTCATCTTGCAGATACAAATGGCCAAGCTCTAGCGGTAGTTTGGCATTGGCAACAAATTATTAGAAACAGTAACATGTGGACATTACTTAATAAATGTTCAGTTACTACAATACTGACACAAAAATTAATGCTTAAAACAATTAGGACATACTATGGAGACCACAAAGCGCATTGACATGATGCAGTCAAGTGACAATTCAAGAGATACCCTTCAATTTTCAAAACAACATGATCCCTCCGAGCTTCCTAGTTTTGATTTTGGCACCATTTTACATGTGACAAACAACTTCAGTTCAACAAACAAACTTGGGCAAGGAGGATTTGGTTCTGTTTATAAGGTTACTCTACGTTATTTCTTCAGTATCAATTTTAATGAAGTTTAACAAGTAAAATATCCATTCACTTACAAATTTGAGCTCTATTTGCAGGGAAAATTGCCGGATGGGAGGGAAATAGCAGTTAAAAGACTATCTAGTAGCTCAGGGCAAGGCACAGAAGAATTCAAGAATGAGTTGATATTGATCTCAAAACTCCAACACAGAAATCTTGTTAGGCTCTTCGGCTACTGCATTGAGAAAGAAGAGAAATTACTAGTTTATGAGTTCATGCAAAACAAAAGCTTGGATAATTGCATCTTTGGTATTGGATTTACTTATTGATCAACATATCTTTTTGTTGCATTTCAGCATTGAATGTTGGATTCTTTCCTGCACAAACTAAACAATGCAGCAACACAAAGAACAAAACTGATAACAAGTATTAAAGAAAAAACAGAAATAAAAACACCACAATTATAGAGGTTCGAACTTCCTTCACAGAATTGTGTGAAGAGCCTAATCCTCTCTCTGAACTCCTCAGTAGTTCAGTTCATCCATTAATCTTCTGAATCTTGGTTACAAACTAATGGTAACACAAACTGTGTTCCAATCTTCTATACAACTCAATGTTCTTGCTATGACCTTCTCTGCCTCACGATTACAACACCAGAATTTTTGTATTCTCTTTTCTCAAAATGACTTAAAACTTATCTAAGTTACATTAAGTAAGGTATTTATAGGCAATTGAATAAGTCACCAAGGAAGACTTCAAATAACGGTCATAACAGAGATTCAAGAATGCTGAGTTGGCATTAGTTGTCTTTGGTATTCTTGAATGAACTTGTAAAGTTAAGTTGAGATCTGACTCAACACTTTTCTTATAGTTTGCTATTCTAATCTATATTTTTTTATCCTAATGCACATCAATCAATTCTTGTTTGATCTAAATCTACATTTTCTTTATCCATGATTTACCAGTCATTGTCATTTTCTTTATTATGCCTGTCCTATAAATTATGTGAAACACTTGAGCTAAAATTAAACACGTACGATGGGATACGAAATAGGAAAGAAGACATTAAATATTGATTAATATTTACTGGGTGCATGAATCAGATCCAAGAGGAAGAGAACAGCTGAATTGGGGTACTCGGGTGAACATCATACTTGGAGTTGCTAGAGGTCTTTTATATCTCCATCGTGACTCGTCTTTAAGAGTGATACACAGAGATTTAAAGGCCAGCAACATTCTTTTAGATGAGAAGATGAACCCAAAGATATCAGACTTTGGATTGGCTCGCATTTTCGAAGGAACACTAGATCTCGCAAATACTCGAAGGGTTGTTGGAACTTTGTAAGCATCTCAATCTGTTCATATGTTTTCATTGTGTTACTGTTTTCTTAGTGCTAGAAGAGCTATATATTCAAATGATTGTGTAGCATTAATTAATGGTGTAATGTTTCGAATAAGTACAGAGGCTACATGTCTCCTGAATATGCCATGGGTGGAGTCTTTTCAGAAAAATCAGATGTCTTTAGCTTTGGCGTATTGATCTTGGAAATAGTGAGCGGCAAGAAGAACTCTAACTTCCATTAGTATGAGAAACCTCTTAGCCTTATTGCTCATGTGAGTTCAAATTATAATTTTCTCTTCGACTCGATGTGTACATATATATATTTTAAGTTGGTTACGACTGATATGAGTTTATTCAGGCATGGCAATTATGGAGTGATAACAGAGGATTAGAGTTTGTGGATGTTGCATTGGGTGACTCATATATTGAATCAGAGGCAATGAGATGCGTACATATTGGGCTGTTATGCGTACAAGATCTTACCACAGACAGACCAAACATGTCAGAAGTAGTTTTCATGCTCAGCAATGAAACAAATCGTCCTTGTGAAGATTCTGATAATGATGTATGAATTGTGTAATCTCTCATTAACTTAATGAATGAATATACAATGGTATATATAGAGATTACAGTAAGCAAGAAGCTAAACTAACTACCTAACTAACTAACTGAATTACAGCTATAATTAACAGACTAAGAACTGAGTAATAACAGAATGTACAATTAGGTAGTATCAGTAATAACTGGTCTTAACACCCCCACTCAAACGAAGAGTGGATAAGGATTCCACTCTTAGTTTGGAACGTAAATCAAAAAATCTGGAGTGTGAGAGTGCTTTGGTGAGTATATCAGCATTTTGATCTTGAGCAGGGACATGCTTCACTTGAATTTGCTGCCGTTGAAATTTCTCCCTGACAAAATATAAATCCAACTCAATATGCTTGGTCCGAGCATGTTGAATCGGATTAGCTGAAAGTAGAACTGTGCTGAGATTATCACACCAAAGAACAGGGGGGCTATGTTGAGGAAAACGCAGTTCAGCAAGCAAGGCCTGAAGCCAAGTAATCTCAGCAGTGAGGGTGGCTAGACTTCGGTATTCAGCCTCTGTGCTAGATCTCGAGACAGTAGGTTGTTTCTTGGAGGACCAGGACACCAAGTTCGGACCAAGATAAACACAAATGCCTGAAGTAGATCGTTGATCATCCGGATCAGACGCCCAATCTGCATCGCAGAAGCCAACCAAAGGAAGAGAGGAGCTAGCCCGAAAATGAATACCGTAGTCTAGAGTGTGCTTGAGATATCGTAAGAGGCGTTTAACTGTTTTCCAATGAGACTCCAGTGGGTTATGCATAAACTGAGAAACTTTGCTGACAGCAAAGGAAATCTCAGGCCGTGTAATGGTAGCATACTGTAAGGCACCCACTAGACTTCTATAAAGTTTAGGATCCTGAACAGGATCACTACCAGAAGCAGATAGTTTCTCTCCACCAACCATAGGAGTAGGTAGGCCATTAGCAAATTGCATCTTTGATCTACAAAGTAAGTCTGTGATGTATTTTGATTGGGATAAATGATAACCTTGGGATGTTTTAACCACTTGGATTCCAAGAAAATAATGAACATCACCAAGATCCTTCAAGGCAAAGGCTGAGTGTAAATGAGAAATCACAGTCTGCATTTCAGTAGCTGAGCATCCTGTCACCAAAATATCGTCAACATAGACTAAAATAAAGATAGGTGAACCATTAGTAAATCGCAGAAATAGAGATTGGTCAGCTTGAGAATGCTGAAAATGCAGAGAAAGTAGTGTAGATCGCAGCTTTTCAAACCAAGCTCTAGGTGCCTGTTTCAGGCCATAGAGTGCTTTGTGCAACTTGCAAACCAACTGTGGAGAGTGAGGAGTCTCAAATCCAGGGGGTTGAGTCATAAAAACCTCTTCCTGAAGCTGGCCATTTAAAAAGGCGTTATTGATGTCCAATTGTTTGATAGGCCAGCCATAGGAAAGAGCAATAGAGAAGATGACTCTAATAGTAGTTGGTTTAATGACTGGACTAAATGTCTCAGTAAAATCAAAACCATACTGTTGATTAAACCCCTTTGCAACCAATCTCGCCTTGTGCTTAAGAACTGTCCCATCGGGATTCTCCTTGACCTTAAAGACCCACTTACAGCCAATAGCTTTCCTGTCAGGTGGCAGCTCAACTAATGTCCAAGTGCAATTTTTCTGCAGTGCTGTATACTCAGCATCCATAGCTGATTTCCAATTAGGATCGGTCAAGGCTGCTTGGAGTGTTAATGGCTCTTTGGAGGTGATGAACACCTTCGGTTTATACACTCCAGCCTTAGAGCGGGTGACCATCTGATGTTGATTTTGGTTAGATCTAGAAATAGGTAACAAAGGCTCAGCTGCTTGTACAGTCTCAGAAGGTAACTCAACAGAACTAGGAGGATCAGGTGGCAAAGGAGAAGATGCAGCGGAATTATGAGTATTAATCTGTGTAAGGGGAGGAAGGGATTGAGAAGGAGACATATAAGGAGAAGAATGAGCATGGGAAATGGAGGGTGAAGAAGTAGTCAAGGAAGGAGGTGGAGCATGCATTGAAGCAGTTGTTTGAGGGGTAGATGCGATAGGAATATGAGAAGGAAATCTGGACAATAAAGGGATGCAAGTAGTGGAAGTAGATAATGGTTGAGAATTAGAAGACACAGAGGAAGAGGAGGAGGAGTATGGAAATTTAAGCTCATTGAAAATAACATCACGAGAGATGTATATCCGACCAGATTTTGAAAGACATTTGTAGCCTTTATGGTTGTAACTGTATCCTAGAAATGTACAAGATTCAGACCGAAACTGAAGTTTGTTAGAATTGTATGGTCTAGTATTAGGAAAACATTCACAACCAAAAATTTTTAGCTTGGAATAATCAGGTTGTTTATTGAATAGTCGATAGAGAGGTGAAACATTTGAAATCACAGGGGAAGGCAAACGATTTATGAGATATACAGAGGTGCGAACAGCCTCATCCCAAAACTTAAGAGGCAAGGAGGCATTGGCAAGTAAGGTTAGGGACATCTCAATGATATGCCTATGCTTGCGCTCAGCAAGACCATTTTGCTCAGAGGTTTTGGGGCAAGAAACACGGTGAGAAATGCCATGTTCTAAGAGGTACTGAGTAAAAGCACGATACTCACCTCCCCAGTCAGTTTGTATTGATTTTATCTTATGACCAAGCTCATTCTCAATCTGAGTTTTGAAGTTTCGAAAAGTTTGTATGGCTTCAGATTTATTTTTAAGAAGATACACCCAGGTATACCGAGAGTAAGAGTCTATGAAATGAATATAGTATCTGTAGCCATTAGAAGACACCATGGGAGCTGGCCCCCAGATGTCAGAGTGAATTAGTTCTAAGGGAGTATTGTACTCAGAAGTAGAGTTGGGAAAGGGAAATTTATGGATTTTGCCTTGACAACACGATGAACAAAAATCAACAGGAGTTTTATTAATATGAGAAAGGTTACATTGAGATAGAATTGACTTTACAATTTTTGCAGATGGGTGACCCAATCTGTTATGCCACAACATGAAATCAGAATTATTACAAGACTTAGAGCTAGATACATCAACAGAAAAGCAATTGGATAAAGGCAGAGATGGAGAGGCAGTGTTAGGAAGAGACTTGCAGGAAGGCAAAACAGAGGCTGGTCGAATGAGCTGGAATGCAGAAGAAGGGAATGCATAGAGACCGTTGTTAAGGGTCCCTCGCATCAGGATTTGATTGGTGACCTGGTCTTTCACAAGACAGAAATCAGAATGGAATTCACAGTAAACATCATTATCTTTAGTTAATTGGGAGACACTAATAAGATTTTTCTTAATAGATGGAACATGGAGAAGTTGAGTTAGGAACAAAGGTTTAGATGAGGAAAGAGACTGTATAGCAGACTTACCAATGTTGGAAATGGTTAGACCCGAGCCATCACCAACATGCAGCTGATCAGTACCACAGTAAGGACTCTTGGTCAAAAGATTGTGCTCATTGTTTGTACAGTGGTTCGTTGCCCCCGAATCAGGATACCACGAGGAGTCATTAACCAGATCTGAAGAGGCAACTAGAGCATTCATAAGAGAAGCGGATTTGTCGACAGATTGAGCTCCAAAGCCTGGAAAATCCATGTTGAAGCGCTGATAACATCTGGAAGCATAGTGGCCTGGACGAGAACAAAGTTGACAAATCGGTCGATTGGACTGAGAAGAAGTGGAATTAGGAGGTCCATCACTGTACGATCTACCGGGATGAGAAGCACGGCCACGACCACCGGCATAGGGATTCCAGAAAGATCCACGACCAGGAGAGGGTAAAGAAGGCGACGAGTGATTATGTTGAGAAAATCGACCATACCCAGGGTTTGAGAAGGAGTTCGAGCCGCCCCTTCGATAAGCAGCGTTCACTTGTGGAGTGGAGTCCAGATCACGATTGTGCTTCTCCAGGCGACTTTCTTGAGAAAGAAGAAGAGATTCGATCTCAGCAACAGTATAAGTGGACTGACGAGAGTTGATAGAGATGATAAAAACGTCATATTCAGGTGGAAGGCCATTAAAAATGGCAGTAATGTGATCTTTGGCAGAAGTAGTGTGACCGACAGAGCTGAGTTGATCCACCAGAAACTTGATTTTGAGTAAGTAATCATTCAACGAGAGAGAGCCTTTCTTAAGATTTCGTAGCTGAGTATGAAATTGGTCAATTTTAGCATTCGTCTGAGTTGTGAAGTAAGTATCAAGAACGGACCAAACCTGAGCCGAGGTGTCAGATCCAACAACTCTGGTGAGAATACTCTCTGTCATGGATGAGAGAAGCCACGAGTAAAGGAGATTGTCCTGTTGCTTCCATTGAGTGTACGCAGAGTTGAGCTGACCAGCTACTCGATCTGCATCAGTGAGATACTTCAATGGAGGAGTAAAATCCAGATCTATGTAATCTTCAAGCATATGACCTCGGATCGCCGCAAGAACTTGTGGCCTCCATAAAAGAAAATTATGAGTGTCTAATTTGACAGAGAGATTATGAGAGAAAACGATCGGTGCGAACGAAGAAGATGCCATGGAAGATGGAACAACAGATGCCATGAAGAAGAAAGATCAATCAAGAATGGACGAGAGAAATGAAGAAGGAAGATCAATCAAGAATGGACGAGAGAAATGAAGAACAGAATAACAGAATCGGTTGAGGCTCTTGATACCATGTGAAGATTCTGATAATGATGTATGAATTGTGTAATCTCTCATTAACTTAATGAATGAATATACAATGGTATATATAGAGATTACAGTAAGCAAGAAGCTAAACTAACTACCTAACTAACTAACTGAATTACAGCTATAATTAACAGACTAAGAACTGAGTAATAACAGAATGTACAATTAGGTAGTATCAGTAATAACTGGTCTTAACAGTCCTCAACCCATTCAACCTATCTTTACTCTTCAAAGCTCTCCGATATCGCAAAAGGCTGCTACTACATGCTCTGTGAATGAAGCCACAATCTCAATGATTGAAGGGCGGTAAAAAAAAATTAGAAAATAAGAGAAAAAGGAGAACGGTGAAGAAATCTCAATATTTTAGGTACACGTATCAATTAACAAAAAGTATAGATATAATGTTGATTAAAGGAGTGTGACAAATAAAATGGGGTGTGACAAAATGTCATTTTGTCAATTTGTAACATACAAAGGAAGGTTGCAAATCAGTTACATATTTTTTATTTGATTTGTATGGGATATAATGTTTTTTAGCTGTTAGGGATGTTGTTTTGACAGCCAATAAGTGTTTGGATGTTAGGAATTGCATGGGAGAGGATTTGTGACGTTTTGGCAGCTTGTAACTTGATAGTTTCGGTTTTGAAGCATCTTTTTTATGCCTTGAACGATGTAACATCCTAAGTAACCTCCAAACCATCCATTTAATTCCATAAATATCTAATATATCATTGGTAACACCCAAGGAAGTTGGTGGAATCTGAAAATCAATTGATGATCTCAAACTCTATAAATAGAACATTTATTCTCTTGTAAAACAACTAAGTTTTCTATCTACAAAACACTTAGCTAGAAAATACAACAAAGACATAATTCTAAGGAGTTATTTCCTACACTTAAGAGTCCCTCAGTACTTAGAGAATAAAGGAAATAAGTTTTTTAGATAAAGATTTTAAACCTTGTTCATGTGGTGATCCTCACACCCTACATTTAAGGTTATGTGTCTGGAAGAGTGTTCTTCTTATTATTTCATTGTTTTTATTTTATTCTCGTTTTCTTATTTGTTCTCATTTTATTTGTATTGTTATTGTCTTGAATTTGAGATTTCCTTCTCTTCTATTTCTTCATATATCTATTTTATTTGTATATTTTGCATTAGAGTTGTAGCTTTATTTATCCATCAAATTATCCAATTGTAATTTTTTGCTTAAAGTTGTATCTTGGTTTCATATTTCCATTGGAATATATATACATATATTTCTCTAACACTAATTATTTGACCTTAACCAAGAAATTGAGGGGCATGGGTGCCTTTGATGAACACAGAAAATGAAGTTTGAAAAAAGATATGTTTAGTTGATGGTAATGAAATGTAGCCCATTTTTTTTTATTTCTTTTGTTTGGTTGTTTTATAAAGTATTGTAATGTCAATCCGATAAAATGATTTTTCCATCATTTTCGTGGAAAAGACTATTCCATCCAAACTATAATAAAATGTCATTCCAATACACAAATTAAAAAATATATATTAATTTCTTTAGTTAAATTAAGATACATGTCACATAATTGTCTATATTTTGAGTGTGCAAAATAAGGTTGTAACTATTATTATTTTTAAATGTTATCCCATTTCTATTCTCATTCTTATTCCTTTGTTTTCTTTACTCCCAACCATTCCTACTTGCAAGAAGTTGACTTAGAACAAACCTACCTATAAGAAGTTGACTTAGACTTAGTCGTAAGTCTGGACTAAAGTTAAATTATACTGCTATATTACCTTCAATACGCTAGGGGAAGGCGATAAATATAAATATATATATATATATTATGCCGAAGTCTAACTTCTATGCATCATTATACATGTTAAAAAAGGATAAAACTATTACAAGTGTAACAACTATTGTGAAGTGGAGAGAATTAACTAGAAATTGCTTGCTAAATTCAACTCCTTAAAAAAGAATGAATGGAAAGAAAAAAAAAAAAGATTCTTATGTTGTTATATAGGGATTAACAGAACTTTTTTTTTTCTTTTAACATTCGGATCTTTGGATTATTTTGCCATCATTTTCTTTCCTTGTATCCCCAGGTTCTGCCAAATGAATGCAAGCGACAATCGCTTCATAGCTTTATTCTATCGAATTATACTATTCTGCAGTTTTTCATCTAAATGCTGCTCCGCAATTTTTAACATAACTTCATCCCAAGCTTTATCTCAAGGCCAAACTCTGGTCTCCTTCAACCAAGTTTTCGAGTTAGGCTTCTTTAGTCCCAATAACTCTGCAAATAAGTACGTGGGAATCTGGTATAAGCAAATCTCACCCCTTGCAGTAGTGTGGGTGGCAAACAGAGACAACCCTCTTACAGTTGCAGACTCTCCACCACGTCTAACCATTGGCAGCAATGGAAATCTTGAGCTCTTGGATAGAAACAACAACTCTGTTTGGTCAACCAATGTCCAAATCCAATCCAACAATAGTTCAGTGGCAATTCTTTCAGATTACGGAAACTTAATTCTCAAATATGGTACACAGTACTTATGGGAGAGCTTTAAGCATCCCGGGAACACATTCTTACCAGGAGCAGAGTTGGGTTTTAATGTCAAAACTGGGGAGAGTTTTGTCTTGACTTCATGGAAAAGCAATAGTGACCCTTCAGTTGGAAAATTCACTGTTGGGATTTCGAAAGTGAAACCACCACAAGCTGTCATTTGGATCAACGGATCAACGCCACTGTGGAGAAGTGGACCATGGGCTAAAACTAAGTTCACGGGTATACCAGATATGGATACAAGTTATGGAAGTTTTTTCAATATGGTAGAAGATACAGAAGAAGGAACGATACTTCTCCAATATAATTGGGACTACAACAACTCCGATATGATGGTGGAAAATTTATTCATCACATCTAAAGGTGTTCTAACCCTTACGTCAAAAATAATACACGAAGGCGGCGACTGGTATGGAGACCACAGAGCGCATTGACATGATGCAGTTAAGTGACAATTCAAGGGATACCCTTCAATTTTCAAAACAACATGATCCCTCCGAGCTTCCTAGTTTTGATTTTGGCACCATTTTACATGTGACAAACAACTTCAGTTCAACAAACAAACTTGGGCAAGGAGGATTTGGTTCTGTTTATAAGGTTACTACATCATTTCTTCAGTACCAATTAATGAATTTTAACAATTAAAACACCCATTCACATACAAATTTGAGCTCTATTTGCAGGGAAAATTGCCGGATGGGAGGGAAATAGCAGTTAAAAGACTGTCTAGTAGCTCAGGGCAAGGCACAGAAGAATTCAAGAATGAGTTGATATTGATCTCAAAACTCCAACACAGAAATCTTGTTAGGCTCTTGGGTTGCTGCATTGAGAAAGAAGAGAAATTACTAGTTTATGAGTTCATGCAAAATAAAAGTCTGGACAATTTCATCTTTGGTATTGGATTTCTAATCTATATATTTTTTTTTATCCTAATGCATATCAATCAATTCTTGTTTTATCTAAATCTATATTTTTTTTTATCTAAATCTAGTTTGCCCTATAAATCATGTGAAATACTTGAGCTAAAATTAAACACGTACGATGGGATACGAAATAGGAAACAAGACATTAAATACTGATTAATGTTTACTGGATGCATGAATTAGATCCAAGAGGAAGAGAACAGCTGAATTGGGGTACTCGGGTGAACATCATACTAGGAGTTGCTAGAGGTCTTTTATATCTCCATCGTGACTCGTCTTTAAGAGTGATACATAGAGATTTAAAGGCCAGCAACATTCTTTTAGATGAGAAGATGAACCCAAAGATATCAGACTTTGGATTGGCTCGCATTTTCGAAGGAACACTAGATCTCGCAAATACTCGAAGGGTTGTTGGAACTTTGTAAGCATCTCATTCTGTTCATATGTTTTCATTGTGTTACTGTTTTCTTAGTGCTAGAAGAGCTATATATTCGAATGATTGTGTAGCATTAATTAATGGTGTAATGTTTCGAATAAGTACAGAGGCTACATGTCTCCAGAATATGCCATGGGTGGAGTCTTTTCAGAAAAATCAGATGTCTTTAGCTTTGGCGTATTGATCTTGGAGATAGTTAGCGGCAAGAAGAACTCTAACTTCCATTATTATGAGAAACCTCTTAGCCTTATTGCTCATGTGAGTTCAAGTTATAATTTTCTCTTCGACTCGATGTGTACACATATATATATTAAGTTTGTTACGACTGATATGAGTTTATTCAGGCATGGCAATTATGGAGTGATAACAGAGGATTAGAGTTTGTGGATGATGCATTGGGTGGCTCATGTAGTGCATCAGAAGCAATAAGATGCGTACATGTTGGGCTGTTGTGCGTACAAGATCATACCACAGACAGACCAAGCATGGCAGATGTAGTTTTCATGCTCAGCAATGAAACAAATCGTCCTCAACCCATTCAACCTATCTTTACTCTTCAAAGCTCTCCGATATCGCAAAAGGCTGCTACTACAAGCTCAGGGAATGAAGCTACAATTTCGATGATTGAAGGGCGGTAAAAAAAAAAATTAGAAAATAAGAGAATTTAAAAAAAAAAAAAGTGTTTTGAATCTACTTTCTAATGTCAGTTAAATGATATGAAAGATTTATTGTTGAAGTGGAAACACAAATCACGTCAATGTAACTTTGTAATTATATGTTAATACATTATGATTGAAGGTTTATAATTAATATTATTAAAATGATTATTTTTTCAGTACTAATTCTGTTCTTTAATTAATTATTAAAAGATATTCACTTTAAAATTTAAGAAAAGCTTAATTTCTTAAAAAATAAAATAAAAACAAAAACAAATGTATTAAAAAGATTTGGCATAGTAGTAATAATATATATAAATAGTTTTAAGCATACTAACGTATATAAAGTTTATTTTGAAACAATAGAAATTAAGTGTCAATATTGGTATTTAACCAAATACACGTTGGCAAAAAGTTGTGCTTGTACTAAAATGATATGATGTACATTGATGAGTGCCAAATTTATGAACTCATTCATGACTGCCAATTTTATGAACTCATTCATGACTTTTTTTATCTTGATTCAACGTATTTACCTAAGTTTTTGTGTGAATTTGATGTGTTATCTTAAAGTATGTAGGAATAAATTTAATTGATGAATGTTTTCGCCAATTCAAAACTTCAAGCTTGATTTTTGCTATGTTCCCTTAATTTTCTTGGAGATTTCCTGAAACAAAAACTTGTAGATCTATTTCTCGGGTTTCTAAAGCATGTTGAAGCGTCATATTTGGAGCTCGGATGAATTTTTTTTGCATATTTTATTAAACAAGGTCGAATTAGGAAAATCGAACGAGTTTCAAGTGGCGTCGCCTGATAAGCTGCCGCACGTCACCACTTGACACCACAAAGATTGTCACAACATCTTGATGGTTTATCTTTCCATTGAAAATGAGAATAAACTTTTGATTGTTAGAGAATATTATATTTCAATAGAATAAAATGGAAACCAATATTACAACTCTAGACAAGAAATACAATTAGACAATGTGATTGTTAAAATAAAATTACAACACTATGCTTAAAATATAAATAAATATAGACAATATAGAAGAAGGGGAGAAAATGAATACAAAGTCAAAGCAAAAGTTACAAATAAAATAACAAGAATAAAGAAAGAAAAACCTTATCACTTACACAACCTTAAGTGAAGAATAGTGAGGTTTACTAGACTTGAACAAAGTTCTAAATTTTTGTCCAAATGCTTATTTTCCCTTATTTTATTAGCATTAAGGGACTCTCAAGTTTAGTAAATATCTCTTTGGAATTATCAAGTCTTGTATTTTCCAGCCAAGTGCTAAAATAGATGGAAAAAATCATATTCACAAGTAACCAAATGATCTCTATTTATTGAGTTTTGGATCACCATTTGATTTTCGAATTCCACAAACCTCTTTGTCTGTTATCAATGATAAATTGTGTGTTTATGGAATTAATGGGATGATTTGGGAGTTACTTGGGGAGTTACAACCTCAATGCATTAA
Organism: Humulus lupulus; assembly: GCF_963169125.1. Lineage (NCBI taxonomy): Eukaryota > Viridiplantae > Streptophyta > Magnoliopsida > Rosales > Cannabaceae > Humulus > Humulus lupulus. The sequence continues at coordinate 3,765,473 of NC_084800.1, forward strand.
AAAGATGCTTCAATACCAAAACTATCAGGTTACTGATTTGTAACAACTTTGGTTACAAGCTGCCAAACGTTCTAACTATTCTCCTATACAATTTTGTAACATCCAAATGCTTATTGGCTACCAAAATAACATCCATAACAACTATAAAACATTATAACATATGAAAATCAAATCAAGAATATGTAACTCCATTTACATATCGATTATGATGGTATTTTGGGAGTTACAATGTATGTTACAAATTGACAAAATAATATTTTATCACGCCCATTTTATTTGTCACACTTAATTAATGGATATTATAACAATATCTTATTGGAGTATGGTGTCTCACGTGGAATAAGTGTATGAATATTGTGTCATTAATAAGAACATGAGTAACTCCACTAATCATCAATTGGTTTTTAGATGAAACCCTATGATTCTTGTCATTATATCATGAGCCAATTCCCTAGCGGACATTTGACCTGAAGAAACGTTTGAGATCCGTATAGTGCTGCAATATGACACTTGGGATCTAGATAGTGATTTAAACCACACGAGATCCGCATATAGTGCAAAAAGACACTTGGGATCCAAAAAAATAAGCGAGCTGAAAAATGATCACTTGTGATCACGTGATTCAAGAATGGTGAGCGAAAAATTGTCACTATCTTGAGGGGATATTAGAGTATGGTGTCCCACATGGAATAAGTGTAAGAATTTCGAACCATTAATAAGAACATGTGTAACTCCACTAGTTACCAATTGATTTTTAGATGAACCCTCATAATTCTTGTCATAACTCTTGCTATGAGCATTTTTTTTCCTCGGAAATATGATAGGGTGAATAATCATTTAGTTCCTTTAAATAAATAATTGATTAATTATATATTAATTTGATAGATGTGGACTTTAAGATGTTTATTATCTATTAAGTTAAAGAAAAATCTCCTATTTAATATGCAAAAAAGAATGACAATGAAAACATTAAAAGGAACTGCTAAATCAACTATACCAAATTGTGTCTCTTTCCTAGCATTATAAAACTTGAAATAATTAGCAGCAATCATAGAAGAGCAGCTAGCTACCACGTTGAATTAATTTAATATTCAACTAAATTATAAATTAGAGATTAATTAATGTAAATAACTGTTTTTGTTAAGGATTTAAAAATACTAGACAGTAATAGAAACTTAAATATGGATAGGTTCTCTGGACATCAATTTCTACATTAATTTTTACACCAATTATAGATAGATTAAATATGGTTGAAAATAAAAGATAAACTCATCTTCGCGGTTGCTGATGACTGAGAGTCAACGCCAATTAATTTCCAGCCTATACATAAAGCATTTGTCAAGGGCCACTGATTCTGAAAAAAGAATAATTATTTATTAATTCTAAAAAGTCAGACTTGTTAACATGATAACAAACCAAATCCCTTTGACAGCGTTGAAGATAATCATTTTGTTTATATATATATATATATATATATAGGAGGAAGATGAGAGAACAAGAGGTTCAAATCATTTAAGTCAACAAAAATAAATCAAAATATATATATATATATTATTTTTCTAAATTGTGAAAATATAATCCTTATTCTAATATTGGCAAAAAAAAAATCATATTCAGCACACTATTACAAATTGGAATACTGCATTTTACTCAATTGACCGAAACGATGATTTCTACTATTATTAATAAATCACTAACTTCAGAAATCACTAGACAATTGAATTCACCACAATTTTTCCCAAGAAATTTTTAAAAAAAAATCATGATAAGAAATCACACACGGACGGTGGAAGAGATACCAACTTTCAAACGTTATATAATCTCTTCAATAATAATTAGAAAAAGTGATCCAATCTCTTAAAAAAAAAACTCAAAATTCAGTAACAGTTGCCAAAATTTCGGGTATTGTTTTTTCTTCTTTTTTTTCTAAAAAAAAAAAAAAAGGCAATGCAGTTTCAAATTTCCCGTTCTACATTAATTTTTACATGGGAGGCGTGACATGTATTCATTACAAAAATATAAGGAGGCAGAGTCGCTACTGTTTGAGGTTCTTTCGCAACAGGAGGTCTTCTGGCGTCAAAGATCAAAGCAATTTTGGCTCCAAGCAGGTGATCTTAACACTAAATTCTTTCATGCTTCAGCAAATAAAAGAAGACAGAGGAATCAGGTAGTTGCTCTTAAGGATGATGATGGTGTGCTTCGTGATTGGGATAGCGGACTGGATAGGGTCATGGTCGATTATTTTAAACAATTGTTTTCAACATCTACCACAGATTGGCGTGTAGTGACAGAGTGTATATCTGCTACAGTTTCTGATGAGGTAAATCTTGATCTCGTGCGACCTATTGAATCTGATGAAGTTAGGAAAGCCTTGTTCCAGATGCATCCTGACAAATCTCCGGGACCGGATGGGTTCTCTCCTGGTTTCTACCAGAAGTTCTGGGATATTGTGGGTGTGGATATTATTAGCATGGTTCAGGATTTCTTTACTACTGGCATGTTTCCGGATCATCTTTCTGAAACCAACATTGTGTTGATTCCCAAAAAGTCAAATCCGGAATCGATGGGTGACTTGAGACCTATTGCCCTTTGTAATGTGGTGTATAAAGTGGTTTCAAAGGTGATGGCGAATCGAATGAAGGACGTACTTAATGTGGTGATTTCAGAAACTCAAAGTGCTTTTGTGCCAGGGCGATTGATTACTGACAATATTATGGTGGCTTTCGAGGTAATGCACTATCTGAAAAGGAAAGTGTCAGGGAAAGATGGGTTTATGGCTTTAAAACTTGATATGAGTAAAGCATACGACAGAATTGAATGGGGTTTCCTAGAAGCTATGATGAAAAAAATGGGTTTTGGGGACCATTGGGTTTCGTTGGTAATGAAATGTGTTAGCTCGGTTGCCTATAAGATTGCTATTGAGGGCCAGGAGTTGGGTCCTATTGTTCCAACAAGAGGTCTGAGACAAGGAGACCCGCTATCACTGTATCTTTTTATCATCTGTGCTGAAGGTTTTTCTGCGTTGATCTCTAAATTTGTTGGAGATGGTAGGCTCACTGGGTGCAAGGTGGCTAGGTCGGCTCCGGTGATTTCACATATGTTGTTTGCTGATGATAGCTATTTATTCTGTAAAGCATCAATGGAGGAGGCGATTCATGTGGGCGAGTTACTTCATTTTTATCAGTTAGCTTCAGGACAACAAATAAACTTAGCCAAATCATCGGTGTTTTTTAGTACAAATACCAGGGCTGAGACTCGCCAAAATATTTGTTCAGAACTCAATATACCAGAGGCGGGCCCTCTTAGCATGTATCTGGGGTTGCCTAATACTTTGGGCAGAAACAAATCTGTGGTGTTGGGTTTTCTGAAGGACAAAATGAGGAAAAGAATTGCTCAGTGGGAGGGTCGTTTTTTATCTAAGGCTGGTAAGGAGATATTAATTAAAACTGTTACACAGGCACTGCCATCTTATGCCATGAGTGTTTTTCTGCTCCCTCTAGGCTTATGTAGAGAGATGGAGATGCTTATGTGCAAATATTGGTGGCATTCTTCTTCTAGTACTGGTCAAGGCATTCATTGGAGGAAATGGGATTCATTGACAATGCACAAGGTTAAGGGCGGTATGGGATTCAGAGATCTTCATGATTTTAATAGATCTCTTTTGTGTAAACAGGGATGGCGATTACTTATTAATCCTCATTCTTTAGTAAGTCGTCTGTTCCAAGCCCGTTACTTTAGAAATGGGAACTATTTAACTGCTGAGCTTGGGCCTAACCCAAGTTACATTTGGAGGAGTTTATGGGAGGTGAAGTGTTTAGTAAAGAATGGAGCTCGGTGTCGAGTTGGAAATGGGGAGACCATTTTTATTACTTCGGATCCTTGGGTCTTTGATAAAGAGAATCCTTGGGTTACATCGGTGCACCCTGGCTTAAATGGTCAGCGAGTATCTTCTTTAATGCATGTCGGGAGGCTTGAGTGGGATGAGGAGCTGGTGCAGGACCTGTTTAATGATAGAGATATGAGGTGTATTCTTAGCATTCCATTAAGTCCTAATCGTCCTTTAGACCGCTGGTTTTGGTCTCTGGAGCCGTCTGGGTTCTTCACGGTTAAAAGCTGCTACAAAAATTTACAGGTGCTAAAAAATGGCGATGGTACAGATCTAGATAAGCAATTTTGGAAGGTTTTGTGGAAAGTTAGAGTTCCCCCAAAGGTAAAGGATCTTATTTGGAGGGCTTCTACGGGTTGTTTACCCACTAATTTTCAGCTCCGTTCAAGACATGTGGAGGTGGATCCGTTGTGCCCTTTATGCCAAACTAAGAGGGAAACAATTATGCATGCGTTGGTGCGATGTAATCGGGTCTGGGAGTGTTGGGAGAGGCTGGGTCTGCGATTGGTGCGTTCAGAATCTGAGATTTTTGCTTCCTGGTTGAGAGATTGTATAGCTGGGTTAACTGATGAACAGAAAGCTAAAGTGTTCATGTTATGTTGGGCAGTGTGGAGGAGGAGGAATGATTTCGTTTGGAGGAATACAAAAAACAATACTTATGGTGTGCTCTTTTTGGCTGAATCTTCATTACTTGCTTGGGGTCATGCTCAAGATAAGGAAATTGCTCCATTGCCCAATTTTTTATCCCCTGAAGATGGTCGGTTGGCATGGGTCAAACCCCCTTTTGGAGTTCTGAAAATAAACGTTGATGCAGCATTGTTTTCAGAGGCAGCCACGTATAGCTTTGCAGGTATTGTTCGAGATCATGAAGGAAATTTGGTGGAAGCATTCTCTGTGTGTCGTGCTGGGTCTGTTTCTCCGGAGCTGGGCGAGGCGTTGGGTGTGAGGGAGGCCTTGAGTTGGATAAAGAAGAGATCTTGGCAGCAGGTGGAGGTTGAAACGGATAGTCTCCTAGTTGTTCAAGCGCTTAGGAGTTCTTTGTCCATGGCCTCTTACTTTGGGGTTGTTATAGATGATTGTAAGGCATTGTGGAAAGATTTGGTTTCTGTTTCAATTTGTTTTGTAAAACGTTCTACAAATGAAGCTGCAAATGCATTGGCAAAAGCTTCCTCTTTTATAGCTGAATGTACTTTATTGAAGGAGGATATCTCCTCTAGTGTGTTGATGTTATTTTGAAAGATAATTGCTAATAAAGTCCATATTTTATTTCAAAAAAAAAATAGAAAATTTAATTTTTAGAAATTAATTTTTAAAAGGAAATTAATTAATAATTATAATATTTTTTTAATGTAAGATATGAACTTAATTAATAACATTCTTTTCATATAAATAAATACAATCAGATCAGATCATGTTAGTAAATATAATATTTTTTTACATAAATAGTTAGTATGAAGCAATTAATTAATGCTTTTTAATTACATACAAATACAAATTAATGCTAGTATTATTTCTCATTGATAATTCACCTCTAAAAATGAGAAATCTAAATCTAAATCCAAATCTAAATCTAAAGCATTAGTCGTATCATGATTCGTTTCTGAATATAGATGTGGGAGACTCGAAATTTCATTTGAGATATCAAATCTTTCTTAGTTGATATCATTAGTGGGTTGGGTTGGGTCAAATTGTTACTGCTTAGTTTATGGCAATGTGAATAGAATAAGGTGTTCGGTTCGGTCAGTCAAAGTTCCTCAATAATTATATATTATTATGATTTTGTAGACTTTTGCCATCAGTTTGTCGAAGATTGATATTGAATTGTAAAACTGGCTCTCGAAACACATAACAGAAAATTATTATCTCAACAAAATAAATAATAATAATAATAATAATAATAATAATTGAAAGATTGCTCTCGTTTCAAGAAGACCCTCCCATTAGGACACTTGAATGTTGAAGATGATGATGGCGATTGGGCTCTCTGCGATATTTATATTCCTAAGATACTTAATATTTATACCTAGAAATTTTGATACTTAATATTTATACTTCTAAATTTTGTGAGGGTTAAAATAACTTAAAAATTAATTTATTTTATACTTTGGTGTGATTTTGATATTTATTTACAAAATAATTTGGGACACTCAAAATAGTTAGTCGAAATATTTTAAATAATTTGTCAAAAAATTGAGATAACAAGTAGAAATTTTAGACTGATACTACTTTGCAAAATATTATTAAAATTAAAGCAGAATAGAGTACAAAATGACTAGTTTAATTACGGTAAGTATTTCACTAATGTCAAAATCAGAATTAACACATTTGGTATACACCCTCGTGTAAAAAAAAATAAGTAATATAAAAATTTAGAATTATAACTGTTGAGGGATGTCGATATTTCTCTTTTGAGGAGAAAGTGCTAGAGAAACCCCAATATTATAATATATGAAAATTCTAGCTTCTATGCTCAACGTATATATTTATATATAAAATAAATGATGACAAGAGTAACGACTATTTAATGAGAGAACTAATAGGAAATTGCAGTGCTTTGCTTGCTCAATTCAACTCCTTCTGACAAAAAAAATATCTTCTTTATTATTTTTAAAAAGAAAAAAGAAATAGAGGGGTATGTTGCGGGCATTTGATTTTTCTTTTCTTTCTGGAAATTGGTATTTGAATTAATAGATTCTTGTGTATGTATTTTCTCATCTAAACATTATTTATTGCCATCTTTGTCTTTAAAATACTGTGTTTGTGCCCAAATGGGTACAAAAGACAGAATTTTCATAGCTTTGTTCTTCAGAGTTACACTATTCTACATATTTTCATTGAAGTGTTGTTCTGCAATTTATAACATAACTTCTTCCCGAGCTTTATCTCAGGGCCAAACTCTGGTATCCTCCAACCAACTTTTCGAGCTAGGCTTCTTTAGTCCCAATAACTCTGCAAATAAGTACGTGGGAATCTGGTATAAGCAAATCTCACCCCTTGCAGTTGTGTGGGTGGCAAACAGAGACAACCCTCTCACAGTTGCAGACTCTCCACCAAGTCTAACCATTGGCAGCAATGGAAATCTTGAGCTCTTGGATAGAAACAACAACTCTGTTTGGTCAACCAATGTCGAAATCCGATCCAATAATAGTTCTGTGGCAATTCTTTCAGATTACGGAAACTTAATTCTCAAAGATGGTACTCAGGACTTGTGGGAGAGCTTTAAGCATCCTGCGGACACATTCTTACCAGGAGCAGAGTTGGGTTTCAATGTCAAAACTGGGGAGAGTTTTGTCCTAACTTCATGGAAAAGCAATAGTGACCCTGCAGTTGGAAAATTCACTGCTGAAATTTCAAAACAGAGACCCCCACAAGCTATCATTTGGGTAAACGAATCGAAGGCAAAGCCACACTGGAGAAGTGGTCCATGGGCTAAGAGTAAGTTCTCTGGTATACCACAGATGAATACCTTTTATCAAAGTCCATTCAATCTAGTAGAAGAAGCAGAGCAAGGAACAACACGCCTTCGTTTTAATTGGGATTACAGCAACTCTACAGTCTCAAATATGTTCCTCAATTCTGGAGGTGTTTTAACAATTGTAAGACAAGAAAAAGATGATGACATTGACTGGGATACGAACTGGGAGGCGCCGGAGACTCCGTGCGATGTATATGGAGTTTGTGGACCTTTTGGGGTATGCAACGACTTTGAATCTCCGGTTTGTAAGTGTATGAAAGGTTTTGGACCAAAATCGTTAGAAGAGTGGAGCAAAGGAAACTGGACTAGAGGGTGCGAGAGACGCAGCCAATTACTTTGCGACAAAAATACCAGTGGCCTAGCTAATTCGCAGAGAGGTAAAAAAGACGGATTTTGGAAGATAGGCAATGTGAAAGTTCCCGATTTTTACAAATATGTGGAGCCATTAGAGCTTGATTTTGCTGATACGGAGAGCTGTCAAAAATGGTGTCTGAATAATTGTTCTTGCATAGCTTATTCATACGTGGATAACATAGGATGTTTGGTCTGGTCTCAAGGCCTTATAGATATCGAGCGGTTTTCAGATGGTGGTGAAGACCTTTTCCTTCGCCTTGCTCACTCAGAACTAGGTGAGAACAATGTTATTACGACGGAAACTCTGCAATTTGAACTGTATTTTTCTCTTCCCCTTAGCTAATTTAAATGTGTTAATTCATTGTTCAGTTGGTGGAGATAAGGTAAAGAAGATAATCATCAGCTTTGCAGTTCTTTCTACTGTTGGGATCATAGTTGTCATAGTACTATGTTTGAGAGCTAGAAGAGTGGGTAAGAAAAAAAGCCTTAGATTGAAACAATTTTTCATTGTATCTCTTACATTGCACATGCAAATAGGATTCAAGTGTTATTTTCTTTTACTCTTTCGAGTTTTATTCTTCCAAAACTAAGTATGATTACTGACACAGCATAAATTTGAAAAACCAGGAAACAATAAGGAGATCACAGAGCACATTGATTTAATACAGTCAAGTGACAGTTTAAAAGATCATCAATTTTCAAGACAAGATGAACCCTCCGACCTCCCTAGTTTTGACTTCGGGACCATTTTACATGTGACAAACAACTTCAGTTCAACAAACAAACTTGGGCAAGGAGGATTTGGTTCTGTTTACAAGGTTACACTACATTATTTTTTCAGTACAAATTAATAAATTTTAACTAGTAAAATATCCATTCCCTTACAAATGAATTGAGCTCTGTTTGCAGGGTAAATTGGCTGATGGGAGGGAAATAGCAGTTAAAAGACTTTCTAGTAGCTCAGGGCAAGGCACAGAAGAGTTCAAGAATGAGTTGATATTGATCTCAAAACTCCAACACAGAAATCTTGTTAGGCTCTTGGGTTGCTGCATTGAGAAAGAAGAGAGATTACTAGTTTATGAGTTAATGCCCAACAAAAGCTTGGACAATTACATCTTTGGTAATGGTTTTACTTGCTATTCTGACCTATATTTCTTGTAAATTTTGGGCTTGATTGGATTCACTTCTTTTTTTCTATTTTTTTAAACAAAAAATTTGAAGTTTTCTTTGAAAGTTTACAAAGGAAATTGTTTATTGTTTTAAAAAGTTGCTAGCTTTATTTTTCAAACAAATTTACAAAACGAAAGATATACACATTTACTATACATTTGTATGTATGCATAGCACAGTACAACTAGAAAACCTCCAGAGTTTCCTTGTTTTAACGTCTTATGATAGTTCAGCTAAAATTAAACAAGGCTGGATATGATACGGGAAACAATACATTACTGATTAATTTTTACTGGGTGCATGAACTAGATCCAAGAGGTAGAGAACAGCTGAATTGGGATGCACGAATGAACATCATACTTGGAGTTGCCAGAGGTCTTTTATATCTCCATCGTGACTCATCTTTAAGAGTGATACACAGAGATTTAAAGGCCAGCAACATTCTTTTGGATGAGAAGATGAACCCTAAAATATCAGATTTCGGATTGGCTCGCATTTTCCAAGAAACGATAGACCTGGCAAACAGTACTCAAAGGGTTGTTGGAACTTTGTAAGCATCTTAATCTTATGAAGCATGTGTTTACTTTAATAAACAACTATGGTTGTGAGTTATGACTAACAAGCACTAATGGTTTGATGTTGCAATTAAGTACAGAGGCTACATGTCTCCTGAATATGCCATGGGTGGAGTCTTTTCAGAAAAATCAGATGTTTTTAGCTTTGGTGTCTTGATCTTAGAGATAGTGAGCGGCAAGAGGAACTCTAACTTCCATTATTATGAACAGAACCTTAGCCTGGTTGCTTATGTGAGTTCGGATTATATTTCTATCTTTAACTGAACGCATACACATTTGCATAAGAGTTATATTTCAATCTCATAATGAATGGTGTGAATTGATTCAGGCATGGCAATTATGGAGTGAAGGAAGAGGAGTAGAGTTTGTAGATGATGCAATAGGCGGCTCATATGTTGAATTAGAAGCAATAAGATGCTTACATGTTGGGTTGTTATGCGTACAAGATCATACCACAGATAGACCAAGCATGGCAGATGTCGTTTTAATGCTCGGCAATGAAACAAATCGTCCCCAACCCATTCGACCTATCTTTATTTTTCATAACTCCGCCAGATCGAAAAAGCCTACTGCGTGCTCTGTCAATGAAGCCACGGTCTCAATGATTGAAGGTCGTTAACACCTCTTTTTTTGGTACAAATGTGACCTTTTTTATTCGTTCCCTTCTTTATGAAATGGAAATAGCTTAGAGGAAAAAGAAATTCAAGGTAAATAATTGAAAAGAAAAATACTATGTGATAATACAACTTTTGCATACTCTGCTTTCAAGTAATTGTTTGACCTTATCAATGTTTCTCCAAAATGATGCTTCCTTTTTTTGTTGTCATTTACCACCAATTATTTTGAAGATAATGAATTGTAGGGATTCCTCATGCTAAAAAAAATTAGGGTGAATATTTGACCTGCAAAATACAAAACTCACAAAATCCGTCCGACCCAAACTCTGAGAACCCAAATTTTTGGAAAACCCGTTCATTTTGGGCTTAATCTGATCCGAATCTGACATATGTCGGGTCAGGTTTGGATTTAAAATTCAGAAATTTCCAGTTCGGGTGACCAAAATTTTTTGAAAAAATTGGTATTTTGCAAAATTAGACTTTTCGGCCCAAAACCCAGCAGGCCCGAACCCAACCCGAAAACCCAAAACCAAAAAAAACTCGAAAATTTCGGATCGGTTTTAGTACTATTTTTCTCCACCCAAAATCTGCAAAATTCAAAACCGATGAACCCGAAACCTGAAAATTCGACTCATGTGCACCCCTACAAAAACTGTTGTAAATTGACAACACAAACTTAAATAGAACACTACACAAATACAATGTAAATTTATACTGGTTCGGCCAAACAAAGGGCCTACATCCAGTTACTCCCCACTGGATTATTTTTTCATTTAATCAGTAGAAATACAAACTCTAATTCAGTCTAGTGCACCAGGCAAATGACACCGAGCATAAACTCCCTCAAAACTCAGTATGAGGTTTTCCAAGAACAATGATCTTGGTCTTCAATCTCGAGCATCACCTTCACACTCTTACTCTTTCTCTATTTTGCTTTCTATTACAATTCTAATGTTTTTTATTTACCTTCTCGAGTGCCTTAGATGGCTTTAAATAGCTAACAAACAAACTCGGTCCACTACAACTAACAAAACTAATTTTTAACTAACATAACCACTTTTGACACATGTTGTTTTAACATTTTGTTTTATACGGATTCACCTGATGATAGATATGGGAACAACTTGTTTGCATTTTGTGGACCGATACAAGGGCTCAGCTGCCTGGAAAATCCAAGTTCGTTGGTTGATCACCGGACATGGATAAGATGCTTGGTTTGGTCAGTGAAAGGTTCTGAAGAATTATATTATGATTTTGTAGACTTTTGCAAAAATGGAAAAATCTATAGATATTGTATACTTATTCAGATGTAATTTTATATTTTAACATGAAGAACTTCGTCTTTATGTATATACTTGATAATAATTATTAGGGTAATTGAGGAATTATTAATTTTTTATCCAAAACTGTCGGAATTAATAATTATTCCCCCTTTTATATCCCAGTATTTGTCAAAAGATTAAATAAATAAAAATTGTTTAAATAGTAGGTGATGCCAATGAGACTCACGTATAGTACGTATAGTACTAGCATGGAACACCAATTTTGACTTTAGGCCCAAAATTTAAGCCCGACTGCGTCAGTATAATTAATAAATAAATGAAAAAGAAGATAATTTTCAGTATTTGGATGTATGATCGATTGAGAGACTCATTCACATGTACTTGTTATGTAAGTAATAGAAAATATAAATATACATAAGTTGATTACACTTGTATTATATAACTTTCAATGAGCAAATTCTTTCCCAATTGCTCTAAAATATTAGATTTCTTCTATTAAAAGAACGTCTATTAAAAGTACATAGATAACATATAAATTCTTAATTTTGACAATTATTTTGTTTACATTAATAAAACATTCTAAATATTCAACGGAATATATTTTTAAAATCAATTAAAAATAATTATTTATTAATTATATTAATATAAATTCAAGTGTAATAAAATATCATTATTATAATAATATATAATATATAATATATAATTCTAATTTGTATAAAATTTTGCTACAAGAAATATTTAGTAATTATATTAATATAAATTCACATGTTATAAAGTATTATTATTACAATATATGTATTGTTCGTACAAATAGTATGACTGGGTAACTAAATAAGAAATTAAAATAACATTTATCTTATATAAAAAATAAATAAGTTTCTTCTCCATTGATATGTAATTTAAATAATAATATCATGAATATTTTGTACTTTAATTATGATATTTTTTTTAATCATAAATAATATCTTGAATTAATGTTTTTTTAATAAATTTATATCATTATTTTATATATAATATTATTTATTTATTTAAAATTTATACGACAATCATAAAAAAGATTAATAAATTTGTACTTAGTATATATATATATATATGAAAGTTCTAACTAATTTCTTTTTTTATTTTTGAAATGGAAAAGTTCTAACTACTTTGCTGAATGGTATATGTATAAAATTAATGATGACAAGTGTAACGACTATATAATAACAAGATAATTAGCAGGAAATTGCAATGCTTGCTCAATTTAGCCTCTTCATTATTATTTTATAAAAGAAAAAAAAAGAAGATGATTCTTATGTAAGTATTTTCTGATCTAAAGATCATTAAGCCATCTTTGTCTCTACTTAAATTCTTAGTTTGTGCTCAAATGGGCGCAAAAGATAGAGATTCCATAGCTTTATTCTTTCGAGCACTATTCCACCTTGTTTCATTTAAATGCTGCTCCGCAATTTATAACATAACTTCATCACAAGCTTTATCTCAGGGCCAAACTCTGGTCTCCTCCAACCAAGTTTTTGAGTTAGGCTTCTTTACTCCCAATAACACTGCAAACAAGTTCGTGGGAATCTGGTATAAGCAAGTCTCACCCCGAAGAGTTGTGTGGGTGGCAAACAGAGACAGCCCTATTACAGTTGCAGACTCTCCACCAAGTCTAACCATTGGCAGCAATGGAAATCTTGAGCTCTTGGATAGAAACAACAACTCTGTTTGGTCAACCAATGTCGAAATCCGATCCGATAATAGTTCAGTGGCAATTCTTTCAGATTACGGAAACTTAATTCTGAAAGATGATACTCAGGACTTGTGGGAAAGCTTTAAGCATCCTGCGGACACATTCTTACCAGGAGCAGAGTTTGGTTTCAATGTCAAAACTGGGGAGAGTTTTGTCTTAACTTCATGGAAAAGCAATAGTGACCCTGCAGTTGGAAAATTCACTGCTGAAATTTCAAAACAGAGACCCCCACAAGCTATCATTTGGGTAAACGAATCGAAGGCAAAGCCACACTGGAGAAGTGGTCCATGGGCTAAGAGTAAGTTCTCTGGTATACCACAGATGAATACCTTTTATCAAAGTCCATTCAATCTAGTAGAAGAAGCAGAGCAAGGAACAACACGCCTTCGTTTTAATTGGGATTACAGCAACTCTACAGTCTCAAATATGTTCCTCACTTCGGGAGGTGTTCTAACAATTGTAAGACAAGAAAAAGATGAAGACGTTGACTGGGAGACGAACTGGGAGGCACCGGAGACTCCGTGCGATGTATATGGAGTTTGTGGACCTTTTGGGGTATGCAACGACTTTGGATCTCCGGTTTGTAAGTGTATGAAAGGTTTTGGACCAAAATCGCTCGAAGAGTGGAGCAAAGGAAACTGGACTAGAGGGTGCGAGAGACGCAGCCAATTACTTTGCGACAAAAATACCAGTGGCCTAGCTAATTCGCAGAGAGGTAAAAAAGACGGATTTTGGAAGATAGGCAATGTGAAAGTTCCCGATTTTTACAAATATGTGGAGCCATTAGAGCTTGATTTTGCTGATACGGAGAGCTGTCAAAAATGGTGTCTGAATAATTGTTCTTGCATAGCTTATTCATACGTGGATAACATAGGATGTTTGGTCTGGTCTCAAGGCCTTATAGATATCGAGCGGTTTTCAGATGGTGGTGAAGACCTTTTCCTTCGCCTTGCTCACTCAGAACTAGGTGAGAACAATGTTATTACGACGGAAACTCTGCAATTTGAACTGTATTTTTCTCTTCCCCTTAGCTAATTTAAATGTGTTAATTCATTGTTCAGTTGGTGGAGATAAGGTAAAGAAGATAATCATCAGCTTTGCAGTTCTTTCTACTGTTGGGATCATAGTTGTCATAGTACTATGTTCGAGAGCTAGAAGAGTGGGTAAGAAAAAAAGCCTTAGATTGAAACAATTCTTTTACTCTTTTAAGTTTTATTCTTCAAAAACTAAGTATGATTACTGACACAGCATAAATTTGGAAAACCAGGAAACAATAAGGAGATCACAGAGCACATTGATTTAATACAGTCAAGTGACAGTTTAAAAGATCTTCAATTTTCAAGACAAGATGAACCCTCCGACCTCCCTAGTTTTGACTTCGGGACCATTTTACATGTGACGAACAACTTCAGTTCAACAAACAAACTTGGGCAAGGAGGATTTGGTTCTGTTTATAAGGTTACACTACATTATTTTTTTCAGTACAAATTAACAAATTTTAGCTAGTAAAATATCCATTCACTTACAAATGAATTGAGCTCTGTTTGCAGGGTAAATTGGCTGATGGGAGGGAAATAGCAGTTAAAAGGCTTTCTAGTAGCTCAGGGCAAGGCACAGAAGAGTTCAAGAATGAGTTGATATTGATCTCAAAACTTCAACACAGAAATCTTGTTAGGCTCCTGGGTTGCTGCATTGAGAAAGAAGAGAGATTACTGGTTTATGAGTTAATGCCCAACAAAAGCTTGGACAATTACATATTTGGTAATGGTTTTACTTGCTATTCTGACCTATATTTCTTGTAAATTTTGGGCTTGATTGGTTTCACTTCTTTTTTTCTATGTTTTTAAACAAAAATTTGAAGTTTTCTTTGCAAGTTTACAAAGGAAACTTGTTTATTGTTTTAAAAAGTTGCTAGCAAATTTTAAAAAAGAGGTACTGATACAAGCTTTATTTTTCAAACAAATTTACAAAAGGAAAGATGTACACATATACTATACATTTGTATATATGCATAGCACAGTACAACTAGAAAAGAAAACCTCCAGAGTTTCCTTGTTTTAACGTCTTATGATAGCTCAGCTAAAATTAAACAAGGCTGGATATGATACGGGAAACAATACATTACTGATTAATCTTTACTGGGTGCATGAACTAGATCCAAGAGGAAGAGAACAGCTGAATTGGGATACTCGGGTGAACATCATACTTGGAGTTGCTAGAGGTCTTTTATATCTCCATCGTGACTCATCTTTAAGAGTGATACACAGAGATTTAAAGGCCAGCAACATTCTTTTGGATGAGAAGATGAACCCTAAAATATCAGATTTCGGATTGGCTCGCATTTTCCAAGAAACGATAGACCTGGCAAACAGTACTCAAAGGGTTGTTGGAACTTTGTAAGCATCTTAATCTTATGAAGCATGTGTTTACTTTAATAAACAACTATGGTTGTGAGTTATGACTAACAAGCACTAATGGTTTGATGTTGCAATTAAGTACAGAGGCTACATGTCTCCTGAATATGCCATGGGCGGAGTCTTTTCAGAAAAATCAGATGTTTTTAGCTTTGGTGTCTTGATCTTAGAGATAGTGAGCGGCAAGAGAAACTCTAACTTCCATTATTATGAACAGAACCTTAGCCTGGTTGCTTATGTGAGTTCGGATTATATGTCTATCTTTAACTTAACGCATACACATTTGCATAAGAGTTATATTTCAATCTCATAATGAATGGTGTGAATTGATTCAGGCATGGCAATTATGGAGTGAAGGCAGAGGAGTAGAGTTTGTAGATGATGCAATGGGTGGCTCATATGTTGAATTAGAAGCAATAAGATGCTTACATGTTGGGTTGTTATGCGTACAAGATCATACCACAGATAGACCAAGCATGGCAGATGTCGTTTTAATGCTCGGCAATGAAACAAATCGTCCCCAACCCATTCGACCTATCTTTATTTTTCATAACTCCGCCAGATCGAGAAAGCCTACTGCATCCTCTGTCAATGAAGCCACGGTCTCAATGATTGAAGGTCGTTAACACCTTTTTTTTTGGTACAAATGTGACCTTTGTTATTCGTTCCCTTCTTTATGAGATGGAAATAGCTTAGAGGAAAAAAAAATTCAAGGTAAATAATTGAAAAGAAAAATACTATGTGATAATACAACTTTTGCATACTCTACTTTCTAGTAATTGTTTGACCTTATCAATGTTTCTCCAAAATGATGCTTACTTTTTTGTAGTCCTTTAACAACAATTATTTTGAAGATAATGAATGGTAGGGATTCCTTTTTTGTAGTCCTTTAACAACAATTATTTTGAAGATAATGAATGGTAGGGATTCCTTTTTTGTAGTCCTTTAACAACAATTATTTTGAAGATAATGAATGGTAGGGATTCCTCATGCTAAAAAAAAAATTACTAAGGAGCACTATTGGTGTCCAACACCATAAGAAGTGGCATAATGGTGTAATTCAGTATCGGAACTCATTTATTTGAATTTAATAAGCATTATGGGGGTATCGCTAACCAATCATAGAATGTCACATCATATGGTGTTGGGCACCTTAAGTGCCAAATAGAAACACTAAAAAAAACTGTTGTAAATTAACTACACAAAGTTAATTAAACACTACACAAACACAATGCAAATTTATCGTGGTTCGGCCAAAGAAAGGACCTACATCCAGTTGCTCCCCCATTGGATTTTTTTTCATTTAATGAGTAGAAATACAAACACCAATTCAATCTAGTGCACCAGACAAATTACACCGAGCATTAACTCTCTCAAAACTCAGTATGAGTTTTTCCAAGAACAATGATCTTGGTCTTCAATCTCGAGCATCACCTTCACACTCTTACTCTTACTCTTACTTTTACTCTATTATGCTTTCTATTACAATTCTAATGTTTTTGATTTACCTTTTCGAGTGCCTTAGATGGCTTTAAATAGCTAACAAACAAACTCGGTCCACTACAACTAACATAACTGATTTTTAACTAACATAACAACTTTTGACACATGTTGTTTTAACATTTTGTTTATTATGGATTCACCTGATGATATGGGAACAACTTATTTGCATTTTGTGGACCGATACAAGGGCTCAGCTGTCTTGAAAATCCAAGTTCGTTGGTTGATCACCGGACATGGATAAGATGTTTGGCTTGGTCAGCGAAAGGTTCTGAAGAATTATATTATGATTTTGTAGACTTTTGCAAAAGTGGAAAAATCTATAGATATTGTATACTTATTCACATGTAATTCTATATTTTAACATGAAGAACTTCGTCTTTATGTATATACTTGATAATAATTATTAGGGTAATTGAGGAATTATTAATTTTTTTATCCAAAACTGTTGATATTAATAATTATTCCCCCTTTTATTATATCCCAGTATTTGTCAAAAGATTAAATAAATAAAAATTGTTTAAATAGTTGGTGTCTCACGTACGTATAGTACTAGCATGGAACACCAATTTTGACTTTAGGCCCAAAATTTAAGCCCGACTACTTCAGTATAATTAATAAATGAGAAATTTGTGGAAATAGACTCTTTTATAGTAAAAGAAAGATCATTTTATTATATTAATAAAAAAATGCCATTTTACCAAGGACTCCTTATTAAATGGAGGAAATTAATAAATAAATGAAAAAGAAGATAATTTTCAGTATTTGGATGTATGATCGATTGAGAGACTCATTCACATGTACTTGTTATGTAAGTAATAGACAATATATATATATATATATATAAACATAAGTTGATTACACTTGTATTATATAACTTTCACTGAGCAAATTTTTCCCAATTACTCTAAAATATTGGATTTCTTCGCTAAAAAAGTAAGTAGATAACATAAATTCTTAATTTCAATAATTATTTTGTTTATTCTAATAAAACATTCTAAATATTTAATAGAATATACTTTTAAAACTAATTAAAAATAAATATTTATTAATTATATTAATATAAATTAAAATAAATATTTATTAATTATATTAATATAAATTCAAATATAATAAGATATCATTATTATAATAATATATAACATATAATATATAATTCTAATTTATATAAAATTTTGCTAGAAGAAATATTTAGTAATTATATTAATATAAATTCACATGTTATAAAGTATTATTATTACAATAATATATAATACATAATAAATACATTATGTATACGTGTCGTGTGTACAAATAGTAGGATTGTGTAACTAAATAAGAAATTAGAATAATATTTATTTTATATCAAGAATAAACAAGTTTATTCTCCGATCATTGATGTAAGTTTCTTCTGATGTGTGATTTAAATAATAATATCATGAATATTTTGTATCTTAAATATGATAGTTTGTAATCTAAAATAAGATCGTATTATTTTTTTTTCAAAAAATCATAAACAATATCTTAAATTAATATATTTTTTAATAAATTTACATCATTTTTTATATATAATATTATTTTTTTTATTTAAAATTTATACGATAATCATACAAATTTAATAAAATTAATTAATAAATTTTCTAAATAAAACTAATCAAAAACATGCCTTTGTACTTAGTATATATATGAAAGTTCTAACTAATTTCTTTCTTTTTTTTTTTTTTTTTTGAAATGGAAAAGTTCTAACTACTTTGCTGAATGGTGTATATAAAATAAATGATGACAAGGGTAACGACTATAAAATAAGAAGATAATTAGCAGGAAATCGCAATGCTAGCTCAATTTAGCCTCTTCATTATTATTTTATAAAAGAAAAAAAAAGAAGATGATTCTTATTATGTAAGTATTTTCTGATCTAAAGATCATTAAGCCATCTTTGTCTCTACTTAAATTCTTTGTTTGTGCTCAAATGGGCGCAAAAGATAGAGATTCCATAGCTTTATTCTTTCGAGCACTATTCCACCTTGTTTCATTTAAATGCTGCTCCGCAATTTATAACATAACTTCATCCCAAGCTTTATCTCAGGGCCAAACTCTGGTCTCCTCCAACCAAGTTTTTGAGTTAGGCTTCTTTACTCCCAATAACACTGCAAACAAGTACGTGGGAATCTGGTATAAGCAAGTCTCACCCCGAAGAGTTGTATGGGTGGCAAACAGAGACAGCCCCATTACAGTTGCAGACTCTCCACCAAGTCTAACCATTGGCAGCAATGGAAATCTTGAGCTCTTGGATAGAAACCGCAACTCTGTTTGGTCTACCAATGTCAAAGTCCGATCCAATAGTAGTTCAATGGCAATTCTTTCCGATTACGGAAATTTAATTCTCAAAGATGATACACAGCACTTATGGGAGAGCTTTAAGCATCCCGGGGACACATTCATACCAGGCGGAGAGATGGGTTTTAATGTCAAAACGGGGGAGAATTTTTTCTTTACTTCATGGAAAAGCAACAATGACCCTTCAGTTGGAAAATTCACTACGGAAATTTCAAAAGAAAAACCACCAGAAGCTATAATTTGGATGAACGGATCAAAGGCAAAACCACACTGGAGAAGTGGCCCCTGGGCTAAAGGCAAGTTCGTTGGTATACCAGAGATGAATACCTTGTATCGAAGTTCATTCAATCTAGTCGAAGAAACAGAACAAGGAACGACAAGTTTTCTATTTAATTGGGACTACAACAACTCTACACTCCTAAATATGTTGCTCACTTCTGAAGGTGTTCTAAAAGTTGTTAGGAAAACAACAGATCAAGGCAGTGGCTGGTATACAGACTGGGAGGCACCAAAGACTCAGTGCGATGTATATGGAGTCTGTGGACCTTTTGGGGTATGCAACGACTTTGAATCTCCGGTTTGTAAGTGTATGAAAGGTTTTGGACCAAAATCGCTCGAAGAGTGGAGCAAAGGAAACTGGACTAGAGGGTGCGAGAGACGCAGCCAATTACTTTGCGACAAAAATACTAGTGGCCTAGCTCATTCGCGGCGAGGTAAAAAAGATGGATTTTGGAAGATAGGCAGTGTGAAACTACCCCACTTTTACGAATATGTGGAGCCAGTAGAGCTTGATTTTGCTGATACGGAGAGCTGTCAAAAATGGTGTCTGAATAATTGTTCTTGCATAGCTTATTCATATTTGGATAATATAGGATGCTTGGTCTGGTCTCAAGACCTTATTGATATCGAGTGGTTTTCATACGGTGGTGAAGACCTTTTCCTTCGCCTTGCTCACTCAGAACTAGGTGAGAACACTGTTGTTACCTTGGAAAATTCTACAATTTGAACTGTTTTTTTTTTTCTCTGACTTTGCTGATTTGAATGTGTTAATTAATTGTTCAGTTGGAGGAGATAAAGTTAAGAAGATAATCATCAGCCTTGCAGTTCTTTCTAGTGTTGGGACTATAGTTGTTATAGTACTATGTTTGCAAAGATGGAAAGCTAGGAAAGAGGGTAAGAAAAAAGTTTCAGATTGAAAGAATTTTTCATTGCATCTCTCTCAACACAATCACTTCATGATAATCACTTTATAGTACCATGTTCTTTATGCTGAAATACTCACGCTACTTGAGTATGCATATGCATATTCGTTGCCAATTTTCTTTCAAATCCAGTTAATAAAATGGATAATGACATAATTTAGTTGATTTCTAGGTAGTCTTAAAACCAAGTATGATTACTGACACAAAAGATAAATTTAAAAAACCAGGGAACAATAAGAAGATCACGGAGCACACTGATTTGATACAGTTAAGTGACAGTTTAAAAGATGTTCAATTCTCAAAACAACATGAACCCTCCGACCTTCCTAGTTTTGACTTCGGGACCATTTTACATGTGACAAACAACTTCAGTTCAACAAACAAGCTTGGGCAAGGAGGATTTGGTTCTGTTTATAAGGTTGTTGCAGTTTTTCTTTAGTATAAACTAATGAATATTCACTACTAAAATATCCATTCACTCACAAATTTGAGTTCTATATTCAGGGGAAATTGCAGGATGGGAAGGAAATAGCAGTAAAAAGACTTTCTAGTAGCTCAGGGCAAGGCACAGAAGAGTTCAAGAATGAGTTGATATTGATCTCAAAACTTCAACACAGAAATCTTGTTAGGCTTTTGGGTTGCTGCATTGAGAAAGAAGAGAGATTACTAGTTTATGAGTTAATGCCCAACAAAAGTTTGGACAATTACATATTTGGTATTGGTTTTACTAAAAGCACAATTTCGTCCTATACTTGCTATTCTGACCAATATTGGAATTTTTCTTTGAAAGTTTTCAAAGGGAACTTTTTTATTGTTTTTTTTTTTAAAAAAAAAAGAGGTATTAAAACTGGTTTTATTTTTCAAACTAATTTACAAAACGAAAGATATATACAATTTACTGTATATAGCACATGCAGTACAACTAGAAAATTAACCTCACAGTCTTACTGGGTGCATGAACTAGATCCAAGAGGTAGAGAACAGCTGAATTGGGATGCACGAATGAACATCATACTTGGAGTTGCTAGAGGTCTTTTATATCTCCATCGTGACTCTTCTTTAAGAGTGATACATAGAGATTTAAAGGCCAGCAACATTCTTTTGGATGAGAAGATGAACCCTAAAATATCAGATTTCGGATTGGCTCGCATTTTCCAAGAAACAATAGATCTGGCAAACAGTACCCAAAGGGTTGTTGGAACTTTGTAAGCATTTCATTCTTATGAAGCATGTGTTCACTTTAATGTGAATTAATTTTTAGTGTTAATAAACAACTATGGTTGTGAGTTATGACTAACAAGCACTAATGGTTTGATGTTGCAATTAAGTACAGAGGCTACATGTCTCCTGAATATGCCATGGGTGGAGTGTTTTCAGAAAAATCAGATGTTTTTAGCTTTGGTGTCTTGATCTTAGAGATAGTGAGCGGCAAGAAGAACTCTAACTTCCATTATTATGAACAGAACCTTAGCCTTGTTGCTTACGTGAGTTCGGATTATATTTCTCTCTTTGACTTAATGCATACTCATTTATATGTTTAATTCCATTATGAATGATATGAATTCCTGCAGGCATGGCAATTATGGAGTGAAGGCAGAGGAGTAGAGTTTGTAGATGATGCAATGGGCGGCTCATATGTTGAATTAGAAGCAATAAGATGCATACATGTTGGGCTGTTATGCGTACAAGATCACACCACAGATAGACCAAGCATGGCAGATGTAGTTTTAATGCTTGGCAATGAAACAAATCGTCCCCAACCCATTCGGCCTATCTTTACTTTTCACAACTCTCCCAGTTCGCAAAAGCCTACTACAAGCTCTGTCAATGATGCCACGGTCTCAATGATGGAAGGGCGTTAAGACTTTTTTTCTTTTTTTTTTTTGTAGAAATGAGACTTTTGGTACTCGTTCCCTTCATGGTACTCTGTAATGGTACAACTTTTGCCTACCTTATTTTCAAGTAATTGTTTCACCTTATCAATGTTTCTCCAAGATGATGTTTACTTTTTTTATAGCCTTTACCAATAATTATTTTGAAGTTAATGAATGGTAGGGATGGTAGGGATTCTTCACGAAAACCCTTCTATCTATGCAACATCTTAATGTTAGAGTTATTATTTGAAGGTATTTTAGTATTTTTTTAATTATTGTTATTTTATATCTTTTGTCTTATATAAAAGGCTTGGGCTTATTAGTTTTGTAACCTAGAATAATTTTATCTCTATTTTGCAATACACTCTAGCCTCATTTTTCTCTCTTCATCTTTTTGCTATCTTCATTTTAGTTTTATGGATTGTGTCTTTGCATAATTATCATGGTATCAGAGAAGGGTTTATGGAATTGAATTTCTTAAGTGTAACCATAGCTTTTGCGGATCGAGAAAACTAGGTGAGTTAGTTAGGGGGTTGCAGGGGGGGCAGCGCGCCACCTGCCCGGGGTTCGGGGCGGAGGCCTGAATTTTTTTTTTGGCGGCTTGGGTCTTCTTCGTATTGCAGCAAACTAGGTCGGAGCATCTTTGCAGTAACTTGGTATGTGATTTTCGTGTTCGTTCTGAAATTTTAGGGTTTCGTCAGATTGCAGAATTTGGGAGCTTTTGTCTGAGATAGCATTTGGAAATTTGTTTTTTGTTTCTGAAATGGCAAGTAATAGAGATGATTCCCTTCAATCCATTAGTGTGAGGTTAGATGGAAATAATTATTCTTATTGGAACTATGTGATGAAAAAAAATTTGAAAGGGAAAAAGATGTGGGGTTATGTTTCTGGAACTTTAGTTAAACCAACAAATGACAAAGCGGATTATGCAACTTTGCTAGATAATTGGGAAGTGGATAATTCAAAAATTATTACTTGGATAAACAACTCTATAGAACACTCCATAGGTACCCAACTAGCCAAGTATGAAACAGCGAAGGAAGTTTGGGACCATCTTGCAAGGCTGTATACTCAGTCTAACTTTGCAAAGCAATATCAATTAAAATAAGATATTAGAGCTCTTGAACAGAAAGATATGAGTATTCAGTTATGACAGATCTATAGGATCAATTGGCCCTTACTAAATCTGCAGAGTTAGGAGCTTTCGCACCACATATTGCTCATAGGGAGGAGCAACGATTGGTTCAATTTTTTATGGCACTTCGTGATGACTTTGAGGGACTCCGTGGCTCTATTTTGCATCGTTCTCCACTTCCTTCGGTTGATTCAGTAGTCAGTGAACTGTTGGCAGATGAAATTCGTCTTAAGTCTCAAGCAAGAAAAGGCATCCTCCCAGCACCTAGTCCCTCTGTTTTGGTAGTTCCTCCTTGACACTTTACTCACCATGAGAATAAACCTCACACAAAGGTTGGAGTTGATGAATGTAGCTTCTGCAAACAAAAAGGTCACTGGAAGGCTCAGTGTCCTAAATTAGTAAATCGTGCACCTTCGCAACAAAGACATCAACTCATACCTCAATTCGGTAATCAACCGCCTCATTATGGTAGCCAACCACAGTTTGGCAACCACTCACAACCTCGACCATACCGTCCTTCGCAATTTAATGTTGCTGCTACTGTACCTCCATCTGACTTGTATGATTTTGGGGCCTCATCTTCTAATCCTGCTCTTTCTGCCCTCTCAGAACAGTTTAAGAAGTTTCTAACCATGCAGCCACATGCCATGTCCGCCTCTTCTTCGATAGGTCAGCCCCCTACTAGCACTTCAGGTATGACATCCTCTACATGGATTTTAGATTCTAGAGCCTCGCACCATATGTCTCCACATTCGAAATCTTTTGTTTCTTTGTGTCCTGCATCATCTGTGCCTGTCATGACTGCTGATGGTACTCCTATGTCATTAGCAGGTGTTGGTTCTGTTGTCAGTCATCATTTATCACTTCCTAATGTTTACCATATTCCTAAGCTTTCACTAAACCTTGTATCTGTTGGTCAATTGTGTGATTCTGGTTACTCAGTGTCTTTTTCTTCTACCTCTTGTCACGTGCAAGATCAGTAGTCTTAGAAGCTGATTGGGACCGGCCGTAGGCGGGGGGGTTTATATGTTTTGGATGAGATGAAATTACCAGTATTTACAGCTCCTAGTGTTGATCTGTCTTCCTTTCGTTTGTCTCCATCATCATCTAGTTTTTATTTATGGCACTCTCGCCTTGGTCATGTTTCAACTTCCCGTTTAAGATTCTTAGCTTCTACAAGAACCTTAGGAGATTTGCAAGTTTATGATATTTCTGATTGTAGTGGTTATAAACTTGCAAAATTTTCTGCTTTACCTTTCAGTAAAAGTACTTCATGTTCTGTTGCACCTTTTGACTTAGTTCATTCTGATGTGTGGGGACCCTCTCTTATTGCTACAAAAGGAGGGTCTAGATATTATGTCTCTTTTTTTTATGATCACACTCGATTTTTTTGGGTTTTTCTAATGAAATGTCGTTCTGATTTCTATGATATTTATGATCGTTTTCGAGCTTATGTAGTTCCGTCAGGACAGATCAAATTAGGTGGGGGCCTTTCGACCCTGCCAACCTGCAGGTCCCGTGCCTGGCGGTCTGGACGAGGCGCAGGACGGTTATTGGGGGCGAGCTGATGCTGTGAGCCCCCCCCGGACCTCCTTCTGGAATTTCCCCGAGCTCTCCTGGGCGCACTCGAGGCTGGTTGGGAGCTAGGAGTTGATGTTCTGACCGAACGGCTGTACTGCTGTTGTTCGGCTCTAGGCATCCCTTCGAAGTTTGCTTCTCGACGGTGCGACGAGGGAGTGGAGTTGGCTGTAGGAAGTCTGTCCGAGCGGCTATGCCTGGACCGATTACCCCGGCGAGACTTAGGAGCCTCGCCTTGCCTCTCTCCGACGTTAACGTCGGTTGTGAGAGGGGGTAGTCGGGCCAGCACATCCTTGATCTGCTGATTGGCTATTGCTAGCTGGCTCCTCAACTGAGCATTCTCCATCTCCACCGCAGTGTAATAGCATGGGTTCGGATTAGGTGGCCGGGGCACCGAACTTCCAGTGTCGTCTTGGCCCGCCGGCTATTTGTCGAGCCGCTGTTGAACTTCAGGAATTTGCTCACGAGGAATGGCAGTATGATGAGCCTCCTGCCCATCATGCTGTTTCGTCTCGTTACCATGCCTGGATCGAGTAGTCACCATAGTTGGATGCTTGTGACAACACTAATCGAACTTGCTCTCAATGAAAGCACCAAACTGTTGACGCGGTTCTTCGCCAACAGGTAATTAAGAAAAAGAAGAGAAAGGGATTAGTGCTTAGGTTGAACCGAAATAGATAAATGATCTTAGAGAATGAAATGGTGACTCAGAACACGTTTTTTAAGTGGTTCAAAGGTTAAAATCATTCTACTCCACTAATCAGTATTATTGCTATATACTGGGTATTTGATTACAGGGTATTTCTTACAATCGAGAATCCAACCCCTTACAATTCCCAGGGTCCCCATATATATAGGGGAAGGCACCTGGGAGTTAGTAAGAAGGTCATCCCGTGACCTTCTTACCTATCATGTCAACTCTGTGACATTCATGATTAATTCCTAAATCTAACACATAAGTGTGGTCAAATCGATAGGTAAGGGGATAATGGGCCGCACGGCCCAAACCAGTCGTGGATGTCTGAATATGCACTTTCCTGCTGCGTGTCCGAGAAGTCAGGAATATATCAGACACGTGATGTCTGATATATGCACGTTTATCTTGCGTGACTGACTTTATAAGAAGTCATAACCTCCAGTTCCAGCTCGTACCACGAGTTGGATGCTTCCCTCGACCTGTGGTCCTCAGAGCCCAGGCTCAGTCCTTAAGCAATCTAGGTGAACCCTTAAGTTATCTCGAGCTAAGGAGGTAGGACCTTACGATGGCAGCTCCGGTCTTGGCGATGTTCACGTGGTAGTCATGATTGGGCTGTATCTCAGCTCGCTAATCAGCTCGTGGGAAAATCAGGGCGTACACAAATTATATGTGATTTTTTTTCTTATAATTTCATGAAAGTATTGCTCTTATAATATTTATCAATTTTCCATATCAAATCTAAGAATTCCTAAAAGACCACAATTATAAAAATGCCAAGTGGAAAGGAATTTTGAAGCAGTGCAGGATGACTTGGTTTGTTTTGTTCGTCACTAGTGTAACAAAGTCTAGCGTCTCAATCCCATGCATAAAAAAAAATAACAGCACCAAATGATGACAGATATGATAAGGAACGGAACAGGTATTGAAAATTTCAACCACAGAAGAAATTTAAATAGATTATGCCTTATGGACTTGGTTTTAAAGTAAAAGTCTTAAAAACTCTGTTTTTAAACATTAATTCACAACTTACTTTTCTAGTACTTGATAGATCTCATACACTCTTTCTGTTCTTGAGAGGCCATATGGAAGCGAACAATAAAGACCAGATTGGTCTAGTTTTTCGTATATTATTCTTACTCTTCTACTCGATTCCATTACAGTTTTCCTATGCAATTTCTAACATAACTCAATCAGACTCATTATCTCAAAGACAAACTCTAATATCCCCCAGCCAAAAATTCGAGTTAGGATTTTTCAGTCCTAGTGATAAGTCTAGAAATCAATATGTGGGCATGTGGTACAAGGGAATCTCTCCAGTTAGAGTTGTATGGGTGGCTAACAGAGAGAATCCGCTCGCAGCTTCAGACACTTCTGCAACTCTAAACATTGCCAGTAATGGAAACTTAGAGCTTTTGGATGGAAAACTCAACTCTGTCTGGTCAACCAATGTTGTCGTCCCTTCAAATGGTAGTTCTGTTGCTCTTCTCTTAGATAATGGAAACTTGGTCCTCAGAGATGGCATATCCGGAGAAAAGCTTTGGGAGAGCTTAAAACATCCCGGGAATACATTCTTACCTGGATCAGTGCTGGGCTTTAATGTTAAAACAGGAGAGAATTTTGGCTTGACCTCGTGGAGAAGTGACAGTGATCCATCACTTGGGAATTACTCTTATAAAGTTGTCCAACAGGCTCCACCCCAAACCTTCATCTTGATTAATGGATCAACTCCCTACTGGAGAAGTGGACCTTGGGATAAATCCAAGTTCGTTGGTTCACCTGACATGGATTCATCATACAAAAGTGACTGTCATCTCGTGGAAGATCTTGATATGGGAACAACTTATTTGCATTTTGTGGACCGATACAATGGCTCAGCTGTCTTGAAGATTTTCCTTTCATCGCATGGTGTGTTGACATCTGTAGTGAAACAGAGTGGAAGCAATGTTTGGGAAACTACATGGCAAATACCAGAAAATGGCTGTGGCGTTTATGGGGTTTGTGGACCTTTTGGGGTATGCAAAATATCAGAATCTCCTATTTGCAAGTGTTTGAAAGGATTTGAACCAAAATCATACGAGGAGTGGAGCCAGGGAAACTGGGCAGGAGGGTGTGTGAGGCGTAGTAAATTACTATGCCATCAAAACGCAACCTCTTCATTGTCACAAGGAGGAAAAACTGACGTTTTTGTTAAGATGGGAATGACAAAACTGCCAGATTTTTATGAATATTTGGACGTTGAGGGTGTTGATGATTGCCGACTATGGTGCCTGAATAATTGTTCTTGCTTAGCTTATGCCTATGCTAACGGAATAGGGTGTTTGATTTGGTCGACTAAAAGTCCTCTGCTTGATATTCAGGAGTTTTCCTCTGGTGGACAAGATTTTTTTCTTCGCCTTGCAAATGCAGAACTTGGTGAGAATGTAGATAAATTTACAAAATTAATTCTTCAGTAAAAATGTGTGTATTTCTTTTTCTTTTCTCATACTTATCTACTTTGTTTATGATCTTTTAAATTTTCTTTTCAGATGAAGGACAGATAAGTAAGAAGAAACTTATTAGCCTTGCAACTATTTCTGCTGGTGCAATATTGTTGTGCATCATAGTACTAATTTATTTTTGGAGAAGGAGAGCTAATAAAAATGGTAATTATAACGAGAATACTGCCTTACACTTCCACCAATTTCAATTGTTCTCATATCTAGGATTGATTTCTGACTTGAAAATACACAGTAAACAAAAGTAAGGTGACCACAAATCACTTGATCAGTATGGTTAAGCCCCCAGACAGTCCAAGAAACGTTCTTCAATTTTCGACTCAGCTGCAAGAACCCCAGCTCCCTTTTTTTGACTTTAGTAGCATTTTTGCTGCTACCAACCACTTCAGCATATCAAACAAACTCGGGGAAGGAGGATTTGGCCCTGTATATAAGGTCATTACTTGCCTCTTAATTTTATAATGAGATAAACAAATGCATTTTTGCAATTAATCATTTTAGTGAAAAACATGATTGATGGACAGAATAGTATATGAAAAAATTGTAGGGAAAATTACAAGATGGACGGGAAATCGCAGTGAAAAGACTCTCAAGTAGCTCAGGACAAGGAATTGAAGAGTTCAAGAATGAAACCATACTAATCTCAAAGCTCCAACACCGAAACCTTGTTCGGCTCATGGGTTGCTGCATTGAGAATGAGGAGAAATTGCTAATCTATGAGTTCATGCCCAACAAGAGTTTGGATACTTTTATTTTTGGTTTGTTTTTCTTAGCCAAATGTCTCTTGTTCTATAATACACTGCTAAATCTCACTAAACTTTTCTCCTCCTATAAAGCTCTAGTAGAATTTTTGATGAAATGAAGCAGATTAGCATTCACTCTCAAAATATACATCACTACAATGGATTTTGATTTAGTTGGTTATTATCATCAGATGCAAGAAAAAGAGAACAACTTCAGTGGGGTGCACGCTTTAACATCATTCATTGTGTTGCTCGAGGTCTCGTATATCTCCATCGCGATTCTTTTTTAAGGATAATACACCGTGATCTGAAAGTCAGCAATATTCTCTTGGATGAGGATATGAACCCAAAAATATCAGATTTTGGACTCGCACGCATTTTCCAAGGACGGTTAGATGAAGCAAATACTCTCAGGGTTGTCGGAACATTGTAAGTAATACAAGAAATTTTTTAGTTTAGTACAACTTTTAATGAATCGTGATTAATATATTTTTGTTTTAATCAAGTGCAGAGGGTATATGTCTCCAGAATATGCTATGAGTGGTGTATTTTCTGAAAAATCTGATGTCTTCAGCTTTGGTATCTTGATATTGGAAATAATTAGTGGTAGAAGGAACACAAGCTTCTATTATGATGAGCACCACCTAAGCCTTGTTTCTTATGTGAGTTCATTCTTTTTTCCCCATTAAATCTTCAAAATATATGACACACACACACACACATATAATATATATATATATATATATATTATCCTTATGAAGATAAATATAAAATATACATCTATATATATGTGTATAGGCATGGCAATTATGGAGTGAATGCAGGGCAATGGAATTGGTAGATGAAGCAATATTGGGAGACTTATGTAGTTCATCAGAAGTAATGAGATGCATACATGTTGGGCTTTTGTGCGTACAGGACCATGCCGAAGATAGACCCACCATGCCAGAAGTAGTTTTTATGCTAAGTAATGAAACTCATTGTCCCAACCCCAAACAACCTGTCTTAACTGTTCGAAGCTCACAAAGACAGCAAATGCTTAGTACATGCTCTGTGGATGAAGCTACCATCTCCATAGTTGAAGGGCGTTAAAGTCAGTTATGTCACTAATTAAGATAACCTTCACAGACAGACTATATCGCTGTGCTTGTGGCCGATCCAAAAGATCGTTGGTTAAAGTTGTGCTACTTTTATCAATACACTTTTGCCAACACTATAAATATGTACATGTAAAAGTTTCATCCGTAGTGCCACTGTATTTCTATTATTTTCTAAATAATTCGAATTATCTATACACTGCCTAATTAATTCCAGGTTTCTTTTACTATGTGGTATAGTTCCTATAAATGATTAGCAACAGAAAGTCAGTTATGTCATATTAGTTTCCAGTTTTAACTAACTAATCCATCTCAGCTGAAAATATCTTTCAAGGCCACTCGTATTCAGCTGCCTATATATACTGCTTCACTCTCCTCATTTGATACTGATAATGTTAATTTTTAGTTCTTGCTGTTTGTTGTCAAAAATTATGCATCTTGTTTTGTCTAGGTTTCGATCTGTCTTATCTCAATATTAAAGGGTTAACATTGTTTTGACAGGTTAGTTGTTACTTAAAATAATAATGATCTTTTCCAGCTGGCAGTCCACAAGTGACAAGCTGTTGTCACTTGATTATGTCATTTCTATATATAGATCATTGTGCTAAACAGAGGAACTAACTCTTGGAGAAAAAAACCCTAGATATTGTAGATCTTGTTTCTTGGACTTTTCTTTGTGGTGCAGAGATAAGTGTGGAGAAGAAGCTGGTGATCTACTTGGGCTTTTGAAGAGGAGCAGCTAAAGCTTGGTACAGACATTTACTGAAGGGAGTTCAGTCGATTCTTTGAAGGGAGTTCAAAGAAAGTTCTCTGTCAAGTTTTTGCTGTAGATCTTGATTGGTTACTAATTAGTGTACATAGATTGATTGGACTGTGCATTCAATCTATATTCTGTATTTCTGTTTGTAAGTTGTTTTTATAAACTTTGTTTGAAAGATTTCAGATCTATAATAAATCTTCTTGAAAGATTACAAGTGTTTCATGTTTGATCAATAATTGAGTTCATTGAGTATAAGGTTCTTTAATTACTGTAAGTAATTTGAAATAATCATTAGAGTAGCAAACCCACTTTCGAATTGGTATCAGAGCATGGTTACTAAAGATCGATCTCTATCTGTTTGATATTTTTTCTTTGGGTTTATTTGCTTTAGTGATTTTTCTGTAAATCTGTTTTCTGGGAAATTCATGTTTTGTCTGTTCTTTTTCGTGTTGTATCTGCTTATCTTGTGTGCAGGTGAAAATGGATATGTTCAGAGAAGGGGGATCTACTTCTAGACCTCCAATGTTAGAAGGGTCCAATTATCCCTATTGGAAAACCAAGATGAGGGCTTTTCTGAAAGCTGTGGACGAAAGAGTCTGGATGGCAGTGGTGGATGGATGAAAAGCTCCAAGTATTACTGAAAATCGGGTAGAAATTGTTAAACCGATGAGTGAATGGTCTGAAACTGAGATTGAGAAGGCAAATTTCAACTCCAAAGCTCTTCATGCTATCTTCAATGCAGTCTCTACAAATCAGATGAAAGTCATAGCCAACTGTGAAATTGCTAAAGAGGCTTGGGAAAAACTGAAGACAAAGAATGAAGGGACTCAAGCTGTCAAGAAAGCAAGATTAAGGGCTCTAGCTACTCAGTTTGAAAACTTAAATATGGAGGAGGGAGAGACTGTTGCAGAGTTTCATGCCAAATTATGTGACATTTCAAATGAGTCGTATGCCCTTGGAAAGACTTACTCAAACACGAAACTTGTCAGAAAGGTTCTAGCTGTCTTGCCAAGAGCTTTTAAAGCAAAAGTTACCTCCATTGAAGAGGTACATGATGTTGAAGAACTGGATCTTGATGAGCTGATAGGTTCTTTACAAAACTATGAGATGACTTTATAACGATGGGGCAAAGAGAAACATGAAAAAGAGAAGGATAAGGGCAGCATCAGTCTTGCTTTCGTACACAAATAGGAGGTAGAGAAAGGTGATATGCTAGACGGCTTGACTGAAGATAAAGTGGCATTTCTTACGAAAAACTACGCCAAGTTCTTGAAAATAAATATGAGGAGAGGAAATCTTGGTGGGAAAGAAAATGGTCCCAAAAAGATTATGCCATTTAATCAAAGATCTGTGACTTCACAGGAAAGGAAAAATAGAGAAATTCGGTGTCGTGAATGTGATGGTTTTGGTCACATTCAAGCTGAATGTGCCAATACTCTAAAGAAGAAAAAGGCTATGACAGTAACATGGAGTGACAGTGATGAAGAGAAAGAAGAATCTTGCAGTGAATATTCAGATCAAGATAAATGCGTGGTTGCATTTATGGCCTCATCAAATCGTAAGGATGAAAGTGAGAATGATGAGTCTGGAGAATCTGATGTGGAAAGTCTGGATCAACAATCTGCTTATGAACAAATGTATGATCAATGGGTGACTATGATCAAGAAGGTAAAGCAGGTTGAAGGAAGAAATCAAGAATTAATTCTGATTAATAAAAATCTTGAGGGAAAAGTCAAAAGATTGCTAAGGGAGATTGATGATAAGAATGTGCAGTTGCAGGCCTTACGAGTTGAAGCTTTGAAAGTTAAAAAACCTCGTGATGATTCAGGAGCAGAGGGGTATCGAACCAAGGTAAGACTTCTAAATAAATGTGGAAAGGAGATTCTGATTGATGATCTATTTTCTTCCAAAAGTCATCAGTCAAATGCAGTTTTATCTACAAATTTTCAGACTCAAGAAGATGAATCCTGGAGCAGGCCAAGTATGCAAAAAAATTTCACTAGTGGAAGATTTGTTCCAGTCTGTCACTTCTACAACAAACGTGGTCATATACGCCCAAAGTGCTTCAAGTTACAGAACTATCTCCAAAAGTTATTCGAGAGAAATGAGGGATTGAAGTCTTCAGAGAAGATTGTTCATGTTCCTTTTGACATTTTTCCTAACACAAGTTCTGAGGATACAAAAGTTTGTGTGGCTCATATATCTCTATCTGCATTTAAGGATGACCAGTGGTATTTTGATAGCGGTTGTTCACGACACATAACTGGAAACCGGCACCTATTGATCAACTACCAAGATAAGATAGAAGGAGTTGTTACGTTTGGTGATGAGAACAAGGGTGCTATCAAAGGAAAATGGGAACTTCTTCTGAAGAATGTTCCATCTTTGAAGGATGTTCTATACATTGAGGGGCTGAAAGCAAACTTGATCAGTATAAGTCAGCTGTGTGATTCGGGTTATTTGGTGAATTTTTCTAACAGTTGTTGTTCTGTTGTTTCGTCAGATGGAAGTACAGTCGTAACAGGCAAAAGATCAATTGACAATTGCTATAAGCTAGACAGTGAAGTTCTGTGTAATAGAACTGTTCTGGAAAAATTAGATTTGTGGCATCATAGAATGGGTCATCTAAACTACAGAGATCTTCATAAACTGATCAAGCTCAAGGCACCCAGAGCTTGGTATGAGAGGTTAACCTCTTTTCTTCTCAGCAATGGTTTTGTCAGGGGAAATGCAGATCAAACTTTGTTTATCAGACATTTGCATCCAGGTATATTTGTAGCTCAAATTTATGTAGATGATATCATTTTCGGATCTACTTGCCCTGGTGCTATAAATCATTTTGTTGAGTTAATGCAGTCCGAATTTGAGATGAGCATGATAGGTGATCTTTCATTTTTCCTAGGATTACAGATCAAACAGTTATCCACTGGAATCTTTATTTCCCAGTCGAAATATACTCTTAACATGTTAAAAAAATTTGGTCTAGATCATTCTAAGCATGCTAGAACTCCTATAGGCACAGCCTCTAAGCTTACTAAAGACATGTCAGGCAAACCTGTAGATCCAACACTTTTTCGTAGTATGATAGGGAGTCTTCTTTATTTGACCGCTAGTAGACCTGACATTTGTTTTAGTGTTGGTTTGTGTGCTAGATATCAGTCCACTCCCACTGAGTCTCATCTTACAGCTGTTAAGAGAATAATGAAATATATGGTTGGTACTGTTGAATTTGGTCTGTGGTACACAAATGATTCCAATATGTCATTAGTAGGATATAGTGTCTCAAATTGGGCTGGAAATTTAGATGATCGAAAGAGTACATCTGGAGGGTGTTTTTATCTGGGAAACAACCTTGTATCTTGGCACAGCAAGAAACACAACTCTATTTCTCTTTCCACTACTGAAGCCGAATATATTGCAGCAGGCAGCTGTTGCACTAAATTACTCTGGATGAATAAGATGCTTGCTGATTATGGTTACCCTCAAAACTCTTTACTCATGTATTGTGATAATACTAGTGCCATTAATATTTCAAAAAATCCTGTGCAGCATTCTAGGACTAAACATATTGACATTCGGTATCATTTTATTCGAGAATTGGTAGAATCAAAATCAGTTGTGATATCTCATGTGTCTTCTGAAGCACAATATGCTGATTTGTTCACCAAAGCTTTAAACTCTCAGACCTTTGTTCATTTATGTAAATGCATTGGAGTTTGCTCTATTTGAGTTTCTTTATCTAGAACACTCTTATTTCATTTCTGTTTCCAGGATTGGTTGTTCATCTGAACCAATTTTTTTTCTCAGCTAAAAAGGCTACCTTGTCAGGTGCAATGGGAAGAGCTTTCTCTTAAGATTTACTCTTGAGTAGTTTGCTCCTTCTTCTTGAGTATTTTCTGCCTTAGAGAAGACGGCTACATCCCTGGTCAAGAGTGAAATCCATGGCTGGTTGTTGTTTTATAAAAAAAAAATTCAAAAAAAAAATCAAAAAAAAAAATCAATATAATAAAAAAAAAGAAATTCTTGTGAGAGTTTTTTGAGAGAGTGAGTCATTTGACTCACATGAGGACACTTTTTCACACACTCATGAAAAATTCTGGTTCAACATCATGTTGAAATTTTTATGTTATGAGTGTTGTTTTGTTCTAGTCATTTGGTTAAAGAGCTCTCTATTGCTTATTTTTTTTCTCTCATCTGGTCTGATTATTTTTTTTGGTCTGTCTGTCATATCTCAGAATCATCTTGATATATCACAATTGGTTTGGGTCTACTCATCTTCTCTTTCTTGTTTTTGGGCCGAGCCTTTTATTAGTTTGTTGCTCAGTGACTTTTTGGTTTTTTTTTTTTTTTATATTGATTTAGGGTTTTGTGGCTCTATAAATACATACTATTCTTCCAGGCATCTTATTCATCTTTGTTTTTGAGTTTCATCTTTTGTTGTTGCCTATTCGATGGCTTCTAACATTGTGGGCTCTCCTAGAAAGGTTCTTGCTGTTCCCATTGGGTCCCCGTTGGCTTCTTCGCCTGTCTCTCAGTCTCCTCCTTCTGTGATCGTCCCTGATGACGGTTCAAATGTGGCTGTTGCGGTTGGTCCCTCTTCAGGTAAATCATCCGACTCTGGTCTCCCTAGTATTCCTCTAGTTTCATCTGAGGTTGTGTCTGTTAAATCTGCTGTTGAGTCCATGATTTCTAGGGGTTGGATTAATTCGGTCTCTAATCTACTCATGCCATCTCAGAATCTTGTTCGGGAAATTTATTCTAATATTGACAAACATATTTTGGAATCTTCTAATCCCAATCAGTTTAAAGTGTTTTGTCGGGGCAAGTGGTTTCGTTTTTCTCCATCTACTATTGCTAAAGTTCTGAATTTGCATGTGGTTAAATCTCCTGTTTTTTGCTCTGATTTTTCCCCTGACTTAAACTTGGTTGCTGCTGAGTTAACTGGTATTCCTGATTTTAAATGGCCTGATAGTAAGGGTGCCATTCTTGCTACTGCACTTACATCATTTTATAGACTTCTTTTTCGGGTTGCTCTCACAAATTGGTTGTCTAATACTCACAAGTCTACTGTTGGTACTTCACTGGCTCGATTTATGTTTGCTGTTGACCATGTGCTGCCTGGTTTTCCAACCTCTGGCTGGCGGTTTATGCTGTTTGACTATATGCATTAGTTTCGTGCAAGTTTCAATGATTTTGTGACTACTTACAAAAAGGATAGACAACGCTCATTGCAATTTGAGAGGAGGGTTTTGGCTCAGTTGGCTCAAATTCGTGCTTCATCTCAGGGGGAGTCCATTGTTCCAGGCGCATCTGTGCAGGGGGAGTTTCTAGAGAGACCTTCGTCTCAGTAAAATGGGCTGCAATTATGATCACTGAGGGGGAGATGTTTTAATATTTTCAGTTGTTGTTTAGTTTTTCTGTGCAGACTTTTGGATACTGTTGGGTATATGTCTTTGAAGGGTATGGTTGTGTTTGAAAAGTTGGTGGTGTAATCTTTGTTTTGTTTTTTTTTTTGTTTTGTGTTTTGTGGCTGTTTTACTAACTCTATTTCTGCACTGATCATAATTTTTGTCAAAGGGGGAGATTGTTAATGTTAATTTTTAGTTCTTGCTGTTTGTTGTCAAAAATTATGCATCTTGTTTTGTCTAGGTTTCGATCTGTCTTATCTCAATATTAAAGGGTTAACATTGTTTTGACAGGTTAGTTGTTACTTAAAATAATAATGATCTTTTCCAGCTGGCAGTCCACAAGTGACAAGCTGTTGTCACTTGATTATGTCATTTCTATATATAGATCATTGTGCTAAACAGAGGAACTAACTCTTGGAGAAAAAAACCCTAGATATTGTAGATCTTGTTTCTTGGACTTTTCTTTGTGGTGCAGAGATAAGTGTGGAGAAGAAGCTGGTGATCTACTTGGGCTTTTGAAGAGGAGCAGCTAAAGCTTGGTACAGGCATTCACTGAAGCGAGTTCAGTCGATTCTTTGAAGGGAGTTCAAAGAAAGTTCTCTGTCAAGTTTTTGCTGTAGATCTTGATTGGTTACTAATTGGTGTACATAGATTGATTGGAGTGTGCATTCAATCTATATTCTGTATTTCTTTTTGTAAGTTGTTTTTATAAACTTTGTTT
Source organism: Humulus lupulus (assembly GCF_963169125.1). Taxonomy (NCBI): domain Eukaryota; kingdom Viridiplantae; phylum Streptophyta; class Magnoliopsida; order Rosales; family Cannabaceae; genus Humulus; species Humulus lupulus. The sequence continues at coordinate 3,802,505 of NC_084800.1, forward strand.
GAAAGATTTCAGATCTATAATAAATCTTCTTGAAAGATTACAAGTGTTTCATGTTTGATCAGTAATTGAGTTCATTGAGTATAAGGTTCTTTAATTACTGTAAGTAATTTGAAATAATCATTAGAGTAGCAAACCCACTTTCAGATACACAAAACCCACTTTCAGATACAGAAAAAGAGCAAGGAAGAGAGAGAGTTTTGGTACAGAGTAAAGAGTGAGATTGGGGTTCTTGGGTTTTGTAATGAGCTGCATATGTTGATGAATATGCAAGCTCGTGTCTGAGTATTCTTGAGAGAAAGACAATCACTTTGAGAGGATCCAAGAGAGTTGAATCTACTTGACTGTATTGTACCAAGAAGTTGTTCTTATCAATAAAGAGGAAGTTGGTGGTGTTCCAAAACTGGATTAGAGCCATAGATCACATCGATCTATTGGTCTTGAACCAGTATAATCATTGGTGTTATTTACTGTTTTCTGCATTGTTAAGTTCTTTATTTTCTAATCTTGCATTTGATTGTGCTCTTGCTTATTAGCTTGTTGTGTTTTAGTTGTTTATTTGGTTCTGTTTAGTACAAAATTCCCACATACTATTTTCTAACACAGTCTAGAATCGGTAATGACTTTTAACACATGGCTTATCATCAAAATCAATAAGATGCATGTGCAGGAAGATTCATATTAGTGTATGCATGAAAGGCATAACAGGAAGAATCTACTAAAGTAATTATTATTAGCTTATTATAAGGCTAGTTTAGTCGCTTATTTTAATCTTATTCATATTATGACTTTAATATAAAAAACAAGATTTTGCAACCACATTTTCTTATATTTGTCTTATTTCTTTTTGTTGAATATTTCACAGAATCTTGTATGTAACATCTTAAGTGATAACAACAAAACAATATTACATGGTTACTTTCACTGAGAAATTGTACTGGCTATCAATTTGAGGCGAAATGGGAAAATGGGGCAGTGAGGCGGGGCGGGGCGGGGCGGGGCCCCGACCCAACAGGGCATCTTTGCCCCGGTTAAAACGGGGCGGAATTCGAGGCGGGCCCCGCCCCGCTTCATTTTTTTTTTCTATACTCTAATCCAATTTTTTCATACTATTTATATACATAGTACGTAAAATTAACATTTTATATGTAGTTTAGAATATTTTTAATTCTATATAGACTAGAAAGAATTATAAATATTGAAAAATATGTTTTATATAATTCATCATTATTCTTATATTTATTTTGTAAATTTTAAAATAAAAAAATAAAATATAATTTTTGATGATGTAGTTGATACCAAGTATAAAATATAAAAATTATAATAAAAAATAATATTTAAACTTTGGGAAAATTCTAAAATTATAATTTAATGTTTATAAAAAAATAAAAGCTAAATGGGCGGGGCAGACCCGCCCCGATTAAGCCGGGGCGGAGCAAAATGTTTGCGGGGCGGGAGCGGGGCCGCCCCATTTACATGCCTACGTGTCAAAGTTTGAAGAGTGCGCAAGATATTTCTTATACCACAAACAATACGAAGTCCGCAATTACCACCGAAATCTTCTTTCAAATTATTATAATTGTGTTGGATCAAATTGAAACAGTCGAGTCATATCTTTATAAATATATATATATATATATATATATATAAATTTGTATGCATGTGTATGTGTGTTTTGTTTTAACTTCATGAAAGTTGTGCTCGTATAATAATCAACGTTTCATATCAAATCTATGAATTTCTTAAAGACCACAATTATAAAAGAGCAAGTGGAAAGGAATTTTGAAGCATATATAGGGTGACTTGTTTGTTTTGTATGTCACTAGTGTAACAAAGTCTAACCTCAATATCAATCCCATGCATAAAATATTACAAATTTAAATAACAACATCAACGATCGATCATCGATGACAGTTATGATAAGGAACGGGTATTGAAAATTTCAACTTCAGTAGAAATTTAAATTGCTTATGGACTTGGTTAAAGCTCTAGTCTTAAAAACTCTGTTTTTACACATCAGTTCACACAACTTATTCTTCTACTAGATAGATCAGTATCACATACACTAATACTCTTCTTGACAGGCCATATGGGAGCGAACAATAGAGACCAGATTCCTCTAGTTTTTCATATACTTTTCTTATTCTTCTACTCGATGCCATTGGAGTTTTCCTATGCAATTTCTAACATAACTCCATCAGAATTATTGTCTCAAGGACAAACTCTAATATCCCCCAACCTAAAATTCGAGTTTGGATTTTTCAGTCCTAGTGATAAGTCTAAAAATCAATACGTGGGTATTTGGTACAAGGGAATTTCTCCACTTACAGTTGTATGGGTGGCTAACAGAGAGAATCCGCTCGCAGCTACAGACACTTCAGCAACTCTAAACATTGCCAGAAGTGGAAACTTAGAGCTTTTGGATGGAAACCTCAACTCTCTCTGGTCAACCAATGTTGTCGTCCCTTCAAACAATAGTTCTATTGCTCTTCTCCTAGACAATGGAAACTTGGTCCTCAGAGATGGCATATCCGGAGAAAATTTATGGGAGAGCTTTAAACATCCTGGGGACACTTTCTTATCCGGGTCAGTGCTGGGTTATAATGTTAAAACAGGGGAGAGTTTTGGCTTGACCTCGTGGAGAAATGAAAGTGATCCATCTCCTGGCAGTTTCTCTTATGCAATTTCCCACCAGGATCCACCCCAAGCCTTCATCTGGATTAATAGGTCAACCCCCTATTGGAGAAGTGGACCCTTGGATAAATCTAAGTACGTTGGTTCTCCAAACATGGATAGATCATACCGAAGTAAGTATCAACTCGTGGAAGATTTTCATAATGGAACAACTTATATGTATTTTATGGACTGGTACAACGGCTCTGCTGTCTTGAAATACTATATTTCGTCGCATGGTGTTTTGAAGTCTGAAGTGAAACAGAGAGGAAGTAATATTTGGGAAACTGAATGGCAAAAACCAGATACTCGATGTGGCCTTTATGGCGTTTGTGGACCTTTTGGGGTATGCAATATATCAGAATCTCCTATTTGTAAGTGTTTGAAAGGATTTGAACCAAAATCATATGAAGAATGGAGCCAGGGAAATTGGACAGGAGGGTGTGTAAGGCAAACTAAATTACTATGTCTGCAGAACGCAACATCTTCATCGTCACAAGGAGGAAAAACAGACGGTTTTCTTAAGATGGGAATGACAAAACTTCCAGATTTTTATGAATATTTGGACGTTGAGGGTGTTGATGATTGCCAATTATGGTGCCTGAATAATTGTTCTTGCTTAGCTTATGCCTCTGCTTACGGAATAGGGTGTTTGATTTGGTCGACTAAAAGTCCTCTGCTTGATATTCAGGAGTTTTCCTCTGGTGGACAAGATTTTTTTCTTCGCCTTGCAAATGCAGAACTTGGTGAGGATGCAGATAAATTTACAAAAGAAATTCTTTAATAAGATTTATTATTGTTTTTTTTTTCTTTTCTCATACTTGTGTACTTTATGTATATTCTTGTAAATAATCTTTTCAGATGGAGGACAGATAAGTAAGAAGAAAATTATTAGCCTTGCAACTATTTCTGCTGGTGCAATGTTATTAGGCATCATTGTACTAATTTGTTTTTGCAGATGGAGAGCTAATCAAAATGGTAACTATAAAAAGAACTGCTTTGAACTCCTACCTATTTCAATTGTTCTCAAATATAAGATTATTTTCTGACTTGAAAATACACAGTAAACAAAAGTAAGAAGGCCGCAAAGCACTTAATCAGTTTGGTTAAGCCACCAGACAATCCAAGAAACGTTCTTCAATTTTCGACTCAGCTGCAGGAACCCCAGCTTCCTTTTTTTGACTTCGATACCATTTTAGCTGCTACTAACTACTTTAGCATATCAAACAAACTCGGGGAAGGAGGATTTGGAACTGTATATAAGGTCATTACTTGCCTCTTAATTTTATAACGAGAGAACCAAATGCGTTTCTAGTGAAAAACATGATTCATGGAAAGAAAAATATGTGAAAAACTTGTAGGGAAAATTGCAAGATGGAAGGGAAATCGCAGTGAAAAGACTCTCAAGTAGCTCAGGACAAGGAATTGAAGAGTTCAAGAATGAAACCATACTAATCTCAAAGCTCCAACACAGAAACCTTGTTCGGCTCATGGGTTGCTGCATCGAGAATGAGGAGAAATTGCTAATCTATGAGTTCATGCCCAACAAGAGTTTGGATACTTTTATTTTTGGTTTGTTTTTCTTGACCAAAATTTTCTTGCTATATTTTGTCATAAATTCTAAATCTCACTGAACTTTTCTCCATCTGTAAAGCTTTTAAAAGAATTTTTGATAAAACAAGGTCGATTACTATGGAACTACATAACTAACATTTACTCTATAAATATACATCACTACAATGGATTTTGATTTAGTTGGTTATCATCATCAGATGCAAGAAAAAGAGAACAACTCAAGTGGGGTACACGCTTTAACATCATTCATTGTGTTGCTCGAGGTCTCGTATATCTCCATCGCGATTCTTTTTTAAGGATAATACACCGTGATCTGAAAGTCAGCAATATTCTCTTGGATGAGGATATGAACCCAAAAATATCAGATTTTGGACTCGCACGCATTTTCCAGAGATCATTAGATGAAGCAAATACTCACAGAGTTGTCGGAACATTGTAAGTAATACAAGAAATTTTTTAGTTTAGTACAACTTTTAATGAATCGTGATTAATATATTTTTGCTTCAATTAAGTGCAGAGGCTATATGTCTCCAGAATATGCTATGAGTGGAGTGTTCTCTGAGAAATCCGATGTCTTTAGCTTTGGTATCTTGATATTGGAGATAATTAGTGGTAGAAAGAACACAAGCTTCTATTATGATGAGCACCACCGAAGCCTTGTTTCTTATGTGAGTTCATTCTTTTTTCCCCCATTAAATCTTCAGAATATATGACACACACACACACATATATATATATATATATGTATTATCCTTATGAAGACTAATATATAATATACATGTATATACATATATAGGCATGGCAATTATGGAGTGAATGCAGAGCAATGGAATTGGTAGATGAAGCAATATTGGGAGACTTGTGTAGTTCATCAGAAGTAATGAGATGCATACATGTTGGGCTTTTGTGCGTACAGGACCATGCCGAAGATAGACCCACCATGCCAGATGTAGTGCTAATGCTAAGTAATGAAACTCATTGCCCCAACCCTATACAACCTGTCTTTACTGTTCAAAGCTCACCAAGACCACAAATGCCTAGTAGTACGTGCTCTGTGGATGAAGCCACCATCTCCTTAGTTGAAGGGCGATGAAGTCAACTATGTCACTGAGATAACTTTTACCGAAAGGCTATCCCGGCGTTTGTGGCCGACCGAAAGATCGTCGGCAAAAGTTGTGCGACTTCTACCTATACACTCGCCAACTCAACAGATACACATGTAAAAGTTATTTTGGAGAAAAAAAAATCACTCATGTAGTTTAATATTTTATTTGTTCAATAATTTTTTTAATACTACATTCTAGATTTGGAAAAGAAAATGTTTTTAAAAAATGAAACTGCACCAAATGTTTCTAATAAAAGCGAAACAGAGAACCAAAACAAAATAAAATTTGAAACCCTAATGTGAAATATTTTTGCATCATTCGTCTATTTTTCTCATTGCGATCTATATGGAGTTTCTGTTACTTTCGGGGTACTCAAAGCCTCTAAATACTGCACTTTGTTAAGGAAATTCATGTGAAAAATGAGAAGTGCTAAGGGTACCGGTGGTGGCCAACACCACAAAGAGGTGTATATCTTTATTGGTGTAATTCAATATCGAGTCTTACTTATTTGAATTTAATAAATATTATAAGTACAACTACTTAATTATGAAGTGTCACCTCGTGTAGTGGTGGGTACGTTAAAGTACCAAACAACAACACTCTCTGAAAAAGTGGAGCAAAGTAAAATGTGATTCATGGGGAATTCCTTTGAGGGAGAAGACTTTTTCTTTCGTCTTGCACATGAAGAACCAGGTGAGGAAAATCTCCACAAGAAAAGGGAAAGTACACAAATAAGGACAATAACTATTTTTTATATTTTCCCCTCCATTAAATTATGTGTGAATATACTCCGTCAACATGTTATATTAAATCATATATAAAAATGTTGGCTAGTCTGATCATAAGGAAGTTAAAGTATAATTATGTTAGGTAGAGAAAAGAAAATTCATGTTGTATTAGAAAAAATTGAACGGATAATGCTATATTTAAGATCATTTTATGATAATTTTCTATAAGAAGTAATATTGTAAATGTCGTTGTCATATATCCCAAATAGTTTAACTCTAATTAACTCGAAAGTATCCTAGCCAAGAATGTTAAGTTATTGTTTAAAATTCGCTATATATCATTGGCTCGTATATAATAATTTAAGGAGTTCAAACTTCAAAATTAACACAGGCATATTTCTTTTTTAAACCATATCATTATCAGCTGATTAGTTGTTGGTAAACTCTAACCAGTATGTATCCTTGAAAACTTCAAACTTCCTAAAACAAAAATAGTTAGGAAACGTTACACCAGATAGTGTGGTAAGGCCCTTGGCGCCAATAAATTATACAAATTTCCATGTCTAAATCAGTTGGTTATACATATATAAGTATAGAAGATTGTATTGCTATCTTTATCTTCACTAAAATCCTTCGTTGTGGGAGATCAAATGGGTGAAAACAATTAGAGTTTGTTTAGTTTTTTCTGTGTTGCTATCGTTTCACTTGTATCCGTGGAAGTATTGCTATGCAATTTATAACATAAGCACATTTCAAGCTTTATCACAAGGCCAAACTCTAGTCTCCCCAAGCCAAATATTTGAGCTAGGCTTCTTTAGTCTCAATAACTCAGCAAATCTATACATAGGTCTTTGGTATAAGCAAATGTCAACTACTAAAGTTGTATGGGTGGCCAACAGAGAGAAACCGGTAAAAGCTACACATTTTCCTGCAAATGTAATTATTGGCAGAAGGGGGAATCTGGAGCTTTTGGATGGAAAAAACAGCTCACTCTGGTCAACAAAAGTCAACCTCTCATCAACTAATAATTCGATTGCAGTATTATTGGATAATGGTGACTTGGTCATCAAAGATGGCTCGTCAGGGGAAGAGTTATGGCATAGCTTCCAGCACCCTGTCAATGCCTTCTTGCCTGGTGCTAAGGCTGGTTTCAATGTCAAAACTGGAGAGCGTTGTGTCCTCACTTCTTGGAAGAATGACACTAGTGATCCTTCACATGGAAACTTTGTTGTTGGACTTGCTCCACAGAGACCACCAGAAGCTTTCATTTGGATAAACGGTACAACTCCATATTGGAGAAGTGGACCATGGGATAAATCCAAATTCACCGGCGTACCAGATATGAATACATTTTTTCGAAGTCCATTCAATATCTTAGAAGATGTAGACATGGGATCGACATATCTATATTTGAATTGGTACAACAGTTCCACTTTCTTAACTTTGGTGCTCTCATCTGAGGGTGTTCTAAAAATTATGCTCAAAGGCAGAGGACATGACTGGTTTACTAATTGGGAGGCACCAAAGACTCACTGTGACATATATGGCGTGTGTGGACCTTTTGGTGCATGCAAATCATTTGAGTCTTCAATTTGCAAGTGTGGGAAAGGTTTTGAACCAAAATCTTTTGAAGAATGGAGCAAAGGAAACTGGACAGGAGGAGGGTGTCTGAGGCGGAACAAATTACACTATTGTGGAAAAAACAGGAGTGGCTTAGCATCACAAGAAGGTAAAATGGACGGGTTTTGGAAGATTAGTAATGTGAAACTTCCGGACTTGTATGATTTTGTGGAGCTTGGAATTTCTGTTGATGGTGATAACTGCAAAAAGTGGTGCCTGAATAATTGTTCTTGCGTAGCTTCTGCATTTGTAGACGGAATAGGGTGTTTGGTTTGGTCAGAAGGCCTTATGGACATACAGGGGTTTACCTTTGGTGGAGAGGATCTTTTCCTTCGTCTTGCACATGCAGAACTAGGTGAGAGTAATAATGTGACAATTGCTAGATATTGAAAACATGTTAGAAGAAGGTAAGGTTCGGACTTTGGTTAAATTTCTAACCTTGTTCTAATTATTTGAGTCATGTTTTAATTTGGTGTGAATAATGAGTGAATTTAATGTGAACTATGTGTAAAATTGGTGTGAACCATGTGTAATTGTGGTGTGAATTTAGTGTGAACCATGTATGAAGTGAAGTTAGTGTGAACCATGTGTGAATTTGGTGGAAATAGTGTGTGAACGATGTTCCGAATTTATGGTGAATGATGTATGAACCATATATGATTTCAGTGTGAATAGTGTGTGAACGATGTTCCGAATTTATGGTGAATAATGTGTGAATGATGTGTGAACCATGTATGATTTCAATATGAACATTGTATGAATTTGGTGTGAATAGTGTGTGAACCATGTTCCGAAATTATAGTGAACAGTGTGTGAATGATGTGTAAACCATGTGTAAATTTGGTGTAAATGGTGTGTGAACCATGTTCTGAATTTATGGTGAATAATATGTTAATGATAGATGAGCTATGTGTGAATTATGTGTGAACCCAATAACCTAAATAATAGAATTCAATTGGAACTTGGTCATCTCATCATAAAAATCATTTTTTTTCACAAAATTTTCAGCCTGAAATAGTTCGAAAATTCCATATGAACTATTAAATAAGACACCCATAACCTATAAATGGATATTTCAAAGAATAAATAGTGAGGAGTAATAAATGGTGAGAAGAAATGGTGAATGAAATAGTGGCTGATAGCTAAAAATGAAATGGAAAAGGAGAGGAAAAAGTCTTAATGTTAATAAAGGTAATTTAGTCATTTCACATGAGTATAAAGTTAAAAACGTGAGAAACATTAAAAAGATGTTAGAGTTAGTATTAGACTAATAAATAGGATTAGTTAGTGTAGTTTCCCCTTTATTTTTGGTTAACCTCGAGATTCTAGTCTCAAGATATACATTAAGAAATTCTCAGTTATCGGTAATAAATGGGCCTTTTTCCAAACAATTATGGTATTTTTCATTATGATTCTATAAAAGTGTTATTTTTGCAAATTAATTTTAAAATATAAAGCCCTTTCGGAATATGCCTAGGGCCGGGCCTGCGTGGATATATCAAGATTTATTTATTTTCATTTGTTGGTGACTATATTATCTCTGTCCTAAGATTCATATGAAACTTATGTATGCTATGCTAGCATTATTACTTTATTTTCACCAGTATTTTAATAATTAGATTCAAGGAAAAAAGCACAACTTCATTGCGTTACACGATTGAACATAATATATGGTGTTGCCCGAGGTCTTGTATATCTCCATCGTGATTCTTGTTTAAGGATAACACAGAGATTTAAAGGTAAGCAACATTCTCTTAGATGAGAAGATGAACCCAAAAATATCTGATTTTGGATTGGCACGTATTTTCCAAGGAACATTAGATTTGGCTAATACTCAAAGGGTTGTTCGAACACTGTAAGCATCATTTTTTTCTTCCTTAACTTTTTCATTACAATTGAACTGATTACAACAAACACTAATCATAGGGTGTTTCAATCGAGTGTAGAGGTTACATGGCTCCAGAGTATGCATTGGGCGTAATATTCTCTGAGAAATCAGATGTTTTCAGCTTTGGAGATTGTGAGTGGTGAGAAGAACACCAACTTCTATTATTGCGAGGAACACCTAAGCCTTCTTGCTTAATTATGTGAGTTCATATTACAAACTTTCTCTTAATTTGATACTTTGGTGTTTCTGAAATTCATCAACTGATATATAAACATATTTATGGGCATGGAAATAGAAATGGTGGATGACGAAAAAAAATCAGCTATCTTCAATTTTCTGTCCCATTCATGTCCCACAAATTATTTTAAGACATTTCATTTATTTATAATTGGGAAAATAAAAAATTATAAATAATTTAAATATATATTAAATAAATAAATAAAGTGTGTGGGACATGGAAGAAACATAAAATTTAGGGACAACATATTTTTTTTCGGTGAATGACGCATTGTGTGGCTCATTTTCTAATTAAATGCAATGAGACACATACACGTTGCACTATTGTGTGTGCAAGATCATAGCGACGATAGACCGAGCATGAAGAACAATTCGTCCTCAACCGAATCAACCTGTCTTTACTGTTCAAAATAATACTAAATTTTCTGTGAATGAAACCACCATGTCTGACTTGATTGAAGGGCGATGACTATAAATAAATAATCATACCAACCTAGTTGGTGATATTTAGTATGCGATTTATAGCTCTACTTCCAGCCCTTGTAATTGTAAGATCAATGCTTGCATCAAAAAACAGATGAGTAAAAACTTTTCTCTATTTTGTTTACAAAGCATCAAATTTCACCATCTATATATACTTGTTCTTTTTGAGTACTTGGGTCCATGCAGATCTATCCCACCAATAAACTAGAATTAAATTTTCAGGATTCAAGGCTTCAACATCTAAAATATGAAATTTAGATGAACCATAGCATAAAACTGTTAAACTTTTTGTAGCGGCAATAATCTCAAAGAGAGAGAATAAATTTTCTTTTCTTCACTCTGTTCACACTTGCCAACAAACTATTTGGAAAGTAAAAAAAAAAATTCTTCTTTCTTGTCTTGTGCCAATTGGTTAGTTTAAATAATGATTATTTATTTGTTAATCGAATTAAAAATGTGTCTTTGGGACAATTTATATTTCTAATGTAATAAATTCATCATTAGAGCAGTCGCAATGGCTATTATATATCACATATATCTTTATATTTTTAGAGAATTGGTAAAAAAACAGCTCCATCAGGTAATGTATTATACATAAATATTTTAATTTTACTACAGTACTACACTATATTTATAACACATTGTTCATTCTCTAAACTATTTTTTTTTATTAATTTCTCATACTTTCTCTCTCTCTTTGTCTCCTTCAGGCTCCACTCTCATTTTTTTTATTTGAATTTCTTTCTATTATTATTTTATATTAATTGAAACTAACAATAAAGCCAAAAATTAGTTATGAATAATTAATTTAAATTATAATTATTATTTTTTCTTTTTCTTTTTTGTATATATACTCTAATATATATATTTTCTCTCTGCCTTATATTTTTACATAAAAAATCTTTCAATATCTTTAGTTATATTTAAAAGAAAAATTATGTAAATATTAAGATATATAATAATATTATTAATAGTTAGATAAATATTTGAAATCAATAAAAAATAGAATATTTAAATGTTGTAAGAAAAATATATTTTAGCTTATTTTATAAATTTGGATTAATTAAAAATAAAATATCATTATATTTGACATTATGCATAGATAAATATTGTAAGTATTAAAAGCTATATAAATATTATTGTAAGATATAAAGATATTATTGAAAGTGATAGAAAATATTTAAAATAAATAAAATTATAAAAATAATAATATTTAAATGATATAGAAAAAAAAAATTTTGATGTATAGTATAATATAAAATTTATAAGTAAAATAAAAAAATATATGTATTTTAAGAAAGTATTTTAAATAATAGAGTAAGTCATCTATTGAAAGTGCTCTTAGAATACTTGAAGTGTGGTATGTCCCTTGTGTTCTTGACTACTGGGTAACTAATTTCATAAAGGCGAGACCGAAAATTAATTTAGGAGTTCTTTTTGTTTTATTTATTTTTTGGAGACTTTTTTGTAGATATATATATTTTTGAGACTTGGATGCATATTTTCTTAAATTTATTTAAAATAATATAAAAAAAATTAACGAATTAAGAGTTAAAAATTAAAATGGTCGTTTAAAAAATATATGATTAATATTAATAAAAAAAGCAGTTTTTTTGGTAAAAACTATTCTCAACAAAAACAATTTTTGCAGTGTCTAATTATTATGAATGTGATGATGACTATGATAATGAAATAAATAGCAGAAAAATTTTGGTGTTGTAATTTGCACACAGTGACATTACATGCGTGGGCCGAAAGGGCTTAGGCTTGGGAGCCCAAGATACAAATCTAGTTCTGGTCCGGCGTGGGCCTATTTGAACTCAAAATAGTCTCTGGTTTCCTTATAATAGTCAAAAAAGGAAGCTATTTCCTTGAAGAAAGAAAAATGAAAACTAGTCTTTTATTTGAACCTTCAGAACAAGTTTTTTCTATTTCTTTGATTGACATGTAACTTTCTTAACATTAATTTCTAGAATCCATCCAAATATCTACTACCTAATTTGTATATTGCTTATTAAATGGAATGAAACCTATTTGGAAAAAAATACATGTATATATATATATATTTATATGAATATGAAACGAATAACGATTAAAAGAATATTTTCCTCCTTTAAAATGTCATTTTTAGCAAAAAGCAATAATCTCTGTGAAGAAGGATTCTTTCGTTCACACACCCACATCAAGGATAACCTTTCCATATTCAAGTAAACAATATATATATTATTTGAAAAATTGCCACTGTAATTTTTATTATAACTTTTAATTAACTAATAATGAAATATAATTGTATTCCACCCCCCACCACTCTCAATATATTATTCTAATGTCATTGTATTTGGGAAATTTCAATTTATATGCTTGATAAAAATTATAATTACAAAAAAATGCTAGTCATATTTAAATTTACAAAATAATGTTATTTTTTTTCACTTTATCCAAATTGTCATTTCCACTTCTTCCTCACTTCTCATTTCTCTCTTCTCTCTCTCTCTTATTTCACTCGCTCTCACCTCACAACACCACCACCATACTAAATATTATATTTCGAACAGATTTGGACATGATTTTTGGGTTTTTTTTGCGATTTTTTTCAGATCTGAAACTCTGAAATCTGCAAAAAAATCGACCTTGCTCGATGGTGCTCGATACCAGCTCGATGAGATCTTCAAAATCATGATTTTTCATGAAAAAATGACGTTGCTCGATGGTAGTTCGATAGTGGCTCGATACCAGCTCGATGAGACCTTCAAAATCATGATTTTTCATGAAAAAATGACTTAGTTCGATGGTGGTTCGATGGTAACTTGATAGTGGTTCGATGGTGCTCGATGCAATTCTTGTAAGAGACATAATTTTTCACTCGGGTATCCGTTTGGGGTGAATTTTTTTTTTATTTTGGGTATTTTTTCAAGATCTACATGTTTGGCTTGTTAATATGCACATTTGTGAAGTGTAACACTTGTAAAAAATACAAAAGTGCAAACATACCTCATGTTTAAGACATCTTTTGGTATATTTTTAAGTTTTAAACTTTCCAAATGTGTATATTAACATGTCAAACGTGTAGATCTTGAAAAAATACCCAAAATCAAAAAAAAAAATTCACCCCAAACGGACACCCGAGTGAAAAATTATGCCTCTTACAAGAATTGCATCGAACACCATCGAGCACCATCGAACCACTATCGAGCTACCATCGAACCACCATCGAGTTAAGTCATTTGTTCATGAAAAATCATGATTTTGAAGGTCTCATCGAGCTGACATCGAGCACCATCAAGCCACTATCGAACTACCATCGAGCAAAGTCATTTTTTCATGAAAAATCATGATTTTGAAGGTCTCATCGAGCTGGCATCGAGCACCATCGAGTAAGGTCGATTTTTTGCAGATTTCAGAGTTTCAGATCTGAAAAAAAAAATCGCAAAAAAAAACCCAAAAATTATGTCCAAATCTGTTCGAAATATAATATTTAGTGTGGTAGTGGTGTTGTGAGGTGAGAGAGAGTGAAATAAGAGAGAGAGAGGGAAGAGAGAAGAGAGAATAGAGAAATGAGAAGTGAGGAAGAAATTGAAAGAGCATTTTGGATAAAATGCCAAAAAATAGCATTATTTTATAATTTTTAATATGCATAATATTTTTTATAATTATAAAAATGATCAAACATACAAATTAAAATTTCCCTTGTATTTTTCCATATAAAGTAGTAGGGTAATTATTCACAGCTAATTAATTTGACTTTTTTTATAAAATACAAAACTAAGAACGTGGTTGAATTCTAATTTTCAAGTGGGGGGCAAAACTTGACAGCCTTAAAAATTAAAATTTTGAATGGGATCATAAATGAATCTTAACTATAAAGAAAAAGAGAAAAGGTACATAAATTGTGATTTTAAAATTTGAGTCCACTGTTCTTTTCTTTACTCCCTTCCCTTGTTCCCTTAATTTGTACACATTAAACTAGCTAGATATAATTATAGCTAAATGATCAAATATAAAATGAAAAATATTGTCAAACCTTTTGTAATTAGGTACACTAGTACTGTTACTGTTATTGTTGTAGTTGTGATTTGCATGTACAACAATTTGTGATGGTGGGAGCTGTGATAATAATAATTTATAGGGTTGTGCAGAAATTTTTACAATCCGCCCAATCCGAATAAGCCGTCCAAACCAATCCGAAAAAACGTCAAACAATGCAATCCGAATAAACCAACCAAAATTTAAACCGCTCAATTGTTACATTGGGCGGGTTGAAAATAATAATCAACCCGCCCAATATAACCCGACCCGCTCAATTAAGAACTTATTATTTTTAATACATTTAAATAAATATATTAAATTTATATATATACTTAATTAAATTTATATTTGTAATTAGACTTTGGTTTGTAATTGGAGTTTGGATTATATTAATTTTCTTTTTCATTTTAATGATATATGTTTGTTACTTTGTTTAATATTTTTAATGTTGATGCAATTATTAATATATTGTCCATTAATATATAAGAAAAATTTTCAAATAAATATATAAATTAATTAAGTTTTATTTTATTTTTTTACTATAAATTAAAAATATTGTTTTAAGCTTAAAAAGATAAACTTCACACTATTAGTATTAGTATTTAAAATTAAAAAAAACTACAAAAATGTAAAAAAATATATATTTCACTTTGATTTGGGCAGGTTGACCCAACCAACCCGCTCAAAAAAAATACTACTTCGGTTTGGGCGGGTTGACCCGACCAATCCGCTCAAAAAAAATATTCTCCAGCCAACTGTATTGACCAGTATCAATTAGAGTCTAACTCTAACGATCGAGACTTACTATAAAACAATATTGCAGAAAATGAGAGGTTAGAAGAGTCAAGTGTGGAGTTTTGGTGTTTTTGTTTTTGTTTTTTTGTTTCAAACTTCTCGAAGTAATTAGTAAGTAATAGAAGACGTCCGAGGACTCCGTTTCTTAATAAGCGCCAGCCACCGATGTCACTCCGCGACTTTTCATAAAGATAAATCCCACTTTAGGGCAAATTACTTAGGAAATAAATAAAAGAATATTGATAATTCATAATTTTCAAAACCATTAATATTTTCGAGGGTCGCCATTGTTGATTTAAAGTAATTACATAGAATATCATTCGGGAACATAGTTAGAGCAAACTATAATTTGTTTACTTATCATAATGATAATTGGAAATGACTTTTGTAATTTAAAATATGAATAAATAAGTGTCTCTTTTTATAGTTAAAAATCCATCACTTACCTTAAGTCCTTAGAATATTTTTAATGGAGTAGTTATATTTACTATATATCTAAATTATAACTAAGGAGTACTAAAAAAAGTCATTCAACTAATATTTTATTCCATAGTTTTTTTTACCTTTGTCTATAGTATTTATCTAAATTTATATTACACTATTTATTATCTAAACATATTATATTATTATTTCTCTCTTTCTTTATGTATATATATATAAACATAAATAAAACTTATATATTTCATCATTTTTTTTTCTATATATATTTATATACCTATTAAAAGAGGTTTATTTATATTTTATAATATTATTATATTTAATTTTTTAATATATTTTATTTTTATTTCAGCACAACATTACATATACTTAATATAAAATATGACATATTTGTAAGTTGATCATATATTTTATAATATTAATAATTAGAATGAAAAAATATAGATTGGTATTGGAAAATATATAGATTAATAGTTATAGAAAATATTTGAAATGAAAAAAAAATGTTTGAAAATATAATATTTAAATAATATAGAGAAAAAAAAATTGATATATGGTATAATGTAAAGTTTATAGGTAAAATAGAAAAATATATATTTTTGGAAAATACTTTAGAAGATGGAGTAGAGTACCCTTCGAGAGTGCTCTTATGATTCAAGCTCTAAAATTAAGATATTTTGTCAAGCCAAATGAATCGTAAAATAAATAAGATACAAACCATTAAGATTGGCCCAAAACTAATTAATAATGAGGGTATTTGGCAAAATAATTTTATTTTTATAGATATAGATTTTATTTTGTAAAAAATTATTGAAAAAAATATTATATTGCAAAATGGCATTATAAAATGATCTATTTTATAATTTTTTTTTTTTCCAAAATGATCTTCTAGATAGAGTGTCAAAAATCCAAATAAAGTGTCACAAATATTTTATTTGGTAGAATATCTAAAATTTTCAACAAAATGCCGACGGTTGTTTGGGTGTCTAAAAGACCCTAACAAAAAAAAATTATCAAATCAAGATTATTATATAAAAAATTGTTTTTGCAACACTCTCCATACCAACAAGATTTTAAGACAGACTTCATATACAAAGTCTAGTGTAGCAAGATTAAAATTTTGCTTTAAAGACTATAAACAGAGTCGATTCACTGTTGAGTTTCAGAATTTTCTACAAAGACAATTCTTTTCAACATGGACCCTCCACTCCACCACCTAAGAGGTATAAGCATCATAGCATACTTGAAAATCAATACCCAAAAGCAAATGCATGAGATCGTCAACACAAGCCGGATCAAATACATGCAGGGACTTTCACCTCTTCAACAACCTCATTGTGATGCTAGTGACTAACTCTCCGTCTTTATTTTATAAGTTCTCAAAATGTTATAGTTTTTTACTAGAATGTTGTTATTTGATACCTTAAGGTGCCTAATACTAGAAGAGATGACACCCTATAATTGATTAGCGATACTACATAATAATTATTAAATTAAAATATGTGAAGCTCGATATTGAATTTCATTAATAGTGATATGATACCTCCTTGTATTGTTGGACACCAACAACTGGTGCCTCTTAGCATTTCTCTTTTCACAAATGCTTACTTTGGTTTGGTGCAAGGACAAGGATCCATGCATGTTAATACCATGGTCTTGGAGTTTTTGAGGGCCCCCAAGAAAATAAAATTTATTTGCTCAAGTTGTAAAAGCAAATTGTCCCAAAGTTTTAATGTAGTTGGTGAGTGCACTGTATTTTCTAGTAGAATTTTTTTTTATATAGTTAAAAATAAAGTGATATAATATATGCAAATGCATAGACTAAAATTTATGATAATAAAAAAGAATCAAAGAGTTTATGTAACATTGTCAAATATTAAAATCCAATTCTCTTCCAAACATAATTTGAAATGTAAAAAGCCTAAAACTCTATTACAGTTATTTATTATGAAAGATTAACTAACATAGTAGAACAAAATCTTTATGTAATCATATTTACGCCTAATTAATCTTTTTTAAGATATTCAACAATGACCATTTCAATGTCAATAGGGAATGTTACTGTAGCTTACGCAAAATTTTCTCTCAAATTTATAGTTTCTCAAAAAATTACCATAATGTATGAAAATAGTAAAGGAGGAAACTTCATTAACTCAGAAAATAATACAGAGGAAAAGGCAAATCTCCTAACACAAAGGCAGATGCACAAGGGGGGACCCCAATCCAAGAACAATTAGTAGTAATTAACACAAAATTAGCTATAGCATGAGCCACAATGTTAAACTTTGTTAGTAAATGAAATTTGCCACCCACCTAACCGAGAAGGCAATTTGGTCATTTCCATGAGTTTTATGATTTTTTTTTTATATTTTTTTGAACCCAATGTTTTGTCGCATTACTTATTTGGACTTTGTGTTTTGACAAATTAATTTTTGGATCTTATGTTTTGTAAAATAGTTAAAATAGAATCATAAACTCAATTTTAATAAAGAAAAAATTAAATATAACAACACAATTTTTAAGCAGAATGATTTTATTTTTGTTTGTGATTTTAGTTGAGAAAACATTAACCAAAATCTAATTTAAGATTCTATTTTAACTATTTTACAAAATATAAATCTAAAAAGTAATTTATTAAAATAAAAAACCTAAATAAATAATGAAAAAAGTACATGATGAAAAAAAAAAAAAAAAAACCATTTTTTTTTGGTCTTGGGATTGGGGTGATATATATATATATATATATATTTGAAGTAAGTCCAATTGGGAAACAAAAGAGCTGGTAGTGATTTTATCTTATCAAACATAATTTTATTAGACACAGAATCTAAACTAATTTGGATGGTGATTGTAAAACTTGTCAAATACTAGAGTTTAGGTCAATCAACACATTTTTTATTTATAAATATTTCGTAGCAGTCAATGTTGTGTTTATGTATAAATATTTGTTTTATTTTATTTTTTCCAAATTAATTTAATGCGTGTTTGGCATGACCAATCTATATTATGATATGTTGCTCTCAATCTATAAATTTAAAAAATAATTAAAAGTAAATAAATAAAACGTTTATAGTAGGAAGCTCAAGTCTTTCTGATTTCTTTTGTTTGTTTTATCCGGGTCTTCGGCTTTCCCCTTCAAACACCAACAAATGTCTTAAATACAAACACACCAAACACCTACTGCATTTTCTCAAAGGAAAAAGCTCGCAGAGAGTGAAACAATGGGACCTTTACCAAAGCACAGTTGTCCTTTTCTTTTCGCCATTTTCGGCGTTGCTTTCTTAACTCTCTTCCCACATAGCACTGCTTCTTCCTCTGTAGATTCCCTATCTTCAATTCATTCTCTCTCAAATGACCAAACCCTTGTCTCGGCCGGCCAGGACTTTGAACTTGGTTTCTTCAAACCCGGTGCCTCAGGATGGTACTTGGGCATTTGGTACAAGAAACTTCCAGTCAAAACCTACGTTTGGGTCGCAAACAGAGACGCCCCACTTGCCAATTCTTCCGCAACTCTCAAGTTCGGTGATCACGGAATTCTTGTTCTCCTTGACTCGACCGGAAACCTTGCTTGGTCGTCATCGAATAAAACCAGAGCCGTCAGTCCAGTTCTGCAGCTTTTAGATTCAGGTAATCTTGTCGTTCGAGAAGAAAACGACAACGATCCAGAAAAGTTCTTATGGCAAAGCTTCGATTTTCCCACGGATACTTTGTTGCCCGGCATGAAGCTAGGATGGGACTTGAGAACCGGTGTGAATAGAAACATAACCTCGTGGAGGAGCTCGACAGACCCTTCGACTGGAGATTACTCTTTCAGTTTAGATTACCGTGGATTCCCAGAAATTTTCTTGAGAAGCAAACAAGAGATAGCCTATCGCAGCGGGCCTTGGAATGGAGAAAGATTCAGTGGGGTGCCGGAAATGAATCCCGTAAGCGGTCTGAAATTCGAATTTGTCACGACTCAACAAGAGGTGTACTACTCGTTTTTAACGAATGGAAGTTCAATCATCTCTCGTTTGTTTGTGAACCCATCTGGGTTTCTCGAGCGTTACACCTGGATCGAAAGTAGTCAAAGCTGGAGTCGGTTCTGGTACGCCCCAAAAGATCAATGCGACAATTACAGAGAGTGTGGTGTTTACGGAATCTGTGACTCGAACGCCTCCCCTGTTTGTCAGTGCCCGAAGGGTTTTGCGCCCAAGAATCCACAGGCCTGGAATCTGAGAGATGGGTCCGACGGGTGCCTTAGGAAGACGAAATCGGAATGTGACAAAGACAAGTTTTTGACGATGAAGAAGATGAAGTTGCCGGAGAGTTCGACGGCGTTTGTTGACCGGAATATGAACATTGAGGAGTGTAGAAAAAAATGTTTGGCTAACTGTTCTTGCACGGCATTTGCAAACGCCGTCGTTTCGAATGGTGGGTCGGGCTGTGTCATGTGGAGTAGCGATCTAATTGATTTAAGAGACTACGCCGAAGGTGGACAAGTGCTCTTTCTTAGGTTGGCTGCTTCCGATCTAGGTAACCTTCTCAATCTTTTTTTGTTTTGTCCTTTTGAAAAGGAACCTTCTCAATCTTACTAATTACATAATTAGTATTTACTATCGATTATTATCAGTTTGTTTAAGACATAGTATCATAGGTCGTATTTATTTATCTTGAAATATACTCTGGAGCCAGTTGGGTTCTTATGAGCTCCATCTTCATTCACACCCCACCACCACCATAGGTCCATAACTAACAATGAAAATAGACCAGGAACGTTAATGAGATAAAACATAAAAGCATGTTGCAGAAATGAGTATACTTGGATAGTGGTGATTCATCACGCACGTGCCACGTGTAAGATGCTTTTAAGAATAGTTAGTATAGTATTACCTAATTTTATTTTGACTAGGAAAGCTTAAAAGGGGTGGTGTCCGGTGGTCCGTATGTGATTGAAAAACATCTAGAATAGAAAGTTTGGTTTCATACAAGTAAAATGGTAAAGAGTCTACTTTTACTTGTCAGTGATATTGGGGGTGGGTGACGAAAGTTCCTAGTAAAATGGTTACATGAGCCGTGATGATGTAATATACAAATAAAATCCATAAATCCTTATTATTATTGGAACAACAAAAAGCTGGAATACTGAACCTTTTCACGACGGCTACAGCCCAACGTGATTGGGGCCTACAGCCCAACGTTCTCGGCGGAGCCGTCGTTTTTGACTTGGGTTGGGTTAACACTAGCTTCGGCCACAACCAGCACAGGTGGAAATATTCTAGTATAGTCTTTCCTGCGCTTGAAATATTCTGGCGGTGGCAATAATTCTGTGGGCACCACGGATGACTATGTTGATTTAAAGATGATTATAGTTTTTGTTTTTTTTAATTACAAAATTGTTATCTTAAATTAGAGTTAAAATTTACTCTTATATTTTTTATATAATAAGTGTCTAGAAAAGAGATAAGGGATATTTTTGTTTTTGACTGTTTTTTATTTTATTTTTTAACTTTAATTAAATATTTGTATATTTAACAACTTAAATTTAAATAAATAAATAATTAAAAAATTAAAATAAATATTTTTGAGATATTTTACAACGATAATTATTTAAAATTAAAATAATTGATGCACGTATATTACTGTCTAGTTTATGATTTTTTCTATTTTTATTTTATTTTTATTATTAATTTTTTTTTAAATATTATTGTATTTTATATATATATATGTCATGTAGTCACGTAAATATATATATTTACGTTGTGTTTAAATGTTATATATGTAAAGATTATTGATATAAATATTTATATATACTATAGAACTATAATTTATTCTATTATATATATTTAAAAATATATTTATTATATATAATTTATTCTATATTTAAAGATTATATATATTTATATATATACTATAGAACTATTATATTTAAAAAATAATGAACTAGTTTTTATTAAAATTATATTTATTAAAATTATTAACAATATTTAAATTTTAAAACTAAGCAAACGTACATTGCACGTTGTTTCTACCTAGTATAATTATAAAAAAGATAAATATTTTTTACAAACTTAAATTAAATTTAAAATAAAATCTTAATGAAATTAGTGTTAAAATTATTAAATATGTTTTGTGGGAATTTAGTTATTATTTTTCATTCATCATGAAGAAAAAAATATATCTCTCAAATTTTATGTCTAAGACTTTATAAGGTATTTTTATCTCTTTAGAAATAGAAATAGGTTTTTCTTTTTTTTTCTTTCTTTTGCTAAAGGGAAATGATATAAATGAATTGTCTAAAGTAGCCTTTTAAAAGTCATTTTTGGCTTTTGACTCTAAAATGCTAGGAAGGAAGTTAATATTTGTAGTTTCTTGAGAAAAAGCTTTTGAGAAGCCCAAAAACAAAAGTATAAGCTCAAACAAGCTGTCTAATTTTTATTCACTGATTAAGATTTAAAAACCCACTTGCATTTATGTAAATCTCTACATAGTATAGTGAAGAAAAATAAATTTTAATATAGACAGTCAGCTAGATATTTTCTAATATACATTTTTTTTTTGGTCTAATATTTTGGTTCCATCCATCAACAATCAAGGTAGGGCGGAAGTGGGACCACCACATCTCTCCTGAAAATAAAGTCGTAGATCTTTCTTTCTTTTCTTCTCTACTTTTTCTTTCTCTTTTTTCAATTTTGCTTTTGGTTTCTTTTTTTTTTTTCAAATATCCTAAATCATAAAATTAAAAATTGCTTCTTTTCAACTTGAAGTGGAAGAGCAGTTGAGGATAAGAGGTCTTGGTGGTACTTTTTATTGAATTTTTATAGTACTTAAAAAACGTAGGGAAGAAACAATAGTATTGTTCATTTTGTTTGTGATGAAAAGTTGTAATCATCCGAATTTGGGGAAATATAATATATATTAGGGGAATTCTCTTGTAAGGCTTCACTCTAAGCCCTACCGGTAGGGCTTTCAGTATTTACATCCCGTGAACAGTTTTTGGCACCATTTTTTTTTCATAATCGTGTATATTGTAGCTATTTAGAGCATCATGCAAATTTTCAGAATATTCCAAATAGTTTACAGTACCGAAAACTAGGTTCAAACATGTTGTTGCACGCGTGACTAATTTTTTTTATGCGCGTGGAAAACATGTTTGAACCTAGTTTTCGGTACTATAAACTATTCGAAATTTTCTGAAAATTTGCAGATACTCTAAATAGCTACAATATACACAGTCATAAAAAAAAATCGCGCCGAAAACTGTTCACGGGTCGAGAAAAATTGAGTGCCCTACCAGTAGGGCTTAAAGTGAAGCCAGAATTGTCCTATATATATAAATATCTAAGAGAAAAGTTTTTTTATCATAAAAAGCTATTAATAATGGGGTTTGGTTGCTTAGAAAGATATATATGTGAATTTTTGGCATTTAATGCATATTACTCCATTTGTATAGTTTGGAGCACATGTGGAGTGCTTATTATCTTATATATTAAAGTGAGCTATCAATTCATTAAAATCATCTCAACTGAGCTGGTGACCTACAAATACAATACTAATATAAATATAGCAAATTGAGTTAACCTCAATTAATTGGATTCCATGTCAAAAGGAGACCGTGGGGCCCCCTTGCCGGTAAGTTAGGTGTTCTTCTATTGTTCCTTAAGGAATGTCTTCATGGGATCAAATTCAATATTTCATTCATATTCTTACCTTAAAAACGAAAACCATACTAAACATAGTGTATGTGTCTTCAATGTTGTTTCATTGTCTTATTACGAAGTGTCTACTCAGTTTCTTTATTTACTTTTTTGGGTGTTAAATGAAAATTGACAATTTCTTTGTGTTTAAGGTATCTTTCCCACTTTCTCCTCTGTTTTTGGTTGTTTATGGTATCTTTCCCACTTTCTTCTCTGTTTTTGGTTCCCTTCTCTTGAGCTTTGAAAGGCCTTTGGTATTTTTTCCTTTGAATTTTATCTTCAATATTTGTTAGAATGTGGAAAGTGATGCATGATAAGAAGACTCGATCGCAAGTGGCTCATTGGTTCTTTTTGGCTCACTATCCCCGAATCACAAATGGATCTTTTAGCTCTCTTTTTGGATTTAGATCGGATACATACTCGTTAGAGTTTTCTTTGGCTCTTGATACCATATTAGAATATGGAAAATGGTGCATAATAAGAAGTATCAGGTTCCATCTCAAAACTAATTGGTGATGAGTAGAGTAACTCATACTGTTATAAATTGTTGAATATACCCCACACTTTCCACGTGATATTTTCTCAAACAATATTTATTTGGAAACTTCTTATATTATAGACTAGCTAATTTTTTAATGTACTAGAAACCAACTAGGATGTATGAGCTTTTTCTTTATATATGGCTTTGAAATTCACTATTAGTTTTATGAATCTGCTCATTTCAGACAGTGATTGGACAACAAAACGAATAATTATAATAGTGGCAGTTGCTGTCGGTGGCTGCATTCTGTTATTAGGACTCTTTTTGGTATGGAAGAGAAAGGGTTTACGAAATTTGTGCAAAGGAAAATCAGAGAATAGAGGTATGGACCAAGAAATTTTCTCAGACCATTAGAGAAATGCATGAAAAATGGTGTTTTCTAACTTGTTCATTTGTTTGTTTGAAAATAGTTATGCGTGAAAGAAGCCAGGATTTTTTGTTGAATGATGTGGTTATCTCAAAGAAGGAGTTCTACTCAGGTGAAAGAGACAAAGATGAGCTAGAGTTGCCATTGCTTGATTATACTACGATTGCAGTGGCTACAAACAACTTTTCTGATGACAATAAACTGGGGCAAGGTGGTTTCGGTTGTGTTTACAAAGTAAGTCATGTTATTTTAGATACTCGTAAAGTCATACGTGCTCACCCCATAACTAGAATCTGATGTATTAATGTTTTTTCCAAGCAGGGTATTTTAGAAGAAGAACAAATAGTTGCCGTGAAGAGGCTCTCAAAGAACTCAGGGCAAGGCGTCGAAGAATTCAAAAATGAAGTTCGCTTGATCGCGAGGCTGCAACACATAAATCTTGTTCGTTTGCTTGGTTGCTGCGTTGAGATGGATGAAAAGATGCTGATATATGAATACATGGAAAACAGAAGCCTGGACTCTGTTTTGTTCAGTTAGTCTTTCAGCTTAATCTTTAATTGCTTTACTATTTACTATTAAGTATTTGAATCAATTTCGAGGCATGACATTTATGGTTAAGAAGAAAAATTAAATTGATGCAGGTAAAGTGAAAAGGTCTTTACTGGATTGGCCTAAGCGTTTCAACATTATTTGTGGAATTGCAAGAGGGCTTCTTTACCTTCACCAGGATTCCAGGTTTAGAATTATTCATAGGGATCTCAAAGCAAGCAACATCCTGCTCGATGCAGAATTAGCACCAAAGATATCAGATTTTGGAATGGCGAGAATATTTGGTAGAGATCAGACTGAAGCAAACACATTAAGAGTGGTGGGAACATAGTAAGTACCATAAGAAATTGTATGCATACTCTTCGAATTCGAATTCGAATTCTTACTCCATTCACCTGTAAAAGTACTTAGTCCTTTCATTCATGACATGCAGTGGATATATGGCACCTGAGTATGCAATGGATGGACTCTTCTCAGTGAAATCTGATGCATTTAGTTTTGGCGTTCTGGTGTTGGAGATCATTAGTGGCAAAAAGAACAGAGGATTTTATTATGCAAACAACGAATTAAACCTGCTGGGATATGTAAGTGAAAGAGCATAACAATTACATTTCTTTTTTACTTCGAACATGTTCAGTTTTCTTTTTTTTTTGTTCATATCAGTCTCGTGATAAAAACTGTTGCAGGCTTGGAACCTGTGGAAGGAAGGAAAGGCATTGGAAATAGTAGATTCATCGGTAGGCGATTCATATTCAGCGTCGGAAGTAATGAGGTGCATACAAGTCGGCCTCTTATGCGTCCAAGAGCGCGCAGAAGACAGGCCTACAATGAGCACAGTGGTTTTGATGCTTAGTAGTGAAACTGCAACTATGCCTCAGCCTAAAAATCCTGGATTTTGCCTTGACAGGAGTCCCATGGAGACTGATTCATCAACCAGTAAACAAGAAGATCAATCTTTCACAGTGAACCGCTTGACAGTCACAGTGCTAGATGGTAGGTAGAAGGCACTTATCTCATCAAGCATCCTGGAAACAATCTCATTTTTTGTGCATATATATATATATATATATATAGAGAGAGAGAGAGAGAGGGAGAGAGAGAGATCAGATTTTGAGTATAATTTGATTATATCTTCATTCGCATTGTTAAAGCTATTATTGAATACAAGCTAAATGATTGATATTGCCAAGAGAATTGCATATTTGGCTGTTTCATAACACTCCCATGGGGATTGAATTGTACCAATCAAAGTTAAAGGCACCTAATTTTTCAGATTGACGATTAAGTAACATAACATATTAACTAATTGAAGTTTCAAGAAAATTAAGATGAATAAGAACAAGGACAAAGATTCTTAATTTATTTCTTAAGGTTTATGATTAGACTAATTGGTGAAAACGACATATTTTTTTAAGTCATTTTATATTTTGGCCTAATTTTGTGCATAATAGTTTCTGTCTAAAATTTTGACCAACTGTCGATCAGCTGCAAGTGTTGGAGGCAATTTTGCAAAAAAAATATTGAAACAGGGGCAAAATGTAAAATGACTTCAAAAAATATGGCAAAACCTTTGTGATTATATAAATATATATTATATGTATAGATGGAAAATGTTGTCTTGTTCGAACCTGTCTGGTTTATATGTATAAATTAAGAAATTTGTATAGTAAAATGAAAATTTTGTAATGATATGTGCACCCAAAATATGCAAATAAATATTACTTACAGTGACGTGACAATATTTTTAAAAATAATGGATTCCAATTTTGATAAATGTGATAACTAATCTAAACTATCACTTTAGTTTAAATACATATTTTAGATACACATATTATTACTTAATAGAAATTTGATAAAAAGACAAACCAAAATATAGAAAATTTGTACATAATACATAATAAAAAATTAATATATATTTTTTTAATTAAAAGTTAATGTCATCCATAAAAAAGAAATGTACACAAACAAAATTAAATTAAGGCTAGCGTAAGAGAATTGATGAGAAATTTCAAATTTAGTGACAAGTTGTTCAGAATCTAGCCTAAATTAATTTAGTTCGTGCCTAAATGGAACAGAGTTCTCTGTGCAAAATGGTACACGATCTGGGCCATTTATTTTGGCCCAGATTGTTGGCTACAATAGAGCTCCCCACACCGTATATTCCTCCATCTTAGAATATTCAATTAAAATATTTATAATTTAATTTTTTTAATCAATAATGTAATCTGACTTAATTTGCCGCAATGGCTGAGGGATTTTTTTATTATAATCCACTCCACAAAGTCTCTTTCAAACCAAACAACCCATAAGACTGGAAAAACTATGAAAATTACATGTTAGAGTAGTAACTGTTGGAATTTTTTTTGTTAAAAGATAAAAGTGAATTGTTAAAAATTGAAAAAATATATTTATATATTTGTGTGTGGTATGGAAAAAATCTCACATGGGTTTGGAACACTCCTTCAAAAGGGATACTCAAATACTTGACCACCACACACATAATATGTTTTAACAGCACATGATTACGCGACAATTCCTCGTACAATTAAATATTAGAATAACGAGAGAATACATCTTTTTTTTTATAGAAAAAACATTCTCTTATAAAATAATCGAATTTTCTCTTAGTTTTTGAGGGTGTACGAGAACAAAGTTTTTCGGTGCAGAGAGGTTTCATATACAGTGGTTGTTTTATCTTGGGGACGACGTAGTTGATAAGCTGTCGTGCACACTTGGGGCAGAGCCGCAAAATGTCTTAAAGAGAGCGACTTAGTCTGCGACTCAGCCAAAAATTTTATCGGTAATTTGTTCCAATTTTTATTTTAATTAAGAGATAATAATTTTAAGACGTTCTGCTCTGCTATGGCTATTGTTGGACGCCACAACACGTGAAAACGTAATTACTTTATTGATACAAAAGTAATTACACCAAGACTTGATTACAATTCTTGACCACACACACTAAACACTCTAGCTTACACTTTTTGGAACACTTTTAGATGCACTTTGTGTACTCACTTTTGGGACACTCACTTTGCTACTTCCTTGGACACACATTACATTTGTATTTATAGGCTACGAAGGAAACATCTACATCTTTCTAGAATTTTCTAACTTTATAATTTATTTAACTACTTTCTTCATTTTTCTAAATGTTTCTAGAACTTTTTATGTTGTCTAATTAGTTCTAAGCTATTCAAGAACTTTCTAGAATGTTCTATGTTCTTCTTAGTATATTCTAGAACATTCTAGAATTCTAGAGCATTCTAGATACGGTAATGACTTTTAACACTCCCCCTCATTACCGAATCTCTAAGCTTCTTCTCATTTAACAAGGTTTAGTTGAGTTCTGAATTTCGAAAACTTGATTGTGCTTAGTCCTTTGGTGAATATGTCAGCAACTTGATCATTTGTGTTGATTTGTTGCATCTCTATTTCTTCTTGAAGCACTTTTTCTCTCAGAAAATGATAATGCAGTTCCACGTGCTTTGTTCTTGCATGAAATACTGGATTTTCTGCTAAGCGAATAGCAGACTGATTATCACAATAAAGCGGTATTGCATTGTCTGTAGATTGGTGTAGATCCTTCATCAGTTGCATTAACCACATACTTTCCTGAGCTGCCATTGCTGCTGCTCTATATTCTGCTTCAGTGGTTGACAAGGACATCGTTGGTTGCCTTTTGCTACACCAAGATATAGCTCCAGATCCAAGCTTGAATACATACCCAGTAGTTGATCGACGGGTATCATGATCTCCAGCATAATCAGCATCACAGTATCCAACTATCTTAACCTCGTCATCTTTCTTATATAAGAGACCATAGTTAATGGTATCTTTGACATACCTTAGCATTCGTCGCACTGCTTCCAAATGAGGTTTCTTTGGGTGTTGCATATACCGTCTTGCTACACCAACTGCATACGAGATATCTGGTCGAGTCAATGTTAGATAAATTAGACTACCAACCAGCTGTCGGTACATTGCTCCGTCTTGCAAGTCCTGCCCTTCATGCGCACATAACTTGGCATTAGTCTCCATAGGTGTTGAGATAGGCTTGCACTCGAGCATTCCAAACCTTTGCAACAAATCTCTAGCGTACTTTTGTTGACAGAGAAATAAACCTTCCTTAGTTCGGTCAACTTCTAATCCAAGGAAGTGTTTCAATTCTCCAAGTTCCTTCATTTGAAAGCAAACTGATAGGTTCTCCTTTGTTTGGCAAATTTCTACTTCATCATCGCCAGTGATGATGAGGTCATCGACATATACTAGGACAACTGCGATCTTTGCATCCCTTACTTTGACGAATAAGCTTGAATCTGCATGCCCCATGGTATAACCGCTCTTTACTAAGAACTCAGCAATCTTGCCATACCATGCTCGTGGAGCTTGCTTCAATCCATAGAGTGCCTTTTTCAGTTTACAAACATACTCAGGATGAACTTTATCCTCAAATCCTCTTGGTTGGACCATGTATATTTCTCGATCTAGTTCTCCATGTAGAAAGGCGTTCTTCACATCCATCTGCCATAGTCTCCAGTCTTTACATGCTGCAAGCGCTAGCAGGACTCGTACTGTTGTAATCTTGGCAACTAGGCTGAACGTTTCATCATAATCTAGCCCATACTGTTGAGAGAATCCACGAGCTACTAACCGGGCTTTATATCTCTCAATTGATCCATTAGGACGAGTTTTTACCTTGTATACCCATTTGCAGGAAATGGGTTTTACTTCCTTTGGCTTTGGCACCAGCTCCCAAGTTTGATTCTTCTCTAGTGCACTTATCTCTTCTTTCATATCTTCTATCCATTTGATATTCTGGGACGCTTCTTCATATGTATCTGGTTCTCTGAACTTTTGTTCTTTGGCTACAGCAGCATTGGCATACTTAGGATTCGGCTTCCGTGCTCTTGTTGATCTCCGAGGTTGCGGGCTTACTTCTTCAAGTTGAATATCACTTGCATCGTCTGCTGCTCTTTGATGCACTCTTGTTTGCCAGGGACTTTGTGTTGCCTCTTCGTTGTCTTCCTCACTTTGTTTTTCTTCATCCATTTCTGGAGTCGAATGTAGCTCAACAATTTTCTCCCCCATCTTCTTTTGCAAATTGTCTTCTATTTCTTTAGAATCTGGCAACTCTTCCTTTCGTGGTGACCACCATGATGAGGCTTCATCAAATACCACTGTTGATCGCGTTTTTAGCCAACGACGTGAGAACGTCAAAAACGATAAAGCCTTCAAGAGAAATAAAACGACACAGACGATTTTTTAACAGAAAGTAAATAACACAGCAATTTTTATAGTGGTTCAGCCCCAATATGTTGGTAATAGCCTAATCCACATAGAGTTGTGATTATAGATCTGTACTCAAGATCAGATGAACTGAGTCAACTGAGTTTCTTCAGTACAGATTTCAAGAATACAAGAACTCTTACAGATACAAGCACTTTCTCTCTCTAGAAACTCAGACCCAAAATTTCCCAAAAAGTCTCCTTCTGATCTCATAAGTCATGTATTTATAGGCTTAGGATCATACATCTGATATCCCCTAGAATCGGGATATTTTATTATTCTTATTATATTTAAATTACAAAAATATTCAAAATTTAACAGAACACCCAATTTTTGGGGAAAAATGAGATATTCTCGCATGTGCCAAGACCGGTTCTTATTGAAGCCGTTTCTGAGAATCTTGACTTAGTCCTCCTCTATCTGGTCGACCCATATCTCCTACTGACCATTCATGCAAGTGCTAGTCGGACACATGCATGCTGGACATATGCAAGTGCTGGTAGGACATGCACTTGCTGGTAGGACATGCACTCCTCTCCTCTAAGATGGCACGTTCTCTGGCATGCCATGTTTCTCGTCTAACATGGCAATCTCCTCTAGCATGCCATGCCTCTCGTCTAACATGGCACTCTCCTCTAGCATGCCATGTCTCTCGTCTAACATGGCACTCTCCTCTAGCATGCCATGTCTCTCGTCTAACATGGCACTCTCCTCTAGCATGCCAGTGCTGGTAGGACATGTGCATGCTGGTAGGACAATGTCACTCCTGGGCAGACAAACACGTGACTGGTCGGACAAGGTCATGCCTGGTCAGTCATGACACTTCTTAAGCAGTCAAAACTCTTCATCAGTCTACCGGGTCACTTTATCACAACTCTGAGGAGTCAATGTATTTATTGACTATTCAATGTGTCTTTTACGGAGCATGTACTGCCACTTGTCACCTCTATTGCCACGTCATCGATCTCCATTTTTTGGGGATAACAACCACATTCCTTGATGTATAACATTTTCCAGTATTAGGATCGCAGCACTTCCACCCTTTCCTTTGGCTATCGTATCCCACAAAGATACATCGAATTGCCTTCTTGTCAAATTTGCTACGTAGATGACTTGGCACAAACACGTAGCACACACAGCCAAACACTCGAAAGTGACTTACTGCAGGTCTACAACCCCACAGTTTCTCAAAGGGTGAAATGAACCCTAACTTTTCTTGGGGAAGTTTATTGATCACATGAGCTGTTGTCTTCATACCTTCTGCCCAAAATCTTCCTGGAACATTCTTCGCATGTAGCATGCTTCGACATGTCTCTGCAAGGTGTCGATTCTTCCTCTCAGCTACTCGATTCTGTTGTGGTGTATTGGCACATGTGAATTGATGGCGTATGCGGCACTCTCGTAAGTACTGAGAAAATTCATCTGATGTGTATTCACCGCCATTGTTTGTTCGCGGACATTTAATTTTCTTGCCAACTTCTCCTTCGACTATTTCTTTGAATTCTTTAAATTTTGAAAAATTTTTGGACTTTTCTTTTATAAAGAACACCCATACGTACCGTGAGAAGTCGTCAATGAATGTAACCATGTACCGCATGCCGCTGATCGATGGTTACTTGACTTGCCCGAATACGTCAGAATGGACTAGCTCCAACGGTGCTTTGGCTTTGAACTTTGAGTCTTCATACGGTAATTGATGTGCCTTACCGTATTGGCAGCCAGCACATACAGTCTCTGTTCTAACTTCGAGTTGAGGAAGACCCTTCAGCATAGATTTCTTCATCATCACATTGAGTTTATGATAGCTGACATGTCCTAGCCTTGCATGCCACAAATCTGTTGTTTCGTTCTTTTGAGTCTTGTCTACATAAGCTGACTCTGCTGACATTACATAGATAGACTCTAAACGTCGCCCTTTCATCCTCGGTGTTCCAGAGATCTTAAGGTCTTGATATATCCTGACATCATGAGGACCGAATACGACGTGGTGTTCTGATGTCGTAAGTTCTGCTACTGACAGTAAGTTTTTCTTCATTCCAGGTACATGGTAGACATCCTGGAGTGAAACTTCTTTTATACTGAATCGTGGCACTATTTTTGTTTTACCGATATGGGCAATTAGTAATCTTGAGTTGTTGGCTGTCATTACCACGCGACCACCTTTGTACTTGGTCATGCTTTGCAACTTCTCTTTGTCCCCTGTCATATGATTTGAACAGCCAGAGTCGACTATCCAATCATTATTGTAGTCGATCTTTCCTGGAACAGTAGCTGCTAGAGCTAATTCTTCTTCCTCCACAGCGAAGGATGCTTCTACGTCCCATTCTTCATCGCTTGTCTTTTCTGCATTTGACGTGGCTGCATTACCTTCTGCAATTTTCTTCTTGAACCAGCAACTTTTAGCCATCTGGCCGTACTTTCCATAGTTGTAGCATTTCCCATCAAATTTATTGTTATTCTTTGACTGGCCACGCCAGTTGTCTTTCTTTTGAGCTCCCCCTATTTGGGAGCTTCCATGATGACTATCCTTGTCATCATTTTTCTTAAAAATTTTGCTAGCATTTGGTCGAGATCGACCTTTCTTATCACCACTAAAGAGTGCTTCTTCGTCACTCTTTAATGAGATTCCAGATGTTTGCTTAGCTAACGCTTCTTGGTCAGCTAGCAAGTTTTCTAATTCAACAAGAGAAGGTTGGGTTGGCCAACCTTGTATTGCAGCAATAAAAGTTCTAAATTCTGGCCTTAATCCATGAATAATAATTCTTCTAATTCTAGCATCTGACATGCCAGCAGCAGAGTCTAATGCAGAGATTTCGCGACAAAGAGATTTTACCTTGGTGAAGTATTGGTTGATCGTCATGTCGCGCTGCCTGATTGAGAGAAGCTCATTCTCCAAAAGCTGCAATCTCATATCATTCTTCTTGGTGAATAGTGATGCGAAAGTATCCCACGCTGCCTTTGGTGTCTTCGCTGGCCTGATGTGCTCCAACATTTCATCTTCAACTGTGGTCTGAATCGCAAACATGGCTTTGCCCGCTTTAATCTTCCATTTCTTCAAAGCGGTTGCATCCTCCGGTTGTGTGACTTCATTGCCGCCAACGATCTCCCACAAGTCTTGGCCTTGGAGATATGCCTCCATGTGCATCGACCACGTGTTGTAATTTTGGTTGTTAAGTTTCTTAATTCCACCGACCACTTGAAGGTCACCCATCGTGCAAACTCTGTAGTACTAAACCACACATGATCACTTTAAGAAACTCAACAAATGACTCTTTCGGTATGACCCCGATCCGGCTTTGGTACCACTTGTTGGACGCCACAACACGTGAAAACGTAATTACACCAAGACTTGATTACAATTTTTGACCACACACACTAAACACTCTAGCTTACACTTTTTGAAACAATTTTATATGTACTTTGTGTACTCACTCTTTGACTCACTTTTGGGACACTCACTTTACTACTTCCTTGGACACACATTACATTTGTATTTATAGGCTACGAAGGAAACATCTACATCTTTCTAGAATTTTCTAACTTTATAATTTATTTAACTACTTTCTTCATTTTTCTAAATGTTTCTAGAACTTTTTACATTGTCTAATTAGTTCTAAGCTATTCAAGAACTTTCTAGAATATTCTATGTTCTTTTTAGTATATTCTAAAACATTTTAGAATTCTAAAGCATTTTAGATACGGTAATGACTTTTAACAGCTACTACCGATGATTTTTCTGGTTCTCCCTCTACTGATATTAACAAGTCATTTCGTTTCAAGGTTTGCACTTTTTTATCTTACCATGAATTTGGGTAGTCCAGGCTGGCCATTGAACTGCTCCATATCTGGATTTCAACTCTTCAAATTTTTTTTTTTTTAATTTCCTCAATAACTTTGAATAGCAAAGGCCAGCTAAACGGGTTAATGTTTGTAGAAGTGATTTTTCTTTGTCAGCTAAGTGACATCTTTGTGATCATGTTGGTTGGTTTTGGGGCATGTGTTTTGTATTCTTACTAATTTTTAGATATAAATGAAAAAAAATCAGCCAAGTTCCATGCTTTTGGGCACATATGTGGGGAGGTCGGAGATGATCCCAACGAAAAGGGTCGTCGGTGGATGAAAAGAGGGAGAGAGGTCAAATATATTCTCTGTTCAACAGAGTACTCACTTTACTTTATTAATTTAAAGTTATAGATTTATAGGTTACGTGAAATGACCGCTCCGTTGAAACATACCATATTCTAGAACCATACATGCATGCGTTGACCAGTAAACTAACTCACATCCTTGTAATATCATAATTCTTTAAAATATTTTATCAACAAGAATTTATTTATTCTAATAATTTGACTTTAATCATCTTCATTCTCATCTAGTTCCATTAAAATATAAAATTATGACAAATATTTTATTTTACTTATTGCGTTTTTATACGTGACGGTTCCATTTTTATTTAGCCTCATTCAGATTATGATCGATGTTTTTTTGTTTTTTATTTAACGTAATTTATAAAGTTTTGATGATCTGATTATGTCTTTTTTGTACATATTTGACCAAAAAATTTGGATTATGAATATACATGGTATTTTGCTATGAAAATTTGACCAGCTTTCTTTGTTTTTTATTAGTATATACATGAAAAAAAAAACGATTTTTATATTATATTTAATTCGGTTTTTACTTAAATTTACAACTGTAGTTCAGAACAAAGTAATAAATATATAAAAAAAAATAAAGTAAAATATTGGATTTTTACTTCAGTTATTAAGTAAAAATCAAAGTAAAAAATGAGAATTTTATTTCGGTTTTTACATAATAACTGAAGTAGAAAATTGTGTACACTTTCTTGCTAAATACTTTTTATTTTAGTGAGATATATGAAGATATATGTGTGTTTTTAATTACGTGAGTTGGTTAGAACTATTGTTGATATTTTTGTGAGAAATAGCTTTATTAGGGTTTATTTTTGGTTTTCTTTGTGGATTGTTGTTTTAGCAAGTTGAAGAACTTTGTGCTTCAAAGAATGTTCATTCATAGCAAACGCTAATGTTCTTCAGATGAAATAATGAAAGAATATCATAACTGTGAAGATCAAGTGGGAAGACTTGAAATAAAATTTGTAAGAAAAATGAGCATGGAAGATTTTCTTGATATTGATGTAAAATTATTTGTGTATTGATGATCCTTGTAAAAATTAAAATTGCTTTTGTGTGATTTTTTTTCCATATTCTTTAAGCTTTCATTCAATCTTGTTTTAAAATTCATTAAGTTTACAATAATTAGGTAGTAATTCACTTTAAAAAATTATATTAAGTTCACCATGTCTACGTCGAAGTAAATAAACACAAGCAATTCGAGCCAAAATAAGCCACCATGCCATTTGAACACTATTGCTTCTTACCATCCTCACCAGATTTAACGATCAAGACACAAACATAAAGTTAAACCTTTGGACCCAATGAAGCTACGAATATACCAAACACACACCCTGAAATTGTCAACAGGTCTCCATCTCCAGCATTAAACTCTGACTTTTGCTGCCCAGGATGTTGAATATAGTCATTTCCAAAACCTTTACGGTATTGTACATAAAACCACCTTCTTCCATTTCACGTAACCAGTTAACAAATGGGCCTTCATTGTTTTTTTATTTTCTATCTCCTATTGTTGTCTGTAACCTCGCCAATCTCCATAGCAGAAGACATCTTAAGAGAAAACCAGTTCCTCGAAGATGGCCGAGGCCAGACCCTGGTCTCTTCCAACCAGCGCTTTGAACTCAGCTTTTTCAGCCCCGGCAGTTCCACAAACAGGTACTTGGGTATTTGGTACAAGAATCTCCCACCCCCTCTAACAGTGGCCTGGGTGGCTAATAGAAACAACCCAATTCAAAATATTTCAGCAAGATTACTGCTTAACTCTAATGGGTTTTCACTTTCCAATAACAATTCGGCAATTTTTTGGTCTGTAAATTCCACTAAGTCGCTGGCCAGTCCCGTTTTGCAGCTTTTAAACAACGGCAATCTTGTTCTGAGAGATGAAAACAGCGGTGGTTCTTCAGAGGAGTATATTTGGCAGAGTTTTGACGATATAACTGATACTCTTTTACCCGAAATGAAGCTCGGATGGAACCTCAGAAAGGGCCTCCACCGGAACGTGACGTCATGGTTGGACGGTAATAATCCCGCTTCCGGAGAATTCACTTTCGGACTTGAATCATTGCAGACGCCTCAGTTGGTCCTCGTCAAAGGGACCGAAAAACAGTATCGATGGGGTCCTTGGGATGGAGTCAGATTCAGTGGGAACAGGGACCTCAAACCCAACCCAATATTCACTCCTGTTTTCATCTCAAACACTGAAGAGGTCTATTATAGTTTCAGGGTCGAAGACAACACCACCTTATCGAGGTTTACGGTGAGCCAAGAGGGCTTGATTCAGTACTTTGTATGGAGTGAAACTACCAAAGCGTGGACCATATTTGTGACCCTTCAGGTGGACGGTTGTGACACTTATGGGGTTTGTGGGCCTTACGGTAGCTGCTCCACCTACCCAACTTGCAAGTGTTTGAATGGGTTTCGGCCAAAGTCGCCGGATGAGTGGGGAAGGCGCGTTTGGTCAGGTGGATGCGAGCGAAAATGGGATTTGAATTGTGGGAACGGAGATGGTTTTGTGATGTTCAAGTCATTGAAGTTGCCTGATCATTCTTTTTTGGCGTTGAATAGGACATTGAGCCATGATGAATGTCAGGCTATGTGTTTGAAGAATTGTTCATGTACGGCTTTTACTAGACTTGTTGCTAATGAGAATGGGGGGAATTGCGTGATGTGGTCTGGAGACTTGATTGACATGAGGAGCTTTCCTGATCAAGGCGAAGCACTCTATGTGCGAATGGCGAGAGCTGAACTAAGTATGTGCGAATAACTCTTTCTCTGTTTCTTTGGATTCTATTAGAAAGCCATTTTCCTGGAAGGATGTGATGTTTTGTTGCTAAGAAAATAAATTAAAGGGTGAAATTTGAATTAGAGAGATTTTACTTAACAAGTTAAATAAGAATGATGAATAGCCATATCAACTGTGATTTCTTTCCCAGTATATGCTAGGATCTTCTGTTTTATTTATAACACTACTCCCAAATGTCTGAAATAAGGTGAATGCTATTTTTTTTTTTGGTCACTGTTTTTTAGAGTCAATTGCTGATGCCAAGAAGAGAAAACAACTGAAGGTGGCTGTTGTCATTGTCATCTCAACTGTCACAGGTTTAATCCTAATTGGTTTGATTGGCTGGTTTTTAATCCGCAAAAGGATGGCCAAGAGGACAGGTACGAGAGCTTGCATGCATGCTGTGCTTATGCTTTTTACTTCATTTTATCTAATGTACTAACAAGTCATGTCATTATACCATTTTCTAACCTACTAAAATAACCCAATTCCACAGTTACCACAGGAAACATGCAAAATCGGACTGAAGAATACGAGCTAGAAACTCAAGAGGAGGACCTAGAACTACCTCTTTTCGATCTGAACATTGTTTCTGTAGCTACTGGAGAATTCTCTTTCGCCAACAAGATTGGCGAAGGTGGCTTTGGTCCTGTCTACAAGGTGTGTTTTTCTTAAATTCATTTTCCAAAATAGACTGATGGGAACAGAAAATAATAGATGACAGATCCAAAAACATTAACTCGAGTATAGTGATTAAAGTTGAAACTTGTATTTTCTATGTAGGGTGTATTGCCCTCTGGACAAGAAATTGCTGTAAAAAGGCTCTCAAAGAGTTCTGGTCAAGGCACCGAAGAATTTAAGAATGAGGTTATTTTGATTGCGAAACTTCAGCATCGGAATCTTGTTAAGCTCCTAGGATGCTGTATTCAAGGAGAAGAAAAGATGCTCATTTACGAGTACTTACCCAACAAGGGCTTAAATTCCTTACTATTTGGTAGGAACTCTTAATCTCAAGGAGTCTTCAGAAACTGTTTGATTATGCTACTCTCAAAATTTGAAGTTTTGATCATGTAAAATTTGTTTGATCATTTTGTTGTGTAATTACTCTAACAGATGAAACTAGAAAAAAATCACTCACATGGAAGAAGCGGTTTGACATAATTACTGGGATATCACGAGGGTTAGTGTATCTTCATCAGGATTCCAGGTTGAGAATCATCCACAGGGATCTAAAAGCAAGCAATATATTACTTGACAGCGAGATGGAGCCCAAAATATCAGATTTTGGCATAGCAAGAATTTTTGGAACAGAACAAACACAAGAAAGGACACTCAGAATAATTGGAACATAGTAAGTTCTTTATAAGTATATTACGTTAGAAAAACAATCTCCATCTTTAATTACATAACATAATATTGCTGAAGCTCTACTGAGACATCTCGATCTTTCACAGCGGTTATATGTCTCCTGAATATGCTATGACCGGGCACTTTTCTGTGAAATCAGACGTTTTTAGTTTTGGTGTATTGCTATTAGAAATTGTAAGTGGGAAAAAGAACTGGGGATTCTATCATCCTGATCACGATCTTAACCTTCTTGGACATGTAAGTCAACTAACATAAGTTTCCATCATATGCTCTCAAGGATGTCTTTCACAGTTTGTCTAATACTGAGTTGAAAATGGTTCAGACTTGGAAGCTATGGAATGAAGGAAAAGCGTTGGAACTAATAGACAAAGCAATGGAGGGATCATTTTCCGCGGATGAAGTAAAAAGGTGTATCAAAGTAGGCCTTTTGTGTGTGCAACAACGTGTGGAAGATAGACCAATCATGTCTTCTGTTTTGCTCATGTTGGGTAATGAGAATTCAACGGTTCCAGAACCCAAAGAACCTGGTTTCAGTACTGAAGTTTCTTTCCTTGGATCGGACCATACATCTTCAAGTGGGAAAAATCCTCATACTGCTAATAGTCTAACAGTCACACTTCTAGATGGACGATAAGAAATCTTTGTACATTTTATTCTTCAATTGGGAATTTTGACTAATACGTACACCTTGATTTTCCCCGTACCATAACATGCATTGAATTTAACTAATGTATTTTGAGTCTTTAAGCAGTCAAATATATTTAATGCTCTCTCTCTTTGTAAATATTTTTATATACGCAAAATGAGGAGGACTCCAATATGTATATTTCTGTTGCCTTGGATAAAAAGCCTTCGATAATTAGTTAATGTTTACAACCCCTCACATATCGGCACTACTCACATTTTTTAGAGTCCATGGAGAGATAACGGTGGACATGACTCTTGGAGAAAAAAGGGTGAAGACTCGTAATCTAGTCTCAATCAATGGAGATGTGTTAGGTGATGTAATGTTCTGGATAGCTAAGACTGTTATGAGGTGTGTTTTAAATAGTGATAGATTCTTTAAAAGAGTCTCTTTACGATTAATGGTTTAGGCTTAAATCATGATTTTTTTTTTTCATTTTTATGATATACCTGGATACACCTCTAAACAAGGTATGTCGAGATAAATGATTTTTTTTTCATGAAATTATGATTTTTATGATATACCTAGATACATCTTGATGTGCCTCGATATCCAGCTCAATGGGCCCTTAAAAATCATGATTTCATGAAAATAAAAACCATCTACCTCGATGCCACCTTGACATGCCTCGATACACCTTGATGTAACTCGATGCAATTCATAGAATGTATATAACTTTTCACTCTTGGGTATCTGTTTTACATAGTTTTTTTTTTAATTTTGGTATTTTTTTTGTGCTCTACACATCTAAGATATGTACACACACATTTGGAAAGTAAAAAAGTTGAAAACGCCCCAAAGTTCAAAACAATACCTCTATATTTTCAAAGTTGCGTATGTTTTCAAGCTTTCAACTTTCCAAATGTGTGTGTACACATCTCAGAAGTATAGATCACAAAAAAAATACCTAAATTAAAAAAATCACCTCAATCGGACACCTGAGTGAAAATTTATGCACTTTCTATGAATTGCATTGAGGTGTGTTGAGGTAGCATCAAGGTATGTCGAGACATATAGTTTTT
Source organism: Humulus lupulus (assembly GCF_963169125.1). Lineage (NCBI taxonomy): Eukaryota > Viridiplantae > Streptophyta > Magnoliopsida > Rosales > Cannabaceae > Humulus > Humulus lupulus. The sequence goes on from NC_084800.1 coordinate 3,842,504, forward strand.
TTTCATGAAAAACATGATTTTTAAGGGTCCATCGAGCAGGGCATCAAGATACATCGATGTATATCGAATTTTCTGTAAATTTTTACGTTTCAGATCTAAAAAATTGCAAAAAATAAAAATAAAAATCATGCACAAATCTATTTGAAATACATAAATTAGTCTCTTAATTAAACTTTTAGTGTGTTTAAGTTTTATATCATCAAAAACTATAATGGGGCATTTTATTTTAGTCTCTATGGATAGTTTAATAGAGAAGAAGAAAGAGAAAAGAAAAAAATAGAAGAGGATGTTAAAGTTAAGAAATTTTTTTTAAAGAAATTTGGTAGTGATGATAGTTGTGTGGTGGCTGTCATAACTCTCTAAATAATTAAATGATCACCCAAGAGAGAAAGAAAAGAGATGGAGGCTAAAAAAATAAAAATTATATTTTTGGAAACAAAACAAATAATAACATTATTCTAAAACCATAAAAAAAAAAAAAAAAATTATATATGAATATCCACTGTACCATGCATAAATACATTTCCCACGATATAAGCGAATAACAATGAAACCAGAGCTGGGCTAAGCCCTGTCAGGTCCACACCTAAAAGGAGCCTTTTTATAAAACCAAAAAAAAAAAAAAAACTTCTAAAATTGTCAAAAATACCATTTTATATGTTACATTTTTATAAAAATATAAAATATTTTATTGAGCCCCTTCAAAAACAAGGGCTGATCCTGAATGAAACATCCTGAGGACATATTTTTTAATGACAATGAATATTCTAACGACCCCTCTCTGATAATTCATTGTTGTGTCAGATAGAGAAATCTTGGATATGTTTATCCAACTAGCAAAATTAATGTATGCTTCAATAATGGTCAAAGAATATGGTTCAAGATTAAATGTTTTTTAAAATATGTTTAATTATTATTTGTTAGCAGCCAGTTGCCACAACTTACCAAGTATTTTCTTTTCTGCTCCAATGGTGTCATGTCTTAATTTTTATTTTTTTTAAAAGGGTGTCATTTCTTTGCTTGCACGTTATATATAGTGTCTTGTCATAAGAAAACATGTACCCCAAAACATGACATTGTCTCCACCTTTCAAATAAGGATCTGGAAGTTACTTACTAATAATCATTTTCTTATACTAATTAAGCTTCATCATATTACTATATTCTTCCCTAATGTTTGTCATTTAAGGACAATGGTTTGGATTCTCGGATTCCTTGAACCATCTTCTTTCGTAGTTATGTTTGGTTGGGAATAATAAAATTAATTTGTTTGGTTGCATTTAAAAGTGTTTGAATGTCATTTCAATGAAATGACTTTTCCACTATTTTGGTAGAATAGTTATCTCTTCTAAAAATGGGAGGAAAAATTATTTCAATTCAAGATGAAAAAAATATATTATTTTTATTTATGTTAATTTTTATGAGAGAATTTAGAATAAAGTATGTTTTTTTACCTTATTAGTATGGTATGATTCTGTTTTAGGCACGTGAATTATTTATAATCCTAAATTTTTTATGACAGTGTTTGTTGACCCAGATTTTGGCCAACTGACACGGAGTCAGAAATACGCTTGACGTGAATGAACATGTTGAAATGAATGTGATGACGAAAATAATAAGAACACAAGATTTTATAGTGGTTCGGCCCCAAGATCTGATAATAACCTACGTCCACTTGAATTGTTATTAGAATGAGATTCAAATGAGTGATCAAAGAACTAGGGTTCAATGAGTTTCACCAACCTCTGAAAAAAAATACAATTATTCTCGTGTAATTTCTCTCTAATCTCAAAGCTCAAAAGAAAAAGGATCGGATCCTCTTCCCTGAGCCCTCTTCTTCTATTTATAAGCTCAGGGAAGATTTACATTGATTTGTTACAGATATTCTTTCCTAAATAATCGGATACTCAAGAAATCATGGGAAATAATTTCGGATTCCATCATAACTGCCTAAGATCTTCTCCGCGTATAATGTGCGTACGACCAGGCTGGTCGTATGAAGAAACCGATCGCATGACACTGGGTGTTTTCCTGGTCGATAGTCGAACACAGATTCTACCAAGTGTCAGTCACGTGTAATTAATGCTTGCCATGTCATTCACTTCTGATTTTTTGGGATAACATTTGCCCCCCAAGTTTGTTTAGTGCGACCAGCAATAAAGAAACTTAAGAGAACAACTGTTCATATCCCCACGATGTTTGTCAGAACCCCCGTGCGTTTTCGAAAACCGTAACATAATTATGTCCAATCAAGTCTTTTTAGTTTCCAAAAAGACACTTTTGACGGCTTATACACTTCCCCACGTTTCGAAAGTGGGAAGTGATGATTACTGGTTTTTTGCCATACCTCCAATCCCTATAAGTAAGCTTTTCTTTCTCATTAAGAAATTTTTACTCATCATCTTTGCCAATATTCTCAAGAACTTGCACCAGAGTTCAGAGCTTCGAAAACCAGTCCGACGCCTAGCCGAAGGTCTTCCGGTTCGAGTTTTCATTTTCTTCCGAATCTCCATCTTCGCTCAGGTAAGGACTCCATCCTTTAAGCTCTCTATTACGCCATGCATGCCGTTTTTATGCTCTAATATTTCTGTGTTCTTGAATAGGGTTGTAAGGGTTTTTTGGTATAAATCGCCTATTGTTTGGTAAAAGTGCGTCTTTATGCCTTGTATAGGTTAGGTCGATACTTTGATAGATAGAATCTCTGATTTGGGACGTTAGGTTGACGAAAGATTCAACCTTTAAGCCATGTGAAAAATAAAAAATAAAAATTCCCGCCCTTCAGGAGTCGAAAAAGTTCTTTTCAAAAAACAGTTTTCTTTCCTTTTTGTTTTTATCCGTCTTTTAAACTACCCACGTTGAAGTTAGTGTAGGATTAGGATACTGCTGGTTATTTAGGCACGAGCAACATTATCCCAAATTCCCACACTACTTCGCGGATTGTGTCTTATCTCCTCCATTGTCTGTTTGCAGTTCATATGCAAGACCCTTGGGGGGGGGGGGGGGGGAGAAAGACCTATCGAAGACGAACTCTTGGCCCAACTGCTCGAAGGCGAAGAGAATCCATCCACACTGATTTCAGAAATCCCATTTTCACGTTCTAACCCAAATCCTCCACCAGCTCCTACTCAGAAAATGGCCAGAACAAAAACCAAAGCCAGAAAAAGACGCAACCCTTATACTCCAAATCAGCCTCCTACTGAAGCCCCCTCGACCAGTGGTCAAGGTGAATTCCCTCCTGAAACTGAAGTTCAGAGGCGAGCCCATCCTCGCCATGCCGACTAGCCGGCTGTCGAGTGGCACGTGGTTTCTCCAAGTTCGGTGATCACCAACTATTTAAACAAATACAATCTGACGGGGGTGACCCTAGTCAGACCTTCCATCGACTAGCGAGCCAACCTGCCAGGGGGGGCTTATAGCGCCTGGTCGAGATACCATATCAAGGCGGGTGCCACCCTGCCTCTTCATTCATTTTTTCAAGGGGTGGCAAATTACTTTGGGGTGTCCCCCTTTCAAATTACCCCGAACGGGTATAGGATGCTGGTCGCGCTCTATATCCTTTACAAGTTCAAGAAATGCCCAGCTTCTTCTCCTCATGAGGTCAATTATCTGTTTGACCTCAAGTCCATCCCCAACCAAGACGATACGGGGTTTTTCCATTTTTGCCACCAGGAGACCGGACGCACCTTTCTGTCCGAGACCACCCACATCTCTAACGTGGGGAAGTATCATCTAGAGTACTTCCTTACGCCCGATATTGCCGCGGACAATCTGGCCTTCACTCGAGGAGGTAAGGAAAATAATAATCCTTAAACCAGTAGTTCCTGTACTTTAAATCTTTCTTGTCGTAATACTTCACTGTTCCATTGTGTTCCAGGTCCATGGTTACGCCCGACCCCCACTCCAGGAATGGAGTCGAGGGCATCACTCTTAGCCAGTATGTCAAATGCTGCTAAGAGTGTAAAAAACTTGATTAATGAGGCTAACCTTAGGTTGGCTGGTCTTATGGGCTCCCAACCTGCGACCAGCGAACCCGCGGCGGGTGGTGTCCATGCTGATGTGGAACCTAAGGAGGGACCCGAGCAGCAACCTCAGGCACCCCCTCTTAGGAGGAGGCCAACTGGGGTTACAATCAGGGAACTTGCTGTTCCCCACCGAGCAGCAGAATCGTCGGTCCCCAAGGGCAAGGGGAAACAAAAGGCTGCTGAGCCTGCCGAACTATCTGACGACTCATCGGATGTAAACGGTACACCATTCTCGTTTTTAAATAACTTGCCAATTCCCCTCCACCTATTTGATGGGGATGACAATTTTAGGAACGCTTCTTTAAATTCAGATTTCTTCCAAGAACTAGGTAGTTCAGTAGATAATGTTACGACCAGTAGGTGTAGCTCGGGTACCTTACTTTTGTAATCCTTCTACTCTAATCTCTGTTTTTCCGCGACCCTTTAATCTCATTGTTTGAACTGTTACTCTTTGTGCAGGCATGGACTCCGGGGACTTCTTCGACCATTACCAAGCTGCCGCTGACTCTTCTGTCCCGAAGAAGGACAGTAAAAGGGCTCGAGGGGAAAGTAGCAAGACCCCTTCGAAGAAGGCCCGGACAGAAGATGCTCCCACCGACGCCCCTTCCAAGGAGGACCTACCACATCCACCTGCCCTCGAGCAGCAGACTCCCGCGCCTGTCAATCCTCGGCCTTCCTCAAAGGCCGCAGACAAAGAGATCTTGGACCATTTTTCCGAAGGCTCCCTGTCCAGCAACATAGTTAGCATGGCCAGGGAGAGAATATATCGGCTCTCGAAGCACAAACGCACTCAGGTCGCCATCAACGACACCGTCACTATGGACGTCAACCAGGTCATCAACAGGGGGCTGAATGAGATAGCTAGCGTAAGTCATCTTTTGCTATTTCATGATTTATATTATACTTCTTTTCCTGACTTTTCTCATTTTTTCTTCAGGGGATGCTGTTTTTGACTGCTGGCTGGCGTCGTGCTGGGGCGTTGGTCTCTCGAGAAAAGAACTACGACTCCAAGCTGGCCCAGGCCAATGAAGCGCTTGAGGCTGCTAACGCCAAGTTGCTCAAGGATAACAACAAACTGCTTGTGGAGAACAAGGAGCTGGCCAAGTTGAACGAGCAATTGTGCGAGGACCAGTCCACTCACCCTAGAGCTTCAGGAATCCCAAGAGACATTGAGGCAGGCCCATGAAGAGCGTAAGACCTGGAGGGAGAGCGTTGTACTCGTTACCCAGGAGTGTAAGCAGGCCCAACTTGACCTGGTTTGCAGTAGGGAGGAGTCAAAGAGGCTCGAGGGACGGGTGCAGGAACTTGAGGGGCGCGCTCAGGAGCTTGAAGGGCGCATTCAGGAGCTTGAGGAGGACGGGGCCAGAAATCTGAAGAAGTATAAGGAAGCCACCTTCCTAAGTTTCTATGATTTCTGGAAACACAACCGAGGGGCCAAAATCGACTACCTCTCCGAGAAGTTGCAAAGGACGCTGATGGCGCAGTGCACTGCTCGGTTGGAGGCAGAAGAGAGAGCTAAGGCCAAGACCCCTGCTGCTGGTGCTAAGGCTAATCCTCCGGCTGATAAGAGTGCTCCTACTCCAAAAGACCCTCCTGCTCCTCAATAATTCTCTCTTTATCTTTCACAATTTTTCTGGCCCACGGGCTTACTTGTAAAGACAATTTTCTTTTATTGCTGCGAGGGCAGCTTATTTACTCATATTTGAACAATTACATCCGAGCAGTACTGCTCGCGGTGTAAAGGTTTTTTCCTTTTAATTTCATATTTACATCCGAGCACTAATGCTCACGGTGTAAACAATTGCCTTATTGATATTACAATGTTTCTTTTATTATAATACATGTTCGCATGACCGAACTTAGCATAGTACTTTGGTTTGATTTAACAAAACATAAATTTTGAAAAATGCTCTAAGTATCGTAGCATGCTTTCACTCATTTTGTTCATGTGTTTACATACCTCATGGTATGTGTAATGCCCTAACCCCAGGGACCGTTACGGTGTGCCTTGTAAACAGTGCTAAACTCGTTAATCGAGTCATTTGGCCAAAAATGTGTGACTAAGTGTGATTAGCGATTTAGGGATTAAACATTTTGGTTAAGATGTAATGTTTCACTAGAACATTTAATATATATACATTGGGATCCCGAAAATAAAGTTTCAGAGTTTATTACAGAAAATATTTACAACAGGCCGTTCTAAGCGGCAAAACAGGGTTCAACCCTAGTTCCACTTTAAACCTTGGCCGTGGCGGACGAGCAGCTGCATATGTACACATCATCACCTAAGCTCTCCAACTCAAGGATGGTCCAGCTTCCTCTTGCCTTTACCTGCACCACGTAGCACCCGTGAGCCGAAGCCCAGCAAGAAAACCCAATAAAGCTTGATATAATATCAACAACGATCATAATAACCATTCAGGACTATCAGTCCAAGAAAATAGGTGACAATAGCCAAAAGTCACAATAATGAGCATCGCTCCATCTAGCCATGTGACGATAGGGTCACCAGGGCTTAACTGATACATGATCCTTTCATAAGTTTGATTAGGACAGGTGCAAGGTGATTAGTCACCAACATAACCTTCCTCACGACCCTAGAGTCGAAACTATGGACAACGTCCCTTAGCCATGTGACAAACGGTCACCGGGGTCATATACCTTGGCTATAGTCGTCTGGTCGTAGACCAGACAAGCGCTTACAAGTTCTCATTGACCTTCCGGTCGGTCCAGCATTAATACCCCATATGAGTCATTCAATGCCGACCTCGATTAGATCTAATCTTTATTTGGCCCGGCGTTCACAACGCACTGCCACTTCTGACCCTTGGGTCGGTAAAACACGACCAGTGCTCAGCCCATGGTGAACTTAACTAATAAGTCACAGCTTCACAGACGGATCTGACACCATTGTCGATTCTGACTAATAAGTCAGCGCCATACACAAGTAAGTCATGCCGCCAATCATATATCACATGTTCCATATCCATAAACAAAGTATTCAACATGCTTACTTAACAGATATTAGAACAATTAGGACCATGGACAACCACAGAGGCTCAAGCTCTGAACAATATCATACCCAGTATGCAGAGCATGCCCTAATTACATGTTTCTTATGCATCATATGCGTAATATTCAACAATCCAACATGCACCAGTAACAGCCATGCATGTCACGTTTAATATTCAACCAACATGCATCAAGAGTAGCCATGCATGTTATACATAATAATCAACCGACATGCATCAATAATAACCACGCATGTCATACTCAGTAATCAACCAACATGCATCATACTAGCCATGCATGTCACATATACACAGGGTGCAGTTTTCTTACCTCCGGTTCGAGTGAGAATTAGAACAAGAATGACCCCTGAGAACGATCGATCCTTAATCCTTTAACGGTCACCTAGTCATAACCAAAACAACCTCCAATTAATGAAAATTACCAAAGATAGGGTCTTAACCTAAACCCCACTCTCGGGACCTCAAAACATGCCCACATAGTGAGTAGATTCGATCCCGGGCCTTAAGGATTGAAACCCCAAGCCAAAAGCCCTTAAAAACACCCAAAACAGGGTTCTGAAGGAACAGGGTAGCGCTACAGCGCTGCCCTTCTAGCGCCCCAGCGCTCAAGACAGAATCACAAACTGCCCAACTGAGCCCTGTGTAGCGCTATAGCGCCCTCTGATGGGCGCTGTAGCGCTACCCCCAGACAGCACCACCCCTGAAACTTCCTTCTTCGACTTCCTCAATTCTAACTCGATTCCAATGCTTCCAAATCCCATTTTTGGTACCAAATGAACCCGAAAACCATCCCCACATGTCCTAGGGACCACAACCCCAAGAACCCTAGCCAAAACTCCAACCAATTCCCAAGTTTCGAACCCAAAAACCAGCTGAAACTTAACTAAGAAAACAGAGCAAAACCAAGAGTTCTAGTGGCTAGAAACTCACCTTAATCTTGGCAACACACCCTCTTCAATGGTGGAGCATAACCCTAGCTTGGCTAAGCTTGGTTCCTTGGCTCGATTCCTCAAACTGAGCTCGAAAATCCAAAGAGAAAAAAGGAAGAAAATCTATCGGGAGAGAAGGAGGAGAGACTCCGTTTTTGTTACTCTTTTACAGCCTTAATGGCTGATATATATCTCTTAGGGTAAAAAGACCTAAATACCCTTAGGTCTAAAATGAAACCTTAACAGCCACCAAGGGCAAAACCGTCCTTTCACACGTATTTCATTAATCACAATTAACACCCTCCAACTCCCGATATTCCCAATATTCTCAAACACCAATAATCCATATCCCATTACCCTTTAATTCCCGGTAATGCTCTAACCATTAAATTCACCCCGAGACTCACCCCGAGCCCCGGACTTAAACCCGTTATGACTAAACCGAACACTTACATCTCATGATCGTCTCATGTCGATAGCTCGAACCAATCCACCTTATAATGTGGCTATATTAATTAATCACCATCATGCACCCAAAACATACAATTACGCCCACAGTGGCCAAATTACCAAAATACCCTCACAATAATAAATTCTCCCATATGCATGCATTCACCATCATATAATAATATAATTCACGTAAATATGCATACAATCATTAAATACTATAATAAATCAATTATGGCCCTCCCGGCCTCTTAATCAAGGTCCTAAACCTTATTAGGAAATTTGGGGCATTACAGTATGCTTTGCTATCGATTTACCTTATATGCCCCCCAAGTGATCGAGGAGCTTTAGGTCCTTGGTCACTTGCCTTGACCACGACCTGTTCGAACATTGCTGCTCGTTATGAAATTCAACACTTGTAATACAGCAAAACAACACACGTAATGAACAAATACTTGTAAAAATAAATTTACAAAGGTTGGCAAGAATGACTGGCTGCGCACAGTCCCTTATAATCTCGTATTAAAATGGACTAAACGTGTATGTACGAGTGATCTTAAAAAGATCTTACACTTATAAGCGATTAGCCATGCAACGTGGCTAACCCTTTTTTGAAACTTGTAATAAGGAAAAATTAATACAAGCCAGTCCTTTAAGAAGGACTATTCATTGGTAATACTTGCGCAGGTGTTCTCCATTCCAGTAGCGTGGAACGAGATCTCCATTTAAGCGTGCAAGTTTGTAGGTGCCTAGGTGAAGGACTTCTTTGATCTGGTATGGTCCTTCCCAGTTTGGTCCGAGTACTCCAGCAGTGGGGTCGCGGGTATTCAAGAAAACTCGTCGTAGCACTAGCTCTCCGACGTTGAATTTTCTTTCTTTTACTTTCGAATTAAAGTACCGGGCGACTTTTTGCTGGTACGCAGCTACTCGGAGTTGGGCTTTTTCTCGTATTTCTTCTATTGAGTCTAGGGACTCCATCATCAATTGACTGTTCCGATCCTGGTCGTATGTAATTCGTCGATGCGAGGGCGGATCTAACTCGACTGGCAACATGGCTTCATATCCGTATGCTAAGGAAAACAGAGTATGACCTGTCGCTGTTCGGTGAGACGTTCTATACGACCAGAGGACTTCGTGTTAGGAACGAGTTTCCTAATACGCAGCGGAAAGGTGGTGTGGTTGGCCCAGTGTACAACAAAAATTTTGTAACATATTTAAACTACCTTTAAATATGCGGATCCATTAATATACATACATTAATCATAAACAAGATACTAATAGAAATCATACCTCTTGAAGCCTATCAAGTGTCCTTGCTATCTTTTCGTATTTAGAACGATCTTCCTATCCAAGCCGCTCCACGTACTCACACCAAGATCTTCCAAAGCGTTCTCTACACCTCAAGAAATGTGTGGGCACTTAGAGAATGAAGGATAGTTTATTTGTGATTCTACTTGATGTACTCAACACATGAGATCAAGAGAATAGGCCTGAGAATGGGTTCTTTATTTTCAGGGAGAGAAAACTATCATTCTATTTTCACAGAGCGAAATTGTCAGAGTAGTCTCACTCTCTTTTCTTCTCTTCTTTTCTTTTCTGAATAATTTTCTGATCAGTCATACTTAACAGAAAAAATTCAAAATTTAAAAATTAAATCGGTAACCATTTTACAATTTAATTTTTAATTAATTAATTATTCCATTAATGAGAAAAATCCAAAAACCAATTTTTGAATTATCCATTAATTAATTAATTAAATAAATAAAATTGAAAATCCCATCCCTAAAAAATACCATGTCCTACACGCCACACACAGTCTATGGACTGTGTGTGAACGTGTAGCTTCCTAATTTCTAGAGATATTAGTTTTTCAAATTTTATTTAATTATTTATTCAAATTTCTTTGTCAGATAAGATCTAACAACCTGATAGCTAATTCAAATTTGAACTCAAATTAACTATCTATTTAATTAATTATCAAATATAATTAATAATTTGAATAAATATTAATCTTTTAAATTCAAATCCAATTTGAACTTATCATATTATCATCTCCCACTCAAATAAAGATATTTAATTAATTAAACCCAAAATTTTCGAAAATAAATATTTAATTAATCATAATTTTGAAAATTACAATTAATTAATTATTTAATTAAATTTCGAAATTTAATTTAATTATTTAGTATAATTTCGAAAATTATACAATAATTAAATATTAATTAATTTTGTTAACTAAAACTAATTTGTAATTAATTAATTAATCACTATTATCATATAATTGCATATTTGGCCTGAAGAACAAGTTTCTTCTTAAATATGTCTTTAAACTATTTTCCCTTCATATCAACTCTTACCTTGAACAGTGTTGATAGAGCCGCTATGGGGACCTATGGACCTATAATTCCAAGCTCCAATAAATTTGAGATTATTAATTAAACTCTTTAATTAAATAATCTTAATTTATTAATCTCATGATTATTCCACTATAAATATGAGATTGAACTCTTGTAATTATAGACATTTCATTTACTGAGTACTTTATAATCATAAAGCGTCCATTGATTTAATCATTGCATACAACTTGACCCTCTAATAATGGTTCATAATTAATCGGGAATAAAATTACCGTTTTACCCTTTTAATTATGTCTTGTTTCCTTAAGTACCATTGACTCTACTAGTGAAGGTTAATTCATAATTAAATTATGAATTTGAGCTCAATAACCTTTCAGTCCCAAAAGTCAACCCTTAAGAGAACCATCATTCAATCTCTTGCGAGAATGTATAGATTCCATATCTGTATACTATGTCCTCAGCCATCTATATTAATGAGTTCCCAAAACAAAAGTTTTTAGCCTGATCATTCTGACAAACCCTAACAAGTGAATCAAAGAACTCATATAACATAAACAGGAGTTCATAGTAACCTCAGGATTAAGATCTATTTGTATATGATCATCAGTTGATATATTTAATTAATACTTCGAAACGGTATTTAACTAAGTATTAATAAACATATCTGGTCCAGTTCTATATATTCTCTAATATATAAAGCACCTCCACTAAAGTGTCCTACCACACTAGTGATCCGGATCTAGATCACATGTATTCATAATACTAGTGGACCGTACTTGCAGTAATTAATCTAAAGATTCCATAACTTTATTTTACTGCGAACTATTCAAGTTCATTTATCTCAAACACAATCCTCTCGTACTAATACGTGTTTGAGATTACATACATGAACTTAGGAATTTTCCTGATATTTACATAATATTATCATAGAATAATATAATCCATAAAATATATGCATAACAAATTCAATTTATTTATTTATTTCATAAAAACAATGTCTACTACATATGCTTTCAGGGCACATTTCCAACACTTCGGGCAACTGTTCTGGCCATGCTCCTTTTGCGTCTTCTAGCCTTTTCTTCATGGTAGATTTGAGTGTCTTATTCGCGGCTTCTACTTGTCCATTTGCTTGTGGATGCGCAACTGAAGAAAATCTTTTAATAATTCCGTGTCTTTCGCAGAAGTCTGTAAATAAGTCACTGTCAAATTGGGTTCCGTTGTCTGAGACAATCTTCCGAGGCAGACCATATCGACAAATAATGTTTTTGATGACAAAGTCAATAACTTTTTTTGTCGTTATGGTAGCGAGTGGTTTAGGTTCGGCCCATTTGGTGAAGTAGTCGACTGCTACAATTGCGTACTTTACTCCACCTTTTCCGGTTGGCAGTGAGCCAATCAGGTCTATGCCCCATACTACGAAAGGCCATGGACTCTGCATCTGCTTTAACTCGTTTGGAGCTGTGCGTGGAATTTTGGAAAATCTTTGATACTTATCGCACTTCCGCACATACTCCGCAGAGTCTTCATTCATAGTTGGCCAGAAATAGCCCTGCCTTAGAATTTTCTTTACCAAACTTTGCCCCCCAGCATGATCTCCGCAAAAACCTTAATGTACTTCCTTCATCAATTCCTTAGCTTTCTCGGGTGTGATACATCTGAGTAGTGGCATGGAATATCCCCTTCGGTATAAAACACCATCGACCAGTATATATCTCGCGGCCTGCCTTTGAAGAGTTCTGGCTTTGTTCCTATCTGTCGGCAGTGCACCGCTGGTAAGATACTCCAAGTATGGCGCCATCCACGTATCTTCCATCCGGATTTCCATGCTAATCACATCTGTTCGTATGCTAGGCTCGCTCAATTTTTCTACTGGCATAATGTTCAGAGTGTCAGCATTTTTCGCGCTTGCGAGTTTGGCTAAGGCATCTGCATTTGAATTCTGGTCTCAAGGTATCTGCTGGAGGGTATACTTCTGGAACTGTGCCAATAGATCTCTAGTTTTATTTAGGTAGGCTCCCATTTTGAGACCCCGTGCTTGATATTCCCCTAGAATCTGATTCACCACCAGTTGTGAATCACTGTAAATATCGAGCACCTTTATATTCATGTCTTTTGCCAATCATAATCCAGCGAGGAGGGCCTCGTATTCTGCTTCATTGTTCGAGGCTACGAAGTCAAACCTAATGGGACAGTGAAATCGATGCCCTTCCGGCGTTATCAATATCACTCCTGCTCCCGCGTGAGATTCGTTTGACGACCCATCCGTAAACAACTTCCACGAGGGAGCTTCATCATGAGGCTCAGGTGCATTAGGTTTTTCGCATTGCTCGTTGTCTGGGAGTTCAGTAAACTCTGCAATGAGATCAGCCAAGACTTGTCCCTTTACTGCTGCTCGCGGTGAATATGTGATATCGAACTACCCTAGTTCGACTGCCCATTTTAATAGACGCCCAGCCGCTTCTGGTTTCAGGAGGACTTGTCGAAGGGGCTGGTCGGTCAAAATTGTGATAGGATGGGCTTGGAAGTGAGGACGTAATTTCCTGGAGGCCAAGATTAAGCAATATGCTAACCTTTCGATGGGTGGATACCTCTGTTCTGCTCCGATTAGTCTCTTGCTTACATAGTAAACCGCTTTTTGTACGCCTTCTTCCTCTCGTACTAGTACCGCACTAGCAGCAACTTCAGTGATCGCCAGGTAAATGAAAAAGTTTCTCCTTCGATTGGCTTCGATAGAACGGGAGGCTGTGCCATATGGGCTTTTTAAGCCTGAAAGGCTTGCTCGCAGTCTCCTGTCCATTCAAATTTCTTATTGCCCCTAAGTAGATTAAAGAAATGGACGCATTTGTCTGTTGATTTGGAAATAAATCTACTTAGGGCCGCAATTCTCCCAGTCAAACTTTGTACATCCTTGATCTTTTCCGGTGATTTCATATCAATCAGGGCTTTTATCTTGTCGGGGTTGGCCTCGATTCCTCTTGAATTAACGATAAACCCCAAAAACTTCCCTGATCCAACTCCAAAGGAACATTTGAGAGGATTTAGTTTCATCTGGTACTTGTTCAATACGTTGAAACATTCTTGTAAATCCTTCACATGTCCTTCTGCTTTTTTAGACTTTACCAGCATGTCGTCCACGTATACTTCCATGTTTACTCTAATTAACTCTTTGAACATGTGGTTAACAAGTCGCTGGTAAGTCGCACCTGCGTTTTTCAGTCCGAAGGGCATTACTTTATAACAGTATAACCCCGTATCGGTCCGAAAGCTGGTGTGATCCTCATCAGGGGGATGCATGCTGATCTGATTATAGCCCGAATATGCATCCATGAAAGAGAGGATCTCGTGTCCTGCAGTAGCATCGACCAGCTGGTCGATCCTTGGGAGTGGGAAGCAATCCTTCGGGCAGGCTTTATTGAGATCTGTAAAATCCACGCAGGTTCGCCATTTGCTGTTAGGCTTGGGAACTAGCACTGGATTAGAGACCCACAACGGATAGAACGCAACCCAGATGAATCCATTCTCCTTTAGTCTTTCGACTTCCTCCTTTAAGGCTTTCGATCTATCCTTATCGAGCAGCCTTCTCTTTTGTTGTACTGGTGGAAAACTTTTGTCTATGTTCAGGACATGGCTGATAACTGCAGGATCTATCCCAACCATGTCTCTGTGTGACCAGGCGAAGACTTCCTAGTTCCGCCGCAAAAATTCCACCAGTGTATGTTTCGTGATTGCTTCCAAATTCTTCCCGACCTTTACTACTCTTGGTCGGGTCTTTTTCGTTGAGTTGGACCTCTTCCAGGTCCTCAACGGGTCCAACAGTATCTTCAAAATCCCCAAAGCGAGGATCTAAATCTCTATCCTCACTTTGGGCAACACCTTATTTGGTGACTCCTTCACCGGATTGGGCTTGTGTATCAACTGCCATTTGCAACCTATCAGGGGGAGTGCCTTTTGTCATTCCTTTCTTTGCCTTCGTGACCGAAGCGTTATAGCACTCCCTGGCTTCTCTCTGGTTTCCTAACACGCGTCCTACCCCTGCGTCTGTTGGGAATTTCGTGGCTAAGTGCCATATGGAGGTGACGGCCCGTAGGTCAACCAGTATGGGTCTTCCAATGACGGCATTGTACGCCGAGAGACAATCGACCACTATGAAAGTAGTGAGTAATGTCCTGGTAGTAGGCGTTGTACCTGCTGTCACTGGAAGTCTGATTGACCCTGCGGGGGCGAGTCCCTTGCCAGAGAAGTCGTATATTGTTTGGTTGCAAGGCTCCAAGTCCTTAACGGAAAACTTCATGCGTTCCAGAGAAGACTTGTACAAGATGTTCACTGAACTTCCTGTATCGACTAGCACTCTCTTAACCATCATATTGGTCATCTGGATGTCCACGACCATCGGATCGGAGTGTGGGAACCGGACATGCTGGGCATCGCTATCAGAGAAGGTTATCTCGCCCTCTTCTGATCGAGCCTTTTTAGGCGCACGGTCCTCCACAGCCATCATCTCTATGTCCTGGTCGTGGCGCAGGGTCCGAGCGTATCGTTCCCTGGCCTTGCCGCTGTTTCCCGCGAGGTGCGGGCCTCCGCAGATGGTTAATAAGGTGTTGGCTACGGGATCAGGCTGCAAAGGTGGCGAGCGTTGGCGTGTGGGTGCTTGCTCGTTGCCACCTGGAGCTTCTCGTTGGGAATTTCCCGAGGCCCGTACATATCTTCTCAAGTGTCCTTGTCTGATAAGGAACTCGATTTCATCCTTCAACTGGTTGCATTCGTTGGTGTCGTGTCCGTAGTCGTTATGATAACGACAGAACTTGGTAGTGTCTCTTCTCGAAATATCCTTTCGAATGGGGGAAGGCTTCTTGTAAGGCACACTGGAACTCGTGGCCTGATATACCTCTCCCCGAGACTCAATAAGGGTAGTATAGTTAGTGAACCGAGGTTCATAACGATTACCCTTGGTCCTTTTGTTGTCAAAGGTGGAAGGCTCATTGTGTGGTCGTTTTCCACCATTCTTGCCATTGCCATTGCCGTTCCCGTTGCCTTTGTCGTTGCCGTTGGGTTTCGACCCATTGGCGGCTTTGGCGGGCTCGGATGTTCCCTTATCTTTGCCTGGGGGTTTTCCTTCATTGGCAATGGCGTCTTCGAGCTTGATATAGCGATCAGCTCGATCTAGAAATTCCTGGGTCGTTCTAACCCCATGCTTTCTGAGGCTCTCCCATAGAGGGGTATGGTGCTTAACCCCTGCCGTTATGGTCGTCATTTTGCCTTCATCACCCACCATTTTTGCTCCGGCAGCTGCTCGCATAAAACGCTGAACGTAGTCTTTCAGCGACTCTCCGTTTTGCTGGCGTATCTTGACCAGCTGATTTGCCTCGGTAGGATGTACGCGACCCGCATAGAACTGCCCGTAAAAATCTTTCACGAACATTTCCAAGGAAATTATACTTGCAAGAGGGAGTTTGAAAAACCACTCCTGTGCAGCGTCAGAAAGTGTTGCAGGGAAGATCCTGCACCGAGCGTCTTCGGACACTTTCTGAATGTCCATTTGTATCTCAAACTTGTTGACATGAGATACCGGGTCACCATACCCGTCAAAGTTTGGAAGCGTTGGCATCTCAAACTTGCTAGGAGTTTCTGCCATTGCTATCCTCTAGATGAAAGGAGTACATTTTCTCCTATCATGGTCAATATAAGATGTTCTTCCCCCGACCAGCTGTTGCACTGCCTGGTTGAGGGCATCTATCTGGGCCTGTACGGCACTAGGAATCGTCGGGGCCTCTGCTGTTGCTAGGGGATGTATTCATCGTGTCGTTCCCGACGATCATTGAGGACATCCCGCAGATCTTCGTCTCGTCTTCTCTGCTCGTTAGGTCCGAGCCTATCAAAGACGTTGTTATGTTGATGTTGCCCCCCAGCATCGCGTCCTTCAGGGTAGTCGCCCCTAAGCGATGGGCTTCTGCCCCCTCCCCTTCGTTCGTTTCTCCGGTCGGCATTACCCCTACCTGAGTCGGCTTCATTATAATCAGGATCGTCCCTAAACCTCGAGTGGTCACGACGGGATCGACCGTTCCCTTGATTGCCCTCCCGAGCTGGTACCTCCTGAGTGTTAGAGGGTGGCCTGCACTGGTCGGTAGGTCCCCGTGCATTATCATGCCGTGGGGGGCCTCGGACCGTAGACCGAATTCTGAGTTCCTTCTGTTACCAGAAGGACGCTGTCCTCTACTCGGGGGATTTGATTCATCTCCCCTATGGCGTCTAGGACTACGGGGCTCCTGCCCGGCCCTATTCTGCCTTATCTGCGGGGGATTGCCACGACCAGTCTGTGAAACAGGCTGTGCTTCAGTATCCCTCGGTGGGAGATCTTCCTGAGGTACAGTGGGCTAGTTGGGCCTTTGTGGGCTCGAGGGTTAGATAGGCGGGCTAGGATTGGGACCCCTTTGGGGTGGTCCATCCGTGGGTTGATCAGGCTGCGAAGCAGGTGCTGCCTGATTCCTAGCCAACTGTAGGGCTGCTTCGAGAGCTGACATGGCCTCCCTCTATCGGCGGTCCATTTCCGCCAGTCTCTCACTCAGCTCCAGATGTTGTCGCTCAATTTCTTGTTGCTGCCGTGCCATGATTTCGGCAGCACTTTCCTGGCTTGCCCTTAGGTTGGCCAATTCCTCATGTAATGCCCCTAGGGTATTCTTCAGCGTCGCATCGTCCATTTCTTCCTCATCAAAATCCAAGTGTGGCTCATCCTCAGCCACATTTGCAGGAGGAGGGTGAGATGACGCAGCCCCGGCTGCCTGTCCAGTTTTCTTGGTAGTTTTCGCCATTGATATTTCAACGATAACCTATCAAGCTCTCAATGAAAGCACGAGAATGTTGACCCAGATTTTGGCCAACTGACACGGAGTCAGAAATACGCTTGACGTGAATGAATATGTTGAAATGAGTGTGATGACGAAAATAATAAGAACACAAGATTTTATAGTGGTTCGGCCCCAAGATCTGGTAATAACCTACGTCCACTTAAATTGTTATTAGAATGAGATTCAAAGGAGTGATCAAAGAACTAGGGTTCAATGAGTTTCACCAACCTCTGAAAAAAAAATACAATTATTCTCGTGTAATTTCTCTCTAATCTCAAAGCTCAAAATAAAAAGGATCGGATCCTCTTCCCTGAGCCCTCTTCTTCTATTTATAAGCTCAGGGAAGATTTACATTGATTTGTTATAGATATTCTTTCCTAAATAATCGGATACTCAGGAAATCATGGGAGATAATTTCGGATTCCATCATAACTTCCTAAGATCTTCTCCGCATATAATGTGCGTACGACCAGGCTGGTCGTATGAAGAAATCGATCGCATGACACTGGGTGTTTTCCTGGTCGATAGTCGAACACAGATTCTGCCAGGTGTCAGTCACGTGTAATTAATGCTTGTCATGTCATTCACTTCTGATTTTTTGGGATAACAGTGTTCATTGTAGTCATATCAAATTTCTTGTAAATTTTTTAAAATTTTTAGATAATTTACAGTGTTAAAATTAGAGTTCAATCAATTTATTTTTCAGTCGTAAAGAAAAAGGTATGCATGCAACAAACTGATTGAACCCCAATTTTGATATTGTGAATTATCCAAAATTTCACAAAATTTTGCAAAAAGTATGTTTTGATTACAATGAACATCATCATAAAAAAATGGTGATTTAGATGTTTAAATCAGGGTTGTGTCCTATCCGTAAGGTAAAAAGGCGTACCTTACTGTAGATTATCCTAACTTTTATTTCATTATTATTCTCAATACCATTCATATTCATTAAATTAGTTAAGTTTTAACTCCCACTATAACTTGATTAAGCCATGAAAAAATAATTTCAAAGATTAGAAATTAATCTCTTATGTTCATTAAGGGTTACAATAGATAGTCTTAATGTTATTTTTAATATTACACTCACGGTCAGGCCTGACTATAGGCAGACTAAGCCCAAACCTAGGCCCTCCACTCCATAGAGAGTCCTAATTTTGAAAATTATCAATTTTTCACATAGAAAAAAAATTCCAAATTTTAAAACAAACGACATTTTTATAGTATTTTGAAAAATGACATTTTTATCTTAGACGTCACCCATCTCTATCCATACCGGAATATTTTAATTAAATGCACGTATTAGTGCAAGGTATTAAGCTAATTAAACTCATATCCAAACACTTTAAAATAATTAATATGATAATGAACTTTCATAAGTCAAAAATTTTATTTATTTTATATTTTTAGCTAAGAGAATTGTCATTTCAAAATTGTTCACTTTGAAACCCCACCACGTCACGAAACTCCAATCATACGCACTATCTTCAATGTGTTCACCAAAGATGACACATACATATAACTATATATGTATGGTTTGTTGGCATGTATAACTCTCTCTCTCTCTATATATATATAAATATATAAATATTAGACAAATTTTTTTTAAAGGGGCTTTACTCAAAGCTTTATCGGTATGACTTTCAGTGTTTCTCGACCCGTGAATAGTTTTCGGCGCGAATTTTTTTTTTATGACCGTGTATATTGTAGCTATTTAGAGCATCCTGCAAATTTTTCAGAAAATTTCGAATAGTTTACAGTACCAAAAACTAGGTTCAAACATATTATTTTCCACGCGTATAAAAAAAATTAGTCACGCGTGCAACAACATGTTTAAAACTAGTTTTCGGTACTATAAACTATTTGGAATTTTCTGAAAATGTGCAGGATGCTCTAAATAGCTACAATATACACGGTCATAAAAAAAAATCACGCTGAAAACTGTTCACGAATTGTAAACACTAAGAGCCCTACCGGTAGGGCTTAAAGTGAAGCTCCTATAGGAGAATTCCCTTATAAATATATATATACTAGATACAAATATAGTGCAATACGCACGTTTGCTTAGTTTTATTTATAAAATTTATCAATTATTTTTATTAAATTTATATTAATGTCATATAAATTTTAAAATAAATATTCTATTTTAATTAAATAATTTATTTATTTTTGTTTAAGTTTATGTTTGTTCTAGTTTATAAATTTGAGAGTGACAACAAGAGATTATATATTATATATTTAATGTAATATTAAATATTATACGTAGATTTTAAATTTAAGTTTCTTTCTAATTTTTATTTAAAAAAAATAATTTGTTGCTAATTCACAGTAGATTATATTATATGTTTAATATGATATTATTCTAATAAGCAAGTTTAAGTTTAATTAAATGTTTATTTAAGTTATAAAATATATGATTTTTTTATTTTTAAATAATTATTATAGTAAAATATCTCAAAAATATCATATTTTAATTTGTTTAATTATTTATTATTTAAAAATAATTATTATTGTAAAATATCTTATTTTAAATTTGTTTAATTATTAATTATTTTAAAATAATTATTATTGTAAAATATCTCAAAAATATCATATTTTAATTATTTATTTTATTTTATTTAAGTTTAAATGTTTAGAAATTACTGTTAAATATAAAATTATTCTGTTAAATATAAGAATATTCTGTTAAAGTTAACCTTAAAAATATAAAAAAACGTTAAAACCAATCAAATATGTTATCTACACACTTATTATATAAAAGATATATATATGGTTTGTAGGCTATGTTTGGTTGAAGAAAATCAAAATAGGAAAGAATATTGTCAACAAAAATATATTTCTTTTATATAAAAAAGTATGTAAATAACATAAATTTTTTATTTTAACATTTTATTTTTGTTAATTTTAACACAATATTCTAAATATTTAATAGAATATATCTTAAAATTAACTTAAAATAGATATTTATCAATTATTTTAATATAAATTCAAATATTATAAAATACTACTATTATAATAATATTTAATATAAAACTACATATATAATAATTATATTAATATAAATTTAAACTCAAAATCAAATATTATAAAATATCATTATTATAATAAATGACTAGATATTTAATAATTATATTAATATAAATATAAATATTATAAAATATTATTACGATAATCCTAATTTTTTACTAATTATATTAATATGAATTTAAATATTATTATAATAATACTTAATACAATACTAGATATTTCATATTAATATCAATATAAATTTAAATATTATAAAATATTATTATTATAATATATAATACATAATTTTTATTTTTATTAAAAAAATATCATTTATATTTAAAAAATTATCATATTTATATATATTTAAAAAATATATATTTTAATTTAATTTTTTATTTAATATGTTTATTTAATTTTTTATATATAATATTATTTATTTATTTAAATTTTATATAATAATACTAAATAATAAATTTTATAAATAAAATTAAACATATGTATACTACACGTTTTTTTATATAGTAAATATATACATAGAATCACGCTGAGAAAGAATTTTTAAAGTGGAAAGGATTAGGAGACAGAACTAAATTTATTTTATTGGGTGACAAACAATAATGAATATTCTAATGACCCCTCTCTGGCAATTCATCGTTGTGTCATTTAGGAAAATCTTAGATACGTTTATCAAAATGAATACTTCTATAATGTTAAGAGAATGTCGTCCAAGATTAAATGTTTTAAAAATATTTTTCACTTATAATTTTATTAATTGTTAGCTGCCACTGCCACAACTCCAAGTATTTTCTTCTCTGCTCCAATAGTAACATGTCTTTGTTTTGTTCACACGTTTTAGTGTCTTGTGCCATAAGATAACATGTAGTCCAAAACATTAAGTTGATTTCTATGGCATTAAAAAAGATAAATATAATTATCTAATTAATAGAGACCTAATTTCCATGAATAATTCTGATATGACATCACATTTTTATAAAACCATCATCCAAATCCTTGCCTCACATTCTCTCTACCGTTCAAATAAGGGTCTAGATGTGACTTACTTGTAATCATATTCTTATACTAATTAAGCTTCATCATATTCTTATAGAATATTATTCTTGATAAGGATAAAGTATATCCCTAATGTTTGTTATTTTATTAATATTATAGATTGTTATAATTTTATTTTTAAAATTAGACCGACATATTCCTTTTTTTTTTTTTGAATTAAAAGTAACTCTTCATTAACGAGTAAAATCATCCATTACAATGGAAAACACCTCAGCAGAGACATCATAGTCCTGAAGTGTACGACCTGGAGAGAAACAAGACCCCCTTGTTAAGCAATGGGCAGCTTTGTTTGTAGATCGTTTAATAAAACATAACTCAACATCACAATAATTTAAAATAAGACTTCTACAGTCGTCGACTAAATGACCAAACTCAGAAGGCATTGAAACTCTGCTTGTAACGCCCTGGTTACCCCAGAACAGTTACGGTGAACAGTGAACCGGAAATTTGACTCGCTACCCGAGTCCTTTGGTTAAAAACGTGATCTAGGTACCATTAACAGGTTAAGGTGAAAAACCAATAAAAAGGAAAAGGTACATTTCAACCGCTCATGAGCCTTTTAAAATGTTTACAAGTAGTTCGTATTACAAAAGAGTTGCTACAGTTCCAAATATACAATCCCCGCCGGCCTAAGCGGCAAAAATAGGGTAAACCCCTAGTCCATCTGAGAACTCCTTGACCGTGGCAGTCAAGCGGCCCTGTATGTACATCACATCGCCCAAGCTCTCCACTCAAGGCTGGCCAAGTTTTTCCTTCCCTTTACCTGCACCACATAGCACCCATGAGCCAAAGCCCAGCAAGAAAACACAATAAAGCATGATATAATATCAACAACGATCATAATAACCATTCAGGACTATCAGTCCAACAAATAGGTGACAATAGCCAAGAGTCACAGTAGTGAGCATCGCTCTTTTTAGCCATGTGACGATAGGGTCACCGGGGCTTGATCGATAAGTGTCTCATTCATAAGTTTGCTCAGGACAGGTGCATGGTGATTGGTCACCAACATAACCTTCCTCACGACTCTAGAGTCGAAGCTATGGACAACGTCCCTTAGCCACGTGACAAACGGTCACCGGGGTCATATACCTTGGCTATAGTCATCTGGTCGTAGACCAGGCAAGCGCTTATAAGTTCTTCAACCTTAGGGTCGGTCCCACATTAATGCCATAGAGCCATTCAATGCGTGATCATCGGCTTTAGAGTCGGTCCCTGACTAGTCAGTGTCTCAAACAGGTAATCAGCGTTCACTAGCATTTAACATGCAATCCATGTCCACATAAATCAACCAACATGCCTCAATATCAAACCATGCATGTCATATACCTATACAGGGTGCAACTGTATTCATACACTGTTTTCTTACCTCTGGTTCGAGTGAGAATATTATATGAACGACCCCTGAGAACGATCAACCTTTAAAATCCTTGACGGTCACCTGGTTATAACCAAATTATAGAATTTATCAATAAAAATGATAACTGAGGGTTCCCAAACCAAATCCCAGCCCCCGAGACCTCAAATACTACCCAACCGGGTACTAGGTTCAACCCCGAGGCCTATGGTTTGAATCCCTAAGCTAAAAACCACATTTTAGCAAAACTGGCCTTAAGGGCCGCGGCCCCCCTCTGCTGCGCCGCGGCGCGCCCCCAAACAGAGGGGCTCCCCATCTTCCAGACGCCAAGGGCCGCGGCGCTCAGCCCAGAACGGCTAAGTCGGCCACACGAACCAGTTTTTTTCCCCTGTGCTTCTTCCTCTCAAACCAGCCCCTCAACCATCATAAAACCCCTTCCAAACACATATTTAAACCCCCAAACAATACCCTTAGCTCACTCTCATCAAACCCCAATCAAACTAACACTAAAACCCCCTTTGATTCTCACTTCCCACATCAAAATCCATGAATTAAAAACTAAAACGAAAGCAGAGTACCAGCTGTGTTATATGACCAAAACTCACCTTGAAACTAGCTTTAAACCTCCCACACAAGCTAACACAAGTGCTCCAACCCAGCCTTTCAATTTCCTTAGCTTGATTTCCCACCAAGAACTCAAAACTCTCATAGGAGAAGTGAAGAAGATGATGTACGGGAATGGAGGAAGCAAACCCCTATTTTTATTCTGTTTATTCCACCACCTTCTACAGCCACTAAACATCATATATATCCTCCCTAAAAAGACCAAAATACCCTTGTGTCATCCTAAGCCTTTTAAACCAACTCAAGGGAAAAATTGGTACATTCCGCTAAACCCGTTAATCATAATTAACGCTTCCCAATTCCCGCTAATCTCAATATCCTCAAACACCAATAATTCACATCCCGTTACCCTAAAATCCCTGGTAACGCTATAATCATTAATAACACCCCAAGACTCACCCCGAGCCCCGAGCTCAAACCTGTTATGACCAAACCCATAAATGATGTTTAGAGATCGTCTCATGTCGAAATACTCGAACCAATCCACATTATAATGTGGTCTCACAATATATCATTAACGCACATACAAATATACAATTATACCCTCAACGGGCCAAATTACCAAAATACCCCTGTAAACAAATGTGGACTCACATGCACGCATTTAACATCATATTATAGTATAATTCTCATAAGCATGCATAAACACATTTAATGGCATAATTAAACAGTTATGGCCCTCTCGGCCTACTAATCCAGCCATTAACCATACTAGGGAATCCGGGGCATTACACTGCTCTTTACCGCTTGAACACACAGAAGACTGTTAGTTTCCAACACCACACTTGGCCAAGAATGTTGGTCTATCCAAATAAGTGCCTCCTTGATCCCAATAATCTCGGCGATTTCAGGTCTCACACGCCCAACATGGCCCCTAGTAAAGGCCTCCAATAGCCTACCGTCTCGTCCTCTAGCCAAGCACCCCATACCAAAACGACCCCCATGCTCAAAGATTGCTCCATCCACGTTAACCTTAACTTGATCATTCACAAGTGCAGTCCAATGCTCATTGTCTTCATTGCTAATATTAACAGAGATGAAAGCTTAACCCTGTCTTGCTTGAGCAAACAAATATTGATCTAAAGTTATCCGAGCGGAATAAACAATAGCCGCAGCATTTGTGTTCTTTTGGTTCCAAAGTGCTTCGTTTCGGGCTCGCCATATCGCCCATACCACCATTGAGGCCTCCTCTACCTGTTGAGTACTAACCCGGTCTACTAATGCTCTCATCCAAACCCCAAAGTCGACCTCATACCAGCTCCCAATATCCACCATTGATCTATTCCAGCAAGCCCTTGCAAAAGTACATCCAACTAACACATGAAAAGTGGTCTCGAGATGGTTTTTGCAAAGCGGGAAAAGTGGTTCAATTGGAACATGTCTTTTCTGTAGTTGGACCCGAGTGGGTAAGCAGCCTGAAATAGCGCGCCAAACAAAATTCCTAACTTTTGGGGGTGTACTCAATTTCCAAATCTTTCTCTAGAAACCAGTTGAGTTATTCGTAGACCAATCTTCCTTGTTCATTTGAAGTGCACGATATGCGCTTTTCACTGTGTACATACCTGAAGGCTCATGTCTCCAAGACCACGCATCATGGTCCATAGTTGTACTCAACTGAAGTGAAAAAATTAGCTCCTGATCCCTTGCCTCAAACAGATCCTGAATCACATCTACGTCCCAACATCTTGAGCCAGTTGTCAACAAACTACTTACGGTTCTTTCCGCTAAAGCTGGGTGTATCGACGTGACATATGGATTGTCCACATCAGGAAGCCAAGGGTCTAGTAACATATTGGTTGACTCCCCTGCCCCCACACTTCTTCTGATCCCCTCGCGGATTAGAGGTTGTGCCTCTTTAATGTTGCGCCATACAAAGCTTGGATTGTCCCCCAAGGATGCGGTCAAGAAGTTACCTTTGGGATAATATCTAGCCTTGAAAATACGACCTACTAGGGAATTTGGTTGAGAAATAAGTCGCCACCCTTGCTTTCCAAGTACAGCCAAGTTAAAGTCCCTCAAACTTCGAAAAGCCAACCCTCCCACATGTTTATGACGACACATGCGAGACCATCCCATCCAACTAATGCCTTTGCGTTGAGCGGAATCAGACTTCCACCAGAATTTTGTCATGAGGCGCTCCATCTCTTTGCACGTCTCCAAGGGGAGTAAGAAAACACTCATAGCATAATTAGGGAGTGACTGAGCAACTGTCTTCAAAAGTACTTCTTTCCCTGCTCGAGATAACATCCTACCTTCCCATCCAAGTATTCTCTTCCTTATCTTCTCTTTTCGGAAACCCAAGATTGCCGTCTTCTTCCTACCCATAGTATTAGGCAGCCCCAGATATGTACTGTTTGCGTCAGCTTCAGGAATTCCCATAATACCGCGGATCCTCTCTTTCATCCTTTCCTCTGTATTGGAGCTGTAGAAGACAGACGATTTATTCAGATTAATTTTCTGGCCAGAAGCTTGCTCATAGATGTGTAACAATTGCACCACATTAGTTGCCTTCGCTTCAGATGCTTGACAATAGATGTAACTATCATCTGCGAATAGCAGATGAGAAATCAGTGGAGCACCACGTGCTACTTTGCAGCCCCTCAACCTTCCATTAGCTTCATACGATTTCAATAATGCTGACAACCCCTCGGCACAAATAATGAAAATGTAAGGTGAAAGTGGATCCCCTTGCCTTATCCCTCTAGCCGGGGTGATAGGTCCCATTTCTCGACCCCCATGAACAATGTTATAAGACACCGAGGTCACACATTTCATTACCAACCCAATCCAACGACCATCAAAGCCCATCCTCTCCAACACCGCTCGAAGATAGCCCCACTTCATTCTATCATAGGCTTTACTCATATCCATCTTAATTGCCATATAACCTTTCTTTCCTTTCTTCCTCCTTTTCAAATAATGCATCACCTCAAAAGACACCAAGATGTTATTAGAGATAAGTCTACCTTTCAGAAAAGCACTTTGAGTTTCTGAAATAACACCAGGTAAGAAAACCTTCAGTCTATTAGCAATAACCTTTGACACCACCTTGTATAGAACATTGCACAGTGAAATTGGTCGTAAATCCCCCATGGTAATGGGATTTTTTTTCTTTGGTATCAAGACAATATTTGTGTCAGTCAATCCCACAGGAAAGGTACCTGAATTGAAAAATGCTATAACCTGTTCTACCACATCGTTACCGACTACATCCCAGCATTTCTGATAGAAACCCGGTGTCATACCATCGGGGCCCGGAGCCTTATTAGGATGCATTTGAAATAGAGCCTGTCGCACCTCCTCCTTAGTAATCGGTTTCAGTAGTTCCAAATTCTGATCAACTGTAACACATGGCTGTACACATCTAGTGACATCAAACCAATCGGTCTGAGCAGAAGAGAAAAGACTCTGAAAATAATTCACCATAGCCTCTGAAAGCCCATAATCCCAGTCCACCCAAACCCCATCGTCGCCCTGCAGTTGATGTATGGTATTATTTTTCCGACGAGCCGTGGCAGAAGCATGAAAATATCTACTATTTTGATCCCCTGCTTGTAACCACAGTTGCTTAGATCGTTGCCTCCAGAAAACTTCCCTTTGTACGTAGACTTCACAAAAAATTTTCTTGGCTTCCTTGAACTTACTTATCGAATCAGGATCCCGACATGTCATCCAATGTTTGATGTCCTTCTTCTATCCCTTGATTCTACCTGCGAAATTACCAGTATAATCCTTTCCCCAGTCCATCAACGCCATGCCACAGTAACGAATTTTCTCTTGAATATTACCCTCCCTACAAACTTCCCAGCTATCACGAATAATCTGAGTACACATAGGCTCCCTTAACCAAGCATTTTCAAACTTGAACTTTTTTAGAGAATGGGTAACAGGTGCAAAATTAAACTCCAATAGAATGGGACAATGATTAGATGTTGAGAAGTCTAAGTTAAATAATTTTGCATACAAGAAAAGATTAAACCAACTCTGAGATACCAATGCACGATCCAATCGAACTTCAATCCACTCTGAAGACCCCCTGCCACGTTCCCAAGTGTATGGATATCCAGTAAGATCCAAATCTATCAGCCCACAATCCGTCAATGGTTGATTAAAACCATTAATTAACCATCCGGGGTAAGGATTTCCACCCCTTTTATCCTCCTGGCCCACCACGTTATTTACATCACCCATTATACACCATGGTAGGGATGATGCAGAAGCTAAGGTTCTCAATAAGTCCCAAGTTTGTCGTCGATGACCCCGACTGGGTTCCCCATATAGTCCAGTAAATCGCCACTCCGCCTTCCCAGCTATTGAAATTTGTACATCAATATGAGATGTCGAATAACTCAGTAATCGAGCTTCCTCTTCATGTCTCCACAATAGAGCCAATCCGCCACTATGCCCTTGTACCTCCACCACAAAAAGTCCTTCAAATCCCAAAGCCGTACGTACCCTCTCCAATCGATCCTTTTTGCTTAACGTTTCACTTAAAAAGATGAAATCGGGTTTCTTTTGGATGGTTAAATCCTTTAGGAATTGTAAGGTCCATTGGTTCCCAAGCCCATGGCAATTCCAAGCTAAAATACTCATAATGAGCGGTGGGCCTGGGATCCAGGACCCACCATCAAATCGTTTTTTGGACCATCTAGGCTTCCTTGCTCCATTTGCCCATCCATGAGAACCAAGCCTTCATCCACCAGCCCGTGAGCCCCATCTGCAAAGCCCAAGTTAGTCCGCCTTCTTTTCAAATCAAGGACAGTCAATACCCAGTCGAACTTGGACCTTCTCCAGAATCATGTCTCTTAACTGCATCCATATTCTGCGGAGAGCTATCTTCCCCATAACTCCTCTCCTGTCCATTTTTTCCTAAATTGGAGCCACGCAATATTGCAGTCCCTGATTTTTCGCCAATGATTTGCCCCACGATTGCAGCCGAAGAAAGGGGGTCAATGATCTCTGTTTGCCCAACCTCCGGCGACCCCTCGAAACCGCCCTCCCGCGGAGCAGATCCTCCCATGAACGGCCTCAGCCACTTCGCGTCGATTTGGTGATTCCGACGCCTGGGTTGAGCTCTCATCCATGCTCCATACGGTTTCACCACTTGTTCGACTGGGATATCAAATAGTGTAGGGCAGAATCTCTCGGAATGACCCAACAATCCACATATGAAGCAGAAGGCAGGTATATGTTCATACTTGAAGTTAACCCAGAACGGCTCACCTCCCTCCATTCTCATCTTCATTCTGCGTTGTAATGGTTTGTCCACGGAAATACTCACTCGCACCCGCAAATATGACTGCCACATCCCGTCAAAGTTCTTGGGGTCAGATTCGATAAAAGCCCCAATGACATTCCCCGCATCCTTGACCACTTTGTGTGAAAAAAATCCAGGTCGAAGGTCATGTAATTGAACCCAATGTCGATCCGATTTAGCGGGACTAGCTTAGGATCCTCCCCCTGTTTCAAACGTGCCATCACCAGTAGAGAATTGTTGAACATCCATGGGCTCCTATCAATAACTCTTTGGATGTCCAATTCATGATAGAATTGAAATAAATAAAGATTTGAGTCTAACTCCTTGGCGAACATACCTCTCCCTGGCTGCCATAGGGAAGCCATCATGTGTTGCATAGCATCAAAGTCAATAGATCTTGTAGTAAAAAACTTCCCAACCAAACAGAATCGATCATCAACAGTGGTTTCTGTCGCGAGAGCATTTCCATAGACCAGTCCAATTTCCTCCTCCTCCTCTTCCTCTAACTGGATATTCGAATACTGTTGAGTGAGATTATGGATAGTATCCATAGGTGAGAACAGAGAGTATCAGTAAAAGAACCACCCAATCAGCCAACTTCCCCAAGCAATCTCAACACGAGAACCCCTAATCAGCTGAAACCGCAAACAACCAACAAAACGATCACCCAATCATTCGAGTACAGCAAACAAAAACTGGCAGAAGAAAACCCCAATCAATCGAATACACCAATCAACCAATCCGAAAAATCACCTAAGCAGCCAGAAAAACAACGATGCACACACCCCAAACAATCAACTTAACAACACATGTCAGAAGACAAGACGACCATTAAATCAATTAGAAATATTATTAATTTTCAATAAAACGATGCAAACATCGTGAACACTCAACGCCCACAAATTTACACAGTTTGAAACGGTAGATCTAATTTATTTTAATGAGAGATTATAAAGATACGAGTAAGGGAAATTTGAGTATTTATGCATAGAGTCTACCTAATTAGACAGATATATTCTAGTAACTCCAATAGAGGGCTAAATTATTGATGCATTGTTAAAATATAATACATTTCGAAAAAAAAACTATTATAATAGCGTGCTAAAAATTATGTCAAATTTAGCACAAATATAACATGTGTTAAATTTATATAGGTAATAAATAATCACTTTTTTATTTATTATTTTGCCATCAATTATTAGTTTGTTATTATTTTTGGTATTTAATTTATCATTGAAATTAATTGTAGAGAATTTTAACTTCTTTTTTATTTATTTAAAATACAACTTCTCCTTCAATGCACATCAAATTACATCTACGTGCATTGGACTACAATTATAAAAATTGTGCCAAAACTATTATTTATGAATTTTTTGTACTAAATTTAATACTATTTTTTCATTTTGCAATATTGAAGATGGTCTAATCTACTTATACATAATATTAGGAATAAATTTCTTAGTTACCCCTCCCCCTTTTCGTATCCACCTCTCATCTCTACCCCAGCTAGGGATGCACATTTTTACTATGGGGATGAGACTTGTTCCTCATTGGGTGGGGACAGAGATACTTTCAATCCCTGAATATTAAATGAGGTGTGGGCGAGGATGACATTCCCTGCTTGAGCGAAGCTCCGTTAATTTTTTTTGTTTATTTTGTAATATTATTTTTATGTATTTTATATCTTTTTCTATGTGTTAATGTAGCATATTAAAGGATTTTAATATTTTGAATGATATTTAGTAGGAGTGCACAAAAAACTGCTAATCCGCCCCACCTGCCCAACCCATCAAAATCTGCCTGCTTTGAACTCGCCACAAGATGGATTGGTATGGGTTGTAATAATATAAGGAGGGTCCAATCCGCACCCGCTACTTTTTTTTTTTTGTATATATATATTTTAGTAATAATCTAAATCTACAAATACAACCCATAAAGTGTTCATTGAAATTTATAAAGTGTGTGACCATTTTAATTTATTTGATGGATATATTGGATTTTGAGATGTGAATTATTATATTCTTTATATTTATACATATATATATATTTATAGTAGTCCAAAGATTTAATTTTTTTTAATGAAAACTTTCGTTACTATGAGATTAATGACGCTAACTTATGAATTGTGTATAAAAACTTGTTTAGGAAATATAGATGAAAAAAAAATAGTGTTACTTGTATTGATAGTTAAATATTAGTGAAAATAAAACCCAAATTGTTGAAATTATTAATGTATGAATTGATGAGTTTAATACCATTTATAATTTGTATAATTTAGATAATTATTATACTAATTATTAGAATTTTTTGTGGAATTTTAAATTCAAGTTTGAGGTACGATAATATTTTATCAAGTTATTATTCATGATGACATTGGTGAGTAAAGATGGTATAAGTTTGA
This sequence comes from Humulus lupulus, assembly GCF_963169125.1. Lineage (NCBI taxonomy): Eukaryota > Viridiplantae > Streptophyta > Magnoliopsida > Rosales > Cannabaceae > Humulus > Humulus lupulus. The sequence continues at coordinate 3,873,854 of NC_084800.1, forward strand.
ACTTTATAGTCTATAATTTTTTGTTTTTTAAAATATCATAAGTCAATAATTTCGAACGTTAAATCAACTTAACCTGTCTATAAAACCGCATAAATCCCCCCATAAAAAAACTATCCAAACTGCATATTTGTTGGGCAATTATGAGTTGCATTTTTCTAAAACCACAAAATAATAAATTCCTACGAGGATTCCTCACCCCGCCCATAACATGAAATGAGAGGAGACAGAGATTAAAATTGTAAATAGGAATAGAAACAGAAGAACACTCCCACCAATTTCGCAGCTAGCCGAGCAGATAAATAGTTTAAATATTTTTAATTAAATGCAGGTAACAGTGCAAGGTATTAAGTATGTTAGGCGCATCCAGGTAATGGTCTTTTTAAGAATGGTCCTTTTCGAACATGTTCCCTTTAAAACTTCCTATCTGCCTCACATAAAGCCGTACAAAGGAAACCCCTAACCACAACATCACCAAAATGACACAATGTACATATGTGTTCTAAAGTTATTAGCTGAGAAAACTAAACTTATTTTATTTGTTTGCTATTATATGCATAAACATATTGGAATAAAATTACTTTTGTCCCAATAAATTATGTTTTATATTTTATTTGGTACTTAATTTTTTTAAAGTGGGTGAATTTCCTCTCTAACTTGGAGAGGTAAGTTGAGTAACATTTGGCGTGGCTTGTTAATTTTTTTTTACACTAGATCTTCTTTTGACCTACCAAAACGCCTATTTTCTCAACGCAAAAATCTCTTTCCTATCCGAGACAAGTGTAAGTTACTCATGATTTTTGCTATACTTGCATTATTACAAAGTCAGGTGTAGTAGATAGCGACTAAATCTCTACAACCTCCTCAAGTGATCTATATGAAGATCTTTTCTTACATGAATGATTATATAAATTAAGAGAAAATGCCCCTGGTTATAGGCTATTTTTTATATTTGAAAATTGTTTTTCAGGAAAGTGAATATTATAGTCATAATAGATTTTTTATTAATTTTTAAAATTTTTTGAATAATTTACTATATTCAAATCAGATTTTAAATAGTTTGTTTTTCACGCATATAAAAAAATTAATTACGTATACAATTGACAGTTTGAATTCTAATTTAAATATTGTAAATTATTTAGATATTTTAAAAAATTAATAAAATATATACTATAATAATAATATACATGATCATACAAAAATATATTATAATTTTTTCGAATGACATAAATCTACCATAAGAGCATTTTCTATGCCCTACCAAAGAATTATCTAAATTAAGCCCTAAGATCATTTTCAATGCCCTGCCAAAGAATTATCTAAATTAAGGGGTTTAAAGACTATGTACAAAATAAAAACATATCCATAACAAAGTCAACCACGTGCAGAGTGGTTATTGACGCCCAAAAGCCACCAGAAGAAGAAAACTCATTTTTTGTCATCCGAACTTTAACCAAAATTTAGAGAAAGATTACATTAACACAACACCGATTAATTTAACTTAAGTGCCTCCCACCCATTTGAGTGCCGGTTTAGTACAATAAAAAATGACAAAAAAAGTCTACCTCTTTTGACCCTTTTGGTTGAATCGGATTGCATTGCATGACTTGCATTGATGGGATTGTCTACTTGCACCAAAAAGTAGGGTCTCATTATTCACACATTAAAGTTAGTAAAGAAGTTTAATGAGATGGTGTGGCTCAATTTCTACTTCTTTCGCTCTCACTAAAATACAAATTGTGTAAAAAAAATTATGGTGGAAATTCGAAGAAAGACGACAACATTCCAACGTTTGTCAATCTCACTATTCCCAGTTTCCCACGAAATCTTGGTTAAAATGTGGTTCATTTTTCCGTGGAAATGAGTTCATAACAGGTAATAGTAGTAGTAGTAGACTACGACTATTAGTAGTATTCTTTCCACATAATTTTTTAATTTTTTTTCTAAATAAAAAATGTATCTTTTTCCATGAATTTCCAGGAGAGAATTCTCCACAGGAAGGAAAGGAGAAGAAAAAGTATAAGGCCATAATTGCTTAAACATTTTGCTCTGTTTCACAGCAATGACATCGATAAAGCTCTTTGTCGTTTTGCTCATCTTCTTTCCCAACTATTCATCTGCAACTGACACCATAACGCCAAGCCAGCCTCTCTTAGACGACAACCAAACTCTCATCTCCGCCGGTGAAGTCTTCCAACTTGGCTTTTTCCAGCAACCAAATTCAGAGAACCGCTTCGTTGGGTTATGGTACAAGAAAGCTCCTCAAGGCATGATTCTTTGGGTTGCGAATAGGGATAAGCCGCTTAAGGACGAGTCTGGGAGACTCGCAGTTACTCAAACTGGAAACATAGTCATTCTCAATAACCAGTCAACCACTCCCATTTGGTCTTCCAATTCTTCAGCCACAAAACCCTCTTTACAGCTCTTGAGCACGGGAAATCTCGTGCTTAAAGATGGCGGAAGTGGGAAGTTAGTGTGGGAGAGTTTTGATCATCCATGTGATACGCTTATATCAGGAATGAAACTAGGATGGAACCTTGAAACGCGTCAAAATTGGTTCCTTAGCTCCTGGAACAGCCCCGATGATCCATCTACAGGAAATTATACATACGAGGTCGACCCTCGTGGGCTTCCTCAGCTACTTCAGCGAAAAGGGACGGAGGTGGAATACCGAAGCGGGCCTTGGGATGGTGTCCGGTTCGGTGGAGATCCCCCAATGTCACCGAACGCGATATATAAGCCTATTTTTGTATTCAATACCAGCCATGTCTACTATACCTATGAAATTAATGAAGCTTCTACCTTAACAACGTTCAGATTGAACCCATCGGGCATAATTGAACAGTTCAGATGGATCAATGAACGCCAGGAGTGGCTTTCGGTGTACACTCTGCAGAAAGATAGATGTGATTCTTTTGGGCACTGTGGTCCAAATGGTGTCTGTAATGTTAATTTGGATCTTATTTGCCATTGCCCAACTGGGTATGTGCCAAAAGCGCCTAGAGACTGGGAAAAATTCGACTGGGGTAGTGGATGTGTACCTAAGACAAAGTTGAATTGCAGCTCAGACATGGGTTTCAAGAAGTTTCCTCACTTTAAATTGCCGTACGGGTTGAAGTTTTTGGTGCAAAGAACTGTGGTGGGGATTGAAGATTGTAAAGACATTTGTTCGAGAAACTGTTCGTGTATGGCTTATGCTCTAAGTGGTGTTAGTGGCTGCATGTTGTGGTTTGATGAAGACTTGCTTGATATGACAGAATACAACAATGTTGGGGGACAAGATCTGTACATTAAAATGGCTGCTTCTGAACTTGGTACACTTCAGTTTAAACTACTAAATATTATTCTGTTTACTTCTTACTTGAGTAAATTTGAACAAGAACCTTTATACATAGTACTTTTCAGCACAGATTTTATTTGCTACTGAACACTGCAAATGATCGATTCATCTGTTCTTATTAAAAGTTACTATAAATAGTTTATGTTGGAATGCCAATTATATGCCTTCAAGTGAAGAATGGCTTCTCACCAAGTTCTATTTCTGATCAACCATATAGTCATCCCATTTTGATGTACTGATACTTTATTGTGAAACCTTATAGTTTCTCTGGCAGTAAGCTTTTTCATTAAAAGTTCATTCAAACTGCTCAATCTTGTTTATTTTTTCATGTCTTTAATAATATCATGTTTGGTAACAGCACCAGAAAAGGATGGCAAACGGACTGGAATAATAATCTCAGTATCAGTAATCTCAGTTCTTCTATTATTGATTATTATTGGAGGCTATATTATCTGGAAGAGGATGACCAACTCCCACAAAAGCCAAGGTAATGAAATTTTCACTTCATAGCTAATGCACAAAAAGATATGGTAGGACTATATGGTGTAAGTTTTTTTTTTAATTTTCACAAACAGAACATGAATATGTTGAAAATTAGTGTTTTTGTTCGGTCTTGTTTGTCATAAGTACTTACAAGACCCCAACATTGGTAAAATGAAGGATAACTAGTTATTGTACTGCAATTGTTTGTTTGATAGCTTTGTTGAACACCGCTAGTTTCCTAGAAGAGTCAGCTCAACCTTTGATTAGAAATTATTCGCATTGAGAACACATCCATATCTCATTTAGGGTTGCTGAAAAATTTTATGCTCCTAAATTTCTTTTTGTGAACTTTTTGTAGGGGAAAGAATGTTACCCAATATAGATCATGAAGAACAACATTCAGATGTTTTGACAGAGGATGTAGAGCTACCTTTATTTGATCTAGAAACTATTATGAGTGCCACTGACAACTTATCTCCTACAAATAAGATTGGAGAAGGGGGTTTCGGCCCTGTTTACAAGGTACTCTTGTAGTAACATTCTGATCAATTTAACCATGGCTTTACATGAACGGTTTAACTACTATTCCTCTTTTTCTATACATAATTTTATCTACATGAACAAAGATTTTATGTAATAACAGGCTGTGCTCCCAACTGGGGAAGAAGTAGCCGTGAAGAGGCTATCCAAAGATTCAGGACAAGGAGTCATGGAGTTCAAGAATGAGGTCATTTTGATTGCCAAACTTCAGCACCGGAATCTTGTTAGGTTGTTGGGATGTTGTATTCATAGAGAAGAGAGGATGTTGATCTATGAATACTTACCTAACAAAAGCTTAAACTTGTATTTATTCGGTAAGCCATATCTTCTATATTCTCAATTTTGTTTTCCATATTTGTGCCTTTTGTTTGACAAAATAAAGTTTAGTGTAATGCTCAAAGAAAAAACAAAACAAAGGGATTAATTTAATGCAACACGGAACAGATCAAACAAAAGGGACTGCGCTCAATTGGCAAATGCGGTTTGATATTATAGTTGGTATTGCTCGAGGGCTTCTTTATCTTCACCGAGATTCAAGGTTGAGAATCATTCATAGAGATCTTAAAGCAAGTAACATCCTCTTAGATAATGAAATGAATCCCAAAATATCAGACTTTGGCTTGGCAAGAATCTTTGGAGGCGACCAGAATGAAGTAAATACTAAAAGAGTAGTTGGAACATAGTAAGTACAAATTATTGTCTAATTTCTGTACTTGGCTTCTATATTCTGCTACTAATCTGTTCTCCAAAATTACTGGTAGTGGTTATATGTCTCCTGAGTATGCAATCGACGGAATTTTTTCTGTGAAGTCTGATGTATTTAGTTTTGGAGTCATGGTGCTGGAGATACTAGGTGGGAAGAAAAACAGAGGATTTAATCATCCAGATCATGACCTCAACCTTTTAGGACACGTGAGCGGATACTACTTGTCAGTTCAAGTTTTTTATTATGGTTCATATAGTTATCCAGTCTTTCTAAATTTCCATGTGTTGGATTGTTTTAGGCATGGAAATTATGGAATGAGCATAGACCATTGGAGCTGGTTGATGTTTTGGTGAAAGATGTCAATGTATCAGAAGCAGTGCGTTGTATCCAAGTAGGGCTGTTGTGTGTCCAAAAACGCCCGGAAGAGAGGCCCTTAATGTCAGCAGTTCTCTTTATGTTGGATAGTGAGAATCCCTCGTTGCCTCAACCTAAGCAACCTGGATTTTATGTTGAAAGGGTCTCTTCAGAGGTCGATTCCTCATCATCTTGGAATCAGCCATATACTTCAACTGACATAACTGTTACAAGGCTACAGGGGAGGTGAGAAAAAACTCAAAGTTGGTTTGTACAGTCCACCAAATGCGTAGTTTATTTGATTTATCATATGGGAAAGTAGTGCCTCTAATAGAAAATAGTTTATAGGTTGAAATTTCTCACCAGACATTGAGTTCTTGTAAATTGTTTTGTTCATTATAAGCTGTACTCTACAAAGGCGAGAGTTTGCAACTCAGATTCAGAGAAGAATGCTTGACTAGACTAGAATATGTAAAGAGAGCGCATTGGAAGGAAGTTCTAAGTAATAAAATTTCAGATAAATTGTTTATTTTATCTTTCAAATATTCAAAAGGATAAGCACACTTATTATTTTGGCTAGAAGTCATATTATTAATATATTCCATTGAATACTTTTATATAAGATCTCAGTGTGTAGCTGTGTTTTGCCTTTAAAGTCAAATGATCAGTCATATATCACCATCACGATTTATTTGATAAAATAAGTCAAATGTTAAGAAAAATCACTAGTTCCATCAAATTCCAAATCCCATAAATGATGCTGAAATTCGAAATTGTCAATTTAGAGCAATATTTTCAGTATGACAAATTAGGTCCAGTCGCGTCTAGAATGGTCTTTTGATATGTCTGGAGTTTGTTCATTTTTAATAAGTGTCTACATCACCCTGTGTGTATAGCAAGGTTGTTAGTGATTAACAGTTATTGGTTGTTTATGGTTTATACCTAAATGCAGCTAAGTATATATATTGTCCTGGTTAATTAGTTATAACCAACTCTCTTAGATCGGACGATTTGATATTGTGCTTTGGATTTTCTCTTCTCTTTCTTTTGTTGATTTTTGTGCAGGTTCTTGCAAGAAACTCCATTGATGGTGGTTGAAGGATTTTGTGCAAGTTCTGAAGTCAAGCCATGATTGCTGAAGGAGTTTAGATGGGTCTTGATGCCATAGATCCGAAGGTGTTCAGATATGAGATATTGTTGAAGGGAGTTCAACATTGAAGCAAGGTGATCTTGCATCTATAGCCAAGGGATTTGGTTATTTAGGATAAAAAGCTTCACTGTATTTTGAGATAGATTGTATAGTTTTACAGGTTGATTCTTAAACTGGTTATTGTAAAATTAATATAGTGAGAGTTATTACCCTGGTTCAGGGAACCCAAACACTAGTTGGCTGAAATAAGTTTTCAGTGCAGACGAAGCTTGTAATTTCGTGTGTTGACTTTTATGATTTTGTTGTTAATGTTCAAGCATAAATCAAGATAAAATCTAGATGAATGTTGTAAAATTGGAATAAGGCGCGCTGGAGTTAGCTTATTTTCTCCCCCAATTGAAATATTCGATCGGTATTTCATTTTCACCTCCCATTCTCTCTCTTCTCTGTCTCCGTTGCCTTGCCTGGGTCTACAAAGTTCAGATTGAAATCTCTCACCTGCTTGGCCCAATGCTCTCCAATTTTTGGTTTGTGTTCACTTAACTCTGGTTCTCTACGAGGAGTCTCAATGTCTTTAAGATGTTCTTGCATTTATATTTCTTGGTGAAAAGGTAGTTGTTGATTGAAAACAAATTAAATTTAGCTTGTGTATGTGTGATTTGAGTAGCAGATGGTCTTACTCTTAGTCCTGGTCTTAGGCTTCAACATTAGTATTAGTGTAGGCTGGGTTTATTCGTCTGATTGTCTTATTGGGCTTTAAGTACATTATTGTGTTTGAGTGGATTTTTGCTCCTACAAAACACACTAGCAAAAATCTTATTTCTTGTAGTGGTGTAACTTACCCAAAATAATAAATTTGAGTTTTTCTCCATCAGTATTGTTGCTTCCTTTCTACTTATGTTATTATTTTACCGTGACTAAGAATATCTCCAATGGAGTGCTAAATTAGTGATGTATTAGTTAAAATATAGCTCACTTTACAAAAAAAAAATTACTCTAATGGTGTGCCAAAAGCAGTGCCAAATTTAGCATATGCTAAAAGTTTGTCAAATTTTGCACATAATATAGTATGTGTTGACGCCGTTTTTCGTCAAACAGTGAAAGAAGAGCACATAAACAATAGCTAATAATGACCAATTGAAATAAAACAACACAAACACGCAGTTTTTACGGGTTCAGCAGTTAAATCTGCCTAGTCCACGAGTCTTTGTTATTAAACTCAAGATTATCTCTAGGAATTCTTCAAGAATGAATTCTCCAGAGTTTTCTCTCAAGGATCAGAATTTCGGTCCTTTACAATGGTGCATGGCCTCTCTATTTATAGAGAAGGCTGTAGAATACTATCCCACATATTTTGGGTAGTTACTCTTTTTGTGTAAATAAAATAAATGGCTTTAAATGCCTATAATCAGATATAAAAGGAAACGTCTCCTGAAGATCAGGGGACGTATAACTGACCAAATAATATCCCACAATTCTAGGGGATTTCAATATTAAATGAGGATTACATCTCATATTTATAACACTTGTAGATATTCAAGGTGGTTATCGCGTATCTCTAAGGCTTTAGCTTCCCAGGTTTCCCGTCATCTATCGAGCTAGAAACATCTCCCGAGGCCGCATGGCTTTCGAGATCATACGTGCGTCGAGCTCGGGACCCCTGATCCGAAGTCGTCCCTGAAGATGAGTGTGTTCCCGGAGCTATCTTTCGAGATCATGAATACTTCGAGGTCACCATACTCGAGGTCGTCTATATCCTGCAAGCTCTACATACAATCCTGGAGCATGTTTCCAACCTTATGAGTCCACTTATTTGCGAATCCAACTTTCGAGGTCATAACTAACATAGCTCGAAATCTGGGTGTAACATCTTGCCCCCTCAAAAGTATTTATTCGAATCCCAAGAGAAGGAAACTTTTGAACTACTTTCTTTGAGAACTGTACCGTCATACACTCTTGAAAATGGACACGCATCAATTGGGTATTGCTCATTTTTGGTACTTGAGTACCTTGGAAACGCGCCCACGATCGTCCGTCTGACACCTTTTCGGCGCCATCTTGCATTGATCCCTGACCGTTGGATTTTGCAAGGATTTCATTCAACGCCCCGGATTAATCCCCCTTTTTCCATCTATATATACGAGACCCCATTCTTTATCTTCATTTTTACCTTCGTTTACCAAAAGCAAGAAAAGAAGAAAAAAGAAACCAGAGACCTCCTCATAAAAAGTTTCCATTCTGTGCATGTTTTCTCGGCCAAAGAAACAAAGAAATCCTGGTTTGTTCGAGTCAGTGAGTTCTTATTTGCAACCTCTTCTTCAATCGACAATCTCTCTGCAGTCGCCATTATTGTGTAAGTAAGCAATCTTTGTTTCCCATTTTGTCAGTTTTTATTCAAACTGTTCTTGCTGTGTATGTGTATATACTAATTTACATCCTTAGCATAATACGATAAGAGGTTTTGATCCAATAGACTCTTATGCTTTTTAGACTTCCGTACTGGATTTACATCATTGGCTTATACCCAGTTTTCATATTTGAGTGAGGTTCCAATTTTCTGGGTTTTGAAATTTTTAGGTAGCGTTTCTTGTACACTAAGCTTTCGGGTAAAAAACATGGGCCTTGATAAATGCACGAAACCCAAGGTTGCCTTTCCTAGTTAACCGCCACTTTCTTTTCCCTTGATTTTCGGGATATTCAAAACACTATCCACGCTCCTTTCTTTTCGTGGAACGCACGCCCTGACTCTTCAATAATGGTCTTAATATTTAGCTTGTTTTGCTCCTAAAACCCCGAGCTCATAGGCTCGAGCTCGGAACTCTTGCATGCATGGCCCTCACCATTTTTTCTTTCTCGCTAGATGTCACAGAATCTGGAAAAACGGTGGGGGTCATTGCTGGCAATCCCTTACGAGCCAAAATCTCCGAGCCCAGAATCGTTGTTCGCCTGTAATCAACGTCAGATAAGAGAATACGAGCTCGCGCGCAAGCGAGAGGAAATTCGAGCTCACTACCGCCACCAGATTGACGAGGTCATAGAGGGGAAGAGGAGAGTTCTTCGGGAGGCCCTCTATCCGGAATCCAATTCAGGACCTAGGCCGATTCCCCTCGATCCTGCATTAAGGGTTACTGTCGCATATCATCCAGGAGAGCTCAAATTTTCACTAATGGCGGAACCTTCCTCTTCGCAGTCGGGGAGAGAGATGTTTGAGGCTGAGCTGTACTGGAGCTCGGTTACCACAACCAGTAAAATAACTGAAATCTTGGCTTTCCGTGGCCTTGGCTTGTCAGGCACCTTGAAGTGTCGAGCTCCGACTGATCATGAACGGAGCTGCTTCGCCCCTGGCGACCGCGACGCCACAGTGAAATACGCGGCATGGAGCCAGGAGCACATGAGGGCGGGAGCACTGCTGCCCTTGAAGTCTTTTTTCAAAGACTTTACTGATTTCGTTAGGTTGGCTCCGTTCCAACTCAACACCAATTCGTACAGGTGCTGTCTGCCCTGAGGTCCTTGTACCACGAGCTGGGGTGGAAAGGACCTTCACCTCAAGAGATCTTGTATCTCTTTTGTTTGAAAAGTAACCCCTCCCGAGCTCGGGGAGGGGATGGCTTTTACTACCTCTCGAGCTATCCCAAGGAGATGAAGGTTTTTGAGGATCTTCCCAACCACTCGCCTGTTTTCAAAAAGGCCTTCTTCTGGACAGATGGTCTGTCCCCGTCTCGACATTATTCGTTCAAGCGGATTCGTAAGTATTCTCGTTACCTTTATTTCTGTGCTCGAGACTTTAGTTCTTAAATCCATAATTAGTTGAAATGTGCCTCGCCTTCCAGCTAATTTTCAGCGTCCCACCCCCGATGAGGCAATGAAGGGGCACAGAGAGGCCTTGCTCCAACTCCCTTATGGCAGGAGGTCTCTCTCTTATCTATTACATGAGGGCAAGCTCCGAGCTTGTGGGCTGTTGGGAGAGGGCCAGTCAACCTCTGACTAGTCCAATAAAAAATATGAACACTGGGAGGAGGTGCCACTGCTCACAGGTGCCCTTCCTCCGAGGAGAGAAACGAGGCCATCACTCCCAGTTCGCCTGAGGAGTCTGCGATCTGGGAATGAGGCCAATGACGAAGCTTCGAGCTCGGATTTAGATGAAGGTAAAGTCCTCTCTACTTCGAGAATGTGGTCCCCCACTTTACTAAAACACAGGCCCAATAGGTTAGTCTCGTGCCCACAGGATAGATACCACTTCTACATATGGAGTTGGGTAGATGACTGTGTCCATAGGTTTGATAGTGGGCTCGGGAAATACGACACCATGTACACCACAGACGAGGTGTGGAATGGGATAGCTGTGCAGTACAGGACCAATGATTATAGGGACCTCTCGAGGTTATCACCTACTTATAGGGAAGGCACTCCCCCCGCCTCCTCTGAAGACGGGGGAATTTCATGGTCCCCAAGCTCGAGCTCGGGGGAGAGTTCCAGTTAGGTTTCTTCTATCATCACTCTATGTCTGTGATACTGAAACAACTTGTGTGCTTCACCTTTACTCACCGTGTTGTGACTTGTGCAGGCGAGATGGACTCCGACCTCGACACCCTCATCGACACTGCTAGTGCCAAGAGGAGCAAACGCCCTAGGGCGGGGTCGCTGAAGACCGGCCAGCCGAGCAAAGGCTCTAAGAGATCCAAGAAAACACATCCCCTTGCTCCGCCGGTTCCGAGCTCTGTTGCTGCGTCGACTACTCAGGCCAGCGCTTCCACGACGGCGCCATCCTCGCAGGCCGTCGCCTCTGCGGTGGCACCGACTTCGCTGGTTGGTGCCCCCATCATGGTTGATCCCCCACCTCCTGTGGTGGGTCAATCATCCTCTGCTCCGCTTTCCAAAAGGCCTTCTGCTTCCCGAGTTCAGAAGCTATCTATCTCCACCCATATGGACGCATATGCGGTGGACAATGCTGCCGGGTCCCATGGATCCACGCTGGTCTCGGACGTCATGTCCCGGATCGGCCAGAGCTATGGCAGCCTCGAAGCTCCCCAGTGGCAGTGCTTAAATGATACCCGAGATTGCACTGCTCTTTATGAGAAGAGTATCGAGCACACTGCCGCGGTAAGTATTCTTCTATACTCCTTCCTTTTCTACTTACTGACCTGGAGCTAATGGTGGTTTATATTTTTTTTTTCAGGCTCTTGCCTTCACTGCCCAGCTCAATTACCAGTTAAACAATGAGATTCATTCGAGCAAGATTCATGCCCAAGAGGCGAAAGATCTTCACCTCAAGGCGAGCGATGATCTGAAGGCAGCGAATGCGAAGCTCGAGGCGGGAGTTAAGGAGCGTGAGGGTATGGCCACCGAGCTCGGGAAGTTGAAGGCTGAGCTCGAGGAGCATAAAAAAGAGATCACCCAGCTTCGGGAGACCAATAAGAAGCTTGAAGAGGACAAGGCCGCCACCTTCGACATCATGGAGGATGCAAAAGTTCGTCTCCTTGCCGAGTACAAAGAGAAGAAGGAGAAGGCGGTCGACTCAGCCATGTACCGGATGTGGGCCTACAATGAAGATCTGGATACCAGCTTCTTGGGCCCTCATGAGGCGACTCTTCTTGAGAGGTGGAATGCTCGGCTCGAGGAGGAAGAAGCTGCCCAGCTCGAGAAGGAAAAAGCTGCTCAGGAGGCCACTTCGGAGGGAGCCCAGGAGGATAGTCATGCTATTCATCCTGATAACTCTGGTGCTGCTGAGGCTGAGAAGGCCAAGGAGACTCCTCTTCCTTGAATCTGACCTCGGGGAGATCATTTATTGGGGCTGCGTCCCCCTATTTTGTAATTATTTTAATTTATGCCCACGGGGCTGATACAATTTCTTTAACTATTCTTTTACATGCTTTACATTTCTTGGCTCGAAATATTTTGTACATTTTATGTTGATGAATCAGTTATGTTTATTTATTCATACATAGTTTGGATTTTAGGCTCGAAACTCGATGCATTCATGCATAGTTTGTTCGAATTATCCGCTTCCGACCTCGTTATTTATCAAGGTCGGATATTACTTTAACCATGAACCCGAAAGTACTTATATGGTATGTAACGTATATGATTTGGTTATATCTTTTTTTTTTAGTCACTTTTACTCATCCTCAATTTTTGTTCTGAGGTTAAGAGTTCGAAACTATTTTTCTTTAAGATATTCCAGCCTCGATCTCGACTTGTTTCGCAATAGGTTTAGGTTCCTGCTTATCATCGATTAATTTTTTGGCTGGTTTGTTCCAAACCTGTTAAGTTTGCACATCTGGTTAACTCCAAACGTTTTAGGTTTTTGGTAGTTCGGTTATGTCCGAACTATCTAAGCTCGCATATTTGGTTATCTCCAAATACTTTATGTTTTTGATAATTCGGTTATGTCCGAAATATCTCAGCTTGTGTATTTGGTTATCTCCAAATACTTTATGTTTTTGATAATTCGGTTATGTCCGAATTATCTAGGCTCGCGTATTTGGTTATATCCAAATACTTTTATATATATATATTTTTTTGCATATGTTATTTTATTTTTTAAGCTGATGGTATATGTACCAGTGATGCCCCCTTAATATCCTATGAGTGTGACCATAGGTTATTAAGTTAAGAGAGATTGCAAAAATGAAAAGAAATAACATATTTGAACGAAATGGAACTTTTATTTGATGACATTCAAAAACAAATAAGCTAATACAAATAGAAACTCATGGTTATAGGCAACACTTTTCCTATACTACTGATAGTAAGGTCTAAGGTGTTCGCCATTCCATGCTCGCAGTACTAGGCTCCCGTCCAATCTCGCAAGTTTGTACACACCAGGTCGGATGACTGACTCTATCTGGTATGGTCCTTCCCAGTTCGGCCCGAGCACTCCAGCTGCTAGATCTCGAGTCGCCAAAAATACGCGTCTCAACACCAGATCTCCTACTCCGAACTTTCGATCTCGAACCCTCTTATTGAAATATCTTGTAGTCCGTTGCTGGTAAGCAGCATTTCTCAGCTGAGCCTCTTCTCTCTTTTCTTCGATCAAGTCTAGGGTTTCTTCGAGCTGAGTGTGATTTGAATTATGATCGTAAATTTGAGTTCGGATCGTTGGGATTTCGACCTCGATGGGCAACATTGCCTCGCAGCCGTATGTTAAAGAGAACGGGGTATGTCATGTTGATGTTCGAGCTGTGGTCCTATATCCCCAAAGGACCTGAGGCAATTCTTCGGGCCATCGTCCCTTTGCTTCCTCCAACTTTTTCTTTAGAGAACTTTTGAGAGTTTTGTTCACGGCCTCGACCTGACCATTCGCTTGAGGGTGAGCCACTGATGAAAAACTCTTTATTATGCCGTTCTTTTCACAAAAGTTGGTGAACAAATCGCAATCGAACTGGGTTCCGTTGTCAGATGCGATCTTCCTCGGTACCCCGTAACGACACACGATGCTCTTTACCACGAAATCAAGAATCTTTTTTGAAGTTATGGTCGCCAGTGGTTCAGCCTCCGTCCATTTTGTGAAGTAATCAACGGCGACCACAGCATATTTCACTCCGCCTTTCCCAGTCGGGAGAGAGCCTATGAGGTCGATGCCCCATACCGCGAAAGGCCATGGGGATGTCAACATGGTCAGCTCGGATGGTGGAGCTCAGGGTATCGTGGCGAATCTCTGGCATTTGTCGCACTTCTTCACATACTCGAAAGAATCTGTTTTAATGGTTGGCCGGAAATATCCTTGGCGTATGATCTTCTTGGACAGGCTATGCCCCCCGGTGTGGTCTCCGCAGAACCCTTCATGAATTTCTTCAATGATCTTCTTAGCCTCGGGAGGGGTTACGCACCTGAGTAACGGCATGGAATATCCCCTTCGATACAACCTTCCATCCAAAATTGTGTAACGGGGAAGTTGGTACATCAACTTTCGAGCTTGGTTCCGATCTTTTGGAAGAACCTCGTTTTCGGGATAATCAACTATCGGAGTCATCCAAGTCGGCTCTGTTTCGATCATACACACATCATCCTCTTCTGGCTCGTTTATGCTAGGTGCTGATAGGTGTTCTATGGGTACAACGTTCAGCTCTTCATTTTCGGTGGATGTGGCGAGTCGAGCTAAGGCATCTGCATTTGAGTTCCGTTATCGGGGGACTTGCTCGATTGCATAAAACTCAAAATACTCTAATGCAGATTTTGCCTTCTCCAGATAAGCTGCCATTCTTGTGCCTCGAGGTATTCTCCCAAGATTTGATTAACCACGAGTTGGGAGTCACTGTAGCAATGTATAGCTTTAGCCTTGAGCTCCTTTGCTATTTGTAATCCCGCGAGTAGAGCCTCGTACTCGGCCTCATTATTCGATGCTTTAAAGCCAAATCTTAAAGCGGAGTGAAATTTGCTTCCTGCGGGGGTGATCAGAATAACCCCTGCCCCCGCTCCATTTTCATTTGACGAGCCATCGACGTAAAGTTTCCACAGCTCGTGGGCCGTGGTTATTACCTCGTTGTCGGCTATACCAGTACATTCCACTATAAAGTCCGCCAATGCCTGTGCCTTAATGGTCGTCCTCAGATGGTAGGTGATCTCGAACTGTCCGAGCTCAACAGCCCATTTAAGAAGTCGACCTGAAGCTTTTGGTTTAGACAAGACTTGCCTAAGTGGTTGATCTGTCAGTACATGGATGGGATGTGCCTGAAAGTAGGGGCGGAGCTTACGAGATGAATGAATTAGACTGAGGGCGAGTTTCTCCATCAATGGGTATCTTGACTCTGCCCCCAGTAATCTTTTACTGATGTAGTAGACGGGTTTTTGCACCCTCTCTTCTTCTCGAACGAGCACCGCGCTTATCGCGTGTTCCGTGGTTGAGAGGTATAGGTACAATACTTCTCCCGTTTCAGGTTTTGACAGGATGGGTGGTTCAGCTAGGTGCTTTTTGAGCTCCTGAAAGGCCAACTCGCACTCCTCTGTCCATTCAAACTTCTTAATTCCTCTCAATAAGTTGAAGAATGGAAGGCCCCGATCCGTTGATTTCGAGATGAATCTGCTTAGGGCTGCCATCCTGCCAGTCAAGCTTTGGACATCTTTATGCTTCCGAGGTGAAGGCATGTCAATCAGGGCCTTTATTTTGTCGGGATTAGCCTCGATTCCACGAGAGTTTACAATAAAGCCCAGAAATTTTCTCGAAGATACCCCAAAAGTGCACTTCTGAGGATTTAGCTTCATGTTATATTTCCTGAGCACGCCGAAGCACTCTTCGAGGTCATCAACATGGTTCTTGTTAAGTTGAGACTTGACAAGCATGTCATCAACATAAACCTCCATGTTGTTCCCTATTTGCTCTGAAAACATCATGTTTACGAGCCGCTGGTACGTGGCTCCGGCATTCTTGAGCCCGAATGGCATGATATTATAGTAGTAAAGCCCTTTATCTGTGATGAAGCTCGTATGTTCTTGGTCGGGGGCATGCATGGGAATAGGCATCCATGAATGACATCAGGCCATGCCCCGCCGTGGCATCCACGAGCTGGTCAATCCTTGGCAGCGGAAAACAGTCTTTTGGGAAAGCTTTGTTGAGATCTGAGTAGTCAATACAAGTTCTCCACGTCCCATTGGGCTTTGGGACCAACACCGGATTGGCCACCCAGTCAGGGTAAAAGGCATCCCTAATGAAATGGTATGCTTTTAACCTGTCAACTTCCTCCTTTAATGCTTTCTTTCTGTCTTTGTCCAGCTGTCTTCGCTTTTGTTGCTTCGGGGGGAAGCTTTTATCTATGTTTAGTGTGTGGCTCGCTACATTCAGGCTTATCCTCACCATGTCTGAGTGTGACCATGCAAAGACATCCTGGTTCTTCTTCAGAAAGCAAATTAATTGCTATTTTGTCTCATCTGGGAGGTGTTTCCCGACCTTCACCTTTCTCAAGGGTTCAGCTTCCTCGAGCTGAATTTATTCGAGCTCCTCTAGAGGTTCGAGGTCAACTTTCTCCTCAATCCTCGGATCAATCTCCTCGTCGATTTCTAAGACCGTTCCATCTTTATTTTGTATGATAACGAGTGCCTGAGCGCTCGTTTGCTTCTTTCCCCTCAAAGAGATGCTATAGCACTCCCTCCCTGCCAGTTGGTCCCCTTTTAATGTCCCGACTCCGCTAGGGGTTGGGAACTTAAGGGCCAGATGCCTTACTGATGAAACTGCCCCCAGCCCGACCAAGGCGGGTCTCCCGAGCAACACATTGTAGGCAGATGGCAAGTCTACCACCACGAACTCCATTATCTTGGTCACCGAGACTGGATAGTCTCCCAAGGTCACGGGGAGCTCAATGGATCCCATGCAGGCAGTTCCTTCTCCTGAAAAGCCGTACAAAGTAGTTGCACATGCCTTCAGGTCGCGAAGGGAGAGTCCCATTTTCTCGAGGGTTGCTTTGTAAAGAATGTTGACTGAGCTCCCATTATCTATGAGAACTCGGTGGACTCTTTTGTTGACGAGCTGAAGAGTAATAACCAGCGGATCATGATGTGGGAACTGAACATGGGAGGCGTCCTCCTCAGTGAAGGTTATGGGTTGTGTTTCAATCCTCTGGCTTTTAGGTGCCCTAGGTTCGAGTTCATAAGGAGACCCGTCCCCTGTCTTAAGCTCGTTAACATATCTCTTTTGGGCATTTTTGCCCCCTCCTGCGAGATGAGGCCCTCCCGAGATGGTTATTACGTCCTCTCCATCTATCGGTGGGGGCCTGTCTTCTTCCCGAGATCGGGAATTATTGTTTTGTGTCGTCGGAGGCGCGGCTACTCTCTGGCTCGCGGTAGTCTGTCCAATACTTTGGTTTTTGACATACTGCCGGAAGTAACCTCTCGATATCAACCCCTCGATCTCGTCCTTCAATTGTCGACATTCATCAGTTGTATGTCCGGTGTCTCTGTGGAACCGGCAATACTTACTGGAATCCCTCTTGGATTTTTGATTTCTCATTGGGTCCGGACGCCTGAAGGGGACCTGGTTTTCATTAGCCAGGTATATGTTTTCCTGAGACTCGTTGAGCTCGGTGTGCACTTTATACACAGAGAAATATCTCTCTCCTTTCTTTTTATTTCCTCCCTCAGCTTCGGGATTACTTCCTTCGTTCTTTTTCCTCTTGGATAGGTTCTCCGAGGTAGGCTGTGGAGCTGCTGGGTCAGCCGAGGTTGAGGCAGAGTTGACGTTTATCGTTGTAGTTTCGATCTGCGAGGTCGTTTTGAGCGTTGACCTCGCCTCCTCTACATTGACAAATCTCTGCGCTTGTCTGTTAAACTCGGTTATTGACCTCACCGGTTTCCCTTGCATGTCATCCCAAAGGGTACTTTCGGGTAAAACACCAGCTCGGATGGCCATTAGGTGCCCACTGTCATCCACGTCCCGAGCTCGGGCGACTTCCAGATTAAATCTTGTTAGGTAGCTTTTCAGTGTTTCGCCCGGCTGTTGTCGGACGTTAGTTAGGGTGGATGCCTCTGGTCTGACTCCCATCATAGCTCGGAACTGCTTCTTAAAGTCTCTAGACAACTGCTCCCACGAAGTTATTGAGTGTCTTTTATACTTTTCGAACCAACTTTTGGCAGGTCCTGCCAATGATGTTGGAAACAACATGCACCTGAGCTCATAACCCACGTTACCGGCTCTCATAATAGTGTTGAACGTACTCAGGTGACTACATGGGTCGGTCTTTCCTTCGAACGCTGGGACATGAGGAATCCGGAACCCTTGAGGAAATTGAGTGTTGGAAATATGGGGAGCAAACGGCTCGAGCTCCTCATCAAAGTCCTCATATCGACCCAATCCTCGTTCATTCTTCAAAAGCCTAAAGGCTTTTTCGAGCTGATCGATTCTTTCTTGGACTGGGTCAGTAGGAGGTGCTGTCTGGAATTGAATGTCATTGATCGTGATTCCAGGCTCGCGTCTTCGCGAGGGATCTCTACGCCTATTCAAGCGATCCCTCAGGTCTGGATTTGTTTGATCTCCATTCCCCCGACTCTGATTCAGATGATTGCGCAGGTCGGGACGATTCTTGCGACTTCCAGTATTCTTACGACCTCGGTCGTGTTTGCTGACGGACCTGGTCTCTCCGGATTCGTCACTGGTGGGACTCATCGCTCGGTTGTTTCGCGATGGATTCTTTCCACGCCGCCTCGTCTCCGCGGTGTGAGACCGAGACGTCTGACTTCTCTCAGATGGAGTGCCTCTCCGCTCCTGGAAAGTCTCCCTGTTTCCTTGTCCACCCCCTGCACGCCCTTGATCCTGATCTCGAACAGGTTGAGCGTTTCTGCGGGGTGGCGAAGGATATCTTATGGGTGACGGAGGGAACCGTATAGGCGACGGTGTCTGCCACCCTTGTCGCGGCCTAGAGGGTCCAGAATTTGCCCGAGATGGGTCAGTCGCGTTCGGTGCGCTCCCAGGTACCTGAGTCCGAGCCTCTGCAGGGGTTCGGTTATTCTCAGTTCCTGCAGGCACTTCCACAGGCGGGTTAGGCGGGACCCGAGCTCGGGTACTCCTCTGGGGCCTAGGAGAAGCAGATGGCTCTGCTGGCGCCGGAGGTTGAGTCGGCCTCCTTGTGGCAGCATCCTTTCGTGGGCGCCCACGGGGCCTCCGGGGAGGAACATGCACGTCCCTTGGAGGAGGGAATTGCTTTTCGCACGGAGGCGGGGGCTGAGCCACCTGCGCCTCTGCGGCTATCCGAGTCAACTCCTCATTCCGTTTGTTTGCCTCTGCCAACAGCTGTTTCAACTACCGGTTTTCCAGTTCTACAATAGGAACGTAACGCTCAGGATTGTAGTACATATCCTCATCCCTTGGTGGAGGAGGTGGTCCCCGGGAATCAGAGGACCCACTTCTCTCTTCAACATCCGGGTTCTCCATTGGTTGTTTTCCAGGACGTCTTGGGTAATTTTCCTCAGGGGTGTTCTGATTGTTTGTGGCCATAATTTTCTCAGGGATGAATGCTTAAGGCTCTCAATGAAAGCACCAAACTGTTGACGCCGTTTTTCGTCAAACAGTGAAAGAAGAGCACATAAACAATAGTTGATAATGGCCAATTGAAATAAAACAACACAAACACGCAGTTTTTATGTGGTTCAGTAGTTAAATCTGCCTAGTCCACGAGTCTTTGTTATTAAACTCAAGATTATCTCTAGGAATTCTTCAAGAATGAATTCTCCAGAGTTTTCTCTCAAGGATCAGAATTTCGGTCCTTTACAATGATGCATGGCCTCTCTATTTATAGAGAAGGCTGTAGAATACTATCCCACATATTTTGGGTAGTTACTCTTTTTGTGTAAATAAAATAAATGGCTTTAAATGCCTATAATCAGATATAAAAGGAAACGTCTCCTGAAGATCAGGGGACGTATAACTGACCAAATAATATCCCACGATTCTAGGGGATTTCAATATTAAATGAGGATTACATCTCATATTTATAACACTTGTAGATATTCAAGGTGGTTATCGCGTATCTCTAAGGCTTTAGCTTCCCAGGTTTCCCGTCATCTATCGAGCTAGAAACATCTCCTGAGGCCGCATGGCTTTCGAGATCATACGTGCGTCGAGCTCGGGACCCCTGATCCGAAGTCGTCCCTGAAGATGAGTGTGTTCCCGGAGCTATCTTTCGAGATCATGAATACTTCGAGGTCACCATACTCGAGGTCGTCTATATCCTGTAAGCTCGACATACAATCCTGGAGCATGTTTCCAACCTTATGAGTCCACTTATTTGCGAATCCAACTTTCGAGGTCATAACTAACATAACTCGAAATCTGGGTGTAACAGTATGATACATATTTTGCATCACCATAAATGCTACACTTTTTTATTTTTATTTTCATTATTTTAGTATTATTTTTAATAATCACCATTAAATGCTAGACTTTTTACCTAATTATTTTACTATTAACAATAAAATTTAAAGGAAAATTATTACTTTTTGTATATTTTCAATAAATATTAAATGACCATTAATCAAATATTGATTTTTGCATCAACTTTTACAATTGTGCATTAGAGCATAATGCTAAAAATTGTGCAAAATATACCACATATTGATTTTTTTGTGCCAAATATAGCACAATATATTTACATCTATTGATATCTTCTTCTACCAACAATATATATATATTCTTTTTATATATATTTGGAGCAAAAATTAGGGAATATTCATGTAAGAATTAGTACAAAAATATATTAGATGTTACATATCAGAATTAATAGGAAATTAATATGTTTAATGGATTCTCGCTTAATATTTATTTTTTTAAAAACTGTCTATTGTTAAAAACTAATTAATAAATCGATAAAGCCTTAATATGTACTCAAAATTAAATTTGATTTTTTACTAATATATCCGATCTCATCATATTTAATATATGTTAATATAATCCCCACAAAAAAATATATATGTTAATATAATTTAAAATTCAAAACAGTTTTTTTTATTAATTTGAATCTTATTATTATTATCTTATTTAAATAAATGTATATATAGCTAACAATTCCCACACAAAAAAAAAAACATAACACTTTATTTGCAGAGAAATGAAAAGATGGAGCAACCTAATAGTAGGGCAAGCAATGGAAACTGGCGGCAGCGGTTGAGTTCGTCGTGGCGGGAGCAGAGACGGAGGTGGAGATCACTAAGAAATAATAGAAGAGATGATAATCAAAGAACAACAACAACAAGGCCACCTTCGTATTATGAGCATAATCTTGAGACTTTTTCAGTTGATGAAATCAATCTAATGACTTCGTCTATTGAAATCATTAGTTTCATGAATCACAATACTCAAGAGTCTAATGATCATGGTAATGACATTATAGGACTCTTCAGAAATGCAAAATATCACAAATCAGAGGAGAATGAAGAAGAGGCGTGTGCAGTGTGTTTGGAAGAGTTTTCAGAAGAAGAAGAGGTGGCCATCACAACTTGCTCCCACTCTTATCATAACCATTGTCTTATTAAATGGTTGTCTATTCAAAAATCATGTCCATTTTGTAGAAAGCAATTACTTTAATTCAAATTTTATGTATGAATTTCAATCAACTTTGCTTTGTTTTTTTAGAACAATTAATATATATATATATATATAACTATAACTATTTAATTTATATTTAGATCTCTTTCATATAAGATTTGGTGTTCTCTTTTGAGATAGAGTTGAGAAAATAAAAAATGTGGTTCGTTCAATGTTGATTTGTGTGTGTTTTAACTACATTATTTATAGGCTTCAGTTGGTTCCATCAACTCCAATGGCATAATCAATATTATTTTAGTTATTTTGAAACTTATTAATTGTGAGTAGATGTGTTACTAAGCTAAGATTGACCATTTTGAATATTGTAAATCATCACTTAGAGCTTTTACAGTGTTTATTTCTTTCTGACTCTCTTCTCTCGTATAAAAGAAACAATATAATAAAAATAGTTTATGCCAATATTTATGAAGGTTTAAAAAATAATGTATTATATATATAAATTTCAAAATTGACTATGCTGTTTTTACTGTCATTTAGGGGATATACTACTGTTCAACATATTGTCGTATGTAGAAGGTGTTTGTCGTTTCTGACAAATAAAAGAAATAAATCAATATATGATGAGATTACAAAGTAATTTATTGCTCACTCACCAAGCTGCTTTAACACGGCACCAATATTATCAATCTCAAATAAAGATTATATTCCTTGAAATTGAACTATATATGGATAATGGAACATTAGATTATCATGGCACAATCAATTAGCACAATACACAAAATATAAATTTACTCACAAAGTTAACAAAATCATTTAATTTTTATTGAAAATTTATAAAACAATATTTAAATAAATAAATAAAAAGTTAATAAACTTTTATTTAACAAATGGTATTAATTAATGGTAAAAAATAAATTAAAAAGTAAAATTTGTTAATTAGAGAGAAAAGAGTAAATAAAAAGAGTAAAATTTATTGTGAGCCAAATTTAACCTTAAATTTAGCATAATTTTTAGCATATAACTAATTTATTGTGTAACACTATTGGAATTACATTTTTTTTAAATGTGACAAATAATAATAATAATAATAATAATAATAATAATAATAATAATAATAATAATAACAATCCACTATTATCTCTCCATTGGAGATGCTGATATTAATGTAAATAATCATGCCAAAATCAATAGTACAAAATCCCCTGTTCACTAAAATGGATGTAAATGATTAAAAAATCTATAGACTTAAATGATAAATGATGATTAATCCCATAATTGACTGAGAGACATCTCTTTCTGCCAACTTGCAATAGCATATTTATAAATAATGCTTACCCTCTCACATAGAAATACATATTTATAAATTATAAAACTTAGCCAACAATATCCCTAACAATATCTAATTTGGAATTATTCATATATAAGAATGCTTATAGAAATTTTCACCCTAAAATATAAATATAAAGTTTTTAGATGTTACGAATTCGAGTTGGAATATGTTTAATACATTTTAATTAACTCACTTGATATTTTTTTTAAATATCAATTATTCAAAATTTACTAATAAACCGATAAAGCCTAAATATATACTCAATAATAAGGTTAATTTTTTTTACTAATATATCCGATTTCATCATATTGAGATATTTGGAAGAGATAAAAGGATTCCTAAAAAGATATGTTAATATAATTGAAAATTTAAAATCGTTTTTTGTTAATGGAATTATATTAATTCTAAAAAACATAATTGCATTTCGCACCATTTTTGTAATGATTAAAAAAATATTTTTAATTTTTTATGGGGAGATTGTGTGGTAAATTTTTTTTTTTCACCCTACCCGTACAAACACTACAAGAATAAAGCTTATTAGCGGCGTTATTATTAGCGGCGGACTAAGTCCGCCTGTAATATTCAGTTTATTAGCGGCGGACTTGGGGGTCCGCCGTTAATAATAAGGGAGTATTTAAAAAAATATTAAAAAATTTATTAGCGGTGGACTGTACCACTAGTAGCGGCGGACCTCCGCCACTAATATTCCAAAATAAATGCCCGGGAACAGTTTTTGAAAATTTATTAGCGGCGGATAATCACCTATATTAGAGGCGGACTATCCGCAGCTAATAGTATCAGCGGCGGGTAATCACCTTTTATTAGAGGCGGGCCCCGCCGCTAATAATATTAATGGCGGCGGGAGACGATAATAGCGGCGGGTCCCGCCGCTAATGCTCAACAATAATAGGCATTTGCACAGCCCCTTTCTTCTCCGCGTCTCTTCTCTTCTCCGAAGGAAAACTTCTCTTCTCCGACGAGAAATTTTGCACAGGGTTGTTTTGGTTTTATTATATATATATATTAATTCTCTTTATTTCTTTTCTTTTTTCGTTTGGTTTTGATAAACAAACTCCATTTCTTGTTTTCTTTTTTGATAAACAACTCTATTGTTTGTTCTTTTCTTTTTTGGGTTTAGCCGTCGGTGAGCATTCCGTGAGGCATCTTCCGTGAGCATTCCTGTGACTCTTCCTGAGGTAAGCAAGTCATTTAGTTTTAAATACAATGGTTTTTCTCTATTATTGATATACAAAATGTTAGTTGTAGAATATTCACTTTGGACACTTAAATTTTGAAACTGGTATATTTTTTTTGCACTTTTACTAATAGTGTTTTCAGATAATAATAATTTATTTTTAATTATTTTTTACTAATTTAATTAATTAAATAATAAAAAATAACAAAATGGTATCTGTGTGTGTGTTGTTTAAGGTCGGGGGATTGAGATTGTGGGTGGACCGGGGGCATGGATTTGGGGTTGTGATGTCAGGAGGTTTCGAGGTTGGGGTTGTGGCTGAGTGATGAGGTTGGTAGGGTTCGCGGTTGGGGTTGTGTGGTCCAGCGGGTTCGAGGTTGGGGTATTTTTTGTAGCAATTTTTTGAGTCTCTGTATTGAACTTGTTTTATACAGAAAATATAATGTAATGATTTTTTATGACATTAATTTTATTTTGTGATTGTAGATAATTTTTTAACTATGTAACTGTGTCAAATTATTTAAAAATTTAGCAATTAGTTGTTTAAGTTTGTGATTTTTTTTATTTTGCATCCATACATGACATGGAAAGTTTCATTGAAGACCAAGAAATTGAAAAAGAGAAAAATGAAGAATATAGATGAAAGTTATTTGTTTCTTCTATTTTAGACTTTATGTGTATTAGATTATTATATGTAAATTTTGTGTATAAGGTTTTAAATATTGTATTGTGAAAATATTAATTATATTTCATAAAAGTATAAAAAATTAAGAATAAATATAGAAATTGATAACTATATTTCATAAAAGTATAAAAAATTAAGAATAAATAATTATATATATAATAAATTATTTGTTGATTAATTTTTAATAATTTAATGAATTAAATAATAAAAGTTTGATATAATACTATCTAAATAAATAATTTAATTTAATTTGTTTATTGAATAATATTGTTAAATATAAATTACATGAATATAGAAATTGATAATAATATTTAATAAAAGTATAAAAAAATTAAGAATAAATAATTATATAAATAATAATTTAATTTTTGATTAATTATTCATAATTTAATTTATTAAATTATAAAAGTTTGATATATTATTATTTAATCAAATAATTTAATTTAATTTGTTTATTGAATAATATTGTTTAATATAAATTACATTAATATAAAAATTGATAATTATATTTAATAAAATTATAAAAAATTATGATTAAATAATAATTTATTTTTTATTAATTTAATTAATTAAATAATATCTAATTAAATTATATAATTTAATTTGTTTATTGAATAACATTATCCAATATTAAATAGTTATAAATTACATGAATATAGAAATTGATAATTATATTTAATAAAAGTATAAAAAATTATGAATAAATAATTATATAAATAATAACTTATTTTTTGATTAATTTTTAATAATTTAATGAATTAAATAATAAAAGTTTGATATAATATTATCTAAATAAATAATTTAATTTAATTTGTTTATTGAATAATATTATCTAATATTAAATAGTTATAAATTACATGTATATAGAAATTGATAATAATATTTAATAAAAGTAGAAAAAATTAAGAATAAATAATTATTTAAATAATAATTTAATTTTTGATTAATTTTTAATAATTTAATGAATTAAATAATAAAAGTTTAATATAATATTATCTAAATAAATAATTTAATTTAATTTCTATTCATGTCGAGTTTTTATTTCATATATTTGTTGGTAGCTTTCATTTATATCAGCAATAATAAATTTCTTTATATTTTTTTATGTAACTTATCCATATCATATTTTATACTTTCATAAACTTAATTCCTAGAATTTAGTTACTCAATGTAATTGATTTTATTATTTTAATTTAAATCAAACAAGTGCATGCATTTTAAGCACTTGCAAAAGTTAGATTAATAAATTGACTAAAATAAATATATTTGTGTATGTCATTGTTGTAAGTGGTATAGAAACACTTGTTTTATACTAGCTACTTTTGTGCTCTCTGCTTTAATCATCTTCAATGGTGAATAATTGTGTATTTTATACTTATTTGCAATGTAATGCCTAACCAACATATTGCATTTTTTTTATACTTAGTTTTATATTATTTTGGTTTGAATTTTTTTTTATCAGGACAGTAACACACCCACGACCCCGACACACACACGACCTTGGCACACCCTCAACAGGTGTGGATATATTTTTTGTAATTAATATCTTTTGTATTTTTTGAATAATTTATTTTGTATTTTTTTAGTGTATAATATTTGGGTTTTGAGTCCTTTAGTTAGTATCCTTGGTATGTAAATCTTGACATCTATTGTTAAGATATATGTGTTTGTTCTTACTTTATTTTTTAATCTTGGTATGTAAATAATTATAGGACTGTTTTGGTTAAAAACAAAATTTAAGTGATAATTTAAATTAATTTATAAAATATAATAATAGATGATTTAGTATTAAGTAAAATATTGTGGTTTTGTTAATATTGAATAAAGAGGATTTAAACTTGATCAATCAGATTATTAGCACCCATATTTTCTTTATCACCATTATCTTAATTATATAATATTAATTAAACTAAGTGCTAGAAAAATATACAAATTCAATTAAAATTAATTTAAATTTTAAAATATTTTTTTAATGTTTGAATCATTTTTAAATTTTAGTAATAAATTTTGAATTATTTTTTATTTAAAAAAAATTTGTAATTATTTTTTAAATTAAAATTGAAACAAACTAATTATATCACGCCTGTGTTACTCCATTGCCATTATTAGCGGCCACACCAAATTTTTTGAACTACTTATTAATTTTTGTCCAAAAAAAATGTATTTAGTCAAATAAGTGAAAGCTTTTATACTACTAACTAACTTTCACCGCAACTTAATATTTTTAATAGGGAAACTAATTTTGTTTAGATTGTGAAATTTTTTGAAACAAATTTAAGATAGTTTATTTAATAAAAAAAGTGAGTATAGAAAAAAAAAAAAACAATAAGTGCATATTATCATGTTATTTTGTTCTTTTTTCTCCTTTTTGCTTGAACATATATTATTATTATTATTATTATTATAATTTGTAAAAATAGAACAAAAATATTAATTAGTAGTTAATTTATTTTCTTAGTCTCGGTATGTTTTTGATTGATGGTTGTTGACTACAACCATCAATTACATGGATATCGGCACATAAATGATAAGTTTAAAATATTATTAATAAAATTTATCTAATTATTTAAAAATATAAATTAGTCTTAAAGTCAAATAATAATTAATTTATAAAATTATTATTATTATTATTATTACAAATTAAAAAATTATGAATAAATAATAATTTATAAATTACATGAATATAGAAATTGATAATTATATTTAATAAAAGTTTAAAAAATTAAGAATAAATAATAATTTATTTTTTAATTAATTTATAATAATGTAATTAATTAAATAATAAAATTTAGATATAATATTTAATAAAATTTTAATAAATAATAAATTAGTTTAGGAAAAAAAATTAATTTGTTTATAAATAACATTATCAAATAAAACATCATAAAATAGCATAAGATATTATAATATTGCATAAAATTTCAAAAATGATAACAAATCTCCTTTGTTATCCATTTCTATTCACATTACTAAAACTCACACTCTTATAACACTTTAGATGGCGATTGACAAGACTTGGACAACATTGAGAAATCGTGGTTGTCAAGAATATTGGAATGGTCTGCAAGCTTTTTTGAGGATGGCGTCGGAACATAAAGATTCTGATGGAAGAATTAGGTGCCCGTGTGTGAGATGCAATAATAATAGATTTGAATCTTTGGATGTAGTTCAGCCACACGTATTCGATAGGGGTTTTCATCAAGCTTATGATAAGTGGATTTTTCATGGTGAGGTGGAAGAAATTGTTGCTGATGAGGTGGTTGATGAGAATGAAGACGATGAGATGGTTCAAGTTGTGGAAGACTTCCTTTTACCGACAACTGAGGAAGTAGAAAGGGATCCCGATGGGAGTTAGTATTATGACGAGTTATTTGAGGAGATTGAAGCGGAGTTGTATCCTGGCTGTGATTGGATTTCATCCCTAAACTTTTTAGCAAAGTTATTGCATCTAAAAGTTAGAGGGAAGATGCCTAACAACATATTTGATGAATTGCTGAAGTTGTTAAAGCTTGCATTTCCTAAGGAGAACAAAATCCCCGGATCGTACTACGAGGCGAAAAAGAGATTGACAAAATTAGGGTTGAGATACGAGTCCATTCATGTGTGTCAGTACGATTGCTGCTTATTTTACAATGAGCATGCATCTAAAGAGACATGTCCAGTATGCGGAAGTAGTAGATGGATTACTTCCGAAATGACGAAAGGAAAAAAAGTGCCACACAAGGTGATGCGTTACTTTCCGTTGACCCCTCGGTTGAAAAGATTATACAGTTCAAGGATTACAGCAAAACACATGATATGGCATCACGCCGGGAAATCAAAAGATGAAGGGGTGATGCGACACCCGGTGGACGGCTCTGCATGGAAGGACTTTGATGCCAAGCATCCTGATTTTTCAAGGGATCCCAGAAATGTTCGTCTGGGCTTAGCTGCTGATGGATTTAATCCATTTGGTAACATGAATCTTGCATACAGCATGTGGCCTGTGGTGTTGGCAAACTATAATCTGCCACCTTGGTTGTGCATGAAAGACAATTATTTCATGTTGACCCTCCTTATTCCTGGGCCAAAATCACCCGGTAAGGACATGGATGTATTTCTGAGACC
This sequence comes from Humulus lupulus, assembly GCF_963169125.1. Classification (NCBI taxonomy): domain Eukaryota; kingdom Viridiplantae; phylum Streptophyta; class Magnoliopsida; order Rosales; family Cannabaceae; genus Humulus; species Humulus lupulus. The sequence goes on from NC_084800.1 coordinate 3,902,706, forward strand.
ATTGGTGGATGAGTTGAAGGATCTGTGGGTTAACGGAGTTGATACAAGAGATAGTACGACCAACAGGATGTTCAAGATGCGGGCAGCCCTTTTGTGGATAGTGAACGATTTTCCAGCTCGCAATAGTTTGTCTGGATGGAGTGGTCAGGGATACAAAGCTTGTCCTACGTGTAATGAGGACACAACTTCCATCCGAGTGATCGGTAAGACATCTTACGTTGGTCACAGAAGATTCTTGCCAAGTACTCATCGAATGAGAAGAGACAAAGAGTTCGATGGAGAAGTTGAGAGAAGACGTCCTCCGAGACGGTTTACTTGTGAGGATATACTAGAACAAGTTAATGCTCTTGCAGCGCAAGTTCCAAGAAAACATGTCCAGTTTGGGGGTGTGAAGCGTAAAAGAGGAGTAGATGAAGGTAATTGGAAGAAAAAAAGTATTTTTTACGAGCTTGAGTTTTGGTGTACAAACAAATTAAAACACAATATAGATGTCATGCATGTTGAGAAGAATGTGTGTGATAGTCTCCTTGGCACCATCTTAGACAGTGATAAATCTAAGGACACCACTAATGCCAGACATGATTTGAAAAAGATGGGTGTGAGAGAATCATTGTGGATTTATGAAGATGAGAATGGGAAGCTGATGAAGCCGCATGCTCCTTATGTGTTAACTCCAGCGCAGAGGCAACATTTTTGTCAGTTTATAAAAGGAGTTAGATTTCCAGATGGCTTTTGTTCAAATTTGAAGAAGAAAGTATCCGAGAATGATACAAATATTCTTGGGTTGAAGTCACACGATTGTCATGTGATAATGCAACGATTACTTTCTCTCGGTGTTCACAAGTTTCTTCCAAAATCTATATCGACCACTATTGCAGAATTGTGCAATTTATTCAGGCAAATATGTTCGAGGACTTTAAATGTTAAAGATATGGAGGAAGCACAAAATGATCTTATTCAGATATTGTGCAAGATGGAGTTGATTTTTCCTCTAGCTTTTTTTGACATAATGATTCATTTGGTATTACATTTGCCAGAAGAAGCAATATTGGGTGGTCCGGTATTTATGAGATGGATGTATTCTTTTGAAAGGTACATGAAAAAATTAAAGAATTATGTGGGAAATAAAGCTCGCCCTGAAGGGTTGATCGCCGAAGGCTATGTTGCAGACGAGGCTTTGACCTTTTGTTCAATGTATTTCAAAGGCATTGAAACAAGATTTAACCGTCTTGATCGAAATGAAGATGCAACTTATATCCCACGAAATCTTGCAGTTTTCCAATCTCAATGTTGTCCACTCACAAAGGGAACTTTGAAGACTAATAGACCCAAAACGGGTATGTTTTAAATATTTATACTCGCAAGCGCACGAATCGTATTTATAGAATAGTGTTCGTGTAAACACGAGATCGAACCCAAAGGAGTTGACTAAAATTGAAAAAAGAGAAACTATTTTAAACCAAAATTAATAAATTCTAACCTAGTTCCAAAGATTGATGAGAATTTGTAACAATAAAAATAAAATAGAAGATAATAATAAAGAAATTAAAGACAATATATATAACATAAATTAATAATAGAAATGAAGATGGTAAAATAAGATTATTAAGGATTAGAATCCACAAAATATAAGTTCAATAATATTTATAAGTACATTGATTCCCAAGTTTTAGTGATAGTTAAAATAAATCAAACTATCATTTTCTAAATAAATTTATAATTTTAAGCACAAATTATTTCTAAAAAGATAGGATTCTTCTTCACTTTTTAAAGTTATAATTTCAAAGCATTTAGTGTAAATCAATTTAATGAAATAACAAATAAATCAATGAACATTATTTATAAGGCAAAACATAATATTTTTGTTCTAAGCATGGATGTGTACAATTTAATGACACATCTTACACAAAGAATATTATATTTTTGCACTAATGAAAAACAAAGTGTAAATATGTGCTAACAATCCAAAATACATGATATTTAAGATGAAAGAATATATTTGAAGAAGAAAATTCCATAAACTTTATTGCACAAAATGGGAAATCAACATACAAAATAAATACTATCTAGTTACATAATGTTTCATCATCACCTTAATAATCTTAAAAAGATTAGAAACACATAACTAGAATAGCAAATACAAACTAAAAATTACAAACATAAATAGGAAAATTTTGAGGAGAAACCCCCAAAATTTCCTCTAAAAATACATAGAAAATAACCAAAAAGAAGAAGAAGAAGAAGAAGGGAATAGAGAGGTTTGGAAATGTGTAGAATTTGGTATATTAACCTCCCCTAAAATGGACTCCTCTAAATGGTCTTGAAACTCCATATTTATAGCCAAAATGAGTAAATTAAAATAATCAATTTAAATTAATTAAATTGATTAAATTAAATTAATTAATTATAATATGGTAAATATGGGTAAATTATAGGGTGTAATAATTATGTTTTGGGGTAAAATGTGTAGAAAGTAGAGTAAAAAGTTGTATTTTTGGACATAGGGACAAAATGATATTGTTGGACTCAATACAATTGGAGGCTTTGTGGGCGTGGGGAGCAGCTGTGGTGTACGGCCTGGAGGAATTGGCAACTGGGAAGATTCTTGGGTCAAGGATGTTTCGGTTGGTTGAGGAGTTGGATTGCTATTGGGCCTGGAGCAATTGGCCCAAATGGCTTGGTCTTGAGGAAGGAAATGCAGCTGGCTGGAACGTTGAAGGCGTGGAGGTTGATGCTACGTGGGTCAATGCATGTTGATGGAGGCTTTGGGCCTGAAAGCTGGGTAGGCCCATGGCTGGGAAATTGCCATTTTCTTGTCTTTCTTCTTTGAAAAATGCCATTTTTTTTATCATTTTCATTGCTTTTCAAGAGCATAAATTCCCTACAAAATAAATATAAAATAAATCATAATACAATATTTTCAATTATAAAATAAATCAATTTAATTGTTTGAAAATATTAATAATAACTTAATTATATTTTACATTTAAGTTCGACAATACAACATTTTTTTACCACTAAACACAACAATAATTCAAATAATTAAACTACAATATATTACAACAAAATAACTATAAAAACACACAAAAATATATAAAATCAAAATAAGACTAATAAATTCAAAATTACTTAAAAACTTAATAAATCAATTAAAAACTCAAGAATTAAGCAACAATTAGCACATAAAAAGTGGTAAAATAACTCTATTTTATAGAGTTATCAAAGACTCTCGATCATAAGACTCGTGAAATAGCTGAGTGGTTCATACTTGAGAATTCTTCTGAAATTGAGCCTTATTTAGAGTAAGTTTATTCTCTTATAAATTAGAGCATGTGTGGTTATTATCAGTTTTTTGTTATCAAGAATCGTAACACTATTCTAATTAACAGCGAACACCTACAAGAGATTAAACAAAAATACCCAGATGGTGATCATGATCGTTTGCATAGGAAAAATATCCGTTCGTGGTTTCATAAAAAGGTAGCTTTGAACTTTGAACTTTGAACTTTGAACAGTGATTTTATTAATGATATATTTTGTGAATCTAATATCATTCTATGTATTTAGATATATGACCTGCACAAGCTTGGGTCTTTGGATAACGGTGATGAACTGTTAGCTTTAGCATCTGGGTCAGATCATTTGTCAACCTTTTACCAAGGTTGTATAGTCAATGGTGTTCGATTTATTGCACACGATCGAGACAAAAAGCGCACCACACAGAATAGTGGAGTGTCTGCTGCCGGAACATAAGGTTTTAATTTTTACGGCACGCTTGAAGAAGTGGTGATACTTTCTTTCACTGGTGCATATTCAGTGGCATTATTTCGGTGCAAATGGTTTAATACAAATCCAAGAATGAAGAAAACAGTCATTGAAAATAATGTCACCAGTATAAACGTCAATGGCGAATGGTACAAAGATGAGCCGTAAATACTTGCTACTCAAGCTAAGCAAGTTTTCTATCTCGATGATTTACTTAGAGGTCGTGATTGGAAAGTTGTAGAAGATGTGAATCATCGACAGATTTGGGACATTAAGGACAATTCTGATGAGGTTAATGATGTTATTGATGTTTTACATGAAACAAGTTCATCAAATTTTTTGTTAACTGTGGACCTCGGAGAGTTGATTATGCAATCTGATCAACCTGCTGCATATGTTGGAGCTGATGAAGATGGTGACGACGAAGCTGATATGTCAGAACATGAGGACGTTGCAGATGCAGAAGATGAATTGGTTGTTGAACTTTGTGAAGATGAAAATGTGTCTCCGATTACTGATGGAAATGATAGTGATTACTCTGTTTAGTTTTTTTTATTTGTGTAACAAAACTATGTATTTAAATATAATGAAGTGTTTTTTTGTAATTATAATATAAGATATTTGAGCTTTGTGAAGATGAAAATGTATCTCCGATTACTGATGGAAATGATAATGATTACTCTGTTTAGTTTTTTCTATTTGTGTAACAGAACTATATATTTAAATATAATGAAGTTTTTTTTTGTAATTATTATTATTATGAATTCAATGTGATATACTTCTTTTTAATGCTAATTACTAACTAATAAATTTTAAATTGAAGTATAATGTCAGCTGATATAGCTACTTATCATGGCGGAGATGGTGGGGGTCAAGACCCGCCAGATCCTTCTAGGGTACCAACATCTTGCGAGTCAGGTTAAATATTGCATATCAAAATTATTTTTAGAAATTATATTGTTAGATAAATATAACATCAATACTAATACTGATTATTGTTAATAAATTTTAAAGCCCCGTCGACGAGAAGAAAAGGTCGTGGCCCTGCTAGTAATAATGTTCTTGAAGAACGAAGGAAAAAAGCTGGGAAACCATTGGATCTAGAGCTTGATCATGTGACCAACAAAGTGGTTGGGTAGGAAGATCAAGCTTTTATTCGCATGTTGGGAACTCTAGTTTCCATGTTGTGTCCGGGGCATTATTTGGATTGTTCTGATGTACCTCAACAGTTTAAGGATCAAGTGCTTGATCGTATGAGGGTAAAAAAATTACAAATCTTGTACTTTTCATTATTTAATTCCATTATTTACAAGTTATCTAATATTTTTTTTCCTAATGCAGTATTACTATAATATAGACGGTCATCCACAACATGAGTCAGTTCTGGCAACTCTCAACAAGGAGATGGGGGAAAGATATCGCGAGAGAAAGAACTATAGACATAGACACTTCAAAAATCATTATGCTGGACCAGAAGATTTGGAGATTGGCAGCTAAGCGTCACGAATATGTAAGTGAAGATGTTAATTTAATTTTATAAAATAACACATTCTGAAACATTTTGTTTACATTTGTATAGGAGAACCCGGATGCGCATGTTGTTGATACTTGGAGGGATGCTCATATGAGAAAATCGACAAAATCTTTTGTCAATGAGGCAGCTCAACAAGATTATGTAAGTGAATAGTATTGTTTTCTTGTTTCTAATGTTTATAATATTTCTAATTTTTGTTTATAATGTTATCTTTATACAGGAAAAAATGGCGGCTGAGGTTTAGAGGTCATAGAATGAGAGGCAAAGTCAACAGCAGAGTGAGGCATCTCTAAATGTATCTGGTGTTGATTCGTCCCCGGTCGATCAATACGAGATACTAAGTAAAGTACTCGGGGAGAGATCTGACTACCAAAGAGGAGTGGGTTATAGGGCGAAAGGGAAGGCAAAAAAGACATCCTCTAGCTCTACAGATCAAAGTCAGTCCCAAGCAAATACTGCTGCTTCGCCTAATGAAGATATGAGAGTTATGGCTTTGCTGGTGAAGGCAATTCGTGAGACGTTTGAGACTTTGACAACTGTGCATCCCAGTAAACTGTATAACCCAATGTTTGACAGTTTTCTGCAGAGGCATTTGCCACCACAATCTGAAGGTGGTTCGTCTTCTCAGTCTCCGTCACAGCAGTATCAGCCTCCGTCACAGCAGTATTAGCCTCCTTCACAGCAGTATCAGCCTCCTTCACATCAGCAGTATCAGCCTCCTTCACAGCAGCAGTTCCAGCCTCCTTCACGGTATCCGCCGCAGCAGCTGTACCAGCCTCATCCAATGTATCTGCCACATATGTCGTCGCAACAACCTCCTCAGTATCAAAACCAATACATTTTTGGACCCCATTCTCAGTCTCCTCCACAATATTTTAGTTTTACCGATTTTCCAGGAGGATCGATGCAGCCTCCACCACAGCCACAGCCACAGCCTCGAGATCTGTTTGGGGACCTCACTCTCGGACGATCATCACAACCACCATATATTCCTTCACCGCCACCGCCACCGCCACCGCCGCCACAGCCACCGCCGCCACAGCCACCGCCACCGCCATCGTCACAGCCATCGTCCTCACAGCCAGACCAAAATGTTGAAGATGAGGACAATTTCAATATTAATCTTAATGACTTTCTTTAGTTACTAGTTTATATATTTGGACTGAATTAATACTTTATTTATTTTTAATGACTATAGTGATATTTACTAGGTTGATAAATATTAAAACTATTTATATTAATTTTAATGTTAGTTATGTTTAAATTAATTAAATGTTTATTTTTATTAAATTATATTATAAATTATTTTTAAAAATAATTAAATTTAATAAATATTAATTTATTTAAAATTTAATTTAAAAAAAATTATAAATACAATAATAGCAGCGGACCCCGAGGCTAATATTAATGCCTCGGACATAGTTATTAGCGGCGGGTTCCGCCGCTAATGTCCGCTGCTAATAATTGCTTATTAGCGGCAAGTGTGTCAGTCCGCCGCTAATAATCATTATTAGCGACACTTTTTTGGGTGTGATGTATTAGCGACGGAGGCCCGCCGCTGAAGCATATTAGCGGCGGACGTGGCATTTATTAGCGGCGAAGTCCCCCGCCGCCAATAATGAAATTTGTTGTAGTGAAATTGCTCCTTATGTGAACATATGAGCGCGTCTTGGCCCCAATTTTTTTTCTTTTTATGATTGTGTTAATTGTATAACAAATAATTAAAATACCGAAAACAAAGTTCAAACAGCTTGTACGCGTACTTTTATTTATATATTTATTATTATTATACAATTTGCATGGTTTTTTATTTATAAAAAGTCTAAATTATGTATAAAGAAACTTATGTTTTGTGTAAGGGTTATTCTGACCAATTACCCTTTATTTTTAAAAATTAACTTTTAGACCTTGTGTTTTGTCAAAACGTTAAAAATAAGAATAGATAGATCGATTATTTGAACACTCTATTTTAACTGATTACCCATTTTGACATTTTATTTTTAAAAATTAACATTTGGACTGTGTATGTATTCAAAAGGTTAAAAATTATTTATAAAAAGTAAATTATATATATAATATATTTTGTGTAAGGATCACACCATTTTGAACCATCTATTTTAGTCAATTACACGTTTGGAGCATTTATTTAAAAAAATTAACTTTTAAATTTCGTGTTTTGTCAAAACGTTAAAAAATAGGAATATATAGATAGATTATTTGAACCACATGTATTTTGTTCGAATACTTATTTGAACGCTTTATTTTTAAATTGGTAAAATATATTTGTTATCCCAAAAAATTAGAGATCGATGACGTGGCAATAGAGGTGACAAGTGGCAGTACATGGTCCGTAAAAGACACATTAATAAGTCAGTAAATATATTGGTTCCTCAGATTTGTGATAAAGTGATCTGGCTTAGGAGTAGCCGAGTAGGCCATTGAAGAATTTTGACTTGCTTGAGAAGTGTCATGATAGACCATAGATGTACCATGTTAGACCAGAGATGTGCCATGTTAGACCAGAGAAATGTCATGTGCCATGTTAGACCAGAGAAATGTCATGTGCCATGTTAGACCAGAGATGTGTCATGTTAGACCAGTCGGGTGCATGACTGCCCAGTCAAGAGCATAACTGCCCAGTAGAGGAATGGCCGACCAGAAGGTGATATTCATCAACCAGATAGAACAGACTACGTCAAGGTTCCCAGAAACAGCTTCAACATGAATCGGTATTGGCATACGCGGGAATCTCTCATTCTTCCCACAGATTTGGTGTTCTGTTACATTTTGAATATTTTTGTAATTTAAATGTAATAAATATAATAAAATATCTCGATTCTAGGGGATAGCAGATATATGATCCTAAGCCTATAAATATATGGCTTATGGGATTAGAAGAGGCTTCTTCTTTGGGGACTTTTTGGGAGAAATTTTGGGTCTGAATTTTCTAGAGAGAGAAAGTGCTTGTATCTGAAGAATTCTTGTATTCTTGTAATCTGTACTGAAGAAAATCAGTTGGCTCAGTTCATCTGATCTTGAGTACAGATCTATAATCACAACTCTAAGTGGATTAGGCTATTACCAACATATTGGGGTTGAACCACTATAAAAATTGCGTGTGTTATTTACTTTCTTTTCAAAATCGTTTGTGTCATTTATTTTCTCTTGAAGACTTTATCGTTTTTGACATTCTTACGTCGTTGGCCAAAAACGCGGTCAACAATATTATTAAAAATTTATCAAAAAAAGAGTTAGTATTAAATTTTTGGAAATAATATTTGGTTAAAATATAGAGTAGATCTGAATATTATTTTTTATATATAATTGTGTTGTAGTTTAATTTTTAAGTCATATAAATATATATTTATATATGTATGAACGTTTCATTTTAATTATAATATTTTTTAAAAATATCTCTCATTCAAAAAGACACTTAAATATCTCTCATTTAAATTAATTAATTAATTTAAATAAGTTAATAAATTAATTTTGAAAAAATATCTCTCATCCAAATCAGTTAATTAATTTATCATTATATAGATAGATGATTATAAATTAAAATAAAACAGAGTTAATTACTATTATTATTATATTTAAAAAATAGAATAAAAATACATTTTTTAAGAAAAGGTAGAATAAGAAAATGAGAAAAAAATAAGAAAATAAATAGAGTACTAATTTAGAGCAATTTTAGTGTGACACATCGTCTCATCGGAGCTCTTATTTATATAAATATATAGATATAGAATTCAAATTAGATAATTGATTTATTATTATATATAGATAGAGTTAATAGCAACTAAAATAAAAGTAGAATAAAAATATTTTTTTTTTTGGAAAAAATTCAATAAAAAAAGAGAAAACATAAGAAATACTAGACAATATAACCACGCCTTGTGACTTTTATAATAATTGATTTTTTTTTTTACATTATTGTGTTTGGATTTATTGTATAATTTTTTTAGGTTTATTAGTTTATTAGGGTGGAAAATTTATACCTTAAATAATTGTCAACATTTTCACTGAATGAGTGGCATAATATAAGTCATGACATTTTGCACTATGGGAAGGGAAATTTGGGTAATTATGCAATAAATGGGGTCCCATATCAATATTATACTACCCACTATTGATATCAAATTGGTCCTATTGTTTTCCTTAGTTCCCAAAATACCCTTAGCATTTGTTTCCACTTTTTTTTCTCTCTTCTCTCAGTCTCTCTCTATTCTCTCCCTAAGTTTCTCGATCTCAAAACCAAAACCCCAAAAACAAACCCCAAATATCTTCTCTAATCTCTCGGTCCCAAACAAGAATCCCAAAAAAAAACCCCCCAAATCTTCCCTTGGCAGTGCTCGGATTCTTGTCGTGGTCGTTGGTGTGTTGGAGGGGACAAACGGAGAGGCGACGACGTCAGAGGGGACGGACGGAGAGGGGACGACCCCAAGCTCGAAGAAGCCACCCAGAAGAAAACGAAGGTGCGTCCTTGATCCATTTTTGGGTTTGTTTGTCTGTACTTTTTTGTCCTATGATTTTTTGTTCATAGGTTAGATCAGAGTTGTTCATAGGAAAATCATGGTTTGTTTTCAAATTTTTTCCTCCACCTCGGTAGAAATCGATAGGCCTCGATAGACCTCAATGGGGTTCGATTGAACTCGACAGGATTCAAGGGGTCTCACCTCGACATGCCTCAATAGACCTTGGCAGAAATCAATAAGCTTATTTAGGTGTAGAATCTGAGTGGCCTCGACAGGCCTCGATATAAAGTAAACAATTTTGGAATTTGTAGGATTTTGAGTGTCTCGATAGACCTCATAGAAATCGATAGACTTAATTATATATAGAATTTGAATGTGCCTCGATAGACCTCGATTGGTCTCGATGAAACTCGATTGTACATAAATGTAGAGGTTACCTCGACAGGCCTCAATAGGCCTCGATAATCGAGCCTAATCAAGGTGCCTAAGTATGGGAAATTTTCTCTACATAACGAGGACCATCAAGGTTAATCAAGATGGTCATCTATGTGATAGTACGGGTCCCTATCAAGGTCTATCGAGGAAAATCAAGGCTAATCGAGGTAGCAAAGTATGGGAAATGTTGTCTACATATCGAGGTTCATCAATGACCATCGAGGTGGTCATCTATAGGACAGTACGGGTCCCTATCGAGGTCTATCGAGGACAATCGAGGCTAATTGAGGTGTTCCATTCCTAATCTACATTGAGGCATGTCGAGGTACAACGAGGACCATCGAGGCATGTAAAGTTTCATCGAAACTCATCGAGGCAAACAAAGAACCCAGAAAAAAATCCAGAAAAACTCAGTTCTAATCCGACTGTGAAACAGTAAAAAAAATTCAAAACGTAGACACAAATCTGTTTGAAATAGTTAAAGCAATGTAAATAAACAAGTTTCCTCACTACATTTACAGAAAATATACTTACTCATAATTTTTTTGCCTCTAAATGTGAAACCTAGTGTTGTTTTGCCTTGATAGGATTCAAACTTCCCCAAAACATAACCTCAAAAGCTCGACCGAATCAATTCATTCTTGGTGGCTGCCTTATTTTTTTTTATTTAGATCTTGGAATTAGAAGAAGGGGGACTTGGGTGAGGGTGAGCTTGGACGTGAAAGAGAGAGGGGAACTTGGGTGAGGGTCTTTCATATGTTAGGGACATTTTAGGAAACAATGAGAATACTAGCATGAAATGGTTATAGGCTAGAATAATTTTATTATAGGCTCCCTTTTATGCTTCTATACTCAAATTTCCCTATGGGAACCATCCATTTTTTTTTAAATAAAATTGATTTTAGATCAACAATAAATATTAGGACAAAATGTTTTCTCCCGAACTATAACATTTGTAGACTTTTGCCCCCGAATATTTTTCTTTGGCAAAAATACCCCCGAGCTATAGCACTTATACAACTTTGCCCATTTCGTCCAAAATAGTAATGGTTTGATGACGTGACAATTAAAAAAATGTTAAAAATTATTTTTATTAATTAATTGATTTTAAATTAGAAAAAATAAATAAAAATCATTTAAAAAAAATTAAAAACAACTTATTTTTAAATTTATTAAATTATATAAAATCCAAAATAAAAAATCAATAAAAAAAATAATTTTTAATCCAAATATAACTTTAAAAAAATTAAACTCAATACTTCTAAACTAAATTATACTATGAACTAAACTAAATTACAATCTTTAATTTTTCGCTTGATTATTTTTTAAATGCGTTTAATTATCTACATTTGAAATATAGATTTGATTGAGTTTTTAATTTAGATTAGAAATATATATCTAAGTTTTTTTTAAATCCTTTTTTTAAATTATATTTGGAATTAAAAAAAATTATGTTTATTAATTTGTATTTTTCAAAATGATTTATAATATTTTTTTGTCTGTTACGTCATCAAATTGTTACTATTTTGGATAGAATTAGAAAAAATACACAAGTATTATAATTTGAAGGTATTTTTCTCTAAAATAAAAAATTTAGATGGTAAAAGTGTGCTAAAATTTGAGAAAAAAAATATTTCTTCCTAAATATTATATTCTCAAACTATATGTATGAAGTCTATGAAAGATAACTTGTTGTTTGTTATTTTCAATTTCTTCATTTGAGTAGTCATGAATTAAGTGAACTATAGCTATATTATAAATAATACAATTATTACATAAATATTCCTAAATAAACTAGTATTATCGTTGTATACCGAGTTTCACAAAGCATGTAGACTCGTATATTTTCATTAAAAGGGTGCACACTCTATTTAATGTTCGCTAGCCAATCTTACCGAAGCCTTGCAATTCAGCGTGAACTCGGCGGTCGTCGTCTTCTCCGGTGATCTCTGCACAACAGACCGTAAAAATGTGAAAGAAAGAACATCAATATGTAAAAATGTTATTTGTTGAGAATTTAACATACATGGTGTAAATGGGATTTTCAAGTTGCCCCAAAAAGTAGGAAGCCGACTCTATTTCTACTTATTGTTAAAGAAAAATTAGAATATATAATTCTAAATTTTATATCGCAAAGAAGAAATTCTCACAGAACAAAACTTTATTTAATTGAGACTACAACAAGATGATTCTCAATAACAAGACTACAGCATATATATAAGACTAATTGTCTTATTTCATTTACTTTCTCGATATCAATTTAAAATGTAAAAAAATAGGTATTTATAATAACCCAAATAAAATACAAACCACATATCTTAATTTAGTTAATTAATTATATTCATACATTATATATAAACTTAACTTATATATACTTAATTTATATATACTTAATATAGATTTAGTTTGTTTAGGAGCTAATATTGATTTTAACACTCCCCTTCAATGTTAGCTCCCATTCTTTGAACTATTCCAAGTTGATGGCGAAAGTTTTCAAACTTTCAGCTTTTTGTGAACAAGTCTACAACTTGCTCATCTGTCTTCACTTATTTCATTAAAATCTCGTCTTGCAGAACTTTTTCTCGAAGAAAATGATAGTGCACTTCCACGTGTTTAGTCATTGCATGAAAGATTGGATTTTCTGCCAGACGAATTGCTGATTAATTGTCACAGTACAACGACATCGCATAATCTATTGGTTGGTACAAATATTTCATTAGCTGTATCAACCAAGTACTCTCTTGAGCTGCCATTGCTGCTGCTCAGTATTCTGCTTCAATTGTTGACAAAGAGACTGTCGGTTGTCTCTTACTACACCAAAAAATTATTCCAGATCCAAGCATAAACATATACCCCTTAGTTGATCTACGAGTATCGTGATCCCCTGCATAGTCAGCGTCACAATAACCAACTAGTTTGCAACTTTCACCCTTCTTGTACATAAGACCATAGTCTATTGTACCTTTTATATCTCTGAGTATCCGCCGAACTACTTCTAAATGAAACTTCTTTGGATTTTGCATGTATTGACTCATGACTCCAACTGAATAAGAGATATCAGGACGAGTTAAGGTCAAGTAGATTAGACTACCTACTATTTGCCGATACATGGATGCATCCTCCAAATCTTTTCCTTCGTGTGCACACAATTTTCCATTTGGTTCCATCGGTGTTGAGATTGGTTTACAATCCAGCATCCCAAACCTTTCTAGCAGGTCTATCGCATACCTTTGTTGACAAAGAAGCAACCCTTCTTTTGTACGATCGACCTTTAATCCCAAAAAGTGTTTGAGCTCTCCAAGCTCTTTCATTTGGAAGCAGACTGATAAATTCTCTCTCGTTTGACGAATTTCTCCTTCGTCATCTCCAGTGATGATTAGATCATCTACGTATACCAACACCACTGCCAACTTTCCTTCTCTAGCTTTAACAAATAAGCTAGAGTCTGCATGTGCCATCATGTAACCACTGTGGCTTAAGAATTAAGCTATTTTACCATACTATGCTCGTGGTGTTTGCTTCAATCCATAAAGAGCATTTCTCATCTTGCAGACAAAGCTAGGATAAGCTACACTTTCAAATCCTCTTGGTTGAATCATGTAAATCTCACGATCCAACTCTCCATGCAAGAATGCATTCTTCACATCCATCTGCCACAAGTTCCAATTTTTGTTGGCCGCAATTGCAAGTAGATTTCGTACAGTTGTAAGTTTTGCCACTGGACTAAACGTTTCATCATAGTCTAGTCCATATTATTGAGAGAAGCTGCGGGCTACCAATCGAGCCTTATATCTCTCGATTGACCCATCTGGACAACGCTTTAATTTATAAACCCATTTACAAGATATGGGTTTTACATCTCTTAGTTTTGGCACTAGATCCCAAGTCTCGTTTTGCTCAAGTGCTTTAATCTCTTCTTTCATCGCTGTCATCAACTCAACACTTTGTGATGCTTCTTCAAATGTCTCAGGCTCTTTTATAGATCTTTCTTCAACTATGGCTGCATTGGCATATTTTGGATTTGGTTTTCTTGTTCTTATTGACCTTCGAAGTTGAGATTGCGAGTTTGAATCTTCTATTTCACTAGGTCTACCTTCTTCTCTTGGTTGTTGATATATACCAGTTTGTTAAGGGTTCTGTGTCATTGTGCGATCAACTTCACTTCCATTTGAATCTTCTGATTCATCTGAACCTGGTTGAAGTTGAGCAATATGCTCCCCTATCTTCTGTTCTAACTTGTCTTCAAAATCTCTCGAGTCAGGTGTTGTGTAAAATCGATACGCAAGTGCACGTAATCGTAACAAGTAATAAATAGTAAGTGAGATTGTTTCCACAAAGACTGTATATTAAGTACCAAAACTTAATTTCTATTTCTATTTGGCTAATGCTAATTGAGTCACAAGATTTAACTAAAAATATAAAATAAAAACATGAAATTAACTTCAAGAACTGAAAATAAACAATGTTAAGAAAATTTAATAGATTAAAAACTAGGGCAATCAATTTCATCAACCATCCTCTTTAATTCTTATTAACACAAATCTTACTATTCAATTTTTCTATTGTGATAGCAGGTCAACAATAATAACTTATATTCGTACTAGGATATATAAGTCTCAATTTTATGCAAATTTTCTACATCTCTGTGATAAATAAACACAAGATAGGCATTAAGATTAACAACCCTAAAACTACACAGACCACACAGGTACTCTCGTCCTAATATGAAATCTATGTTTATTCAATTACAGCATATTCAATTCTCACTTCTAAGATTTCAAATCAAAATCATATATTTCATGTCAATGGTGATCAAACATTCACAAGCATTAGATTCAAATTGAATAAATCACAAGATAAAATTGAAATCATAAAACTTGCATTAATTTAAAATAAAGGTTCAAGAGAATCCATTAACACCCTAGAAAAAGAGTTTAGTTCTTGACAAAATTCATAATAACCATAGAAGAAATAAGAAGCATCCAAAAATACAGAAAATTCCAAGTAGAAAAGATGAAAACTGTGATGAATTCTTTGATTCCACTTGCAACCCTCCACAATTTTCCTCCAACCGTCTCCTAGGGTTAATCTCCCTCTTAAAACATCATTAAGAAAGCTTTTATAATCCCTAATTAATTATGTGCGAAATGACAAAATTGCCCTTGAAAAATACCCTAAATTCGACTTTCGTACGGACTGGCGCCGCAAATCCATGTGATAGAGCCGCAGCTCTAGTGCATTTTACAATCCAGATTCCGTCTCTGGATTTTGTAGCACCGTAGCGTTGCTTGATAGAGACGCAGCTCTAATTCGGATTGTAATAGAGCCTCAGCTCTGTCTGATAGAGCTGCAGCTCAAATTCTGGCAGATTTTTTTTCTCTTCTCTGAAACTCTTAGGGCTGCGGCTCTACACCATAGAGCTGCGACTCTAATTCCAACTTTTCACCAAATCATCAATTTGACCCCCGGTTTCGCCTAATTTCCATTCCTTAGCCCGTTTAACACTGTTTCTTCAAGAATGAAGCGATTTACCTCCAATTTCAAGCTATTTCTTTTATAACCACACTTAATCCTGAAAACACAATAAACACCGGCATTATATCGCACAAAACCAAACAAAAGACTAAAATTGCATCTTAAAACACGCCATAAAAAACATACAAAAACTAGTCCTAACATCATGTAACACCTTCTTCTCTAAGGACCACCAAGTTAATGCTTCATCAAATACCACATTTCGTGAAGTGTAGCATTTATTACTTGTTGGATCACAACATTTCCATCCCTTTCTTTGGCTACCGTATCCCACAAAGATACATCTTATAGTTTTCTTGTCAAACTTATTTCATAAATGGTTAGGAACAAATACATAGCACACACAGCCAAATACTCGAAAGTAACTAACAGTAGGTTTCTTGTTCCACAGTTTCTCAAAGGGTGAAATAAATTCTAACCTCTGTTGAGGAAGTCTTTTGATCACAACAGCTGCAGTTCTCATCGCTTCTGCCCAAAACCTTCCTGGTACATTCTTTCCATGTAGCATACTACGACAAATTTATGCAAGATGCCTATTCTTTCTTTCAGCTACACTGTTTTGTTGTGGTGTATTGGCACAAGTATATTGAAGACTTATTTGACACTCATTCAGGTATCGAGAGAACTCATTTGAACTATATTCTCCCCCATTATCTGTGCGCAAGCAACGAATCTTCTTCCGCACTTTTCCTTCAACTATTTCTTTGAATTCTTTAAACTTTGAGAATGTGTCAAATTTTTCTTTCATAAAGAAAACCCATACATATCTAGAGAAGTCGTTAATGAAAGCCACCATATAACGCATACCACCAATTAATGATTGCTTAACTGGTCCAAACACATCAGAATGAACTAATTATAATGGTTCTGTTGCTTTAAATTTTGATTCCACATATGGCAGTTGGTGTGCTTTACCATACTAACATCCAGCACATATCGTGTCTGTTCGCACATCAAGCTAAGGTAGCCCCCTCAACATTAACTTCTTTACCATCACATTTAACTTCGAGTAGTTAACGTGACCTAACCGCATGTGCCATAGATCTGCTGTCTCATTTTTCCTTGCTTTGTCCACATATGCAGACTCTGCTGATAACACATAGACTGACTCCACTCGCCGCCCTTCCATTGCTAGTTTTTCTAATATTTTGATGTCACGGTACACCTTTACATCTCGGGGACCAAACATAACATAGTGGCCTAATGATGTTAATTGAGCTACAAATTACAAAATTTTCTTCATTCCTGGAACATAATAAACATCTTGAAGTGGCACCTGGTTAGAATTATATCGAGGCGTAACTGTAGTCTTACCAATATGGGCTATCGGTAATCTTGAGTTATCAGCCGTCACCACTACACAACTTCCTTTATACTCAGACAAATTTTGCAACATATTTTTATCACCTGTCATATGATTTGAGCACCCTGAATCTACAATCCAATCATTTTTGTAGTCAATATTTTTTGATTTCGTTGCTATGAAAGCTAATTCTTCTTCCTCCATAGCAAGAAACGCTTCAGCATCCCAATCATCTTCATGCTCTTTAGAAGTAGAGGTCGCAGTATTACTTTCAGGAAACTTTTTCTTGAACCAACAGTCTTTTGCCATGTGGCCTATTTTCCCGCAATTGTAACACTTGCCATCAAACTTTTTACCATGAGCGCGATTCTTCGAAGCTTCCCATCGATGAGAGTCTTCCTTTCCTTGGTGATGCTTCCTATCACCATCCTTTTTAGATCAACCATTATTGTGCCACTTTTCGTTGCTTTTGTTGGTGTAGAGCGCTTCCTCTTCACTCTTCAATGCAACTCCTCCCATTTGCTTAGCCATAGCTTCTTGACCAGCAAGCAAATTTTCGAACTCAACAAGTGATGGTTGTGTCGGCCATCCTTGTATAGCAACAACAAACCCTCGGTATTCGAGTTTCAAACCATGGATAATTAATCTCTTTATCCTAGCATCGCCTATAGATGCTATTGGATCTAAAACAGATATTTCACGACATATCGATTTCATCTTATGAAAATATTGGGGAATCGTCATGTCTCGTTGCGCCATTAATATCAACTCATTCTCGATAATTTGTAGTCTCGTATCATTCTTCTTTAAAAAGAGTGCAACTAAAGTGTCCCATGCTTCTTTCGGTGTTTTAGCATCGCGTATGTGCTCCAACATTTCTTCTTCAATTGTGGTCTTTAAAGCAAACATTGCTTTGCCTGCTTTAATTTTCCACTTTCGCAAGATGCCGTTGGCATCTTCTACTGTCGGTTGTGTAACTTCACCACCACTGACAATCTCCCAAAGATCTTGTCCTTGTAGGTATGACTCCATGCATGTTACCCATATGATGTAACGTGTACTATTAAGCTTTTTGATTCCTCCAACTACTTGAAGATCACCCTTTATGCTGACAAGAGTTCAACTATATGAAACAAGCTTACTTTAACAAATTTGACACAGTGGCTCTGATACCAAATGTTGAAGAAAAATTAGAATATATAATTCTAAATTTTATATCGCAAAGAAGAAATTCACACAGAAATAGAGACACACCACAAAAATTTATTTAATTGAGACTACAACAAGATAATTCTCAATAACAAGACTACAACATATATATATATATATAAGACTAATTGTCTTATTTCATTTACTTTCTCCATATCAATTTAAAATGCAAAGAAATGAGTATTTATTTAATTGAGACTACAACAAGATAATTCTCAATAACAAGACTACAACATATATATATAAGACTTATTGAACCAAGTTCTGTAAAAGCCTTAGATAATCCAAAGCCAAACGAGAGCTTAGAGTTAGTTACAGACAGCTCATAGTTTGTTAGTGAGCTGATTTGTCTTTGCTCTGTATTGTAACAGATTCTAACAGACTCCATTATTTTCGGAATCTGTTTTGTATTCTTGTACTGTATATATATTCAATCTAGCTCTCTCTCTCTGGATCATTGATTAGATCAGAGATTCATTTTCCTCTCTCTATCTGAACTTTCGTATTCTCACTTGGTATCAGCGCTTCGGTATGGCGAATCAATCTTCTTCCTCTAATGGCGCATCGACTCCCACTGCTGCCTCTGGTTCATCTCGACTTCAAGCTGCCTTTCAATCCACGCTCAGCACTGTGATCTCGGTGAAGCTCGATCGAAGCAACTATGTCGTATGGCGATCTCAAGTTGTTCCAGCGATCCGTGGCTACGATCTCAGAGACTATATCTTCGGCCGAAAGGAGTGTCCAGCTGAGAAAGTCCAAATTACCGACGAGAAAAGGGATCTCGTCACGATCGACAATCCTGAGTTCTCACTGTGGGTTCGTGAAGATCAATTGCTGATGAGTTGGCTGCTCTCCTCCTTCTCACCGGCGATTCTCAGTTAGGTTGTGCGCTGTCAGACGAGCAATGAAGTTTGGGTCACACTCGAGAGACTCTTCTCATCCAGAAGCAAGGTCCGCGTGATGAGCCTCCGTCAACAGATCCAGTCAATGAAGAAGGGGGCGCAGTCGATCTCTGACTATGTGGCACAGATGGAAAGCCTCTACGACGTGCTGATGCTCGCTGGAGTCCAGATGACGGAGGATGAGCTCATAATGCACATCCTACAAGGTCTACCCCTGGAATACGATGCCACCATCTCCAGCATCCTTTCTCAACAGAACATGACCCTCAACCTTCAAGAAGTTCAGTCACTTCTTCTTAGTCAGGAAAATCGCCTTGAGCGTTGGTCGACTTCGGCAACAATTGATCTCCCTCCCCACTCAGCAAACTATGTTCAAAGAGGCAGAGGTCGTGGATTCAGCCGCGGTCGTGGCAATCGTGGACGTGGCACAGGCAGGAACAATCAATCGGCTGCAAACACCAAAACTGATGGAAGATTGGTGTGCCAGATTTGTGGAAAGCAAGGACATGGAGCCCTAAGCTGCTGGCATCGTCTTGATGAAGACTATCAGCCTCCTGCTAAGACGCAAACACCTGATAATGCAGCAAAGACTGCGTTTCTTGCAACTCCTGAGACAGTTCCAGATCCAAATTGGTACGCTGACAGTGGAGCTACGGACCACCTTACTGCAGATCTGAACAATTTGAAGCTCCCGACAGAGTATCGGGGATCAGATCAGCTAATGGTTGGCAACGGTAATGTCATCCCTATTTCTCACATTGGTTCAACTACAATACATTCTAGTAACACACACAAACACTTACAACTAAAGAATGCATTGTGTGTACCTAAAATAAAGAAAAGTCTTGTGAGTATTTCCAAACTAACGGCTGAAAATAATGTGTTTGTGGAATTCCACACACATTCTTGTTTTGTGAAGGACGAAACAACAGGGGAGCTACTGCTTGAAGGAAAGCTGAGAAATGGATTGTATACCCTATCTTCACCATCCACCACAACCAGAAACTCCCAGTATCAAAGTCAAAATAAGTCATCCATCCATATCTCCAATTGTTTTAGTTCAGTCAAGACAGATTGTTGTATGTGGCATAAAAGACTAGGCCACCCTAGCTCTAGAGTGTTAGCTTCTTTGTCACCAGAACTAAATGGATGTACTCTTTCTTCTATTAGTAATAAAAATTTCTTTTGTTCAGCTTGTCAGTATGGTAAAATCCATGTTCTACCCTATCCTAGATCTGACAATAAAACTGTTAAACCCTTGCAACTAATACATTCTGATTTGTGGGGGCCTTCTCCAATTGTTTCCAATGATGGATTCAAGTATTATATTCAATTCTTAGATGATTACACTAGGTACACTTGGATTTACCCCATGCGTACTAAATCTGAAGCTCTCACAATTTTCAAACTTTTCAAAACCCATGTTGAAAATCAGTTTGACTTAACCATAAAAGAATTTCAGAGTGACTGGGGTGGGGAGTTCAGACCATTTAAAAACTTCCTAGCACATTTTGGCATAAACCATAGAAAACCTTGCCCCCACCATCACCAACAAAATGGTAGAGTGGAAAGGAAACATCGTCATGTAGTAGAATTGGGGCTTACATTACTTGCTCAGGCATCTATGCCCCTTAAGTTCTGGTGGGAAGCTTTTCAAACCTCAGTATACCTCATCAATAGGTTACCAACGCCTGTTCTAAAGGGACAGTCCCCTTATTACAAAGCTTTCAAGTCCAAACCAGATTATTCTTTCCTAAAAGTCTTTGGGTCAGCTTGCTACCCTCACTTAAGACCTTACAATAGGCATAAACTTGAATTTAGATCCTCCATGTGCTTGTTTCTTGGGTATAGTAGTGAACATAAAGGATATAAGTGCCTTCACCCTTCGGGCCGTGTGTATATTACACGAAATTGTGCCTTTGACGAAAACAAATTTCCTTACTCTCTACTGTTTTCCAACTCCCCACCAACTACACCCTCAAACACATCATAGTCTTGTCCCACTTTAAAGTTCTCTGTTCATGGTCTGTCTCACTTCCCAACCAACCCCTCACCTGCTACATCCATTTCTCCAGCTACTTCATCAAGCACAACGTCCCCACCTCCATCCACAGCAGTCTCTCACTCAAGTCAAGATACATCACCACCCAACTCCATCTCTGCTGCACAATTCGATGACCCATTAGCCACTCAAGAGGCTCTTCGCAATAGTGATGCTACATCTTCAGTCCCAGCTGTCTCCACTGACTCATTTTCAGACTCTATTGCTGCTCCTGCGCCTGTCCCAGCTCGATCTCATTATCGGCCAGCACCAACATCGGTGCATCCTATGACGACTCGTGTGAAATCAGGTGTGATCAAGCCAAAAGCATTACTCTCTTCCAAGCATCCTCTCAAACTGGTCTTTGATTCTCAAGTACCAGCATCTGTTCAAGCAGCACTTAAAGATCCTCGCTGGAAGGCAGCCATGGAAGAAGAAAATACAGCACTGCTTAAGAACAATACATGGACACTAGTTCCTCATGATCCCTCTTATCATGTTGTGGGCAACAAATGGGTATTAAAACACAAGTTTCTTGCTGATGGTACTTTGCAGCTGCTAAAAGCTCGGCTAGTGGCTAAGGGCTTTCATCAAACACCCGGCCTCGATTACTCAGAGACTTTCAGTCCCGTTATTAAACCCAATACAGTTCGGGTTGTTCTCACTTTGGCCATTCATTTTGACTGGGAAATCCACCAACTAGATGTACATAACGCATTTCTCAACGGAGAGCTTCATGAAACCGTCTTCATGGCCCAACCTCCGGGCTTCGAAGATCCATCCTATCCTAATCACGTATGTCGACTAAACAAGGCTCTGTACGGCTTGAAACAAGCTCCCCGCGCATGGTTCGATAAACTCAAAGTAGCTCTTCTTCAGTGGGGTTTTACCAACTCCAAATCTGATACCTCCCTGTTCATTTATCATACCTCCTCTACTGTGCTTTACTTGCTCGTCTACGTAGACGATATCCTCATTACAGGGAACAATTCTACTCTAATCACCACACTAATAGCTGATATGAATGGGAAATTTTCTCTCAAACACCTTGGCTTCCTGCACTACTTTTTAGGCATTGAAGCTTACAGAGACTCCACAGGTCTATTTCTCTCTCAATCTAAATATATCAGTGATCTCCTCCACCGTGTGCATATGGAAGGTGCAAAAGGGATCTCCACTCCTGCTGCTCCAAGGCAAACCTTGTATCGGAGTGAGGGGGAACCAATGACTGACGTCCTCCTTTACCGCAGCACCGTTGGAGCACTCCAGTACTTGACCATCACGTGACCTGACATTGCCTATATTGTGTCCAAGTTGGGTCAGTTTCTACAAGCTCCAACAATGGAACACTGGAAAGCTTGCAAACGAGTTCTGCGATATCTCAAGGAAACCATTTCCCATGGCATATGCTTTAGGCCGAACAAAACAAAAGCTCTGTCTCTCCAAGCCTTCACAGACGCTAATTGGGCGAGCTGTCCCGACGATCGAAAGTCTACCGGAGCCTACTGTGTCTTTTTAGGCTCATGTTTAGTTTCCTGGAGCTCCAAGAAGCAAAATGTGATAGCCCGGTCAAGCACGGAGTCGGAATACAAGGCCTTATCTCATACTGCTGCTGAAGTGTGTTGGCTTATCATCTTACTCAAAGAAATGCACATTCGACTCCAAAACACACCAATCATCTGGTGTGATAACCTTGGTGCGGTGTCACTCGCGGCCAATCCGGTTCACCATGCTAGAACGAAACACATCGAGATTGACGTGCACTTTGTTCGAGACTTGGTACTGAACAAGGCCATTGATATCAGATACGTTCCAACGTTTGATCAGATAACAGATGCTTTGACGAAGGGACTATCAGCTGAGCAATTTCTAAGGCTTCGAACCAAGCTTCAAGTGGAACCATCCCCTTTCTGCTTGAGGGGGAATATTGAACCAAGTTCTGTAAAAGCCTTAGATAATCCAAAGCCAAACGAGAGCTTAGAGTTAGTTACAGACAGCTCATAGTTTGTTAGTGAGCTGATTTGTCTTTGCTCTGTATTGTAACAGATTCTAACAGACTCCATTATTTTCGGAATCTGTTTTGTATTCCTGTACTGTATATATATTCAATCTAGCTCTCTCTCTGGATCATTGATTAGATCAGAGATTCATTTTCCTCTCTCTATCTGAACTTTCGTATTCTCACTAGACTAATTGTCTTATTTCATTTACTTTCTCCGTATCAATTTAAAATTTAAAATGTAAAAAAATGAGTATTAATTTAGTTAATTAATTATGTCCATGCATTATATATATTAACTTAACTTATATATACTGCTTGATTTTAACACTTATCTCACCCTCACTGATACGTCACTGATCAAACTAAAAACAACACCTATTTAACGTCAGTCAATCTCACTTTTTCCAATTTTCCCACGATTTCCTAGTTGTAACCACTTCAAAAAGTAGTACTAGTAAGACTTAGTAAGACTACAACTCGTCTTCCTTCCACTTTTTTCCAAGTTATATATATGAATTTCCAGGGGTAGGTTTCTCCACGGGAAACAAATGAGAAGAAAAGAGCAAAAGATCGTAATTGCTCAAACGCTTTGCTCTGTTTCACAGCTATGACGCCAATGAAGCTCTTCGTTGTTTTGTTCATCTTCTTCCCCAACTATTCATATGCAGCTGACACCATAACACCAGGCCACCCTCTCTTAGACGACGGCCAAACTCTCATCTCCGCTGGTGAAGTCTTCCAACTGGGCTTTTTTAACCAACCAAATTCTGAGAACCGCTTCGTTGGGTTATGGTACAAGAAGGTTCCTCGGGGCCCGATTCTTTGGGTTGCGAACAGAGATAAGCCGCTTGAGGACTCATCTGGCAGACTCGAAATCACTCAGGATGGAAACGTAGTCATTTTCAATAACCAGTCAAAGATTCCCATTTGGTCTTCCAATTCATCAGCCAAAAACCCCACTTTACAGCTCTTAAGCACGGGAAATCTCGTGCTTAAAGATGGCGGAAGTGGAAAGATAGTGTGGGAGAGTTTTGATCATCCATGTGATACACTTATAGCTGGAATGAAACTGGGATGGAACCTTCAAACGGGTCAAAATTGGTTCCTTAGCTCCTGGAGTAGCCCTGATGACCCATCTACAGGAAATTATACTTACGAGGTCGACCCTCGTGGGCTTCCACAGCTACTTCAGCGAAAAGGCTCGGAGATACAATACCGATGTGGGCCTTGGGACGGTGCTCGGTTCGGTGGAGGTCCCCCAATCAGACCAAACCCGATATATAAGCCTATTTTTGTTTCCAATACGAGTCATGTCTACTATGCCTATGAAGTTAATGAAGCTTCTACCTTAACAACGTTAAGATTGAACTCATCGGGAATACTTGAACGGTTCAGGTGGAGCTATGAACGCCGGGAGTGGATTTTGGTATACACTGTGCAGAAAGATCTATGTGACTCTTTTGGGCACTGCGGTCCAAATGGTGTCTGTAATGTTGATATGAATCCTTTTTGCCATTGCCCAGCTGGGTTTGTGCCGAAAGTGCCTAGAGACTGGGATAGCTTCGACCGAAGTAGTGGATGTGTACCTAAGACAAGGTTGAATTGTAGCTCAGATAAAGGTTTCAAGAAGTTTTCTCACTTTAAATTGCCGTACGGGTCGAAATTTTCGGTCCAAAGAACTGTGGTGAGGATTGAAGATTGTAAACACATTTGTTCGAGAAACTGTTCGTGCACGGCTTATGCTCTAAGTCGTGTTAGTGGCTGCGTGTTGTGGTTTGATGAAGACTTGCTTGATATGACAGAATATAATGTTGGGGGACAAGATCTGTATATTAAGATGGCTGCTTCTGAACTTGGTACGTTTCATGTTACACTAATTGACAAAATATTATTATGTTTACATCTTACTCGAGTAAATTTGAACAAGAACCTTCAACAGAAAAAGATGGCAAACGGACTGCAATAATTATCTCAGTGCCAATAGTCTCAGTTCTTCTATTATTGATTTTTATTGGAAGCTATATTATCTGGAAGAGGATGTCCAACTCCCACAAAAGCCAAGGTAAATAAATTTTTATTCCATAGCCAGTGCACAAAAAGATATGGTAGGAGTATATGATTTAAATTTTCTTAATTTTCATAACCAGAACATGAATATGTTGACAAACTAATTTGTTTTCAATACTTAAAATGACCCCAATACAATTAAAATGCAGGATAACGATTTATTATATTGTGATTGCTTGTTTGATAGCTCTGTTGAACACTGTTTGTTTACTAGAAGAGTCAGCGTAACATTTGATTAGATAAAAATTATTCACTTTAAGAATACCTTATTTAGGCTTGCTGAAGATATTTGTCTCCTAAATTTCTTTTTATAGCAGAGAGAATGTTAGTCAATCAAGAGGAAGAGCAACATTCTAGAGCTTTGACCGAGGATGTAGATCTACCTTTATTTGATCTAGACACTATTATGAGTGCCACTGACAACTTATCTCCTGCAAATAAGATTGGAGAAGGGGGTTTTGGCCCTGTTTACAAGGTACTCTTGTAGTAACATTCTGATCAATTTAACCATGGCTTTACATGAACGGCTTAACTACTATTCCTCTTTTTCTATACATAATTTTATCTACCATGAACAAAGATTTTATGTTATAACAGGCTGTGCTCCCAACTGGGGAAGAAGTAGCCGTGAAGAGGCTATCCAAAGATTCAGGACAAGGAGTCATGGAGTTCAAGAATGAGGTCATTTTGATTGCCAAACTTCAGCACCGGAATCTTGTTAAGCTATTGGGATGTTGTATTCATAGAGAAGAGAGGATGTTGATCTATGAATACATGCCTAACAAAAGTTTGGAATTGTATTTATTCAGTAAGCTATATCTTCTATATTCTCAGTATTGTTTTTCTTATTTGTGTCTTTTTTTTTTTGCAAAATAAAGTTTAGCTTAACGCTCTAAGCAAAAACAAAATAAAAGGATTAACCTAATGCATGATGAGACAGATCAAACAAAAGGGACCACGCTCAATTGGCAAATGCGGTTTGATATTATAGTTGGTATTGCTCGAGGGCTTCTTTATCTTCACCGAGACTCAAGGCTGAGAATCATTCATAGAGATCTTAAAGTAAGTAATATCCTCTTAGATAGTGAAATGAATCCCAAAATTTCAGACTTCGGCTTGGCAAGAATCTTTGGAGGCGACCATAATGAAGTAACTACTAAAAGAGTAGTTGGAACATAGTAAGTACAAACTATTGTCTAAATTTTATACTTGGCTTCTATATTCCACTTCTAATCTGTTCTCCAAAATTACTTGCAGTGGTTATATGTCTCCTGAGTATGCAATCGACGGACTTTTTTCTGTGAAGTCTGATGTATTTAGTTTCGGAGTCATGGTGCTGGAGATACTAAGTGGGAAGAAAAACAGAGGATTTAATCATCCAGATCATGACCTCAACCTTTTAGGACATGTGAGCGCACACTACTTGGCAGTTCATCAAGTTTTTTATTATGCTTCATTGAGTAATCAAGTCTTTCTAAATTTCCATGTGTTGGATTGTTTTAGGCATGGAAATTATGGAATGAGCAGAGACCATTGGAGCTGATTGATGTTTTGGTGAAACATGTCAATGAATCAGAAGCAGTGCGTTGTATCCAAGTGGGGCTGTTGTGTGTCCAAAAACGCCCGGAAGAGAGGCCCTTAATGTCAGCAGTTCTCTTTATGTTGGATAGTGAGAATCCCTCGTTGCCTCAACCTAAGCAACCTGGATTTTATGTCGAAAGGGACTCTAAAGAGGTCGATTCCTCATCATCTTGGAATCAGCCATTTAATTCAACTGAACTAACTGTTACAAGGCTACAGGGGAGATGAGAAAAAACTCAAACTTGGTTTGTTGTACAGTTCTCCAAATGCTTAATTTATTTGATTTTCCATCTGGAAAAGTAGTACCTCATGTAGAAAATAGATTGTAGGTGTAAATTTCTCTCCAAACATTAAATTTTTGTCAATAGGTTTTTTTTTTCATTTTAAGCTGTGCTGGACAATGGCGACTTTTGAAAGAGACTGTCACAAATTTTCGAAAAATTTTGAATAATTTTTTTTTCTCAAAATATGTGTCAAAGTAAATTATTTTACTCACGTATAAATCAGACTTCAAAACAACATATTTTACATTTTTAGTACCGTAAATTATTTAAAATTTTACAAAAAAATTATGGGAGGTTTTAAATAATTATAATGTACGCCGTCATAAAAAAAATTTAGATTGTAATATATTCATGTGTCAAAAACACAAAAACAAATTGTTTTGAAGCTTATTTTAAATGTGCTTGAAATAGATGATTTTGAAGTCTGTTTTTGACCGTGTTTATCATTCAAAATTTCTTAAAAACTAGTAAAATATCTATTATAAATACAACGTACACCGTGATATAAAAAAAATTAAGTTATAAAGATAAAATCATAGTGGAACAAAATCTATATCCCTACAATAAAATTTTCGTATATATATATTACAGAGTGCATATCAACGCAAGGAAGGTCTAAATAGTAATATTTCGGATAAGTGGTCTATTTTATCTTTCAATTATTCCAAATGAGGAGCACACTTCTCATTTATTTATTTTGGAAAGAAGCACACTTATTGTTATTTTGGGTTTATGGTTTTTTTCGTATTTTGTTTTATTATTTATTTGCACATTATATTTTTGACAAATTACATTTTGGACATTTTATAAAATGGTTCAAATATATCCTAAATTTAATTTTGATGAAGAATAATTATGCTTTTATTATAAATTGTTGGTTTGTTGAATTATTTGTAATTTTAGTTCAAAAATCTTTAACCAAAACTAGATTTAGGGTTTAGTTGAACTATTTTACAATCAAATCATAAAGTCAAAACAAATGTTGGGACAAAAAAATATGAAGTTATGAACCCTATTATTTTGGCCAAAAGTCATATTATTAATATATTCTATCGAGTACTTTCCACATAATTAATTAAACATAAAATTTAATTGTCTTTAAAGAAAATATCTCAAAATTTTAAAATTGGATACTTAGATATTTCTTTAGCACGACTAAAACAAAAAAAATATCTTAACTAAAAAATATCTTGATGGTAGTTCTATGATTGCTCGATGGTGGCTCGATGCAATTCTTGTAAGAGACATAACTTTTTCCTCGGGTGTCCATTTGGGTGATTTTTTTTATTTTGGGTATTTTTTTTAGATCTACACATTTTAAATGCTCGCATACACATTTTCAAAGTTTAGAACTTGAAAACATACCAAAACATATCTCAAATCTCTCTGCCTAGCTGGCCTGAAAATCAGCAAACAATTGTTGCCAGTTATCAGGAGTTGGCTGAGGAATCTAACTCTAGTCATTCTCTTGACCTTGTCTATCATTTTGGCCCTGATCTTCCTGGCCAACTGATGAATCTATCTGCATTGGAAGCATATTATCAACTTAAACCTTGTTGCAATAGTCAATGCGGCCAGTTAGACAGTAATAACTAAACCTCTTGCCGTTCACGGTCCAAGATCAAACAGATATTCATCCATGTTCCACAATCATACAGATTAACATGTTGATTTATGATTATAACATTTAACAGTTAGCATTTATCAATTAACCATCATCAATTAACAATGCAAATAAGCATGTTCTAGCAATATCAGTACTAATAAACACGTTCTTGCTTATCATGCAGCAGTCAAGGCCCAGCCTTATTAATGTATCTCATGTAGACGGGTAAAGCATTTATATTCTATTTAAGCAGTTAAACATATAACCACATAAATAGTTACCAAACCATAAGTCGAGCTTGTCTTAAGTGGCGAGTGCACATGCCCAACCAGTCTACAGGAACCCTAAACCTTGGCACGCTCTGATACCAAGTTGTAACGCTCTGGTTACTCCAAGACCATTACTGTGGACTTTAAACAGTGCTTATTAACTCGCTAAACGAGTCATTTGGACGTGCATCTAGGTGTCATTAATAGGCTAAGGTGAAAAATCTCGATCAAAAGGAATGAATATATTTTATTTAAAACATTAAATTGTACATGGGCCAATAAAAGTGTTTACAAAGTTATTTACAATCCAAAATGGTTATTGTTAGGAAAATATGTATTTTGCCTCAATGGAAATAATAATAAATTACAACTCTATGCAATATATTACAAATAAATAATGATTGATTAAAAAGAGTTACAACTCTATAACTGAAAATTACAAATAAACAAAAAAAAATGAAGAAGATGATGAAGAAGAAGAGAATAGTAAAATACAACTCTAAGCAAAAGGTTACAAATAAAGTAAAGTGTTTGAAACAAACTCAAAGTAAAGTGTTCAAAACAAACTCAAAGAAAAGATTACAACTCTTGAACAAGAAATACAAGTAAATAGAGAAGAACAATATAAAGATGAAAAGCAATAAAATGAAAGAAAGGAACAAGAAACAAAAGATAAACGACTCTCACTCACATAACCAAAGTGAAGAGTGTTGGGGATCACCAACTTGAACAAGGTTTGAAACCTTTGTCCAAAAGCTTATTTCCCCCTAACTCAAGCACTAAGGGATCTCTCACAGATTATTAGAAATGCTTTATGGAATTATCAAGCCTCAAGGTGTTTCTAGCCAAGTGCTCTAATGGATAGAAATGTTATGTCTTACAAGTGAGCTATAGGCTCCTATTTATAGAGTTTAGAGATACCATTTGAATTTCAAATTCCACCAACCCCCATGGCTGTTACCAATGTTTAATGGGATTAATATGGAATTAAAAATGAGATTTTGGAGTTTTTTGAGCCGTTCAACAAAGATTGAAAAAACTGAAGAAAAAAAAATTGTCAGCTTTTAGCTTGTGGCCGCGGCCACCGACCATTTTCAGCACTAAAAAATGTGCTGTTTTTCCAAACGGTTCCAAACCCTCCCAAATGATTTTGTAACTCCCAAAACACATTATTGGGGTTTAAATCATATATCTAACAGTCATATCACATATGGATTTATGAAATTCATTTCAATATTGTGTAACAACAAATTTACACAATAAAGGGTAATATTTGGAAGTTACAAATTGGTAACACCAAATATGTTACATTATTTGAATATATCTCATATATCTAAATATTGTAACTCTCTATTATATGTTACAATATGTGACACTCTTTGTCACATTTATTTAATCTAAAACATTATATTATAATATAATATAATATAATATTACGTTATATTATATTATAAAATAATATAACAGTTATTACAGTGTAAAAATTACAACCAGCTGACCTAAGCGGCAAAAATAGGGTTAACCCCTAGTTCCTCTGAGAAACACCTTGGTTGTGGTGGTTAAGCGACCGCATATGTACACATCACCACCTAAGCTCTCCACTCAAGGCTGGGTGAGCTTTTCTTTCCCTTTACCTGCACCACATAGCACCTGTGAGCCAAGGCTCGCGTAGCCCTAATCAGATAGTGAGTCACACTTTGGACTTCACACCCTAATCAGATAAGTGACTATTAAGCCATACTCTGAATAGATGACTTATAAGTCTATCTCTAGATAGATGAGTAATAAGTGTATCTCTAGATAGATGAGTAATAAGTCTATCTCTGAATAGATGACTAATGAGTCTATCTTTAAAGCTCTGCACCCTAAGTCATGTGACGTTCAGTCACCTGAGCCTTTTGTCCCTGGCTCTACGTAAATAGCCTTTAGACTAGACAAGCGTTTTTAGTTTTCATCAAACTTGGGGTTAGTCAAGCATTTCATGCTCATGTTGATTATATCTAATTATTTCAGCCTGTGTTAAACAAATTAATGTCATTCTTGACTCTTAAGCCAATACCATACAACCAGTGCTCATATCACCGTTGAACTTGACTGGTAAGTCATAGCTTTAGGATCAATACTAAACACCATTGTCGTTCTCTGACTAATAAGTCAGTACCATACACAAATAAGCAAAGCTGTTATGCATTTATAATGCAATCAATGTCCATATATAAAGCACTCAACATGCTTCATCAATAACCATGCATGTCACATATTGGGTGCAGGTTTCTTACCTTTGGTTCGAGCATGAAATAATAAAAGAACGACCTTTGAGAACGATCGGTCCTTAAGTCCTTTAGCGGCCACTGTAACGCCCTGGCTACCCCAAGACCATTACGGTGAACGTTGAACCGTGAATTTAACTCGCCAACCGAGTTCTTTGGTTAAAATCGTGCTTCTAGGTGTTATTAATAGGTTAAGGTGGAAAACAAGTCAAAAGGAAATGATATATCTTATTTAAAACATAAAACTATTCATGGGTCCATCAAAACGTTTACAAGTCATTTACAACTCAAAATTGTCATTACAGTTTAAATTTATAACCCGCCGACCTAAGCGGCAAAAATAGGGTAAACCCCCTAGTTCCTCTGAGAACTCCTTGGCCGGGTGGTCAAGCGGCCGCATATGTACACATCACCACCTAAGCTCTCCACTTAAGGCTGGGTGAGCTTTTCTTTCCCTTTACCTGCACCACATAGCACCCATGAGCCAAAGCCCAACAAGAAAACTCAATACAACATGAATATAATATCTACAATGATCATAATATTCATTTAGGACTTTCAGTCCATGGTAGATGAGTGACAGTTGCAAAAGTCACTAAAGTGGGTTCCGTTCCCATTAGCCATATGACGATAGGGTCACCTGGGCTTTACAAATAAGTGATTCTTTCACTAGCTTAAACAGGACAGGTGCTTGATGAACTAGTCACCAACATAACTTACCGTGTGACCATAGAGTCACAACCATGGGATTCCACTCCCTAGCCATGTGACAAAACAGTCACCTAGGCCTTAGGCCCTGGCTCTGAGTAACTAGTCTTAGACTAGTCAAGTGCTTTAGTTTTCTTCGACCTTAAGGTCGGTCCAGCATTAATACCCCATATGAGTCATTCTGCGCTGATATCGATTAGATCTAATCTTTTGTCGGCTCTGCGTTCATGACGCTTATGCCGTTTCTGACTTTTAGGTTAATAACATGCCGCCAGTGTCGATCCTGAATAGTCAGTGCCATGCACATGTAAATAAGGTTTGCCAAGCATTTAATATGCAGTTATCGTCCACATTTAACAACCAACATGCCTCATTAATAACCACGCATGTCATATATAGGGTGCAGTTTTATTACCTCTAGTTTGAGCGAGAATTAGTATAGGAACGACTCTTGAGAACGATCAAACTTTTGATTCCTTAGCAATTACCTAACCATAACCAATTATAACCTCCATTAATGAAAATCAACAATAATAGGATTTGACTCAAACCCCTCTCTCGGGACCTCGAAAAGTACCCACACGGTGAGTAGATTCGATCTCGGGCCTTAAGGATTGAAACTCCAAGCCAAACACCCTTAAAAATGCACAAAACGAGATCTGATGGAACAGGGTAGCACCCCAGCGCTACCCCACTAGCGCCCCAGTGCCATTTCCAGAACCAAAACCGCCCAAGCACCCCTGGGTAGCTGTAACTCCCACTTCTTTCTACAAATGCATTATAACAATTATGAAAAATAAGAGAAGATATTTTATTCATACTTTTGAGTGCATTACAATGTTAATCGAATGCTAAAGCTATTAAGTAAAGTGGAAGAATAACTAATGAATGCGCAACTATAATATTCATGGGCATTTCATTAGTATAATACCCATAGAATGATGTTAAATACAAGCAAACAGTCACTAAAGTTATGAATAATAAAGAGAAATTCATGATTTGATGATGAATTTTATCTAGAAGGTTAAGAGATGAAGAAGTTGTGCAAGTAATTGGTTGAAGGAACAAATATTTATAGGACAAAAACTAGCCGTTATGACCGTTGGTGAATAGTGATCCGATCGTTGGAAACAATAACCTGACCGTTGGGGATATAACTGTATTTCTATTGTGGGAGTTTAACAATTCTAAGTTGTTGAAGTAACTAACGCATGAGAATAATTAATTTATGGATGTTAGAGAAACTTTTTCAGAAAAGTTTGTGAGTAAAAAATGTTGGACTAAGTAATATAAAAAGATTGAGAAATTTTTATTTTTTTACTATTCATCGGGTACTATTCATAGTGGGTCCCACATTAGGGTCCACATGGGTCTCACAGCGGGGTCCACCCCATGGGTCCCACATGTTGATGCAGTAGTGACACAGTGATGACTTAGCAAATTACTATGCTTGATATTTTGAATATTTTATTATTTTACTATGCTTGATATTTTAAATATTTTATTATTTTACTATGCAGCATAGTAACCCGATGTTTTCCTATAAATAGAGCCTTCCAGAGTTCATTTTTGAATTACGAAAAAATCTTTCTTTCTCTCACTCTGCCTAAAAATCTTCTTAACACTCTTTTAAAGTTTTAAATCTATAAAATCTAGGCGAAGTTCTGTCTGTAACACTAACCTACGAAGACCTTTTGGGTAAGCTCCTTCCCGAGCATTTCAGTTCAGTTATTTAACTATTATTTATATATAGATTATTTTACTATGCCTTTATAATGTCAAAATTTATATATAGATTGTTTTATCATGCCGTTATAATGCCAAAATTTATATATATATTATGCTACTATGTCTAAAAATTTATATATAAATTAATTTACTATGTCGTTATAATACCAAAAGTTACATATATAGATTATTTTACTATGTCGTTATAATGCCAAAATTTATTTATAGATTATTTTACTAAGTCGTTATAATGCCAAACGTTATATATAGATTACTTTACTATGCAGTTATAATGCCAAAATTTATATATAGATTATTTTACCATGTGGTCATAATTTACAATGCCAAAATTGAAATATAAACTATTTTTTTATGTATCTTTATAATACTAAACTTATATAGGCTATGGTCACACTTTGGACTATTATGGACTTTTATTATATGACCTTATTCCCTATTATTATAGACAAGTATTATGACCTGGATTTTTCCGTATGACCATAACCAAGACCACGACTTTTAGATCAGGACCTTGTCATGGACAACTATAGTATGACCATATGCCTGGACATAAAATAAGCAATAAAATAGGAAAAATAGAATAATAACAATTATAAGCTAACATTTCATAATGTAGATTTTATGTAAGTTAATAGTTTTTGTTTTTATCAGGAAGCTAACAATTTCGATTATTTTATCAGGACGCAAGGTAAGTAAAATCTTCATCTACAATACAAGTCTTTTAAGTGTCTTATGTGCATTTATATGCTTTATATGTTAATCTGCCATATTTTTCTTATGAATAAGTTATTTTCAAGAATGTTATATTTATTATGCATAAGCACGCTTAATCTTCACAGACAAGTTATTGAAAACGTTAAAGTAGATGTGCTGCTTGGGAGACCAAAGTCCCAAAAATGTAAGGAGGAATATGTACTTCCTTATATGATGAATGTTTATGAGGGAGAAATTCCCTATTATCATGTTTATGTTCAGGTGGGAATGTGGTTCTCTATATAATGCCGGCAGCAGCATCCTCTAGAGCCCAAAAGAAAGGAAAGTGAAAGAAAGAAAGAAAATACATATAACATGTTGCACGTTCATGCATATGAGGTAGTTATTCTGCTTACTGAGCCTTAGCTCATTAGACAATGTCTTGTATTGTAGGTAAGATGCATCAAATATAAATTGTTGATGAGTATACGTGGAGCCAACATGACTGTATATATGGGGCTGACCTGAAGGGAGTGGACTTCTGCTATGCTATTTTATAAATAAACGAGAAACTTGATTTTATATTTATATTTCATAAAAAGTATTTTGTGAACTTTGTAATTTACATAAAGCTTTTCAATTTATCAGTTGGATACATCTCTAATTCTACGTTAAGGTGTAGTAACGCCATGAAAATTATTTATAAAAGCATTAAGATTTGTATGTAAGATAAAAAATTTATTTAGTTGTAGGTATTGTATGGTTTGAAGTTATGAACATTAGTTTAAGTATTGTTTAATAAAGTCTTTTTTTTGTAAATTCAGAATTTCAGTATTGTTGTATTCAGGTTAAACTTTGTTTTTTACATTATATATATGTCTGTTAAGAAAGGAGATCGTTACAGTAGCGCTGTAGCGCCCCCTTGTGGGCGCTATGGTGCTACACCCAACCAGAAATGCCCCTAAACTTCTCCCCTTCGACTCCTCCATTTTCAACTTGATTCCAATGCTTCCAAACATCAAATTAAGATCCAAATGAACCCAAAAACCATTCCCACATGACCTAGGCATCACAACCCCAAGAACCCTAGCAAAAAACTCCAATCAAATCCATTCAGCCTACCTAGAAATCCCAGCTGAAAACCAACACAAAAACAGAGCAAACCAATGATTTAATGGCTAGAATCTTACCTCAAGCTCATATTATGATGCTCTTCAATGGTGGAACATAGTCCCAAGCCCTCAAGACTTACTTCCCAAGCTTTAAGCCTCAAGTTAAGCCAAAAAATCACAAAGGAAAAGGAAAAGGAAAAGAAAATAGGTACAGGAGGAAGTTTTCTATGCTCTGTTTTCTTCAGGTTTCTACAGCCCTCGATGGCTTTAAGCATATCACATGGTGAAAATACCCTTTTGCCCCTAGGTCACTTAAGGCTTTCTAAAGACTCCCAAGGGTAAAATCGTCATTTTCCACCTATTTCGATAATCGTAATTAACACTCTCCAATTCCCGTTATTCTCGATATTCTCAATTACCAATAATTCATATCCCGTTACCCTTTAATTCCCGGCAACACTCAAATCTCCAAATTACCCCGAGACTCGCCCCGAACTTAATCCCGCTATGACTAAACTGCTAATTTTCACTCCAAGATCATCTCATACCGAATGGCTCGAATAGATCCACATTATAATGTGGCCTCAACAATAGATCACCGACATGCATACAAATATACAAGTACGCCCTCAATGAGCCAAATTACCAAAATACCCTTGTAATGAAATGTGGACCCACATGCATGCATTTAACATCATATTATAATATAATTCACATAAACGTGCATATAATCATTTAATGACATAATAAAACAATTATGGCCCTCCTGGCCTACTAATCCAGCCAGTAAACCGCATTAGGGATTTCAAGACATTACAACCACCTAGTCATAACCAATATGAAATCCCATCAATAAACAATAAACAATAAAAGGTTCATAATCTAACACCTTGTTCCCGGGGCCTCAAATCGTACTAAAACAGTTAGTAGATTCGATCTCGAACCTTAGGAAATGAAACCCTGAGCCTAAACCCTTGAAAAACTCCTCCCTGGCACAAAAGGAAGGGGTGGGCCGTAACTTGGCCTAGTGAGTCGAGGCGCGCTTGCCTAATAGAGCCCATGGGAGGCTCTGGCTTGGGGTCCAAGTCGCAACTTGACCCAGCGAACCCAGCTCCCCTGCCCCTTTTCTCAATTCAAACCAGCCAAAATCTTCACCAATTAAATCCCAAAATCATAGCCAAGCATTACCACAACATATCCATCATTCAACCAACAAAACATAAGCTTTATAACATTTAAAACCTCATCAAATAACCAATTCTAATATCAAAACTCTCAAGCTCAAGAACTAACTCAAAAACAGAGCAAACCAGAAACTATGGCTGAAATCTTACCTTAAACACAGGTTTGAGTCCCTTCCAATGGCTGATCACTAGCCTAAAACCTCAAGCTTTGATTCCCAAACTTGAACCTTCAAGCTAAGCTTCAAAATTCCAAAGGAAAAGAGAGAAAGAGAGATGATCGAGAGGGATAGGAAAAAGTCTCTGTTTTGGCTTCTTAAACCTTCTACAACCAGCCACTTAAGTCTATCCAATGGTCGAAAGACCAAAATACCCCTAAGCCCATTTAATTCCTTTACAGCCACCCAAGGGAAAAACAGTCATTTCTCACTTTTCCCGCTAATCATAATTAACGTCCTCCAATTCCCGTTATTCCCAATATTCTCAAATAATAATTAAATCATGACCCATTACCCGTTCATTCCCGGTAATGTACTAAGCATCAAATTACCCCCAGACTTACCCCGAGCTTGGAAATTAATCCCGTTATGACCAAACCGCTAACTTGCGTTTTAGGATCGTCTCATGCCGAATAGCTCGAACATATCCACATTATAATGTGGTCTTATCCATATATCATAAACACGCACATAAATGTACAGATATGCAATTATCATTGTATATTCCACATAATAATGCATTTAATCACATAATTGCATAATAAATCAATTATGACCCTCCTGCCCCCTTAATCCAGGAATTAAACCACATTAGGGAATTTGGGACATTAGAGAGTCGATGGCAGGTTTGTAAGTCTCATAATCAAGACCTAGAAGAATTTTGTCAACAATGTCTTCATGATCGGTTTACCCATGGAAGCCAAGCGATCAGTACAAGTTTTGATGGCTTGTATATATTCAGAGATAGTTTAAGTATTTTTGGAGATACTAGAGAGATGATCTTTGATTTGTTTTAGATGGCCACGAGAGGGATTGGCATAGGTTGTGGCAAGAATGGCCTAAGCTTCATGAGCAGTTTTTGTTTGAGAAACAAAAGGAACCAAGTTTTGGGGCAGGGTGCCAATGAGAGCCTAGGAGAGTGGGATCATTTTTGTTGGGAATTTGGATTTGATTAGTGGCCATCATGAGTGAGCTGAGAGGAAGCATGTAACGCCCTGGCTACCCCAGAACAGTTACGGTGAACAGTGAACTGGAAATTTGACCCGCTACCCGAGTCCTTTGGTTAAAAACGTGATCTAAGTGTTATTATCAGGTTAAGGTGAAAAACCAGTAAAAAGAAAGGATACATTTCATTAAGTAAATAAATTGCTCATGAGCCTTTCTAAAACGTTTACAAGTTGTTCTTAATAAAAAAAAAAAAGATCGCTACTGTTTCAAATTTACAATCCTCGCCGGCCTAAGCGACAAAAATAGGATAAACCTCTAGTCCCTCTGAGATCTCCCTGACCGTGGTTGTCAGGCGGACCAATATGTACACAACATCGCCCAAGCTCTCCACTCAGGGTTGGGGGAGCTTCTCTTTCCCTTTACCTGCACCACATAGCACCCATGAGCCAAGGCCCAGCAAGAAAACATAATAAAGCATGATATAATATCAACAATGATCATAATAACCATTCAGAACTATCAGTCCATAACAGATAGGTGACAGTAGCAAAAGTCACAAAAGTGGGTACAGCTCCCTCTAGCCATGTGACGTTAGGGTCACCAGGCTTAACGGATAGGTGATTCTTTCATAAGTTTGATTAAGATAGGTGCATGGTGATTGGTCACCAACATAACCTTCCTCCCGACTCTAGAGTCGTAACTATGGATAGCGTCCCCTAGCCATGTGACAAACAATCATCGGGGCCATATGCCCTAGCTATAAACATCTGGTCTTAGACCAGGCAAGCGCTTATAAGTTCTTCGACCTTAGGGTCGGTCCAGCATTAATGTCATAGAGCCATTCAATGCATGATCATCGACCTTAGGGTCGGTCCTTGACTAGTCAGTACAATAGACAAGTAATCCACATTCACTAGCATTTAATATGCAATCCATGTCCACATATATCAACCAACATGCTTCAATAACAAACCATGCATGTCATATACATATACAGGGTTCAACTGTATCCATACACTGTTTTCTTACCTCTGGTTCAAGTATAAGTTATTATATGAACGACCCCTGAGAACGATCAATCTTTAAATTCCTTGCTGGTCACCTGGTCATAACCAAAATATAGGATTCATCAATAAAAATGATAACAGAGGGTTCCCAAACTAAAACCTAGCCTCCGAGACAGCAAACACTACTCAACCGGGTACTAGGTTCAACCCTGAGGCCTAAGGCTTGAATCTCCAAGCTAAAAACACCATTTTGCCCAAAATGACTGTAACGCCCTGGTTACCCCAGAACAGTTACGGTGAACGGTGAACCGGAAATTTGACCTGCTACCCGAGTCCTTTGGTTAAAAACGTGATCTAAGTGTTAATATCAGGTTAAGGTGAAAAACCAGCAAAAAGGAAAGGGTATATTTTATTAAGTAAATAAACTGCTCATGAGCCTTTTTAAAATGTTTACAAGTGGTTTGTAATACAAAAGAGTCGCTACAGTTCCAAATTTACAATCCCTGCCGGCCTAAGCGGCAAAAATAGGGTAAACCCCTAGTCCCTCTGAGAACTCCTTGACCGTGGCGGTCAAGCGGCCCTGTATGTACATCACATTGCCTAAGCTCTCCACTCAAGGCTGGTCAAACTTTTCCTTTCCTTTACCTGCACCACATAGCACCCATGAGCCAAGGCCCAGCAAGAAAACATAATAAAACATGATGTAATATCAACAACGATCATAATAACCATTCAGGACTATCAGTCCAACAAGTAGGTGACAATAGCCAAAAGTCACAATAATGAGCATCGCTCCTTCTAGCCATGTGACGATAGGGTCACCAGGGCTTAACTGATAGGTGATTTCTTTCATAAGCATGTTCAGGACAGGTGCATGGTGATTGGTCACCAACATAACCTTCCTCACGACTCTAGGGTCGAAACTATGGACAACGTCCCTTAGCCACGTGACAAACGATCACCGGGGTCATATACCTTGGCTATAGTCTTCTGGTCGTAGACCAGGCAAGCGCTTATAAGTTCATCGACCTTAGGGCCGGTCCCGCATTAATGCCATAGAGCCATTCAATGCGTGATCATCGACTTTAGAGTCGGTCCCTGACTAGTCAGTGTCTTAAACAGATAATCGACATTCACTAGCATTTAATATGCAACCCATGTTCTCATGTATCAACCAACATGCCTCAATATCAAACCATGCATGTCATATACCTGTACATGGTGCAACTGTAATCATACACCGTTTTCTTACCTCAAGTTCGAGCGAGAAGTATGATAAAGACGACCCCTGAGAACGATCGACCTTTTAGTTCCTTAGCGGTTACCTAATCACAACCAATTTTAACCTCCATTAATGAGAATCCACAATGATAGGGTCTTAACCTAAGCACTACCCTCGGGACCTCGAAACATGCCCACACGGTGAGTAGATTCGATCTCGGGCCTTAAGGATTGAAACCCCAAGTCAAAATCCCTTAAAAACACTCAAAACGGGGTTTGGAAGGAACAGGGTAGCGCTACAGCGCTCAACCCCTAGCGCCACAGCGCTCTACTCAGAACCTCCCAAGCGCCAGAAAGCCTCCTGAGGAGCGCTATAGCGCCCTAGGGTGGGTGCTGTAGCGCTACCTCCAGGCCCAAACACCCCTGAACCGACCTTCTTCAACTTCTTCGATTCTAACTCGATTCCCAAGCTTCCAAAGCCTATTCTTGATGCCAAATAAACCCAAAAACCATCCTAACACACCCCAAACATCACAAGCATGGGAACCCTAGCCAAAACTCCCAACAAAAACCATGAATTCATCCTAGTAATCTCAGCTGCAAAACAAACCAAAACAGAGCAAACCAGAGAAAACCATGGTTAGAAACTTACCCAAAGCTTGGCTTATGATGGTCTTCAATGGTGGAACACACTCCCAAACTCCCAAGGCTTGCTTCCCAAGCTTGAATCCTCAAAATTGGTTCAAAAACCATAAAGAACAGTGAGGAGAAGAAGGTACGGGAGAACTCTAAAGTATACTCTGTTTTTCCATCATTTTCTTCAGTCACCAAGTGTTATATCTATCCTAGGGGTGAAATGTCCATTTTACCCCTAGGTCAATCAATACTTTCTAAAGGCTCCCAAGGGCATTTTCGGTACTTTCCTCCTAATTTGTTAATCATAATTAACGCTCTCCAATTCCCGCTATTCTCAATGTTCTCAAATACCAATAATTCACATCCTGTTACCCTTTATCTCCCGGTAACTCTCTAATCATCAAAATCACCCCGAGACTCAACCCAAGTCCCGACACTTAATCCCGTTGTGACTAAACCGCTAATCAATATTCTACGATCGTCTCACGTCGAATAACTCGAACAAACCCACATCATAATGTGGTCTCAGCATATATCACTGACATGCATACAATTAACATTATATTATAATATAATTCTCATAAACATGCATAAACACGTTTAATGGCATAACTAAACAATTATGGCCCTCCCGGCCTACAAATCCAGCCGCTAAACCACATTAGGGAATCCGGGGCATTACAATGACCTTAAGGGCCGCAGCCCTTCCCTGCTGCGCCGCGGCGCGCTCCTCAAACAGAGAGGGCCTTCCCTGCCAGACGCCAAGGGCCGCGGCGCACCACAGCCGCGCCGCAGCGCCCAGCCCAGACCAGCAAAAATGACAGCACACAAACTCAATTTTTCCCCTGCATTTTTCCTCTCAAACCAGCCCTTCAAACCAACTCCAAACCTCCTCCAAACACACAATTAAACCCCTAAACATCACCCATAACTCACCCTCATCAAAACCCAATCAAACATACACATAAACTCCTCTTGATTCCCACTTTCTACATCAAAAACCATAAGCTGAAAACTAAAAGGAAAACAGAGTACAACCTGAATTCAATGACTAGAACTCACCTCAAAACCAGCTTTGAACCTTCCTCAATGGTTGAATCAAGTTCACTAACCCAGCCCTTGAATTTCCTAGCTTGAAACCCCACCTTGAGCTCAAAATTCCAAAGAAGAAAATGGATAAAGATGGTGTACGGGAAGGAAGAAGACAAGCTCCTATTTTTGGTTCTATTGTTTCTACAGTCCTCTAAAGTCATATATATCCAAACCCCAAATGACCAAAATACCCTTAAGTCACTTAAAGCCTCTAAAACCATTTCAAAGGTAAAATTGGTACTTCCCACTTATCCCGTTAATCATAATTAACGCTTCCCAATTCCCGCTAATCTCAATACTCTCAAACTCCAATAATTCATATCTCGTTACCCTATTATTCCAGGTAACGCTCTAATCATTAAAAACACCCCGAGACTTACCCCGAGCCCCGAGCTTAAGCTTGTTATGACCAAACCGATAAATCATGTTTAAAGATCGTGTAATGCCCCGATTTCCCCGATATGTTTAACGGCGTGAATAGTAGGCCGGGAGGGCCATACTTGCTTAATTGTGTTATTAATTGATAAAATGCATGTATATGTTGATTATATTATGATATGATGTGAAATGCATGCATGTGAGTCCATATTTTTAATTACAGGGGTGTGATGGAAATTTGGCCCGTTGAGGGTAAATTGTTCATTTGGATGCATGTTGGTGATATATTGTTAAGGCCACATTATAATGTGGATTTGTTTGAGCTATTTGGCATGAGACGATCTCTAAGTGTTAAAGTTAGCAGTTTAGTCATAACGGGAATAAGTTCGAGGCTCGGGGTGAGTCTCGGGATGTTTTAATGATTAGAACGTTGCCGGGAGTAAAAGGGTAACGGGACATGAATTATTGGTGTTTGGGAATTTTGAGAATAGCGGGAATTGGGAAGCGTTAATTATGATTAA
Source organism: Humulus lupulus (assembly GCF_963169125.1). NCBI lineage: Eukaryota > Viridiplantae > Streptophyta > Magnoliopsida > Rosales > Cannabaceae > Humulus > Humulus lupulus. Next base: position 3,945,448 of record NC_084800.1, read on the forward strand.
CGGTATAGGTTCGAAAGTACCAACTTTGCCCTTGGGAAGGCTTTAGAAACTTTTAAAGACCTAGGGGTATTTTAGTCATTTGGGTTTGGATTTATATGGCTTTGGATGGCTGTAGAAACAGAACAGAAAAACAGAGCAAGAATTACCCTTCCCGTACATCCATTTCTCTTTTTCTTCCTTTGAAGTTTTTGGTCCCAATTTGAAGGTACAAGCTAGGAAATCAAAGCTTGGAGGTTGTAGACTTGGTCCATCCATTGAAAAGGACTTTAAATCCATTTGAGGTAAGAATTCATCCATGAAAAACAAGCCATACTCTGTTTTACTTTATAGTTTTCAGCTTATAGTTTTGGTGTGGATAGTTGGAATCAATGGGAGTTTTTGTGTAAGATTGATTGGGTTTTGATGAGGGTATGATGTAGATGAGGTTTAGGGGTTGAATTGGGTGTTTGGTAAGGTTTTGGATTGGTTTGGAGGGTTTGGTTTCAAGAGAAATCGCAAAGAAGATGAACCAGGAAGTTTCTAGTCTGTTATTGGCGCAGCAGCGCTATTCAGGGCTCAGAGATGGGCTCTCTGACTTGGAAATAGGGCTGCAGCGCCATTTATTAGGGCTGCAGCGCCACTCACAGGGCTGCAGCGCCATCTGATGGGGCTGCATCGCTAGTCCATTTTTCAGCAAACACATTTTAGGGCTCGGAATGATCCTTAAGGTTCGGGGTTTGGTTCCTTTGCCCCGTTTGAGTATTTTAAGCACCCCGAGAGTGGGGGATTGATCCCGGGAGTGTGGTTTTAGATTGTAAACTATTTATTAATTTATTTTATTAATGGATTATAATTGGTTATGATTAGGTAACCGCTAAGGAATATAAAGGTTGATCGTTCTCAGGGTTGTTTTTCAAATTCATTCTCGCTCGAACCAGAGGTAAGAAAAATGCACCCCAAGTGTGGCATGCATGGATATTCATGAGACATGTTGGTTGTGTTAATATGGACTTGGATTGAATAAAGAATGTTTAGCATATGTTGCTCACTTACGCATGGTACTGACTCATTAGTCAGTTTTGGCAAAGGTGCTAGTATCAACTGTGAAGCTGTGACTTATTAGTCAGGTTCGACAGTGGTATTGGGCACTGGTCACATTGCGCTGACTCATTAGTCGGGACGGCCTTAGCGTGTATCACGCAAGCCAACAGAGATTGGATCTAATCGACCATCAGCATTGAATGACTCAAAGAGCATTAATGCCAGTCCGACCCCGAGGGTCGATGATTGAAATAAGCGCTTGAAGGCTAGTGGCTTACCTAGCAGCCACTCTCCCACTTGAGATTGGTGACTTGCTTGTCAGTCACTCAGTATGGTTTACCAGAACCTGTTGAAGGCTAGTGGCTTACCTAGCAGCCACTCTTCCATTTGAATTAGTGACATGCTAGTCAGTCACTCAGTATGGTTTATCAGAACCTGAAGTGATATTCACTCACTTGCTTGAAAGCTTTATGCTCAGTGTGATTATAATGATAATCATTTGATAATGCTATTGAAAAGTGTTATGTTTTCTTGCTGGGCTTTGGCTCATGGGTGCTATGTGGTGCAGGTAAAGGGAAAGAAAAGCTCACCTAGCCTTGAGTGGAGAGCTGATGTGGTGTTGTGTACATATGCGGCCGCTTAACCACCACGGCCAAGGAGTTCTCAGAGGAACTAGGGGGTTTACCCTATTTTTGCAGCTTAGGTCGGCGAGATTGTAAATTTTAAACAGTAGTGACCATTTTGCACTGAGAACAACTTGTAAACGTTTTGTTTAGCTCTGCAGAGCAGTTTGTAATAAAAATCTCCATTTCCTTTTTACTGGTTTTATACCTTAACCTGTTAATTACACGTAGAGCACGTTTTTGACCAAAGGACTCGGGTAACGAGTCAAATTTCCGGTCCACCGTTCACCGTAACTGTTCTGGGGCAACCAGGGCGTTACAGATCGTCTCATGCCGAAATACTCAAACCAATCCACATTATAATGTGGTCTCACAATATATCATTGACATGCAAACAAGTATACAATTATACCCTCAACGGGCCAAATTACCAAAACACCCCTGTAAACAAATGTGGACCCACATGCATGCATTTACCATCATATAATAATATAATTCTCATAAACATGCATAAACCCATTTAATGGCATAATTAAACAGTTATGGCCCTCCCGGCCTACTAATCCGTCCATTAAACCATATTAGGGAATCCGGGGCATTACAAAGCAAACATAGGGAAAAAAAAAACAAATATAGGATCAGATTGCTCTGATACCATGTAAGATAATGGAAGACATGTGCATGCTTTACATTGATAATGAATGTTTTTTTAAATAGGCTTACAGAGTAACAGAAAAAAGAGATATACAAGCTAATAATTTAAAATATTAGATATAATGCTAATTATATTGACTACGTCTTAATGCTATATGTAATAACAATATTGACTAAGTAATACAAACGCTAAAAGAGATATATACAAGCTAATAATTTAAAATATTAGATATAATGCTAATTATATTGACTACGTCTTAATGCTATACGTAATAACAATATTGACCAAGTAAATACAAACGCTAAGAGCACTCCCAATGGAGTATTTATAATACACTTTCTCTATAATATTCAGCTAAATCTCACAAAAACATCTTCCAATCAGCTTCTTTATATATATATTTATAATAAGAACTCTAATTAATCTATATCTGTATTTATATATCTTTTATATAATATTTTAATATTGTGTTTTTTTATAAGCTTTCTCTTTCCTATTTAGTAAATATTTATTATTATTTTTTTAATTATTTTATTTTAATTAATAAAATAAATTTTAAAATATAAATTTTAAATAATGTAGAGAAATATATAGATAATATCTACGGCATAAAATAAAAATTTATGGGAAAATAAAAAAAAGGTAAGAATTTGAAGAAGTATTTAAAAAAATAGAGGTAGGACTACAACAACTTGACGGAAATACAAGTGTATCATTTATCTTCAACACTAACTATTTATTTAATAAAATAAGTCAAATATTAAAATATCACTAGTCCCGTCAAGTCCAAATCCCATGAATGATGCTGGAATTCAAAATTGTCAACCAAGAAAATGTTTTCTTAGCCCACCCAAATGGACGATGACTGTTTGATCATTACAATTTTGCAGAAATGAGAACCCAGAAAATGTTGATGTATTTTACTTTGCTTCTTCTCATCGTACTTCCATTGTGCTTTTGCACATCAAGGTACACCATATTAACACCAGGCTTACCTATCAAGGTCGGTGACTCTTTATTCTCTAGACAAAATAAGTTTGAGCTTGGCTTCTTCAACCCAGGAAACTCAACCAATTGGTATCTGGGAATCTGGTACTCTAATATACCCGGAAAGACAGTCGTCTGGGTTGCAAACAGAGATAATCCAATAAACGACACCTCAGGCGTTCTCACAATCAACACAGATGGAAAACTCATTCTCTATAGTCACAATAACAGTGACACCCCCATATGGTCTTCCAAATTTGCTTCTGTCCAAGCTACTCGCAATATTTCAGTTCGGCTTCTGGACAATGGAAACTTGGTTGTAGTCCAAGAAAACGACAACGAAACTCCTTTATGGCAAAGCTTTGATTATCCCACAGACACATTTTTTCCAGGTTTGAAACTCGGGCTAAATCGGAAAACAGGGTTGAAATGGTTCATAACATCTTGGAAGTCTCAAGATGATCCGGGAACTGGTGACTACTCATTCAAAATAGACCTTACCGGCTCACCCGAATTCTTTCTGTTCAAGAATTCGACTAAGTTTTGGCGAAGTACTCCATGGCCATGGAAGACTGAACTCTCCACATTAAAGTTATCCGATGAAACGTACAGTTATGTGGACAATAGAGACGAAATATCTTACACATTCTTTCCGTCGGAACCGTCCGCAATAATAAGAACTGTGGTGAATGAAACGGGCTCTCTCCAATTCTTGAAATGGAATCAAGAAAATGGTGGATGGAAAGAGATTTGGGCATCACCTAAGTACCGGTGCCATGGGTACGGAGAGTGTGGCGCGAACAGCAAATGCAGTCCGGACAATATTAATCGATTCGAATGCGAGTGCTTGCCGGGATACGAACCCAAGTCTCCGACGGATTGGAATGGAAGAAATGCATCGGATGGTTGCGTGAGAAAGCTGGGGCAGTCATCAATGTCATGCATAAACGGAGAAGGGTTTTCAACGGTGGCGCGTGTTAAGCTTCCTGATACGTCAAAAGCAGCTTTGCGGTGGGAAACGAGCGTGAGTAGTAGCAGAATGTGTGAAGAATTATGCTTGAGGAATTGTTCATGCACAGCTTTTACGAGCATAGAAAACAATAATGGAGAGAAGACAGGTTGCTTCACTTGGTATGGAGAATTGTTAGATATTGTGGAGTATACCGATTCAGGTCAAGATCTACATATTCGTGTAGATTCAATTTATTCAGGTAAAGGGTATTTTCTTCTCTGTTTTTTCCTTTCTGATTTGCTCTCCAAAGATCACCAGAAATGCTATACCATACTTGTTCTTGTTTTTTGATCATGCAGTAGAGAATACCAGTAAAGGGAAAGCTTTTTTTAGAAAAAGAGTAGTATGGGCTGTTCTGATATCATCGTTTGCGGTCACTCTGATACTCAGCCTTGCTTTTATTTATTGGCGGCTAAAGAAAAAACAGAAGACTAAATGTAAGGGAGAGACTTACTCATCTTCCCACATATTACCAAGTGATTGTTCATAACTTTTATTCAATGGTATAACTAACATTTATAGCGGTAGCTGATTTTAGCAAGATTGCTAAAACATTGTGTTGGCAGATGAAGATGCAAAAAACATGGGAGACCCTGATTTGCCGTTCTTTCCTCTTAGCACCATACTAGCTGCCACGGACAATTTCTCTCAGGCTAACAAACTAGGACATGGTGGTTTTGGCCCTGTTCATAAGGTAGTCCCATCAATTACATGGACCAAGAATTATGAAACTACATTATTCAACTCTTGGTTTTTATGGTTGGTTTCTAGTAAACTAGGACAGTAATTCTAGTTTGATCACCACTCTCCCAAAAAGAATATAATATATATTGATCGTGATCGGGTTATTTTTAATACTGGGTCATGTTTTCAGGGCCAACTTTCTAATGGACAAGAAGTGGCAGTAAAAAGATTGTCCAAGAGTTCGGGTCAGGGGTTGGAAGAACTGAGAAATGAAATCATGTTGATTGCAAAACTTCAACATAGGAATCTTGTGAAACTCTTGGGATGTTGCATTGAGTGTGAAGAAAAGATTTTAATTTATGAGTACTTGCCTAACAAAAGCTTGGATTCCTTTATATTTGGTATGTCTTCCAATTTCCAAACAATGATTATTCTTTTATATGTACATTCTTAGCTCACCATGTTGGAAACAAAATTATAATCTGAACTATTCCGAGCTAAGTTTCTCGATACTGATTTATGGGAAAGCTAAATGAAATTCTTCATGTAGACCCAAGGAGAAGAGCGTGCCTGGATTGGAGAATGCGCTTTAATATTATAATTGGGGTTGCTCGTGGAGTACTATATCTTCATCAAGATTCAAGATTGAGAATCATTCATAGAGATTTGAAAGCTAGTAATGTTCTACTAGATGACGACATGAACCCAAAAATTTCAGATTTTGGCATGGCTAGAACATTGAATGGGGAACAGATTCAAGATAAAACAAGGAGGATTGTTGGAACATAGTAAGATAGCTATCTACATTTAAGCTCAATGATCAAAAGGACAAATACTAATTAAGATTTTCCATCTTGACCATAACTTGATTAATGTTATGTGTTTGTTTTAATGCAGCGGTTACATGTCGCCAGAATATGCAATGTTCGGAAAATTCTCTACCAAGTCCGACGTTTTTAGCTTTGGGGTGCTATTGTTGGAGACCGTAAGTGGTATGAAGAACCAAGATTACTGTGAGGGAGACACTTCAATCAACTTAATAGGGCGTGTAAGTAAATTATATCAAATCCTCTAAGATTGAGCTGTTTAAGTTTAGTTCTTATATTCTGACTCTGCATGCATGATCTTAACAAACACAGGTTTGGGAACTATGGAAAGAAGAAAGAGGGTTAGAGATTGTGGATTCATTGCTGGAATCTTACGATTGTGAAGAAGTTTTGAGATGCATTCAAGTGGGGCTTCTTTGTGTGCAAGAAAACATAAACGATCGACCGATGATGTCAGTAGTGGTTCTCATGTTGAGCAGTGAAATAGCTTTGCCTTCTCCTAAACAACCTGCATATGTGCTGAGGGAATATAGTAGCAAAGATATAAATGGTTCAGAATTTGAAGATCAAGGACCATATTCTACAAATCAAGTGACAATTACAACTGTCATAGCACGCTGACCATTTGCTTTCTTCCTTGAGAATTAAATATAATTAGGTAGGAAGTGTGTCCATATTGTACTAGCGTACCATTCTTTCTCATTCTCTGTTATATCTTTACACTCTCCTTTAATGGCAGATGATATATCTCTTTAGCATTAGGATAAATATGCTTCCAAGCTTCTCCATGGATCTAACTCTATATGTTACGAAAATATGTATTGCCTCGATGGAAATAGTAAAAAGACCTTACAACTCTAAGCAAAATATACAAATAAACAAGATTGATTAAATAATGTTACAACTCTATGACTGAAAAATAAAAATAGAATATGTTATCACTGTTTCCTTCCGGGCGCCCGGGTCCACGCTTCCGCCCGCGGGCCGCCCGAATGAGTTGGGCCCAAACTGGGCCCGTTTGGCAAAGAGTAAAATAGACATTGGCAACCCAAGTCTAGATGAGGCCCAAAGGGCATCCGGGGAGTGTCGTCCGGGACGGTCATACGGGAGAGGGTGTGAGCGTGGCTTCCGGTAATGACAGTTGGGAACGCAGTGGATGATCCCGGAGCCTGGTAAATGGTCCGGGATCCTGGTGGAATAGTCTGAGCACCTTGTAAACGGTCCGGGCTCCTAGTAAATAATCATGGCCCCTGGTAAACGGTACGGGACCTTGACGAACGGAGGGGGACGTGAGTAAACGAACCCGGGTCGGTTGTCCGAGGTTGGCAAGGTAAAGCGTCTGTGACCCTGACTTCGTCCCATGAAGCGTGGGGGGGGGGGGGGGGGTTACCCCCACGCTTCACCTGCAGAAAAGGCTACTTTGGGATTGTACGCCGTTGGTTCAGACCTGCACCGCCACTACTCTGACCGATCTTGTCCCTTGAATCTGCCTCATAACCCGAGATGCCCAGACCAAAGCCCCAACTTGTCTTGTGACAGATGTGGTTTGGGCCGGCCTAGTGGGCTCAGATTAGTGTATTTTCTGTGTATTAATCCTTTGTATTGGGCTTCCATTAGAGAAGCCAGCAGTATTTATACCCTTATTGGGCCCGAGTCAGCCCGGCCCAAGTTTAGTGCACCCGTAAACCTATAAATACAGGTAGTGGGGCATCGGGCAAGGGGGACCTCTGGCTGGTAACAGTTACTCTGCTGAAACTTGTAGAAAACTCCATTGTTGTAGATTCTCTAAGCTCTAATACAATAGTCTCGTGGACTAAGGCTCATTAACGCCCCAACCACGTAAAAAACCTTGTCTTTATTCCATAAATCCGTTCTTCTAAGCTCTCTAATATTCTATAATTAAGGTTTCCGAAAAACTCGGTAAACATTTTGGTGCTTTCATTGAGAGCCTGAGAAAGCTAGAGTTGATCTCGAACATCTGCAACAATGGTGAACACAAGAGACACCACTTTCGACCCTACTAACCAAGAACTAGGAAATGGAGAGCCACTGCCCAACCAGCCTCTTCCTCAGAGTCCACCTGAGGACGCTCCCCATCAGATGTCCCAGCCCGACGAGTCGCAGAACTATGAAGGTGGAGCGAATTACAAGGAGGACTACTATGAGGAAGAGGGAAATGAGGGGGAATACCATGACCTAGAGCCTGAGGATCCCGAGATCCCAGAAGGAGTGGACCCCAACCAGGAGGATCCGGAGGTGACGAAATTGAGGCGGCAAATTCTGGACCAAGAAGCCAGGATTTCTGAGCAGAAGGAGGCTACTCGGCGGAAGCAAGAGTCCCTCCAAGCCTTACAAGCTTTCATTGCCGCCCATGGTTCGGCGGCTAATCCCCCAGTTGTCCTGCCTCCGGGAACGCAACCGCCAGCTCCGCAGGCCAGAAATGGCGCCCTTGAGGACGCGAGCCCGATCCCTCCTCAGGGACAAGCTCCCGAGCAAGGCCCGGGAAACCCGGACCGAGAGAAGAGGAAAAACCCTCCCGTCTAGAAAGCCGGGACCCGTCCCCGACCACTCCCTAGGAAAGAGAAGGTGCGCCCCGTTCTAGGACAAGTCCACCCGACCAATCCACAAGGGACGCAGCCACAGGGTACCAGGCCCTGGTATTCCCCAGGGCAGGTCGGACGGGAACGGTCTTTACATCCCAACGCTTCAGTGAAAAAAAGCCGCTAGGAGCGCCCACATAATGACAAGCATCACGCCATCAGCTCTGGGGACGATACGTCCCAGGTAGACCTGCGCGACGGGCTGAATGCTCGAAAGGAGCGGGCCCGCAAGGAAAAGATCCGCCCCCGAGATGGCGACCTTAGAAATGACCTCAACGATAGGAGGAATGAGAGGGTTCCCTTAGAATATGGTGTGGCCAGGCAGCTCACGGAGCAGTTGGCCGCCTTGAAAAAAGTCACGGACCGCCTGGTCCGAAAACAGGAAGGAGCGGAGACCGATTCCGACGAAGAGGATAAGGAACCCTGTGCGAGGCACATTCTTGGCGCTCTGGTCCCCAAGGGATTCAAGATGCCGAGTCTAACTGCCTACATCGGGAACACCGACCCCTGGGATCATCTGTCCCGGTATAACCGATTAATGACCGTGGCCCATGTCAGCGACGACGGCAAGTGCCTCTGTTTTTCAATCACTCTAGGTGGGCCTGCAGAAGAATGGTGGAAAAGACTCAAGCCAAGATCCATCCAATCCTAGTCAGGACTACAGTCAGCGTTTCACAAACAATTTGTGGCTGCTATGAGAATGGACATGAAAATCAGTGCCCTCGCCAATATTAAACATCTCCCCATGGAGACATTAAGAGCCTACATCCAGCGTTTCACCGAAGAGGCCTCCAAGACCAAGGTGGACGATGGGCAGCGCCTGGTGGCGCTGCAATCCGGGATTCGGGCCGGATCCCCCCTTTGGGACGATATGCAGCGTAGCAAGGCGGCTACCCTAGAGGAGTTCATAAGGAGGGCCCAAGGATTTATTAACTCGGAAGAGGCCCAGATCCAGGCGTTCGGATGGCAGCCGGCACCTCAGCCCAATGCCCAAGCATTTCTGGGGTACGGGGTGCAGTTTCCGGCACAGCAATACGTCACTCCCCCGCTTGCACCAGGATCGGCAGCCGCGCCTGGGATGGCCTTCTCCACGCCCACAGTATATGGCCCTGCCTCTTCGGGTTACGCCCTGGCCCAGGCCACCCCTTTTTCCGGATACGGAGTCGCACCGATTGGGTACAACACTGTCCCTGTTGGAGCCTAGTCGTCCCAGGCTGGAGGAACTGAGGCGAGTGTGAACCCCTCTCGGGGGAAAAGTTCCGGCAAGGGCCAAAACCAGTCCGAGCCGGCTAAGAAGGGCAAGAGGGGCTACGAGCCCCAATACTCGGAATACACCGACCTAGTAGACACCAGGGAGAACATCTTCCTGGCCACGGAGAGAGTGGTTCATTACCGGAAGCTGACCCCCATGTTCAAAGGAGGAAGGAATCCGAGAGATACTAGCAAGCGGTGCGCCTACCAAAAGGAGGTGGGCCACACGACTGAAGAATGCTAACACCTTAAGGATGAGATCAAAAATTTGATCAAGTTGGGGCATCTCCACCAGTGGATCAGGATGCCCGTGGGAGTTCTGGGCCTGTCAGCAGTCCCCGGAAAATTCACGACCCCGGGTGCACCTGGAGCGTATCCGCCTTAGGGAGGGTACACAAAGGGTCTAGCAGCGCAAGCCCGTCAGGGGGTCCCCGCTGTGCAAGCACCCGGGCCTGGAATGCCCTATCCGTCCGGGACCGCGCCCCCTCGAGTAGATGGCCTTGTGGCCACCATCTCAGGCGAGCCTCATCTAGGAGGGTCGTCCCGGAACGATAAAAAACGCTACCTTAGCGAGCTCGACCACGATCAAGAGGTATACGCTTGGGTCCAGGCCCCGGCTCAGGGCCCGAAGCTGATGAACTTCCCTATCACCTTCATGGAAGACGACGCCAATAACGTCCATTTCCTGCACCATGACCCTCTGGTCATAGACGCCAAGATCTCTAATAAATTGGTGTCCTGGGTGCTGGTGGATGACGGAAGCTCCGTCAACATTCTGTTCAAGCCCACATTCGTCGCGATTGGCTTAACCGAAACAGAGCTGGCCTCATGCCCAACCCAGATCTATGGCTTCAACAGGGACACAATACTCCCTATGGAAAAAATCCAGTTGCCCGTAACTTTGGGGAACAAGATGCTATGCTCATTCAAGTTCTGTACATTCGTAGTAGTGGACTGTCCCACTGCTTATAATATCATTTTCGGTTGGCCCGCATTGGTCGAGTTCGGGGCTATCACCTCCATCCGTCATCTATGCATGAAGTTCCCTTGCGATAACGGAGGAGTAAGAACAGTCCAGGGAGATCAGAAGAGCGCCCGAAAATGCTACCACGTGTTTGCCCAGCCTATCTACATGATCCGGGAAGAACCCCACGAGGGAGTCGTCGGCCAGGTTCAGCCTCCTCCAGCTGGAAGGATTGTTCGGGAGGAGAACGAGCTAGACCCGCAGATAGAAGACGATCGCGTACTAGAACCCATGGACGAGATTGAAGAGGTATGCATTAGTGACACCAACCCGACCAGGGTGATCCAAGTCGGGAAGAATCTGACGGCAGAGGTCCAAGCCACAATCATCGCCCAGGTAAAGGAGAACTAGGACGTCCTAGCTTGGTCTCATTCGGATATGACGGGGATCGACTGCAACATCATCTACCATGCCTTGAACATCGACAGAGATGCGACCCCGGTCCGGCAAAAATGAAGGCCCCTGGGAACGGAAAGGGCAGAGGCCCTCAAGCTAGAAGTTGAAAAGCTATCTTCGATCAACTTCATCCGTGAAGCTGTATATCCCGTATGGCTGGCCAACCCGGTTCTGGTACCAAAACTGAACAGGACCTGGAGGACATGCATCGATTTCACGGATCTCAACAAGGCTTGCCCCAAAGATTGCTTCCCGCTTCCTCGGATCGATCAGATAGTGGATGCAACGTCCGGGTACGAGATCTTGAGTTTTATGGATGCCTACTCAGGCTACAATCAGATCTCTATGAATGTAGCAGACCAGGAGCATACCAGTTTCCAGACCGACAAAGGGGTATACTGCTACATCGTCATGCCTTTCGGGCTCAAAAACGCCGGAGCCACCTATCAGAGGCTATTCAACAGAATGCTCCGGGCCTAGCTGGGGTGGAACATGGAGGTCTATATTGACGACATGCTGGTCAAATCCAAAACCTCCGGCAAACATTATGGCGACTTGGCTGAGGTCTTCGCGGTCATTCGAAGGTACGAGATGAAGCTGAATCCCAAAAAGTGCATTTTCGGCGTGGCATTCGGGAAGTTCCTGGGGTTCATAGTGAGTTTCCGGGGGATAGAAGCCAATCCGGACAAGATTAAGGCACTGGTTCAAATGCCCTCTATCCGGAAGCACAAAGACGTGCAAAGTCTGACCGGGCGGATAGCCACTTTAAGCCATTTCGTCTCGAAGGCCACGGACAAGTGCATCCCGTTCTTCAACGTTCTTCAGGGAAGCCAGCGTTTCGAATGGTCAGTCGAGTGCGAAGAAGCTTTTCAAAAGCTGAAAGAGCATCTAGCCCAAGCGCCAATACTAGCAAAACCGGTGGACGGGGAGCCGCTATACCTCTATTTAGCTGTGACCGCACACGCGATCAGCGCCGCACTAGTGCGGGAGGATGGGAAGTCCAACTTCCTGTGTACTACGTGAGCAAGAGATTATTGGGGGCAGATTCACAGTATCCGATCATTGAAAAGTTGACATTTTGTCTGCTAATGGCGTCCTAGAAGCTCCGGCGTTACTTTCAGGCCCACGCCATAAAAGTTCTGACCAACCATCCTTTGCGGCACGTGCTGCAGAATCCCTAGTCATCAGGAAGACTCTTGAAGTGGGCTATGGAATTGAGTTAATTCGACATAGCTTACGTACCTAGAGTCTCGATCAAGGGACAGGCCCTAGCCGACTTCAGTGTGGAATGCTCCGGGATCACCAAAGGGGACGATCCCGCAGACCCCGCGGCGCCCATATGGAAAGTGGTCGTGGACGGAGCCTCGAATGAAAATGGAGCAGGGCCCGAAATCATCCTAGTGTCGCTGCAAGGGCACCAGTTACAAAATGCCTTGCGTTTCCATTTCAAGGCGTCGAACAACGAGGCTGAGCCCGAGGCGATGCTGGCCGAATTGCGTCTGGCACGGGAAGTCGGGGCCGCGAACCTGGAGATCTATAGCGATTCCCCGCTGGTTGTCAGACAAGTCTCGGGAGAATACCAAACCAAAGGGAAGAAGATGGTTACTTACGTGACTCAGACGAGAGAAATGCTGCAAACGTTCAAGAGGCACTCCATCTGCCAGATCCCCAGGGAGCAAAACGTGTTCGTAGACACGTTGGCAAAATTTTCCACCGATGCAGAGGCGGAGCTGTCTGGGCTGATCCCGATCAATCATCTCCCCATCCCTAGCATTCGACCCTCCGCGATCAACTCCATCGACCACTCCGTGTCCTGGATGGGACCCATTGTCCACTACTTGACAACCGGAGAGTTGCCAGCAGACAGGGTCGCAGCCAGGAAGCTTCAGTACCAGGTCCACAGATACGTCATGATGGACGGAAAGCTCAACCGTAGAGGGTTATCCATGCCATACTTCAGATGCGTATCCGGGACCGAACTAAGCGCAATCATGCATGAAGTGCACAAAGGCTTCTGCGGAGATCACACAGTTGGACTCAGTTTTTCCAAAAAGATCCTGCGCCAAGGATATTTCTGGCCAACCATGAAGAAAGACTATGTCGATTACGTTCGCAAATGCGTGCAGTGCCAAAGGTACGTGAAGATCCCGCGAGGCCCTCCAACAAAAATAACCTTGATGATGAGTCCCTGGCCTTTCGCGGCATGGGGGATCGACCTAGTAGGATCGCTCCCGACCGGGAAGGGAAGGGTGAAGTATGCCATCGTGGCCGTCGGCTACTATACCAAGTGGGTTGAAGCGGAGCCCATGAATACAATCACCTCGAAGAAGGCCTTGGATTTCGTCATCAACAACATTGTATGCCGGTACGGGCTCCCCTACAAGATTGTGTCCGACAACGGAAAGCAATTCGATAACATCCACTTCACGAATTTCTGTGAAAAACATGGTATCGTACGATTCCGCCCGAGCAACATTGCCTCCTAATTTTTTAAACAAAAAACTATTATTTTTTCATATTTTATATTCTTTGAAAGTAGTGCTATTATTGAAGTTGCACTTACTGCTATATATATATTACAACAATATTGACTCTTGACTATATAATACAATGGAAATAAACGTGTATCATTTATCTTCAACACTCACGATTTATTTAATAAAAAAAGTCAAATATTAAAATATCAAAGGATGCTGAAATTTAAAATTGTCAACCAAGAAAATGTTTTCTTAGCCCACCCAAATGGACGATGACTGTTTGATCATTACAATTTTGCAGAAATGAGAACCCAGAAAATGTTGATGTATTTTACTTTGCTTCTTCTCATCCTACTTCCATTGTGCTTTTGCACATCGAGGTACACCATATAAACACCAGGCTTACCTATCAAGGTCGGTGACTCTTTATTCTCTAGACAAAATAAGTTTGAGCTTGGCTTCTTCAACCCAGGAAACTCAACCAATTGGTATCTGGGAATCTGGTACTCTAATATACCCGGAAAAACATTCGTTTGGGTTGCAAACAGAGATAATCCAATAAATGACACCTCTGGCGTTCTCACAATCAACACAGATCGAAAACTCATTCTCTATAGTCACAATAACAGTGACACCCCCATATGGTCTTCCAAATTTGCTTCTGTCCAAGCTACTCGCAATATTTCAGTTCGGCTTCTAGACAATGGAAACTTGGTTGTAGTCCAAGAAAACGACAACGAAACTCCTCTATGGCAAAGCTTTGACTATCTCACAGACACATTACTTCCAGGCTTGAAACTCGGGCTAAATCGGAAATCTAGGTTGAAATGGTTCTTAACATCTTGGAAGTCTCAAGATGATCCGGGAACTGGTGACTACTCATACAAAATAGAACTTACCGGCTCACCTGAATTCTTTCTGTTCAAGAATTCGACTAAATTTTGGCGAAGTAGTCCATGGCCATGGAAGACTGAACTCTCCACAATAAAAGTATCTGAAAACACATACAGTTATGTGGACAATGGAGATGAAATATATTACACATTCTTTCCGTCAGAATCGTCCGCAATAATAAGAACTGTGGTGAATGAAACGGGTTTTCTCCAACTCTTGAAATGGAATCAAGAATATGGTGGATGGAAAATGATTTGGGCATCACCTAATATTAGTGAAGGTTGTTAGTTACTACAGGCTGTCTTTTTTCAGTTAGTTATTTAGTTATAGAGTTGTGCGGTTTGGAAGAGTTGTTACTCTTTCATAGTTCTCTTTTTGCTGTAACAGAATTATGTTATGATTGATGTATTGTTTTGCTTATCTATAAATATCACAGAGAGCTTGTGAATTAAACACAGCTCATTTCATCAATCTCAACTTGGTATCAGTGCTTTCTGGTTCATTTTTTTTCCTTTCTTTGCTTGCATCGAGTTCTTGAAGCAGTCTCTCATGGCGTCTTCCTCTGCTGCTGGTCTTAGGCCTGAGGGCTCCTCCTCTTCCGCTACCACCAATGCTCTTCATGTTCCTGCTGTGCAAGTGATTCCAAATCACATCGTTCCTCTCAATCTCCGTCTAGATCGAAACAATTTCTTCTACTGGCGATCACAGCAACTGTCTACTGTCCGTGCACATCAGCTAGAAGGATTTCTTACTAGCACTCGTCCATGAACTCCTGCCACCATAATCGATCCATCTGATGAATCAAGATTCCTTCCAAATCCAGAATTAGCTGATTGGTTGCGTCTAGATCAGTTTCTGTTGAGTTGGCTGTTCAATTCGATCTCTGAAGGCATGCTTGGCCATGTTGCACGGTGTGAGTCTTCTGCAGAACTCTGGCACGTTCTTCTACAACTTTTCTCAAACACTTCTAGAGCACGAATTATGGAGCTTCGAGGCTTGCTTCAATCAACAAAGAAAGGATCTACACCTATTGATGAATACATCCTCAAAATGAGGTGTCTCGATGATGCTTTGATGGCTGCTGGCCATCCAATCACAGATGATGAGCTGATCTTGTACATTCTTGGAGGACTAGGCAGCGAGTATGATTCAGCCATTGTCACTCTAACCTACAAAGAAACAATCACATTACAAGATGTTCAGTTCTTGCTCCAAACTCAAGAACTAAGGATCGAACAAATGTCATCCATTGCTGCTTTGGATCTGCAAAATCCAACTGCAAACTATGCTGTAGCAAACAAAAAAGGACCTCCACCACCATACAATTCCAGCTATAACAGTCGTGGTCGTGGCTCTGCTAGAGGACGTGGAGGTCGACACTCCAACAATCGTGGAGGAAATCGTCCTGTTTGCCAAGTCTGTGGTCAAGCTGGACACTCAGCTTTAAAATGTTATCATCGATTTGATCTAAGCTACCAAGGAGAAGGTAGTTCGAATCCACCTGAGTCACCTCCTGAGGAACCACAGGCTATGTTGGCTACTGCTTCAACAGTGAACGATCCACAATGGTACCTGGACAGTGGTGCCTCACACCATGTCACTGCTAATGCTGCTGTGCTCACTGATAAAATCGACTACAAAGGGAAAGGAAAATTGACTGTAGGTAATGGTGCTTCACTTTTCATCTCTGCCATTGGAAATAGCTTTCTTCCTTGTTCTAAAATCTTGGTTCTAAAAATTGTCTTACATGTCCCTGCTATTCATAAAATCCTTATTAGCATTTCTCAATTCTGTGCAGACAACAATGTTTTCATTGAATTTGATACTAATCTCTGTTTTGTCATTGATAAGATCACGAGACAGGTCCTTCTGCAAGGCACTCTTAATCAAGGTCTATACAAGCTATCTTTTCCATCATCCAGTCATTCATCCATTGCCTCTTCTCGAGTCATTTCCTCACTGCATCCACCTACTGTGCATTTAAGTACTTCCAATGCCTCAAATAAAACAGATTGTAATTCTTCTCATTCATCTTCTATTTCATGTAACAATTCAAACTGTATTGCTACACTTTGGCACAATAGGCTTGGCCATCCTTCCTCTGTAATCCTTACAAAGGTTCTCAAATCAATAAATAAAAAGTTTTCTAAATCTGATTTAACATTCTGTGATGCCTGTCAATTTGGGAAAAATCATTTAATGCATTTCAGTAGTTCTTCTCTAAAAACTACTCAGCCATTACAACTTATTCATTCAGATGTTTGGGGTCCTTCCCCAAATGTCACTGCTAAAGGATACAAGTTTTATATACTGTTTGTAGATGATTTTACCAAATATAGCTGGATTTATCCAATGAAGAACAAAACTGATGCCTTTCCCATTTTTTTAACCTTCAGAACCTTTGTAGAAAAACAGTTTGATACCACTATAAAGGGCCTACAAACTGATTGGGGTGGGGAGTACAGAAAGTTACAACTACTTTTACAAAAATTAGGCATCTTGTTTAGGCATCCTTGTCCTCGTACTCACCAACAACAAGGTAGAGTAGAGAGAAAACATAGGCATGTTACTGAAATGGGTTTAACAGTGTTAGCACAAGCCAAAATGCCATTAAGTTTCTAGTGGGATGCATGTGTGTCTGCTGTCTATCTCATAAACAGGTTACCAACAGTTGTAAATGACTAAAAATCTCCTTTCCAGTGTCTCTATGGTACCATACCAGACTATAATTTTACGAAAACTTTTGGATGTGCCTGTTTTCCATTCCTCAGACCTTACAATCAACATAAGTTTCAATTCAAGACATCAAAATGTGTCTTCCTTGGCTATAGTCCTTTCCATAAAGGCTATAGATGTTTACACTCCTCAGGTCGAATCTACATTGCAAGAAGTGTCAATTTTAATGAAAAAGAGTTTCCCTATTCTACTCTATTTTCTACTCCACTAAATAATTTGCTTGCACCAACATTTGTTATTCCTACTATGTCTACATCTGATAATTTTCCTCCAATTCAGTTTGGTTCCATAAGTCTCACTTCAGATGCTCAACACACTACTCCATCTGTCTCATCTTCTTCTCATCATACTGTTGAACAATCAAATGAGTCATCTTCCACAGCAAGCATTGCTTCTGAGCCACCTGTTCCAAATGCTGCTTCTTTAACTACAGAAGAAGTAGTCATTCCTACTCCACATATCTCTCCTTCTCGTCCACCTTTACCTCAGGGTCATCCAATGCAAACCAGATCAAAATCTGGTATTTACAAACCCAAAGTTTTCCTTGTTACAGCATCTCAACAACAGATGTATGAGGAACCTCGAACTGTCAAACAGGCTCTTAGTTTGCCTCAGTGGAAAAAGGCCATGGATCATGAGAATATGGCGCTAATAAGGAAGAAAACATATGTCCTGGTTCCCCGTACTCCTGATATGAACATCCTGACAAATAAATGGATCTTCAGAACCAAATACAACAAAGATGGATCCCTTGATAAATTCAAAGCTAGGCTGGTGGTAAGAGGTTTTCAACAGGCTCCAGGTTTGGATTTTCAAAATACTTTTAATCCAGTCATAAAAGCTTCTACTATAAGGATAGTTTTCTCCTTAGCTGTAACCTATGATTGGGACATTCAACAAATAGATGTAAATAATGCATTTTTGAATGGTCAATTAAAAGAGAAGGTGTATATGCAGCAGCCACAGAGACATGAAGATCCCTCCAAACCAGACTATGTGTGTCAGTTAAATAAATCTCTTTATGGTCTAAAACAAGCACCAAGGGCTTAGTTTGACACCTTAAAAAGCACATTAATCACTTGGGGATTTACAGTTTCAGTTTCTGATACTTCTTTGTTCTACAAAAATCAGCAGGGTTCACTGTTGCTTGTCCTTGTCTATGTGGATGATCTCTTGATAACAGGTGCTGATTCGAATGCAATAACAAAGTTGATTACAGACCTACATACAAAGTTTGCTCTCAAATCTCTTGGTTCTGTTAGTTACTTCCTGGGATTTGAAGCTTACAGAAATAAATCAGGGATCTATTTGACACAGTCCAAATATGCTACAGATCTTTTGAACAGAACCAAATTTGAAGATGCTAAAGAATGCAATACTCCAATGATATTGGCCAACAAGTTATCTCAGGATGATAGTCCTATTCTTGACAAACCAGAGATGTATAGGAGCACCATAGGAGCTCTACAATATCTCACATTGACAAAGCCTGATATTGCTTATTTAGTCAACAAATTAAGTCAATATCTAAAGTCACCTACAGTAAATCATTGGAATTCATGTAAAAGGGTTCTGAGGTACATTAAAGGGACTCCCCATCTTGGTCTGCATTTTAAACCATCTACTTTGCTCAATCTTGAGGGATATTCTGATGCAGATTGGGCATCTAGTATCGATGATAGGAAATCCACAAGTAGTTTCTGTATCTTTCTTGGTGGAAATTTGGTAAATTGGAGCTCTAGAAAGCAAAGAGCAGTAGCTCGATCATCAACAGAATCTGAGTATAGAGCTCTTGCTTTTGCAGCTACTGAGCTTGTATGGATTAGTTCTCTCTTGACTAAACTGGGCATTACTCTTCACAAAACACCTCCTGTCTTATGGTGTGATAATCAGAGTGCTCAAGCTCTTGCCTTGAATCCTGTTTTCCATACAAGAACTAAGCACATTGAACTTGATGTTCACTACATTAGGGATCAAGTTGCTCATAACAAACTTGAAGTTTGTTATATACCTACAGCGGATCAAACAGCAAACTTGTATACTAAGCCTTTGTCTTCTCCTCGATTTCAATTTCTTTGTAACAAGCTTTACTTGGAACATTCCAAGTATAGCTTGAGGGGGGGTATTAGTGAAGGTTGTTAGTTAGTACAGGCTGTCATTTTTCAGTTAGTTATTTAGTTATAGAGCTGTGCGGTTAGGAAGAGTTGTTACTCTTTCACAGTTCTCTTTTTGCTGTAACAGAATTCTCTTATGATTGATGTAATGTTTTGCTTATCTATAAATATCACAAAGATAATGTGAATTAAACACAGCTCATTTCATCAATCTCAACTCCGAAGTACCGGTGCGATGGGTATGGAGAGTGTGGCACAAACAGAAAATGCATTCCGGACAATACTAATCGATTCGAATGCGAGTGCTTGCTGGGATACGAACCCAAGTCTCCGACTGATTGGAATGGAAGAAATGCATTGGATGGTTGCGTGAGAAAGCTGGGGCAATCATCAATGTCGTGCAAAAACGGAGAAGGGTTTTCAACGGTGGCGCGTGTTAAGCCTCCTGATACGTCAAAAACAGCTTTGCGGTGGGAAACGAGCGTGAGTAGTAGCAGAATGTGTGAAGAATTGTGCTTAAGGAATTGTTCATGCACAGCTTTTACAAGCATAGAAAACAATATTGGAGAGAAGACAGGTTGCTTCACTTGGTATGGAGAATTGTTAGATATTGTGGAGTATACCGATTCAGGTCAAGATCTACATATTCGTGTAGATTCAATTTATTCAGGTAAAGGGTATTTTCTTCTCTGTTTTTTCCTTTCTGATTTGCTCTCCAAAGATCACCAGAAATGCTATACCATACTTGTTCTTGTTTTTTGATCATGCAGTAGAGAATACCAGTAAAGGGAAAGTTTTTTTAGAAAAAGAGTAGCATGGGCAGTTCTGACATCATCGTTTGCGGTCACTCTGATACTCAGCCTTGCTTTTATTTATTGGTGGCTAAAGAAAAAACAGAAGACTAAATGTAAGGGAGAGACTTACTCATCTTCCCACATATTACCAAGTGATTGTTCATAACTTTTATTCAATGGTATAACTAACATTTATAGCGGTAGCTGATTTTAGCAAGATTGCTAAAACACTCTGTGTTGGCAGATGAAGATGCAAAAAACATGGGAGACCCTGATTTGCCGTTCTTTCCTCTTAGCACCATACTAGCTGCCACAGACAATTTCTCTCAGGTTAACAAACTAGGACATGGTGGTTTTGGCCCTGTTCATAAGGTAGTCCCATTCAATTAGATGGACCAAGAATTATGAAACTACATTATTCATCTCTTGGTTTTTATGGTTGGTTTCTAGTAAACTAGGACAGTAATTCTAGTTTGATCACCACTCTCCCAAAAGAATATAATATATATTGATCATGATCGGGTTATTTTTAATACTGGGTCATGTTTTCAGGGCCAACTTTCTAATGGACAAGAAGTGGCAGTAAAAAGATTGTCCAAGAGTTCGGGTCAGGGGTTGGAAGAACTGAGAAATGAAATCATGTTGATTGCAAAACTTCAACATAGGAATCTTGTGAAACTCTTGGGATGTTGCATTGAGGGTGAAGAAAAGATTTTAATTTATGAGTACTTGCCTAACAAAAGCTTGGATTCCTTTATATTTGGTATGTCTTCCAATTTCCAAACAATGATTATTCTTTTATATGTACATTCTTAGCTCACCATGTTGGAAACAAAATTATAATCTGAACTATTCCGAGCTAAGTTTCTCGATACTGATTTATGGGAAAGCTAAATGAAATTCTTCATGTAGACCCAAAGAGAAGAGCGTGCCTGGATTGGAGAACACGCTTTAATATTATAATTGGGGTTGCTCGTGGAGTACTATATCTTCATCAAGATTCAAGATTGAGAATCATTCATAGAGATTTGAAAGCTAGTAATGTTCTACTAGATGACGACATGAACCCAAAAATTTCAGATTTTGGCATGGCTAGAACATTGAATGGGGAACAGATTCAAGATAAAACAAGGAGGATTGTTGGAACATAGTAAGATAACTAACTACATTTAAGCTCTCAATGATCAATAGGACAAATACTAAATAAGATTTTCCATCTTGACCATAACTTAATTAATATTATGTGTTTGTTTTAATGCAGTGGTTACATGTCGCCAGAATATGCAATGTTCGGAAAATTCTCTACAAAGTCCGACGTTTTTAGCTTTGGGGTGCTATTGTTGGAGACCGTAAGTGGTATGAAGAACCAATATTGCTGTGAGGGGGACACTTCAATCAACTTAATAGGGCGTGTAAGTAAATTATATCAAATCCTCTAAGATTGAGCTGTTTAAGTTTAGTTCTTATATTCTGACTCTGCATGCATGATCTTAACAAACACAGGTTTGGGAACTGTGGAAAGAAGAAAGAGGGTTAGAGATTGTAGATTCATTGCTGGAATCTTACGATTGTGAAGAAGTTTTGAGATGCATTCAAGTGGGGCTTCTTTGTGTGCAAGTAAACATAAACGATCGACCGATGATGTCAGTAGTGGTTCTCATGTTGAGCAGTGAAATAGCTTTGCCTTCTCCTAAACAGCCTGCATATGTGCTGAGGGAATATAGTAGCAAAGATATCACTGGTTCAGAATTTGAAAATCAAGGACCATATTCTACAAATCAAGTGACAATTACAACTGTCATAGCTCGCTGACCATTTGCTTTCTTCCTTGAGAATTAAATATAATTAGGTAGGAAGTGTGTCCATATTGTACTAACGTACCATTCTTTCTCATTCTCTGTTATATCTTTACACTCTCCTTTAATGGCAGATGATATATCTCTTTAGCATTAGGATAAATATGCTTCCAAGCTTCTCCATGGATCTAACTCTATATGTTATGTTAGGAAAATATGTATTGCCTCAATGGAAATAGTAAAAACACCTTACAACTCTAAACAAAATATACAAATAAACAAGATTGATTAAACAATGTTACAACTCTATGACTGAAAAATACAAATAAAATATGTTATCCCTGTTTCCTTCCGGGCGCCCGGGTCCACGCTTCCGCCCGCGGGCCGCCCGAATGAGTTTGGGCCCAGACTGGGCCCGTTTGGCAAAGAGTAAAATAGACGTTGGCAACCCAAGTCTAGATGAGGCCCAAAGGGCATCCGGGGAGTGTCGTCCGGGACGGTCATACGGGAGACGGTATGAGCGTGGCTTCCGGTAATGACAGTCGGGATCGCAGTGGATGATCCCAGAGCCTGGTAAACGGTCCAGGATCCTGGTAGAATTGTCCGAGCACCTAGTAAACGGTCTGGGCTCCTAGTAAATAATCCTGGCCCTTGGTAAACGGTACGGGACCTTGACGAACGGAGGGGGACGTGAGTAAACGAACCTGGGTCGGTTGTCCGAGGTTGGCAAGGTAAAGCGTCCGTGACCCTGACTTCCTCTGAAAAGGCTACCGTGGGATTGTACGCCGTTGGTTCAGACCTGCACCGCCACTACTCTGACCGATCTTGTCCCCTGAATCTGCCTCGTAACCCGAGATGCCCAGACCAAAGCCCCAACTTGTCTGGTGACAGATGTGGTTTGGGCTGGCCCAGTGGGCTCAGATTAGTGTATTTTCTATGTTTTAATCCTTTGTATTTGGCTTCCATTAGAGAATTCAGCAGTACTTATACCCTTATTGGGCCCGGGTCTGCCCGGCCCAAGTCCAGTGCACCCGTAAACCTATAAATACAGGTAGTGGGGCATTGGGCAAGGGGGACCTCTGGCTGGTAACAGTTACTCTGCTGAAACTTGTAGAAAAATCCATTGTTATAGATTCTCTAAGCTCTAATACAATTATCTCGTGGACTAAGGATCATTAACGCCCCAACCACGTAAAAAACCTTGTCTTTATTCCATTAATCCGTTCTTCTAAGCTCTCTAATCTTCTATTATTAAGGTTTTCGAAAAACTCGGTAAACATTTTGGTGCTTTCATTGAGAGCCTGAGAAAGCTAGAGTTGATCTCGAACATCTGCAACAATGGTGAACACAAGAGACACCACTTTCGACCCTACTAACCAAGAACTAGGAAATGGAGAGCCACTGCCCAACCAGCCTCTTCCTCAAAGTCCATCTGAGGACGCTCCCCATCAGATGTCCCAGCCCGACGAGTCGCAGAACTATGAAGGTTGAGCGGATTACAAGGAGGACTACTATGAGGAAGAGGGAAATGAGGGGGAATACCACGACCTAGAGCCTGAGGATCCCGAGATCCCAGAAGGAGTGGACCCCAACCAGGAGGATCCGGAGGTGACGAAATTGAGGCGGCAAATTCTGGACCAAGAAGCCAGGATTTCTGAGCAGAAGGAGGCTACTCGGCGGAAGCAAGAGTCCCTCCAAGCCTTACAAGCTCTCATAGCCAACTAGGGTTCGGAGGCTAATCCCCCAGTTGTCCTGCCTCCGAGAACGCAACCGCGAGCTTTGCAGGCCAGAAATGGCGCCCCTGAGGACGCGAGCCCGATCCCTCCTCAGGGACAAGCTCCCGAGCAAGGCCTGAGAAACCCGGACCGAGAGAAGAGGAAAAACCCTCCCGTCCAGAAAGCCGAGACCCGTCCCCGGCCGCTCCCTCAGAAAGAGAAGGTGTGCCCCGTTCCAGGACAGGGCCACCCGACCAATCCGCAAGGGACGCGGCCACAGGGTACCAGGCCCTGGTATTCCCCAGGGCAGGCCGGACGGGAACGGTCTTTACATCCCAGCGCTTCAGTGAACAAAAGCCGCCAGGAGTGCCCCACATAACGACGAGCATCACGCCCTCAGCTCTGGGGACGATACGTCCCAAGTAGACCTGCGCGACGGGCTGAATGCTCAAAAGAAGCGGGGCCGCAAGGAAAAGATCCGCCCCTGAGATGGCGACCTTAGAAATGACCTCAACGATAGGAGGAACGAGAGGGTTCCCTTAGAATATGGTGTGGCCAGGCAACTCACGGAGCAGTTGGCCGCCTTGAAAAAAGTCACGGACCGCCTGGTCCGAAAACAGGAAGGAGCGGGCACCGATTCCGCCGAAGAGGATAAGGAGCCCTGTGCGAGGCACATTCTGGGTGCTGTGCTCCCCAAGGGGTTCAAGATGCCGAGTCTAACCGCCTACACTAGGAACACCGACCCCCGGGATCATCTGTCCCGGTATAACTGATTAATGACTGTGGCCCATGTCAGCGACGACGGCAAGTGCCTCTATTTTTCAATCACTCTAGGCGGGCCTGCAGAAGAATGGTGGAAGAGACTCAAGCCAGGATTCATCCAATCCTAGTCAGGTCTACAGTCGGCGTTTCACAAACAATTTGTGGCCGCTATGAGGATGGACAGCAAATCAGTGCCCTCGCCAATATTAAACAGCTTCCCACTAAGACATTAAGAGCCTACATCCTGCGTTTCACCGAAGAGGCCTCAAAGACCAAGGTGGACGATGGGCAGCGCCTGGTGGTGCTGCAGTCCGGGCCGGATCCCCCCTCTGGGACGATATGCAGCGTAGCAAGGCAGCTACCCTAGTGGAGTTCATAAGGAGGGCCCAAGGATTTATTAACTCGGAAGAGGCCCAGATCCAGGCATTCGGATGGCAGCCGGCACCTTAGCCCAATGCCCAAGCATTTATGGGGTACGGGGTGCAGTTTCCGGCACAGCAATACGTCACTCCCCCGCTTGCACCAGGATCGGCAGCTGTGCCTGTGATGGCCTTCGCCACACCCACAGTGTATGGCCTTGCCTCTTCGGGTTACGCCCCGGCCCAGGCCACCCCTTTTTCCAGATACGGAGTTGCACCGATCGGGTACAACTCTGTCCCTATTGGAGCCCAGTCGTCCCAGGCAGGAGGAACTGAAGCGAGTGTGAACCCCTCCCGGGGGAAAAGATCCAGCAAGGGCCAAAACTGGTCCGAGCCGGCTAAGAAGGGCAAGAGGGGCTACGATCCCCAATACACAGAATACACCAACCTAGTAAACGTCAGGGAGAACATCTTCCTGGCCATGGAGAGAGCAGTTCATTACCGGAAGCTGACCCCCATGTTCATAGGAGGAAGGAATCCGAGAGATACTAGCAAGCAGTGCGCCTACCATAAGGAGGTAGGCCACACGACCAAAGAATGCCGACAGCTTAAGGATGAGATCGAAAATTTGATCAAGTTAGGGTATCTCCACCAGTGGATCAGGATGCCCGTGGGAGTTCTGGGCCTGTCAACAATCCCCGGACAGTCCACGGCCCTGGGTGCACCTGGAGCGTATCCGCCTCAGGGAGGGTACGCAAAGGGTCTGGCAGCGCAGGCCTCTCAGGGGGTCCCCACTGTGCAACCACCTGGGCCTGGAATGCCCTATCCGTCCGGGACCGCGTCCCCCCGAGTAGATGGCCATGTGGCCACCATCTCAAGCGGGCCTCATCTAGGAGGGTCGTCCCGGAACGATAAAAAACGCTACCTTAGCGAGCTTGACCACGATCAAGAGGTATGCGCTTTGGTCCAAGCCTCGGCTCAGCGCTCGAAGCTGATGAACCTCCCTATCACCTTCATGGAAGACGATGCCCGTAACGTCCATTTCCCGCACCATGACCCTCTAGTCATAGATGCCCAGATCACCAATAAATTGGTGTCCCGGGTGCTGGTGGATGACAGAAGCTCCGTCAACATTCTATTCAAACCCGCCTTCGTCGCGATTGGCTTAACCGAAACAGATCTGGCCTCATGCCCAACCCCGATCTACAGCTTTAACAGGGACGCAATACTCCCTATGGGAAAAATCCAGTTGCCCGTAACTTTGGGGAACGAGATGCTATGCTCGTTCAAGTTCTGTACGTTCGTAGTAGTGGACTGTCCCACTGTTTATAATATCATTTCCGGTCGGCCCGCATTGGTCAAGTTCGGGGCTATCACCTACATCCGTCATCTATGCATGATGTTCCCTTGCAATAATAGAGGAGCAGGAATAGTCCGGGGAGATCAGAAGAGCGCTAAAAAATGCTACCACGTGTCCGCCCGGCCTATCTACATGGTCCGAGAAGAACCCCACGAGGGAGCCTTCGGCCAGGTTCCGTCTCCTCCAGCTGGAAGGATTGTTCGGGAGGAGGACGAGCTGGACCTGCGGATAGAAGAAGATCGCGTACTGGAACCCATGAACGAGATTGAAGAGGTATGCATTAGTGACACCGCTCGACCAGGGTGATCCAAGTCGAAAAGAATCTGACAGCAGAGGTCCGGGCCGCAATCATCGCCTAGGTAAAGGAGAACCAGGACGTCCTAGCCTGGTCTCATTCGGATATGACGGGGATCGACCGCAACATCATCTGCCATGCCTTGACCATCGACAGAGATGCGACCCCGGTCCAGCAAAAACGAAGGCCCCTGGGAACGGAAAGGGCAAAGGCCCTTAAGCTAGAAGTTGAAAAGCTATCTTCGATCAACTTCATCCGTGAAGCTGTATATCCCGTATGGCTGGCCAACCCGGTTCTGGTACCAAAACTGAACAGGACCTGGAGGACATGCATCGATTTCACGGATCTCAACAAGGCTTGCCCCAAAGATTGCTTCCCGCTTCCTCGGATCGATCAGATGGTGGATGCAACGTCCGAGTACGAGATCTTGAGTTTCATGGATGCCTACTCAGGCTACAATCAGATCTCTATGCATGTAGCAGACCAGGAGCATACCAGTTTCCAGACCGACAAAGGGGTATACTGCTACATCGCCATGCCTTTTGGGCTCAAAAACGCCGGAGCCACCTATCAGAGGCTAGTCAATAGAATGTTTCAGGCCCAGCTAGGGCGGAACATGGAGGTCTATATTGATGACATGCTTTTCAAATCCAAAGCCTCTAGCTAACATTATGGCGACTTGGCCAAGGCTTTTGTAGTCATTCGAAGGTACGAGATGAAGCTGAATCCCAAAAAGGGGACGATCCCGCAGACCCCGCGGTGCCCGTATGGAAAGTGGTCGTGGACGGAGCCTCGAATGAAAATGGAGCAGGGGCCGGAATCATCCTAGTGTCGCTGCAAGGGCACCAGTTACAAAATGCCTTGTGTTTCCATTTCAAGGCGTCGAACAACAAGGCTGAGCACGAGGCCATGCTGGCCGGATTTCGTCAGGCTCGGGAAGTCGGGGTCGCGAACCTAGAGATCTATTGCGATTCTCAGCTGGTTGTCAGACAAGTCTCGAGAGAATACCAAACCAAATGGGGGAAGATGGCTGCTTATGTGACTCAGACGAGAGAAATGCTGCAAACGTTCAAGAGGCACTCCATCCGCCAGATCCCCAGGGAGCAAAATGTGTTCGCAGACACGTTGGCAAAATTGGCCACCGATGCAGAGGCGGAGCTGTCTGGGCTGGTCCCGATCAATCATCTCCCCATCCCTAGCATTCGACCCTCCGCGATCAACGCCATCGACCACTCCGCGTCCTGGATGGGACCCATTGTCCACTACTTGACAACTGGGGAGTTGCCAGCAAACAGGGCCGCAGCCAGGAAGCTTCAGTACCAAGTCCACAGATACGTCATGATGGACGGAAAGCTCAACCGCAGAGGGTAATCCATGCCATACCTAAGATGCGTATCCGAGACCGAACTGAGCGCAATCATGCATGAAGTGCACGAAGGCTTCTGCGGAGATCACACAGCCGGACTCAGTTTGTCCAAAAAGATCCTGCGCCAAGGATATTTCTGGCCAACCATGGAGAAAGACTATGTCGATTACCTCCGCAAATGCAAGCAGTGCCAAAGGTACGCGAAGATCCCGCGAGCCCTCCAACAGAAGTAACCTTGATGACGAGTCCCTAGCCTTTCGCGATATGGGGGATCGACCTAGTAGGATCGCTCCCAACTGGGAAGGGAGCGGTGACGTATGCCATCGTGGTCGTCGACTACTATACCAAGTGGGTTGAAGCGGAGCCCATGAATACAATCACCTTGAAGAAGGCCTTGGATTTCGTCATCAACAACATCGTATGCCGGTACGGACTCCCCTAAAAGATTGTGTCCGACAACGGAAAGCAATTCGACAACATCCATTTCACGGATTTTTGTGAAAGACATGGTATCGTACAATCTCGCCCAAGCAACATTGCCTCCTAATTTTTTAAACAAAAAACTATTATTTTTTCATATTTGATATTCTTTGAAAGTAGTGCTATTATTGAAGTTGCACTTACTGCTATATATATTACAACAATATTGACTCTTGACTATATAATACAATGGAAATAAACGTGTATCATTTATCTTCAACACTCACGATTTATTTAATAAAAAAAGTCAAATATTAAAAAATCACTAGTTCCGTCAAGTCCAAATTCCATTATTGATGCTGAAATTTAAAATTGTCAACCATGAAAATGTTTTCTTAGCCCACCCAAATGGACGATGACTGTTTGATCATTACAATTTTGCAGAAATGAGAACCCAGAAAATGTTGATGTATTTTACTTTGCTTCTTCTCATCCAACTTCCATTGTGCTTTTGCACATCAAGGTACACCATATTAACACCAGGCTTACCTATCAAGGTCGGTGACTCTTTATTCTCTAGACAAAATAAGTTTGAGCTTGGCTTCTTCAACCCAGGAAACTCAACCAATTGGTATCTGGGAATCTGGTACTCTAATATACCCGGAAAGACAGTCGTCTGGGTTGCAAACAGAGATAATCCAATAAACGACACCTCAGGCGTTCTCACAATCAACACAGATCGAAAACTCGTTCTCTATAGTCACAATAACAGTGACACCCCCATATGGTCTTCCAAATTTGCTTCTGTCCAAGCTTCTCGCAATATTTCAGTTCGGCTTCTGGACAATGGAAACTTGGTTGTAGTCCAAGAAAACGACAACGAAACTCCTTTATGGCAAAGCTTTGACTATCCCACAGACACATTACTTCCAGGTTTGAAACTCGGGCTAAATCGGAAAACGGGGTTGAAATGGTTCTTAACATCTTGGAAGTCTCAAGATGATCCGGGAACTGGTGACTACTCATACAAAATAGACCTTACCGGCTCACCTGAATTCTTTCTGTTCAAGAATTCGACTAAATTTTGGCGAAGTAATCCATGGCCATGGAAGACTGAACTCTCCACATTAAAAGTATCCGATAACACGTACAGTTATGTGGACAATGGAGACGAAATATATTACACATTCTTTCCGTCGGAACCGTCCGCAATAATAAGAACTGTGGTGAATGAAACGGGTTTTCTCCAACTCTTGAAATGGAATCAAGAATATGGTGGATGGAAAGAGATTTGGGCATCACCTAAGTACCGGTGCGATGGGTATGGAGAGTGTGGCGCGAACAGCAAATGCAGCCCGGACAATACTAATCGATTCGAATGCGAGTGCTTGCCGGGATACGAACCCAAGTCTCCGACTGATTGGAATGGAAGAAATGCATCGGATGGTTGCGTGAGAAAGCTGGGGCAATCATCAATGTCATGCAAAAACGGAGAAGGGTTTGCAACGGTGGCGCGTGTTAAGCCTCCTGATACGTCAAAAGCAGCTTTGCGGTGGGAAACGAGCGTGAGTAGTAGCAGAATGTGTGAAGAATTATGCTTGAGGAATTGTTCATGCACAGCTTTTACAAGCATAGAAAACAATAATGGAGAGAAGACAGGTTGCTTCACTTGGTATGGAGAATTGTTAGATATTGTGGAGTTTACCGATTCAGGTCAAGATTTACATATTCGTGTCGATTCAATTAATTCAGGTAAAGGGTATTTTCTTCTCTGTTTTTTCCTTTCTGATTTGTCCTACAAAGATCACCAGAAATGCTATACCATACTTGTTCTTGTTTTTTGATCATGCAGTGGAGAAAACCAGTAAAGGGAAAGGTTTTTTTAGAAAAAGAGTAGTATGGGCTGTTCTGATATCATCGTTTGCGGTCACTCTGATACTCAGCCTTGCTTTTAGTTATTGGTGGCTAAAGAAAAAACAGAAGACTAAATGTAAGGGAGAGACTTACTCATCTTCCCACATATTACCAAGTGATTGTTCATAATTTTTATTCAATGGTATAACTAACATTTATAGCGGTAGCTGATTTTAGCAAGATTGCCAAAACACTCTGTGTTGGTAGATGAAGATGCAAAAAACATGGGAGACCCTGATTTGCCGTTCTTTCCTCTTAGCACCATACTAGCTGCCACGGACAATTTCTCTCAGGCTAACAAACTAGGACATGGTGGTTTTGGCCCTGTTCATAAGGTAGTCCCATTCAATTAGATGGACCAAGAATTATGTAACTACATTATTCATCTCTTGGTTTTTATGGTTGGTTTCTAGTAAACTAGGACAGTAATTCTAGTTTGATCACCACTCTCCCAAAAAGAATATAATATATATTGATCATGATCAGGTTATTTTTAATACTGGGTCATGTTTTCAGGGCAAACTTTCTAATGGACAAGAAGTGGCAGTAAAAAGATTGTCCAAGAGTTCGGGTCAGGGGTTGGAAGAACTGAGAAATGAAATCATGTTGATTGCAAAACTTCAACATAGGAATCTTGTGAAACTCTTGGGATGTTGCATTGAGGGTGAAGAAAAGATTTTAATTTATGAGTACTTGCCTAACAAAAGCTTGGATTCCTTTATATTTGGTATGTCTTCCAATTTCCAAACAATGATTATTCTTTTATATGTACATTCTTAGCTCACCATGTTGGAAACAAAATTATAATCTGAACTATTCCAAGCTAAGTTTCTCGATACTGATTTATGGGAAAGCTAAATGAAATTCTTCATGTAGACCCAAGGAGAAGAGCGTGCCTGGATTGGAGAACGCGCTTTAATATTATAATTGGGGTTGCTCGTGGAGTACTATATCTTCATCAAGATTCAAGATTGAGAATCATTCATAGAGATTTGAAAGCTAGTAATGTTCTACTAGATGACGACATGAACCCAAAAATTTCAGATTTTGGCATGGCTAGAACAATGAATGGGGAACAAATTCAAGATAAAACAAGGAGGATTGTTGGAACATAGTAAGATAACTATCTACATTTAAGCTCAATGATCAAAAGGTCAAATACTAATTAAGATTTTCCATCTTGACCATAACTTGATTAATGTTATGTGTTTGTTTTAATGCAGCGGTTACATGTCGCCAGAATATGCAATGTTCGGAAAATTCTCTACAAAGTCCGACGTTTTTAGCTTTGGGGTGCTATTGTTGGAGACCGTAAGTGGTATGAAGAACCAATATTGTTGTGAGGGGGACACTTCAATCAACTTAATAGGGCGTGTAAGTAAATTATATCAATTCCTCTAAGATTGAGCTGTTTAAGTTTAGTTCTTATATTCTGACTCTGCATGCATGATCTTAACAAACACAGGTTTGGGAACTGTGGAAAGAAGAAAGAGGGTTAGAGATTGTAGATTCATTGCTGGAATCTTACGATTGTGAAGAAGTTTTGAGATGCATTCAAGTGGGGCTTCTTTGTGTGCAAGAAAACATAAACGATCGACCGATGATGTCAGTAGTGGTTCTCATGTTGAGCAGTGAAATAGCTTTGCCTTCTCCTAAACAGCCTGCATATGTGCTGAGGGAATATAGTAGCAAAGATATCACTGGTTCAGAATTTGAAAATCAAGGACCATATTCTACAAATCAAGTGACAATTACAAGTGTCATAGCTCGCTGACCATTTGCTTTCTTCCTTGAGAATTAAATATAATTAGGTAGGAAGTGTGTCCATATTGTACTAGCGTACCATTCTTTCTCATTCTCTGTTATATCTTTACACTCTCCTTTAATGGCAGATGATTTATATCTTTAGCATTAGGATAAATATGCTTCCAACCTTCTCCATGGATCTAACTCTATATGTTACGAAAATATGTATTGCGTCGATGGAAATAGTAAAAAGACCTTACAACTCTAAGCAAAATATACAAATAAACAAGATTTATTAAATAATATTACAACTCTATGACTGAAAAATACAAATAGAATAAGGAATAGAAGAAGAGAACAGAAAATTACAACTCTAAACAAAAGATATAAATAAAGAAATAGTGTTTGTAACAAAGGAAATGAAAGGATTACAACTTTAAACAAGAAATACAAGTAAATATAGAAAAAGAATAAGAAGATGAAAAACAATATAATAAAAGGAAAGAGCAATAACAATAAATAAAGAACTCTCACTCACAGAATCAAAGTGAAGAGTGTTGGGGATCACCAACTAGAACAATGTTTGAAACCTTTGTCCAAAAGCTTATTTCCCCCAACTCAAGCACTAAGGGATTTCTCTCTGTTTTGGAAATAACTTTATGGAATTATCAAGCCTCTAGGTGTTTTTTAGCCAAGTGGATAGAAAAAATTGTGTCTTACAAGTGAGCAATAGGCTCCTATACATAGAGTTTAGAGATACCCTGTGAATTTTAAATTCCAGTAACCTTCATGATTGTTACCAATGATTAATTGGATGTTTATGGAATTAAAAATAAGATTTGGGAGTTATTTGTGTTTTTGGAGTTATTCAAAAAGGTTGGAAAAAACTGAAATTTGGTCAGTCAGACACAGTGGTCGCGGCCACGGGCATTGTTGGCTGCGGTCGTGGCTCTCTATCCACCACTGCCCAATTTCAGCACACAAAATTTGTTCTATTTTTCCAAACGGTTCCAAATCATTCTCAATTGATTTTGTAACCCCCCAAAACATATTATTGTGGTTAAAATCATATCTCTAACTGCTATTTCACATGACTTTAAGAAATTCAACTCAAAATTGTGTAACAACAAATCTACACAATAATAGGCAATATTTGGAAGTTGCAAATTTGTAACTGAATTTGTAACACTAAATATGTTACATATTTGGATATTCACATATATCTAAATATTGTAAGTCTCTTTTATATGTTACAATATGTGACACTCTTTGTTGTATTTATTTAATCTAAAACATTATATTATAAAATAATATAACATTCCCGCACTAGATTAAATAGTTATCTATTGTAACACTTATTTAATCAATCAACATTATATTTTAAAATATAACATATCCCCCACTTAATTAAATAATAACTCTCTCTTATAGAAGTTATTGCATTGGTGCATAAAATAAAATGTTTTTAAACTTGAACTTTACTATAGTGTAATTATCACAAAATTTGTTGAAAAATTGGTTGCACTAGGCATTGAACCATCTTTTTATGTTAACAAATCGGTGATAACACTTACACATTTTGTTAGGAAAATATGTATTTGCTTCAATGGAAATAGGTAAGATAATTACAACTCTAAACTAAATATTACAAATAAATATTATTGATTAAAAAGTGTTACAACTCTATGACAAAAATTACATGTAAATATAGAGAAAGAGGTAGAAGATGATAGAAATAGAAGATACAACTCTAAGACAAAAAGATACAAGTAAACTAGAAGTAGTAGAATGAAATATATAGATGAGATTACAACTCTAAAACAAAAGATACATATAAAAGAGTAAATATAGAATAATAGTAGAAATGAAAAGCAATAGAATAAAAGAACAAGAATAAGAACAATGAACTAAGAACTCTCACTCACACAACCAAAGTGAAGAGTGTTGGGGATCACCAACTTGAACAAGGTTTGAAACCTTTGTCCAAAAGCTTATTTCCCCCTAACTCAAGCACTAAGGGATCTCTCACAGATATTGGAAATGCTTCTTTGTGTGCAAGAAAACATAAACGATCGACCGATGATGTCAGTGGTGGTTCTCATGTTGAGCAG
The DNA here is from genome assembly GCF_963169125.1 of Humulus lupulus. NCBI lineage: Eukaryota > Viridiplantae > Streptophyta > Magnoliopsida > Rosales > Cannabaceae > Humulus > Humulus lupulus. The sequence continues at coordinate 3,979,386 of NC_084800.1, forward strand.
TGAAATAGCTTTGCCTTCTCCTAAACAGCCTGCATATGTGCTGAGGGAATATAGTAGCAAAGATATCACTGGTTCAGAATTTGAAAATCAAGGACCATATTCTACAAATCAAGTGACAATTACAAGTGTCATAGCTCGCTGATCATTTGCTTTCTTCCTTGAGAATTAAATATAATTAGGTAGGAAGTGTGTCCATATTGTACTAGCGTACCATTCTTTCTCATTCTCTCTTATATCTTTACATTCTCCTTTAATGGCAGATGATATATCTCTTTAGCATTAGGATAAATATGCTTCCAACCTTCTCCATGGATCTAACTCTATATGTTACGAAAATATGTATTGCCTCGATGGAAATAGTAAAAAGACCTTACAACTCTAAGCAAAATATACAAATAAACAAGATTGATTAAATAATGTTACAACTTTATGATTGAAAAATACAAAAAGAATAAGAAAAAAGTAGAAGAAGAGAATAAAAAATTACAACTAAAGATACAAATAAAGAAATAGTGTTTGTAACAAAAGAAATGAAATGATTACAACTCTAAACAAGAAATACAAGTAAATATAGAAGAAGAATAGGAAGATGAAAAACAATAGAATAAAAGGAAAGAACAATAACAATAAACAAAGAACTCTCACTCATAGAATCAAAGTGAAGAGTGTTGGGGATCACCAACTTGAACAAGATTTGAAACATTTGTCCAAAAGCTTATTTCCCCCTAACTCAAGCACTAAGGGATTTCTCTCTGTTTTGAAAATAGTTTTATGGAATAATCAAGCCTCTAGGTGTTTTTTAGCCAAGTTCTCTAATTGATAGAAAAAAAAAATGTCTTACAAGTGAGCAATAGGCTCCTATTCATAGAGTTTAGAGACACCATTTGAATTTCAAATTCCAGCAACTCTCATGGTTGTTACCAATGATTAATTGGATGTTTATGGAATTAAAAATGAGATTTGAGAGTTATTTGTAAATACCCAACCAGTTGTGGACAAGATGTCCCCAAGATTGGATATCAAGCTTGCATCTGCATATCCTTCTAAGATTGAAGGAAATTTGGAGTAGTGAAGGCTTAGTCCTTTAATTTTCTTGAGATAACCTAGGACTCTCCCAATATCCTTCCATTGACCCACACTTGGATTACTTGTAAACCTACTAAGTTTACTTACTGCAAATGTTATATCAGGTCTAGTACACTGGGCAGCGTACATTAGACTCCCTATAGCACTAGCGTACTCCAATTGAGCCACCACTCTTCCTTCATTCTTCTCTAGTTTTACACTATGATCGAATGGAGTATTGTCATCTTTAACCTTGAGATGGTTAAATTTATTCAATACTTTCTCAACAAGTGAGGTTGCCCTAACGCAAAACCCTTTGTCCCTTTGTCCTATACCATGAGCATAAAACATATCTTTTGATTGGAAGGGGGAGTGAATGTTTAAGGGACATATGTAGAAATATGTGGTTACTCAGTGCAATTAAAAAAAAAAGATTGAAGAAGAAAGAAACAAAAGAAGAAAAGAAACTACATATTCAGAATAAACTACATTCCTTAAGTTATCTACTGAAAAATCTAAGTTTGGGGGAATGTAGTTTGAAAGAAAAAAAAAAGTGTGATGAATAAATAGTCAACTCTTCTCAATCTTGAAAAAAAAGAAAAAAAAAAGAGCAACAATGGGATGTGAAGTTGAGTTAAAGGGATAGGTTGCTTGGTTTGAATGCTTATGGTATACTTGAGCCTAAAATGCCTTCTCATTCACCTTTACCTAAGCCATCTATTACAAGCTTTGTAAAGTCCTATTGATTTTTAAGTGTGTATTTGCTTACATTAGTGGAGAATAGTAAGTATAGCAAGCATATGGATTAATCATGTTGAGTGGATTGATGGTGAGAATTTGGCTTGCATAGATTGGTTCAATTCTTTACATTTATTAGTTATGGGTGAATGAGCATGAGTATTGATGAATTACAGTGAATTGGTGAAGTATTTTGATTGAAATTCTGGATTAATTTTTGAAGTGGCATGTTACTTTTCTTTAGAATTATATGCATATGGTATTCATGATTTTTGAGGCTATTTTAATGGTTGTCAATTTGGTTTGTTTAGGTTTATAGAGTCTTAGTTGTGTTCTTTACTCGAGGGCGAGTAAAGGATAAGTTTGGGGGAATTTGTTAGGACTAGTTTTGGTATGTTTTTATGGCGTGTTTTAAGAGGCAATTTTAATCTTTTATTTGGTTTTGTGCGATATTATGCCGGTGTTTATTGTGTTTTCAGGATTAAGTGTGGTTATGAATGAAATAGTTTGAAATTGGAGGAAAAGCGCTTAATTCTTGAAGAAACGGTGTTAAACGAGCTAAGGAATGGAAGCTAGGTGAAACCGGGGGTCAAATTGAAGATTTGGCGAAAAAATGGAATTAGAGCTGCAGCTCTATGGTGTAGAGCCGTGGCCCTATGAGTTACAGAGAAGGAAAAACAAATTTGTCAGCATTAGAGCTACAGCTCTATCAGATAGAGCTGAGGCTTTATTAAAATCTGAATTAGAGCTGCGGCGCTACATGAAGTCAGAGAGGAAATCCGGGTCGCGAAATGCACTAGAGCTGCGGCTCTATCAAATGGAGCTGCGACGCCAGTCCGTACGGAACCCGAAGTTAGGGCATTTTTCAAGGGCAATTTTGTCCTTTCGCACATAATTAATTAGGGATTATAAAAGCTTTCTTAATGACGTTTTTCAAATGGAGATTAACCTAGGAGACGGCAAAAGGCACATTGGAGAGGATTGCAAGCGGAATCGAAGAATTCATCACAGTTTTCTTCTTTTCTACTTTGAATTTCTGTATTTTGGATGCCTTTTATTTCTTCTATGGTTATTATGGATTTGATCATGAACTAAACTATTATTCTAGGGTGTTAATGGATTCTCTTGAACCTTTATTTTAAATTAATGCAAGTTTTATGATTTCAATTTTATCTTGTGATTTATTCAATTGGAACCTAATGCTTGTGAATGATTGATCACCATTAACATGAAATATATGATTTTGATTCGAAATCTGAGAAGTGAGAATTGACTATGCTGTAATTGAATAAACATAGATTTCATATTAGGACGAGAGTACCTGTGTGGTCTGTGTAGTTTTAGGGTTGTTAATCTTAATGCCTATCTTATGTTTATTTATCACAGAGATGTAGAAAATTTGCATAAGATTGAGACTTATACATCCTAGTACGAATATAAGTTCTTATTGTTGACCTGCTATCACAAGAGAGAAATTGAATAGTAAGATTTGTGTTAAGGAGAATTAAAGAGGATGGTTGATGAAATTAATTTCCCGAGTTTTTAATCCATTGAATTTTCTTAACGTTATTTATTTTCAGTTATTGAAGTTAATTTTAGAATTTTGTTTTACAATTTTAGTTAATTCTTGAGACTTATTTATTGTAAGCCAAATAGAAATAGGAACTAAGTTTTGGTACTTAGTATACTGTCCTCGTGGGAACGATCTTACTTACTCATTATTACTTGTTACGATTACGTGCACTTGCGTATCGATTTTACACAACAGTGAGCGCTAGGGCTCGAGGGGGATCGTGCTCAAGGAGTCGAGGGATCAAAGCTAGTGAATTGAAAGGTAAGAAAACTGCACCCGGTTATATGTTTGTGATGGGACCAAGTGCTCCCGATACTTGTATCATGTCAATGATGGTATTACGCCATGGGACATGTGAAAGCGGCCTAAGAGTGCCGTACATTATATTTGCGCACAGGGCGCGGCTTGGCCACTGGTAGCCGAGGACAGCTTAATATTCACTGAGCTCGGTTTAAGCGGGCCGGAGTCAGTGGGATAACGGAGGGAGTAGCCTGAGAGTGCTAGCCCTAGTTATCATTTGTGCAGTGATGTATGATATGAGTTGAAATGTATACTGAATGATTATATGGCTGAGATTATGTGATGCAGTATGGGATGTTGATTTTTCTGTTGATTGCTTATGCTCTGTTGTTGTGTTTTCTTGCAGGCCTTGGCTCACGGGTGCTACGTGGTGCAGGTAAAGGCAAGGGCAAGTTGGACCAATCCTGAGGTGGAGAGCAGCGGGGTTGAATGTACATAACCAGCTGTTCGATCGCCATGGTCGAGGAGTGGGTCAGGACAGGGATTGCCTAACTGTCTGTTTTGCCTTAATATGGCTTGATATTGTATATAAACCTTGTGTCTTTTGTAAACAGTCTTTAAACTTAATATTTTTGGGATCCCGTGTATACAGATGATGCTTCTTAATGAAAATGTGTCTTTTGAGACCAAAACATTTTTAACCCTAGTTCCTTTATAGTTTCAATAACACGATTTTAATTAAATGACTTGATTAGCAAGTCTGGCACTTTATAAACACACAGTGTAATGGTCTTGGCTATCCAGGGCGTTACATAATCATACCGCGGCTTGTAGCCCTAATCAGATGAGTGATTAACACTTTGAGATTCTGGTAATCATGTTGGGGCTTGTAGCCCTAATCAGATGAGTGAGTCATATTTTGGGTTCCGCACCCTAATCAGATATGTGAATAAAGAGTCACACTTTGGGCTCTGCACCCTAATCAGATAAGTGACTAATGAGTGAATCACGAACTTGGGCTCAGCACCCATATCCATGTGACGTTGCAGTCACCTGAGCGTTTTTGGCCCTGGCTCTAAGTAACTAGCTTTTAGACTAGACAAGTACTTTTAGTTTTCATCAAACTTGAAGTCGGTCAAGCATTAATGCTCATGATGATTCATTCAATGCTTATGTTGATTAGATCTAATCATTTCGGCTTGTGTTGAACACATCAATGTCGTTCTTGACTCTTAAGCCAATACCATACGACTAGTGTCGATTTCTGACTCATGGGTCAGTGCCATACACAAGTAAGCAATGCAACCAGACATATATCATATGTCAAATATCCAAATGTAGGGCATTCAGCATGCTCACTTAACAATCACTAGTATAATTATGATCATGCACATTTACAAAGACTCAAGCTTTGATCAATCTCATATTCAATATTCATGCCGTGCCCTAATCACATGTATCTTATGCATCACATACTGGGTGTAGTTTTCTTACCTTTGGTCCAAGCACGGGTTACCAATAAACGAGCCACAAGCATGATTCTGATTCCAAGCCCCTAGCGATAACCTAGTCACAACCATAAACGATGTTTCAATGAGTTCAAGTTTCAAAACCCAAATCTCGGGACCTCTAATCCCACCAAACAGGGTGGTGAAATCATCCCCCGAGCCCTCGAGTCAAAATCCCAAAAAGTACCAAAAAACCCAATTCTGAAGACTATGTAGTGCTACAGCGCTACCTTTGGGAGCTACAGCGTTACAGGTAGAATCAAAACCCCCAAAACAAAGCACCTAGCACTACCAACCTAGCGCTGCAACACCCAAACCAGATTTCTGGGTTCTAACTTCGTGTTCTTCGAGCTTCAAAGCTCCAAATCCGACCCCAACCTATCCAAATCTCAAAATTAAAGTTCCCAAACATCCTAATCTCCCATAACCAATAAAACCCAAGCTTCAATTCATCAAAACATAAAATCCAATCAAAGCTTAAAAGCTTTAAAAATTAAGAACTTAAAACTTGGATTACCTCTGATTATGTCGTTTCTCGCTAAATCCTCCGGCTAATAAGCTTCTAATCTTCCCTAAAATCGCTATGCCTCGATCCTCGCTTGAATCCGAGTCCTAAAACTCAAGCTTCCTTTGAAAATGTGATCGAGTGTCGAAAAGGGAATGGGAGGAAGAGAGAACGTTCTGAATGTTCTTTTATAATTCTAATAGGTTACTTCAAGCTTAAGTAATCTCAAGCAAATCCTAATGCTCGGGGTCCCGAAAATGCCCTGGGGTAAAATAGTCAAAACTCTCATAATTTCTCCATGATCTTACTAACTCCCAATTTATCATCAAATATTTATTCCCATTACCCAATATCCTGATAATGTGCTAAATACCCCTTGACTCACTCCGAGTCAAGTATAAATCTCGTTGTGACTTTCCCACTAGCTTACCTCCTATGATCATCTCGTGCTGAGTAACCCTAGCATAAACAAATAATAATGAAGCATATTTATTACACCTAAACATTCATATAATTATTTAATTGCATAATAAATCAATTATGGTCATCCCGGCCTCCAAATCAAGGCCCTAAGCCTTATTAGGAAATTTGATTCATTACAACAACGCTTCAACCCATAAGTTGAAGTTCGACTTATAAAATACCAACATAGAATTTATCATCTTTAGATAAGTCTTATTTTTCCTTTCGGCAACACCATTGTTTTGTGGTGTATAAGGTGCGGTGCACTCATGAATTATACTATTTTTGTAATGCCCCAAATTTCCTAATAAGGTATAGGACCTTGATTAGGAGGCCGGGAGGGCCATAATTGATTTAATATGTTATAAAATGAATATATGCATGTTAATGTGAATTATATTATTATATGATGATAAATGCATGCGTATGGGAGTATTTAAAATGATAAGGGCATTTTGGTAATTTGGCCTATTGGGTGCATATTGTAATCTGTGAGTGAGAATCTATTATTATGGAGATATATTCGAGCTATTCGGCATGAGACGATCAAAGATTGTGAGTTAGCGGTTTTACCATAACGGGGTCAATTTTGGGGTAATAGAAATGTTTATTTGGTGATAGATTGGGAATATTTGAGATCAGGGTGAAATTCTGGAAGTTTCGACTATAGTGTCCCCGGGGGTGTTTTCGAGACCCCGAGCACTAGGTTTTATTTAAGGTTACTTAAGCTTGAAGTAGCTTGACAGATAAGAACGTACGTTAGAAACTTCTCATTCTCTCTCAAAACAGTCCGTTTTACCGTTTGGGCCTTTTTGAGGAAATCTTGAGTTCTAGGAGTCGGAATCAAGCGAGGGTCGAGGCATAGCGATCCTAGGAAAGATTAAAAGCTTCTTAACCGAAGGATTTGACGAGAAACAACCCAATCGAAGGTAATCTAAGTTTGAAGTTTTAAGTTTTTAAAGTTTTAAAGCTTAGAATTGGACTTTGTGAATCGTTGAGTTTTTGGTTGGTTTGAACCTTGGGTTTTGAGGGTTTTGGAGTATTGGGAAGTTTAGGAACTTTGATTTGATGATTGGGGAATGTTTGGGTATGTTTTTGGAGGATTTGGAGTGCTTGAAACACGTTTGGGAATGGCCCAGGGTTGGGGGCCGCGGCCCTGTTCTTGTGCGCCGCGGCACTTGATGGAGGGCGCCGCGGACCTTGCCTCAGAGAACCCTGGGGGCCGCGGCCCAAGGTGCTAGGGCCGCAGCCCTTGCCCTGTTTTCGCCCCGTTTGCTCGTTTTGACCCCGGGAACTTAGCTATGGGCCTCGGGAGTGTCCCTACTACTTGGATTAGTTTGGATTGATCTCTTGGGGGCTAGATATTGGTGTGGAACCTTTGATTATCATGTTATTAATGGTGTTCCATATATGGTTATGATTAGGTGACCGCTAAGGACTTAAAGGTTGATCGTTCTCAAGGATCGTTCTTATATTGGTACTAGCTCGAATCTGAGGTAAGAAAACTGCACCCTGTGTATATGTGACATGCATGGCTATTATGGATGCATGTTGATTGATTATTGAGCATGACATGCATGGCTATTATGATGCATGTTGATTGGCTATTGAGCATGACATGCATGGCTATAATGATGCATGTTGATTGGCTATTGAGTATGACATGCATGGCTATGAATGATGCATGTTGGATGTTTAAATGTAAACATTGTTAGCATAATGAATGCTTGGCAAACCTTGCCCTTTTGCATATGTCTGCTGTTGAGGCATGCTGGATAATTAAGTGTGATGCATGTAATGCACGAGAAACATGTGATAGGGCATGCTATGAACGATGAATATGAGATTGGTCAGAGCTTGAGTCTCTGAGTTTGTGCATGATCATGACTGTGCTAGAAACTGTTTAGTAAGCATGCTGAATGCCCTATTCTTGGATAACTGGCATATGATACATATTGATAGCATTGCTTACTTGTGTATGGACTGAATACAGAATCGACAAAAGTGTTAGTATCAGCTGTGAGGCTGTGACTTATTTGTCAGGCTCGGCAGTGTTACTGGACACAGGTCAGGAAGCGCTGACTTACTTGTCAGAACGGCCTTAGCGTGAATCACGCAAGCCAACAGAGATTAGATCTAATCGATTACTAGCATTGAATGACTCAAGGAGCATTAATGCCTGACCGACCCTGAGGGTCGATGAATAAACAGAGCTTGAAGGCTAGTGGCTTACCTATCAGCCACTCTCTTGCTAGAAAACAGAGCTTGAAGGCTAGTGGCTTACCTATCAGCCACTCTCTTGCTAGAAAGCAGAGCTTGGAGGCTAGTGGCTTACCTAGCAGCCACTCTCCCGCTAGAAAAGAGAGCTTGGAGGCTAGTGGCTTATGTAACAGCCACTCTCCCGCTAGAATCATGTGATGTGCACCCATTGGTTTGAAAGCTTTATATTCAGTGTGGTTATAATGATAATCATTTGGTAATGTTTATGAAAAGTGTTATGTTTTCTTGCTGGGCTTCGGCTCACGGGTGCTATGTGGTGCAGGTAAAGGCAAGAGGAAGCTGGACCACCCTTGAGTTGGATAGCTTAGGTGATGACGTGTACATATGCGGCTGCTCGACCGCCACGGTCGAGGTTTAAAGTGGAACTAGGGTTGAACCCTGTTTTGCCGCTTAGAACGGCCTGTTGTAAATATTTTCTGTAATAAACTCTGAATTGTATTTTCGGGATCCCAATGTATATGTTAAACGTTCTAGTGAAACGTTATATCTTAACCAAAATGTTTAATCCCTAAACCGCTAATCATACTTAGATCACGATTTTGGCCAAATGACTCGATTAGCGAGATTAGCACTATTTACAAGGCACACCGTAACGGTCCCAGGAGTTGGGGCGTTGCAATTTTATTCACAAAATATATTGAATTCATTAGAGAAGTGCTCTCCTCCTCTATCACTTCTTAGCACCTTAATCTTTTTATTGAGTTGATTTTCAACTTCTAATTTATATATTTTAAAAGCATCAAAAGTTTCATTTTTATGCTTTAAAAGAAACACATAGGTATATCTACAAAAATCATCTATAAAAGTAAGAAAATAACTTTTACCACCTCTAGTTAAAACACCATTTAATTCACAAAGTCACTATGGATTAAATCTAGTAAATTAGATGATCTTTCTACACTAGGAAATGATTTCTTAATCATTTTTGCCTTAACACGTGTTTTACATTTACCATAGTTTTTAATATTCCATGCAATCATACCACATTTTACTACTCTTTTCATGGTTGAAAAACCTATGTGAGATAGTCTAAGATGCCATAAAAATAAAGAATCATACTCAACTATATAGATGTAATTATCATTTTTATTGATAACATTAAAAATTACATTATTGGTGCACAACTTAATCATCCCCTCACAAGATTACCCATTTCCCAAATAATACATTGGATTTGGTAAGAATAAGTTTACCGAACTCAAAAACGGCTTTAATGCCGGGTTTGCCAAGCAAATCACCACTTACCAAGTTTCTACTCATTTCGGGAACATAAAGCACATTCACTAATGTTACTTTCTTGCCGGAGGTGAAAAATACTTCAATGGTACATTTGCCAAGTACCTTGGATTTGCCCTCATTGCCCATTTGAATCTCATGGTTACCTTTTGACTCTTCAAAGGTCTTGAACAATGATTTGTCATAGGTGACATGGACGGTGGCACATGTATCATACCACCACCCCTTCACCTTGCCTTGGACCGCACTCACCTCACTAAGGGTAGCAACTACATTCTCCTATTGAGTTGCATTTACCTTAGGTCCTTGTTGGTATTTTCTATGCCTACACTTTCTAGCATAGTGACCATTTTTCCCACACACAAAGCAATGACATTTCTTGCCCTTAAACTTGTTTGGGTTGGTTCTTGGACCCAAGGTTGTCTCATTACCCTTCTTGCCTTTCCCTTTGGTTTTTGGATGTTTTGGTTGTGACACCGCATTTGCTTTGGAAGTCTCTCCACTAAACCCCTCCACAAGTTTATCTCTACATATCGATTCCTCCTCGATTCGAATATGCTTTTGGATTTCCTCCAAAGAATAATCCTCATTTTTATGAAGGATTCTTTTTCTATAGCTCCTCCAAGTTGGTGGTAATTTTGCCACTATAGCACCAACTCGAAAGGCCTCGAGAAACTCAATCTTCAAAACTTTCAACTAGTTAACAATTATTTGCAATTCATGTATTTGAGGAAGAATATGTTTGTACGCCCTGGTTTTCCCACGGGCTGATTAGAAGGTCGAGCCTCGGACTAATCAAGGTTAGTCCGAGAACTTCCCCAGGTCAGAGATTTTGTTTTCCAGGTCGTGGCTCATTTAGCTCGAGGTATCCTCAAGAACTCGCCAGTGCTGCCTAAGACTAGGGGAAGGAGTCCTTCAGGCCGAAGGTTGGGTCAGTGAAGCAGCTCGATGTGCGAGTTGATGCTCGTGGATTCCTGACCCTTTGTGAAGTCAACACACGCAAGATAAACGTGCCTATATCTGACATCACGTGTCCGATATCTCCCTGACTTTCCGGGCACGCATCAGGAACGTGCGCATTCAGACACCCACGGCTGGGTTGGGCCATGCGGCCCATTATCTCCTTACATACTGATTAGACCACACTTATGTGTCAGGTTTAGGAATTAATCATAAATGTTACAGAGTTGATATGACCAATGGGAAGGTCACGTGATGACCTCCCTACCAACTTCCAGGTGCCTTCTCCTATAAATATGGGGACCCTGGGAGTTGATAGGGGTTGGAAAAAATAGTCTCTGAAGAGCCATATACTTTGTAAACCAAATACCCAGAATACATCAATAATATTGACTAGTGGAGTAGAAGGATTTTACCCTTTGAACCACTTAAAAAACGTGTCTTGGGTCACATAGTTCATTCTCTAAGATTTCATATCTGTGACGGTTCTACTTTCAGCATTAATCCCTTCCTCTTCTTCTCTTAATTACCTGTTGGCGAAGAACCGCGTCAACAATGTTTATCACCAAAAAACTTGAAATCTATATATTGAGAAATCAAAAACTTTTTGGTACCTTCCTCTTCTGCCTTGAATTTTGTCTCAAGTGCATCCCATATCTCCTTTGCCAACTTGGTCTCGGTCTAGAGGTCATAGAGCCTATCGGAAAGAGCGTTGAGGATATGACCTCTACAAAGGAGATTGTCCTCCTCCCTCTTCCTTCTTTTCTCCACCACCTCGGGTGTGTCCTTGTCGGATGGCGTTGGGAAAGGTTCAAGGGTGGACTCTAGGATGTAGGCAATCTTGAGAGTGGTTAAGAGAAATCTTACCTTGTCTTGCCTTCTAGTGAAATTGGATCCATCAAACCTGTAACGCCCTACTACCTTAGAGCCGTTACCAAGTGAGGTTAAAATGTGCAATCAACTCGCTAAACGAGGTTTTTAAAACAAAAGTGTGGTTAAGTGATAGTCTAGGCTGTAATCTTTAAAAAGTACTCTATTTCATTAAAAGTTCAAGAGTTTAACATTCGGGATCCCATAATTCAGTTTATAAAATATTTACAACTCAAAACAAGTTTATAAGTAATTAACCATCAAAACTAGGGTTTTTACAGCCATTCCTCAAAAATATCCCTAACCAAAGCAATCGAGCAGGCCGAACATGTACGCGCCGCCCCCACGCTCTCCGTACTCATGGTTGGTTGACTTTCTCTTTGCCCTTACCTGCAACACAGAACACCTGTGAGCCAAAGCCCAGTAAGAAAACTCAAACAGTACATAACATATGCATAATATACAGTCATTACAGTAGATATCCCAAATCTAGTCAGACAGTCCATATAATCTAACACATACACAGCCATGTCGTCCCAGAAGCGTTACCAAAGCCTGGGATCTCAGTCTACACCGTAAGGATATCCCATGTATCCATTGGGGTCTCACCCTAGCCACGATCACTCCATGTGCTAAGTGGTATTCCCGGCCCCACTGCCGTTCCTGGCCCCACTGTCGTTCCCGACCTTCGCTGTTCTCGGCCCTTCGCCGTGCCTGACCCTTCGTCGTTCATTCTGCTTTTACCATATTTAGCATTCTCAAATAACAATTAAATATACAATCATTCATATTAAGCTATATCCTAGCAATGATACAATTTAGGGCCACGCCCTGCAACAATTCTATGGGCCCAAGCCCTGCTCTACGAGTGCTAAAGTTTTCTTACCTGTACCCCGAGCCTTCCGATGCACCAAGATCACAAGCACGGTCCTCTATCCCGAGCCTCTCTGAAAACCTAGTCACAACACATATAAAACACCCTTTAATGCTAACCAATCCAAAACCACTTTTCGGGGCCAATCCCACACTCTCGGAACCCCCAAATCCCTAAAACAATACGCCAAAGACATCCCCCGAACCCCTGGAGCAAAAGCTCAAAATTACAAAATCTCATGTTCTGAAAATGGCCTAGCGTCGCGGCGCTGCCCTAGAGGGCCGCGGCGCCCAGCAAGTCAGAGAGCTTCCCCTGCCCAAAATCAGCCTCGCGCCACGGCGCCCAAGAATAGGGCCGCGACGCTCCTTCGCGAACCCAGAAATCTGGGTTTTTCCCCTACATTTCCCCGAGCCAAAACCACTCCAAATCATCCCAAACTCATACCTAAGCCCCAAAACCAACTCAAAACCCCAAATAGACCATTCAACAACCTATAAACATCATAATCTAGCTCAATTACACAACCACTCCCAAGATTCATACTTAAGTTTCAGATTTCAAACATGTTGACCCAGATTTTGGTCAACTGACACAGAGTCAGAATATGCTTGATATGAATGAATGTGTTGAAAAGAATCGAATGACAAAAAGCAATAAGAACACGATGTTTTATAGTGGTTCGGCCCCAGGATCTGGTAATGACCTACGTCCACTTAGATTGTTATTGATGTGTGAATCAAAGGAGTGATCAAAGAACAAGGGTTCAATGAGTTTCACCAACCTCTGAAGAACAGTACGATGTTTTCAGATAAAATTACACTAGTATCAAGTAATGCGAAAGCCAAAAAAGTCCCCTCCCTTGAGCTATCCTTTTCTATTTATAGGCTCAAGGGGGATTACATGATTTAGTTGACGATATTCTCTCCTAAATAATCGGATACTCAGGAGATTGTGTGAGTTAAATTCGGGATTTACAAAGATCTTTACAGTAATATTACATTGTATGCGGAACCATCGACCAGACTGGTCGCAGGTCAGACTGGGCAGCTTACTGCTTCTAATACGTCTTCTGGTCGATACACTAGCAGAGCTCTTCTAGGTGTCGGCCACGTGTCCAGGGATCACTTGCCACATCATCAATGCCAATTTTTTGGATAACAAAACACTTAAACCAAAACTTGAGAGAAGTGCAAACCAGACCTCTAGATTCTTAAACCATAACAGTTATGAGATTTCAAACATGTTTAATACTCTTACCTCAATCAAAAATTCAACTTGAGCTCCCTCCAATCCCAGCTTTAAACCGAATTCCTCTTGATAAACCAGCTGAATTCTCATGCAAAACAAGCCATGGCTATCTTTCAATTCCTTCCAAAATCAAGTTCAAAACTTAACAAAGCAGGGAATAAATTCTTACCTCTGAGTAATCCTTGACCTAAGTTTGATTCCACACCCTTAAGCTCTTCACTAGCCTCAAAGAACTTAGCTCACTTCCTCTTCCACTTGCCTTCTAGGTTCTTAGTTTTTCCTTTCCCTTCTTAATCTCTCTAGCCCTCCAAACTTGATTTCAGTCATACTTAGCATAAAGTATCGTGTATATCCATTTCCCTCAGCCAAAGCTATCTAAACCTCTGCCAAAAGACCATCTTATCCCTCCACTAAAATCCCTTCCTAACCAAACCTCAAGGGCACTCTTGTCCTTTCACTTACATTACAATTCTACCATTTCTCCATCTGAATTTGTTACTCTTAGCAGTTACTAACGGTTACACAAGTTACCATTAACTCACAAGAACTAAATTTACAAAATCCCCAAAATACCCCTAGGCTCCTCCCGAGCCGGGTATAAAATCTCGTTGTGACTTTTGAGTTCACTAGCTCTCTAGGACCGTCTCGGCACGTGCATCACATTAATATCACCACATCCAAGTGGTACAAATCACATACTATAATTATCACATTTATGCCCTCAACGGGCTAAAATTACCAATTTACCCCTATCATGCAAACAGGGCCCACATGCACATTTATACCACCTAAACATGCATTCTAATCACATATTCATTTAAATTCATATATTAACACGTTAACTCATTTATTGCCCTCCAGGCACGCTAATCAAGGTCCTAAACCTTATTAGCAAATTGGGGTGTACAAAACCTATCCAACCTCACTAGGTCTTGATTCATGATCTTGATAGTCTCACCTTCCATTGAAACAAACAAAGGGGTAAGCTTTTAAATGTTAGGAAAATATGTATTGCCTCAATGGAAATAGTAAAAAGACCTTACAACTCTAAGAAAAATATACAAATAAACAAGATTGATTAAATAATGATACAACTCTATGACTGGAAAATACAAATAGAATAAGAAGAAGAAGAAGAGAATAGAAAATTACACTCTAAACAAACTATACAAATATAGAAGGAAAGAACAATAACAATAAACAAAGAACTCTCACTCACACAACCAAAGTGAAGAGTGTAGGGGATCACCAACTTGAACAATATTTGAAACCTTTCACCAAAAGCTTATTTCCCCCTAACTCAAGCACTAAGGGATTTCTCTCTATTTTGGAAATAACTTTCTGGAATTATCAAGCCTCTAGGTGTTTTCTAGACAAGTGCTCTTATGGATAGAAAAAATTGTATCTTACAAGTGAGCAATAGTCTCCTTTTTATAGTGTTTAGAGACACCTTTGAATTTCAAATTCTACCAACCCATGACTGTTACTAATGATTAATTGGATGTTTGTGTAATTAAAAATGAGATTTGAGAGTTATTTGTATTTTTTGAGTCATTCAAAAATGTTGAAAAAACTTAAATTTGGTCAAACAGACACTGTGGTCATGGCCACGGGCATTGCTGGTCGCAGTCGTGGCTCTCTGTCCCCCAGCCCGCAGCCACCAGTGCTCTTGGCCGTGGCCACTGCCCAATTTCACCACACAAAATTGTGTTATTTTTCCAAATGGTTCCAAATCATTCTTAATTGATTTTGTAACTCCCAAAATATATTATTGGAGATAAAATCATAACTCTAACAGTCATTTCACATATGACTCTAAGAAATTCAACTCAAAATTGTGTAACAACAAATCTATACAATAATGGACATTATTTGGAAGTTACAAATTTGTAACTGAATTTGTAACATTAAATATGTTACATATTTAGATATTCACATGTATCTAAATATTATAACTTTATTTTATATGTTATAACATGTGAGATTCATATTTATTTAATCTAAAATATTATATTATAAAATAATATAACACAATATGCATAAAAGAACACGAAGCATTTTCTTCATCTATACCATGATTCAAAGGCAAAGACCCTCAGTAAAGGACACTACTCTGTAGTCTGTAATTTTCCTTATTTTTTATTTTGTTTATATATACAATTATTTTTTTATTTCGGATTAAATATTTCTTTTATATAATGTAGAATTAATTTCTATTATTATATATTCCCGAATCCCGATCACTGTAATTGCTTTTAAATATTCTATCAAATATAAAATCAAAGTGCTTGCAACTCTTTTGTATGAAAATTTAAAATAAATAATGATTTTCCCCAAAGTAGGCTTAAGTCAATAACTTTTTCATATATAAAAAATAAAGTAAAATAAAAGCATTTTGCCTCCTAAACTTGACTCTTGTAGAATGTTGAAAGACAAACAAACTCTTGGATAATGTATTACTCAAGTATGATATCATATGCTGAACATAATGAAGTCATCAAATGTTCTAGAAGTTAATGTACATTTTCTTATGTTAAAAAATATATTCAAAATAATCTCCTGAAATTTAGTACAATTAAGAAAATTAGATGTGATTTGAAACTGCTAAGTTTATGCATGACAACTTCTGGGGCTTTAAAAAGAAAGTTCCGCTCCTCTATGAAACTTAATTAGTTGAAAGTAAAGTTTTACTTAGTTAACTTTTGAATAACTACTTCGCACTTTAAAGTATCCAACACTACATGACGGTGATACTTTATAATTAATTAGCGATAATATATAATACTTATTAAATTTAAATAAGTAAGATCCAATTTGCAGGAATAACAATATACCACTTAATAGTAGTGCTAGACACCAATAATCCTTAACAAAAGAAAAACATAAATTAGTGAAAGGAATGTATTATTAGGACTTAAAATGTATAAAACTCAACAATTTGATTATTCAAATGTTAATAAAACCTCATTTATGAGCCCAAAGAAGATGTTCTAGCATGATCAACGACCATTCATAAAGGTCAACAAGGTTTCAATTAATCATATCGATAAGATTATTCAATTTGGATATATATATATTACTGATTTGGTTAGCTAATGAGACGCACACTTGATGCTCTATTTAATTATAATTTCATAGATATAAACAAGGAGAATGCATTGCTTAAAAAAATCCAAAATAGCTTTCACTTGGTGACAACTTACTTATCATTGTTTTATGTGGATGATAATGCGTTACAATTACATCATGTTTGCCGTCTCTTTCCATGTAAGTAATTTTCAGTCAAATGCTACAAGCCTAAAATCCACAATTAAAATAAATTTTAGGAGTATTTATGGTATAAATACCCAATATTTTATAACTAAATATTTAATTTTTTATTTTTATAACAAAAGTATTCAATGTTCAATGATACCTAAAGTTGCTAAAATATTGTTTTTGTAAGTACTTCCTATGTTGGAGCTGTTAAACATGTTGACTAAGCAGACATTTGTTACTCTGCAATCGATCAATTTCATAATATTTTAAATTAAAAAAATGAATTAAAAAGACATTTTAAAGCAATTCAAATTTGAAAAACATATATTTTGAGGATAAAAATACCCATTTTACGGAATGGTACATATCTAGGATAACACCTAATAGTTCCAACAAATGAGGTACTGACAAAAGTAATGTTTTAGCAACTTTGAGTATTTTTGCTGCCAAAAAAAAAATTAGGTATTTATCTTTAGCATATATTTAACTTTGGACATTTGCTTTTAAAAATAAAAAATAAAATATTTAACTATAACAAAGAGAAAATATTAAATAATTATGCCACAAATACAGTGACTTTTAGGAGTAATAAGTTATCTAATGTATATATAAACTAAATAATAAATTACTGTATTAGCAATTGTAATAGTAACTCAGCTACCACTACCAGCTTTCGTGCAAGTTGAAATCCAGCATAGCTCGAGTTTGATGTTAGATAATTTAAAAAAATTAAATAATGAAAACCCCACCGCGCTTGGTGGCTTAATATTATTCAAAGGATTAGGTGGTGACTTCTTAGTCTTAAATGTTAGTGGATACACGAGTTGTTGACGACATTGCTTAATAGAGAAATTTCATGTAACCTTCATCTCTTTCTGTTCACATTTGTCACACTAAACCTCCATTCCAGTCCACCCATTCAATAATGATAATAAAAAAAAGTTGCTTTATTTCCATTTATTTTTTAATTTTCTCTCTAATATACACTAAATCAATCGACATTTGCCACTTGATGCCTTGTTTTTTTGACCCAAAAATGCATCTGCTACTTTATCATAGGAACTGCCTTTGTTCAAACACAACATCTTTCTGCTCCATTAATATTCATCTTCATTAAAAGTGGAAAAATCTAAATGGAAAACTTAAAGAAAAATCAAATCTTTGGCCGCCCAATGGGATGTACTTAAGGTTTGATATAATCTCTTAACTTAGCTCAATGTCACAGTGGGTCCCATGAGGGGCTCGCAAGATGAAGGGCTAAATAGGCACTTAGCAGAGTGTTGACTTTCTCCTTTTTGGGTCACTTTCGGATCAAATGAGACTGCTAACAGGCTCGGTATTTACGTTAACACTATGTTCGGTAGGAAGGAAAGAGGAAAGAAAAAAAATGTATTTTCTTTATTTGAAATTTGAGTTAAAATTGAGAGGGAGTAAATATTTTTAAACATTTATACCCTAATATTAGTATTATATGTTTATTTTTATATTTATCTTTTAAAAAAATATAATTTTATCATAATTATAGCATAATTTTTTTTCAAACTTATTAAGAAGATAAGAGAAATAGTTGGAAATATATATAATAGTAAATATACTATTGAAAAGAATAATACGTATGTGTTTTATTATCCATGATGGTTAATAATGTGTAATTTAATAAAATATTTTTTTGAGCTAAAATGATAAGAATTTTATAAATGAATGATCAAAGGGAAAATTTTAATTAAATAAATTAAAGTGAGACTTATATGTTGAGATATTTGATATTTAAGGTCAAAAATATAATTTAAAAAAATTTATTTTAATAATAATATATTTTAAAAAAGCTACAATTATAATTTTTTTTTACTATTTTGTCAATGTTATTTTTGTCATAAAAATGCCCAAATCTTTTCCTTTTGGTTTTTTTTCCCATTTTGGAGTGGAAATTTAGTGTGGGTCCTACCTTTTTCTTCCCTTCAATTTTCTTTCTTTCCTTATTTTCTCTTCTACCAAACCATCCATCTTTCTGTCTTCTTTCCAATTTTCCTTTCAAACTTTTCTTTCCTTCCAACATTTCATCTAGAACAAACAAAGGGTAAGTTAGATGAGAAACTTGTACACTCATGACCAGTGACACAAAATGAACAATCGCATGTGGACAAAAGACCGGTTTCAAAATCTTCTAAAGAAGAATATTATTCGAACCCAAAAAAAGATAGTACTATTCTAAGTAGCAAAAATATTGTCTCTAAAATAAATTACTGTTAGTGATAATGCTTGAAGTTTCTATATTTGATTTTTTTAATTAAAGCCAGGTCTTTAATTAAAGGGAGAATCTTATTAATGGATTCTCCGAGTCTTTCCATTTTCTCTCACGCAACAAAACTAACCCCACTAGCTGCAATCAAGCAGTTTTTTCTGAACCTTTTGATTTGAAAATTTTAAAGATTAAATCTTTGCTTTTGTACAAGTTTTCTTCTCCCAGGGTTCATCAACGTTTCAAAGCGCCTATTTCACAAACTTAAAGGGAAAGACTGACTGACTTCAAGCTTAGATTTCCGCAAACCCAAGAAAACTCTACTCTGCAATATGAAATATGCCAAAATTTTCCTGAAATCACTGTTCACGGTCCTTCTCCTCCATTACTGCTCTGCCTCAGATTTCATAACCGTTAACCAGCCCATCAAAGACGACGGCACAGTTTTAGTCTCCAATGGAGGTACATTCGTTGTGGGGTTCTTTAGTCCTGGAAAATCTAGTCCTCGATACCTTGGAATTTGGTTTAACTTCTCAAACGAAACCGTTGTTTGGGTAGCGAACAGGGATAGCCCAATAAACGACTCGTCAGGAGTTCTTTCCATTGATGCAGCTCAAGGAAATCTTGTTTTAAACGATGGTCAAAATCTTCTTCACTGGTCGACAAATCTTTCCAGCTCGTCCACTAACAAGATTTCAGCTCAAATCCTGGACTCGGGTAACTTTATTTTGCTTCAAGAAGATAATAAGAGGGTCATTTGGCAAAGCTTCGATCACCCAACTCATGCTCTGCTTTCGGGTTTGAAACTAGGCCTAGATTTGAAAACGGGTCTGAACCGGTACATCACGTCATGGAAATCCAAAGACGACCCGGGAACCGGAAACTGTTCATTGAAAATGGTTCCAAATGGCTCGCCTCAACTGATTCTGTACAAAGACCGGTCCAAATGGTGGCGATCAGGGCACTGGAACGGCCTCCAATGGGGTGGCATACCGGCTTTGAGCTCTCTCCCTCGGAGTAACTTCTTCAACATCACTTTCACCAACGATCAGGACGAGATCACAGTGGTGTGGAGCGTCCTGGACCCTTCAATCTTCACCTACATCATCGTCGATGGCTCAGGATCCCTTCTTCAATACGCTTGGCAAGCTAAGCAGCACAAATGGGTCCAAATCTACACCGCGCCCGTCGACACCTGCGACTACTACGCGAAGTGCGGTCGGTACGGCAAGTGCGACATGTACAACAGTAACGGGTTCGACTGCGGGTGTCTACCAGGGTACGATCCCGTGTCGCTGCAGGACTGGGCATTGAGGGACAACTCCGGCGGCTGCGGCAAGAAACAAGGGGCTTTGTCCATGTGCGAAAACGGTGAAGGGTTCGTGAAATTGCCTAGTGTTAAAGTTCCGGACACGGCCACTGCGGTTGTTGACCGAAGCCTGACTTTGAACGAGTGTCGAGAGAAGTGTCTCAGGAATTGCTCTTGCATGGCTTACGGGACTGCGGACGTGAGGAATGGGGGCAGTGGGTGCATGACATGGAATGGGCCTTTAATGGATATGAAACAGTTCTTGGAAGGGGGTCAAGATTTGTACGTTCGTGTCGATGCGATTGAATTAGGTACCTCTCAAAATTTTGTGTATATAAATTTTTATTAAGATGAAAATCTCTTTGATGAATTCATATGATTATAGTCTGGTTTGTTATGTTACCACTTGAGTGCGAATTTTGTCTTTGTTTTCTTTCTCATCCTACCACTCTTTTCACCCGACTTTTATCAAAGATTTTGGTGATGAGAGTCATGAAATCACTGGGATT
Organism: Humulus lupulus; assembly: GCF_963169125.1. NCBI lineage: Eukaryota > Viridiplantae > Streptophyta > Magnoliopsida > Rosales > Cannabaceae > Humulus > Humulus lupulus. Next base: position 4,000,260 of record NC_084800.1, read on the forward strand.
ACCTTTTTTTTCAGCTAAATATGCCAAGTCAGATGGGCTTTCTTTAAAATGGATATTGTCTATCGTGGGAATCTCAGTCACTGCTGCTGTACTACTCATTGCCTCTGTTTTGTACTGTTTAAAGAAAATGAAGAGAAAAGGTATGTGTTTTACTTTTTTTTTGGACTAGACTTCTTAACTTTTTTTAGTTAACTGATGCTTTGGTGTGTGGATATAGTTAGGGTTTACGACTGGCAGAAAATGTTTCTAGAAGTTTTTATTTTCCGGGTGAATATGTCCAAATGCTAGTTATGACTATCGGAATACAGTTCTAGAAATTTGCTAGTAATGCTATATACTTGTAGATATTATGTACGTACAGAGCATTAGTTATACTAGTTAAGTACTACCAGAACTGCTATAATAGGCAGCAGTTAATGAATAAGTACATTAGGGGGGCCAATGTGTGTTGGCCTTCTCCACAGTATGGAACCATTCAATTATTTGTACATGTACCCGAATAGAATCAAATATATATGTTTATATGTATATATAGGGATATATATAGGGAAGGACTACAATCCATTCATTTTTTTTACAACATCGATGCATTATTTTTTTATTTTCGATACTAGATAAATATAATCACAACATTTTTTATTCAACAATGTTCATTGTAGCCATCTAGAATATCTTACAATTTAAAAAAAAAAATCCAAATAAATTATGGTACCGAAAATAGGATTCAATGCATGCCTATTTTTATTTTTTTTGTGTATGCGTATAAAATTTGAAAGTTTAAATCTTGTTTTCGTCTTCCTAAATTATTCAGAAATTGTTAGAAATTTGTGAGATGTTCTAAATAACTATAATGTACACTTTCATATAAATATTTTTGAGATTATATATGTTTAGGTGCCAAAAATAGAAAAAAAAAAGTACTGTTATTGTTAAAAAGGTGGATGCATTGTAGCCGCTTCTTTGTGTGACAGTTGATTCATCTGATCTTTACTTGAAAAGTTGCCGAAGTAGAATACATAATTATATTAGAAATTAACAACAAACTTGTGCTACTTTTGTTGTTGGGGCCAGCAGATGTGGTTCTTGGACAGCCCGCGACATTTCTCAATGATGTTTCAGGGAGCTTAATGAGATTTGAAAATTCTCCAAGGAAAAGTAGTAGAGAAAAAACAGATGTACTTTTCTTCGACTTTGGTTCAGTGGCTGCTGCAACAGATAATTTTTCTTCTGTCAACATGCTTGGATATGGGGGATTTGGCTCTGTTTACAAGGTACATTTTCTTCAAAGTTGTTAAAATGAATTGCAGAAATTGGTAATCTGTTATAACAAGTTCTCTATCTCCTCTCTTTTTTTTCCCAGGGGGTTCTACCTGATGGGCAAGAACTAGCTGTAAAAAGATTATCACAATTTTCAGGGCAAGGAGTGGAAGAGTTTAAGAATGAAGTTTTACTGATAGCAAAACTTCAGCACAGGAATCTTGTAAGACTTCTTGGTTGCTGCATTCACAAAGAAGAGAAGATGTTGATGTATGAATACTTGTCGAACAAAAGTTTGGACTTGGTATTGTTTGGTACGCCTTCTCTTTCGTCTATATTAAAGAATCCTATATCTATAGACATCAGCAGTTGTGAACTTGTTTCTTTCCAGAAATAACATTCATAAATTGATCAACAGATGAAAACAGAAAATCACTGTTGGATTGGAGAAAGCGGTCACAAGTTATCATAGGAATTGCTCGAGGCCTCTTATATCTACATCACGATTCAAGACTCAAAATCATCCATAGAGACCTGAAAGCAAGCAATGTTCTACTTGATGCTACAATGAATCCGAAAATTTCAGATTTCGGTATGGCTAGGATGTTTGGAGATGACCAAATAGAAGCAAATACAACTAAAGTGGTTGGAACATAGTAAGTTCTGTTGTTCCCTTTCATATTCCATACAAATAAAGTGGTTGGAACATAGTAGAAACATATGACTACTGCAGTTAATTCTGAACTGTTTCTCATTCTGTCATGGCAGTGGTTACATGTCACCAGAGTATGCAATGGAAGGCCTGTATTCAATAAAGTCTGATGTCTTCAGTTTTGGGGTTCTTACATTAGAGATCATTACTGGGAAGAAGAACAGCCATTTCAATGAAGTTTCCTCACTTAATTTGGTTGGCCAAGTAAGTACATATCTAGATACACCTCTATAACTATAAATGAATCTTTTCAGAATGCATATGTCATAAACACTGGAAATTCTCAAAACTATGCTGCAAAACTGTACCTTTCTTACAGGTCTGGGACTTGTGGAAAGAAGGAAAAGCTTTGGAGATTGTTGACGAATCAATATTGGATTTGGCTGAGCCATATCCAAGTGATCAAGTCTTGAGATACATCCAAATCGGGCTGTTATGTGTTCAGGAGCTCGCTGTAGATAGACCAACCATGTTAGAGGTTGTGTTCATGCTGGGACATGAGACCCCTCTTCAATCTCCTAAAAGACCAGCATTTATTTTCAAAAACACTGGTAGCGATACCTCAACATCGAAAGGAGTTTCTGTAAATGACATAACTGTTACAGTGATGGAAGCTCGCTAAAGTTTCAAGCTTTCTTGAAAAGTTTTGACTTGATCTAATCACACTCAGTATCTTCATTCTAGCTAGCATGCAGCAATGAATTTTTTTTGGTCTTGTGCTGCTTTCTCTGAAGAAATGTGTAGCAGAAGAGTTTTTTTTTAAGAGTTACTAGTTGAATTTGCCAGAAGAGTTCAAATCAATACCCAATTGTCTAATAAAAAGTTTGTACTAGATTTGTAAATACATGATATAGTTATTGAAGTCTTCTTGATTATTGTTGAGAATTCAACAACACTACATCTGCAAAACTCATAACAAAACCAGAAAAAATAACAATAGAAGAAATAAAGCAAGAACAACACAAAATTTTATAGAGGTTCACACTTAGATGGAAATCCCAAACTCAGGCTAATCCTCTTTGAACTCCACTTAAGGAATTCAGTCTCTTCACTATGATAAAAGCAAGAATTACAGCAAGAACAACAGCTTCAATCCTCTCCCTTGTATAGAAACCTTGAGCTGCAATGGAGAACACCTAGGCAGTCCCTTTGGCAATTCCCTTAACCCCTTTTGATCACTCTGTTTTTTCTCTCTCAGCTCTCTCTTTCTATTACAAGAATTTGTAAAAAAAGTATTGAAAACAAAATAACTCTCTTTCTTAAACTCTCACTGAAACTACAACCGTGTATAAAGAAAAAAAGAATAAAACTATATATAGACCCACTTGACTAATAACAGAGAACAATTAACTAATTTTAGTTGATGAAGCTTCCTTTGATCTCAACCTCTAAGCTTGCCACGTGAGATAATCTGTTTTAATGAGAACTAATCCATCAAATTCCACCTTAGTACTCATTACAACAATATTGAAAGAGACTTATCCTTAAGTATTTTCTCTTTATCCTTAAGTATTTTCTCTAAATGAATATGGCTATCCATTTCCAATTCCCAGTAATTCCAAACAGTGTTGGAATTTACTGAGAGTTACCACTTTTGTTCCCATGTTAGCTGGATTCTCTGCACTAGGAACCTTCTCTATGTTTATCAAGTCTTGTGTCACCTTTTCTTTGATGAAGTGATATCTAACTTCAATATGTTTTGTCCAATCATGGAACATGGGATTCTTACATAAGTACAGTGCACTTTGACTGTGAGTGTACACTGTTGCCTTTTCTTGATAAACCTTTAATTCTCTTAGCAACCCTTGTATCCATAAACCTTCTTTAATTGCTTCAGTGGCAGCAATATACTCAGATTTTGTTGAGGATAAAGCTACTATTGGTTGCAACTAAGACTTCCAACTGATGCAATTTCCTGAAACAAGGAACATAAATGAAGTGGTCGATTTCCTCTCAACTCTGTCACCAGCAAAATCAGCATCCACAAACCCTTCCACTTGAATTGTGTCTGAATTTTTCTTGAATTTTAAACTATATTCAGTTGTCATTGCTACAATCTGAGAATCCACTTCATAGTTGTCCAATGGTGCTTTCATGGATCTCCCATAAATCTACTAAGTACACTGGTAGAGTATGCTAAGTCTGGCCTTGTACATACCATAGAATACATAACTGATCCAATGGCATTTGCATATGGTTTTCCCTCCATTTCTTTTATTTCTATCTTTGTCTTTGCTTCTTGCTTTAGGTTGACTAAAAGCTGACTTGACAAAGGTAGAGAAGCTAGTTTAGCTCCTCTCATTGAAAATTTGTCAATTAGTTGATCTGTTGTCCCATCGGAGTGCCGATCTGGTGGCCGAGCTAGCCATGAAGATGGAGACGGCCAAGTTGGAGCTAGAGGCGGCCGTGAATCAGAGGGAGGCCGCCAAGGAGGCCCTTGGCCGGGAGATGGCCCGTGCCCAGACGGAGCGCGAGGAGTTCGACCGCGCCAAGGCCGGATTGGAAGAGGTGTTGTCCCGAAAATCAAAGGAGGCCGAGGAGCGGGCAACACTTCTGGAGGCAGCCGCGGCTCAGTCCGTCCTGGATAAGGAGGAGATCCAGACCTTGAAGGTTTGGGTCTGCGAACTGAGCGACTCTCTCATTGAGGAGAAGGCGGCGCACGAAATATCCCGCCGCAAAAAGGAGGAAGCCGAGGGCTTGCTGGAGGTCACCTTCGATGAGGCCATTTACATGGCCTGGTGTAAGAACAAGAGTATGAACCTCCTTGTCTTCCCTGATCCGGAGTCAAAGCGGGCCGAGTTCGAGGCCAAGGAGAAAGAGGACGCAGAGCTCCGGACGGATGAAGTCTAGACCCGAATCCCGGCCTTGTCCCCCTTTTTTTTTATATTTTCTTTGTACTTTTGACTTGTAACTAAGTTCAAAACACTGCTATTTTCTCCAGTTTTTATATAGGCTTCTTTTCGTTTTCTCGAGTAGAAATTTCATTTTGTCGCCGCGACTAATTGATTGTGAGGGTTTGGTCCCGGTTCCAACGGCTTGGACTAGACCGAACGACTTAACTCGCCGAGTTTTTAATCCTGGCTCCAAGGCCAGGGCCACCGGGGCTTAGTTTAACCCGGAACCTTGTTCTCCCTTTACCAGTTATACGCAATGGCTTTGCCCTGGGGCATGCCGGATGCTCCTTTTTCCCGGAAACCACTTATCCGGAGCGGCGTGAGCCTTGGGCTCGGCCCTTTATAATTATATATCACCGGACACTGGTCGTCCGGGGTGGACCGGCCTTAGGCCCGGTCCTCTTAATTTTATACCCCCGGACTCGCTCGTCCAGGGTGGGACCGGCCTTGGGCTCGGTCCTCTTTAGTTATACCCCCGGACTCGTTCATCCGGGGTGGGACCGGCCTTGGGATCGGTCCTCTTAACTTTGTACCCCCAGACTCGCTCGTCCGGGGTGGGACCGGCCTTGGGCTCGACCCTCTTTAGTTATACCCCCGGACTCGTTCGTCTGGGGTGGGACCGGCCTTGGGCTCAGTCCTTTTAACTTTGTACCCCCGGACTCGTTCGTCTGGGGTGGGACCGGCCTTGGGCTCGGTCCTCTTTGGTTATACCCCCGGACGTCATTCGGCCGGGTAGGACCGGCCTTGGGCTCAGTCCTCTTAACTTTGTACCCCCGGACGTCGTTCGTCCGGGGTGGGACCGGCCTTGGGCTTAGTCCTCTTTAGTTATACCCCCGGACGTCGTTCGTCCGGGGTGGAACCAACCCTGGGCTCGGTCCTCTTTAGTTATACCCCCGGACTTGTTCGTCCGGGGTGGGCTTGGTCCTCTTAACTTTGTACTCCCGGACTCGTTTGTCCGGGGTGGGACCGACCTTGGGCTCGGTCCTCTTTAGTTATACCCCCGGACGTCATTCGTCCGGGGTGGGACCGGCCTTGGGCTCGGTCCTCTTTATTTATACCCCCGGACTCGTTCGTCCGGGGTGGGACCGGCCTTGGGCTCGGTCCTCTTAACTTTGTACCCCCGGACGTCGTTCGTCCGGGGTGGAACCGGCCCTGGGTTCGGTCCTCTTTAGTTATACCCCCCGACTCGTTCGTCCGGGGTGGGACCGTGGGGTTTGCGTCACCCGGACCTCGTTGGTCTGAGCCGGGACTAGCCCGAGCTTGCGCCCCGCCAGGTATTTGCTTATACCCAGGATACCCCCCGCAAGTGAGCGGAGACGGGTCTGGGGTCACTTGAGAAAGATTATCATTGTTTTACAACATTTCTTTATGATGTTTTGTACACGCCATTTTTATTATTCAAAGGGGGTCGCCGTAAGGCATACACGGTTTACAATGAAAATACTAAATTGGAACGCGGTCTCCTGACTACTGATAGTATTTACGGAGATGCTCCATATTCTAGGATCGCGGGACTTCCGAGCCATCGAGCCACTTTAAGCGGTATGTCCCGGGGCACACCTCGTTCTTGACCTCGTACGGCCCCTCTCAATTTGGGCCCAGAACCCCCACTCCCGGATCTTGAGTAGCATTGAAGACTCTTCGCAAGACCAAGTTGCCAGTTCCAAACTTTCGGCTTTTGACTTTGGAGTTGAAGTGTCGTGCGATCTTGCCTTGGTACATCTTTAGCTGCACTTGCGATTCCTCCCGGATTTCTTCGAAGAGATCTAGTGATTCTTAGAGTAAGGCGTGGTTCTGGGCGGGGTCATACGTGTCTCGTCGGTGGGACGGGATGGTCGTTTCGATCGGGATGACGGCTTCGCATCCATAGACCATGGAGTAGGGGGTGTGGCCGGTTAATGTTCTCTCGGTCGTCCGGTAAGCCCATAGTACGCGGGGCAGTTCCTCGGGCCATTTGCTCTTGCAGGCCTGGAGTTTTTTCTTCAGCGTCCTCTTTAGGATATTGTTCACGGCTTCTGCCTGCCCATTTGCCTGGGGCCTGGCGACCGCGGAGAAGCTCTTGACGATACTGTGCCTTTCGCAAAAATCCGTGAAGTGGGTGCTGTCGAACTGCTTCCCGTTGTCGGACACGATTTTGTAGGGGAGGCCGTACCGACACACTATGTTATTGATGAAGAAATCTAAGGCCTTTTTGGAAGTGATTGTGTTCATGGGCTCCGCCTCAACCCACTTCGTGTAATAGTCCACAGCCACGATGGCATACTTTACCTCTCCCTTCCCGGTCAGGAGGGATCCGACGAGATCAATCCCCCAGACTGCGAAGGGCCAGGGGCTAGTCATCAAGGTTATTTCTATCGGGGGGGCCCTGTAAGAAAAACTAATTGCAGAATCTTTATTTATTTTCATGCAATTTACATATTATCAACACAAACATGCAAATTCCTAGAACATGCTCCTATGAAATTGATACAAATACAAAGTAAAGTAAAAACTTACATTACGCAGCGGAACTGGAACAACTCCATCCTTCAATCTCTCTAACCCTTGATTCCATTCTGTAGCAGAGTATTATCAAGAGATTGAACAAGATCAGCAACACAGTCTTCCTCACCAAGCCTTTGATCAACCTAGAACTAGTGTGGGCTGGCTCTCAACACATGAGATAGAGATCTAGAAAAGAAGAAGAGATTGTGGCTAAGAAAGGATTAGAGTGTCTAGGTTTTCACTTACCCAAATCAACTGAGACTGACTTGCTACTAAAAACCCTAGATATCATATTCCTTATATAGGCAACTTAATGGGATTTATTTAAATTTAAATTAATTAAAAATAATAAACAAAACTTAAAGCCTTGGGCTGCCATAAATGAACTTGGGTCCAATCTTTTTGTTTTGAATTTAAATCCCAACTGGGCCTAAATTCAAAACCTTTTATTTATTTATTTATTTTAATTAATTAATTAAATCCTTATTCAAATTAACTAATTATAATTTGAAACTTGATTTAATATTATTTATTTATATTGATACCAATTTATCAATATTAATAAATTTACCCAAAGATTCTCTTTTATTCTCTAAATCTCATATCTCTGTAAATTTTTCAAAATTGACCTAGTCAACTTTTAAAAATCATAATTGATAATTAAATCAATTAATTGAGACATTCTAGATGATTTACTCAAAGGTGATGCGGGGACCATGGATCCATGAAATCAAGCTCCAAAAAGTTACCGTGAATTTATTTACGAATAATTTCACTACCTTATTAATTCCTCGTGACTCCACTATAGACTCGGAATTGAACTCTTGAATTCATAGAACGTATTTTCAAAACCATAAATACGTTATCCATTGTTATAACCATTACAATCAGTCAATCCTCTATCGATGACTTACTAACGAGCTGGGTGCAAATTACCGTTTTACCCCTCATCAGTATTTTATCCTTAACTCCCACTAAGTTCCTTATAAATGATATTTCCGTGAACTTAATCACAGAAATGAGATCTCAATCATTTAACATTTTGAACAAAGCAATTAAGGAAATCATCTTTTCACTTCTCATACAGAAGTTATAGATTTCGTATCTATGAATAATACTCCCACTCAATTACACTAATAAATCTCCAAGATGTAAGTATGGGCTAGACCGTAGGGTAAGCTGGTAACGAACAAGTCAAAAGATTTAAATAATATAATTAGTAGAATATTATCACTCAGAATTAAGATCGACTTAATATATGGTCAACGTTGTGACATTGATTAGATTTGATAACAACGATACTTATTTATCAATCAATAATCAATATCGGTCCTAGTCCGATGTAACTAAATACATCCGATCTTATCTACTTGGTCGATGCCTTGGACAAGACATCACACCCTGAATGTGTAAGTAGATCATATCATAGATTGCCTAATCAGTGAAAATCCAATGCACTGATCTAATCTTAGGACTCGTTCTTTTGAACATATAATTACAACTATAATCCACTGTGACCTAGTCACTATAATTGTAACTATCCATATGTTTAGGATTTTATAAATGTTTGTATTATTTCAATAATCATGTAATAAAGCAAGCAAGCAACACAGTTGTCAAACTAAATGATTTCTACTACTTTTATTGATAATATGAAATCGTGCTACATGTCCGACATGGTTTTATAAGGGCATAAAACCCAACAGGCCCGCGGGACCTTCGCGTACCTCTGGCACTGTTCGCACTTGCGGACGTAGTCAATACAGTCTTTCTTCATGGTTGGCTAAAAGTATCCTTGGCGCAAGATCTTCTTATATAGGTTGGGCCCAACAGTGTGATCTCCGCAAAAACCTTCGTGCACTTCATGCATGATGGCGCTCAGTTCAGTCCCGGACACACAATTGAGGTAAGGCATGGACACACACTTGTAAGCGATTACTCTGCTCAAACTTGCAGAAAACTCCATTGTAAAAAAGCTCTCTAAGCTCTAATACAACTGACTCGTGGACTAAGGCTCATTAACGCCCCAACCACGTAAAAATCCAGTTTGCATTTTCGAAATCCTTTCTTTTTAAGCTCTCTTATCTTTCATAATTATAGTTGCCAAAAAACTCGGTAAACAGTTCTGATTTTGAATTTTGCACCGAGTTGAATCCTAGTTCACAGCCTAGCTCTGGATACCATTTGTTGAGAATTCAACAACACAACTATATCTGCAAAACCCATAAGAAAACTAGAAAAAATAACAATATAAGAAATAAAGCAAGAACAACACACAATTTTATAGAAGTTCACACTTAGATGGAAATCCCAAACTAAGGCTAATCCTGTTTGAACTCCACTTAAGGAATTCAGTCTCTTTACTATGATAAAAGCAAGAACAACAGCTTCAATCCTCACCCTTGTATAGAAACCTTGAGCTGCAATGGAGAACACCTAGGCAGTCTCTTTGGCAATTCCCTTAACCCTTTTTGACCACTTTGTTCTTTCTCTCTCAGCTCTCTCTCTTTCTATTACAAGAATTTGTATAAAAAAGTATTGAAAACAAAATAACTCTCTTTCTTAAACTCTCACTGAAACTACAACCGTGTATAAAGAAAAAAAGAATAAAACTATATAAAGACCCACTTGACTAATAACAGAGAACAATTAACTAATTTTAGTTGATGAAGCTTCCTTTGATCTCAACCTCTAAGCTTGTCACGTGAGATAATCTATTTTAATGAGAACTAATCCATCAATTATAATGTTCTTAAAAAGCTTAGGTTCCTATTATTTCTCCCAAAATATTGGAAACAGTCCCTTGATACTGTGAAAATTTACAGATGTTGTAGCTCACAAGACCAAGAAAGACACCTTAAAAACTAGGGGTGCACACTTGTCGGGTTTTCTGGTGCATCGGGTTCAGGTTTTGCTGGTTTCGGGTAGAGAAAAGTGGTACCAAATTCGGTCCGATATTTTGAGTTTTGGGGTGATTTCGGGTTTGGTTGGATTTCAAGTGGGATTGGTCCAAAAATGGGCTTTGGGCCGAAAATAGGCCTTGGTAAAAAAAAAAAATCAAAAGTACTATTTATTGACACTTTTTGAATTTTTTTTACTTTTCACATGTTTTTTTTAACTTTGTTGTTAGTTTGGTAATGTTGATCTTTTACAAATTGGGTCTTGGTAAAATTTTTTTAATTATGTTCGCGTTCGGGCCACCCGAACCCGTGTACCCTTAATTTCAAAATCAGAACCTGACTCGAATCATGTCGAGTTCGGATCAGATTTCACCCGAATTTGACGAGTTTTGCAAACATTTGAGTTGGTCGGTCGAGTTTGCGGGTTTTTCGGGTCAAATGTTCATCTTGTTAAAACCTCTAATATGTTCACTAAAAAAAAGGGACAATGTTCCCAAATTGGCGTTGACTTTTGTCTAAATTAGTATCATTTTGCAGATTAGCAAGAGTTCACTCCCTTTCACTCTAGTTTCTGATCCTCATGATAGTGCGAGGAAAAAAAGACATTTGTTAGGAAATAAAGGATCCATGATTGAATAAAAAAATCACCATACCTAGGGACAATATTTCTAACCATTAGATCATAATCTAATAATTTTATTTTTGCTTAGAGCATATTAAGTTAAGTTTCAAAAAAATTATTATAATAATTAATTTCAAATTGTTAATGATTCATTTATTTATATTTCTTAAAAATACAAATTTTATTTCCAAACATTTTAATTTTCAAAAATTCAAAATTAAAAAAAAAAATCACCTTGTAAGTTTTCGACAAAAAAAAATGTAGAGAAAAAATATTTTATTAAATTCTTATTCTCATATTTTTTTTAAAACGTACATATGAATAAATATTCATTTAAATAAATTTATTATAATAAATACTATACTATTATATTTTTAAAATTTAAAATATGTTTTTACATAAAACATTTTTTGTGATTTCAATCACTACCCTCGAAATTAAAATGTACATATATATTTATGATAGAGACACTTATCAACAACAAAAGACAAACCAACAAGCATAACATTATTGTGACCTACATAAAAAAACAATGCAATCATAATTGAAGACAAAACAAACAAAGCAGTTTTCTGATTCTACAATGACTCTAGTGATTTTGCCATCAATCACATGGAACATGTCATGTCCCCATTTCGAAAATTTTGGTGGTCTAAGTTCGTTCTTTGTGATCTTTGTAGCTCTTTTAACTAACTGACTTTTTATTTTTGGCAATGAGATAATCCATTGAAGATAGTTGCAGTTGAATTATATCAGATATGAAAATTAAGTTTGCACTATATATAGTTACTTCTTTGCTACTTTATAATAACTGGACCACAAAGCAATTAAAACATCAACTACCTGCTAGGTCGATCTCCAGACTACTCAACTCTCAACATCTTATTCCGTTAATATTAACATGAACTCGTCGATTTCCTTAGCCTACACAATTTTCAAGCACCATGGTTTTTTCCAAACCGTTATGGCTAATCATATTACTAGCTCTGCAGCCCTCTTCTTCTTGCATTTCTCTCACTGTCATTACCCCAAAACAACCCCTCAAAGACGGCGACATTTTGATTTCAGCCGGAAAGACTTTTGCTCTCGGGTTTTTCAGCCCGGCGGGAAATACCCGCAACCGCTACGTCGGAATATGGTACTACAAAATCCCTCAACAAACCGTCGTTTGGGTCGCTAACAGGGACACTCCTCTCAATGATACCTCGGGCGTTTTGTCCATCGACGGTCGTGGAGACCTTGTTATCTATGGGAGTAATAATAGCAGAAGCTCTGTTTTTTGGTCAGCCAATGCTTCGGTCCACGACGCAAATAGCTCCATGGCTAAGCTTTTAGATGTGGGAAATCTCGTTCTACTTCCAAATAACACTGTCACTGACCAGACTCAGACCCCTTTATGGCAGAGCTTTGATTACCCAACAGATACCATGCTCCCTTACATGAAACTCGGGTTGAACAGGGTCACCGGGTTAGATCGGTTCATCACTTCTTGGAAGTCGCCCGAAGACCCGGGAACCGGGAGCTGCACATACCGGTTTGACCCGAATGGGTATCCTCAACTGTTCTTATACAAGGGTCGGGCTCCATTTTGGCGAACCGGATCTTGGACGGGCCACGAGTTCTCCGGTGTACCCGAAATGACGCCATTTTTCATCTTCAATGGAAGTTACGTGGACAATCAAGATGAAATCTCGACGATGTACGGTCTTCTCAACGACTCAATTTTCACGAGATCGGTGGTCAATGAATCGGGAATGGTTCGTCGATCCACGTGGCACGATCAGACGGAGAAATGGCAAGAGTTTTGGTCCGCGCCGAGGGAGTTGTGCGATAATTACAGGCATTGTGGGTCGAACGGAATCTGTGACCGGTCGAATGTGGATAGGTTCGAGTGCAAGTGCTTACCCGGGCTCGAACCCAAGTCGCCCGGAGATTGGTTCTTGAGAGACGGATCGGGTGGGTGCGTGAGGAAGCAAGGGCTAGCTCCCACGTGTGGGAAGGGAGAAGGGTTCGTGAAGTTGGCACGTGTGAAGATACCGGACACTTCAAAGGCACGTGTGAATATGAGGTTGAGTTTGGAAGCGTGTGAGAAAGAGTGCCTAGGCAATTGCTCGTGTACGGCCTACGCGAGTGCGCGAGTGAGTGGTGGTGGGGTTGGGTGCTTGACATGGCACGGTGATCTGGTGGACTCAAGGACATATCCAACGTCGGGGCAAGATTTTTACGTGCGAGTTGATTCAATAACATTAGGTATTATTCTTCGGTTTTTGTCGATCTTATTAATAATGTTTGCATCAAATATATAATTATATTTGATCATGTATGTGTATATACAGCCAAATATAAAAAGGAGTCTAATGGTTCTATAAGCAAGACTGGGAAGGTGGCAATTGCGCTGGGTTCTTTTGCAGTACTATTAATCATCTTGTTTCTTTTCATGTATTGGTGGGCAAGGACTAAAAGGAAAGGTACGTGTATATACTTGTAGAGTAACAATGATATATGCATCTATGTTTTTAAATATTACCTAAAATATGTATGTGTAATTTAGTTTGTTAAATCATATTTATTAAAATTTAGACATATTTGTTACGTCAATTTGCATAATATTTTATGTATATTTAAAATTATGAAATCATTATTCATATTTATATGTCCTATTCTTTTTATTAATATTCTATAATTAAGCCAAAAAATTATAATTAAACTTATAGGCAAATTCTCAAGTACATCTCCTTAAAAGAGGCATATCTGTGCACCTTTGGTGTTTTTGGTTCAGGAAGTATTTTCGGCAAATTTCTTTTTATAAGTATGTATATTGTAGTTATTTAGAGTATTCTGCAAATTTTCAGAAAATTCTGAATAATTTACCGTACTGAAAATAAGGTTCAAACATATATTACATTCCACGCGCATAAAAAATTTAGTCACACGTACAATAATCTGTTTTGAACCTAGTTTTTCGACACTGTAAATTATTCAAAATTTTCTAAAATTTTACAAAATGTTCTAAATAACTACAATGTACATGGTCATAAAAAAAAATTCGCTGAAAATACTTTCCGAACCTAAAACATCAGTGGTGCACCAGTGTGCCTCTTTTTGGGTGAACGTCAGAATTCCCAAACTTATATTAATTATACATTACAGTATGTGATTGCTAAGCATAAACAGGCATGCTCTTCATCATTTTCTTCGATATATCTAAATTCTTCCTAAATATTTTTTTTATTGTGATTGGGTGTAATTAAAAAGTGAAACATTATAAGTTGAATTAAACAAAATAGATAAATATGTGATAGTATAACATATTTATCCTTTTCTATATGGGATAAATAATATGTAATTCTAAAACATTAAAACTGAACAAATATATACTTTTCCTTTCTATCTTGGTACGTACTTTTCATTTCGCGGTACCAAATAAATGTAAAATTAAATATTCAAGTGTGACTTATATATATAATGTGTTGATGTTAATAACAGCGAAAGAACGACAAATAAAATATGGTCACAATATTTCCAAAAGCTTAAGTACTTATTTTGACGACTTTTCCGTTCAAAGAGATTTAGACGAAAGTGGCTCAGAGTTGCCAGTCTTTGATCTAAAAACCATAGCTGCAGCCACAGATAATTTCTCAATTCATGACAAATTAGGAGAAGGCGGTTTTGGCTCCGTTTATAAGGTAATGACATAATGCTCTTTATTTTAATTTTCTCAAATAGCATCACATTTATAAAAGTTTTTTTTTTTTTTGGAGCTTTCAATATCTATCTAAGTCTATTTTGTAGTTAGTTGGAATTTCTAGGCACTGTAGATTTTCAGTCTAAAATAATCATTTCTTGATAAGTTAATAGTAATTTGTACCTTCTTCCAAAAGAGTTATTTAAAAAGTTAGTGAAAATTAAATGTTTAACCAACCAATATCTCTATAAATATAGATAGGTTATATGTATGTATTGATAAACTAATTCCATACCTATCATTGTTAGAGAATAGAATCCCACATGGAAAGTATGTGGGATCATCATACCATTTATAAGAGTATGAGTTACTCCACTCATCACCAATTGGTTTTGAGATGGAACCTCATACTTCTTACCATGCATCACTTTCCACATTCTAACATGGTATCAGAGTCAAAGAAAACTCTAACGAGTATGTCCGATCCAAATCCAAAACCGGTCCAAAAAAGAGAGCCAAAAGAGCCCTTTGTGATTCGGGGATAGTGAGCCAAAAAGAGCCAAAAGAGCCAACGAGCCACTTGCGATCAAACCGTCCAAGATTGGTGAGCAAAAATAGCCACCATCTTGAGGGGGGATGTTAGAGAATAGAATCCCACATGGAAAGTATGTGGGATCATCATACCATTTATAAGAGTATGAGTTACTCCACTCATCACCAATTGGTTTTGAGATGGAACCTCATACTTCTTACCATGCATCACTTTCCACATTCTAACAATCATGATATGGACATGTCATGTACATATATCATACTTAAGGGGAAAGATATGCATGTTAGGTAAGTTAAAATTATTATATTTTATATATTTATGGAATGCATGTACTACTATCAAATTGGACTTTCATTGCAGTTTTCTTCTTAATACACTATAGTTTTCTAGAGCAATGAGAACCGTAGTGTAATCGCCTGCAGAGAAAAAAATATGGCGAAAATCTATATTTATAGTAGCGATGCATGCACCAAATATTTTCTTTATTTTCAATTCATTAGTTTTTCAAGCAGCATAAAGTGATGAGTAGTACTAAAGCATTGATTGTGAGATATATTCAGGGTGTTTTCTATGAGGGAACGGAGATAGCAGTGAAAAGGCTATCGAGGCAGTCGAGCCAAGGAAGTGAGGAATTCAAAAATGAAGCTTTGTTGATTGCAAAACTCCAACACAGGAATCTTGTCAGGGTTCTTGGTTATTGTAATCAACAAGAAGAAAAGATGTTAATCTATGAATACTTGCCAAACAAGAGCCTGGACTTTTTTATTTTTGGTATGTACGCATATTTCTGAACATTTTATTATATGTCTACCCAAATTAACATATTTTACAAGGAAATTAAGCATAAGACTTGATGCAGTGACATTATTAATTATGAACTTTATAAACTACATACTCTATTCTCAGATGAGGAGAAAAGGAAAATCCTAGACTGGAGTAAACGTTTTGACATAATTCGTGGAATTGTTAGAGGGATGTTGTATCTTCATGAAGATTCAAGATTAAGAATCATTCATAGAGATTTGAAAGCTAGCAATATTCTTCTAGATGCCGACTTGAAACCCAAAATTTCAGATTTTGGTATGGCTAGAATATTTGAAGGAGATGAGCTTGAAGCAAATACAAATCGAGTGGTTGGAACATAGTAAGCATCTCTGAACTAAAATACCACAAGACATTTTGTGCCTTTATTTACTTCACTAGTTTTAAGATAAAATATCACAAAAACCAACTATACTCGTGTGCTAATAAAGTGTTGCTACAGTGGTTATATGTCACCGGAGTATGCAATGGAAGGGAGATTTTCATTCAAGTCAGATGTGTATAGCCTTGGGGTTTTGATTCTCGAGATTGTTACTAGAAGAAAGAACATTGGCTATCGCTGTGTGAATCCAACAGGCTCATCAAATTTGATTGGACAAGTAAGTCTGGTTAGATTACTTTAATTTTTTTCTTGTTCAAACCATCATGACATATATATAATGCCTTAAACATTTGTTTTAGCTAGGTTTGGGATTTGTGGAATGAAGGCAGAGCTTTGGAAATAGTGGACTCATCATTGGATGAATTATTTGGTGGTGAAGCTTTGAGATGCATGACAATAGGGTTGTTATGCGTGCAAGACAATGCCTGTGATCGACCCACCATGTTAGAAGTTGCTGTCATGTTGGGTAATGAAGCAGGTCTGCCTACCCCAAAACAGCCTGCATTTGTTTTTAAAAGAGGTTACACTTCAAATGGAGACCCATTAACTAGTGAAGGATTCAACTCTGTAAATCATGTGACATGCAGCATGATACAACCTCGCTGAATGCGTACTTAGTTTTTGGCCTATTGGGGTAATGCACTGCGGTGCAAAGCTCTGGGGCAGTTTTATCCCGCATTAAATGGTAAATCGTTCTGGTTTGAAAACCGCCTCATCTATTAATAAAATAATTGAATATATTTCAGTATATAT
Organism: Humulus lupulus; assembly: GCF_963169125.1. Taxonomy (NCBI): domain Eukaryota; kingdom Viridiplantae; phylum Streptophyta; class Magnoliopsida; order Rosales; family Cannabaceae; genus Humulus; species Humulus lupulus. The sequence continues at coordinate 4,017,324 of NC_084800.1, forward strand.
AAATACACACTCGATATCCTAGTTACATTTTATCATTATATTTTACACTTTATAAAATATGCAATCCAAATAAATGCATGTATATATATATATATATGAGTACATAATCATCAACTCAACATTAAGATTGTTCATTGTTATCCCAAAAATTGACATGTCTGATGTGGCACCAAAATTGGACACGTGGAGTAGGCTAGGCAGACCCCCCGACATGTTGGTCGGTGTATACCTGCAAGGTATACGGCTCGGTGGGATAAGCAGTTTACAGACAGTAAGTATTTATACCTTTCCCAGGTTTAAGGGGAAGTCTTTTTAATACTGCTTGGCAGATGCACCAGCATGCATGCTTGTCGGTATGATAAAATATATACTTGTCAGCTGAAAGTAGTTACACTCACTGTTAACAGCCACAGGAATCACCCAACCACCCGCAAAGAGCGCCTAACCACCCTAAAAACTCGGTCAAGGCTCCTGAAGAATAGGTCAGCAACCACTTGCAAGAATGTAGGGATATTTCTCCATCAGTTATGCTCAAGTGCAACCCTTGGGCGAGAGAGACAGTATAGATACAAACACTCCACCAAAGTGGAGGAGGTTCACGAAGATAGCCTACTGATCAGCACCAAAAACATACCGAGCAGCCTGCTTTGGTACTTAGCAGTGATTTTTCCATTTTGTATTGTCTTTTACACCTAAAAATCTACTTGTATTCACGGGTTATCTTGTGTAAACCTATAAGATCAATACAAATCTAAGAGGAAGTAGGTTATTACCATTTCTTGGGGCTGAAGCTCTATAATTCTGGTGATCTTTATTATTTATTGTTCATCATTACTAGGTTCTTAGTTCATTTATTGTTGATTTATTGTCTAATTGAAAGCTCTCGAATTAATTATTTTGACTCCGCATCAGTTGGCTAAAAAGTTAGTCAGCATTCATATGCATATAGAGATGAGACATAATAGAAAGAAAAGCAAGAGAGAAATAAGACTTTGTGCTATGATCCAAAGAACATATGTATTCTATCAACAAAAAATGAACATATATAAATGAAGCCATGTTATATTGTTTCTAAACGAAAGAGAGAGGACTTGATGCCCAGTTGATAGATACTGCAATTTGTCTTCTTGATTTTTTTCAGACATATATTAATTTCTTACAAACTATACATCAGACCATAATGTTAGAGAAAATATTACATATGGAAAGTGTGTGGGTACATTCAACAATACATAAGGGCATGAGTTACTCCACTCATCACAAATTGGTTTTGAGATGGAACCTGTAATGACCCAAATTTCTTAGAAGGTTTAGGACCTTGATTAGGAGGCCGGGAGGACCATAATTGATTTATTATGTTATTAAATGATTATATGCATGTTTATGTGAATTGTATTATTATATGAAGATAAATGCATGCATATGGGTCCATTTTTCATTATAAGGGCATTTCAGTAATTTGGCCCGTTGAGTGCACATTTGTATATTTTCATGAATGTTGGTGAATTATGAGTAAGACCACATCATAATGTGGATTTGTTCGAGTCATTTGGCATGAGACGATATGTGAATGCAAGTTATCGGTTTGGTCATAACGAGGTTAATTTTGAGGCTCGGGGTAGGGTTGATCATTGGGCGGGTTGGTCGGGTTAGAGGGCATTTTTACCCATCCAATGTCATAATCGGGTTAAGAAAAGTGAACCCGTAACTTGCCCAAATAAGACAAAATTATTTTAACCCGTCCAATAGTTTGGGCGGGTTGGTCGGGTCAACCCGCCCAAACCGAAGTGAGAATGATTTTTTTTTTAAGATTACATTTTTGTATTTTTTTTTTCCTTTAAATACTAGTACTAATAGTGTGAAATTGATCTTTATAGGCTTAAAACAATATTTTGAATTTATAGTAAAAAAAATAAAAAATAAAACTTAATTAATTTATATATTTATTTGGATTAATTAGCAATATATTAAACAATATATTAATAATTACATCAACATTAAAAGTATTAAACAAAGTAACAAACATATATCCTTAAAATAAAAAGAAAAATTAATATAGTCTAAAGTCCAATTACAAACCAAGGTCAAAATACAATTAAAAAAATATATATATAAATTTAATTATGTAGATAATATATTAATATATTTAAATGAATTAAAAATAGTAAACTCTTAATTGGGCGAGTCGAGTTATGTTGGGCGGGTTGATAATGACTTTCAACCCGCCCAATGTAACAATTGGGCGGTTTAAATTTTTGTCGGTTTATTCGGGTTGCGTTTTTTGGCAGTTTTTTCGGGTTGGTTTAGGCGGATTATTCGGGTTGGGCGGGTTGTAAAAATTTATGCACAGCCCTAGCTCGGGGTGAGTCTCGAGGTAATTTGATGATTAGTACATTACCAGGAATTAAAGGGTAATGAGATATGATTTATTAGTATTTGAGAATATTTGGAATAATGGGAATTGGAGGACGTTAATTATGATTAGCGAGATTAGAGGAATATGATTTTGCCCTTGGTGGTTGTTAAGGGTTTTACTTAAGCCTAGGGCTATTTTAGTCTTTTTCACCTAAGGATAGATATAAACCATTGAGAAGGTTGTAGAAAGCTAAGCAAAACAGAGCATCATTTCTTCCTCTCCCGATCATCTTCTTCTCTTCTTTTCTCTTTGAATTTTGAAGCTCCATTTGAGGAACCAAGCTAGGGAGTTGAACCTTGATGGTCTAGGGTTATGGTCTACCGATGAAGAGGGTGTGATTCTGAGCTTGAGGTAAGTTTCTACCCATTGAAACTCTGCTTTTCTGCTATGTTTTCATTTGGTTTTCAGTTGGGATTTTGAGTGGGATAGTTGAGAATTGATGGGAGTTTTTGGAAAAGGTTGATTGGGTTATGATGCCTAGGACTTGTAGAGTGGATATTTGGGTTCATTTGGAAGTTTGGATGAGGTTTGGGATCAACTCTTGATGGTTGAAATTGGAAAACTCGAAGGAGGAAGAACAAGGTTGTTTCAACCTGGTCCTAGCGTTGTAGCGCCCAAGGGAGGGCGCTACAGCACTGTCCAGGGCCAGATAGCTCTGGTTATAACGCTGGGGCGCTAGGGGGGCAGCGCTATAGTGTTACCCTGCTTTTCCTGATTCATATTTTGGGCACTTTTGAGGGTTTTTGGCTCAGGGTTTCATTTCCTAAGGTTCGGGATCGAACCTACTAATCGTCAAGATCGAACCTACTAATCGTTTGTATACAATTTGAGGTCCCGGGAGTGAGGTTTAGGTCAAGAACCTTTTATTGTTGATTTCATTAATTGGATTCCATATTTGGTTATGACTAGATGGCCGCTAAGGGATCAAAGGATTGATCGTTCTCAATGGTCGTTCATTTGTTATTTCTCACTCAAACCAGAGGTAAGAAAATTGCACCCACTACATGACGCATCTGATGCATGAGAAACATGTGATTAGGGCATGACATGAATATCAAATATGAGATTGATCAGAGCTTAAGTCTCTGTAAATGTGCATGATCATAATTATGCTAGTGATAGTTAAGTAAGCATGCCGAATGCCCTACATTTGGATATTTAACATATGATATATGCCTGGTTGCATTGCTTACTTGTGAATGGCTGTAACTAGGGGTGAGCATCGGTCGGTTTGGGCGGTTTTTTCATAACATAAAATCCAGAATTCAGTTTTCGGTCCGGATTGGTGCAATCCAAAAACCAACTGACCAAACCAGTTAAAAGAAAAAACCAACAGTTTTGCACCGTGGTTTGGTCGGTTAAACCGACCAAACCGAATTTCTTATTTTTTTTTAATTTTAAAATTTTTTTTTTTGAAAGTTTTAGTTAAAAAACTAAATTTTTTGGATTGTTGGAATCCATTTTTGTGCATTTTTAAAACATAAATATATATAACATAATTTCATATTTATTTTTATTTAATAATTATATAATATTATATTATTATATATTATATTGTTCAGTCAGTTTCGGTTTCGCCGGTCGGTCCGGAAAAAATTTTCAAACAGACCAAACAGTGGCGGTTTTTTCGATGTTCGGTTTAATCGGTTTTGGTTTTTTCGGTGTTCGAAAGGTCGGTGTATACGGTTTTTTCAGTTTTTCGGATTTTATGCTCAGCCCTAGCTGTAACGACCTAAAATCACTAATATGGCTTAAGGGCCTTGATTAGTGTGTCGAGAGGGCGTAATTGGTTTATTTGTGAATTTATTAATTTAATGTGTGATTATATGATAAGCATGCTTGTATAGTGATATGAATGTGAATGTGATTACATATTATATTTGTGAGAACCACATTATTATGTGGGTAAATATGCAGCATGCGACTTAAGGCGATCATAGGAAGCTAGTTAGCGGGAAAGTCACAACAGAACTTAATACTTGACTTGGAGCAAGCCAAGGGGTATTTCGGGTATTAGATGATTATTTGGGTTATTGGGTTATGAAAATAAATAATTGGAGATATATTTGAGGTTAGGAAGCTTAGGCGGGAGTATTGAGGGAAATTTACCATTTTGCCTCATGGACGTTTTCGGTACCCTGAGCATCGGGATTGACTTAATCAAATAAGGTTAGACTAAGTAAAATAGAGAACAGTAGAACAAAAACCCAAACCGACCCTTTTTGCTCCCTTTTTGCTCCTTTCTTCCTTCTCTTATTTCTCTCAAGAAAACTACAAGAACTTGAGGATTTTAGCTGGGAATTCAGTGGATTGGGCTGGAGTTTGGAAGGATTAGTCCAGTGTTCAGCTAAGGATTCAGTCAAGAACTAAGGCAAGATATAAGCTTGAAGCATGGTGATTAAAATTTTATGTTATAGCTGGGTTTTTAATTGTTTATGAACTTTGGTGTTGAAGGGCAGAATTGAGGCTTGAAAGCTTGGGTTTTAGCTCATAAATTGTTAAGGAAGTGGTTCATCAAAGAAGGCAAGCTTCAATTCGTAATTTAGAGTTTAAATTCTAAGTTTGCATGACTGGTTTTAGTGTTCTTGAGTATGTGAGTTTCAAAAATTGAAATGAGATTTTAATGAGTTTTAAAGCTAGGGTTTTGCTGGATTCTGCTGCTCGAATCATGTTAGAAGTCTTGTGATTAATGGGTTTTGGAATTAGGGTGATTTTGAGCAAGGTTATGATGTTAGAAATGGTGGATTTTCTGGGCACGAAGGGCTGGGTCGCGGCTCTGTTCTTGAGTGTCACGGCCCTGCGAAGCGAGGAAGAGCCAAGGAGGCTTTACAGTGGGGAAGCGTCGCGGCGCCACAGGGCAGGGTCGCGGCATGTGTCTGTCTTTAGAGAGGCCCAGCCTCTGTTTCAGGGGCGGGCCGCGGCATGGGTTTCAAGGGCCGCGACCCTTAAGGGTATTTTTGGTCTTTTGGAGGTTTTAAGCGTGGGAACCTAACCTAGGGTGCTCGGGATCGAAGCTTGTAATGCCCTACTACCTTAGAGCCATTACTAAGTGAGTTTAAAATGTGCAACTAACTCGCTCAGCGAGGTTTTTAGACAAAAGTGTGATTAAACAAAAAGACAAGGCTGTAATCTTTAAAAATTACTCTATTTCACCAAAAGTACAAGAGTTTAACACTCGGGATCCAAAAACGAGGTTTGTAGAATATTTACAACTCAAAGCAAGTTTATAAGTAATTAACCATCAAAACTAGGGTTTATACAGCCATTTCTCAAAAATATCCCCAACCAATGCAGTCGGGCAGGCCAAACATGTACGCGCCGCCCCCACGCTCTCCGTACTCATGGCTGGTTGACTTTCTCTTTGCCCTTACCTGCAACACAGAGCACCTGTGAGCCGAAGCCCAGCAAGAAAACTCATACAGCACATAACATATGCATATCATGCAATCACTATAGCAAATAACTCATATCTAGTCAGACAGTCCATAAGATTTAAACATATATACGGCCATGTCGTCCTAGAAGCGTTACCAAAGCCTGGGATCTCGGTCTACACCGTAAGGATATCCCATGTATCCATTGGGGTCTCACCCTAACCACAAGCACTCCATGTGCTAAGTGGTATTCCCGGCCCCACTACCGTTCTCGGCTCTTCACCGTTCCCGGCCCCTTTGTCGTTCACTCTGCTATTACCACATTTAGCATTCTCAAATAGCAATCAAAATATATAATCATTCATTTAAAGCTACATTCTAGCAATGATACAATCTAGGGTCGCGCCCTGCAACAATACTATGGGCCCCAGCCCTGCTCTACGGGTGCTATAGCTTTCTTACCTGTATCCCGAGCTTTCCGATGCACCAAAGCCACGAGCACGGTCCACTAACCCGAGCCTCTCCGAAGACCTAGTCACAACACATAGAAAACATCCTTTAATACTAACCAATCCAAAACCACTTCCCAAGACCAATCCCACACTCTCGGAATCCCCAAATTCCTAAAACAATGCATCGGAGACATCCCCCGAACCCCCGGAGCAAAAGCCTAAAATTGCAAAATTCCTTGTTCTGAAAATAGCCTAGCGCCACGGCGCCCAGCAAGTCAGAGAGCATTCCTCAGGCCCGAAGCAGCCTCGCGCCGCGACGCCAAAGAACAGGGTCGCGACGCCCCTTCGCAAACCCAGAAATCTGGGTTTTCCCTTGCGTTTTCCCCGAGCCAAAACACTCCCAATTCAACCCCAACGCATACCCAAACCTCAAAATCAACCCAAAACACCAAACAAACCATCTAACAACCTATAAACACCACCAACAAGCTCAAACACACAATCACACCCAAAATTCACACTTGAGTTTTAGATTTCAAACACTCAAACCAAAACTTGAGAGAAGTGTAAACCAGACTTCTAGACTCTTAAACCATAACAGTTATGAGAATTCAAACATGTTTAGTACTCTTACCTCAATCAAGAATTCAACTTGAGCTGCCCTTCCCAATCAAGTTCCAAGCTCAAATCACAACCTTCTGCTGAACCTAACCTCATTTCACCCCAAGAATTCACCAAGCAAAGCACATAAGTCAGTCCTCAATTCCATGATATTCTTAGCTAAACTCTACAACATATACACAGAATTTCCTTACCTCAATTCACTGAGTAATCCTCCAAGTTCCCTTAGCTTCACTTCCTTTCTTTATCCCAAGAGATTGCCTTTAGTTTTCCCTCCTTCTTCTCTAAGCTCTCAACCAATTTCAGCAAGGGCTCAATTTGGCTAAATGTTGAACGTGAATGACCCCTTCTCCCTCAGCTGAACTTATCTAACCCTTGCTTAATGACCACTCTACCCTTCCATAAGAATTCCTTCCTAACTAAACCTCAAGGGTACCTTTGTCCTTTCACCTATATTACAATTCTACCATTTTCCCATCCAAACTTGTTACTCTCAGCAGTTACTAATGGTTACTCAGGTTACCAAATCACCAATAACCATTAACCACTAATTCACAACTCCACTTACAAAGTTCCCAAAGTACCCCTAGGCTCTTCCCGAGCCAGGTATAAAATCTCGTTGTGACTTTAAGTTAACTAGCTCTCTAGGACCGTCTCGGCATGTGCATCTCATTAATAACACCACACTCACGTGGTACAAATCACATAATACCATTAACACGTTTATGCCCTCAGCGGGCTAAGATTACCAATTTACCCCTTTCATGCAAACGGGGTCCACATGCATATTTATAACACCTAAACATGCATTCTAATCACATATTCATTAAAATTCATATATTAACATGTTAATTCACTTATTTCCCTCTAGGCACACTAATCAAGGTTCTAAACCTTATTAGCAACTTAGGGTGTTACAATTCCACCACCGTGTTTGGTGGAATTCGACGTCCCGGAGACTAGAACTCCATCTGGAAATATTAACGCGATTATTAATGGTATTCCCTATCTTGGTTTTGTCTAGATATTAAGCTAGGGCTCGGGAAGCGGATCGTGCTCGAGAGACGTCACTTGTAATCAGTAAACTTGGAAATTAAAGGTAAGAAAACTGCACCTGGTTGTGGATTTATCATGGGACTAAGGGTTCCCTGATCTGTATGCTCTATAGGGGATGGTATTATACCATGTAAAATAGTAAACAAACGGCCTAAGAGTGCCAAGGTTTACATTAGCGCACAGGGCGCGGCTCGGCCACTGGTAGCTGAGGACAGCATACTATGCACTGAGCTCGGTTTAAGCGGGCTGGAGTCAGTGGGGTAAATCGAGAGTGCGACCTAAGGTGTTAACCGAGGTTTTCAGTAACTATATGAATAAATATTTTTTAAGGGTAATAATAATAGAAGTAGAGGATTAACACAGGATTTTTACGTGGTTGGGGCGTTAATGAGCCTTAGTCCACGAGTCTGTAGTATTAGAGCTTGGAAAGCCTTTTACAATGGAGTTTCTCTCTATGTTTTGACAGAGTAACTGTATCTTAGTTAAAGAAGGGATCCTTTTTTCAGTGTTCTATAGCCTGTATTTATAGGCTTATGGGAACACTGGGTCTGGGCTGGGTATGACCCGGGACCATCAGAGAAATGGATACTCTCGGCCTCCCTAGTGGGAGCCCAATACAAAAGATAAAACACACATGAATTCCAGACCAGTTAAGGCCCAATAAGTTGGCCCAAGAGCTATATTTCGCCCGATAAAACGGTGCTTTTGGTCTGAACACTTCGAGTTATGAGGCAGATTCAGGAGACCAGACCAATCAGAGTACTTGGCAGCGCAGATCTGAAACAACGGCGTGCAATCCCGAGGTGGCTTTTTCCGCAGGTGAAAAGTAGGGACAACGCCCACGCGGAGTGGGGCGGCTTCAGGGTCCCGGACGCTTAGTCCCACCAACCGGGGACAATATGATCCGGGTTCGTTTACCTTTGTCCCTCTTCATTTACCACCGCCCTGGACCGTACCAGGATCGGGGACCATGACGCGTATGTCGTGGGGGATTCGAACTGCCTGCACGTCTCCCGGATGACTGTCCCGGATGACCATACCAGACTTCCTCGTGGGCCCAGAATTGCATCCAGGCCCGTGCCCCCTTGGAAATTCCCGTACCACGAGGCCTTGGGCCAGGCCCACATTTTGAACAACCCTTGACCGTGGGCCTGGACGAATGTACCGGGTCCACGCAGGAAATGGGGATAACACTATGCGTCTAAGAAAATCTACGCGACTAGCCGGCACTAGGTCTGGGACTAGGGGTGATGACCAGAGCCAGATTCCTCTGCCAGTCCCTGAGAACTGGCAGCAACTTATGGCAGATATGCAAGCGCGATTACAGAGTCAAGATGAACAGATTCGCTTGTTGCGACAGCAGGCTCCATCAGGGAGTGCCGCCCTATTGTACCACCTGCAATGGTACCAGTTGTACAGCCAAGAGAGGTTGGAAACAGGTGGGAGCTGTTATATGAGTGGTTCAGGAAGCAGCGGCCCCCAATCTTTGAGGGAGGACCTGATCCACTGAAGGCCGAGCAATGGCTGACTATGATTACTACTATTCTGGATTTTATGAGGATAGAGGGGCATGACAGAGTGGCCTGTGCCACATATATGTTGAGAGAGGATGCCCGCATCTGGTGGGAAGTGGCATCACAGACCAGGGACGTCACTGCTTTGAGTTGGGAAGGATTTAAGGACTTGTTCAGCCAGAAATACTATAATGTTGCCATCAGGGCAACAAAAGTTAATGAGTTTGAAGGGTTGGTTCAAGGCAGTATGACAGTTACAGAATATGCCTTGAAGTTTGACAGACTCGCGAAGTTTGCACCAGACCTTGTGCCTACAGATGCAGCCAGGAAAGATAGGTTTATTCGGGGGCTTAATGCTATGATAGCCCGGGATGCTAGGATTACAACGGTACCTGGAGGAACAACTTATGCCCAAGCCGTTGAGAAGGCTCTTACTGCTGAGGAAGCGAAGAAGAAGATTTGGAAGGAGAGCGCAGTGAGGCGCGAGGGTCGCAGGGTGGTGCCTCCTTATTTTGGGTTAGATAAGGGCGGAGGCCCTAGTGATTTTAAGAGAAAGACCCCTGACACTTCAACCGCTGCTGGTCCTGATAGGAGGGGTCGGGTGGTCAGGGTGGTCGTCAGGGCGGCAGTGAACCATGGAGGAGTTATCCGGAGTGCCCGAGGTATAGAAGACGCCATCAGGGCGAATGTTATAACCCTGATGTTAGAGAAAATATCTCAGAAAAAGTGTGTGGGTGCATTCAACAATACATATGGGCATGGGTTACTTCACTCATCACCAATTGGTTTTGAGATGGAACCTCATGTTTCTTACTATGCAGCTCATTCTACTTCTAAACTCATATTCCACATTCTAGCACATAACTTTTTTATTTTTATTTCTTTTCAATAAAAAAAGGAGTAAATAAAATAAGCCATATACATTTTATATAATGTGTGGGTGACATGGGTGGAAACGTTGCTTTAACTGAACCATCTGTTGTACACAATACAATACCGTGTATATATGTTATGAAAACTGTTTACGAGTCGGGAAATACAAAAGGTATACACCGGTACATACCTTTTTAAGTATGCACCATAGATTTACCTGTTATATATATACAGATACATGGAAGAGTCGTAGTGTAACTTTAAGTCTAAAAAGTCAAGATTAATACTATTTGACATCTACAATTTAGTTCACTTTATCAAAGTAAAGGAGTTTTTTTTTTTTTTTTAAAGAATTTGATTTGTTTAAGTAGAAATTACATTTTATATAAGATTTTTAATAGAGTGTGCAAAAATATGACTTTTTTTCAAAAAAAAAAAAATTTAATCTATGGCTTTTTTTTTTAAGAATTTTCATTTTTATGGGTTTATTTTCTCATACTTTTGTATAAAAGTTGGTTTATGCCATAGTTTTACTCTTAATCAAATTTTATTAATTTGGAATGGTATGTTTGTAATTTGATTATTATTTTTTTAGCTTATTTGTTTTTTTTTATATTAAATTTTTCTTTGGTTGTTTGCTAATTTTTTTTTTTTGTAATATGAATTGTTTTTAAAATTATTTTTTATTTATTATAAACATGTAATTTTTTAGATTGTACGTTTTTTTTTCAAATCATAGGTTGGTAACCAATTACTTTATTGATTTTTTATAGTTATGTAAAAAAAATCCTAGAGCTAGGTTAAATAACATCCACCATGAGGGGTAGCCAGTTCCCCTGGGATGAGTAACTTTCTGCCATAAAGGGGTAATTAGTTACCTAAGAGGGGTGACGAGTCACTCATATTAAATATGAAAATAAACATCAAATTTGAAGGAAAAAGTGGAAGAACACTTCGTTAAAAAAGGAAGAAGAAGTAATTATAATTTTAGTAACATAGGTAACCAATTACCATAAAGAAACCATAAATATACACTCACCAGAACGTGAAGGTAACCATTTACCCTCATAAATATACACACAAAGAACGTGAGGGTAACCAGTTACCCATTCACGTTTTCATATTTTTATTAGCTTTCTTTCTAAATTTTGGTATTCCTATAAGTGTTACAGTAAAAAGAAAATACTGAAAAAATTCATTTGAATTTTTTTTTACATATAGTGGAAAAAGCTATAAAAAAATTACAATAATAAAAGATAATAAATAAAAAAAATAGTAAAATAATTATGTAATGTTAAAATATATGTGTGAAAAAAATGAAAAAAAAAATAGAATGAGAAAAGAATAAGTACAAAAATGAAAAAATAAAACAAAAGAAATGATTAATGAAAAAAATAGATGAATAAATAAAAAAGAAAAGAAGAAGAAGAAAAATAATGGAAAAATAAAAAGAAAAAAATATGAATGAAAAAATTGGTAGAAAAAAAAAAGCTTATATGTGTGAAAAAAGAAAAAAAAATAGAAGGAGAAAATAATAAATACAAAAATGATGAAAAATAAAATTAAAAAAAAAGAAAGAAAGAAAGAAAACTGAAAAAATATGAATAAAAAAACAATACAACTGAAAAAGAAAAGTATAGATAAATAAATAAAAATGAAAAGAAGAAAAATAATGGAAAAATTGAAAGAAAAAAAAGGATGAAGGAAAAAATTGATAGAAAACAAAGGGAAAAAAATGGAAGAAAAAATAAGTAAGGAAAAAAAACACTAAAACATGAAGGAAAAAATTAAAAATTAAAAAAAATAAAATTACCTTCAAAATCAAAGAAATTATAACTATAATAAAAAAAAATATAGCATTTTTATATATTTTTTTTTTGAAAAAAAGAAGGAATTTTATTAGCAACTGTCCTTCAAAAGTACATCAAGAATAGCAGGAGAGAGATCACCTCCCCTGAAAGTACAGTCAGCAACATGACAGGATGCTCTAGCAAGAGCATGAGCAACATTGTTCGCAGACCGCTTAACAAATAAAATTTTAATATTCTTAACATCACTCCACAAACCCTTACACTCAGTGATTAGACTCCCAAAATAAGAGTCCATAGAAATTGAACAACGAAGGGCCTGGACAACTGTGAGGCAGTCAGTCTCGATAGTCACCTTATCCCATGATTTCTTCTTGATCCAACTCAAAGCCTCTCGCATCCCCATTGCTTCTGCTAATTCAGGAGACACTACCCCATTCCGACAACAAGTTATAGCTTCCAAGGTATGACCCTGATCATTCCGAGCCACACATGCAAAGCTATATGTTGATGATTCAGAAAACAGCGCTGCATCAACATTGATCTTTATAACACCTGCAGCTGGCCTTCTCCAAATATCAGCTCCATCTGCTTCAGTCAAGAATGCTGCGGTTGGCACTTCAAATCTATCTTGAGCTTTAGTCCATTGGTCTAGTGTATTATTAGCCAAACTAGTCACAGTTGCCACTCGAGCAACTTTCCCCTTCCACACACAATCATTCCTCACCCTCCATAGAGCCCAACATGTCATAGCTATAACTTTCCTCTTCTCATCATCAAAGGTTTGGAATAAAGACTCCAACCATGCAGAAAAAGTCCCTTCCACACTAGTGCACACACCGATACCTGTACGAGCCCAGCTAGCTCTCGCAAAAGGGCATTCCACTAAGCAATGGATGATAGATTCCCCACTAACTTGGCACACTGGACATGTGGTGTCAATATCCACATGTTTTAGTCGAAGGTGAACCTTTGTGGGCAGACAATCAGAAGATGCTCTCCACACCAAATCTTTAACTTTTGGGGGTACCCGAAGCTTCCAAAGTTTATTCCAAAAGCTTAATCTGTCAATCCGAGACCCACCATCTTTGTCCTGCTGCAAATATCGATATGCGCTCTTCACAGTGAGTCGACCTGAGGACTCAAAGGCCCAAAACCACGCATCTGCCAGACGACTAGAATGTAAGGGAATGCCTACGATAAGATTAGCATCCCGTTGATTAAACAAATCTCGAACCAAGTCTTCATCCCAGGCAACTCTCCCAGTGATCATCAGAGCTTCTACTTTTTTCTCGGCTAAGGCAGGATGGGTAGTACTAATTCTCGGATTCACTCCGCAAGGTAGCCAAGGGTCACGAACAATAGAAGTCTGAGACCCATTTCCAATTTTTCTCCGAGCCCCAGCGCCCACAATCTCCTGAGACGCAAATATACTGCGCCAAATGAAGCTAGGATTACTTCCTAGTTCTGCAGTCAAGAAATTCCCACCCCCAAAATATCTTGCTTTGAAAATCCTGGTGACCAAAGTGTTAGGTTGGCATAGCAGGCGCCAACCTTGTTTGCTGAAAAGGGCCATGTTGAAATCGTGTAGATTACAAAATCCCATCCCACCTTTGGACTTATGGGTTGACAGCTTCTCCCAACTCTTCCAGTGAATACCTTTGTTATTTCTTGAGGATGACTTCCACCAGTAACTGCACATAAGCTGCTCCATCTCTTGACACAATCCCAATGGTAATAAGAAAACATTCATAGCATAACTCGGTAGGGATTGAGCTACTGTCTTGATTAATAACTCCTTACCTGCCTTCGAGAGGAATTTCCCCTCCCAGCTTTGAATCTTTTTCCTCATCTTGTCCTTTAGAAAACCCAGGATGGTGTTCTTATTCCTGCCCAAAATATTAGGAAGCCCCAAGTATGTACAAGACTCTCCAGCTTCGCTCACCTTCAGCATATCACATATCTTGACTCTGGCATCAGCTCTTGTATTGGTACTAAAAAAGACCGAGGATTTACTTAGATTCACCTGTTGCCCCGAGGCCAATTGAAAGTAGCCCAGAAGTTCCATCACACTATTCGTTGCACTCTCTGTAGCTTTACAATATAGATAACTATCATCTGCGAAGAACATATGAGAGACCGTAGGGGCCCCCCTAGCCACTTTACACGCCTGAAGCTTACCTCTCCTTTCATAGTCTGAGATTAAAGCTGAAAAGCCTTCTGCACAGATAATAAAGAGATAAGGGGATAAGGGATCACCTTGTCTCAAACCTCTGCTTAGTATTATTGGACCCAGCTCATGGCACCCAGAGATTACTTTATAGGAAACTGAGCTCACACACCGCATCACAATCTTTATCCAGTGGTCGCTAAAACCCATCTTTTTTAACATTGCATGCAGGAATCCCCATTCAACCCTATCATATGCCTTACTCATATCCAGTTTGATAGCCATGAACCCTTCCTTTCCTGTCGATTTCCTCTTGAGATAATGCATAACCTCAAAGGAAACCATAATATTATCTGTTATGAGCTTACCAGGAATAAACGCACTTTGGGTCTCAGAAATAATGTTATGGAGAAACTTCTTCAATCTATTGGCCACCACTTTTGAAACAATTTTATAAATCACATTACATAAAGCAATAGGCCTAAGATCACTCATAGTCTCAGGTTTAGACTTCTTAGGATTAAGAACAATATGAGTTTGATTAAGATGATCAGGAAACTCAGCAAACATAAAAAAATGTTGAACCAATCGTACCACATCAGGACCCACAATGTCCCAAAATTTCTGATAAAAGCCCGGATTAAAGCCATCCGGACCTGGCGACTTATCTGGGTGCATTTGGAACAGTGCTTCCTTAACTTCGCTGTCATCCACTGGTAAAAGCAGCTCCAGATTTATCTCCTCTGTTATGCTCTCTGGAACACACTCTATAACGCTATCCCAGGCGGTAGTTGAAGATGCAAAGATGTTTCTGAAGTAGTCAACAATCACCTCACCCAAACCATGCTCCCAATCTACCCACGTGCCATGATCATCCTTAAGGGAAGTGAGCTGGTTAATTCTTTTCCTGGTACTTGCACAAGCATGAAAGAATTTTGTGTTTTGGTCACCAGCTTGTAACCATAACTGCTTTGATCTTTGGCGCCAAAATATTTCTTTCTGTGTGAGTACCTCGAATAGACAGCTGTGTATCTCCTGGTACCGTCGAACAGACTCCTCATCTCTCTGACCTTTCAACTGCTTCAATAGTCTATTACAATGACTTATGCGTTCCTTAAATTTACCTGTAATATCCTTCCCCCATTCCGCGAGAGCAGTACTGCAACATTTAATTTTTTCCTGGAAAGAATCAACACTGTATGCTCTCCAGTGGTCAGATACAATTTGGCGGCACATAGGCTCCCGAACCCAAGCATTCTCAAACCGAAACCTCCTAATGACCGGATCCCGAACTTGATAAGCGAGATCCAACCAAATGGGAGAATGATCAGAAACAGAGATCTCAAGGTTGACTAGTTTAGCTGAATAGAAAATTGTTCTCCAAGGTTGTGATATAAGAGCACGATCAAGTCTCACCTCAATCCAATTCGGCGTACCTCTCCCTCTTTCCCAAGTATAGGGATGACCCATCATCTCCATGTCGCTCAGCCCACATTCAGTAAGAGTCTCCTGGAACCCAGTGATTAAACCACGGGGATAAGCACGACCACCTCTTTTCTCCCATTGATAGAGCACATTATTGAGATCTCCAATTAGACACCAAGGCAATTCTGAAGCACCTGCTAGCTGTTTAATTTTCCTCCAAGAATTGTGGCGTAAGCTTCGTTGCGGTTCCCCATAAAAACCAGTCAAACGAAATTCAGGGTGATTTTCCAATTTCAACGCAATATCGATGTGGTTGAAACTATAACTCATTAACCTTCCCTTTTCCGCTTTCCGCCAAAGCATAATTAAACCTCCGCTATGACCCTGCGCATCCACCACAAAACTACCCTCAAATCCCAATTGCCACTTGATAAAATTCACCCTTTCTTTATATTTTAGTTAGCTACTAATTATATTTCTCATAGTTTAATTTTTTATTTAATAAATTTTTTCGTAGAAATTAAGAAAAATATAATTCTTTTATTTTTTTTATTATTATATTATAAAAATTATATTTTTGAAAAATTCTCTTATTTTAACAGGAGTGGGATAGATTTTGGCTATCCCATCGGTTTGGCCCACCCCATATCTTGTATTAAAGAGTGCACGACAACAAGTGAACTATTTAAGGCAAACTCTAAAAGTTATAATGATCCACATCACTTTTAACTAATAATTATAATTTTTTATTAAAAATAGGAGAGAATTATCCATTATCGGAGCAACTTTGGCTTTCTTGGGTTGGGTCTCAAACTCTTGCGAGCCTAGGAGAGTATTAAAAAAACTACCACCAAAAGATCCGCAAAGTCTGTTTCAGCCCAAGTGAAAAAGTAAAAAGTGAAAAGTAAGAAATGTGTGCCCAAACTAAACACTGTAGATTAAAACCCATATTTCGTTAACAGGAATACTATAAACAAACTTTGTACATAAATAAATATACATTAGCATGTTTAATGTTTATCATCTACTTACAAATGTGTTTGTTTTGAATGCTTGGATTGTTTTGAATATATAAAGAGACTTGGAATAGAGTTAATATTAAATTTTTGTGTACAAAAATTCACTTTACTTTTAAAATAAATGTAGGACTCACATAAATTACTAACTTTACCTTTTAAAATTTGAACAAAACATAAAAAAAAAAATATATAATTTAAATTCTTATTCTCACACTTTTTCTCATAGCAAATACGCTCTAAATGTAATACATGTATATTTTTGTCGGTAAGAAAGTACTCATAGCCTCACCCTTTTACAAATTTGTTTACAATAAAAATTTAAAAAAATTGTAGATGGCACATATATATTTCTCTGGTTTGTTATGTCTGCACCAGGAATACATGCACTACAATGCTCATGATATTGAGCACATCATTAATTTAATTTAGTAAAAATTAATGGTTGTTTGGTAAAATTTTACCAAAAATTTAAAACAATTATACTTTTCTAGTTGTCAGTCAAGAGGTCAGTAGTTCAAAATAACTCACTCTTGATAGCTTCAGTAGGAAGATGGTTCGAGAAAAGAATAAAAAACATGCGTCTTTTTCTTAGCGTTTCCAGAAATAACACATCGGTTAATTATACTAATGGAAAATAAACTCTTTGTCAATAACTTAGAATTTAAGGTGATTTAGCCCAAAATAAAGGTAATACGGACATAAGATCGATTGACGAAATCCTAAAACTCATGACAACGACCATTAACACAAAAAAAACAAAAAACAAGGCGTGTCTCTAACAATTAAGTAATAACCTAACGTTTATACGGATTTTGCTATCAATTCATGCATGTGACCACTTTGAAAAAAAAATATCACGGATCATATCCTTCGACCACGTACGGTAGCTCTTCCAAGCACAAAACTATCAACTTGATTTTGTGTAGTTGTAGTTACAGCTTTAATTGATGTCTATATCAAGTCGTCTTGTAAAGAAGACTTTCGATCGATCCACTAGCCCAACAAAGCCATTAATGTCACACCTACCTGCTACGTGTATTTGTTATTATCCCCAGTTTCCACCCTCAAATCCTAATAATAATCTCTGTGAATACTCATCATTGGCACTATGACCTCTTTCACCTGAGCACAACACTCACTGGCTAAGTCATCAGCAGTCAATACGTATCATGAATTTTTCTGAAACTCACTGCCTCGCTACTTTTCTATTTCTCCTATCTTTCTCTTCCTGCCTTTCTCTCAACACAATTACCCCAAATCAACCTCTCAAAGACGGAGATCTTTTGATCTCGACCCCAGATATATTTGCACTTGGGTTTTTTAGCCCGGCCAATTCCCGCAACCGCTACGTCGGAATATGGTACCACAAAGTCCCGGAACAAACCATCGTTTGGGTAGCTAATAGGGACAGTCCTTTAAATGATACCTCCGGAGTTTTGGCCACTGACAGTCATGGAGGCCTTATCATCTATAGTAATAAAAGCAGAAGCTCACTTCTTTGGTCAGCCAATGTTTCGGTTCCTGCAGCAAATAACTGCATGGCTAAACTTTTAGACGTTGGGAATCTCGTTTTATTTCGAAATAACTCTGCACAGACTCTTTTGTGGCAGGGTTTTGATCACCCAACAAACACCATGCTCCCTTTCATGAAACTTGGGTTGAACCGTGTCACCGGGCTGAACAGGTTCCTGACCTCTTGGAAGTCGGCAGATGATCCGGGAACAGGGAACAACTCGTACCGGATCGACCCGACTGGATATCCACAACTGTTCTTGAACCAGGGTCCGGCTCCACGTTGGCGGGTCGGATCTTGGACCGGCCGTGGGTGGAGCGGTGTGCCCCAAATGACGCCGAATTTCATTTTCAATGTAAGCTTCGTCAACAATCAGTACGAGCTCTCGATTTCTTACGGTATTCTCAACATGTCGATTCTCTCCATGATGGCGCTTGATGAATCAGGAGGCGTTCACAGATCCACGTGGCATGAACAGAGTGGACAATGGTATAAGTATTGGTCCGCGCCGACGGAGACGTGTGATTTTTATAAGCTCTGCGGCGTGAACGGGATTTGCGACCCCACCAACACGGAAAGGTTCGAGTGCACGTGCCTACCTGGGTTTGAGCCCAAGTCGCCCCAGGACTGGTTCCTGAGAGACGGATCAGGCGGCTGTGTGAGGAAGCAAGCACTGGCCCGCACGTGTGGAAACGGCGAAGGGTTCGTGAAGTTGGCACGCGTGAAGGTGCCAGACACATCCAAAGCACGTGTGAATATGAGTATGAGTTTGGAATCGTGCGAACAAGAGTGCCTCAAGAATTGCACGTGTGCGGCTTATGCGAGTGCGAATGTGAATTTGGGTGGGATTGGGTGCTTGACATGGCACGGTGATCTGGTAGACGCGAGGACTTATCCTAATTCGGGGCAAGATTTTTACTTGCGAGTTGATTCGGTTACTTTAGGTACTGTTATTAATCACATTCACATACTTTTTTTTTGGTGAATATTTTGGTCCAGTTGATAATGACAAACTGAAGTTTGATAAGTTCTACTTATATATGTAAATATGTGCAGCCCAATATTCAAAGTCGAATAGTTCTTCCATAAGCAAGATTGGAAAGCTGGGAATTGTGCTGGGTTCTGTAGCAATACTATTTCTCTTGGCACTTGTTATATACTGGTGGCCAAAGAGAAAAATGAAAGGTGCCATTTATTATTCACCTGACTAAGATCATATTTTTTAGTAAAATAAAATAGGTTTGGTGAAATGTCCCTATTAGAGTTGAGAGCTTCATAATGACTTTTGCAACTTTTGTGTGTAGACACATAACTTGGTAGAACTATATGTTTAATATTTGCGTTATTTATTTCCATGTATACTGTTGTTTGTGGGGATTCACATGTATAGATTGCTTGCTGAGCATCATTTGTGTTTTTTTTACATGTATAATGACAGGGAAATATCTTCATAGTCAAAGTCCGAGTAACTATTTTGATGACATTTCCGGAAAAAATGATCTGGATGAAAATACAAATTCAGAGTTACCATTCTTTGATCTACATACCATAGCTGCAGCCACTGATAATTTCTCCATTGATAACAAGCTGGGAGAAGGTGGCTTTGGCTCCGTTTACAAGGTAATTAACTATAAAATTTTATTTTCTCAAATGGTATGTATTAAATATACTCAAACATGCAAAGCTTTTCATTTTAACAACTCTTGAAATTAAGTATACATATATATATATATATGGGTGCACTCTTAATGGTTACTACCCATAGATGGTTACTTTAATGTTAACTATTGGATTAAGATCAATGATCCATATTTATAGTTGTTAATTAATATTTCTAAAAGTAAATTTTGATTTTTTTCAAATTTTTAGAAATATCACCTAATGAAAAAACGTGTATTTATAATGAAAATATAATATTGTAAGCTTTCCATTTTTTAAATACATGTCAATTTCAAAATATAGCTATTATTTCTCATTAGCTCGAAATACCATTAATTATAACAAAAAAAATGAATTAAATTCGAAATTAATGTAGAAAAAAATATCTACTTGTTTGTGACTTGCTATAGCAAGTCACTATGTTGTCAAATCATCATAATTGTTAGTACCCATCTATAGGTAGTAACCATTGAGAAATCTTCCATATATATATATATATTGTATGCGGTTAAGCACCATATAAAAATTAATATTGATTGTGGGTTTCAGGGTATGTTTGAGGGAGGAAAGCAAATAGCGGTGAAAAGACTATCAAAGCACTCTGGTCAAGGAAGTGAAGAGTTCAAAAATGAAATATTGTTGATTGCAAAACTCCAACATAGAAACCTTGTAAGGATTCTAGGTTGTTGTGTTCATGCACAAGAGAAGATGTTAATCTATGAGTACTTGCCAAACAAAAGCTTGGATTTTTTCATTTTTGGTATGCTTTGTTTTTCTAGTCATCTTTGTTATGTTTATACTACATAAAACATTATTTATTTTAATTAATAATACTTAATGGTCAGATGAGGTGAAAAAAACATTGTTGGATTGGAAAAAACGCTTTGACATAATTTGTGGAGTCGCTCGAGGGATGTTGTATCTTCACCAAGATTCAAGATTGAGAATCATACATAGAGATTTAAAAACTGGGAATGTTCTTTTAGATGCTGATTTGAATCCCAAAATTTCGGATTTTGGCATGGCTAAAATATTTGGAGGAGACGAAATTGAAGCAAATACGAATCGAGTGGTTGGTACATAGTAAGTGTCCTTGAATCGAAAATTATTTTGTCACACTAACTATAGTTGTTTTTTATTTTTATTTTTAAATGACAATGAATTACTCATGTATAAGTACTATTACAGTGGTTATATGTCACCAGAATATGCTATGCACGGGAGATTTTCAATCAAGTCGGATGTATATAGTTTTGGAGTTTTAATGTTGGAGATCATTACCGGCAAAAAGAACACTAGTTTTTATCATGAAAATCCAGAATCGAACTTGATCGAACATGTAAGTTCAAAATAGTTATCCCCTTGTTTGACTTATGATCACATAATTATATAAAGTCCAAAACTTTATTGTGATAGGTTTGGGATTTATGGAAAGAAGGCAGAGCTTTGGAAATAATAGACTCATCCATTGATGAATCATTTGGTGGTGAAGCATTGAGATGTATTACAATTGGGTTGTTGTGTGTGCAAGACAATGCTGTGGATCGGCCTACTATGTCAGAAGTGGTTTTCATGTTGGGTAACGAAACAACCCTTGCTAATCCAAAACAACCGGCATTTGTATTTAAAAGAGGTTACACTAGTTCAAATGGAGACCCATCAACCAGTGAAGGAATTGTCTCTGTGAACGATGTCACATGTACTATAATAGAAGCTCGTTGACGCTAATCTTTAGGTACGTAAATTTATTTAAATATAAATATAAATTTGATATAATAGTATTTGATGTAATTTCAGCCAGCAGCTGTCTATTTTTTATTTATTTAATTTTATAAGTATATATTTTTATATTTGATTCTATTTTAATTTTATATATATTATATATAATATCTATACTAATACTTATATTATTTATGGTGAATACGATTATTTCATTTTCACTTTCATAAAAACAAAATTATGTATCCAGCCATTAATTTTAACTACTGAATTATTATGTTATGCTAGTGGTGTTCGTCAAACTGCACACACCGCACCGTAATTTGTGATTTGGAATCATTTACGGTGCCGTTGCAATTTACATTTTTGCTAAACCGCGTGATGCGGTGCGGTTTACAGTTTAAAATTTTATGAATACAGTTCAAAAATCGTACCGTACCGCATCGTTATATATATTAACTATTTTTTTTAATTTTAGTATAATTAAACTTAATGCATATACATTTATATAGTATAATATACACAGTATCTCAGAAAAATATATTATGTTGCATAAAATCCTAACACATATTCTACTTCAACATAAGAATATTCCTGTTAAATTAAAATATTTACTTCTATATCACTTCTCTTTCTTTATTATTAGTTTGTTGTATTTTTATTGGTATACTAAAAGTTTATTAGTTTGTTATATATTTATTGTTTTGTTAAACACTCTTTAATTATGAGTTTTATTATGAATATTTATTAATTATAATGTTTACTTGTTAAATTATTTGGTAATAGGTATAAATAATTTACACCGCACAATACTACAAATTTTCAGTGCGGTTTATGCAGTTTGAGGCTTATGCAGTGCGGTCCAATAAATTAGACGAAAATCGCAATGTCTGCACCGCGTACACCCCTAGGTTAAACTACTGTTGGACTATTGATAGTGTCGGTTAACGCTTTATATAACCTCTATTGATATTTGAAAAGCATATATTGTGCTATATATATATATTGAACTATTTGATTAAAGATTTCCGATGTTTACTTGACTATTAAATAATCCAATCTATTTTAATCGGAAAAATAAAGAAATTCTTTAAGCTACACACGTGTGTGGTTGCTATATATATATATATATATCAAAGTGGCGTTTGTATTGTTATAATTATAAGATTTTCAAGGATGCTGATTGTGATTAGTTTATCTTGATCCCATCAATCTCTCTCACTACCCGCAAATTAATGAATAAATTAAGCAAATTATGAGTTTCAATTACTGTAACCACTCAGCAAATATATATTTATTGCAAGTGTGCATGACTAATTATCAACTACCCACACCACATATAACTCTACTTTAAGAAGAAAGAGACATATATGCTAATTTCCAATCTCCAAACAAAGTCAAATAATGCAACTACAAGATCACACGTCAATCAACAACAAAAACAGCGACAACATATATTAAAAAGAAAAACAGAGTTTATAAAACGAGCAAGTTGTGATAAAACTCATATAACTGTAGAAACGGCTTCATGTAATTGTCTTTCTTGAGCAGACAACACGGCTCGTGTTGAGAATAATCGGCATTCTCATTCGATATTCTTGGTATGTGATTTGTGTAATTGAGCATCGAGTAATATATATATATATATATATAATCTTTAAATTTGATATTAAATTATATTGACTCATCTACCTTTAGAGCACTTACAATGAAATTGGTAAAGTAGTTAATTTTTTAAAATATAAACAAAAAATTGAGCTTCCATGTTAAATTTAAGCTATTTTATATATTAATGAATAGTATTATTTACATATAGAGAAAAATTATTTTATTATTTTTTATTTCTTTATCTTTCTACATTAATTATATTTTGTTTTGTTTTGTTCCTTTCTTTTTTTATTTTTTAGTATTTTAATGAATAAAAAAATAATATTTAAATAATCTGCCGAATATAAATAGAAGAAATAGAGTAGAGTGCTATTAAATATTTGATGTAAAACACAAATAAAAGAATAAAATTTTATTGATATACTATTAACACTATTGTGTTGAGCTCAATTGGTATCTCTTACCAATATTGTGGGAATTAACAAAGCAATTTTATTTTATGTCTAATCGTCCACGTCAGCAACCATTTTTGGGTTTTCATTTCTTTCCCATACTTGTAAAAAAAAAAAAACATTGTTTTAATTTTGAAAAATTGAATGGAGAGTAGCTACTAGCTAGCTAGCTTAAGGGGTTTTAGAGGTTGAGAATTTGGAAGCAGTCCCATCCAACCATCACTGATCTGGTGGGGGCCCTCCTCTCCTCTTATACATATTATATGAAATGAATCTAGGCAATCTCTTTCTTTACAGTTGTCCCTTGATGAGGAGGGAGCCCTTTCATTGAAGTTTTTTCTTTTCTATGTTTTTTTTTCTATGGTGTAGGTTGGTTAAAATATAACAAATGCTATGGTACTTCTTTTACTCGTACATGACATAAATGTTCACTTTTATTTCGAATTTGTGCACTAGTCTTTTCCACTAATTACTTAGGTCCCTCCATGTATGAAAGTCCGTTTCAATATGCAGAGTGTTCTCTTGTTTAAATGAGAAAATACTATTTTGGTTCTGTGTTTTTCCTTAATACGAGATCAGGCTATGTGTTTTATTGAATGACAATTTGAATATTGTGTTTTACAAAATGAATCAAAATAGTATTCTAGATTCGATTTCGGTCAAAATATTTTTAATTATAAGATCAATTTTTGGATCGTTAGTGATGCGATAAGTATAGATAAGCCGAGAAAGTGGTCGATGAGCTGAGAATGAAATATTATATTTGAATTTTTTTTTACCAAAATTGGGTATAAGGTATTTTTTTTATCCATTTTGTAAAACACAGAGTCTGATTTGTCATTTAACAAAACAAAGAGACCGATCACGTATTTGAGAAAAATACAGGGGTCAAATTAGTATTTTTCCTAGTTAAATTGTCATGAGATGAGATGTTACACACAATTATTCATAGAGTAATGATATTTGCACTCAAACTATATACACAAATATTACACATAGTAATGTGATAGTTTAATTTAGTTATTAACCTTTATCAAAACTGGAATATAGTGTTTTAAAAAGCAATATCACATCATTTTATATAATGTTTTGATGCATATATTTTGTGCACATATCCAGGTGATATTTTCAAAATTTGGAGGTTTTATATATGTAAAAAAAATTATTTTTCTAAATTTTAGGACCTCATTGTGTGGAGACCTTAGGCACAAACCTAACTCACCTGTGCCTAGAGTGGGCCTGCTATCATTACTCTTAAAGTCATATGTTGGAAAAATAGTGCTAACAAAAAGTTAGGAATTTAACATTATAAATTCATTAATTGTGTATAGTTAGGACTTATTAGGAGGAATTATAAAAGATATTAGGACTTATTCATTCATTAAAAAAAATATTATCAAAGAAAAAAAAAAGACCAGCCGGGGCAAAAGATTTAGAATAAATTAGTAATGTAGTGGTGGATAATGAGAACCGTGATTTGAATATGGGAGTGAGAGTGTGGCATTAAATTAGAGGCTTATTAAGAATGGTGCTGATTTTTAATGTGATTACTATTTTGGTGGGCAATTAATAATTCTAATGAGATGATCTGATTTAATCATATAAAAATAAAAATAAAACTACTGTTTATATAGTGAATATATTTCTCATTTTCTAGCAAAAGTTAATTTAGGTAATAGGGGAAAATAATATATAATAATAATCAAAAGTAAATTAAAATGATAAGGTACTAGTTTTTGTACCTCACCTCAACAACATTGGTGGTTTTGCTTGCCAAAATATTTTATATGTTTGATTGGATAAGGATACAGACCTGTTTCAGGAATTTGACAGAAACACAAATAATAAGGGAGTAAAGAAATAATAATAATAATATTAATATTAAACACCAACTGGTATTTGTATGAATATATATATATATAAAATTATATAATTATAGAGGGCTTCTTTTAAGTCCTATTGGTAGGATTTTTAGTATTTCTCGACTCGTAAACAGTTTTCGGCGCGATTTTTTTTTTTTATGACTGTATATATTGTAGCTATTTAGAGCATCCTGCAAATTTTCAGAAAATTCCAAATAATTTACAATACCGAAAACTAGGTTCAAATATGTTGTTTTCCACGCGCATAAAAAAATTAGTTACGCGTGCAACAACATGTTTAAACCTAGTTTTCGGTACTGTAAACTATTTGGAATTTTTCGAAAATTTGCAGGATGCTCTAAATAGCTACAATATACAAGGTCATAAAAAAATCGCGCCAAAAACTGTTCACGGGTTGTAAACACTGAGAACCCTACCGGTAAAACTTAAAATGAAGCCCCTCAAGAAGAATTCTCCAATCATTATATATTGCTTGGTTTTATCTGATTGATTACGTAAAAAAATATTGATTAAAGAAAGAGGATGACGATGAAGTTTGCTTCTAATTAACTCATTAAATAAAAGCTTGGTTTATCAATATTAAATTGATGACTTGTACCAAGGCATAATCTCTTAATTAGTCTCTTTTCTTTGTTTGAATCTAAATGAAATACTACAGTAGTTCGTACTATATTAATTAATAATTAATGGATGCTACAATATGTACAATAATATTAATCAATACAATGCAATTTATACTATGGGCATATGTCCAATGATTAATGCTTATTATTAATTCCAACGGTTACCTCTATCTCCGTCTCTCATTTATATATTTTTTATAAAATGTGTGACCTTAGGGCTATATAAGTAGATGTTGCGTAAAAAATAAAAAAATCTTTGACCTGCTAGGAGACT
This sequence comes from Humulus lupulus, assembly GCF_963169125.1. NCBI lineage: Eukaryota > Viridiplantae > Streptophyta > Magnoliopsida > Rosales > Cannabaceae > Humulus > Humulus lupulus. The sequence continues at coordinate 4,043,783 of NC_084800.1, forward strand.
CAGTGATTTCTAAGAGCATCTATAATGCGGCAGCTATGGCGAGTTGCCAAAGATTCCAGTTTAGGTTCAAGTTGGTTTCAATGTAATTTTTTTATAATTTTTAGAGAAATTGGTGAAAATAGCATGGTTTTACACTCAGTCTTACTTTTGATAATTTTTTGCAAAATAGTCTCTATCTAAAATTCGACTAGTTGTCTAAATTTTTCGCCCAACTGTCTAAAATTTTCGACCACCTGTCTAAATTTTTCGACCACCTGTGTAAATTTTTGACTGAGTGTCTAAATTATGAGTGATCATTTTACAAAGAATTATTAAAATTAAGCTAGAGTGCAAAATAATTTTAAAATATAGACCATTTTGCCAAAAAGCCCTAATTTTTATATGAAGGTTGCTAGAGAGACAGTGGCAACGTTGCCTTCAATTTTTTTAAAAAATAAACTAATATTTATTTTATAAATTGTGTACTTTTGGCAACCAATAATGTTGCTACCATTGGAGATGCTCTAATAAATCATAATACTATTAGGAAGCAATATTTTCACATCATTAAATAGATATAATCACCCATAACTATTAACTAGTTATTGGGGTTTGAGTATATAATCTAATTTGATCGACTTTATTTTTCTCTTCTAACCCCTTATTTATAATTCACTCCTTTTCTTTTCTTTTTTTTCTCTCTTTTATTCTATGTTTGGTAGAGGCCGTTGAAAAGTGGAGAGAAAAAAAAATGTATGTTTGATTGGAAAGAAAAAAGAGAGAAAAAAAATGGGTGGACAAAAAGTAAGTGGACCTTACCAAAATTCTACTAGAATAACTTGCATCCAATAAATGTGAGGGTATTAATCAACATATAACACCATGGGTTATAAATTGATTAATATTCTCAAATCTATTTCATGTGAGATTCTTTGAAATTCTTCCATCTAAATTTGAACAGAAAATTGAGATCAAATTTTTTTATAATATATTTATAACTTAATATTACTTATTTGTCATTATTTTTAATTAAAATAGTTTATATAATTTACTTTAATTTAATGATGAAATTATAATTTTACTTTTATCACATTTTTTCTTCCTCACTTGTTAGAAAATTATTTTCTTTTCTATCTTTCTTATTTTCAATCACTCATAATTTTTCCATCCTTCCATTTTTTTTTCCTTTCAACCAAATATGGGTTAGTTATCATGATATAAGAACAATAGTGTGGCTTATCTACAATTCACTCTCTTGGTGAAAAATAATAAAAACTCGTGTTTGTTTTAAAGTGAAATTGATGATAATAATTAGAGATTTCTCAAACATATTATCTATCATTTTGTTTTGGGTAAATATGATAATTTGTATATTATAGTAACGAATTAATGTAATAATGGACCACTCCACAAGAGGAAGGTCCATGCACTCATAAATTGTCGTACCTTATATCCGTGTGAGACCATTGACCAATAATACTGCTGTGCAATTTAAACCCCTATATTATAATTAATAATTAATAATTAATAATATGGGAACCGATAATATTGTTTTTTTGTTCAGTTGAATGTTGTACTTAAGTGTGTATATATATATACAAAGAAAGAACGTAATTTATAGAATTTATTAATTATTTTTATTAAACTTATATTAATGTCATATAAATTTTAAATAAATATAATATTTTAATTAAATAATTTATTTATTTTTGTTTAAATTTATGTATGTTTTAGTTTTTGAATTTGAGAGTAACAACAATATATTATATGTTTAATGTAATATTAAATATTATACATGTATTTTAAATTTAAGTTTCTTACCAGTTTTTTAAAAAAAAAAAAATTAATTTGTTACTAATTGACAGTATATTATATTATATATTTAATATGACATTATTCTAATAAGTGAGTTTAAGTTTAATTAAATTTTATTTAAGTTATAAAATAATTTTATTATTTTTAAATAATCATCAATATAAAATATCTAAAAAATATCATATTTTAATTTATTTAATTATTTATTATTTTTAAATAATTATCATTGTAAAATATCTCAAAAATATATTTTTTTAATTATTTATTTTATTTTATTTAAGCTTAAGTATTTACAAACTACCGTTAAATATAAAAATATTATGTTAAATATAAGAATATTCCATTAAAGTTAACATTAAAAAAATAAAAAACCATTAAAACTAAGAATTTCTGTTATCTACCCACTTATTATATAGAAGAGATATGTGGCATTATACTTTTTTTTTTGTAACATGTATTTTATCATTTTATCTGACAATTCCATTTGGAAATTTGATAAATTAATGTTTAGACTCTGTGCTTTGTAATATAGTTTAAATAGACTCTTAAATTCGATTTCGATCAAAAAATTTTAAACTAAAATCACAAATAATTTACTGAACTAATAACTCAGAACAAAAACACAATTATTCTGCCTAAAATTGTGTTATCATATTCAATTTTTTGTTCATTAAAATCAGGTTTAGAGTTCTATTTGAATCATTTTACAAAATACAGAGTTCTAAAAATTATTCGTCAAAGCAAAATGTCCAAACAGATAATAAAACAAAACACAAATTCTAAAAATATATAAAACATATATGTATATCGCAACAATTATGAAGTAGATTTCCTAAAAAGCAATTATTGATGCATTCTCTTTAAATTTTTGACACCTAGATAATTATAATTTAATTATATATATAAAGTTTTCAAAAAATTGAAAAATAATTTACGATAATGAAATCAGGTTTAAATATTCTATTACACACGTATAAGAAAAATAGTATGCATGCAACAAAAATATTTGAATCATATTTTTGATATTATAAATTATTTTAAAAATTTTAAAAATTTATAAAATATTTGTTGTAGCTACAATGTACATAATGATATAAAAAATTAAAATTCTAAAAATCTACGTACCGAAAACATAAAAAAAAAAAAGTACACAGATAATCTCATTTTAAAGAGATTCTTAATAAATTTCCCTATATAATATATTGACTTTATAAATTGCGAGTATAATACCCTTAAACATTATTATTAACAAATTATTCATCTAGACATCTCTGAAAACTTTCACGAGTTCAAAAAGTACAACAATGACCTTTGACCAATCATATATATATGTATATAATTTCTGTATTAATAAATAAATAAACGACTGATGGTCCATACAAAATGCTTCACTAATTTTAATGTGATACCTATACATGCTTTTATTTTTACCTAAAAATATTTTGTTGGTGTTGTGTTTTCTTATTTTATTAATGATAGTAGTTCTCTTTCATTGTAAACAAATAGCAATTATAAAAATACAAAAGTACTAATTGAATGAATAAAATACTACCTTTCTAGGTTGTTTTAGAAGAAACTTTTGCTAACAATTTGTAAAATATTACATGCTTATTAATGAATAACTTGGTAAGTGATATAAATATTATATATATGGATGTCTATAATAATTAAAAATCTCTTAGTAAAATATCATAATAATGAAAAATTATGTTACCAAAGTTGAATATCAACATTAATTCTTAATTGCATTTATTGTACTTAATTGATTTTTTATAGACCATCTATATCTATATAAATAGAGAATTGCTAAGGGGCACCATTGGTGTCTAACACCACAAAGATATGGCGTACCGCTATTGGTGCAATCTAATATTGGGTCCCACACATTTGAATTTAATAAATATTATGTGATAGCGCTAATCAATCATAAGGTGCCACCTCATGTGGTGTTGGACATCTTAAGGTGTCAAATAGCAACACTTATGTAAATATGGGTCATATCATAATAATAGAGAATCACCATGTTACTAAAGTTAAATATTAACATTAATTCTTAATTGTATTTATGGTACTTGTAGTGGACAAAATTTGTGTACGTGTTAAAATGTCCATCAAGTCAGTCAGACTAGCAAGGCAGACCCAATAAGCCAGCTACACTAGTTAGTTAGGCCCAACCAGACATAAACGGACTCACATATACTGAATGAACCACCCAAATTATCAATCCATACCCAGACTCGAATCCGGATACACCAGTCAGCAGGGGACCATGAATTGATCGTGTTTACCGAATTTTTCAGAAACTAGAGATAGATTAAGAAATAAGAGCTAGGAAGAAATGATCAAAGAGAAACAAACATAGTTTTTACGTGGTTGGAGCGTTAATTAGCCTTAGTCCACGAGTCTATTGTATTAGATTTTAGAGAGTTTTTGACAATTGAGTTTTCTGTAAGTTTTAGCAGAATAATTGCTTACAAAAGGAAAATCTAGGATCCTGCTACAGTGCACACCTAGTCCTATTTATAGGCAGTCAGGTGCAATGGACTTGGGTCGGATTAATCCCGGGCCAATAGGGATGTAATCATGATTTACTCGCTAATGGAGTCATAATACAAAGGATATTGCTTGATAAAACATATTAATCAGGGCCCATTGGGCCGGCTTGGGCGGAGCCAAGCTTTACAACTGCCAATAGTACGTAACCTCAGACTGGTCCGCGTGGGCTTCTAAGGGGATTCTCGGGACAAGATTCGTCAAAGTAGTGGTAGTACTGTTTCCTAGGAACAGTGTACGTTCCGTGCGTAACCTCTTCTGTAGGTTAGTTAAGGAGACTAACTTCCGTGTTTCTTGGGGACATGTCAGCGTCAGGGAAGATCAAACTTGCCTTATCCGAATGTCTGGTTCGTGTTCCTTTACTAATATATTGGTTCATTTACTGGAGTCCTGGTTCGCTCACTAGGATGAGTTCATTCTTGACAAGGTCTATTCCCAAACTAACGAGCCTGCTACCTCTATTGGTATCTCAGAGGATACAGATAGGTTAGGGTCAGGAAGATGATTTGGGCTTGCATCTTGGTTCCGGTTCCCTTGTTATGGTCACGCCCATCGAATATTGTTGGGCTTATTGACTATTGGGCCGTTAGGACTTTCTTCTTCCCTGTTCTTCAACCTCAGGATGGGTTTGGATCTCTTTGAGGGAGCCCATGGACCCATAGCGTCATGCCACGTGTCCCGAGGGGGAAACACGAATACACAGGTCGAGATACCCGCAACTCTTCCCATGAATTTCAGGAGGTGACTACTTTGAGCGAATCTGACAGGTCAGAAAGACGAAATGAGCAACGGAAAAGAAAATGACTATAAGGAAGACCGCATGGGGCTAAGGAGGGGGATCTGATAACCATTACTCCTGATTAGTAATATTCTCTCGAGTTGATACTGTCAAGCAAGTTGAACCAGTCAAACTGACCTAACCAAACTGAGAGCTTCGCCGTTACCTGACCACGAACCAGTCAAACTCACCTGACCCGGTTGTCAAGCTCCGTCGTCACCCGATCATCGTTCTACTCACTTATTCACGATTACTTACGTTATTATTTTACTTTTTCGGTTATCTTTCATGATAATTTGACTAACTTGAGCGTCGGAGTCCCTTTGACTAACACCCCACCAGCGCTCCCGATTGAACTACTGCGTCCTTCTTTGTTCTTGACAAGTTGCCGATGGCTGTTTAATCAATTGTAAGAATCAACATCTACAATACTTACTTGATTTTTCGTAAATCATATTTATCTATCTATTTCTATCGAAATAATAGACAAGAGTTCACTTCTTTTCTTACATTTTTTTTCTATTACTCTGTTTCTTTTTTTTTATACTTTATACTTTATATTTTAATATTTTTAATAGTTTTATGACAGTAACAAGTTTATATTAAATTGACTACTACTTAAAATTAGTTTTAGTTTTGAAAGATTGCGTGGAGAAAAAAATTCATTGAAACTTTTTTAATATATGATATTAGAGTGAAATTAAAATCTTAGATTCTTAATTTTGTCGGGATTAATTTGTTTATGTAGTACTTGGTTTAATTTTATGTACTTATATTTAGATTTGATATACGATTAGTTTTGCTTTATTTAATTAGGTTTTTAATTTTTAACAATCGTATGGTCATTAACGTTCCAATACTGCTAGACCGCATGAGATTTATCTCTAAACATGACAAAATTCAATACCTAAAATTTATATTCTAAATTCTAAGAATAATTTTGTACATTAAAATTATATTGATTAAAATAAATTAAAATTATACTTATTTTTTAAAATATTTCTTTTATAAATAATTAAAATTCCGAAAAAAGTAGATTTTAAAACATATTAGAGATTTTAATTGGGTGTATTTTGATTTTATTTTAAGAAAACAAACATTTCGACTAAAAAATACACTTAAAACAATGTGTTAGTTTTTTTTTCCTTCTCTTTTTCTTTTAAGAATCGATATGCAAAAATTTTCTTAAACGCAATTAACAAAATTATTATTTTTTTGCTATATAGTTATAATGGCTCATATTCTCCCACCAAAAATTTATATTTTCTTTCAGATAACACGAAATAATAATAATAAAAATAATAAATTATTTTGCCTACCAATGTTGCCTCTGTTTGGTAACTTGCAAACCATTTATTTTTAATAATATTTAAAAAGAAAACTAATATTTAAAAATAAATTGTGTATATTTGCCAACGTGCCCTTAATAACTCTCATTTTTGTTCAACTACATCTTCCAGTTCATGTTCAACATGTAAAATATGGGGTGGTATCGAAAAAAAAAAATTGTTATTTCATAAAAAAGAAATTGAGAGTTCAATTTGTCCCAGTGGCAGTGAAAGACGCAGCCGTTGAAGGGTTTGAAAATGAAATACCAAAATTACCCCTAGAAAGCATCTACGGGGGACATGGCTTTTCTTGTCATTAATGATAAAGTTGATAGAATGATGACTTTCTCCGTTTGAAAAGAAAGCCCTCCCAACGCCGGCGCCCACTGCTTCTGCCCGGCAAAGTACGTTTTGCATAAAGAAACCTAGGTAGACCCACCTGCAATCTCCATATTGCCCCTTCCATTGCGGAACACACTGTTCTACTCAATGAGGGTGTTATAGGGATTTCGTCTCAACGAATAGCACAGAAATGTGAGTCGATTTGGAGGGCATTCTTGTAATTTCGATTGCCAACGTTTACAAAATGGCCTTGGCGTGCTTCTAGATTAGATGGTCTTCAAAGCTAGAAAAAGCTTCGCCGATGAAGAGGTCGTTCCCAGCAATACCAAAAACCTCATAAACCTCTTTTGTTTTCGCTTTTCCAGACTGTGAGTAAGAATTCGTGAACAACGAACGAGTCAAGTTAATGGCGACTCAGTTCCCGGACGATTTCAAGTGCCCGATTTCTCTCGAGATTATGTCTGACCCGGTTATACTATCTTCGGGTCACACATTTGACCGGGCTTCAATCCAACGGTGGTTAGACGACGGCCACCGGACTTGCCCAATTACCAAACTGCCTCTCCCTGAATACCCTTCTCTCATCCCCAACCACGCTCTCAGGAGCTTGATTTCCAACTATGCCCTCGTCTCCCCTCTGAAATTACATCATCAGCCCCTCCGGGAACCTCAAGCCCTAATCTCCACGCTTACTTCGCCGTCTTCCACGCTCGATTCCAAGCTTGACTCGCTTGACCAACTCACCCGGCTCTCGAAGCGGGACGCTGCGTTTCGGTCTAAGCTGACTGAGTCGGGTGCCGTGACCGCCGTGCTCAGGTGTGTTGGCTCGAACGATCCGACCCTACAAGAGAAAGCGCTTTCTCTGCTGATTAACCTTAGTCTGGACGACGATAACAAGGTGGGTTTGGTGGCCGAAGGCGCAATTGGTCGAATCGTGGCGGCTTTGCTTGGTGGTGGGTCGCCTAATTGTCGAGCCTTGGCGGCCACCATGCTGACGAGCTTGGCGGTAGTGGAAGTGAACAAAGCTACGATTGGAGCATACCCATATGCGATTGGGGCTTTGGTTTCGCTTCTCATGGACGGTAAAGGCCGAGAGAAGAGGGAAGCAGCCACGGCGCTTTACGCTATCTGTTCATTCCCTGATAATCGGAGGCGAGCTGTGCAATGTGGGGCGGTCCCGATTTTGATGAGGATTGCCGATTCTGGGCTTGATAGGTCCGTGGAAGTTCTGGGACTACTGGCTAAGTGCAAAGAAGGGAGAGAAGAGATGGTGAGCTTTAATGGTTGTGTGAGGATTTTGGTTAGAGTTTTGAAGAATGGTAGCTCCAGGGGTATTCAGTATGCACTCCTAACGTTGAACTCGCTATGTTGTTATAGCGAAGCAACATGTCTAGAAGCCAGAAAAGAAGGGGTTTTGGAGCTTTGTATGGGATTGTTGGATGATGATAATGAGAAAATTAGAAGAAATGCTTCGAATTTGATTCAGGTTCTTAGTGGGAACTACTCCATGAGGTGAAAGCAATCGAATCAACAGCTGTGGTAGATTATATTCGGAGATTAAATCTGAATGCACGTCGATTTTGCGGGGTTGGTTTAGCACCCAGTGGAGGTGAGTTGGGCTTTTGTTTTATTGATTTTGTTACCTTTGTTGTAATAGTTTTTTATTTGTACAAAAAAGGAAAAAGATTAGATTTTGATTGGGATAGGTTCTTTGTATGTTGTACATTCTAAATAAATATTGCAAAAGTTGGCCTAGCTTTCTGTTCTTAGCTATTTTATTGGAAGTTTCAAAATGTCTTACTTGGCAATCTGGTTGGCGCAATTCATTGAGATTTCTCGCACCTATCGTTTCTCAATTCTTTTAGCAGTGTTCATAATTTATTTTTGCGGCTATTGCTTGATTTGAATGATATTATCTCTTGGGATTAGTCACCGTTTTAGAAATCTTATTCAAACTTATGTTCTGTTAATGAAGACCGTTAGCTTGAATTAGATGTCTCTAAGAGACTGTTTCACTTTGGACCAGTTCTGTATTAAGGAAGGTAGGTCAAGTACAATCTTGCTTTGAATTTAATTAGTTGTGAACTTTGTTTCGTTGGAGACTAGACGATGTTGTTGGCCAATACGGTATCTGGGTTTAGAAAATAAGGTACTAGGTGGTCACAGATTTTTTTTTATTATATGAATCAATAATTTATTGCTAATTCCTATCTCCGTAAATCATGCATGACTATAGGGATGATATCAGTTATGTATTAGAAACTTTATTGAAAAATTAGTGTCCAAGATATATCTGATTCGGTTACAGAGCACATTGAGAATTAATATTGGTATGTTAGAATCCTTCTTTCTGGATCAATGTGCTGGATGGTGAATTTAGCTAGTTAGGTATGACCATGAGATCATATGGTCAGTTGATGAGCAATCTTTAAGCCAACTTGGTTTGGTTGTTGTTCTCTTAACTCCCTAACTGTACTTTGTGCTAGGGGTCCTATATTATTTATGGACCACATTTCGACTTGTGCTCTGGTTCTAAAACAATTGGCATCAACATCTCTGTACTAGAACTTCTGCAGTAACATTATTATTTTTCTCTGGGATGGAATCTACAGACTCAGAACATTGTATCCTGGTAGAATTTATTTCAGGATCCATACATCTTGAGGCTGGCAAGGAAGATGCCAAGAAATTTGGATTGATCTTGCTGTCTATTTGTTTTCATATGCCTTCCCCTTTTTCTTTTTCCTTCATGTTTGTGTGGTCTCTGTATATATAGGATATGTTACAAAGTTTAACAAGTGGCTAGCAATCTATTTTATCTTAAGCAGTAAAGGGAGAGGGAAGCATGTACTTTTGGGAAAAGAATTTTACGATGATGGGGAGATTGATGCTCTTGTATTGTAATGCACATCTTGACTGATTCGCTTGCTTAAATTCCCGATTTGATGTGGTTTTTTGTCTGTTAATGTCTCATTACTGTTTTGCACTATCGACATTCTAGATTCAGCAGTTGTTTCATTTGTCATATTTGTTTTGTTCTATTCTCGAATTTCAATACACTCGACTGTTTAACTAAGCTATGGTATACTTGGAAGAACACACAAGAATTGTCCTGCTTTCCCATCCACATTTGGCCTTGTACAAGCCATGGATGAGCATTGAGCATAACTGTCGTGTTTCAGTTCCCACCCCAATTATTTGAGTAGTGTTTGTTTGATATGAATCGGTTTCTCGTTCTGGTTGTGTTGTAAGATGGTGCGTTTTCTTGGTTGGTTGGTTGTAACTTGTTTTAAGGTTGTTTTGATCCTAATGCTATGGAAAAGAGGCATTGATGACATTTCAAATAATTTCGGAAACGACAACGATAGCTCTGCTTTAATAGCCAAAATCGTCTTGTCTTTATCTATTTCAAGATTAAGGGCCCTAGTACATCCGTAAACTGATAGCTCCAGACCTAGGTTTATCCGTCTTGGCCGACCTATTAATGTTTTTCTTTTCTTCCAATACTCTAGATCTAGTAGCTTTGCCGACTTGATAAAGGGACAAGTTGTTTTAAAGATATTCCAATCAAAAGAAAAGTTGGGTCTAGAAATATAGAACTTTGGAGTGAACCCTTTTTCTCTTTTGACAAAAGACCAATATGAAGTTGACGAATCTCATGTGTTACCTCAACAAAAGAGAAAATTTTAAAAAGAGAGCTAATGGGATGAGATGAAGTTTCACGTCCACTTTCACTTGTCCATTGCATCCTCCAATGGTGGCATCGTTTGGTGAACATTCCAGTAAACCCCACAGAATACTAGGGTCATATAGGTATTATTTTATCCAATTATTATGTTATCAGTGCCTTTGAAAATTCATTTTGACGATGGACCCGAGGCGTTCAGGTGTGGTAGTTCAAAAATGCATAATGGGCTTTATACAGTCGAGTTAACAGTGTATTAAATGGGTCCATTTGGGCTGTGCTTGCGAAGTGATATTGGACCTCACTGTACACACTCAGTGGTCGGGGATAAGTTAAAAATTAGCCAGTTTAATGATTTTTTAGCTAAAATTATTTCTTAAATATTTTTAATTTAGTTCTACCAATTTTTATCACAGACAATTCCAAAGATACTCTTGACCACATGATTCTCTTCTAAAAACAGTATCCACATATTATAAGAGTATAATAGATATATTGATTGAAATAGTGGGTATTATACTAAAACTTAAAAGTTGTAGATAAAAAAAAAGAACTTACCTAAAAGTGGCTACTGGATCTAATTTCTACCTCTTCTTTGTGAGCATTGGTGTAAAATGGACCTAAATTCAGACAAGTCTTTTTGGTGATTTTTTTAGGAGTTGCTAAAGGAATACCAAATGAAAAAGACAGTGATACAGAACTTGCTATAGCTGTCAATTTTACTCACAAAACTCTTTCAAAATAGTCAAAAAGTAATTTCAACTCAATTTTCTTCGTCTTAATAGGCACCACCGACGAAGCGATCTTTGGGGTTCTATTTCTTCTCTCAAATTATTAATTTACAGTTGGAACTGAGTGAGGCATATTTTTAAGATATCAAATAAGCAATGCAATTTGTAGATTATTGAAATATACACTATCTTATTAAAGATGTCACTACAATGACTGAAAAAAATTACATACAGGTGCAGGGATTTCTTCTATTAATTTGAAAAGAAAATAAAAGTATGTTAGAGCAACTCCAATGGGAGTTGTTTTAGGAAAATGCTTGTCAGATGTGGGGTTTGTTAAATGAGGTGGATATGTTGTTTTAAAAGAAAATTGGCAACGTTGCCACTGCTGGGCAACGTTGCCTTCAATTTTATTTTTATTTTTCTGTTTTTTGATTGGTTAAGCTTAATAAAAAAAATTGTGATTTGACAACTTAAGCAACCAAGCATTGGAGTTGCTCTTAGTCTTATATTTTGGTCCTGTTCCTGCTCCTGCTGCACCTTCCAGTTTTTCACTTCATCAAAACTCAGATAGAACACAATAATATTCTTTGCTGTCTAATTATGAAAGAAAATTCATTCAACATCAACCAATAATAATAATAATAAGATAAATTAGTGAAACTGATTTTTTTTTAAGTAATTTTATAATTTGGCCTACTTTTGATCATTTTTTGTAAAATGTCGATCAGTTGTTTAAATTTTTCGTCTGATTGTTTGAATTTTTCGACCACCTATTTAAATTTTCGACTAAATGTCTAAATTATGAGAGACTATTGTATAAAAAAATTATGCAAAATAACTTAAAAAAAAAAAACTATTATATCATGTTACCCTAATAATAATAATAATAATAATAATAATAATAATAATAATGATGAATAAGAATAGGCAAATGGGCACTGTCAAATCTAATTACAGTAAAGAACAACAGATTGACATTGACGCCTAATATCAATTTTGATGTTGACTATTTGGGTGGAGTGGCCATTACTCTAGTTCTAATTCTAACTAACTTTTTCAAAATTTCATGCGAATTAACTAGTCCCACTTAATTCCCAATTGGTATGAAAGTTGATTTGGATTTGGCCTAATAAATAAATAAATAAATAAGAACAATATACAAAGAAACGCGGTGATATTAAAAAAAAATTTGAAATATAACATTTAATTTCTTTTCTGGCCAACTCCAATGCCGAAACAATGAGCATTTTACATGGTTAAATTAAGATCATCAAGAAAAATGAACCTCATCCACTCAAATACTTTAATTTTATTATTGTATGTAGTTGGATTTGTTAAAAAAAAATGAGATTTTTATTTGAAATTTGGTATGTTTTTTATAAACATTTGTTATAGATATCATTTTTTTAATGCAATATTGCATTTCTATAAATTTTAGTAAAGAGATGTATAATTAAGTTTACAAATTAGTTATGTGAATATTATGTTGATTATGAATATGTTTTTCTCTAAATGAATTTTGCAATTTTTTTTATCTATTACCGTATTTATTTTTTTTATTATGGATTACTTATATTTTTGTAAATTTCTCTATAAAAAATTAAAACAATATGGGCTCATCATCAACAATATTTTCCACAACTTCAAAATTAAAGACATTTTTCTAAAATCTCTTGTGGGCTGTTTTCATTCCCAAGAACAGAACAGGCCTAGAGATGCTTAGAATTAGACTCTTGCAGCCAATTTGGTAATGAAGTATATATAGTATGGAAAATTACGCATATCACGGGGATTTAAAAAAAAAATTCAATTTTTACGGTAATTAAAAATAATAACATTATTACGGTTATCCAACTTCCTTTCATTTGTGGTTGATATATTTGACGCAACCTTCTTCAATTCTAGCGCTAGAGCTCTCAAATTATTAGCCTTTCCTTTCACCTTTTATCTCTATCGGTTCAAAATTTATATACATATATTATACAAACATCATTTATATATATATCTAGGTATATATAGATACTATTCATACATGTACATATACATAGGGCTGTAGGTTCAAGATTTTAATGTATTTTTTTTTGGTAAATCAGTAATCTTTGTATTCACAACAAGAAACTTATTTACAACCTAACAAGAATCAAAGAACAATTAATCTCTATCTATACCATTGAGTTTATGTATCTTCATTATTTGTAATCTATTACAAACAACATGAATAATATTATTTACAACAACTGAAACTATGGGAAACACATGATCCCAAAGAACTCTATTTCTTCCCATCCAGACATAGTAAACTGTAGCAGAAACAATACTGAACAGAACAACTCTTCTACCTTTTGAAATCTTTTTTTTCAGCAGCCACTTCAACAACTTTTCCAAGTCAGTACCTGTATAGGTAATACCACACCAACTAACAACTTCTAGCAAGACTTTCCTACTGAAGCAGCAGGAAAAGAATAAGTGACTGTGATTCTCTTCAGCAACTCCACAAATTAAGCAATCGGTTTTTTAATGTATTGTTGAGATCAATATTCTCGTCTCAAAACAAGTTTTTAAAAAATTAGTTTTTTAAATCTTTATAATAATCATGTTAAATAAATTTATAAATATTTATGTAATTATGAGTTAAAAAATACACTTTTTAGTTGCGAAATTAGTTTTGTAAATTGTTATTACAAAAATGTAAAATCTGTTTAAAAAAAATATTGTATTTCACCACTATATTCAATAAAGTGTTTTATAAATAATAAATATCTTAAATTTATATTTTTAAGTTGTATAACATAAATATGATGGTTCATGTAATTTTTTGGTACAATATCGTAACAATATGGAAAATATAATATTTTTATGTATATTTTGTTTATGATTCTTAATTATAAAATATTTTCGTAAATGTTAGTTACAAAAATATATTTCTTAGTTATAAAACTAGATTTGTAAACTATTGTTACAAAAATAAAAAATTTAGTTACGAATTTGTTTGTAAATTTTATCTAAAAAAAAAAAATCTACAATTCTATAACTGATTTTGTAAATATTATTTACAAACATATAACAGATATTTACAAGTTTGTAACAAATATTTATTAGTTTGTAAACGTTGATTACAAAAATTGTATTTTACAGTTTTTATTTATGATTTTTCTACTCCGTATTTACGCTTTTGCCATTCCGTGTTTTTATCCAAAAATTTTGTATTTTTGTAATGCACTGTATTTTAAGATTTTTTTAACTTTTAGTGCATTTTTATAGATTTCCCTATATAGTATGTGTATGTGTTTTTTCTCAATTAATTTTCCAAATCTTCTTATATTATTCTCTTAAATCATCGAGATAGCCAAGTTTCGAGTATATTTACTAGTATTTCTCTATGTAGAGACAATTTAATAATAATAATAATAATTATTATAATAAAAATTAATTAAAAAGGAGAGAAAAAAAAAAGGCTAGACATTGAGCAATATTTACTGGATCTTGAATCCACTTGTGGTAATTATTATCAACATGTTTTGTGGATCTTGAATTTCCACAAGTTCCTGAAATTGGCTAGGTTGGACAGATCTAGGTATCATTATATTATGAGATTTTAGCCATCATAGACTAAGTCTTATTATTATTATTATTATTATAGAATGAGTGATCTCTCTTCTCTGACTAGATCTAGAACTTATATAAGAAAGAAAGAAGAGTAATAGCATTATTATAGTATGTTAATGTTACTAACCACTACTTTGAATGAATGAATTGTAATTAAGAAGAATGGTATGGGAGTCAAAGCAAGTTTTTTTTACAGAGTGTTGCTATTTGGCACCTTAAGGTGCCCAACACCACATGAGGTGATACTTTATAATTGGTTAACGATATCTAATAATACTTATTAAATTCATATAAGTGGGACCCGATATTAGATTGACTCAATATCAGTATGTCACCTCCTTATTGTGATAGTGTTGAGCACAGTGCTGTACCTTAACAATTCACATATGAATGTGGGTAGGTCCAATTGTGGAGTGTAGTAGTGGGGGCAGGGTTGGTTGTTGCATAGACCAAGAAAGCAACATTTGTATCAATAAAGAGAAAGAGAGAGTGAGATGGAGCAGTGTTAGGATGAGTGTACATGTGTGTGTGAGAGAGTGGAGTAGCATCGAACCAAAACAATAGGAAGGAAGCCAAGATAACTGAACCCCTCTTTCTTTCATCATGTGGTCTCTCTAAAGCCTAACAACCACTTTAATCTATACAATGTGGAACCTTCACTTTCATGTACTCACACAAATTAGGAAATTCTATCCTAGAGGTGTCGGTTTAGTATTTATCGTTTTCGTTTTCGGTATTAATTTTTTTTTATATGATAATATATGTGGTAATTATATTAGGCATCTTATCTGTTTTTAAAAAATTCTAAATGTTTTACAATGTTAAAAATTAAAGCTCAAAATGTTTAGTTGCACGCTTATAAGAAAACATACGTGCAATTGACTGTTTGAATTCTGATTTGAGCATCGTAAATTATTTAGAATTTCTAAAAAATTAGTAAAATACCTGCTATAACTAATATATACAACGCCATATAAAAAATGTGAGTTATAATTTCTCAATATGCTAGAAACTGAAACACTTCTACTAATAAAAGCTAAAATGACACCTACTGTAGAATTTCCCTATATATCACTTTTACACTTATCTATCACTCCTTATTTTTGGATCCTCAAATTTAGGAGGGGATAAGGATTTCAAGAGTTTTCATTTTTTATTTTTCTTAAAACCAACCAAATTTTATAACAATACAAAAAATTTGAGTTTTTTTTTAAGAATTATATTCTTCAATGTTTTTTTTTGTCTCACAGTATTTTTCCACACAAAAAAAAAGGTGGTGGTCATGGTTCATTGGTAGACAATTTAATCATCAACCACACACTATTTTATTCTCCTACATACATTACATAAAATATAATTTTAATTCTAATCAATATAATTAAACAGATTCAATTCTATTTAGAAAAGACATTTTTTTGGCCAGTTTTGATAGGCCACCTTACTCTACACAACTGCTCTCCTTCACCAACTCTCAAGTCTCATCAATCTATTGCTCTCAATTTTTGTTTTTAAAATTTGAGTTTGGCAGAATATTCTTATTTGTTGTACAAGTTATATTTAAGGCCTTGTATTATATTAATTAATATCTGATTTTATGTGTGGTGAATTATTAGTACCACCAACCCCCAGGCCTGCAACTACAATAAATTGTAAATTGTTAATATGAACTAGTGTTTCTCTTTTTCCAATTAATATTTTATAGAATTTTGAAAAATAATAAATATCAAGTGAAAAATATGAATATGGTAATGAAAAATGGAGAAAACAAAAAGTAAAATTTTGAAAATGTTTGCAATAGGGCCAACAAAGTAAAGGCAGTCCTGGCCTCTATACCAAGCAAAAGAACAATGATCTCATCATGCCCATGATGAGATGAGAGAGGGGCCATGCATTCGTGGAGCTCAAGCTATTTATTCTCTCAACCCTACTTTACTCAACTCCCCAAACAATATATATATATATATATATATATAATAGGATAGTTATGCTACAGGGTGTATTCGAACTCGCTATCATTTTTCGGTGCGATTATTTTATAACTGTGTATATTTAGTTATTTAGAGTATTTCAAAATTTTAGAAAATTCAGAATAATTTACAGTGCCGAAAATTAAGTTCAAACAAGTTGTATTTCACACACATAAAACATTAGTCACGTGTGTAACAATCAGTTTTGAACCTAATTTTTCAGCACGGCAAATTATTCGGAATTTTTTGAAAATTTACAAAATGCTATAAATAACTACAATATACATGACTATAAAAAAAATCGCGCTGAAAACTATTCACGAATTGGGAATTCGCAAGAGCCCACCAGTGAGGTTCTTTTGAAGTCTCTACATCAAATTTTCCTCATATATATATATATATAGGGGAATTCTCCTACAGAGATTTCACTTTAAGTTCTACCGGTGGGGCTCTCAGTCTTCTCGACGCGTGAATAATTTTCAGTACGAATTTTTTTATGACCGTATATATTGTAGCTATTTAGAGCATCCTGCAAATTTTTAAAAAATTCCGAATAGTTTACAGTACCGAAAACTAAGTTCAAATATATTGTTACACGTGTGACTAATTTTTTTTATGTGCATGGAAACAACATATTTGAACCTAGTTTTCGGTATTGTAAATTATTCAGAATTTTCTAAAAATTTGTAGCATCCTCTAAATAGCTATAATATGCACGGTAATAAACAAAAATCGTACCAAAAATTATTCACAGATCAAGAACACTAAAACTCTTACTAGTAAAACTTAAAGGAAAGCCTGTAAATCTTTTAATTCTCTCTGTACCCATTTAAGCCACTCTCATTATCTTGTCTTTTAAGATTTTGTTGATCTATTTGTATTTACACACATTTTGTACCGTTACGAAAATTTTGGACTCGACAGAGTTTGTCATCATGCATACATACATGTGACCCAACTTAATTTTCATAGAATGGTCAAAACAAAGACGATTTCAAGCTTCTGGGGTCCTGATAAAATTAGAATTGGCAACCTCATATTTCTTTACCAAATATCATCGTAACCCATCCAAAAAAAAAAACCACATGAAAGAACAAAAAAAAAAATCTATGTCATGACTCCATCATTAATACGTACGTACATTTAAGTAAGACAAATATGTGTGCCTGTCTCACATGAACAATTATTTATTGTACAAGACTGGTCACAAATAGTGTTCCATTCCAATCCAAAAATGAACTCATCTCATTTTATTTTAAAAATTCCAACTTGTTGGGCGGCTCTGACTATATTTAATTTTTATAACGCAATCTTCTGTCATTGGTAAATGAAAAAAAAAAAATATAGTAAACAATGAGAAAATCAGGATAGAATTAGAAGAAAGAGCTTGAATCCTCTGAACCTGTCACAGGTTTTTGGTTTAATTCAGATTTTAAATGAAAGTCAATGGTCTTATGAGGTGTATCAACTCCATAATTGTGCTTCCAACCCAAGTACTACTTTGTCGATCTCAAGTCTTTTTATATGTAATTTTTTCTTTATTTATAAAAATAGTTAAATATATATTTTATATTTTTCCTATTAATGTTATAAACACGATGGAGTTTAATAGGAATATACTTATTTGATATTTTATGTTTTTGCAAAGGATCATTTTGGTATTCTTTGTTTTCAATAATGCTCATATAGTACTTTGTATTTTAAAATCGTACATATTTGGTACCTTAAACTCACATTTGATAGATAAAATTTTGTCAATTTAATCAAACTGCTGTCAATTATGTAAGTTACAAATTTAAATTTAATTACATATAATTAATGACAGTTTGATCATATTGACAAAATTTTATCTATCAAATCTGAGTTTAGGGTATCAA
This sequence comes from Humulus lupulus, assembly GCF_963169125.1. Lineage (NCBI taxonomy): Eukaryota > Viridiplantae > Streptophyta > Magnoliopsida > Rosales > Cannabaceae > Humulus > Humulus lupulus. The sequence continues at coordinate 4,062,447 of NC_084800.1, forward strand.
ATATGTACAATTTTAAAATACAGGATACTATATGAGCATTATTGAAAATAAAAAGTACCAAAATAATACTTTACAAAAACACATAGTACTAAATAAGTATATTCCCAAATTTGGTATTGACTTTAATTATAATACAAGATATGGAGCTAATTGAGTTTTACAATGCTCAAAGAAAAAGATTCTAGATCATAATTAACATAATAGTTAGGATATATATGGTCAGAGTCGTACTATATTGACCACTAGAAAACTACAGCAAATTAACCATGTCTTGGAAAATGTCACTGAACAATATATGTATATATATATAATGCTCCTTAAAATTAAATTATTCATCTTAATGAAAAAGCATTATTTCGTAATTGCTATATTAACTTTTAGAGGTGGAAGGAAGATATCATTTAGAATTTTGAAAAGCATTTTGTAACTTAAAATATGTTTAAAGCTTAATAACGCTTTTAACTTGAAAGTGATATATAGCATTTCATTAGTAAATTGAATTATATTTTAATTGACAAAGTTAAAAATTCATTGGTTAGGAAATGATGGTAGGCATGACATCAAGAAAAGTATATATTACGCGTAATTATTTAAAATCCACTAATGATGTCAATAAGCACATCAACAAAGACTAAACAATAAAATGTCTCAACCTTTTCTTCTTCATCCTCTTCTTATATTTAAATATATATTTTTAAAAACTCAAAAATCGAGAAATTATTAAATTAGTTCAACAATTAAATTATTAAATATGTCATACTTTTATGTTTGTAATAAAAATAAAATGAAATACATATATATATATAGAGGAAGACTTCTCAATGGTTACTACCCATAGATGAGTATTAACAATTATGATGATGTGACAACATAGTGACTTGGTATAGCAAGTTACCAACAAGTAAATATTTTTTTCTATATTAATTTCGAATTTAGTTATTTTTTTTGCCATAATTAATGGTGTTTTCAACCAATGAGAAACACTAGTTATATTTAGAAATTGACATACATTTGAAAAATAAAAAGTTTACAATATTATATTTTCATAATAAATACACATTTTTCATCAGGTAACCCTTCCAAAAATTTGAAAAAAATCAAAATTTATTTTTAGAAATATTAATTAACAACTATAAATATGTACAGTTGATCTTAATCTAATGGTTAATATTAAAGTAACCATCCATGGGTAGTAACCATTAAGAGTGCACCCATATATATATAAAAATTGAATATTTAAAATTTATCTTATATTTGTTATTTAATTAAGGGCTTCTTGACAAAATGACTTATTTTTTAAAGTTATTTTGCATTCTAATTTAGTTTTAGTAATTTTTTGTAAAATGACTTCTCATAATTTAGACAGTTAGTGGAAAGTTTTGACAGGTGATCAAAAAATTTAAATAGCCGGTCGAAAATTTTAAACAGCTGGTCCAAAAATTTAGACAGCTGGTTGAATTTTAAACATAGAACATTTTACAAAAAATTATAAAAAATAAGCCAGAGTGCAAAATCACATAAAAAAAATATATGTTATTTTCACCAATTTGTCTTTAATTAATGTGCTGAAAGTATGTAAAGAAATAGAGATGTATTTCTTAAAAAATAATATTTATTTTTATTTTTATTTTTGAATAACTAATAAGAGTATTTGTGTAAATTTATAACAAATTAAAGATATATTTAGTCATAATTAATTAATTAATTAAGAAAAGTGTAAAGATAAAAAGGAAGGAGTGTGAATAGAAACATGAATTCATATGAAGTAAATGGCGAGTGGGGATGATCACCCTTACTCAAAAAATTTAATTTATTGTTTTTTTTATAATTATATTTATCTGAGAAATTTACTCATGGATTTGAGATTTTTATTAAAACGAAGATTTTTATTTATTAATTTTTTACGTTGTTAAATTTTTTAATACAACGTCGAGTTTTTTCAAAACAAAATTCGTAAAAGAATTATGATGAGATGAGGTCGTGTTTTTGTGAAAATAAAGTAAAATTAGTTTTAGAAAGAAAAAAAAACTCTTTTTTTTTTATATATATATATTTTACCGTCAAAGTTAGCTATTAGCTAGGTCACTAAGAAGTTCTTGCTAATCCAATAAAATATATTTTAGAAAAAATCTTATCATCTTAACATAAATGGATACTATATATCATTTAAAATATTATCATATTAACACCTAACGTACAAACTTTAATTTTAAAAAATTAATAATTTAATCATACTAACATACATGGAAACTATTATTTAAAATAGTGAATTAATTTTTATCATTTTACATTAATGAAAACTTTTCGTTTTGGAATTATTTTTATCACATTAACAAAAATGGATAATTATTTTGACACAAATTGAAATTCTTATAGCTGAAAAATATATATTTATTGTATGAAATAAACTTATAGCATAGGTTTTTTCTTAAAATTGAAAAATAAGCAATTTTTGTCAAAGAAAAAAAAACAAATAATTGCGGCATAAGTACCTAATGTTTGGGTTTTGTACGCGACATAGACTTAATGTTTATTTTTAGTGGCAAAAGTATCAAAAGTCAGTAAAACTGTAATTCCGTCAGTGTCCTCCGTTAGGCAGACACGTGTCACGTTTTTATTGGTCAAAATCATAATTATTTTTAAAATATTATTGAGTTGGACCAATCACGAAGTGACACGTGTTGGTCCAGTCATCACAAAACGGAATCTAACGGAGGAGGCTGACGGAATTACAGTTTTACTAATTTTTGGTACTTTTGCCACTAAAAATAAATATTGAGTACTTATGGCGCAAATATAAAAAAAAAAAAAAAACACACGCAAACACAATTATTTAGCAAATAAAATACAATAAAAATGGATTTAGTATGTTATGGAGCACTATAAATAGGGTCCCCTCTTGGTGATTCTTTGTCAACGCTCCATTCATCCGCACCAAATTACTTTTTTTTCTTCTTCTTTTTTTCTCGAGAGGGACCAAAGCGTACGCAGAGAGACACAGACTCCTCCATCAATGGCCACTAAAGTTTACATTGTGTATGTTTTTATCTTTCTCTCTCGTTTTTGTTAATGCTTCGATTATTTATGGAACTTTATTCTTTGTTCAATGTATTAATAATATAAGATGACCGATCAGTGTTTCTTGTCGCTATCAAAGAAATGGTTTCTGGGTCTTTTTCTTTTGATCAAAGAAAATGAGATCTGTTTCTGGGTTTTCTCAGCATGGAAGCCATGGCTTCACTCTCTGTAAAGCCAAGGAATTGAAATTTCTGGTTTTCACTGAAGCTAGTATTGAATGACAATAGATTTTTAAGGGCAATTTCTCAAATCCTACTTTCTAAAAGCCTCATTTTTCAAAGTTGTATATGCTGTTTCGAAGATCTTAACTAAATATGAGGATTTGTTTTTCTTCTTTTTTATGTAGTAATTGCATTGAGAGGCAGAGATGTCATTTATCATTTGTTCTGTTTCTTAAAGTACAAGCTAAATGAATTTGTGATAATAAAAATTCTGCTCTAGGTTGTTATTTCAGTTCATTAACCATAGATGAGATAAGAAAAGATTTCCAGGACAAGAGTCCAGATCAAATTTAAAGACGACTTGATTTATTTACTTAGTTGAGAAGAAAAAAAAACCCAAATTCCCAGACATGTCTTAAGTTTCTGGCCTTTTGTTTACTTTCGGGTACCTTGATTAATGTCATCTGACTCAGAGTCAAATCATACTGTTTGATGGTGTTATAATTTAGGTGTATGTAGCTAAAGTTCAACATTACCGTGTGTATATATAATAATTCAAAAGTACTGGTAATTGGAGAAATGATATGGAAGTATGTATACATAATGATGGTAACAGACATTTATTGGAGATTAAGTGATAGTGAAAATGAAAACCAACTAAAATCATAATGGAGAGAAACATTCTAGTGCGTGTGCTTTTAGGAATCATTACTATAGAACGAGGCTACTTCTCTCATTGTCTAATACATGTAATGTGTCTATCAGTCTAAAACATTTTCTTTATTTATTTATTTATATATTTGTTTATTTATTAGTATGGTGGTGTTTCTAGAAAACAGATAAGCTTTTAAGCTGTTCTAACCACTCCATTTCTTTCGTTTCACCTTTCCATGTAAGTCAAAAGAAAACTTGAACAAGATAGAATTATTAGTGGCACTGTTAAAGATTGCATGTGAATGTTTTGTTAAACTAGTTGTTATGTTTATGGTCTTCGACCCATGTAGCCCCACCAAGTAATGATACTGATTGATGGATTGGTGGTATGTCACTATTGCTAATAATCGTGTTCGCATCAAAGTCGAAATTTTATGAGCAATTTTTCTGTATGTGACCATCACCATTGTACACGTACCACATCATGTGGCCCTTGGTTTAAGTAAAAGTACAGGTTATATTTGGAAAGTATTTTTTTAATCATATCTTTCAACTATATACAATTGGTTTTCATGTTTTATTATAGCATGCTAACTGATTAAAATTCTTGGAATTCATCAATGCATGATCAGTTACTATTCCATGTACGGACATGTTGCAAGGCTAGCTGAAGAGATTCAGAAAGGAGCTGCATCAGTGGAGGGAGTAGAAGTAAAACTATGGCAGGTGTGAAATTGGCATTAAATTTATCATTTCTTAGGCCTAATCAAGTTGAGAAATTTTATTGTCCTTCAATTCACATGTATGTGTATCAGCCAGAACATTAGAAGCTCAAATTGTTATTGTTTTGGCAAGGATTAAGATATCTTTACAATGTTGTTTCCTGTTTTTCTTTTTTATTAACAATTGTTTGGGTGGCAGAAAGTAGTAATATAAATGCATGATTTCATTTTTTTTACTGTTTAACATGATTTTAGGATTAGGAGTACAGTGTTGTTGATTTTTCCTTTTGGGATTGGCTGGAGTTAGCAATCTTTATTAATTAAGGTTTAGTTCCATGCCTTGTGTTTTATATCTATGCTTTAAAATAAAATAGCTGTGTAATTTTTGTAGTATTTGTAGTCTTCAACATATGTGTGCTAGCTTTTACTTAAGAGAGAAACAAGTATACAAACACTTACAGAGGTTTTTCCTTAATTTCATTTTTTTGCTACCAGTGACAATGCGGAGTTATATATTAGTCTTTCAATCACTAAGACCCTATGCTCGGGAAAGATTTAGAATTTAGTGTGTGCTTTGTCTGATTAAGTAAATTTGGCACATCAACAGGTACCTGAGACACTGCCAGAAGATGTTCTTGGAAAGATGAGTGCTCCCCCAAAGAGCGATGTGCCTATCATTGAGCCCAATGATCTTGCCGAGGCTGATGGGTTACTTCTTGGCTTCCCAACTAGATTTGGAATGATGGCTTCACAATTTAAAGCATTCTTTGATGCTACTGGGGGTTTGTGGAGAACACAACAACTTGCAGGCAAACCTGCAGGAATTTTCTACAGCACTGGATCTCAAGGAGGTGGACAAGAGACTACTGCGTGAGTTTTCATTTCTCAACAAGTTTTTTTTTTCATATTCTGTGAGACCATTATTTATAGTTTTCATTTCAGAATTTTGAAATCTAATCTTCATTACGCTGGTCGGTTTGGTTTTTACGTATGCAGCTTGACAGCCATCACTCAGCTCGTTCACCATGGAATGCTCTTTGTGCCTATTGGATACACTTTTGGAGCTGGGATGTTCGAGATGGAGAATGTGAAGGGTGGCAGCCCTTATGGTGCAGGAACTTTTGCTGGGGATGGCACTAGACAACCATCTGAGCTAGAGCTACAGCAAGCTTTTCATCAGGGGAAGTACTTTGCTGGCATTGCTAAGAAGCTCAAGGGAACTGCTTGATTTCATGATTCGCTATGCTTGCCTATTTAGCATTCTATACCTACACAGATTATTTTCCTATTTCTGAATATTTATCTTCCGATTTCATGTTATCATAAAGAATAATATTGTTTGTCAGTATATGTATTTTTACAACTTGAAACAATCTGTTACTAATAGAAGTTTGCTTAAACCTTCCCTTTCGTTCGTCGATTTTATCTTGCATTCTTCATCCAAGTATGAGCCGTAGAACTAGAACTAGTTTTCTTGTTTCTGTGATAGAATGAGCACATGAAGGCAAGAGAGTTTTTCCCATACGAAGCTTTCGAAACAGTGCCATGCCCTGACTTAAATATTTTTATTTTTTAAAATTTTTGTATTCACAATGGATATCATCATTGATCAGAGGAAACTAAACTAAAAAAAATGGCATCAGTTTATCGACAAAACGTTGCTAACAAAGCATATATAGTCACCTCTTATTACAGAGGAGCAGCTTTAACAAGTCTTATTTTGTTTAAAGAACTAAGTAAATTACATCCCTCTAAGAAGTAACTTGGATAATATTATTATCATCTGGTGTTTTCACGGCAAAGTAAGAAGTCTGGCCCTTGAAAATATTGTAGTTATGAAGCAATTAAAAGCAGGCTGTGGTAACAACCCAATCTGATACCAAAAGTGACTTCAGCTTTTCCCACATCATAGTGAAAATTATATTTTATATGGATTTTTCAATAAAGTTTTCAAAAATATCGCTTTTTTTTACAAGTATTATTTTATGGCTTTTTAAAACTTGTATTCCCTTCTATGAGATTTTTTTCCCATATTTTTGTAAAAAATTATTATTATGCCATATTTTTTTTTAATTAAATTTGTCCATACAAACAAAGAAAAATTTAATTACCATATTTTTGTATATTAATGGCTAAAAAACCATATTTATGAAAAAAAATCCCTTTCCCATAATGGACCAAAAGCCCAAATAAAGAGCAGGCAAATGCACCTTTTCCATATAGCTTGGGTTAGGCTTTTTACAAGAGAATTGAGTAGTAAAAATAATCTATGTGATTTGTCTTTTCACATAAGGATTCGAATCATGTCCATAGCCTCACCCACACGTTCAGCTAAAGATTTTTTTTTCTTTTTTGGGTTTTAAAAAGACATTTTTCTATTCCATGTTACTTTGCTGCTTAGAGTTTTTTGTTTTTTTTCCTGAGTTGTATTTATATTAATATATAATATATTTTTTTATCATCCCCAACTATACACCTTAATATTTATTCGATCTCTGTACCTTGATAAAAGACTGGTGATGAGTATTAATATTCCTTTCAAGTATTAGACTTGTCCTTGTAAAATTTTCTGCTGTGGAAGAAATTTGAGTTGTAGATGAAACCTTTTCTTTCTGTTTCATGATCTTATCTCAAAATTTCAAACCACATATCATGAGAATCAAAGCATATATAATGATGATGTTACCTTCATGCTTGATGAATATAAAGAGCAAAAAAATAAAATAAAATGGAAATCTTCTGCCACTTTTTCATCATACTTTGAATGAAAGCTTTTATTTCCCTTAAAGCCATCAACTTTTCTATATGAGATATCAAATAATGTACTGAAAATAAAAAACTTTAAACCTTCTTGACCTGAAACTATCAACCTTTTTCCTATTATGCTAACCTTATTGATAGCTCAGCAGTCTTTCAAAGGAGTAGATAAACATTACTGCTAGATTCAAAGGGTTGAAAAAGAAAAAGTAGTTGTCTTGTGATGGACAAAGCTAGCTAGCTAGCTGTATTTACACTTGTAAGAATCTAAAACGATACTACTCATTTCCTTTTCTTTTTAACTTTCTTGGGCAAATAATTATTGATAAACCTGTAAACACTATATATATATGAACTGTTTAAAGCCCTTTAAGGCTGAAACCGTTTTTTGTGCATGGATGGCTTTTGTTGTAAAATCATATTCAAAGGTGAGAAAAAAAGCCTAGCTTTTTAAGCATGTTCAAAAGAACTTGTGACAGAAGACAAACATGGTTTGGCCATTGATTAGCCAAAACAAGAAAGAAAAAAAATAAAGTTTTCCCATTAAAGTAGGATTGAAGTTGCTGAAAGTCATAGATATATTAACACACACACATACACATATTACTTTACTAACATCACAATGATGCCAATATGCTTTTCCTTTGCAGTATTCCTTTTTATGTTTGTTCTTCTTTTACTATTAAGTTACCATATCTCAGGAGAGAAATATGAGAATTGAATTCCATGGATGGGAGAGGTATATGGTATAATATACCCTTTGGCCAATCAATTCAAGCAAAGTCATTAAAGATGAAAATAAAGCAGGTGCCAAGAGATACCAACCAGCAAGATTTAACAATTAAATTTTTTTTTCTTTCTTTCTAATGATTAGTCATTTTTTTTAGCCACAGTGGATTCTTCAATGTTAAGCTTCTTTTAAAATTCCCTTACTTGATTAGGCTTTTCAATTTGTTCCCCTGAATTATTATAAGCCTAATTGATATCATATATAATAATTAAGACCAATCAGGGGGCAAGGTTCTTTACTTTAAATTCTCCTGTCTACCTGCTAGATAGCTAGGTCTTCTCAACATTATTATTATTATAAGATTTATTATTAATTTGTGTAAACAATTAGTGAGTGACAATTAATTTCTTTTCATGTCGGAATTTCTCACTGTGACGTGGATATATATGCTTAGAAGGTAAAGTGATACGCACAATCAATTATTTTTGTTGTTATTAGACTGAACTAACTTAAACTTTAATCGAAAGCTATAACGTATAAAGAACTGTTCTTGAAAAAACAAATATAATATATAAATTATAAAGCACTGTGTTTATGATAAACATTTATAAAACGTTTTAGAGTAGAATCTTTTAAGGGAAGTCAGTTTTCATAAAAAAAAAAAAAAAAAAAAAGAGCCAATGGTTCCGAAAATGACTCTGGTCCATAGTTATATATATATATATATACATTAATACTTGATAATTAATTGGCTTAATTAATTTTATCAAATCAAATTATTTATGTAAATTCATCTCCAACATGGCAACATTACTTAACGGAACTTCTTTCTTTTAGTATACAAATTTGATCATTTTTATTCGATTTATTAACTTGCATGTTTAATTAAAAGAAATTTATTCCCATATTATATCTGTATGTCTGTGTAGATATTCTTTTTAATCTTGTGGCCATATATCTTACTATTAATTTTAAAATGATCGGAACATATATTCGAACAGATGGATATAGTTTAGACAATTTCCAACCATATAATTTAATTTGGTGTTGACTGACACCAAATATGCCGTTATTATATATTTCTTTTCTATGCAACTACAACACAAAAATTTATACAAAAAAATATTACTTATTATTATATTATTTTCTTAATAAAATATAGTACTATTATTATATTATTTTACTAAAATCATTACAATTATTATATCCAATTAATTATTTCAATGTTATTGCTTTTAGATTGATGTTTGGTGTGTTTGATTTTAACTTTTAATGTATCTATAAGTTTGTAATAATGTTCTATTGTATTTTATTAGATGTTTCTTCAATTAATTTCAGTTTTAATTTTTATTTTTTTTATAAGTATAATTATTAACTAAAAAGTTAAAAAATATACAAAAATTTAATTAAATTGTAATTACGAAAAAATTAATAACATTTTTATACACAATTTAACACACTCAAAATAAATCCACACAAAATAAACTAATTTCTAAACTTTATTAACTTAAATAATAATATATATATAAATATATATTTAAACATTATAAAATATAATATAATAATAATTTAAAAAAATATAGATGTGTAGATACAGTGCCATTGTATATATGGAGTGCACTATAACTACACTATAAATTTGCAGAATGCTCTAAATAGCTACAATATACATGGTCATAAAAAAAAAATCACGCCAAAAACTATTCACGAGTTGTAAACACTGAAAACCCTACCGGTAGGGCTTAAAGTGAAGCCTATAGGAGAATTTTCCTAAATATATATATATATATACACACACGCATAATTAATGGAGAATAATCTGAACTTGGAGATGGCCTTACAAGCTAACCTAGGATAAGTACGCAGTGTGTGTAATTCTAGTACGAGTGTTTAACTTCAAATTCCAAGCGTGTCATTTTATTCATATATAGCTCTCGAACTTATTACCATAAAACCTCAGCACAATCTTGACAAAAATCATATCATGATCGAAGTATTTTTTTGACAAGTCATGTCATGCAGATTATTATTACTTTATTTTCTCACGGGAATATAGACCCAAGCTTAATTAATTCATTTAAAGATGTGCATTTCTAATAGTACTTTAAAAAAAGTTGGAAATGTTACCAAACTATAAATCATATATATATATATTGATAGTATATATGCAAATGGGACTAATTCCACTTTGAAATGATTCACCATCTTTTTAGTTCCTTTTCCCAAATTGGCAATTTGCTCATATTATATATTTGTACATTGTATGTATATTATCATTGAAAATATTGTACTGGGTTTAAGGCCTATAAGATTATTTATGGATATATAATATTATTTACAAAGAAAAAAGGTATGCGTGTTTGCCATTTGCGATAAGCACGTGCTTTGGAAAAGTGGGGGTGAAAATCTTTTCACAAGTTTAAGAGAAAAACTTCAACCGAAACGAGTAGTTAATAATAAGCTGCAGAAACACGTAATAATTGTGTTAAAAACTATAATTAAGGATTAATCATGTTTTTTAGCTGTTTTTAAGGATATATATCACAACTTTACAGAAGATGTAATCATAAAAACTGCCTGTCATGACTGATATGGAGATCGCAGCATTAGGAATATAAGGATATAAAGATAGAAGAAAAAAACACTCTTCCTTACCAAACTTATTAATAAGAAAAAGGGTTCGAAAAGAAAGAAAAAAAAAAAACTGATTATTTTTATGGAACCGTTAAATTAGTAATGGTGTAAGCTATATAATCCAACGGTTGAGAATCGTCCAACTCACTCAGCATATATAATGGTATATAAAAATATACAAACAAAGGCGTGTTCACACGCTCATATATATTTATTAGAATTTTTTTAGTTAGGGCATCATTTTTATTACTTTTATTGGTTAAGCATTTTCTATATAAATTATAACCTATTTTGTTTGCATGATGAAGAACATTATAGTTGGGTTTCTGCTAATTTTCAGAAAATTTCAAATAATTTACTGTGCCGAAATTAAATTTCAAACAGTGAATGACACGCGTGCCTGATTTGTTTTATTCGAGTAGAAAATAGACTATTTAAACTAATTTGTTTTGGCACAGCAAATTAATTCGAATTTTATAAAAATTGATGAAATACTTAATATAACTATCATGTACATTGTGATATAAAAAAAATTGAATTATAATTTTTTCAAATACCGAAAATAGAAAACGTCCCTTCGTGGAAAAGTAACGATTCTAATATATATATATATATATATACTAGATACAAGCAACGTGCAATATGCACGTTTGTTTAATTTTATTTATAAAATTTATTAATTATTTTTATTAAATTTCAAATAAATATTATATTTTAATTAAATAATTTATTTAATTTTGTTCAAGTTTATGTTTGTTCTAGTTTTTGAATTTGGGAGTGATAATTATATATTATATATGTATTTTAAATTTAAGTTTCTTGCTAGTTTAAAAAAAAAAATCAATTTATTACTAATTGACAATAAATTATATTATATATTTAATATGATATTATTCTAATAAGTGAGTTTAAGTTTAATTAAATTTTATTTAAGTATAAAATAATTTTATTATTTTTAAATAATTATCATTGTAAAATATCTCAAAAATACTCTATTTTAATTTGTTTAATCATTTATTATTTTTAAATAATTATCATTATAAAATATCTAAAAAAAATATCATATTTTAATTTGTTTAATTATATATTATTTTAAAAAGAATTATCATTGTAAAATATCTCAAAAATATCCTATTTAGTTTTTTAATTATTTTATTTTATTTTATTTAAATTTAAGTATTTACAAACTACCGTTAAATATAAAAATATTCTGTTAAATATAAGAATGTTCCGTTAAAATTAACATTAAAAAAATAAAAAACTATTAAAATAAAAAATTTTCATTATCTGCGCACTTACGCACTTATTATATAGAAGAGATATATACATATATAAATGCAATCCTTGTTAAGAAGATAAACCCTAAAACATCAACAGTGGGCCGCTCTCTGACTACCCACTATGACATGCTCAAATTATAAAACAAAAGAAAAAGCTGTTCAGGCACCCAATCAAAATTTAATCAGCTCCACTCACTTTCATCTCATTCTCTTCTATTATTGAACAACTAATATATATTATTATAATTATATCAATTTAATATATAGTAAGCAATATATATATATAAGAATAAATAATATAATTTGATTGACTCAATATATATATATATGTTTTTCTGTAATCTTTTTCACTCTTAATTAATAATAATAATAATAATAAAAGGTGGAATGTAGGCCTGTATACAATATACATTAATAACAGGAACAAAAGGTTCATGACTAAAACCCCATCTGCTAAATTCAGCTATTCGTCAACCCCAAAAACAAAAAAACCAAAAACAACAACAATAACAAAAGCTTTAACAAATGACAACTATTGATATCCATAAACTAATGTCGACTTCCGCTGAATTTAGCACCTGTTCCTGCTCCTAACCCACCTGATCGATCGATATCATAATATATATATATATATAAATTACTTGTTATAAAACATAACATATATATATATATATATTTTTTTTTTCTTCTTCTACCCAACTAATATATCATTCTGCTTGCAGCTGGCCCAGCATTCTGTCCCTCTTAAGAAAAATCATTGTCTTTTCTTATGAGCTCTTTTTCCTTTTATTATAAAGCCTTTTCTTTCAAGACTGGCACAGCACGGCAACTGTGGGCGCTTATCTACCTTTTTGATGATCACCAAGTACTACTCCTACTCCTAATTTGGCTGTGTCTAATAATCCAAGTGACCAAACAGTACTCTAATTAAATAGTACTCTTCAACACTTGTAATTATATTAGCAGACACTAATTATCAGTAGTAGTAGTCGTAGTAGCTTGATAATAATACCATATATCCAAAATACTTATAATAATAATTAAAGAAACGTTAATTTCCAGTAGTAGTCTCTGTGATCTGTGATGATCACCATCATCATCACCTGATGAAAGTTCCTCCAAACGCCGACGTGGGTGTCCAAAAATCAGCTGTGGTCTCATTCGCAACTGGGAATGTGCTTGAAATTGGAACCAAACAGAGTCCACGACTTTTTAAATCTTGTTTTGGGCTTGACTCATCTTGGTTCTTCTGTAGTTTATTGGATCCCTACATACATATATACCATAGCAATTTTTTATAATTAGTACGTGTCAAATAATAATAATAAAGAAAAAGCTTTTAATTAAACTGAAAAAGTTGACATCTAATAACTAATACCACCTGTTGGTGTGCTTGAATGGCAGCTCCATTATTCTTCATATATGGAGTACTTAAAACCTGAAATCCCATAAATTATAACAATTTATTAGTTCCCACTCTTATTCATTTGTTTGTATTCACATGTATATATATATATATACACCTGTTCAAAGCTTGCATTATCCAACTTTCAAATATCATAACAATAATATATATGTTAATTTGTAGTAATATACAGAAACATACACTGACTTGATCGTGTAGAAACTTGATGTATTCGATGGCTTCATGTAATACTGAAGCTGTATCTGTCTGTAACAAAAACATAATCATTCAAAGGTTAATTTAGCTTTCAACAAAGCTTTCCTTTTTTTTCCAAACATTTTATTGTACTAGTCCAAAAAAAAAAAAAAAGTTGTACTAGCTAGAAGAAAAATCCAAAATTTTACCTTTCCGAAAGGCGAAACGAGTTGCTGAAGAGCAGTGATTCGGTCCCCCAACTTCTCTTTCCGGACCTAAAATTAATATCAAAAGCTATAAATTCTTATCCTTCTCTTTTGATGAACCAAAAAAATAAAAAATAAATAAATAGCAACAATAATGGAGGAAAAAGCTTAATAATGAATGTGTATGTGTCGTACCTTAAAAGTCGGTAACGGTGACGGCGTTTCAATTCTAGGTCTTTTCACCACAGGTTGGTCATTTCCAGTAGTACTGTTACTACTTTTCTTCGAAATGGATCCGGCCGAGTCATGATGAACATCCTCAATATTAGAATTGACCTGTAATTAGTTCAAACCAACAATTAATTAACATCAATTAATATACACAACTCCTCTAGCTAATTAATTAATGCCATAAATAACAATAATATAATACCTTGGTAACATAATTGTTACATTTACTGGGTTTTTCCTCAAACTTTGGTGTGACATATCGTAGCTGCTGTGGCTGTGTTGAGTTGGGAAAAACGCCGTCGTTTGGGCCGGCAACTGGAGAAGAGGCATTCCAAAAGGGTGTATTGTTGGAGAAGTGCAAGCCAGGAGGTGGTACTGCTGCTGCTGCTGCTAGTTGGTGCTTTAACAACGGCACCGAAGGACGAGAACTTGGGATTAAGGGAGAGAATCTCGGCCAAATATTGTTAGTACTGGACATGTAACTGTTGTTATTAGCATCTACTGATGATGCCGAGTAATTGTTATTGATGTTCACAGATAACTGGTTAATACTATTGCCAAAAGATTGTTCGTGTACTGGCAGTTGATTGGCGGCCGCGGCTGTACTGCTAGTGGTTTCGCCCTCAAACAAGTTTTGCAGCAATGCTGCCGACGTGTACTCGAACGGAGAGGAGGCCACCGGGAAGCCGGCGGACAAGGCTTGGCTAGTGGCCGTGCAGGTTGCGGAGGAATCCATGATGTCGTCGCCGGCTGATGAGAAACCCTTGGGCGGAGGACTGGTAGTAGTTGTAGTGGTACAACTAGTCCAACAGTCCTTTTGGATTTGAGATGATGAGTCGTTTTCGTCTAAGGAACAAATTTCTTGTCTGTAATTCAACTTGGTGCTAGCCATGTGGTCTTGTTGAAGCATGGAATAAAAGTTGTTGTTTCTCTCTGCTCTTCCATTGCTACTACTTCGAGAACTGTCACAACAAAATAATTAAGAATAAAAAAGATTAGTAATAATTAAGAGAATTAAAATCAATATCAGATTAGATAGATAGATAGATAGAAAGATAGTTCTTACACAAATGGTTGGTTAGTAGTGAAATCTGAGGTTGGTGAGGTCGAAAGGCCATAACCCATCATTTGCAAAGACGTGGAGTCAATCAGAATACCGGTACCGGCACCACTGACGGAACTGATGTGATTATGGGTTTGGAGATGATGAAGAGATTTTTGATCTTGATCGTGATCGTGATCGTGATCGTGATCGTGATGATCAACTACCTGATCTTGAAAAATGTTATTACAAGAATGATCATGAGCAGTAGTCTCCTCCCCAGACGAAGAAGATGACCTAGTCATCTTGATGTCAAGCAAATCATGATTAATATTATTCGGCCATCCGAAGCTTCCCATGGAACACGGTAACGCCGCCGCCGAAAACACGCTTCTCGATGGGTTCCACCAGTTCGCGCCGCCGCAAATCCCTCCCTGAATTTGAAACTCTTCCGCCATAGCTAACTAGCTAGCTATATATGAAATTAATCAATAAGCAAACTCCTGTATATGTTAATAATTATTATTATACTCTCTTGCTGGTAAGCAGTGGTGGTCGAATTTTGAGCTGAGCTGAGCTAGCTAGGGATGTTGTGCTTAATTGTGTATTGTTTCTCTATATCTTTTTCGAGTCACGTATTATATATATATAGATATATATATATAGAGATAGAGAGTGAGTATAAGAGTTTCGGGATTTAAAAATATGAACGGCTTCGAGGAGTACGGATAGTGCAAACTTAATAACAGGTAACCGGTTGACAATTCTATGGTGATTATAATTTGACAAATGAGAAGAGGAGAGAGAGATATATATATTATTTGATTATATATTTGGAATCGAATTTTCTTTGCCTTTCGTTTTTATTTTTTAACCTTTAATTATTTCATTGTAATATTTCTATATGCTATTTTATCATTTTATTTTATTTCATTATTTTTTTTTGTTGGTTTATCCCTTACTTTCCTCTCTTCTTTTTGTTTTGTGTTATTATTATATATGTTTTTAGTCTTAATTATTTATACGGAGAAATTCTTGTTCTTTATGAGTAAAAGTAAAGCAAGGGTGATAATGATGGTGTGAGTATATAAATATAAATATATATTTGATCTAAGTGCCACGTATGTGGTAAAGGTTTTGGAAGAGCGCAATAGAAATAAATATATATAGTTATTCTTAGTTTATTTAAATGAAGATTGAAATCAGATCAGACGGTTGAAATTGGTTTGAGATAGAGGTTTGTAAATGTAAGGTTAAGTACATATATTATATATAAGATGAGATTTATATGAAGCTTTTAATATAACGACCAGTCGGGACTTGATGGTCCATACTATTGATTGTAGATTACGTTTCCTAATTCCATGGGGTGCCATAGTACTAGCGCGTGATGGTCACTTTTCTAGCTTCATGAATCATGAATTATAGAATAGAATAGAGTAGAATAGAATAAGAAACCTGCCCTTTTGTAAGGACATTGATATGAAATTATACTTTCCTCATTAGTTTAATTTCCTCTCATAATTTTTAATGGCTCTAGTTAGAGAACATATTAAAAAAAAACCAGTATATATTATATATAGGGGGTGTTTGGTACGAGGGTTTTGTTTTATGGGAATGAGAATGTCAAATTTAACTCATATTATCAAAAATACTCTCGTATGCGCATTTAATATATGTACTCAAACATTATACACAATGATGTGACACTATTTTTTAAATAATGGGTGTTAATTTTGATTAATGTGATTAATTAATGCATATTTTGAATGCATATATTATTTCTTAAATATATATAATTATAATATTTTTATTTTTGAGATGATTAAATAGAAGAGGGGGAGACTACATATATTATAAGAATTCCTAATCCAAACCCCACCAGTACAGCAATAAAGTCGTGTCGATACCCTAGTAACATCACAATTAAACAAACAATTAATCACCAATAAAAAGGTCCTCTTCTTCTTTTTCTTTTCTTTTTCCCTGCTGAACTATTTATTTAACTAGCAAGAAAAAATTAATCTAAAATTAAATTGTGATTAAATCATAGAAAACCTCCACAAAGAAAAATGATAATGACATCTCATTTCGGATAATCTTCTTCTTCTTAGATGCACCTTTAAGCTTTAACACTTGGCCCCTACGCAGGTGGACACAGCTTCATAATTAACAGTTTGCCATTTTTTTAATTAACTTTGCAGAAGAAAAAATAATTAGTTTAATTTTTTATTAATTTTCTTTTTTACACGTAATTAGTTTAAGCAAAACCGGGTACAGAACCATTTCCAATTTGAAATGTTTTATATCGATCGATCTAGTACACAGTTTTTTCAAACCTTCCACATATATACGTGTGTTTCTCATCAATATTACACTACACGACAATATTGTTTATGAAGATTAGTATATTTTATTCTTTAATAAAAAATATTGTTTATAAGTCAAACATTATATTCATCATTTGGATTGATATTTCATACATATATAGTATCTTTTTTTCTTTTTTTCTTTCCTATAAATATCCTCTTCTTTTCATATGAGCAATATTCGTTTATAATTAGGAAGGAGAAAAAAGAATAAAAATAAAGTAGCTAGGCATATATATATATATAATGAGAGTGATTATACTACATCACTTTTTCGATAATACTGGTGTGGCTAGTTTGTGTATTCTATACTTTCATAATTTTTTAAAAAAAAATTTATATGAAAGTGTAAATTATAATCATTTATGACACTATGCGAATTTTCAATAAATTTAGAATAATTTACCGTACTGAAAATAATGTTCAAACAATTAACTTTTACACGCATATACAAAAAACATAAGCACACGCGCAACAAGCTGTTTGAATCATGTTTTCTGTACCATAATTCATTCGAAATTTTTTAAAAATTTATAAGATGTTCTAGATAGCTATAATATACACCGTCATATAAAAAAGTTTGGGATCACATCTATTCAGGATGTCGAAAATAGAAAAACGATGCACCAATATTGTTAAAAAAGTAGATTGCTTTGTAGTCGTTCGTATTTTACTCTAGTTTTGATTATTGTAGGTAGAGAAGAGTCATTTTAAAAAAAAAAAACCTATGTAAAATAGTAAACATCTATCATATTAAAGTTTCTGATTAATTATTTTCTTTTTACTTTTACATTATTTTAGTGGTTTTTATTTCTCTTGCTGCCTTTTGTGCGCACTTTTATCTGAAGAGCTTAATACAAGGTTCTTTAACTTAATTATTAGTTTAGTCTTTTATAATAAATTCTCCACTAGCTTTTTAGTATTTACTTAAATAAATTATGGTCTAAGTATATATTAATTATAGTGTGTGGTGTGTACATCGAATAACTAATGGTCTTTAATTTGGCATCAAAGTGGGAAGATCAACAAGTAGTAAACTGTGATTTGATTTCTCCTTTGTACTGAAGAATTATTAATACTTGTAATTAATGGTTATGTATATGTGAGTGAGAACGTCACCTTCCACATTTAAAAAAAAAAAAAAAAAAAGTACAAGTGAGTGCGTAGCTAAATTTATAAAGATTAAAAAAATATTTAAATTCTGTTTCCTAATAATGTAATCGTTTCTTAGTCTTTATGTGTATATGGTTCAATAATTTATGTATTTGACTTAATTAATAGTTTATGTACTTGATTTTTTTAGGGGAAATTATGTACTTGAGCTCATAGTTTATTAAAAAAAAAAATTTAAAATTATAATAGTTCAATTTATTATATAGAAATACAATAATTTAAATTTATTAATAAATCCATTGATTCATATGATAAAAATCCAAGAATTATCATAATAAACTTAATTTTATTGCTAACAATACTCTCTTTTATAATAAAAACTTAGCATGAATTTTAACGTCGAAAGCAAGGAAATTAAGACAATCAAGATGTGAGTTTTAATTTTGATATATGATCAATTAAGTAATAAATGTCAATTTTTTTTATAAAAATAATAAAATTAGAAATAGAAATAGAAATAAAATAAAATATTTTTTATAAATGAAAATGAAATTTTATTTTCAAAATTAAAAATAGAATCCTATATATATGTGTTGAGGTGAATTCCTACAATTGATTAGACGGACACCAACAACCTGTCATGAACAAAGAGAGAAACGAGAGTTCAATTGGGAGCGTCGATGGAGTGTGTCAGCCAAAGGGGTTCCGACGCTCAAGTAAGTCAGGTTGTAACGAAAGCTAATTGAAAGTAATAAAACTATGATGTAAATAATGAAATAGTGATGGATGGATGAGTATTGGAATGGTCAGAGTGATGGTGGCGACGACGGCGGGACTGAACGACTAGGTCAAGTCCGGTGAGGTTAGATCAAATTGACTGATTCGACTTGTTTGACTGGATTGCTGAGAGAGGGAATAAGAGAGTAAAACAGAGTAATTTGATTCTCCAATATTTTCTTCTCAACCCCTGAGGGTCTTTTTTATAGTCGTCCTCCTCTTTCTGTTCTCCTCTCGTCTATCTCGCCCGTCTGACCCGTTCTCAGTGGTTCCCCTCCGATTTTCATGGGAAGAAGAGCGGATTTTTTGACAGCTTCAGCGTCTCTGGCTGACTGAATGCACCCGGACTCGGGCCTGGGTGCCAGCTAATCCATTTGGATGGCTTATTTAATATGTGCGGGTCCATTTACATTGATTTGGAGCCTTACTGACTTATTGGGCCTGGCGAGCTAGTCTAGCTGACTAGTTGGACTTTAATTGTAGACAAATTTTTTCCACTACAATATGTATATAGGAAAATTCTCTATTGATGGTTTTTTTTCAGGTGTGCTAGTTTAGCCCCTATCGGTAGGAAAACGTTTATGTTTACGGTATGTAGAGAAATTATAACCTAATATTTTTATGATGTTATACATTGTAGTTACATCATACATGTCATCAATTTTTTGGATATTCTAAATAACTTAGGATGCCCAAAACATAATTCCAACATACAATTGCACGTGTATTTTTTTTATACGCATGCAACTATAACTATTTTGAACTTTTATTTTTGACATTTTAAGGAATTTATAATTTTTTAAAAATTAGTGGAATGACTACTATAACTACAATATACAACATCATATAAAAAAAATTTGATTATAATAATCTCCGTACATGCCAGAAAGAAAAAGAGAAGTCTCCACCGATAAGGATAAAACTGGCACTCTGACTATAAAATTTCCCAATATATATTGACAACGTACTAGTTGAAACATTTTACAGCAAGCGGCTAAGAATATAGTTACCATAAAAACATAATTATGGACAGGTAACTATTTATAATTCTTTCAGATATACATGCATCTATATTATTCCATTAAAAATTAAAAGATAAGTTTACATATTTTTCCTTGAAACATATAGAAAGGAAAACGGCATGATATTTTTTTATTTATTAACATTTTAATTAGTTCCATCAATAAATCTTGTCAACGATCCACGTGAGAAATAAATTTTGTTAAAAGTAATAATCATGCATATAAAGTGGTGACATTTAACTAACCATCTTACTTGATTTTTCTTTTTTCTTGTTTTAACAAAAATGAAATTCATTTATGACTATATATTGTACATACATATTATATATGACTAAGTAATGACACAGGCAAGATCTTCCTTAAAACAAAACTGATTAATTTTTTTAACAAAAAAAAAAAAAAACTTCGGTCATCGAATACTGTTTTGTTTCAATTTAAATAGTTGAATATTTATTTGATCATTTAATTGAGGTTCGTAGGAAAAGTAGACCTGGATATAATATATATTAATTTAGATGTGTATTTTCTTTTCTTGGAAAGATATATATGTGTATGTTGATAGTACAATTAAAGTCAAATTATATATCCCTCTCATAATTATTGTCGTATTTGCAGCCCTTGAAATAATGTAAGCCTAGGCCTGTGTAATTAATCCATCCAAATAAATAAATAAAAATAATTAAAGTCATGTTTGGAGAATGAAATCAGATTAGAACGATAATTTGATCATTTAACAATGTAATCAAATATTTAGAGAAGAAATAACAGAGGGGTTCATTGGAGCAGTTGGGAGAGACTATCTATTCACAAGTCAAAGGGTGGGATGGGGTTTAGGAGCTTACAGGACTTTAATCTTGCCCTTCTCAGTAAGCAAGGATGGAGATTATTATGCAAACCCCATTCTCTTGTTGGGAGACTTTTTAAGGCACGGTATTATACCAATGGGTCTTTTCTTGAAGCAGAAATGGGTAGTAACCCAAGTTATGTGTGGAGGAGTATATTTGAAGCACGTTCTTTGGTCGTTGAAGGAGCCCGTTTGAAGGTAGGAAATGGGTCATCAATTCGAATGGGTCGTGATCCCTGGATCCCGAAGGCTACCCATCGTACGCCGCTTGGTCTTCATCCAGAGCTCACTAACAATTTGGTGCAATCTCTCATGATTCCAGTTTCCCTTGTGTGGGACAGGGACCTGGTTCGCGACATATTCTCACCAGAAGATGCCGAAATTATTCTGAGTATTCCTCTGAGTTTAGATCGTTTAGAGGATTCGTGGTATTGGGTGTTAGAAAAATCTGGGCTCTTTTCTGTAAAAAGTGTGTACCGTGTGTTGCAGGATCGGAAGGAGGAGGCGTTAATGGCATCTCAGTCACCATTTTGGGTTTCTTTGTGGAAATTACGGGTGCCTCCCAAGGCCAAGGATGTTGTGTGGCGTGCGGCAAACGGGTATCTCCCAACCAGATCTCGCCTAAGTCAAAAGCATGTGCCGGTTCCATCTGTGTGTCCACAGTGCTTTATCGAAGAGGAGTCTATCACCCATTGTTTGATTAACTGTCCTTTCGCTCAAGATTGTTGGAAGGCAATGGGTCTGAACTGTGTTCGTCCGTTTGGGGGTTCGTTTGCAGAGTGGATCGAGCAAACTTGGCTGCTCCTGGATCAAACTCGTAGGCAATCGTTAGTCATGCTCTTTTGGGGGTTGTGGAAAGCTCGTAACGACTTGGTGTGGCGCAATAAGAGGTTAGCTCCGAATTCTGTTGTTGTGGTGTCCACCTCAGTTTTCAATCAGTGGTCCCAGGCTCAACTTAAATCTGACATCCCTACTGCTGCTTATCTAACAGATGCAGATGGGGTGGAAAATTGGCAACGTCCGAATCCAGGAAGTGTTAAAGTCAACATGGACGCAGCTTTATTCCCAGATTTGGGTACCTACAGTTTCGCGTGTTTGGCTCGTGATGAACTTGGGCATCCTATAGAAGCTTTGTCTCGCTGTTTCAATGGGCATGTGGCTCCCGAGTTGGCAGAAGCTTTGGGTTTTAGGGAGGCATTAAGCTGGATAAAGAAGCATAATTGGCCGCGAGTGATACTTGAATCCGACTGCCTACTGGTCATCCAAGCACTTAGAAGTAACGTTTCTATGTTGTCTTATTTTGGAGATGTTATTTCAGAGTGTAAGTCTATATGGAATACTTTTAATAATGTTTCTTGTATGTTTGTTAAACGGTCTGCGAATAAAGCCGCTCATGCTATTGCTAAGGCGTCTTATTCCCCAGCTGATCGTATCTATAAGGAGGGGGAGTTCCCATCCTCTATCTTGAATGTAATCCTTGGTGATGCTTTTTAATAAAGATTATTTTCCTTTAAAAAAAATATTTAGAGAAGATATTGAAAAAATTAATATAGTTTCATAACAATTAATAACGTACACAATTTACTATTTTTTTTAGTAGTATACAACATTATTAATGTAACGACCCAAATTTACTAATAAGACTTAAGAGTATTGATTAGTGTGCCGGGAGGGCATAACTGGATTATATGTGATTTAAATTATTAAAAGCATGTTTATATGATTATTTGGATATCTGTGATGCATGACTATGTGTATTAGTATGCATGTAGGCCCTGATTAGGTTAGAATGACATATTCGTAATTTTGGCCCGTTGATGGCATAAATATAAATACCTATGATAAATTGTTGAAACCACATTATTATGTGGAAATATTTGTAGCTTGTGATTCGAGGTGATCCTAGTGAGTGGTTTAGCGAAAAGTCACGGCAGTGATTTATACCCGGCTCGAGGCATGCCTGGAGGTATTTCTGGGAAATTTAGGAAATATATTGGAGTCTATTTGATATTGAGAAATATAATTGGTGATTAGTTAGGTGTCGGGAAGTAAGCAGTAAATATAAGAGACACTCGAGGAATTAGTGGGAATTGGGAGTAATGACCAAAATGCCCTTAGAATGATTCAAAGGTTTAATTATAATTGGGAGGGTAATATGGTCCTTTGATGTTTAGAATAAGAGATAAGTGTTATAATGCTTTATGCCTTAGTGGAATATGTAGAAGGCTTTAGAAGTCTAAAGAAAAGAAAGGAAAGAAGGAAAAATAGAAGTCTTGTCTCTCTCTCACGGTTTAGGTTTCTTCCCCATTTCTTGAAGGAATTTGGAGCTGTAACTCAGGGATAGTTGGGTTGGAGCTTGGGGCTAGGGTCCTTGATTTGGCTTGAGGAGTTAGCAAGAGTAGTTCATCCATTTGAGGTAAGTTTTAAAGTATTTTTCAGTTCTGGTTTTTTGTGTTGAAATGGTTGTTCTAAGTTGAGTTTTGATGGGAATTCTAGGGAATTAAGCCTGTGGAATTGAGGAGGTGAAAGCTAAGGGAGTGTGGAAGGTAACGTAGGTCGAAATCCTCCATCAAAGGTAAGAAGTTCCAGTTTTGAAGTTTTGAAATTTTTTATGTTCTGCTGAGTTTTGAGCTTTAAGCTCAACCATGGTGATTTCTTTATTTAGGGGTACATGTGATTGAATTTCATATGGTTAGGTCATTTGGGGTGAGTTGGAGATGTTGGTAGGCTTGCTTTCGGGTATGGTTGAGTTTTGGAGAGGTTTGGCTCGTGGAAATTCGAAGGAAGAAAGTCTGAAGTTGGGCTGTGCTGTGACTAATGTTGTAGGGCTAGTCATTGGGCGCTACAGCTCTAGGCCCTGATGTTTTAGAGCTTTTTGGCTCTGCTTGTAGTGCTATAGCGCCCTCCTTATGGTGCTGTAGTGCTACCTTGTTTCCAGAAGGGGGTTTTTGGGATATTTCTTAGGATTTTTTCCCGGGGGCTCGGGGTTTGATTCCACCACTCCGTTTTGTGGAATTAGAGCTTCCCGAGGACTTGGGATCGATCCTGAGGATAGGTTTTGGAATTGAAGTTTGGTATGGTTCTAACTTGTGACCATGACTAGGTGCACGCTAGGGCTCGAAAGGGATCGTGCTTGAGGGGTGTCACCATTGATCAAAGCTACCAGAATCCAAAGGTAAGAAAACAACACCCGGATATGTGATTATGTTGGGTCTAAGAGCTCCCCATATCTGTATGATGCCATAGATGATATTATGCCATGGGACATGTGATAAATGGCCTAAGAGTGCTGTAATCAATATTTGCGCACAAGGCGTAGCTCGGCCACTGGTAGCTGAGGACAGCTTGATATTCACTGAGCTTGGTTTAAGCGGGCCGGAGTCAGTGGGATAAATAGATGGTGCGACCTAAGGACGTTGGCCCTGGTTATCATATGTGAATTGGTTATTAGTATGAAATGTGAACTTGGTATGTTAAATACTTGATTATTGTGAATATTTGTATTGTTGAGTATATGATTCTACTGTATGAGTTATCTGGTTGTTTGTTTGATTATATGCTCTGTTATTGTGTTTTCTTGTTGGGCCTTGGCTCACTGGTACTACGTGGTGCAGGTAAAGGCAAGGTCAAAGTGGACCAGTCTTGAGATTGAGAGCTTTGGGGCTGAATGTACATATAGTCAGCTGATCGGCCACCACGGCCGAGGAGTGGTACAGGACGAGAAGAAGAGCCTAATTGTTTGTTTTGCCCTTAGAGTGGTTAGTAACTGTACTTTTATCCTGAAATTTTGTATACTGTCTTTTAACGTTACTACTTTTGGGATCCCATGTAAGAATGTTTTATTATAAGAAATGAAACTTTTGTGACCAAAATCTAATAACCCTAGTTCAACTATAGTTTCAGTAACACGTTTCTAACTGAATAACTTGATTAGCAAGTCTTGTACATTTGTAAACACACAGTGTAACGGTATTGGCTATCTAGGACATTGCAATTAACAATACTACTATAATAATACCATAATTTATAATTAAATTTTAATATACAAACTATACCTCATCTTATAGAATATCAATGTATACATAATCAATACAACAGAATATGTAACTTTCCTTTTAAATTTTAAATTATTTTTTTATTTTTTTATTAAAACGACATCTTTCCTTATATGTTTTGAACCCAACGCTAAAATATTAATATTCTGTATTTAAATGAAATGATGAACATATTAAAACTACCGCCCAAGTTTACTTTAATTGTCAGTTTTTGAATTTACTTCAATGAAAATTCTGGTACAACTATTATTATACAGTGTCATTGGTCGACGAAAAAATCACAATGTAGTCTACATTTATGTTAAACACAATTGTTTATTATGTCACACAATTTTACCAAAAAATAAACATATTTAAAATTTATATAAACATTATTATATGTCATATTGATTGTAAAAACAAGGAACAATTTTAAAAGTTTGTTTTTATAAACTATAAACATAAACATATATGATTGCTTTCTTATATCACATTGAAAAGAGTAGCTACTATATATGATCATTTAATATAAACATTTGTGTTCTGACAAAAATAAATATTAACATTTGTGTTTATTATGAAAAAAAGTTTGTTAAAAAAGTATAATTTTCCCAATAAATAAAGTTGTTTACTATAATAGATACATAAACTAATTTGTTTAACAAGATATACCATTAAATAAATAACATAATATTATATTGATTTTATTATAAATAACATTTACAAATTTGTTTACTAAATTATTGCAATATAAAAAATATTTGTGTTTATTAAGCAAACAAAATTGTTAGTATTGTTAGTGTGTTCATTATATTGATGGAAAAAATGGCCCAGATATAATATAAACAATTTTGTATAGAATTTTTTCTGTACATAAAATTTTTTAGTAGTTGTTAGATATAATACATTCATCAATTTATTTGTATATGTTTATTAAGATATACCATCAAATAAATAAACATAATATTATATTGATTTTATTCTCGATAATATTTACAAATATTTTTACCATATTTTTATTGCAAATAAAACAACATTTTATGTTTATTATTGAGTAGCAGGATTAAGAAAAAATGATTTGTGTGACCGTGAGAATCCCATGATCCGTAAGAGGAAAGACCGGGTAAAGCTGTGTTAGGAAAAACTTATACATGATCTTTATTTATTTATATATATATCTAATATTAAACAAATTAATATTTCTAAATTTGAATTAAAAGAGAAACAATGAATAGAATACTTACAGTATACGCAGCGGAATGAAACAATCATTCCTTTAGTTTCTCTAACTCCTATATCCTCTCTGTCGCAGAGTATTATCAAGAAATTGAACCGATCTTATATTTTCTTCACAATCTTCCAATGTATCCTTAGAATCACCTAGACTACTGTGGGCAGTTCTCAACACATGAGATAGATATAGAGAGAAGAAGAGAAAATAACAAAGAGGCTTAGAAAATGACTTGTGTTTAGAGAGAATCTAAAACTATCAGAAAACGTGATTAAACTTGCCTGTCGTCTCAGAAATCTTAACTAATGACTTCTCTCTAAGCACTCTTTTTATAGACTCAATTAGATCATTTAATTTAATTAAAAAATCAATAAAATAATAGTCAATTTGAAGCCCTATGTCGAAATTATCATAGGCTTTAGGCCCGTAGAATTTCCTACTTGATTATAAGCCCATTGGTCTTAAAATCAAGGCTTGTATTATATTCTATTGATTTAATTAATTAAATAATTATTTAAATCTTTTATCAAATTAATTATTTATAATTTGAACATTGATTTAAACTTATTTATTAATATAGATACCAATTTATCTTAATTAATAAATCTGTCATAATTTCTCTTTTCTTTTCAAAATTACACAACTCTGTGAAACTATCCAAAATTGACCTGGTCAACTTTGATAATTCTAATTGATGATTAAATCAATTAATTGAGACTATCTAGATGATCTTATCCAATGTACAATGGAGACCATGGGCCTATGAAATCAAACTCCAATAAGTTATCATAAATCTAACAAATATATTTACTAACTTATTAATTCCTCGTGACTCCACTATAGACTCAGAATTGCACTATTGAATTCATAGAATGCTCTATAACAAATATAGATACGCTATTAATTATCCATTGTTACAACCATAATTGTCACTCAATCCTCTATAGACGGTCTACAATGAGATAGGACTAAAATACCGTTTTACCCCTCATTGTAATTTATCCTTAAAACACTTAGTTCCTTGTAAATGATATTCCAGTAAACTAATTTAATTACTGAAATGAGATCTCTATCATTTAACACAATGAACCAAACTAAAAGGAAATCATCGTTTCCCTTCTTCATCAGAAGCTATAGATGTTCATATCTATGATTAACACTCCCACTCAATTATATTATCGAGTTCCCTAGATGTAAGTATGAGCTAGTTCGTAGGGTAAGCTGGTAACAAACAAGTAAAAGAACTCAAATAATACAATCAGTTAGAATACTAACCACTCAGAATTGATATTGAATTGACCTATGGTATGATATGACTAGAATAGATAATAACGGTATGTTTACTTATCTTATCAACTGTCAATATCGGTCCTGTCCGATGTAACAAATTCATCCGATCTTATATACTTTGCTAATGTTCTGTAAAGAACATAACACTGTAATGTGTAAGTAGATCATATCGTAGATTGGCAAGTCAGTGTAAATCTGGTGCACTGACTAATCTTAGGACTAACTTATTTTGAACATATAATCATATTTATATTCCGCTATGATTACGTCACTATAAATATGATTAGCTATATGCTCGGGATTTAATAGAAGTTTATATTAAACAAATAATCATGAAAATAAAACATGTGAGCAAAGTGATTGACCAAGTCAAAAAATGATTTCTATTCTTTTATTGATAATAAAATAAGATTACAAAGAATTTGGGTTTTAATTAGGGTATAAAACCCTAACTAGCTGTGCAATCTCACACCGCTTGAGGAAGGTCAAGTGTGATGATTCTAAGACTACGTAAGTATGGGACTACACAGTTGAAGATGACTTAAATGGATTGATGGGTACTACTTATGCCAACAAGATGCATCTTCTTTTCGGTTGCCCATCACTTCAGAACTCCAAACTTAAGCGTGCTTGACCTGGAGCAATCTGATGATGGGTGACCTCCTGAGAAGTTTTCCCAGGAAGCGTGCAAGTGAGGACAAAGCACGTTGGAAAGACTCGTGTTGGTTTGTAGGGAAAGTCACCATTCCAGGAAGTAGTCATAGTGACGTGGGGCGTTACAATTAATGCCAATAGAAACACGGCTAAGTACTCTCCCTAAGGGAACTATCAGTGTACCCCTTGTACTTTCCGTACGTGGATATAGTCATAATCGTCTTCTTTTATATGATAATTGTGTACATTGTAGTTATATAATAGGGCATCGTCCCACTAATTTTCGAGAAATTCTAAATAATTTAAGGTGCCGAAAGTGATGTTCAAAACATTATCTTGCATGCATGTCAGTTATTTCACATATGCGCATACAATAAAAAATTTGAACATTATTTTCAGAATCATTTTTAGGAGAACCACGGGAGAACTACCATCTCCAGGAGGACCGCCGGTTGTCCGCTTTCAAGGGAGACCACTACAAAACTACCCAACATTATTATGTACCACAATTAATAAATATATGTTAGTTTGAGAGCATTATAGGCATGGCCGGCTCTCCCATATCTATTACCTACACCCTCTTCCCATGCACATATTGGTCTTATTTAATTAAGGCTAGCAACATCAAGATGTTAGTACCTAGTAAACTACAAATGCCTATATATGATTACGGAGAATTAATGCACGCGCGCTTCTTCTTTCATAAATTATTACTATGTCTCCCGTCTTCTATATAAATAACAATTTTTTTTGTTTTAGCGGTTTATTTTGTTAATTTTAATGAAATATTCTAAATATTTAATAAAATATACATTTAAAACTAACTCAAAATAGATATTCATTTATTATATTAATATATTTTAAATATTATAAAATATCATTATTATAATAATATTTAATATAAAATTATATATATGATAATTATATTAAAACAAATTTAAATTCAAATGTTATAAAATATCATTATTATAATAATATATAATACAAAAATAAATATTTAATAATTATATTAATATAAATTTAGATGTTATAAAATATTATTTTGATAATATTATATATAATCCTAACTTTTTTTACTAATTATATTAATATGAATTCAAATATTATAAAATATTATTATTATAATAATATTTAATACAAAATTAGATATTTAATACTTATATTAATATAAATTTAAATTTTATAAATATCATCATAGTAATAATATATAATACATAATTTTTATTAAAAAATTATAATTTATGTTTAAAAATGTTATCATATTATATTTATATATTTAAAAATATCATAAATAATATTTTGGTTTAATTTTTCATTTGATATGTTTATGTTTGTATGTAATATTGTTTATTTATTTTAAATTTATATGAAAATAATAAAATATATTTAAACTACACTTACACAACTAAAAGAGAGAATTTTTCTCTTGTGTGTTATTTATTTGTTATCTCTTCTATATAAAAAGTGTGTAGATAACGAAATGTTTTGGTTTTAAAGGTTTGTTTTGTTAACCTTAACGGAATATTCTAAATATTAAACGGGATATACCTTTCAAACTAACTTAAAAATATATATATTTATTTATTATATTAATATAAATTCAAATATTATAAAATAATATTTAATATAAAACTGCCTATATAATAATTATATTAATATAAGTTAAAATTAAAATGTTATAAAATATCATTATTATAATAATATATAATACAAGACTAGATATTTAATAATTATATTAATATAAATTTAAATGTTGTAAAATATTATTATGATAATAACATATAATCCTAATTTTTTTATAAACTATATTAATATGAATTCAAATATTATAAAATATTATTGTTATAATAATATTTAATACAATACTAGATTGATATTTAATACTTATATAAATATAAATTTAAATATTATAAAATATCATTATAATAACATATATTATATAATCTTAATTTTTATTAAAAAAATTATCATTTAGGTTTAAAAAGGTTATCATATTAACCATTGGATTAATTTCAACATTTTGGTTTAATTTTTCATTTAATATGTTTATGTCATTTTTTTATATATAATATTGTTTATTTATTAAAAATTTAAATGACAATGATACAATTTTAATAAATATAATTAATAAATTCTATAAATAAAACTAAACAAGCCTACAATACATGTTGTTTGTATCTAGTAAAAATAAAAAATCTTACCTATTTTTTTTAGCAAAGGTCGTGCTATTTATTATTTTGCTAGGACTGTGTAAAGAATATATTAAAAACGGCCTTTGGTATTATTCAAATAATCTATATATAAGAGAAAATATTATAATTATGTAAAATATTTTATAAACTCTAAAAGGGTTGGAAAATTCGGATGTCACTTTTTAACTATTATTTGTATTATGTCAAATAATTATCACAGGAGTTTGTCAAAAAAAAAATCACATAAAAGCAGGTTTAAAATAGATTAAAATTATATTTTAAATATTAGGTAGGGCTCATATGTAAATGTCATGTTAACAACGTATCAACAAAAAAAAATAGTTAATTGTGTTACATGTCGACCTAATATTGATATGAAAATTAAATATTACACAGATTTATTTTAAGTTATTATGGAGGCATATATAGTAATAGTGCTACGTAACAAATTTCACACACCAATTTTGATTACATAGACATAATTTAAATTTGCAAAATAATAATTAAAATAATAACTTAATTTATCAAACGTGACAAAAATACAAATTCTGCTATTTCTCTAGCATACTATTTAACAATTTCCACAAAAGAAAACAATTGGAAAAACTTGGGAGAGGATCTGACGTCATGCTTATGACCTTAAATCAAGAGAGGGCATGGGTCAACGTGGGACCTGAACGGTACGCTCGCGTGCAACCGCGTGGGACCTTAAGGCTCTCGACCAAAGCAAGAGTCAAAGTAGAGAGTGGACTGCTCACAAATCATTATGCGTGGTGTACACGTACGCCTCTCCTTGACTTTACCGCAAGATCTCAGCCGTCAATACGTTGACCAAACTATTCTCCGAGATTTTCTTCGGCCACCTAGCTAGGTCCCACTCCTGCCCTGCTGGGTATGATGCTGACATGGACGGCCTACGTTGGACCACACGTCGCTATCCTATCCTTTGTGTTTTACCAAATAAGAGGTTTAAAACTCTTTTCATTTGTCCTTTTTTTTTAATATTAATTTAATAATGGGGATTTGAAATCATAGCATATGAATAAGTGACTGACTACTATTTTGATTTTATGATAGAACGGCGCGTGGAAGAAGGAGAGTGGAGCTAGTTAAGACACACAGCTAAGAAGAAGAAGAATAGAACGGTATAGAGGTCTTGTTCACTATAGGAGGGTCACCTCACCACCAAGAGTCGTTTTCTATTTAGTTTTGATGAAAAAAGGAAATTAGGTCACACCCATCCAACCCTTTGGATTTTCTGCTTGTTTTGTTTTGCTTTTAGAATGTTCTTTATTTCCTCTACAAATTGACTATTTTGGACCTTATTAATGCCCATGTCATGCTCTCTGACTCTCTACCAATACCATTCAACCTCTTCGATTATCGGTTGTTAATTAAACCCTATTTATTGATTTGTGATCGGTTTAATTATTAGATAGAGTTTCTTTTTAAGTCAGAGAGATTAGATATTTTCACTAGCTATGTAGCACACTAGGATTTTATGCCATCTCTCTTCAATATATTATCATAAATATATACATTTGTTAAAGGTTGACTTATTATTTCCATCTTTATTATAAGTTGTTTCGGTTAACTAGCTAGGGTTCGGTTAATTATAATGCTTTTGTTGGGTTTTAGGAATAACTTACCTAAAGAGAGAAAAAAAGGTCAAACTATTTATGTGTATCATGAAGTTGATCAAACAAAAGAAGAAGTTTATTATTGTTTATAATCAAATATAGTTGAATTATTAATCATTGCAAAGTGATATCAATGTGAAACATGATAAATATTATATATCATCACCACAAATATTCATATGTTTCCACTCGTGCATATAACTGATTAAAATTGTGAACTAATTTTAATCAAATACATTCCGCTCGAGCCTCATGATGCAAACCCAAAAGGGACAAAATTGTTGTATGTGTACATGTTACAATACACACACACACACATATATATATATATAAATAAATGTATGTAATGATGTCACAGTGATGTAATGATGTCATCAGAACGACACGTGCTCAGAATGACTGGACTGGACCCCACAGATGGGATCACGTGGCACAGCCAAAGGACACTGCTTGTATTGTATGTCGATATAGAGAGTGTGAACACAAGTTGACCTAGTTAGCTAGAAGTTTTGAGTTTATTAATTGTATATAATGCAAGGGTACATGTGTTAGTTAATATATGTGCGTAAAAAAAACTTGAAAAAATATGACTTCTTAGTCAACCCCAACGGAGTAAAAAATATGAACGCCACACGACACGAGCCGCCCATTATCTTTTATGTTTTCTAGCTTCTTCACTTTATGTATTTCAAACCAATCAAACGCAAAAGTTTAATTTGTGGATGTAAAATGGAGAGGTGACTTAATTAGACTACTTCTATATATATAATAAGTTTAATTGGTTGGTGGGTGGGTTTTCACAAAACATTCTTCATGTGTAAAAACATGAATTCGTGTAGTGTACTATAATAATATAATAGTGTGAATGTTTTCGTGAGATTATGAGCTACCTACAATTTTTTTTTTATCTAATTTTCTTCCCCAACAAAAAATAAATGATCAATAGCAACACTTTTTTTTTTCTTCTTTGTATTTATTAGTTTTTTTGTTGCTCTTATAAATTTGAAAATGTGGTATATATGTATTCTCTTAGAACTACTCTTCTCTCTCTCTCTCTCTCTCTTTTATAAGAATCTAATTTTACCTTAGGGATTAAACTAACAATTATATATGTCTTACATTTTTGGCCAAGATAATTAAAAGAAATAAAATGTTAATATATTTATAAGAGTAATTTTGTAAAATGATTTCTGTCTTGAACTCATAAAAATATTTGGAATTTCCAACAAAGCGTCAAGAGTGTACAAAATAACTATAATATATATATATATATATATATATTGCCAAACATTCCTATATCCTTAGGATATTGAAGAGAAAAATTAATCTGTTAGTTAGGGCTTGCCTGATATGATAACACTCGATATTTATCAAAATAACTTATATGAATTTATATTTATTGATATGATATTTTTGGACAGCTAGCACTTTATTGATTTTATTAATTGTATGTGTGTGAGTGTGTTTCCGCATAACACAAATTTTTATAAGTTATCCGGTAAAAATATATAGCACGCGCCCATGGATAAAATGATTATAGAGAATTTTATTTTTTATATATATATATATAAAAGCTTGCTTTTTTTTCTTTTTCTTTTTTTTTTTGGGTGCCGTCCTAGCTATGACAGTATATATCGTCCTAATTAGTAGAGCTATTATTAATTAATATTACTAATGCTAGCAGCTGGTTCTTATAAACTTTTGTTACTCGGTGTATTTTCCTAAAGTAGGATTGTTCTCATTTTCGTTGTTAATTAGATACGTCTGAACAAAATTGACTTAAACGATCGATGGAGTTGAAAATTTAAGAAAATGCACATATTTTCCACCATATAAGAGGTGGCTTTTTTCTAATGCGTTTCCACCGAAGGGAAGAAGAGGCTCCAAATTCTAAAGAACGACAAATTATCAATCATTGGCATTGGACTTGATGAAAATCAAACGATTCTTCTCGTTAGTGGGGTTGACATGGACAATTTGACCCATGTTTCATCAAAACAAATATATACATATACATATATATAAATATATATTCTTGACTCATATAAATATATATTTGGTCCCACACACACAGCTGATATTTATATATATATCAACGCTTTAAAAATTCATTCTAGATTGGTTTTAGGACATTGATTGAAATATGGGTCATTCCATGTCTCGTGCTCTTAACACAAATATATAATTCTTTCATCTTCATCCGTGATTAAGACGCTTAATAAAATTTCTTCGAAATTAGTCTAAAGGGGTTAGAAATATTTAAATATATAGCTAATCATTCCAAATAGTTGGATACTACCCTATGCAAATAATTTTATTGACCTTTTTAGAGTGTATATAAGGTCAGCTCAGCTCAGATCTAGTCATCAATTAACCTAGTTCAATCTCAAAATTACTATATCTACAAGGGTTTTCAATTTTCAAATCGATTATTTCTTAATCCCTAGGTTATTGAAAAAGTTGGCTCCCACTGATCAATGACAGATGGGAGCATTAAGTCTGTTACATACAGAGAGGTAATTATATTAATAATATTATTGGGTCCATTTTATTGATCAAAAAAGCATTCTCACAATTGAGTCTCGGCAGAAATAGTAACTGAAAAAACTGTGTATACAATCCACAAATATGTGTAGAGTTGTAAATATCATGATGGTGGTAATTAAAATGAAGTTGAGAAAGCTGTGTTGGACCTACTAAACTATTCTTGTTCCTTTTTCTTTAACGCCATAATTGCTAATCATAAAATAAATAAATAAAAATAAAAAGGAACTGTATTTTTTTTTCCCTATAGTCACTTGGTCCTCGAGTATAACTTTGTCCAAATTTAAAAAAAAATATCGTAATACCTATCAGTTAGTGGTCTGTGAGAGATGACATTGAGATCTTACCAGATTAGGTTGTTCTTTAAACGATAGGCATGAAAAAACAAAGGGCTTTGCCTTATATTTATATGTAACTATTTATAGTAGCTGGTGAAGAAGTTGGTTGGTTCAGTAACTAGCTAACCCTATAATATCTAAACCAAATTAAACATAAAAACAAATATGTATCAAAGTTAATCATATTTTGGGCAGCTTTTTGTTCTATTTAGTGGGCTTAAAAGACAATATACATAGAAGCATGGGAAACACGAGTAGATAATGTTGTCGTGTATGTTAAAAAATTTTAAGTCAAAACGAAATTTAGTGAAAGATATAATAACTCTTATTATCTTCATATGGGTGGGTGGTATTGCTTACGTCCAAAAACTGAATTCCGAAACCCCCCCTGAACAAAGGAGAGTTAAACTGCTCTTATTATGTGGATTTAGTGGAAATTAAATAACCAGTGAATGAAAAATATTACATAAATATGTATAAGTCCACCTTGGATTAATTAAACAAAGAAAATAAATTATTGGGCAATAACACATGTTGAAGAAGAAAAATAAAATAATCAGAGTTTGTATATACAAGCAGTTGATTTGTTTTCTTCTACCTGTTTCGTAGTATTTAAATCTACCGTATCATCTCTAATGTAGCCAAGTTTTGTTGAACTGCTAATATAATACGAGATTCGGTCAATTTATTTTTCCTTTTTTTATCTATACATGTATGCATTTTTGGGCATCATATTATATATCGATAAATTTGATATTTTTTATTTTCTTCTTTTCCACCGTTCCTTAAGTGCTATAGGTTTGATCATGTAGAATCTGACTCATTTTCTCATTGAGCGAAAGGTACGAAATAAATCAGATTGATTTTTCGATCCAAAAAAAGTACTATTGAAATCTTCGGTTTTTTCCTCTTTCCCTATCCTTATCTCGTAAGTACAGCGTTCTCGATACCTCCCAAGGAAAATCCTGAATCGGATCCCAAATTGTTGGACACTCAATAGTTAGTTAGGGATACTTCATAATACTTGTAAAATTCAAATGTATGAGACCCAATATTGTATTACGTACACCAATAACGATATGTCGAGCACCATTATTGTTCATGAGAATATTTGATTCATGATTTTCTTGAACTGGGTTTTATATGTTTTAATTAATTAGTGATGTAATATTCACCTAATCTTGTAAGTACTCAAAGGGGGAGAATTAAGAAGTAAGAAAATGTCAACGCGTATAAAAAGTAGCTTGTATGGTCCTAATAAATAGTATAGACTTTTATTCAACAATGAAATGAAAGAATCATACCATAAATATATGAGACGGCAATATTTGGCTTAAAGCAAGCATACAGCAGAGAATAAATTGACAAAGGCGGCATGACTTTGGAAGCTAAAGAGTACTGTAAACCGACAGCCAGAAATTAGGATTTCTACCATTGAAAAAAGAGTGCACGCAACTGAATTCAATTGCAAAACAATAGATCAACAACAAAAAAGCAAACATCTACATAGGGCAATGCCATATTGTTATTCACAAGATCCGATGTCAATTTTATTTTGAAGAATTCAATTATACATCCAAAAAAAAATCAATTATTTATTATATATTCGATGAAAATTTGGATTTATATTTTAATTTTTTTTATATAAAAATAAAATATGGTATTATACAAAAAATACGGATGCCAGTTTGTCACAATTCTATTACTGTTTCAGTTTTTTATTTAGCCTGTGTTGGGCCCAAGATATTCGGCCCAAAGTTATTTCCTCATTTGTCGAATATTCAAAACGAATCGTTTTGATCTGCAGAAGCTACGGGTATCAGAAGCAGTCTACGCCTCTGACCTCCGAATGCATAATTTAAAATCAATGCATTTTGGAGTGAAATTCGTTTATTTCCTCCACCAGTCAAGGGTTCGGTTGAACCAACTAATTACTTTACATTTTTGTTCTATAAATATGAGATTATTATTCAAACAAAGGGATCGAAGTTTTTTTTGCCTTAGGCATCGAAGTGTCTTTCTTGCATGTATCCCGACGAATTAAAGGCGATCTTCACCACCGGAACAGGATCAGAGCATCATCTATTGTCGGCTCATACCTCCAAATATAGAAAGACATATTTGTTGCATCAACAACTTGTAATGTAAATATTGTTTATAAAATTGTAAATTTTGTTACAAAAAAAAAAATGGTATTATTATAAATCTAATACAATTATGTTTCTTCCTATTTTTGTAATTTTCTCTAGGTTTTGTATTTTTAGTATTTTTTTTAAATCCCTAAAAAAATCTCATAAAAACAATTTTTTAAAAGAAATATCTCTTCATCTTTCCATACAAATTGCATATATATATATATATATATATATATACTAGATACAAGAAACGTGCAATATGCACGTTTGCTTAATTTTATTTATAGAATTTATTAATTATTTTTATCAAATTTATATTAATGTCATATAAATTTGAAATAAATATGTTATTTTAATTAAATAATTTATTTATTTTTGTTTAAGTTTATGTTTGTTCTAATTTGTTTTAGTTTTTGTTTAAATATATGGAAGTGACAACAATAGATTATATATTATATATTTAATGTAATTATTAAATATTATACGTGAATTTTAAATTTAAGTTTCTTGTTAGTTTTTTTTTAAAAAAAATTTGTTGCTAATTCACAGTAGATTATATTATATGTTTAATATAATAAATGAATTTAAGTTTAATTAAATTTTATTGAAATTATAAAACATATGATTTTATCATTTTTAAATAATTATTATTATAAAATATCTCAAAAATATCATATTTTAATTTGTTTAATTATTTATTATTTTTAAATATTTATCATTATAAAATATCTCAAAAATATCTTACTTTAATTTTTTAATTATTTATTTATTTTATATAAGTGTAAATGTTTACAAACTACCGTTAAATATAAGAATATTCTGTTAAATATAAGAATATTCCATTAAAGTTAACTTTTAAAAAATAAAAACCGTTAAAACCAAGAATTTCCGTTATCTACACACTCAGGGACGGAGCCACTCTTGGCTATGTGTAGGCTCAAGCCTACACTGGAATATTAAAAAAAAAAAAGCATAAGCATAAATATGTATATAATATTTAATTATTGAGTCTATATTTACTTGCTTTATTTTTAATATAAGGAGACCTCACTTCCTAAATTGTCAAATTCATCTCAAGAACATATTAGTAGTCCATTAATTAAATTAAGACAAATGTATATATAAATATATATAAATTATTGTGTTTTAAAATTATAATTAAATTTATATATATTGTCATATTATTAAAATTTGAAGAATATGGTAAAAACATATTGCAAGAATATAAAAGATTAATCAATTTTGAGTTATAAGAATGATGAATTATAAAGTTAACCTATGTGGATTTAACGTAAATCCTCAAAATTTTGAAAGTTATCAAAATTTAGAACATTAATTTCAAATTATTCTAAAAAATTGTGATGAAGTTCAACAAGCATACATCTTGAAAGTTCTTTATAAACCTTACCTCAAGGTATTTTCATTGTTAAAATGTAGAATTCAATCAAGAGCATTAAACAATGTTTGGTTAGAGGAATTTTAAAATTGATACTATTATAATAGAAAGAATATTCTTTTCTACGATTATTTTGAAGAATCGATTGTAAAATAAAATAGAAGTTTAATATATTGTTTACTTGTGTATATTGAAATATATATATTTTTTATATCTTGACAATAAAGTAATCTTTCAATGATTTTAAAACATGAATATTCGTAAATGCAAATTTTAATTTATTTTTAGGACAATATTTTTTTCTTTAAATGAAAATATATATGAATATTTGAAAAGATAGATTTAGTATTAAAATATATTAATTGTGAATTAATTTTTGTTCAAGCCATCACTCTTATTATATATAGAGATATATCCCTGTGGGCTTAAGCCTTTGGGCTTCTATAGTCACTATGTGACTTTTAATCCAGCCCAATCACTTTCTGTTCTGAGACTTGTTTCATTTAAAAGTTTGGGGCATGAGGCAAGGGTGAAGAAAAAAAAGACATTTAAGTTGTATTTTAGAAATAAAAAACAATGCGTGAAGATTCTAGACAAAAAAAAAAAGAAAAAGGAATAGATTTTTTCAAAATTCTATAATTTGTATAAATATTTTTGATATATTTATTAAAGTTATGAATTTAATGAAATTATATTATTGAATTTTCATTAAAAATATATATATATTTCCTTTGTTTTTTATTTGAATTAAACAAAACAAAACAAAACAAAACAAATCAAATCAAATTACTGAAATTGTTTTTCTTTTCCCTTTTTAAAATAAATTCCAAACAAGGGGTAAATGTTGGGTAGAGATTTTTGCCCCCAAAATTTACCATATTTCAAAGAGCACCGTCTTAGCTTTGTCAGCAGTAACAAATTTTATTGTCTCATTTTCTCTGCCAGTAATTTTTTTCTCACAATTTTAGACACGCTCATATTCTCTATCCAAAACCAAAAGTGTTATTATTAGAGAAAGTTAAAAAAAAAACGTGAACATGCTTTGTCCCAAGTTTAACGACCATAATCATTTATTTGTCTATTTGTTAATTATTGTGCATGAATAAATATATCTACTTTTCACTTTTATATTTTATATAGAAAATAAAAATGACATTGTTATCAATGTTTATATCAACTAAAATGGCCGTTGGGACCAAAATAAGGTCTATTCGGAGAATGAGACAATGGAGATTTCAGATTCCTCTATCTTATGTACAACAGTCTGTTAATAAATGAAAAATAAATGTTACTTCATTAATTATGACATGACTCCATGTCAATTTTACTTGCAACGAATGCAAGCAGACAGTTCCAATTCACCAAATTTAAGGCTAATAGTCTAATGTGATATCAGCCGTGCTAACGAAACTCTCTATTATATATTTTTTTTACCGTCACATATTATTAGATTATTGTATCCTACATAAAATAAGTGTAAGAATATTAAACTATTAATAAGAACATGTGTAACTCCACTAATTACCAATTGGTTTTTAGATGGAGCCTCATGATTCTTGTCATGGTATCAAGAGTTAATTCCCTAGTGGGCATTCAATCCACACCGATCCAAAAGAGTGAGTCAAGCCACACGAGATCCGCATAGTGCAAAAAGACACTTGAATCCTAAAAAACATAAACGAGCTGAAAAAAATAGGTCACTTGTGATCAAGTGATTCAAGATTGGTGAGCGAAAAATTGCCACCAACTTGAGGGAGATATTAGACTATTGTGTCCCACATAGAATAAGTGTAAGAATATTGAACTATTAATAAGAACATGTGTAACTTCACTAATTACCAATTGGTTTTTAGATGGAGGCTCATGATTCTTGTCACATATATGCATATATATTCCAAATATACATATAATGGGTCAAACTACGAAAATTTTCATTCTAATAAAAAATAGGTCTACATGCATATTTAATACACCTAAACATGCATATCTAGTCATATTATAATATAACTCATATAATCATATAATGACACACATATATATATCACATAAACACATAATTATTAGTTAATTTGAGACATTACAATTATACTTCATCCATGTATGACAAGTGGATA
This sequence comes from Humulus lupulus, assembly GCF_963169125.1. Classification (NCBI taxonomy): domain Eukaryota; kingdom Viridiplantae; phylum Streptophyta; class Magnoliopsida; order Rosales; family Cannabaceae; genus Humulus; species Humulus lupulus. The sequence goes on from NC_084800.1 coordinate 4,103,235, forward strand.
TTATTCAATTTTTTATATTTTAATATTTTTTAAATAATTAGTGGAATGCACGTGTCATTCATTGATTTAAGAGATTAAAAAAAAAATGTAAGGTAGAGTGCATTTAGTGGATAATGTCAAATCCAAGCATATTTTTGTCTGAAGAAATGATATTTATAAAAGACTTCTAGAAAAGTTAATACGCACCACAAGGCCTCATAACTTGGTCCATTTATCTCTTTCCATTGTAGGCCTTGTTAAAATTGTGCTTAACTTTATAAGGTGAACCAGCCCTGGCCCCTGCTAACATCGCTCGAATTTGGGCCTTTCTACCTTAATACCAATACTAGAATTGTTGTTCCTTTTTTTCATACAATTTTTCAATCATCTTAAATTGTCCAAATCTATCATCATTATCTTATAGATATATCATCTAATATATTGGTACGCGTTATACCTACCATAAATATTAACATAATTATATATTTATTAAAAAAATTATTTCAATTTTTTTTAAAGGGATAATGCCAAATTGGTACGTGTTATACCGACTATAAATATTGACATAATCATATATTTGTTATAATATGTATATTTTTTAATCACGCAATTTACGCCTAAGAATGTTCCTTTATACTTGTCCATTCTTTTGTAGTTCCAATATTGTTATATTATTTTTATAGTATAATGTTAGATTAAAATAATATGATTTTATAACATAAAATTTGAGAGTTATAAATAAGTGGGACAAATATGCGTGTCCATTTGTATAACATACTTTTGGGATTTCATATCTTACAAAATCAATAACTTTTTGTAACTTCGAAAAGATTACCCAATAATATATAAAATGAGAGTTATACATTTCTCAATTGAATTTCATGAGTTATTATGTTATATGGTTGTTGGAGATATAATTTAGACTGACATTAGGTGTATGGAAGTTACAAAATCAATAGAGAAAAAATTGAGACGATTTTGTGGCAAAGTGCGAAAATTGGGAAGTTACAAACACTCCAGGCCGCGGCCTAGAGTATCCCAACTGAGCAGAGACTCACAGCCACAGCCTAGAGTATCCCAAGTCGTGGCCTAAAATGCTGATCGTCAAATCTCATTTTTGCACTTTGAACAATTTGAACGTTTGGAATACCTTAAGTAACTCCCAAATCTTCATTTTAATTCCATAAACACACAATTTAACATTGTTAACACCCAAGGAGTTGGTGGAATTTGAAATTTAAAAGGTGTCTCAAAACTCTATAACTAGGAGCCTAGTGCTCATTTGTAAGACACATCACTTCTATTCACTAGAACACTTGGCTTGAAATTTACCAAAACACTTTATAATTCCAAATAGTTATTTCTATTTGAGAGTTCCATTAGTGCTTAGAGAATATGAGAAATAAGTTTTTAAACAAAAGTCTTGAATCTTGTTCAAATTAGTGATCATCACTAATCTACACTCAAGGTTATGTGAGTGTAAGAGTATTCTTGTTTTATACTTTGTTCTTATTTCCTCTTTCTAGTCTGTATATTTACTTGTATTATTTTGTTTTAAGCTATATCTTTTCTTTCTATATATCATCTTCTCTTCTTAATTACTTTTATCTTTTGCAATAGAGTTTAACTTTTATTTAATCATTCTCTTCTTAATTACTTTTATCTTTTGCAATAGAGTTTAACTTTTATTTAATCAATTAGCTTTGTCTCTTATATTATTTTGTGTAGAGTTGTATTTTCCATAGAAATACATATTTCTCTAACAAATATTATCACAGTAACTCATCTCACTCACTGAGTCAAATCTTCAATGTGGTTTGGTTACAGTAATTTGGATTTTAGCACTTTTCTTGATCATATGAACATATAAACTACATATAGTACTTGAAAAAAAAAATCTACAAAACATATACTGAAACACTATATATGAATGAATGTTCCATTTGAACCATCATAGAAATTTTCCCAAGTTGTAAAGAATCTATATTGGATCACACGCCCAAGTAAAAGGCCCAGATGAAATGAAAGGTTCCATAATTTCGGTGGGGACCATGTAACTGACAAGACGACAAGTGTGTCTGACGGCCAGCCTCCTTGCTATCTTTGGCTCTCTCTGAATCACCAAAAATTAGAACTTATGAAATTCATGGTAATTTGAGCTCATCAAAGATTCCTTTCATATCACATCCCAACCCACTTTGCATCACATAAAAAGTTAAATGACTTCAATTGAAATACTTGGCTTATCCGCCCGACTATAAAGATGTGGGCCTCTTGTGAAAACCGTACTGTCTTACTAGTAACTCTCTATATGTCTTCAGTGTTCGTAGCCATGTGCAGCCAGCCACGGGAGTAGGTAAGCTCCTTCCAAAATTTCTCTTACATTGTACAGAGATAAGGGTTGTGTGGATGGAAAATACAATAACTATATGGACTGACATAGTAGAGTTAGACACCTCAAAACAACAAACTCTTCTTTAGCCATTTCAACAGATCCAGTTCTAAACTCAGGCAACACGACTAAACTCGTGAATTAGTCCTCAATGGCCTACTACAGCCCCGGATATTACCAGAATTCTTCTGATCTTGGTGAGTATCATCAAACCCCTTATGCTTATAATTCTAATGATTTTTTCACTGATCAAGGCGGCTCAGTAACTTACTCTGCTTACAAAGAGCCAAGTTTCTATAATCTCTTTGACTATAATATTCCAACTCATTATAACTATAGCGCTGATTACAATCATTCTTATAATCATATTCCTAGCACTACTACTACTACTAGAACTGCATACTCTGTTTTTACTTCGACTGAGCCAATGTCGGTTCAATATCATGATCCTGTCACCCATTACAAAATCACTTATAATCATCAACCGCCGACCCAGTTCGTAATATCTTACGACTCGGTCTCTCCGGAGTTCGCTGTTCCTGAATTCGACGATTATGATCCGACCCCTTATGATGGTGGCTTTGATATAACTCAAACTTATGGAAAGCCACTTCCACCCTCGACGGAAATTTGTTATCCTAACTCTGCAACTGGGGCAACGCCCCCACCTTCCAACGCCGAGGCTAAGAAGAAAGAGAAGAGCGAACCCCAAAATGGGTTAAAGCCGAACAAGGCAGATAATAAGGAAGAAGAGAGAAAGCCAAGCCATGACAGTGGCCGTGGGGATGAGACTCATAAGCCTAAACCCAAGCCTGAGCAGAGTAGTGAGGAGCCATTAAGTGTTGGGATTGGGAATGGTTTTGAATACGAAAAGCAGGCGAGTAGTAGTCTGATTCCAAGTGGTTATGGCTTGGAAGCCATGGATCTTTGCGAAAGCTTGTTCGGGTACTGGCCATGTTTATCACGGCACGCCAAGAGATCAGCCATGAATAATTGCTGTGGTTGTCATGACTACGGTTTTTACGAGGGAATAAACTGTGGGAACCAGTGGAATGGGGCCGCGGATTATCTATTTGGGGGTTCAGATCCGTACGTGGAGAAAAGAGACGGTGGAGGAAGCTACGGTCAACCTATTCATTGCTACGAAAAGCATTATCGGGAGACCCCTCTGTATATTCGGGTTCAGGCTGAGGAGGATTCTTGGTCCCAGAATTTCAACATTTTCTGAGTATATTCATTTTCATTTCCGGTCTTTCTTTTTTTTTTTCCAGTTGTTGGCTTCAATAGAGAAATAAGGGGAATCAAGATTAAGATAGTGGCACAGTGCAAAAAGCACTTGCCATTGTTTTGTAAGCAAAATGAAAGATTTGCTTTACCAATAATTAATATGTTGATAGATATGGAATTCGACTGTGATGGTCACTAATTGCTCTCTTACAAGTTACAATTCATTGATCACATCTCTCTATTGTTACCTTAAAATATATGTTTGTTTATTAGGTACACTTATAAAGAGACAAATGGGTCATCATCATTATTTGATCAAATGGATGCATTATTATCAAAGACAACAATGATACTCGCCAACAAAAATCAGAATTACAGCTAATTTGCTTTCTCGATTATGCTGCCTGTTAAGTCAACATCATCCTCTTTTGATTGCTTTTCTTTTCTTTCAAAATTATATATATTATATATTTTCGATCTTATCTTACAACTTGGTTTCATCCTTCAATTGGCACCCATCTTATATCTTCAAGTGAAAATAAGTACGGCATATTTTGATTTGATACCATTAGAGTTCAACCATAAATTAGTTAGACAAATTATCAAGTTAATAAATTCAACAATTTCTCACATGCATATGTACGACTTAGAATTCACACTGCGTGACATATGATCATAAAGAATAGATTGTCAGATCAATTAACTCGAAGGTTAATTTAGTAACTTATAATATTAATTGTCTTAAGATACGATCCATAATGCATATTATCTCTACTTCAGAAATCTCTGAAAGAAGGATTTAAAAAAATATTTTTGATAATATATACTCTGATATTTTATTGTTTCATAATTCTCTGCCTTATACAAATAGAGGGGATGACCTTATATAGCCACACACCCAAGCATAAAGGATTCAAACCTATCCAACTAAAGTTGAGACCTGTAATCTTATCTCTAAGTAAGGGATAAGATTCTCTTAACAAAGCATAAAAGAGATAAGGTAAAGACACCTAACTTTATCTCTAAGTAAGGGATAAGATTCCCTGAACAAAGCATAAATAAAGTAAAGTAGAGATTTACTTTTACACACTAGACGACAAAGTAAAACACTTATTTAAATATTGTTTCATGGTTGGCACCGTAATCAAAGTTATATGTTGGATCCTCGTGGAATGGGTCTCATCATGTCGGCTCTTCGTCCTAATCACTGTCAGTTGGGGGCAGGTCTCCTAGTCTATGTATGTAGTATCTCATTCATTTCATGTATATAGGAAGAGAAAAAGATCTTGCATATCTGGAGTGTCGGCATATGAGTCATGAGAATCTTCAAAGTAATTACTTTTTTGCAAAATTACCCTTTCAGTGTTGGTCATTTTGTATAGCGACATATATTTTTGCTCTAAATTTTCTTTGATTTGGATGGCCTGGATTGTCTCATGCTCTGCAATATGAAAGGCTTCAAGGGCCCTTGATATTTTACAAGTGTAGTCAGAAGGTAACATCTCCCAAAGAGCATCTTCTTCTGGTTTGGGCCATAACTTAGGAGGGAGGTATAGTATGGTTTCTCTCAAACAGACTCTTATGGATGTCCATGTATTCTTGGCTCCCAAGACCACATAGTGGTTCTTCTTTTGATCTATAGACTTCAAATGTTGGATTACTGGCTATAATTTGTTCCTCATCAAGCTTGACATTAAGGCTAAGAAAAAGAACAATATAGCAGTTCATTAAGCTGCAACATTTGGGCCTGTTGGGTAGATAAAAGTGGGCCTGTCATTCTAGACCATTTTCTATTAAGTTGGTAAGACCCTTTTCCATTCTTTTAATGGAGCAAACCAAAACAAAATCTCCATTTGGACTTGATATGCTGGTTTGAACCCTTCTTGTTCCAAGAATGATTTGATCGATGTGTGTATTGCCATAGTATGTACCTTGATAATTATTGTAAAAACACTGGCCAAATACCAGAAGAGAGGGGCTATTGGTTTTGGTGTAAAGATAGCGTCTCTGACAGATAATATTTGAGCAAATAGATACTTTAGATGGATTCCAAAGTTATTTTGTATGGAATGTACGAGTTTGGAAATCATAAAATTTTGAAGAAATATTGCTTTGTGAATTGCTCTTTCTTTTGTTGATTTCAGGGACTTCATTGAAAGGGTGTCTTTTGCATCTCAGGGAAAAAAATGATTGCTTCTGGGAGAAGAGGAGGAAGCCATCTTGAGTATGAGTGGGATGGTATGTGATGATTTTTGGAGGATGATAGGAATATTTTTTGGTGAGCACTCTGAGGCTAAATTTATAGCAAGGGGTGATCTAGATAAGAAATCAACCACGGTATTATTTTTGCCTTAGATGTGTTTGATGTCAGAGTAGTAGCTGTCGAACTAGATTGCCAGTCTCAAAAGTTAGGCATTTTTTGTCTTGCTTTTTTTTTAGACAGATCATTCTTTTTGACGCGGCAAAGTCCATTTCTATCAAGAAATGATGGCCAATTAGATGGAATTCAAATTTTGTATTTCCCATCTTCATTGTCATTAAATCTTTTAGGGCAGAGTGATAATGGAGCTAAGAGTCTTTGAACTAACCACTATTGTATCCACATATTCTTCTTTTTCTTTTCTGGTCCTGTTCGAGTAGGACAACACCTCAATATCGATCACTAGTGTCTGTTTGCATGATTCTTTTTCCATCAAAAGGAATCTATAGGGGTTGTAGTGTTTGTATCACCTCTTTTAATTTTTTGACCGCTACAGTCTCCTCTTGTGACCATGGTGGAGTTTTCTTTTTAAGCATGTCACAAAGTGGTCTTGTCATTTCCGAAAGCCGAGGGACAAAATCCCGTAAATAATTAACAATTCCTAAGAATTGTTGGATTTGGACCCTTGTGAAGTTTTCTTCAAGAAATTTGAGTAATTCTCGGGCTATGTGTGGTTGGGCTTCATATTGGCCTTTGAATAGCTTCATTCCCAAAATCTCAATATGGGTTTGTCCATTAAGCATATATATATATATATATTTTCGAATAACATGACTCCATGGGATTTTGTGCGAAAGATGAATTAGGTCAATAGTGTCTGATGGGCTTACTCATCTTGTGAAAAGAGCAATATGCCATCGATGTAGATCATAGCCTTTTCTAGAATTGGACAATAGATTCTGGTCATGGCCTTTTGGAACAGTGATAGGGCTATTTTGAGACCAAAAGGAAGGACAGTCCACTGGAAATGGTGATTGGGAATGCAAAAGGCTATTTTGGGCATGTCTTCTTGTTTGATCCCCAATTAACATAATCATGTCTTTAAATCGAATTTTGAAAATATTTGAGCCTTTGACAGGCTTGCAAATATTGCATTCATGTTTGGCAGAGGGAATTCATCATCGTCCAAAAATTCTTTTAAGGGCTTGTAATTGATGACCAGTCTTTGTTTTCCTCGCACCTGCTCTGATCTCTTATTGACATAAAAAGCATGGAATGCCCATGATGAGGTGGTTGGTTAAATCAGACCTTTTTGTTGTAACTCTTTGCATTCTTCAGATGCCATTTGCTGATGTTATGGGTTCATGCCTGGGTAATTTGCCTTGGTTGGGTTAATGTCTTCATTGAGCTTGAAGGGTAGACTAATGAAGAACTGTTGGTTTTTCCATAGAGGATGGTCACATTTTTGGAGGAACTCGACATGATTTGTGGCACACAAATTTTTTATGAGCCTTTGCTTGATCTGGGAGAATCGATCAGAGGCATCACGAAATAGTTTGGTATGGAATCCCATGGTGAAAAATGTTGTTTATATCCGAGGCCACCAGGAAGGATTCGTAAACATTTTTTCTTGGTGTAGACATCAAAACCAATGATTAGATCTTTCCCTCGTAATTTTGAGTCATTTACTCTATGAATGATAGGCATGAACCCAGAACATCAACAAATGGTGTAACGTTCCAAAATTACCTAATAAGGCTTTGGGCCTTGATTAGGGGGCCAGGATGGCAATATATGAAATTATATGTTTATTTGATATATTTGATTATGATTACGTGAGTTATATGATAATATCACTAGTTATTCATGTTAATGATATTAAGTATGCATGTAGGCCCGCTTCTTATTAGAAGAGCAACTTTCGTAATTTGGCCCGTTATGTGCATAATTGTATATATATGTTCATATATATGATATATGTGAGAAACCACATTATTATGTGGGTTTATTTGGGTTACTCAGCACGAGACGATCCTAGGGAGCAAGTTAGCGGGAAAGTCACAACGAGACCCAATACCCGACTCAGAGTCAATGGGTATTTTAGGTATTTAGCATTAAATTGGGTTATCAGGAAATGGGAATGAATAATTGAAGATATATTTGGAGTTAGTGAGTTTAGGAGGGAAAAGTAGGGATTTTGACCATTTTTCCCTCGGGGACATTTTTGGTACCCCGAGCCTCAAGATTAGCTTAAGTAAACTTAAGTCTTAAGAAAACACAAAAACACTTAAACACCTCTCACAACCGACTCTCTCCCTCTCTATTTTTTTCTCTCCACTTTTCTAAGGGAGCTCTTTGAAGAACTAAGGAGATTTTGGCTAGAAACTAAGGAATTGAAGGCTCAGGATTAGAATTCGGATAGCTTGTGGCTAGGGAATCACCTTTCACAGCTAAGGTAATTTGTTAATCTTTATGTTTAACTGAATTATGTTAGAATTCATAGTTGTTCTTGAGCCTTATAGCTCAAGAGTTGAATTGGAAGTTTTGATGAGTTTTACATTTAAGTTTTAGTTGGGTTTTGTTGTTGGGAAGATATTAAAACTGTTATATGGATTGAATTATTGTTTTAGGGTGAAATTGGGATAGTTTTGGTTGGATTTGGCTGATGAAAAATGGAGGAAATCTGGGTATGTAAGGCCAAGTCGCAGCCCTGTTCTTAAGGGGCCGCCACCCAACCGAACCCAGGGCCCTGGGAGGCGCGCCGCGACCCTCAAGAGCAAGTCGCGGCCCGTGTCCAAAAATTTTAATGGGACGCCGCCCATGACCTTGAGGTAGACGCCTCCCCACCAGCAGCACCTAGTGCCTCCTTCGTTTTCTCGGCCTCGAACTTGTCCTCCTCTTCCTCAAGACGAGCTTGCCACTTTTCAAAAAATCCGGCCTCTAAGTTCACCACGAAGCTGGTATTGAGGTCAGGATTGTTCACCCAGATCTGATACATCGCCATATCTACGGTGTGATCTTTCTTAATTTTGAACTCCTCAAGAAGGCGGGCCTTCTCACCTTTGATTATCTCGAAGGTGGCCTTCTTCTCCTCTTCCAACTTGGCGTTTAGCTCTTGAAGCTCCTTAATCTTGGAATTTTTTGTCTCGACTTCTTTCATGGTTTTGGCCATAGTCGACTCGAGGTCAGACACCTTCTGGGCAGTCTCCAGGGCAACCTCCAACTTCAGCTCTAGCTCGGATACCCTCAAAATGGCAGCCTTCCCTACTGCCGCCTCTAGCCTCATCGCTTTGAGCTCGTCCGCAAGCTTCAGCTAGGCATCCTTGGCCTCTTGAGCATGTGCCTTGCTTGTGGCCACCTCGTTTGTAATGCCTCAAATTTCCTAATAAGGTTTAGGACCTTGATTAGGAGGCCGGGAGGGCCATAAATTATTTATTATGATATTTAATGATTATATGCATGTTTATGTGAATTATATTATTATATGATGATAAATGCATGCATATGGGTCCACATTTAATTATAAGGGCATTTTGGTAATTTGGCCCGTTGAGGGCGTGATTGTGTATTTTCATGCATGTGGGTGGATTATAAATAATACCACATTACGTGTGGATTGGTTCGAGCCATTCGGCATGAGACGATCATGGAATGCAAGTTTTCAGTTTAGTCATAACGGGATTAAGTTCGGGGCTCGGAGTGAGTATTGGGGTAATTTGGTGATTAGAACGTTGCCGAGAATTAGAGGGTAACGGTATATAAATTATTGGTATTTGAGAATATTGAGAGTAACGGGAATTGAAGGGTGTTAATTATAATTAACGAGATAGGCGGGAAATGACGGTTTTACCCTTGGTAGTCTTTAGAGGGATTTAATTGACCTAGGGGCAATTTGGTCATTTGGCAAAGGATATGTATTATTTAGAAGGCTGTGGAATTGTTAAAAATAGAGCATCATCATCCTCATCTCTCTACCTCACCCGTACACCATTTCTCTTCTTTCTTCCTTTCAATTTTTGAGAGCCAATTTGAGGATCCAAGCTAGGAGAGCAAAGCTTGAGGGCTTAGGACCTTGGTTCAATCATTAAAGGGGATCTAAATCAAGCTTGAGGTAAGAAATTCAGCCATGAAAATCTTTGGTGTATACTCTGTTTTTCTGTTAGTTTTTCAGTTGAGGATTTTGATGTGTTAGTTGGGAATTAATGGAAGTTCTTGAGGTTGGTTGCTTGGGTTTTGTTGAGGGTGTGATGTAGATGAGGTTTGGGGGTTGAATTTTATGTTTTGATGATGTTTGGGATTGGTTTTGAGGCTTGTTTTCAGGGGGAAATCGCAGGGGAGAAGACCAGAAAAGTTTCTGGTCTGCTGATGGCGCCCCAGCACCATCCCTGGCGCCCCAGCGCTAGGCAGGGCAGGTTTTGGGGCTTCTTTGACTTTGGGGTAGCACCATTAGGCAGCGCCCCAGCGCTAGTGATTTTTCCAGCAACCTATTTTTAGCGCTTGGGAGGACTTTTAAGGCTCGGGGGTTGGTTCCTTTACCTCGTTTGGGTAGATTGAGAATCCCGAGAGTGCGGGGTGGATCCCGGGAGTGAGGTTTTATATTATAAACCTTTTATGATTTATTTTATTGATGGGATTCCATATTTGGTTATGACTAGGTGACCGCTAAAGGATCAAATGATTGATCGTTCTCAAGGGTTGTTCTTTTACTAATTCTTGCTCGAACCCGAGGTAAGAAAACTGCACCCCATATGTGACATAGACGTTGGCCATAGACGTTTCTTGCCATCCAATCATCGTATGAGAAAGGACCGTGAATTTGATGGAAAAGTTGAAAAGAGGCTTCCTCCAAGACGATTTACTTGTTTAGAGATATTAGAACAAGTGAATGCTATATCAGAACGAGCTCCGGGGAAACGAAAAAGAGGTGAGACTGAAAGTAATTGGAGGAAAAAAAGCATCTTTTATGAACTAGAGTATTGGAGTACCAATGAGCTGAAACACAACATAGACGTTATGCATGTGGAGAAGAATGTTTGTGATAGTATCCTTGGCACCCTCTTGGATAATGACAAGTCTAAAGACACCACCAATGCAAGACAAGATTTGAAAAATATGGGAGTTCGTCAATCCTTATGGATTTACGAAGATGCTCACAAAAGGTTGCTAAAACCCCATGCCCCTTATGTGTTGACTGCTGAAGATAAGCAATTATTTTGTAGATTTTTTAAAGGAGTTAAATTGCCAGATGGGTTTTGTTCGAACTTGAAGAAGAAAGTAACTGACAACAATATTGTTGGATTGAAATCCCATGACTGTCATGTTATCATGCAACGGTTACTTCCTGTTTGTATTGGCAAGTTTTTATCGAAGGAAATATCAACCACCATAATAGAATTGTGTAATTTTTTCAGAATTTTATGTTCTAGGACATTGAATGTAAAAGACATGGAGAAGGCACAAGGAGACCTCATTCAAATTTTATGCAAAATGGAGAGGATTTATCCTCCAGCATTTTTTGATATCATGATACATTTGGTACTACATTTGCCTGAGGAAGCCATATTGGGTGGGCCAGTTTTTATGAGATGGATGTACCCATTTGAAAGGTACATGAAAAAGTTGAAAAATTATGTTAGGAATAAAGCACGCCCAGAAGGATCTATTGCTGAAGGATATGTTATAGACGAGGCTTTGACATTTTGCTCCATGTACTTCAAAGGTGTGCATACAAAATTCAATTGTCCTGAGCGCAATGAAGATGCTCCTCTTCTATCTCGGTACCTAACAGTTTTCAAATCTCAATGTCGTCCACTCGGAAAACAAACAATAATACCTCTCGACGAGAAGACTCGCAAAAGAGCTGAGTGGTACATACTAGAGAATTGTACTGAGATCGATTTTTATATGAAGTAAGTTAATCAAATGATTACATGTTGCTTAATGAATAACATTGTATAATTCTTTTTAATTAAAATTATAATAATTTTTTATTTAATAGAGAGCATCTCGAAGGAATCAGACGGAGGGACCCGAACGCTAACCATAACCTTTTACATAAAAAAGAATTTCAGTCGTGGTTTCACGAGAAGGTATACAAGTGTTCCTTATCCTAATATATACTTATTCCTGATCTTCAAATCTCTCAAATCCTTATTGTTTTTTTTTTCTTCAGATTTTCAATTTGTATAAGCTCGGGTCATTAGAACATAGTGATGAATTGCTAGCTTTAGCATCTGGGTCTGATTTCGTTGTGTATTCATATCCGGCATGTATAGTTAATGGGGTATGATTTGTTGTAAACAGTCGAGACAAAGATCGCAATACTCAAAACAGTGGGGTGTCTGCTGTAGGGATAGAAGGTTTTGACTATTATGGGGAGCTTGAAGAAATATTGCATTTGACTTTTAGTGGTGCCTATTCGGTAGTATTATTTCGGTGTAAATGGTTCAATGCAGATCCGAGAAAGAAGAAATTAATTACTGAAAATAATATCACTAGCATAAATGTTAGTGGTATATGGTACAAAGATGACCCGTACATTCTTGCTAATCAATAAATGTTATTATTAGTATGTTATTAACATATTTTTTTTGTCAAATGCAGTATTATTATCAGATTGACGACAATGCAACATTAATAGCATTAGCTGAGATGGCCGAAAAATACAAGACGAGAAAGAATATTAGGCTGGCACATTTCAAGGAATATTACACAAAACCAGAAGACTTCGAAAACGCTGTCAAAAACCCCCCCAATGAACTCAATGAAGAACAATGGCGACTAATATGTCAGTTGTTCACATCTCCTCAGTTTATTGCTCGTTCTAAGCAAAATTCTCTCAATCGGCAGAAGATGAAATACTCTTCAACACAAGGGTCGATAACAATGGCCGAAACCCTTCATGAAAATGTAAGTTAATGTATATATAATATATATTTAATGAAGTTTAATTTAATTATAATTTTCTTACAATTTATATTTATCAGCAAAGCAAGGGTTACATTGAGAATTGGAAGGATTGTCATACAAAGAAATGCACAAACACCTTTGTCAACGACTATGCCAAAAATGAATGGGTAAGATTATATAAATTAATTACTTTTAAATATATTCAAATAATTATAATTTGATTTTACTTTCTGACTTATTCTTAAAATAGGAACGGATGAAGAATACTTATGACAGCCGATCTAGTACTTCTGACTCTACAGAAGTTTCTGAGATTGAGATACTCCATGAGACTCTTGGAGAGAGGCGTGGCCATAACCGAGGAGTGGGTCGCAAATTGAAAGGACAATCATCAAAACGGCGTACACAACCAACAACTATTAACCAGCCCGACTTACAGCAGACAGTAGCTCAATTGCAAAGACAAGTTCAGATATTGTCTCAAAAACTGTCTCCTGAGGAACGTGCTGAAATGGATCTTGAGATGAATAATGCAGCTCCAACGCAACCAACGCATCCACGACCATCTCATTCTCATATGCCTAGAGATGGATCTGGTCCATCTTTTCAGCCAATGGGTTTTCAGCATCAGCAATCGCAACAGACTCCTCTTTCCTTTCAGCAACTACTACAACAACCTCCTATTCATTCGTCTGCATCTTTAACCCCTGAACACATGATTCAATTTCAACAATATCAGATGTTCCAGTCATTTTTCCAGATGATGTCACAGTCGCCAAACAGTTCACAAGTAATGATGCAGATGATGACACAATCGCCTCAGACGTCTCAAGTTTCTCAGTCACGGACGCCACAAATGATGCCGACACAACAAATGTCTCAGATGCCGCATACTTTTCAGATGATGCCGATACCACAAAGGCAGCAATATGGGCAGCAAACATCATCGATGATGCCTACATCACATGGCCAGTAAACATCGCCAATGATGCCTACACCACATGGGCAGCAAACATCGCCGATGATGCCAAGTTCGCAGGTGCTGCCCTACTACCCACAGATGCCAAATGTTCCTCAACAACAAATTCCGAGAAATGCTAGTGATGATGACGATGACGATGCTACTACAAATTTCTTTTAGTATTTTTATATACGTTTTATGGACTATTGATTATGTATTTATTTATGTTTTATGAACACTTTAGTATTTTATATTTCCATGTATGACTTTTTAAAATTTAATATGAACATTTTTAGTTTGTTATATGTTTTATTTTTAATTAAATTATTTTTTATATTAATTAGTTATAAAAAAATGAAATAATTAATTATTTTTATATTAATTAATAATTTAAAAATAAATAAATAAATAAATAACACTAACGACATAGTCGTCATTGATAATATTATCAATGACGACTAAGTCGTCATTAATAGTTAAAAGCATTAAAAAAAAAAAAAAGGTTAAATTATCACCAACGACATAGTCGTCATTGATAATATTATCAATGACGACTAAGTCGTCATTAATAGTTAAAAGCATTAAAAAAAAAAAAGGTTAAATTATCACCAACGATATTGTCGTCAGTGATACTTTTTTTTACCAACGACTTGTAAAGTCGTCGTTGATATTGACTTTCACCGACGAGGTATCACCAACGACCAATCACTAACGACATGTCGCCATTGATAGCTACTACTGACGAAAGAAGCACCCTTCACTGACGAAATTTGTCCTCGTTGAAGCCTCTTTTTCTTGTAGTGCCTTTCCCTCTCATTTTTCATCCGCTGTCTAATTCGCCATTCTCTCCCTCTCCTTCTCCCTTCCACTCAGTCACCCTCACTAACGTGATTCACACCCAAATAAGTTATTGATTAAAAGCTCAAAGTCATCATTAACCAGACAAATAATAGGCAAGTAGCTTCTCACCCTATCTAGTAATGTGTATATATTAGAAACACTAATATATTTCGAACACTTGAATGTAATATTTTGCAGATTTGTGTACATTTTTTTGTTTGTTCAAATTTGAATCTCAAACCAATTTTGATGCCAATTTGATGCAAAATTAATGAAATGTTCATCTTTATGTAATCGGAACTTTGAAATCAATGCCAAATCATTGTGGTATGGTGTTAAATCAATGTTTAGACATTTATAATTTAAATTGAATTTTAACTTTGTTTTGTTGGTAAATTGATGCATTTTTGTTAACTCTATAAAATAGAGTTACTTTTCATTACTTTTTCTAAGAAAATTCTGTTTTTGCATTGAGATGCAAGTTTGATGCAGTTCAATGGTTCAATAAAAACTTGATTTCTAAGCCAAATGTTGATGTTAAATCGATGCTACCGTTCGATGGTTTCATAAGCTCATGAGATTTTGGATCTTTCATAGAACCATCAATTTATCACTGTATTCAAAGTCCCAACATAAACATGAATATTTCATCAAACAAGCTCATATTTTATTGAAAAACCCCAACATTTAGATCTCTATATTTGAAAGGGAAAAAAATGCACACAAAACCACAAAATCATACAATAATTTGTTTGAAATACATATATTAGTACTTCAAACATATACACATCACTAAAAGAAATGTAACAAAGATACTTAACCATGATTTTTTTAACTCTAATAACAGCAAAGATGAGAATTTCGTGGGTTTAATGGTAACTTTGAGATTTTATTGAAGAACTTGATTAAATGCATTTGGCGTTACTCAAGCTACTTGGTCGGAGAGAGGAGCACAGATGAGATACCGTATAAGGTAGAGAGAAAGATAAAATAGAGGGAAAAGAGAAGGGGAGAACTATGTACGAGAATCTCCAGACTGCCAAATTGGTGATACATTGTTATAATATAGCCCATTTTACAAAAAAGTTACTCTAATGTTGTGTCAAATTTAACACACAATATAGCATGATACATATTTTGCATCACCATAAGTGCTACAACTTTTTTATTTACTTTCACGCAATTTTTATTATTTTAGTATTATTTTTAATGATTACCATTAAATGTTAGATTTTTTACCTTATTATTTTATTATTATCTCTAACTATTAATAATAAAATATAAAAGAAAATTATTTCTTTTTGTATATTGTAATAAATATCAAATAAGCATTAATGAAAGATTAATTTTTGCATCAATTTTTACAAAAGTGCATTGGAGCAAAATGCTAAAAATTATATCAAATATACCACATTGATTTTTTTGTGTAAAATATAGCATAATATTTACATCTCTTATTGAAGAGACTTTTTTTTTTTCTATACTTATATGTGGAACACATATTTTTTAATTTTTTTTTTATAGTTTTAATTAAGGGGCATTTTAAAGTATAGATCCTCAATTTTTGTTTTTTTTTTATAGTAATATATTTATTTGACGTTTTTATTGTAATCCTAACAGCTCAATACTTCAATAACAACTGATAAACTTCTCTGTTTCACAGCTTTTCTCTGTGTAGAAAAGATTGCAAAGTATAGGTTTAGCCAAAGAAAAGCTACTAGGAATAAAATTGAGAAAATAAAAAGCTGTGTTAAAGGGATCAGGTCAAAGACAAGCACAAAACAATCGAATGAATATATGAACGACAATATAATTGATTATACAGAAAAAGGCATAAAGGAAAAGAGATTGAGGAGAGGTGAAGATCTTATCATTCTTAAAATGAAAATACTTGCACTTGTTCATTTTGTCTTGGAATAAATTTTAAATAAGACAATTTATACAATACAAGTGGGTGTATCATTTAACTTTGTCTTGTAAAGAAAAATCTAGTCAGCTTGGTCCGGAGATGATACATCATATATATATATATATATATATGATAATTTTTCAACATGATTTTACTTTAAGCTTTATCGATGGGGCTTTCAGTTTTTCTCGACCCGTGAACAATTTTTGGTGCGATTTTATATATATATATACTACATACAAGCAACGTACAATATGCACGTTTGCTTAGTTTTATTTATAGAATTTATTAATTATTTTTATTAAATTTATATTAATGTCATATAAATTTCAAATAAATATCATATTTTAATTAAATAATTTATTTATTTTTGTTTAAGTTTATGTTTGTTTTAGTTTTTTAATTTAGGAGTGATAATTATATATTATATATTTAATGTAATATTAAATATTATATATGTATTTTAAATTTAAGTTTCTTGTTAATTTTTAAAAAAAAATCAATTTGTTACTAATTGACAGTAGATTATATTATATATTTAATATGATATTATTATAATAAGTGAGTTTAAGTTTAATTAGATTTTATTTAAGTTATAAAATAATTTTATTATTTTTAAATAATTATCATTGTAAAATATCTCAAAAATATCCTATTTTAATTTGTTTAATTATTTATTATTTTTTAAAAATTATCATTGTAAAATATCTCAAAAATATCCTATTTTAATTTTTTTATTATTTATTTTATTTTATTTAAATTTAAGTATTTACAAACTACTATTAAATATAAAAATATTCTATTAAATATATTAACATTAAAAAAATAAAAAACCGTTAAAACCAAAAATTTCCGTTATCTACACGAGATATATATATATGGTAATAAAGTTAATTTAAAATCACACACACTGCATTTTATAATTTTATTGTGTCTACAGTTATATTTGTAAATGAGAATAGAAAAATGTTTTATTGTTTTTAAAATAAAAAAAAATATTGTTTGACTAATAGTTTTTATTATAATAATTTATAATTTTGAATAAAAACTAAAATACCTTTAGATAAAATTCAAGCTAAATTTTATGCCAAAAGTGAAATAACATGTTTACTAGCACGTAATCATACTAAATTTATTTACGATAAAATTGAATAGTAATGAATCGAAGGCAGAATGAATTTGGAGGCAAATTGTTTATTAATGTGTCTATTTAATTTGGAGGATGAATAAATTATTTACAAGTCATAAAATCTCAATTAAAGTTATTAGACATATATTTACAAAATGTATGAATATTTAAGTTTTAAGTTACATAATACATATATGAGCATATATACAATCATTTCAAAAAAAAAAAAAAATCTTCTTACATATATGTATTTTTTCTATACTAACAAATATTATATTATGAATATAAATAAGATTGTTGACGCCGTTTTTCGTCAAACAGTGAAAGAAGAGCACGTAAACAATAACTGAAAATGGCCAATTAAAATGAAACAATGTAAACACACGATTTTTACGTGGTTCAGCAGTTTAATCTGCCTAGTCCACGAGTCTTTGTTATTAAACTCAAGATTATCTCTAGGAATTCTTCAAGAATGAATTCCCCAGAGTTTTCTCTCAAGAATCAGAATTTCGGTCATTTACAATGGTGCATGGCCTCTCTATTTATAGAGAATGCTAAAGAATACTATCCCACATATTTTGGGTAGTTACTCTTTTCGTATAAATAAAATTAATGGCTTTAAATGCCTATAATCAGATATAAAAGGAAATGTCCCCTGAAGACCAATGGACGTATAACTGACCAAATAATATCCCATGATTCTAGGGGATTTACAATAATAAATGAGGATTACATCTCATATTTATAACACTTGTAGATATTCAAGGTGGTTATCACGTATCTCTAAGGCTTTAGCCTCCCAGGTTTCCCGTCACCTTTCGAGCTGGAGACATCTTCCGAGGTCACATGGCTTTTCGAGATTGTATGTGCGTCGAGCTCGGGATCCCTGACCCGAGGTCATCCTCGGAGATGAATGTGTTCCTGGAGTTGTCTTTCGAGATCATGAATACTTCGAGGTCACCATACTCGAGGTCACCTACATCCTGTAAGCTCGACATACAATCCTAGAGCATGATTCCATCCTTATGAGTTCGCTTATTTGTGCATCCAACTTTCGAGGTCATAACTTGCATAGCTCGAAATCTGGGTGTAACATCTTGCCCCCTCAAAAGTATTTGTTCGAATCCTGAGAGAAGGAAACTTTTGAACTACTTTCTTTGAGAACTGTACCGTCATACACCCTTGAAAATGGACACGCGTCAATTGGGTATTGCTCATTTTTGGTACTTGAGTACCTTGGAAACACGCCCACGATCGTCCGTCTGACACCTTTTCGGCGCTATCTTGCCATTGATCCCTGACCATTGGATTTTGCAAGGATTTTGTTCAACGTTCCAGATTAATTCCTTTTTCCCACCTATATATACAAGACTCCACTCTTCACCTTCACTTTTACCTTCGTTCACCATAAGCAAGAAAAGAAAAAAGAAACCAGAGAGCTCCTCATAACGTTTCTATTCTGTGCATGTTTTCTCGGCCAAAGAAACAAAGAAATCTTGGTCTGTTCGAGTCAGTGAGTTCTTATTTGCAACCTCTTCTTCAATCGACAATCTCCCTGCAATCGCCATTATTGTGTAAGTAAACAATCTTTGTTTTCCATTTTGTCAGTTTTCATTCATGTTGTTCTTGCTGTGTATGTGTTTATGCTAGTTTACATCCTTAGCATAATACGATAGGAGGTTTTGATTCGATAGACTCTTATGCTTTTTAGACTTCCATCCTGGATTTACATCTCTGGTTCATACCCAGTTTTGATGTTTGAATGAGGTTCTTATTTTCTGGGTTTTGAAAAAAAATTTAGGCGACGTTTCTTGTACACTAAGTTTTCGGGTAAAAACCCTTGTCCTTGATAAATGCACGGAACCCAAGCCTGCCTTTCCTGGTTAACCGCCACTCTCCTTTCCCTTGATTTTCGGGATTTTCAAAATTATCCACGCTCCTTACTTTTTCGTGGAATGCACACCCTGACTCTTCAATAAGGGTCTTAATACTTAGCTTATTTCGCTCCTAAACCCCCGAGCTCGCAACTTCGAGCTCGCAACTCTTGCATGCATGGCCCTCACCATTTTTTCTTTCTCGCTAGATGTCACAGAATCTGGAAAGACGGTGGGGGTCATTGCTGGCAATCCCTTACGAGCTAAAATCTCCGAGCCCAGAATTGCTATTTGCCCGGAATCAACGTCGGATAAAAGAATACGAGCTCGCGCGCGAGCAAGAGGACATTCGAGCTCACTACCGCCGTCAGATAGACGAAGTCATAGAGGGGAAGAGGAGAGTTCTTCGGGAGGCCATCTATCCGGAATTCAATTCAGGTCCTAGGCCGATTCCTCTCGATCCTGCTTTAAAGGTTACTGTCGCATACCACCCCGGAGAGCTCAAATTTTCACTAATGGGGGAACCTTCCTCCTCGCAGTCGGGGAGAGAAATGTTTGAGGCCGAGCACTACTAGAGCTCGGTCACCACAACTAGCCAGATAAGTGACATTCTGGCTTTCCACGGCCTTAGCCTGTCAGGCTCGCTGAAGTGTCAACCTCCGGCCAACCATGAGCGAAGCTGCTTCGCCCCTGGGGGCCGCGACGCCAGTGTGAAATACGCGGCCTGGAGCCAGGAACATATGAGGGCAGGAGCTTTGTTGCCCTTGAAGTCTTTTTTCAAAGACTTCACGGATTTTGTTGGGTTGGCTCCGTTCCAACTCAACACCAACTCTTACAGGGTACTGTCCGCCCTGAGGTCCTTGTACCACGAGCTGGGGTGGAAAGGACCTTCACCTAAAGAGATTTTATATCTCTTTTGTTTAAAAAGTAACCCCTCCCGAGCTCGGGGAGGGGATGGCTTTTACTACCTCTCGAGCTACCCCAAGGAGACGAAGGTTTTTGAGGATCTTCCCAACCACCCGCCTGATTTCAAAAGCGCCTTCTTCTGGACAGATGGTCTGTCCCCGTCTTGACATTATTCGTTCAGGCGGATTCGTAAGTTTCTCGTTACCTTTATTTCTGTGCGCGAGACTTTAGTTCTTAAATCCATATTTAGTTGAAATGTGTCTCGCCTTTCAGCTAATTTTCAGCGTCCCACCCCTGATGAAGCAATGAAGGGGCACAGAGAGGCCTTGCTCCAACTCCCTCGTGGCAGGAGGTCTCTCCTATACCTTTTACACGAGGACAAACTCCGAAAGTGCGGACTTTTGGAGGAGGGCCAGTCCACCTTTGACTGGTCCAATGTAAAATATGAACACTGGGAGCAGGTGCCCCTGCCCACAGGCGCCCTTCCTCAGAGGAGAGAAACAAGGCCACCTCTTCCAGTTCGCCCAAGGAGCCCGCTGTCTGGGAATGAGGCTAATGATGAAGCCTCGAGCTCGGATTCGGATGAAGGTAAAGTCCTTCCTACCTCGAGAATGTGGTCCCCGACCTTACGAAAACACAGGCTCAATAGGTTAGTCTCGTGTCCACAGGATAGATACCACTTCTACATATGGAGTTGGGTAGATGACTGCGTCCATAGGTTTGATAGTGGGCTCGGGAAATACGACACTATGTATACCTCGGACGAGATGTGGAACGGGATAGCCGTTCAGTATGGGACCAACGATTATAGGGACCTTTCGAGGTTATCGCCCACATATAGAGAAGGCACTCCCCCCGCCTCCTCCGAAGACGGGGGAATTTCCTGGTCCCCAAGTTCGAGCTCGGGGGAGAGTTCCAGTTAGGTTTTTTCTTTACCTGGTTTCCCTCTCTTTGCAAACTTATTATCACTGTCTAACTTATTGGAACTGTGCAGGTGCCATGAATCCCGACCTCGACGCTGTGCTCTTTAGCGATGGGGGAGCTGACGCCCAAAAGAGCAAACGTCCGAGAATACCACGGAGGTCCGACCGACCATCCAAGGTACCCCGATGCCACGAGACGACCCCCACGGCCCAGACTAATGCGAGCACAGCCAAGGAACCGACTGCCCAGGTTGATGCGTCTGGCTCGACCGCACCCATCTCGTTGCCTCCCACCGAAACCCAATTAGCAGTTGTTCAGCCCCCGAAGAAACCTTCTACCTCTAAGGTTCAGCTGCCAACGGCCCGAACTCATATTGAGGAGTACGTGCTTGATGGCGCCGCTGGGACAGAAGGGGCTGTGCTCAGCTCGGATGTCCTTTCTCGAGTGGGTCAGAGCTTTTCTGGCTTCGGCGCCGACCACTGGGATCTCGTGCATAAGGCTTCGGACTGCAATACTCTTTATGATAAGAGTATCGAACTCACCGCCGCGGTAGCCTTCGCAACTCTATTTTAAGTATTTATGCCTCAGTTCGCAATTCTGATTCGTTCTTTGTGTTTCAGGCCCTTGTCGTTTCAGCACAGCTCAACTATAAACTGACCAACGAGGTGCAAACGAGCATGTCCCTGGCCCAGAAGTCGAAGGATCTCGAGCTTAAGATGGCTGACGAACTCAAAGATTCGAAGTCTGAACTTGAGAAAATGAAGACCCGTCTCGAGGAGCTGGAGAAATCGAATGTCGAGCTGGAGCAGGCGAAGACTCGTCTCGAGAAGGCCAATGCCAAGCTCGAAGAGGAGAAATCTGTCACCTTCGACTTCATGGAGAGCGAGAAGGCCCGCCTCCTGGACGAGTATAAGGAGCAGAAGGAGAAAGCGGTCGACCAAGCCATGTACAAACTTTGGGCTGACAATGCCGACCTCGATACCAGCTTCCTGGGTCCTCTCGAGGCCACATATGTTGAGCGGTGGAATGCCCGTCTCGAGGCAAGTGTAGCTGCTCGAGAGGCGGCTCAGAAGGATAGCCATGTTATTCGTCCTGGAGGGTCCGGTGATACTGATGCTGAGAAGGCCAAGGATACTCCTCTTCCTTAAATTCGATCTCGGGGAAGTCATTTATTGGGACTGCGCCCCCTATTTTGTAATTATTTTTTTACATGCTTTACATTTCTTGGCTCGAAATATTTTGCACATTTTATGTTGATGAATCAGTTATGTTTATTTATTCATACAAACATAGTTTGGATTTTGAGCTCGAAACTCGATGCATTCATGCATAGTTTGTTCGAATTATCCTGATTTCGACCTCGTTATTTATCAAGGTCGGATATTACTTTAACCATGAACCCGGAAGTACTTATATGGTATGTAACGTAAATGATTTGGTTATATCTTTTTTGTTTAGTCACTTTTACTCATCCTCCGTTTTTTCTCCGAGGTTAAGAGTTTGAAACTATTTTTCTTTTAAGATATTCCAGCCTCGATCTCGACTTATTTCGAAATAGGTTTAGGTTCCTACTTATCGTCGATCAATTTTTTGGCTGGTTTATTCCAAACCTATTAAGTTTGCACATCTGGTTAACTCCAAATGTTATAGGTTTTTGATGGTTCGGTTATGTCCGAACTATCTAAGCTCGCGTATTTAGTTACATCTAGATATTTTATGTTTTTGATAATTCGGTTATGTCCGAATTATCTAAGCTCGCGTACTTGGTTATATCCAAATACTTTTTGATAATTCGGTTATGTCCGAACTATCTAAGCTCGCGTATTTAGTTACATCTAAATACTTTATGTTTTTTATAATTCGGTTATGTCCGAACTATCTAAGCTCGCGTACTTGGTTATATCCAAATACTTTTTGATAATTCGGTTATGTCCGAACTATCTAAGCTCGCGTATTTAGTTACATCTAAATACCTTATGTTTTTTATAATTCGGTTATGTCCGAACTATCTAAGCTCGCGTACTTGGTTATATCCAAATACTTTTTGATAATTCGGTTATGTCCGAATTATCTAAGCTCGCGTATTTAGTTACATCCAAATACAATATACCAATGATGCCCCCTTAATATCCTATGAGTGTGACCATAGGTTATTAAATTAAGAGAGATTGCAAAAATAAAAAACAAAAAGAGATTACATATTGAACAAAATAGATCTTTTATTTGATGGAATTCAAAAACAGACAAGCTAATACATATAGAAAATCATGGTTACAGGCAACACACTTCCTACACTACTGATAGTAAGGTCTAAGGTGTTTGCCATTCCATGCTCGCGGTACTAGGCTCCCGTCCAATCTCGCAAGTTTATATACGCCAGGTCGGATGACTGACTCTATCTGGTATGGTCCTTCCCAGTTCGGCCCTAGCACTCCAGTTGCTGGATCTCGGGTTGCTAAGAATACGCGTCTCAACACCAGATCTCCCATTCCGAACTTTCGATCTCGAACCCTCTTGTTGAAATATCTGATAGTGCGTTGCTGGTAAGCAGCATTTCTCAGTTGAGCCTCTTCTCTTTTTTCTTCGATCAAGTCTAGGGTTTCCTCGAGCTGAGTATGGTTTGAACTTTGGTCGTAGGTTTGAGTTCGGATCGTTGGGATTTCAACTTCGATGGGCAACATTGCCTCGCAGTCGTATGCTAGAGAGAACGGGTATGTCCTGTTGACGTCCGAGTTGTGGTCCTATACCCCCAAAGGACTTGAGGCAATTCCTCGGGCCATCGTCCCTTTGCTTCCTCCAACTTTTTCTTTAGAGAACTCTTGAGAGTTTTGTTAACGGCTTCGACCTGACCATTCGCTTGAGGGTGGGCCACTGATGAAAAACTCTTTATTATACTGTTCTTCTCACAAAAACTGGTGAATAGGTCGCAATCGAACTGGGTTCCGTTGTCGGATACGATCTTCCTTGGTACTCCATATCGGCACACGATGCTCTTTACAACGAAATCAAGGATTTTTTTCGAAGTTATGGTCGCCAATGGTTCAGCCTCCGTCCATTTCGTGAAGTAGTCAACGGCGACTACAGCATATTTTACTCCGCCTTTGCCAGTCGGGAGAGAGTCTATGAGGTCGATGCCCCATACCGCGAAAGGCCATGGGGATGTCAACATGGTCAGCTCGGATGGTGGAGCTCGAGGTATCGTGGCGAATCTCTGGCATTTGTCGCACTTCTTCACATACTCGAAAGAATCTGTTTTAATGGTTGGCCAGAAAGATCCCTGGCGTATGATCTTCTTGGACAGGGTGTGCCCCCCAGTGTGATCTCCGCAGAACCCTTCATGAATTTCTTCGATGATTTTCTTAGCCTCGGGAGGGGTTACGCACCTGAGTAACGGCATGGAATATCCCCTTCGGTATAGTTTTCCGTCTAAAATGGTGTACCGCGGAAGTTGATACATCAACTTTCGAGCCTGATTCCGATCTTTTGGAAGAATTCCGTTTTCGAGGTAATCGACTATCGGGGTCATCCAGGTTGGCTCTGTTTCGATCATACACACATCCTCCTCTTCCGGCTCACTAATGCTAGGTGTTGATAGGTGTTCTATGGGTATAACGTTCAGCTCTTCATTTTCGGCGGAGGTGGCGAGTCGAGCTAAGGCATCTGCATTCGAGTTTCGTTCTCGGGGAACCTGTTCGATTGCATAAAACTCGAAATACCCTAATGCGGATTTTGACTTCTCCAGATAAGCTACCATTCTTGTGCCACGAGCCTGGTATTCTCCCAAAATTTGATTAACTACGAGCTGGGAGTCACTATAGCAATGTATAGCTTTAGCCTTGAGCTCTTTTGCTATTCGTAGTCCCGCGAGTAGAGCCTCGTACTCGGCCTCATTATTCGATGCTTTAAAGCCAAATCTTAAAGCGGAATGAAATTTACTCCCTGCGGGGGTGATCAGAATAGCCCCTGCTCCGTTTTCATTTGACGAGCCGTCGACGTAAAGTTTCCATAGCTCGTGGGTCGTGGTTATTACCTCGTCGTCGGCTATTCCAGTACATTCCATTATAAAGTCCGCCAATGCCTGTGCCTTAATGGTCGTCCTCGGATGGTAGGTGATCTCGAACTGTCCGAGCTCAACAGGCCATTTAAGAAGTCAGCCTGAAGCCTCTGGTTTGGACAGGACCTGTCTAAGTGGTTGATCTGTCAGTACATGAATGGGATGTGCCTGAAAGTAGGGGCGGAGCTTACGAGATGAATGAATTAGACTAAGGGCGAGTTTCTCCATCAATGGATATCTTGACTCTGCCCCCAGTAATCTTTTACTGATGTAGTAGACGGGTTTTTGCACCATCTCTTCTTCTCGAATGAGCACCGCGCTTATTGCGTGTTCGGTGGTTGAAAGGTATAGGTACAATACTTCTCCCGTCTCAGGTTTTGACAGAACGGGTGGTTCAGCTAGGTGCTTTTTGAGCTCCTGAAAGGCCAGCTCACACTCCTCTGTCCATTCAAACTTCTTACTTCCTCTCAATAAGTTGAAGAATGGAAGGCCACGATCCGTTGACTTCGAGATGAATCTGCTTAGGGCTGCCATCCAGCCAGTCAAGCTTTGGACATCTTTATGCTTCCGAGGTGAAGGCATGTCAATCAGGGCCTTGATCTTGTCGGGGTTAGCCTCAATTCCACGAGAATTCACAATAAAGCCCAGAAATTTTCCCGAAGATACCCCAAAAGTGCACTTCTGAGGATTTAGCTTCATGTTGTATTTTCTGAGCACGCCGAAGCACTCTTCGAGGTCATCAACATGGTTCTTGTTAAGTTGAGACTTGACAAGCATGTCATCAACATAAACCTCCATGTTGTTCCCAATTTGTTCAGAAAACATCATGTTTACGAGCCGCTGGTACGTGGCTCCAGCATTCTTGAGTCCGAACGGCATGACATTGTAGCAGTAGAGCCCTTTATCTGTGATGAAGCTCGTGTGTTCTTGGTCGGGGGCATGCATGGGAATCTGGTTATATCCAGAAGAGACATCCATGAATGACATCAGGCCATGCCCCGCCGTGGCATCCACGAGCTGATCAATCCTTGGCAGCGGAAAACAGTCTTTTGGGCAAGCTTTGTTGAGATCCGAGTAGTCAATACAGGTTCTCCACGTCCCATTGGGCTTTGGGACCAACACCGGATTGGCCACCCAGTTAGGATAAAAGGCATCCCTAATGAAATGGTTTGCTTTTAACCTGTCAACTTCCTCCTTTAATGCTTTCTTTCTGTCTTCGTCCAGCTGTCTTCGTTTTTGTTGCTTCGGGGGGAAGCTTTTGTCTATGTTCAGTGCGTGGCTCGCTACATTTGGACTTATCCCCACCATGTCTGAGTGTGACCACACGAAGACATCCTGGTTTTCCTTCAGAAAGCAAATTAATTCCTATTTTGTCTTATCTGGGAGGTGTTTCCCGACCTTCACTTTCTTCGAGGGATCAGCTTCCTCGAGCTGAACCTCTTCGAGCTCCTCTAAAGGTTCGAGGTCAGCTTTCTCTTCAATCCTTGGATCAATCTCCTCGTCAATTTCTAAAACTGTTCCGTCTTTGTTTTGTATGATAACGAGTGCTTGAGCGTTCGTTTGTTTCTTTCCCCTCAAGGAGATGCTATAACATTCTCTCCCTGCCAGCTGGTCTCCTTTCAATGTCCCGACTCCGCTATGGGTCGGGAACTTAAGGGCCAGATGCCTTACTGATGAAACTGCCCCCAGCCCGACCAGGGCGGGTCTCCCGAGCAGCACATTGTAGGCAGAGGGTAAATCTACTACCACGAACTCCATTATCTTGGTCACCGAGACTGGGTAGTCTCCCAAGGTCACAGGGAGTTCAATGGATCCCATACAGGCAGTTCCTTCTCCTGAAAAGCCGTACAAAGTAGTCGCACATGCCTTCAGGTCGCGAAGGGAGAGTCCCATTTTCTCGAGGGTTGCTTTGTAAAGAATGTTGATTGAGATTCCATTATCTATGAGAACTCGGCGGACTCTTTTGTTGGTGAGCTGAAGAGTAATAACCAGCGGATCATGATGTGGGAACTGAACATGGGAGGCGTCCTCCTCAGTGAAGGTTATGGGTTGTGTTTCAATCCTCTGGCTTTTAGGGGCCCTAGGTTCGGGTTCATAAGGAGACCCGTCCCCTGTCTTAAGCTCGTTAACATATCTCTTTTGGTCATTCCTGCCCCCTCCTGCGATATGAGGCCCTCCCGAGATGGTTATTACGTCCTCTCCATCTATCGGGGGGGGGGGGGGGGGCCTGTCCTCTTCCCGAGATCGGGAGTTATTATTTTGTGTCGTCGGAGGCGTGGCTACTCTCTGGCTTGCGGCCGTCTGACCAGTGTTCTGGTTTTTGACATACTGCCGGAAGTAACCTCTCGAGATCAACCTTTCGATCTCGTCCTTCAGTTGTCGACATTCATCAGTTGTGTGTCCCGTGTCTCTGTGGAACCGGCAATACTTACTGGAATCCTTCTTGGATTTTTGATTTCTCATTGGGTCCGGACGCCTGAAGGGGACCTGGTTTTCATTTGCCAGGTATATGTTTTCCCGAGACTCGTTGAGCTCGGTGTGCACCTTATAGACGGAGAAATACCTCTCTCCTTTCTTCTTCTTTCCTCCCTCAGCTTCGGGATTATTTCCTTCGTTCTTTTTCCTCTTGGAGGGATTCTCCGAGGTAGGCTGTGGAGCTGCTGGGTCAGCCGAGGTTGAGGCAGAGTTGACGTTTATCGTTGTAGTTTCGGTCTGCGAGGTCGCTTTGAGCGTAGGCCTCGCCTCCTCTACATTGACAAATCTCTGCGCACGTCTGTTAAACTCGGTTATCGACCTCACCGGTTTCCCTTGCATGTCATCCTAAAGGGCACTTCCGGGTAAAACACCAGCTTGGATAGCCATTAAGTGCCCACTGTCATCCACGTCCCGAGCTCGGGCGACTTCCAGATTAAATCTTGTCAGGTAACTTTTCAGTGTTTCGCCCGGCTGTTGTCGGACGTTAGTTAGGGTGGATGCTTCTGGTCTGACTCCCACCATAGCTCGGAACTGCTTCTTAAAGTCTCTAGACAACTGCTCCCACGAAGTTATTGAGTGTCTTTTATATTTTTCGAACCAACTTTTTGGCAGGTTCTGCCAATGATGTTGGAAACAACATACACCTGAGCTCGTAACCTACGTTACTGGCCCTCATAATAGTGTTGAACGTGCTCAGGTGACTACATGGATCGGTCTTTCCTTCAAACGTTGGGACGTGAGGAATCCGAAACCCTTGAGGAAATTGAGTGTCAGAAATATGGGGAGCAAACGGTTCGAGCTCCTCATCTGAGTCCTCATATCGACCCAATCCTCGTTCATTCTTCAAAAGCCTAAAGGCTTTTTCGAGCTGATCAATTCTTTCTTGGACTAGGTCAGCAAGAGGTGTTGTCTGGAATTGATTATCATTGATCATTATTCTAGGCTCGCGTCTCCGCGAGGGATCTCTACGCCTATTCAAGCGATCCCTCAGATCCGGATTTGTTTGATCTCCATTCCCCCGACTCTGATTCAGATGATTTCGCAGGTCGGGACGATTCTTGCGATTCCCAGTATTTTTACGACCTCGATCGTGTTTACTGACGGACCTGGTCTCTCCGGATTCATCACTTGTGAAACTTGTTGCTCGGTTAATTCGCGATGGGTTCTTCCCACGTCGCCTCGTCTCTGCAGTGCGAGACCGAGACGTCTGACTTCTCTCAAATGGTGCGCCTCTCCGCTCTTGGTTAGTCTCCTTGTTTCCTTGTCTTTCCCCCGTACGCCCTTGATCTTGATCTCGAACAGGTTGAGCGTTTCTGCAGGGTGGCGAAGGATATCTTACGGGTGACTGAGGGAACCGTATAGGCGACGGTGGCTGCCACCCTTGTCGCGGCCTAGAGGGTCCAGAATTCGCCCGAGATGGGTCAGTTGCGTTCGGTGCGCTCCCAGGTACCTGAGTCCGAGCCTCTGCAGGGGTTCGGTTATTCTCAGTTCCCGCAGGCACTTCCACAGGCGAGTTAGGCAGGACCCGAGCTCGGGTACTCCTCTGGGGCCTAGGAGGAGCAGATGGCTTTGCTGACGCCGAAGGTTGAGTCGGCCTTCTTGTGGCAGCATCCTTTCGCGAACGCCCACGGGGCCTCCGGGGAGGAACATGCACGTCCCTTGGAGGAGGGACTTGGTTTTCGCGCGGAGGCGGGGGCTGAGCCACCTGCGCCTCTGCGGCTATCCTAGTCAACTCCTCATTCCGTTTATTGGCCTCTGCCAACAGCTGTTTCAATTGTCGGTTTTCCAGTTCTACAATAGGAACGTAATGCTTAGGATTGTAGTACATATCCTCATCCCTTGGTGGAGGCGGTGGTCCCCGGGAATCAGATGACCCACTTCTCTCCTCCGCATCCGGGTTCTCCATTGGTTGTTTTCCAGGACGCCTTGGGTAGTTTTCATCAGGGGTGTTCTGATTGTTTGTGGCCATGACTTTCTCAGGGATGAATGCTTAAGGCTCTCAATGAAAGCACCAAACTGTTGACGCCATTTTTCGTCAAACAGTGAAAGAAAAGCACGTAAACAATAACTGAAAATGGCCAATTAAAATGAAACAATGTAAACACACGATTTTTACGTGGTTCAGCAGTTTAATCTGCCTAGTCCACGAGTCTTTGTTATTAAACTCAAGATTATCTCTAGGAATTCTTCAAGAATGAATTCCCCAGAGTTTTCTCTCAAGAATCAGAATTTCGGTCCTTTACAATGGTGCATGGCCTCTCTATTTATAGAGAAGGCTAAAGAATACTATCCCATATATTTTGGGTAGTTACTCTTTTCGTATAAATAAAATTAATGGCTTTAAATGCCTATAATCAGATATAAAAGGAAATGTCCCCTGAAGACCAGGGGACGTATAACTGACCAAATAATATCCCATGATTCTAGGGAATTTACAATAATAAATGAGGATTACATCTCATATTTATAACACTTGTAGATATTCAAGGTGGTTATCACGTATCTCTAAGGCTTTAGCCTCCCAGGTTTCCCGTCACCTTTCGAGCTGGAGACATCTTCCGAGGTCACATGGCTTTTCGAGATCGTATGTGCGTCGAGCTCGGGATCCCTGACCCGAGGTCATCCTCGGAGATGAATGTGTTCCCGGAGCTGTCTTTCGAGATCATGAATACTTCGAGGTCACCATACTCGAGGTCACCTACATCCTGTAAGCTCGACATACAATCCTAGAGCATGATTCCATCCTTATGAGTTCGCTTATTTGCGCATCCAACTTTCAAGATTATAACTTGCATAGCTCGAAATCTGGGTGTAACAAAGATAAGAAAGAAAAATGACAAAGACTAAATTTTTAAGCTATTAATTTATCAAATTAAATATTTATACATTTTTATAATTATATACAAATCAATAATATATTATGTCATTGCCAATAAAAAGCTATTATCTTAAAATATATATTATATAATAATTAAAATAATTATATATTTTTTAAGTATATAATTTATTCAACTTTAATTTTTTAAAATAATAATAAATTTTTTAATTTAATTAGTGGAAAAATAAATGGAAATATTTAATTGGGTTAACAACCCAATCTCATTCACGTTCACGTACTCTAATATCATAAGCAGGGATGGAGTCTTTTAGCTTAGTGGAAACTAATTTTTTTAAAAATAATTTTAGTGGGGCTCAATTATATATATTTTTTAATTTGGAGATTTATTTATAATTTTAAGGAATTTAATTGTAATTTTTCTTAAATTTAGATTTTGTTTTTGTTATTTTAGGGGCTTAAATGTAATAATTTTTTTTACAAAAAAATTAGAGTTTTTTTTTTTTTTTTTGTAATTTAAGAGGTTTAAGTTTAATTTTTCTTAAATTTAGAATTTTTTTTAAAATGTTAAAGGGCTTAAATGTATTTTTTTAGATATGGGGTTTTTTATAGTAACAATATTAATATACATAAATTATAAAAAATGAAAAAATCAAGTGGGAGCTGAAAATCCACCACTTGCCACCATGTGACTCCGTTTATGATCATAAAAAAATACTTCATAAAGAAAATTTAAGAAAAAGAAACAACAATGATAGAGATTTTAATGAGAAAAGAGAATTAAAAAAATTGTTTTGACAAAAGATAATTAAGGAAAGATCAAAGAGGAGTGCTACTTACACACTCATTCAAAAATAAGGAGAGAGAAAATATCACAAAAATAAAGAGTAGAATTTTGGAGAAAATTGGAAGAGAAAAAAAAAAGTGAAAGATAACAAAGAGAAAGAATATAGTATATTTTTATAAAAAAAAATAAGAATGTTGAGTGTTGAATTTTCTAATTTTATGTCAAACATCATTTTTTTTTCTTATACAGTATATCAATTTTAAGTTTCTAAAATATAAATCTATTTTTTTTAATGTTTACCAATAAACTTGCTATTGCTATGTTAGGTATATACTACATATCAATTTTTTTTATAAAAAAAATTAAGATTGTTTGTGAGAACCTCCGACTCATACCAATGAAATGTATTATTAAAGAAAAAATAAAATTAAAATGATTGTAATGAAAGATAAATATGGACAATAGTAAGAAGAATTGTTTAGAACATCATTATTACAAAAAACAAAAATCTAGAAAAGATCACACGCCTTAGAGGCAGACCCGGGTAAGCAATGCGGGAGTAGGGACTTTTTATATTATATATTGGATATATTTATTCAAGTTGTAAATATTATTTATAATTTTAATAAAAAATTAATTATTAATTTTTAAAAAATATATATATAATATGTGTTATCTAAATATAATATTGATATAAATATATATATATATTTATATGACTATATAATATATATATAAAATATAATAATATAAATAAAATAATAATAGAAAAAATTATAATTTAGACCGTATATATGACTATATAATATGTATATAAAATATAATAATATATATATGATATTTAAACACAACATTGACATATATATATATATATTTACATGATCATATGTCATATATGTAAAATATAATAACATTTAAAAAGAAATTAATAATAGAAATAAAATAAGAATAGTATAAGTCATAGTGTAAACATTATATATGCATCAACTATTTTTAATTTCTAATATCTCTCGCAATGTACTTTGCTGAATTTGATAAAGAAAAATGGCTCAAATCACCAAAAAAATAAACTATCACACAAATTTATAAGATAAAAAAATGATATATATGCATTTATTATATTTAAATAAATATGATTTAATTATTTAAATTATTATAAAATATCTTAAAAATATCTTATTTTAATTAATTAATTTATTTTTGTTTAAGTTTATGTTTGTTCTAGTTTTTGAATTAGTTAGTGACAACAAAATATTATATATATTATATGTTTCATATAATATTAAATTTTATTTAAGTTATAAAATGTAAGGTTTTATTATTTTCAAATAATTATCATTGTAAAATATCTAAAAAATATCATATTTTAATTTGTTTAATTTTATTTAAGTTTAAATTATATTTACATTCTACTATTATATATAAGAATATTTTGTTAAATATAAGAATATTAAAAGTTAAAGTTAACGGAAAGAAATAAAAATCTTTAAAACAAAGAATTTTCTTTATCTACATATTTATTATATAGAAGAGGTATATATATATTAATCTTTTATGTATAATTTTTTTGTCAAATTTTATGTATAAATTTTAACTATTATGTTTATATGTTGAATTTTTTTATTAAATTATTGTATGCAATATTTATATTTTACCTCATATTTATACATTTATAATATTATGTTCTTAATAAATTAAAATTTCTAAATAAAAAAACAGCGGTGTATTTGTTTGCCAGGTTAGTTGTTACTTGTTGGCAATCATACTTAGAGTAGTTTTTGGATTTATTATTGTCTTAAATCATTTTTTATTATATAATAAGACATTCAATTATTATAAATCTAATGAAGTACTCCACCAAAAGCTACGCGTACATGTCAAACCAAACAACAATCAAGTTACTCAAGAGTTTTATAAACCAAACCAAAATTTCTTCATAAAATTTTACCTATTCGTTTATTTTATTTTAATAAAAAAGAAGCAAAATGAAGCACAAGTTGATGATTTTAGAGTCTTGTAAATTACATTTTTTGTATTATTGTTTTGTAGACAAAGTAAGCGTATAATCCACATATATATCCAGTCCAGAGCATTACCTTCAAAACCAATTATTCCAAAACCAAATCAGCACACTTTTGGACTTATTATGCCAATGATTCTCTCCCTAAAATCCAGCTAAGCAAATATAGCCTCTTCACTCCTGACTCTTTCAACTCCACAGTGAGAAAATTAATTATCATATGTTGCGATCGGTAACATTTAAAAAATAATTTTTTATTTAATTAATTAAAAATTTAACAATTAAACATAAAATATATTTAGTAATTTTATTTTTATTTATTATTTTTTTAAATTTATTGAATTTTAAAAATAATTTTTTTTTATTTTCAATTTTTTTTTTCTTTTCTTCTTCAAATCGATACCTAATATTGTTAAACAAAAATTAAAAATAAAAATGATCAAACGCGTTTATTATTTTTTATTTTTAAAAACAAAAAACAAAAATAGTTACCAAACATATTTTTATTTTTTAAAATTTAAAAGAAATATTATTTCTATTTTTGTGTTCAAAAAAATTCAAAAACAAAAATTTTACCAAACACAAATAAGTTGCTAATAAATTTTAACAAAAATTATTTTTTTAAAAGTGATACCAAACATCACCAAAACTTAAGAAAAACTGTTTTTTTTTTTTTTTTTCTTTTCTCTAAAATAGACAATGTAAACAAAAACAAAAAGTGTGGTTAATTTGTTTTATCTTATTATCTCCTCTACCTCTAGTTGGGGTCCACTTTTTATCATAGTAACTTCTTAAAAGACGAAACAACCTTAAAACCCTCTCTTCCTCTTTAATACCTCAAAACTCATAGCCAGAGATAAGTTATCGTTCTTGTTCGTATCTCCAAATCTTAGGGAAGAAAAGAAAAATGTCTGAAACACCCAAATCTCGTCTCACCCTGATCCTCCATCTTCTTCTTCTGGTTCTTGTTTTTCATTCTCTCACCGCCACTTCATCACTCCATAACTTGCTCCGGAGCCAGGGCTTGCCCGCTGGGCTCTTCCCTGACACCGTCAAATCATACGATCTGGACCACTTGGGTCGCCTGGAGGTGCACCTCGAATGGCCTTGCTTCTCCAAATTCGAGACAAGGGTATACTACGAAAGCGTCGTCAGAGCCAATCTTACCTTCGGAAGGCTTCAAGGGCTTGAGGGTCTTTCTCAGGAGGAACTATTTCTAT
The DNA here is from genome assembly GCF_963169125.1 of Humulus lupulus. Classification (NCBI taxonomy): domain Eukaryota; kingdom Viridiplantae; phylum Streptophyta; class Magnoliopsida; order Rosales; family Cannabaceae; genus Humulus; species Humulus lupulus. The sequence goes on from NC_084800.1 coordinate 4,137,877, forward strand.
GGTTGCCCGTCAAGGGCATATCTGTAAATGACCCTTCCTCTGGTCTGATTTTGTTCGATATTGGTGTTGCCCATAAGCGACTTTCCCTTTCTCTCTTTGAAGACCCTCCTGTCTGTAAACCTCAAGGTACTCTCTACTTCTGATTTCTCTTATTTTATCTAATTTATTAAAGGATTTTTGCATATGAAAGTTTGATTTTTTTTTTTCTGGGTTTGTTCCTGGAAACTTCTCTTCATTACTAAAATTCAAGTTAAAGTTTTGTGCTTTTAGTGCCAACAAGTGATGATATTTTAGATACTGCCAGAACAGGGGTTTTGGGTAAACAATTTGTTTGTGTTGGAATCTTTTGGTATTTAGTAGAATTAAAATATGAAATTTGGAATTGCAGGGATGAGGAAGAGTATGGGATTTCAAGTTCAGAGATGAAGAGGACAGAACATTTCAAATCATCCACCTTGAGATATTTTTCCAGTGCTATTGTATGTTTTTGAATTTTGATTTCTTGATAAGTAAATATGTTTTTCATGTTGATTGAAGCTATAAGGAGCTAAGGATAGTTGAAATGTGTATATGTGTATAAGGTTTGGAATCGAATGAAATTTGGAATTCTTTATATTCTTAGCATTGCTTTTTTTGGTACTTACCTGAGAATCCTGTACTTTGATTTCATTGAAAAACCTCTGATGTCTATTCAAATTTTTTATTTTCTGGGGGAATTCTATACCAAATATGGGTTGAGATCACAAAATCAACCTGTACATGGTTTCATTAATTTACTGGCTACATTGGATTTGAATTAGACAAACTTCATCCATTTCTTCATTATTGTGAAATGGTATGGATCGAAATAGACTAACTAGTTTGATTCATATAATTTAGCAGACATTCACCTCACCAAATAAAAAAATATTCTTTCTTTAACCCATTCATTATAATCATATATATATATATATTATATGTTTAAATGTATGAATTAGTGTCGATTTTTCTTAATTGTTACCTCACAAAATAATATTTTAGATTAAAACATCCTTCTAATGCTCTAAGACTCCATGCCTAATCATTCTATCCAGTCTGTATTCTCGTATGTGACTTAATTAACAACCTTAAGCAACAATTCCTTAATTTCTTCGACGGTAAGCAATTCTCGAGAAAATCCCTGTAACAAATTAACTCAAATATAACTTTTTGGATAAAGAAATTATGCAAAATTAAAGACAAAAGAAGCTTAAACATTTGTTGTTGTATTTTACCTGTAGACATAATGTAACAAGCACTACTCCTTTCAAGGTAGTCAAATTGGTATCAGTGATTTCGAAGCCTAAAGCACTCAAGGCCTCTATCAGCTTAGTAAACCCACCTTGTTTCTTCTCAAAGATCACCTTTATCCAAAGCTTGTTTTCGAATATTTGAGCCACAGTAATGTCTGGCTATAAACATAAACATACAGTTAAGGATCAAGATCAAGATCGTATGATATAAGCAAATTACTACGTGTCAAGACAAGAACATTAATATATTGAAACTTTTTGACTAAACCTGAAGCCAGAGCTCTTTATTCTCTTCTGCAGCATGAACATGAATGTCATCCTTCTTTGGTTCACTTCTTTCCACAGATGAAGTTTCTATACCCAAAAGCTGGTCCTGAAGAGTGTCCACAGTACTTTGCAGCTCGCTAATATACGCGATAGCATCGTCCACAATGGTTGCTTTCTTCATCTGTAACAAATCACAGAAAGTCAAAGTGATGAGTGAAATGGGGAAGATTGTAACAGGTGAAAAGGGTTGTGCTTTGGTAAATTAGCAAAAATTACATTTGTAATTTTAGGGACTAATCCACGCAGCCGCAGCAGCTTGTCGTTGAGCTTCTCCCTCCTCCTCCTCTCAGCGTGGAGGTTCTTGGACTTGAAGTTGGATTCAGTCTGCTCGTTTTCGGGGTTCTGTCGACCAAGCCTTCCATTTTCTCCAATGCACAGTTCATCTAAACCAGAGCCCAGGATAAAGTGGTCCATATCCTACAAGTATTTGCAGCTCTTAGTTTCACCAAGTGGGGTTGGGAGAGAGCCCTTTGCAGCAGTGTTTTGCCAGGCAGTGTCTCTGGGAGACAGACTATATATAGAGATATTTAAATCGGTCTTCACAAGGGTAACATGCTCTTTCATGCGTGGAAGAGAGAGGTATTGAGATGCTGCGGTTAGGATCAGGCGCAGTTCTTCATAGTCCAACTAATTTTGGCAAGAGAGAGAATAAGAGTTCCGTACGTGCGAATCAGTTAAAGCTATTCCAAAATATGTTCTTGGGTTAATTAGTCACAAAACAAAATTTGTGGCCTGATATACAAACGCCTCTACCCTCTAGTTAGTTAATCTATACTCAATATGGAAGCTTTTTGTGTGTTTTAAAGCCACAAAGTTTACATCTTTGGTGTGTTTCAATAGCAAATTGTATAGATTTAAAAGATCGACGATGCCTAATTTGTGCCAGTTGGTCTTTGCTTTTCTCTTGACTTGAGTTGACTTGAGAAGTACAAGAGAGTGAGGTTGTTGGAGCTGGCATATTCCTGAAAAGTACAATTATTTTGTGTAAGGCAATGCCAAAGATGTGGTGTGTTACTCGAACGGAGCTTTAACCTCGACCAGCTTGGGGACTGGGCTCTAAGCAAGGGTTGAGTTAGGAAATATGATTAATTATTTTAAATTATATGATATTGTTTATTTTGTATAAAAATGTGTTTTTAAACTATTTATTATCTTGAAAAAAAAAAAGAGTGATGAGAAAAAAAGAGGGTGTTAATAGAATCATTTTTTTTATACAGAAAATTAATATGTTAGGGCAATAGTAGAAATAAAAAGAAAAGGTATGTTGTAAATAAAAATAATACTGTATATATAGGCTCTTTTCATAATGTATTTTACTTTTTAAGTGTGTTTGTTCGTAGATAATGAAAATGGAAGAATAAGAATGAGAAAATGAATAGGAATAGAATTGAAAAAAAAATTAATATAAATAAAAAAATTATAAATTTTTTTCAATCTTGCATTAGAATGTTCTTTCTTTCTATTTTCTTCAAAAAAAAAAAATTATTCTATTAAAATAGTGAAAAAAATATTCTATTGAAATGACATTCTAATACTTCAAAATGTAATAAAACAAAATAATAGAATAAAAATTCATTCATTTCTATTATATTCAACTACCACCAACACAACATCACTTATGGAACAATATTAAATTATATTGACATTAATTTTTCGCCAATTGGACAAATAGTTATTCAATTAATATGGTTGGTCTTTTTAATTTAATTAATGATTAATTCTAAATTGTATTTTTTTAAATATATATATATATCATTTTCGGGGCCATGCCTACTAAAGCACTAATCAAGTTCAAGAACTATATTATAAATTGGTGATAACAATTATATAAAAAATTATTACAAACTTATTAGTTCAAAATTAATTACTGTTATTTTTAATATAATTTTTTAGACAGGATTTTTAATATCATTTACTTGATAGTGAAAAATATGTACAATAACTACTTTGCCATTATTTAAGACTAGTCATTGCAATAAATAAGCCTTGATTGTTATTATTGTAAGAATTGTACTAAATCATATTCCAACTACATTGTAAATTTTACGAATTTTTTTTTGTTGCAAAATTTTGTGGATTTTTAGTTAAAATCAACAATGTTGTATTATATTTCGTGAAATACTATAGGCCACTTCGGTACAATTTTTTAAATGTTTGAAGCTGTTTTTTGAAAAAGTTGTGTAATAAAGATGTTTGGTAAATAATCAAAAATGCCAACTCAACTTTTAGCATTTTGCAAAAAATCAAGTAAATGTGTTTTTTTTTTATCTAAATATATTTGCTTATTTATTGTATATTATACCAAATTAAAATATTTAAAATAGATTAATATGATAATAACATAAATAATAGGTAAATCATAAAAAAAATTTAATTTTTCTAAAAATAATTTTATATTTATTAGATTTTTTAAATATTATTTATTTTGGTGATTTTATATTAACAATTTACATTCATATAATTTTTTAAAAATGTTTAATATAGGGTTTATTAGACATTATAATATTATTTTGCATTTCATAGTATTTTTAAATTATAATTTATCAAACATATATTAATTTTAGGAAAAAAAAAGAATTAATTAAAAGCATTGAAAGTGAGAGTTTTACATAACATAAAGTTTACATATTTGTTATTATATCATGATTTATAATTAGAATTTTAGCTACACCAACTAGTAGTTATAATATATATAATTATATGTGTATATTATATAATATAATATTTTTGTTGATGATGATTTTATTAGTGTGTTATCAAATATATTTTTTAATTTTAATATATTTAAATAGATACAATATTTATATTGAAATCTATTTAGTATGTGTGAATTTATTTTAACAAAATAAATATGATATCTATTTTTGGTCTTTTAATATTTAACAACATTTTAATCATATAGTGTACCGAACATTCTAATACAATTTTTCCAACTCATAGTACTTTAAATTCTAAAATTATCAAACACTTAGCAATTTTTCCACATAGCACAACTACAACTCATTTTCTCCATCCCCATAGCCTAGCTACAACTTGTTTTCCTACTAATGAACCCAAAACGGATATGTTTCAAATATGTAAATCGCAAGTGCATGAATCATATATATAGTATAAAGTTCATGTAAGCAAGGAGGTCAAACTCAAATGAGTTGTTTAAGATAAAAAAATAAACTACTTTAAACCAAAATTAAATAAATTCTAACCTAGCTCCAAAGATTGATAAGATTTAATGTCATGATCATAAAATACAAGATTTAAAATAAAGTTGTTTAAAAGAAGAAATATAAACCAATTATGATTTGTAAATAAGTTCTAAAGGAAAGATTATTAAGATACTAGAATCCAAAAAATGTAAGTTTAATTATATTTATTAGTATATTGATTCCCAAGTTTTAGTGATAGTTAAAATAAGTCAAGCTATCATTTTTCAAATAGATTTAAAATTTTAAGCACAAATTATTTCTAAAAAGATAGGTTTTTCTTCACTTTTCAAAAAAATATAATTTCAAAGTATTTCATGTGAATCAACCTAACGAAACAAAAAAAACAAATAATATCATTTATAAGGCAAAACATAATATTTTTGTTCTAAGCATTGAATGTGTACAATTTAATTACACATATTTCACAAAGAATATTATGTTTTGCAAAATGAAGAACAAAGTGTAATATTATATCACAATAAAAAATACAAGATATTAAAAATGAAAGACATATATGAAGAAGAAAAATCCATAAACTTTGTTCATTACAAGGGAAATCAACATACAATATAAATATCATCTAGTTACAAGTTGCTTCATCACGATCTTAATAATCTTATGAAAAAGATTATAAGCACATAACTATAATTGAAAATATATTGCAAAATAAATACATACTTGGCACAAAACGGTCTTCCAAAAGGAAGAAAGAAAGTGTAGAAAAGATGATGGTAACAAAAAATTAAGCACTCAAAAGTGGTCTTGAATTTACATATTTATAGTTAAAATTAGAGTATTAAAATAATCCATTTCAATTAACTAAATCGATTAAATTAATTAAATAAATAATAATATGGCATAGATAGAGGTAAATTTTTGGGTGATGAATTTTGTAGTAAAATGTATAGAAAAATTAGGTAAAAAAGACATTTGTGAGCATGGGGACAAAGAGACCATTTGTGGGCTCAAGAGAAAGGATGACAAGCTGGGCTGGCTGCAGAGAGTAGAGGGAAAAGTTGAGAACTACCTACTTTTAGGAGTAGTTAACTAAAATTAGACACTAAATATATTTAGTTGAACTTTACCCATTATTATCACGAGACTTCCCAAATTACCCTTATTTGAGCACATGGTTCTAAGTTGTTGTAATGTGTATTATATGTGTCACATTATAGTTAAATTGGAAATGCATTCTAATTATATTGTGTTTAAGGAGAAAAAAACACATGTAATTGAAGGGGTATAATGGGTACATTAATTGAAAATTTGGGTACTAAAATAAGAGTTAAAAATAGTGGGTAAAAATTAAAGTGGATCATTTAAAATGGGTCCAGGGTCTAATTTCCATGAAAGTAAGCGGTGGGCTGGTGGAGAAAAGACCGGATGCAAGGGGCTGGTTGGGCAGGGAAGCAGCCGTGGGTCTTGGGCAAGGTTGGGCAGCTTTGGGCTTGGCTTTTCAGAAATGCCACTTTTTTTTATTTCTTTTTCAGCTCTCAACTTTCTTGCTCTTTAAGCACAAAAATGCACCAAATTTCATACAAAATAAACATAAATTAAATCTTAATAAAATATTTCAATTATAAAATAAATCATATTAATTATAACTTAATTTAATTTAACATTTAAGTTCAATAAAAGTGCATTTTTTTTACTTCTAACTTAATAACACTAATTTTAAATAATTAAACTACAACATTTTACAATAAAAATATTTGTAAAAATATATAAAAATCTAAAAAATTACAATAAGACTAATAAATTCAAAAATTACTTAAAACTTAATAAATTACTTAAAAACTCAAAAACTAAGCAACAATTAGCATAAAAAATGTGGTAAAATAATTATATTTTGTGGAGTTATCACTTACACGACAGTTGTACCAAAGTGCTACGTATATATAAGTTTATATTATTTTCATTTTAATGTATATTTTAGGGTAAATACTCATTTGGTACCCTATGTTTTTATCGAAATACACAATTGGTACCCTATATTTATAATAATGGCTATTTGATACCCTCTATTTGCAATTCGTTTCAGTTTGGTACCCTCAACAGAAATCTAGTCAACCCAAATTTTAAATATGACCATATTGCCCCTCATTTTAATGATTTATTTGGTTTTCTTATGTTTTTGTTATTTTAAAATGATTTAAATATATATATTTTGAATTAATAAAACAAAAACAAAAAAAAAAAGTTTTATAAATTAATCAATTAAAAGTAAACAAAAATAAAAAATAAAATCTAACCACTAAACTTAAAACCAAAAATTTAAATCAACATCCTAAATTTAAAAGCCAAAATTAAAACTGAATTTAAACAAAATAGATCAATTACAACTTAAAAAACTTATTAGGTTTTTAGTTTACTTTAATTAATTTCAAAATATTGGTTTTAGATTTTTCTAAAAAAAATTATTTGGAATTAAATTTTTTATGTTTATTTAATTAATTAAAATAGTTTTATTAAATGTTTTTATTTTAGAATTAATAATTTATATTGTTTTTTAATAAGTCATTTAAAAAGAGGGGCAAAATAGTCATATTTGAAATTTGGGTTGACTAGATTCTAGTAGAGGGTACCAAACTAGTACAAATTGCAAATAGATGATACCGAATGATCAATATTATAAATATATGGTGTTGACTGCTCTTTTCGCCATCAAATTTAAAACGAGAGATAAAAGAAATAAATATCAGGAACACAAGGATTTTTACGCGGTTCAGGTTATAAAAGAACCCTAGTTCATGAGTCTTTGGTATTAAGAGAATTAGAAGCTTTTTATGGCTAATTCCAATAGTGTATTCTTAGACAACATTTAGATTGTCCTGAGTACAATTTGTTTTCTCTCTAAAAAATCGAACCATTTACAATGAAACTCCAAGCCCTATTTATAGAGGCTGAGGGTCATTAATACTAATCATCAGTAATTAATACACATTCTTCCCATTATTTGGGGGATTAATACCAATTCAATGCATTGAGCCGCATTGAATAGAGACTACGACCTAAGTGGGATTCACGAGGCTCACTGTAGAAAAGTACCTACTTTATGGGGAACATGCCCCCAGGCACTGTCAGGGCGTGCTGCAAGTACCTCCATGTTAGACAGCGTAGTGGGAGTGCAAATTGTCGAGTCGTACACTCGACAACACTGTGGAGGGATCACCAAAAATGTTGTTAGACAATCCTCTGGCGTTGCAAACCCGCAACGGCTGACACGTGACGCCTATCTTAGGTCTGAGGACCATAACCTCAGACTTAGGGGACAATTGAGGAAGAACTACTCGTAGTTGTTTCACCTGGAGAACCTCTCGCTTTGAGGACCATCTTCGGAGCGTAATCTAACTCTACGACACCCACGACCTACTAACTGTCGAAGATAAAGCCTCACCTAGGAGGATCCTTGCCCCGAGTAGAGGCATCGGGGAGTAGAAAACCCCGAAGATGTCTACGAGTGTCCAAGCCAGTCGCTGCGAGTTGCCACGTGTCGGAGGTGAAAATACGGACAACATAGGATATAAAATGTGTATTTCAACAAAGCACAGGATATCAAATGAATATTTACCCAATATTTCAAGCTAGTTATATTTAAATTAAAAAATATATACAAATATTTTAAACTATATTAATCTTATTTATTTATTTTATTTTTTTTCTCAGATTTCTTTGGTAAAAAATGGTATAAATCAGTATTCTTTTAATTATATATATCTTCTATATAATAAGTGTGTAGATAAATAAAATTCTTGGTTTTAACGATTTGTATTTTTTTAATGTTAACTTTCACGAAATATTCTTATATTTAACAGAATATTCTCAGTAGTTTGTAAACATCACTTAAACTTAAATAAAATAAAATAAATAATTAAAAAAATTAAAATAGAATATTTTTGAGATATTTTATAATGATAATTATTTAAAAATAATAAATAATTAAACAAATTAAAATATGATATTTTTGAGATATTTTACAATGATAATTATTTAAAAATAATAAAATCATACATTTCATAACTTAAATAAAATTTAATTAAACTTAAACTCACTTATTAGAATAATATTATATTAAACATATAATATAGTTTACTATCAATTAGCAAATTACTTTTTTTTTTAAAACTAGCAAGAAACTTAAATTTAAAATCCACGTATAATATTTAATATTACATTAAAATATAGTATATAATCTTTTGTTGTCACTCCCAAATTTAAAAATTAGAACAAACATAAACTTAAATAAAAAATTATTTAATTAAAATATGATATTTATTTGACATGAATATAAATTTAATAAAACTAAGGAGAAATGGCATGTGAATTAACAAATTTGTCTAATTTTACCTTCTATTTGTTTTTCTTTTTTATTGGGTTTATACATTTTTAGACCATGTGTTTGGCCTCATTACCTATTTAGACTTTGTATTTTGACAAATTACTTTTTAGACCCTGTGTTTTGTAAAATGGTTTAAATAGGCCTTTAAACCTGATTTTGATAAACAAAAAATTAAATATAACAACACAGTTCTTAGGCAGAATGACTGTATTTTTGTTCTTAGTTTTTAGTTTGATGAATTATTTGTGATTTTAGTTCAAAAAACTTTGATCAAAATCGAGTTTAGGGGTCTATTTAAACTATTTTAGAAAACACAAGGTTCAAAAAATAATTTGTCAAAACACAGGATCTAAATAGATAATGAGACAAAATAAACATCTAAAAAGTTATAAACCTATTTTATTTTACCTTAAATTGTCTATCACATCATTTTATTTTATTCATTTATTCAGTTTTTTTTTTTTTTGAAATACATTTTATTCTACTGATATGGATGAAGTGAAGTTTTCCCAATAAACCTCAAAGCCAAACCCCAAAACCCCTAAAGTCCCAAAGAAGAGCAATGTCGTTCTCTCAACTCCTTCAGCGCGCCTTCTCAACCACGACCCAGGCGAGTTGCGCCGCCGCCGCCACCAACAACTCCCTCTTCACTGTCGTCTACAAGGAACGCAACCTCAAACGCCTCGTTGAGAAGTTCAAGAAGTCCTCCGAAGCTTACCGTTTCCGTACCAAATCTGGGATTTATGAAGACACGGTTCGCCGCCTTGCCTCCGCTAAACGATTCAAATGGATCGAAGAGATTCTAGAAGACCAGAAGAAGTACAGCGATATCTCCAAAGAAGGCTTTGCGGTCCGACTCATTTCTCTATATGGGAAATCGGGCATGTTCGACAATGCCCAGAAGGTGTTCGATGAAATGCCTGAAAGGAACTGCGAGCGTACGCTGTTGTCGTTCAATGCCCTTTTGGCGGCTTGTGTAAACTCCAGGAAGTTCGATAGGGTTGATGGAGTTTTCAGAGACCTTCCCGCGAAGTTGGCTATTGAACCAGATTTGGTATCCTATAACACCGTGATCAAGGCGTTCTGCGGGATGGATTCCTTGGATTCTGCTGTTTCTGTCCTTGATGAAATGGAGAAGAAGGGTCTGAAGCCGGATGTGATTTCGTTTAATACACTTTTGAATGCATTTTATGGGAAAGGTCGGGTTGCTGAAGGTGAAAGGATATGGGATCTAATGGAGAAGAATTATGTCTCTCCTGACATCAGGAGCTACAATGCCAAGTTGCTCGGATTGTTTCGGGACAAGAAAACGAAAGAAGTTATTGACTTGATCGGGGAAATGAGGGCTAAGGGAATTGAACCGGATGTGTTTAGCTTCAATCTGGTGATTGAAAGTTTTGTCAAGAGTGAGAACTTGGAGGAAGCTAAGCAGTGGTACAATGAAATGAAAAAGAGTGAGTGTGTGCCAAATAAAACGACTTTCGAAAAACTCATTCCCTTCCTTCGGAAGCAGGGCGATTTGGACTTTGCTTTTGAGCTGTGCGAGGAAGTTTTTAAAAGGCGATTCCTTCTAGATGTGGCATTATTGCAGCGTGTGGTGGACGAACTGGCAAACACGTCCAAGATTGAGGAAGCAAAGAAACTAGTGGAGCTTGGAAAGACCAACGATTACCGCCGCTATCGCCCGAAGTTGCCTTCAGAATCAGAGGCCCCTTCAGACAAGTAGTACCTGCCTTTACTTTTATTATATTGCTTTGCTTGTTAATTGTTTCTGGTTTTACAAGAAAATTTTGAAGAAACAAACGACTTTCTTTTCCTTGTTAAGTTGGAAGTTTAAATTATTTCTTAGTTCTTGCCTCAAACTAGACCTCTAGCCCACTAGACAAGTCAAGTAGTACACTGCAGTTGTCAATTTTGGTTGGCCACCCCTGAATAAATTTTAGAAAATTGTACGCTACTTTGTGTTGCTGATAATATCTGTACTAGATTTCTTGTTGGCATCCAACCGAGTTCTCTGCTTGTGTATTATAAGTAACATCAGTTAACTCTTTTTATGGTGTCACTGGTTTGAGCCCTGAGGTTTTCTGCGTCTCAGTAACATTGTGGAAGAAACCTCAGTAACCAGAATCTTTTAATGTCCCTTTATAGTAGGACAAATTCTGGCATCTCCTTTGGGCTTTAGTAGTGAAGTCGTGTACTTGTGAGTTGGACATTTCATTTCACCGTTGCCTTGCCTTGACTGCAGGGTTGGGCTGCATTAGCTTGGCTAACTTGTGAGTTGTCTCAGCATTTTCTTTTGTTCATGAATTCAAATTCAACTTTGCAACTCATTTAGTAGAGTTGATTCACGATTCGTATGGTTGTTTGTTAAAAGAAATATTAACAAATTTTCTGCACTAGTTAGGAAAACCGCAATTATTCTATAGAGTTCATTAGGATTTTTCATTCAAATTATTGTTACGGAGGGAGCAAAAAATAGTGTGACACCACTCAACTTAGACAGTAAAACTCTGAGATAATTCTTGTTCGAGTGCAGGAACTCTTAATCTGAGACTCACCATTTGATTTCCACTTGGCCAATTCAGATGGCAAAAGATGTCACAATTTTCTTGACCTATCGGGTTGAAGTCCATGGTAGAGCTTTTCCATCTCGAAGACTTTTATTTTAAAATGCAAAATTAAACTGAAATCTACTCTTTTTTTTTGCCCCTTACCCTGTCTTGGCACTTACCATATTGATTTTGTTTTCTAGTGAAGTTGATTTTTGTTTTCTAGTGTAAAAAAAATAAGGAAAAAAATATAAATAAAAACTCCTATTGATTCACAAAGCAGGCTTCACTAAATTTTGTTTTTATTAGTGAACTACAGTCACTTATGTAACACTATGTTTGGTATAGGATGGAGGGATGGTGGAGAATATAAGAGAGAGGAAAAGATGAGAGTAATAATGATCATTTTAAGTCCTTTGGTAGAAAGGATGGAGTAATAAAGATAAATGATTATTTATTTATGAAATTATTATTCTTATAATTATTTTTTAAAATGTATTTTAAGAGGTATATTTGTAATTTCCAATAAATGAAAATGGAGAGTATGAACCCTTCCATTAATGGAAAGATTCTAAATGGGAGGTTTGAGAGAATTTGCTAAAACCTAAAAAAATGAGAAAAAAAATCTACGTAAAACACAATTCTATATTTATATGTGGTAAAACCTAAAAAATGAAAGAAAAAAAAAATCATTCTTCTTAAAACACAATTCTATATTTTATATGTGGTAAAAAACAAGTACACATTTACGAAATTAAAGTGAAAAGGACAGTTTATTAAAAATGGAATGAAAAAAATTCGTGGGTCAATGGGTGGGTGATCACTCATCAAGGACTATAATGGCGTAAAAGCCCAAAGAAGGCTTAGGGTTGGTGTTTTTGAAAACTGTATCCTAATCAAAATTTTAATATTGTGTTATAATTTAGAAAACGAGAAAAACTTGTTTTCTCAGTTTTATAAAATTATTTTCCAAAATCCCACATATTTTAGTTTCTGTTATATTTTCAAATTTAATACCAATCACAGATTTAATTTTTTAAAACTCAAAAATAGACATTGAACTAATCACATTTTCAAAAATATGTTTTTAGTCACTAAATTCAGATTTTCATTTCAAAAATACAGTTTTCCAAACGCGAACCAATCAGACCGTTAGGTTAAGCTGACCTGACCCACAACATAGCATTAAGGGAAGGAATTGTAGTTTATAAGATCAATCAGCCAGGCAGCGTCTGCCTGCAAACAAAGATAAATAAAATGTCTTCTCTATTTCGTCGTGTGCGAGTTATCTTTATGAGAGTCCCTTCAAAACCCAGCGCCAACTTCTGCACCACTGAAGCCATTGCTAATAAACGCTTGGTAAGAAACACTTCCGCTTCCACCACTGAAACCCAACTCCAGAAATTGGTCGACGAGTTCAAGAAGTCCTCCAAGTCTCCCCGCTTTCGACACAATCAAAGCATTTACAAGCGCACGGTGGCCCGTCTTGCCGGTGCCAAGAAGTTCTCTATGATCGAAGATATCCTAGAGGACCAGAAACAGTACTACAACATCACCAGTCAAGGCTTCGCAATGCGCCTCATTAGCTTGTACGGTCAATCCGGCATGTTTGATCACGCACAAAAGGTGTTCGATGAATTGCCTGACCTGAACTGTCCTCGCACTGTGAGTTCGTTTAATGCCCTTTTAAAGGCTGGTGTTGCATCCAAGAAATATGACAAAGTTGTCGAGATTTTTAAGGAGTTCCCTTCGCGTGTTTCGATAGAACCAGACTTGGTGTCGTATAACATTGTTATTAAAGCATTGTGCGAGATGGGTTCTTTGGATGATGCTCTTTCAATGTTTCATGAGCTAGAGAGCATTGGCAAAGAGCCTGATCTGGTCACTTACAATACAGTTCTCAATGTACTGTATAGGAATGGTCAGTTTTCGGAGGGAGACAAGATTTGGGCAATGATGGAGAGCAAGAATGTTGTTCCTGATGTTAGAAGTTATAACACAAAGCTGCGAGGAATGGTGCAGGATGGCAGGGTATCTGAAGCCGTTGAGTTAATTAATGAAATGAAAAGTAAGGATATTACTCTTGATGTGTTTAGTTATAATGCTCTAATTAAAGGTTTTTGTGATGGTAAGAACTTCGAGGAGGCAAAAGAATGGTATGGTCAACTTCAGAAAAAAGACTGTAATCCAGACTTGGTGACTTACCAGATGCTTATTCCATTGTTTTTTGAGGCAGATGACCTCGATATGGCTTTTGAGCTTTGCTCAGAGGCAATTAATCGTGAAATGCGTTTAAAGAAGGAGATGTTTACACAAGTGGTTAATGGATTGGTCAAGCAGGACAAGGATGAAAAAGCGTGTAAGCTTGTGGAATTGATAAACTCTACCAAGTACTTAAAATATAAACTGGAGTTGCCAGTGGTCGACTAGCAACTTAGCTGCATCTTTTTTTATAATGTTTTTGGGAGTTACCAGTTTTTTTTTAGCTGATATTGAACCTCTAGTTATTTTCTTTTTATATCTTTCTTATCATCTTGCTATATATTTTGAATCTTATGATTAAGTATGACTGACTTCATTTTGAGAACTGTTGCTTTGCGAAACCTGAGTCTAGTGATATTCCATTATGATTTATGTGATTCATTAATGGTAAATATTCGTAGGATACCATGAGCTCTGTTTACTTCTCCTCCGGCTGCTTTTCAAATCTACTTTAGTTTAATAGTAAACAAATATGTGTTTATTCAGCTCAAAGTACTTGCGAGTGATTTTCTTTTTCAACTCCAGTGATATATTCTTTACACTCTTTGCAGTGATTTCAGAGGACTAGAAGATCTATTTGCCATAGGAGGATAATTTTAAACTGGTAGTTTATGAAATATTTTTGAGCTTATAATGTTAATAAAAATGACTTGAAAAATAGTAAAAAAAACACCGTTAAATCAACATGGTCAAAATCATAGCCATTACAAATCAGCATATTCTGAATATAAAATTTGAGAACACAACATATTGTAGACTACAATATTAGCTGTTTGAACATGGCCCAATGGGTGACATTCCCACCCTAGTCCATATCCGTATGTACATATGTTCGACTGATCCTTAGATATTAGGGTTTTTTTTTTGGGAAATTTGCACATATACCCCCAAGTTAATAAAAAAAGTCTAAATGAAATTAATTACAAATATATGGCACTCAAATGATACCAACTAATAAATAATCTATTGGTAAATATGACACCCAAGCCCATTCAGTAACACTTGCAATTTTTCTTCATAATAAATTATTAATGTTTTTAGAAACTAATAATATAATTATTAATTATTAGTATTATAAAGACTGATCTAATAATTTGAAAACTATTTATTTAATAATATTATAATATGGACAAATCTATCACCATAAATTAGTTTGTTGGTTTGGTTTTTTTTTAACAAAATTAATCAGAACAAAAAAAAAATTAGCAAAATAAAATGTTACTCGTGAAAACCAATCTAAATAAATATTAGTTTTTTTTACAAATAAATAAATATAGATTTTAATACTTAAAATTTGGTCATCATTAATTTACTAATTTGAAAATTCATTATCAAGGCAACAAATTTTTTTATTTTGTTAACATGTTTGTAACAATAATTTACATAATTAATTTTATAAGTAAAATATTCAATTTTTGTAACTAAAAAATTTACAAAATTCTTAGATGTTAGAACAACTAACATTAATATTATAACAAGTAGTAACAATACTATTACAATTAATAATAAAATTGTTACATGCAATAACTAAAGCTCATTAAAAAGTATAAATATGTTACAAGATTGTAACAAGTAGTAACAAAACTATTACAATAAATAAATAATTTTTTTACAAATTTGTAAACAATAATTACAGATTAATTCATAACAAAAAAAAGTCTATTTTTGTAACAAAAGTTTACAAAACTAATTCACAAATAAAATTATATTTTTCAACTAATAGTTGCATAAATAATTTATATATTTACTTAACATAATTGTAATAATTTTTTTTTAGTTTATAATTTTAATAGTTATTTATTCTCCCAATATTATTCGTAACACAACGTTACTAATTTGTAATATCTTGTTATTATTTCAATAATTACCCATCTTTTAATGTTATTTAAAAAGATTAATTTTAGGAAAATTCACAAAAATACAATAACATTTTAAAAAAATATGAAAAATATGGTAGATTATAAAAATACGAAATTTTTATGAAAAACACGGAATGATAAAAGTGTAAATACGGAGTAGCAGCGAAATACAACTTTTTTTGTTAATAGCTGTTACAAATCGTAAACATGTGTTACAGATGCGTAAACCAGTTACATAATTTTTTTTTTTTGCAAACAACATTTACAAATATATAACTAAGTTTTACAGATTTGTAACACAAGTTTTACATTTTTGTAGTCAGCATTTATTGAATAATTCGTTGCTAATTTTTTTTTATTTTTGTAACAATGGTTTACATAACTAATTTTATAACTAAAAAAATTATATTTGTGACTAATATTTTTAAAAAGTAAGTTGTGAATTTAGTTAACATATTTGTAACAAAAATATATAAAACTAAGTTTGTAACTAAAGGAATTTTATAATTAGTATATACAAAAATATTAAATTGCATTAAACAAGTAACATATATATATTTTTTTTAAAATTGTAACAACTAATAAAGAAATAGATTATATTAATTAAATATATAATATTTTATGTGAACATAAATATTTATTTAATTTAATAATTATATTTATTTTAAATATTTATAAGTAAAATAAATTTATTTGTAATTATTATTATTATTATCATACCAAAATTATTTATGAACTAATTACTGAAGAGAAAAAAACAAAAAGAAATTTAAAGTATTGAGACTTTTTTTTAAATATATAATATAAAAATTGTAATATTTGTATTATAGAAATTAATATAATTAAAATAGTTTAAAATATAAGATCAAAATTGTATTGATTTAATAAAAAATATTAAAGTAATTTGACATATAATATTTGAAATAAAAGTTAATTCGACAAAAAAAAAAAATGTTGATTCAAAATTACATATCAATAGAATACGGGTAACATACGTAATAACTTTGTAATTTTTTTTAATTGTTGCATTAAACGAATTTATTTTTAAATTACTGTGTAACATGTAATTTTCCTTTTTTTTATATACATATAACATAAGTGTAGAAATTACTATAATAATACCACTTACATTATTTAAAAGATATTATATAATATATAACATGATACCATATATAATATTATAATATAATGTAACTTATAATATTATATAATACCACTTATAATATATAATATTATATTATAATGTAACTTTTCATGACATGACACCATTCTAAAATTATTTGAATAAAGACATAAAATATTTAATTTTGCTAAAAAATTATGATTGTGTTTGGTAAAAGTTTTAAACATAAAAATAGAAATATTGTTTTTATTTTTATTTTCAAAAAATAAAAATATGTTAGATAATTATTTTTGTTTTTTATTTTTGAAAATAAAAAATAAAAATGTTTTTGATAATTTTTATTTTTATATTTTGTTTAACAATGTAAAATGAGAAAGTGATTTGAAAAAAAAAGAAAAAAAATTGAAAACGGTTTAAAAAAATTTTAAAATTAAAATTTTTTTATTTTCAAAATTTAATAAATATTATTTAAAATTTAAAAAAATAATAAATAAAAATAAAAGTTGCCAAATACTATAAATACTATAATCTGTCAATTTATCTGTCTAGGTACATATTGACACATCATTTAAACCTTTTATTCATATCGTCAATTTATTTAATACTTAAAAATAAAACACAGGACATTAAAGCCTTTAATTCTCTTATTTTAAACAAAAAAAATAAAATAAAAGGAAAGTTATGTAACTTTCCATCTTCTACATCCTTACTTTGCACCAAATATTTTAACTTTGAAGACCTGCTATCATAATATTGTACTCCCATGGCATTTTTTTATTTATTTTTATTTTAACCGATTGATAGGACCATTCTGGTCATCACAAAATACAGGAGGGAGAGAATGGATATTCAACTCGCCTGAAACATTGTCAAGCAAATCCCACTTAGCTAATTTATTATACTTTCACCATCAAAATTTAGGTAACCATTTGGTACTTTATGTTTTTGTAAAATATCATGTTGATACCCTTTATTTTCAATAATACTTATATAGTACTCTATATTTTAAAATCGTACATATTTAGTACCCTAAACTAAAATTTAATTAATAAATTTTTACCAATTTAATCAAACTGCTAATAATTATGTAAGTTTCAAATTTAAATTTAATTACATATAACTGATGACAGTTTGATCATATTGACAAAATTTTATTTATCAAATCTGAGTCTAGGATATCAAATATGTATAATTTTAAAATACAAGTACTATATAAACATTGTTGAAAACAGAAAGTACCAAAATAATACTTTACAAAAACGTAAGATACCAAATTCCCTTAAAAATAACCACAGAAATTGAAACTTTATTCTTACAAACATCAAACCATACTATCTTTTAAAGAACTTATAAATCTGAAAGGTGTAATATACATGTATCTTTTACATTTGTCGTTTCACACTTTTATATATGCTATCCGAACCGATGACTATTCTAAAAAAAACAAAGTTTGTTATTTTTTTTTCACAATCCTACCACTATTGCCATCGAGTTACTGATACAGAAAACCGTGACATTACATTTTATTGTTAATTATTTTTTTCTTTTTCCTTTTGAGATTAACCAAAACGAGCCAATGTGTTAACTTCTTCCTGTTTAGTTGGCCAGTGATAAGGGATATTTCCAAGTCTCCTAGATAGGCTTAAAAATGTGTGTCATCTGACTATGTAATTTGGCAGCCCATTACTTAGCCAAGCTTGCCTTTGATGCTAAGGTTTCACAATCTTGAATTTCTACTGTCCTTTTCACAGTATTGTACTTAATGTCCTCTTTAAATAAAGAGGAAATTGCATTTTATATGAAATTTTTTAATATAGTTTGTAAAAATATAGTTTTTTTCAAGAAAAGTTAATCTATGATTTTTTTTAATAATTTTTATTTTTATGAGTTTAATTTTCCATATTTTTGTATAAAATTTTGTTTATGCCATAATTTTTCTCTTAATGAAGTTTTTTTTGAGTAATAGTCAAGTTTTATTAATTTGGAAGGGTATGTTTATAATTTGATTATTTTTTTTAGCTTATTTAATTTTATATAACTATTTTTATATTAAATTTTTCTTTGGTTTTTTTTACAGATTTTGTATATTTTTTTTAATATGAATTATGTTTATTATTATTATTTTTTTTATTATAAACATTTTTTTAGATTGTATGTTTTTTTTTTCAAAGTCGAGGCAAGATAACCAGTTACTTGATTGATTTTTTACAGCTATGTAAAAAAAATCCTAGAGCTAGGTTAAATAACATGTATCATAATGGGTAACGAATTGATTGTTTGATTTTTCACATTTATGTAAAAAAGAGTCCTAGAGCTATGTTAAATAACATGTATCAGGAGGGGTAACCAGTTACCCTAAGAGGAGTTACCTTCTGCCATAAGAGGGGTAACCGGTTACCATAATAAGAGTGGTGACAGGTCATTCATATTAGAAATGAAAAGAAACATCAAATTTGAAGGAAAAAGAGGAAGAACACTTCATTAAAAAAGGAAGAAGAAGTAAGTATGATTTTAGTAACATAGGTAACCAGTTACCATAAAGAACCCAGAAATATACACACAAAGAACGTCAAGGTAACCAGTTACCACAGATCTGAATAAAGAAAAAAAACAGATCTGACCACAAACCACCCTCCTCCCTCGCCTCCAAACACCACCATAATCCCCTATACCCTGCGCGCAGAACATCGTCGCAACCCCAGCCATCCCCATCGTTTTGTGTAGCTCTGAGCACCACAGAATGCACTCAGCCCATGCACCACCCTTCTCCATCGCCTCCGACCACCACCTACACATCCCTTGCCTCAGCCTAGCTCTGTTGTTTTGGATTTGGGGGCTCACGAATGGAATCGCGCAGAGATGCGCGGATTGGGGTTGGGTTCGTCGATGGTGCGATTGGGTTTCACGGAGATGCGCGCCTAAGGTGAATCATAGGTGGTGAGGGTGGGTGCCGGAGATGGGGAGGCAGGCGAGTGGAAAACAAGTGAGGTGGTGGCTAGGGCAAAACCAAAGAGAAGAAATATGGGAGAGATAGGGTACCGTGTGTCACGGGCTGACATTTTGACAGTGGAAATGCCTGTGCGGCACATTGACTCCTTTGAGCCAAGGTCAACCTTCCAACCATTCAAATAACAATGGACACATTTTTTGTGCGACCGTGTGTCTCTTCACACTCCCGTCTCTCGAACAACTCTCGCTGAGTCACGCTCTCAAGCATCTATGAGTGCAACCATGCATCTAGGCTATCTAGCCAAGACACTCACACTGTCCATAGGTTCTTACTATGGCAAGGAAAATCCCAACACCGATATTCACCCAGACATTTGCAAGCCAAGGTAGCATGTGTGGCCAAGAGCCAACACCAACATGACGTGCCAACACCTCTCATCATGCCCCATTCGATACTATCCGATTAGCTCACGTCACAAACCAATGACTCCCATACGTCCATGGTCCAATCCTTGAGGCACCATGCCTTCACGCATGTTAGCAGGCCCTCGAGACTTGTTGCCAACCTAGTAGCACACACTAGACCTCTGTCCTTCTTAAGCATTGCACACTCTTCAATGCCTGTATGCTAGCAAGTCCCACGAATGACTTTCCGTGCTATCTTGTGTCGAGACTCATGGCCATGGCGCACCACAACGTCTCTCGGAGGTTTGGGCCACGTTCCATGCAAGCGGCATCCCGACAAGCCAAGGGAACTGTACCCATAAACCTTTGGCAGCACACTTCGATGCACTACCGGGGCGACTCGGTTATGTCCATGAGTACTCCTACTCATGGAGACATATGAGTCCCCTTGTGGTCCTCATATGCTCGTCCTACTAGTCCTTCCAACTAGTAGTAGCTCACTTGACGCACCTGCGCCAGGGGGTGGTGGAGAGCTGACACCAAGTGCTCCCCTTATAAAGAGCCTTTTGAGCTTTTAGCCTTCTACCAAGAACATATATGATTTTTTCTTGGGAGACATATTTGACTCTCAGCTCGCCAATTCTCCGAATCTCCCAAATCCGATCACACCATTGCGTTCATTGAACCTTCAATATGGAACCTACCAAGTCCCGTCCATTTTCGGGCAATATTGAAGATATTTATGAAAATGCCACTGCCGTATAAACTAGGCATCAACATGCTCACCAGCCTGCACCCTCGCGTGCGCATCTGACCGAACACCATCCTAGCTTGCAACATGCCTTCAAGGCCATCATGTTACACTCTCCCCCACTTCAATTGTCGATGCCCTCATCGACAAACCGCTGGCCAATCTTCCCACTTCGACTCCTAAGCTCACTCCATGCTTCTCCTGAATCTTAAGTCTGCACTAGTCCCTCTACCACTGTAGAACCACCCACTTGGTGATGATCTTCCACATTCACCATTGGACTCGATCAAAGACCCCATGCCACCATTGCTATTCAGAATTCTCCCATGAATTAGTGCATCTCACTTGAATACTCCTTGCATACATGAACTCTTCCGATTCCATCACGATGTCCCTCCAGTCAACCAAGTAGCCTTTGCAACACTGACCCCGAAGCAAACACATCCTCTGATTGAAGCTTCCCCACCAACTGTCCAATGCATACTTCTATTGACAAGGACGAAATTAAGGTGCACCCCTCAGGGTGAGGTTCGCAAACCAATTGTTCCCAACGACACCTACGAAATGTCCTTCAGCTGAAGACATGTCTCTCTTAGACAAGTCCCTATGGACATGTCGTAAGCCAGCTACATGGAAAACTCGACCCTAACACTCTCGTCGTGTGTCAAAATTATGATGCGTCTCTCTCGGACGTGACACTCTTGCCAACTGTAGCCTTTATGCAGTATCTAGTGCATCCTTGCACACAGACTTCGCGAAGTAGTCTCTCAGACTTTTGGCCCTCCGGCCTTACTGCATACCCATGGCTTGATGCAAGATGGCCACTCCTGACCATAAGCATAACTGCTCATTTGCGCTTCTACAATGTGGTCAATGATCTGACATCATTCAAAACTACTACAATGCCCTCTGGCTCGTGCTCATGCTAAATCTCAGTATCGTGCCTCAAGTTCTGCTCCCAAATCAACCTTGCCTAACTCTAGACGGCTTGTTGAATCTTGACCAACTTGATTGCACTCTACCTCACCCTTGAGGTTTGAAGTTTTCCCAATCCGCTATCTCTCTTCGGCATATGTTCTCTGAATCATTCGGCTTATGTTCCCATAAACACGAAACATGTCCCATAACATGCTACAAAACCTGCCCAATCTTGGTCTCAGCCTACACCCATGCATAATGTCTAACTGTAGCTTCACTTGGTCACCAGACTCACTCACATCAGTCATGCATGTCTTCGCACTGTACAGCCCATCTATTGTTGTGTTTCCCCCTAGATTCACACACCAAAATTGAACAAGTACCCTGACCCTTCGAACATATGAATTAGTGGGCTCCCCCACTTCAACTTGGAAGGAACTTCTCTTCTCGAGGGGTACCCCTCAAGGTATAGCTCGCAAGCTAACCGCTTTCTCTCGTGCGGTCCCTCATTCCATTTATCACTTTTGAAGATGATGTTGAATTAATGCCTCGGTCATTCTGACTCTTCACCCCTCGACATCTCTGCGTTGCCTTAATACCTGAGTCCTGCTGACTTTCACCTTAGGCAAACTTTGCACTGATGTTACCTTAGTACCTGAGTCCTGACGACTTTCACCCTAGGTAACTGGCTCTGTCTTTATCTCTGAGTCTCCTTGACTTTACATTTTGAAAAACTAATGATCTTCATGATAACTCATCTCGATGCTTTTATAATGGAACATTGGTGTGCAATTTGGATGTTTGAACCGTGAAGGTCTCTCCTCCACTTCAACTGTTGGCGTCCTCGAAAACTTGCCCACACACAAGAACGTCTGATCGCCCCAACTCTTCATGCACACAACAAATCTAGAAGTGCACCCTGCAGGATGTGACTCTCGAGTCAACTACTTCGTGTAGCAACACTATCGATTCTCTATGCCTGCACTCTCCATATAGCTATCCAACTGATCCATTCTAGCATCTCGCCCCTACGGGAAGCTCTCTTGTAGTACTAAGTTTCCTTGATGCAACCCTTTAGCACTCAAGAAACTTTAGTACTATTCTGACCACTACACGCGGTCTACTCGGCCTTGTTGGCCTTTGATGCATATATTCCACAACTTAGCATCTCCTACAATGCCTTAGTGTTGCTCACACAAGCTAACATCCATGTGAGCCAACACGTCCCACTTCATTGTCTCGGTGCCTCCCATCCGGGCCAGAACAAGATAACATGCAAGCACTTCCAAGTACGACTATCCTCTGACAATCGCAGTCACTGCCTCCTTGGTCTCCATTTGATGCCCCTTGGCATACAAGTAGCAACTGAAGCATTCCATTCTCATATTAATCTGATTCCTCAAAGCTGTCCACTCTTGATCTCTGTTGTGACTACCAAGCATTTGACGACCACAATAATGCTTCCACACTCTTCCATACAAGTTCCCTTTTCAACAACAGCGCTCTTACACTGTCACTCAGGCAAACCTGAACTAGTGAACTAAGCATACAACCTTGACCACTTGATCAAACCTTGTTTTATGTCAACGAGTTCCAACTCTTATGTAGCGCCCCTGTAACGCCCTGGATAGCCAAGGCCGTTACACTGTGTAGTTATAAAGTGCAAGACTTGCTAATCAAGTCATTTAATTAAGAACGTGTTACTGAAACTATAATGGTACTAGGTGTTGACGCCGTTTTTCGTCAACTTGAAATGTAGAGCACGTAAACAGTAAATATTTATGGCCAGAAAATACAATAAAACAGGAGGATTTTTTACGTGGTTCAGCAGTTAACTCTGCCTAGTCCACGAGTCTTTGTTATTAGAACTTAGGAAATTTCTAGAAATTCTTCAAGGATGAATCCTTCAGAGTTTCTCTTAAGATCACAAAATTTCGGTCCTTTAGAAAGGTACAGGACTTCTCTATTTATAGAGGAAGTCTCTTAATACTATCCCACACCTTAAGGGAAGTTATTCTATATATTAATATATTTAATAGCTTTAAAAGCCTGTAACTCCTATATACAAGGAAATGTCCCTTGAAGACCAGGAGGCGTATAACTGAATAATAAATATCCCTTTATTATAGGGTAGTTACAACAATAAATGTAGACTGCGTCTCTTCAAGTGACTCACTAAGATGTTCGAAGTCAACAATCTACATCGTCAGCATCGTGCCGCCCCAGGTCTCTGAGTGACTTTCGAGTTGTAATATATTCTCCGAGATCGCGTGGTTTCGAGCTCATACTTATGTCAGGCTCGGAACTTCTGATCCGAGGCCGCTTGAGAATAGACGTACTCTGATGTCTATTTTTCGAGCTTTTGAGGCTACCCACCTTCGAGGTTGCCACCTGCTTGTAGGCTCGGTGCCTAGGTTACGAACATGTATTCTAGATATTGCGAGCTCACGCCTGACGAATCCAACTTTCGAGATCACAATTCTCAAGGCTCGAAATCTGGGTGTAACATTTTTCCCCCTCAAAAGTATTTGTTCGAATCCTATGAGAAGGAAACTTTTGAACTACTTTTCTCGGGAACCGCATCGTCACACACGTTCGAGTATGGACACGTGCCAGTTGGGTATTGCTCACTCAAGGTGCTCGAGTGCCTTGGAAACCTGCCCACGATCGTTCACCTGCCACCTTTTCGGCACCATCTTGTCATTTGTCCCTAACCGTCAGATTTGATAAGGATCCTGATCAATGGCCCAGATCATTCCTTCTATTGTCATTTCTGGTAGCCTATATATAAGGCTTCAGTCATCTTCTTCCCCTCATTTCTACGTTTACCAGAAGAAAAGAAAAAAGAGAAGAGAAAACCAGAGGCAAGCCCAGAAAGTGTTTGGTGTTACATGTTCTCTCAACCAAAGCACTTCCGAGCTTGTTTCACCAAGCTCGTTTTCTTGACTCCTTGCATGCATGACCCTCACCATTTTTTCTTTCTCGCTAGATGTCACAGAATCTGGAAAGACGGTGGGGGTCGCTGCTTGCCATTCTGTACTCGCCAAAAACTCCGAGCCCAGAATCGCTGTTTGCTCAAAACCAAAGTCTGATTCGTGAATACGATCTCGCGCGCGAACAGGAAGAAACTCGAGCTCACTATCGCCGCCAAATCGTCGAGGTCATAGAAAAGAAGAGAAGAATCCTTCGAGAGGCTCTTTATCCAAAATCTGATTCAGGGCCCAGGTCGATCCCCCTTGATCCTAGGTTAAAAGTGACCATCGCGTACAACCCGGGAGAGCTCCAATTCTCACTGATGGGGGAGCCCTCTACCTCACAGCCGAGGAGGGAGTTCTTCGAGGCCGAGCACTACTGGAGCTCGGTTACCTCGCTAGGTCAGATAAACGATATCTTGGCCTTCCACGGTCTCAGACTGTCAAGCTCCTTAAGGTGTCAAGCCCCTACTTCCAGCGAGCAAAGTTGCTATGCCCCAGGAGATGGAAATCCTGATAACAAGCTGAGGTATGCGGCTTGGAGCCAGGAGCATATGAAGGCAGGAGTGTTACTGCCTTTGAAGTCTTTCTTCAAGGACTTCACGAACTTCGTTGGGTTGGCTCCATTCCAGCTCAACACTAATTCATATAGGGTTCTGTCTGCCCTGAGGTCGATATACCACGAGCTAAAGTGGGAAGGACCGAGGCCAGAGGAGATTCTGTATCTTTTCTGCTTAAAAAGCAATCCCTCCCGAGCTTAGGGAGGAGACGACTTCTACTACCTTTTGAGCTACCCGAAGGAGAAAAAGATGTTTGAGGATCTTCCCAATCATCCTCCTGATTTTAAGAAGGCTTTCTTCTGGACGGATGGCCTGTCTCCGTCATGATGCTATTCGTTCAGATGGATCCGTAAGTACCCCACCTCCTTTATCTCTGTGCTCGAACATTTATCTATAGGCTTATACTTAGTTGAAATGTGTTTTATTTTCCAGCCAACTATCGTTGCCCCACCCCTTCTGCCGAGATGAAGGAGCGCAGGGAGGCCCTGCTCCAACTCCCTTATGGCCGGAGATCCCTCTCATACCTTTTGAACGAGGGTAAACTCCGAGCTTGCGGGCTCTTGGGAAATGGCCAGTCCACCTCGAACTGGTCCAACAAAAAATATGACCACTGGGAGCTTGTGCCCCTGCCAACAGGCATCCTCCCCCCGAGGAGAGAGGTAAAGCCCCCGCCTCCAGTTCGCCGAAGGAGCCCGCAATCAGGGAACGAGGCCAACGATGAAGCCTCGAGCTCGGGCTCAGATGATCAAGGTACAGCCATCCTAAGCTCGAAAATGTGGTCCCCCACCCTGTTAAAGCACAAACCCGATAGGCTAGTTCTGTGCGAAGACGATAGAAACCACTTTTATGTGTGGACTTGGGTAGATGAACGGGTTCATAGGTTCGATAGCTGGCTCAGGCAATACGATACTATGTATAGCCTGAATGAGGTATGGAACGGAATAGCCGTCCAATACGGGACCAATGACTATAGGGACCTTTCGAGGTTGACATCCACATATAGGGAAGGTACTCCCCCCGCCTCTTCTGAAGATGGGAGAATTTCATGGTCTCCGAGCTCAAGCTCGAGGGAGAGTTCCAGTTAGGTCTTTCTCCACTTGTTTTTTTTTAGTTACTTTTTCTCGTCCTCGGTTATCTCTCCAAGGTTATGAGTTCGAAACTATTTTTTATAAGATACTCTAGCCTCGATTCTCGACTTAACTCAAAGTGGGTTTATGTTCCAACTTATCGTCGATTAGTTTTAGCTGGTTTGCTCCAAACCTGTTAAGGTCGTGACTGGTTTGTAATCCATACACTTATATGTTTTTTGATAATTCGGTTGTATCCAAATTACCTTAGCTCGCGCATTTGGTTACATCCAAACACTTGCATGTATTTCGTGTATGTTATTTTATTTTTCAAGCTGATGGTATATATACCAATGATGCCCCCTTAATATCCTATGAGTGTGACCATAGGTTATTAAATTAAGAGAGATTGCAAAAATAAAGAAAAACATAACATTTTGAACGAAATAAATCTTTATTTGATTAATCCAAAAGTAGACAAAACAGTACAGATAAACAAGCATGGTTACAGGCAACATCCTTCCTATACTATTGATAGTAAGGTCTTAGATGTTCGCCATTCCATGCTCGCGGTACCAGGCTCCCATCCAATCTCACTAACTTGTAGACACTGGGCCGGATAACTGACTCTATCTGGTAGGGTCCTTCCCAATTTGGCCTGAGCACGCCAGCTGCTGGATCTCATGTTGCCAAAAATACACGTCGTAGCACCAAATCTCCCACACCGAATTTTCGATCCCGAACCCTCTTGTTGAAGTACCTGGTAGTTGAAGTACCTGGTAGCTCGCTGTTGGTAGGCAGCGTTCCTCAGCTGAGCTTCGTTTCTTTTTTCCTCGATCAGGTCTAATCTTACTTCGAGCTGAGTGCGGTTCGAGCTTTGGTCATAAGTGTGGGTTCGAATTGTAGGAATCTCGACCTCAACATGCAACATAGCTTCGCAACCGTATGCCAGAGAGAACGGGGTATGTCCCGTTGATGTTCGAGCTGTAGTCCTATATCCCCATAGGACTTGGGGAAATTCTTCGGGCCATCGTCCTTTTGCTTCCTCCAACTTTTTCTTTAGCGAACTCTTGAGAGTTTTGTTTACAGCTTCGACCTGGCCATTCGCCTGGGGATGCGCTACTGACGAAAAACTCTTTATTATTCCATTCTTTTAGCAAAAGTTGGTGAACAAGTCTCTATCGAACTGGGTCCCGTTGTCGGATACAATTTTCCTCGGTATCCCATATCAGCATACAATGTTCTTTATCACAAAGTCAAGGACTTTCTTGGAAGTTATCGTTGCTAATGGTTCAGCCTCTGTCCACTTTGTGAAGTAATCTACGGCAACTGCGGCATACTTCACACCGCTCTTGCCAGTTGGGAGAGAGCCTATGAGGTCGATTCCCCATACCGCGAATGGCCACGGGGAAGTCATCATGGTCAGCTTGGATGGTGGAGCTTGGGGAATATTAGCGAACCGCTGGCTTTTATCGCATTTCTTTACGTAGTCGAAAGAATCTGATTTGATGGTAGGCCAGAAATAACCTTGGCGTATGATTTTCTTGGACAAGCTATGCCCCCCGGTATGGTCTCCGCAGAACCCTTCATGAATTTCTTCAATGATCTTCTTGGCCTTGGGTGGAGTCACACACCGAAGTAATGGCATGGAATATCCCCTTCTATACAGCTTTCCGTCCAAAATGGTGTAACGGGGAATCTGATACATTAATTTCTGAGCCTGGTTCCGATCTTTCGGAAGGACGCCGGTCTCGAGATATTCGACTATCGGAGTCATCCAGGTAGGCTCGGAATCAATCATACACTCGTCTTCCTGCTCCGGCTCGTTAATACTAGGCACCGAGAGATGTTCTATTGGCACAAAATTTAGCTCATCATTCTCGGTGGAAGTGGCGAGCCGAGCTAAGGCATCTGCATTTGAGTTTTGCTCTCGGGGAACCTGTTCGATTGCATAAAACTCGAAATGTTCCAACGCAGACTTTGCCTTGTCTAAGTAAGCTGCCATTTTCGTGCCACGAGCCTGGTATTCTCCCAAAATTTGGTTAACCACAAGCTGGGAGTCGCTGTAGCAATGTATTGCTTTAGCTTTGAGCTCTTTGGCTATACGGAGTCCCGCCAGTAAAGCCTCGTATTCAACCTCGTTATTCGATGCGTTGAAGTCGAATCTTAAGGCCGAATGAAATCTGCTTCCTGCGGGAGTAATCAAAATGACCCCTGCTCCTGATCCATTTTCATTAGATGACCCGTCGACGTAAAGTTTCCATAGCTCGTGAGCCGGGGTTATAACTTCGTTGTTGGTCATGCCAGTACATTCCACTATAAAGTCCGCAAGGGCATGTGCCCTAATGGTCGTCCTCGGTGTTGGTTTTTATTGATCAAATCAGAGATTATGCGCAGCGGAACAACAATCAAATTGTCAGATTAATCCCATAAGATTTCTAGATCTACTTCTTCACACTCTCATATATATATATATATTGAATCAAGGACAAGAATAGAAAAATTACCTCAGGTCCTTCCTTGCTGCTATCTTTTCGTATGGCTGAATCCTTGAGATCTCACACCAAGATCTTCTAAAATGTTCTCAGTCACACAAAGAACGAGTGTGGGCTCGCTATTCAAATAATAGGCAATAACTATTTATCAGATGTTCTCAACACATGAGATCTGATAAAGTTTGGACCAAGGTTTTTTGAAGAATAATGACCTTTGTTTTTTTCACTGTTCTCTTTTCTCTGAGAAAATCCTAGATATTTTTCTATCCCTGAAAACTTACGTTTTGTGAAAACTGATATCCAATATATTAAAATATTTGTTATTTTAAACAAATTCAAAATAACTGATCAGTTATCAGATTTTTGTTTAAATAATAATATTTTAATCATATTAAAATATCTCATTATTTATTTAATATTTAAATAACTAAAATTATGGAATCAAGAGGCTCAGTCCATCTCTTATGCGTGTAGCACAATGCCTGTGCACTGTGCCACACGTGTACCACATGCCTGTGCAGGCATGTGATTTTTCCAAATTTTTTATTATTATATAAATACCAAAAAATCCCAAAAATAAATTAATTCAAAATTAATTATATTTTTGTTAAATCAAATAATTAATTAATTAATTACACATAATTAAACAATAATTATGTTTGATACATAGAAAAATATTTTACTTATCACATAAGTCCTTTTTGCCCATTTTGTATTTGCCTTTGACAGTGATTGTTTGAGTCATTTCGGGGACTATGGACCTATAACATTAAGCTCCAATAAATTGAAACTAAATAATTAAACTCTTTAATTGTAATAGTTAATTTATTAATTCTGATATTACTCCACTATAAATTCAGAATTGCACTCTTTATGTTATAGATATACTTTTACAGAAATCTTTTTCCTAAGTTGTCCATTGATATAACCATCTTACAATAGTTCAACCCTCTAATTAATTAGTTCATAAATTAGAATGGGAGAATTACCATTTAACCTTTCTAACTTACTTCTTATTCCTTAAGTACCATTAATTCACTAGTGAATAATTAATCTATAATCTAATTATAGATTTGAGCTCAAAATCATTTAGTTCCAGAATTAACCCTTAAGGGAACTAATATACGATCTGTTAGGAAAGATTAGATTCCGTATTGTTGATACATGTTCCCAGCCATCCATGATATTAAATCTCCAAAACAAAAGTCATTAGCCTCATTCTTTGAAGAGACCTTAACGAATGAATCAAAAGATTTAATAAACATGAACAGGAGTTCATGAACACTCAGGATTTAGGTTGATCTATAAATGATCATCAGTTATGATATGAATTACAAGTCTTTATTGTTAAATGGTTTTTGGATAAAGACTTTAATTCATATCGGTCCATGTCATATATAATCATATTATATAAAGCACCTTTACCAAGATGTTTTACCACATCAATAATCTGAATCTAGATTATTTGTATCATTATGATACTCAGTAAACCATACTTACAACTCCAATTAAAGAATTCCATAACTTTAATTTGTTGTTGTTGACTATTTTTATTCATTCATGTGATCTTAATTCTCTCGTACTAATACAAGATCACATCCTCAATACTGAATATGGAATTTTTCTGATATTTACAAAATTATTCAAACAATAATTTAACAATCTAAATATAACAATAATAATTAAACCATTGTATTTATTTATTCACAGAGAAAACAAATGTATTTACATGCTTTTAGGACACACTCCTAACACTCGGGTGGTAGGTGATCTCGAATTGCCCGAGTTCAACCGCCCATTTAAGAAGTCGACCTGAAGCTTTTGGCTTAGATAAGACTTGCCTAAGCGGTTGATCGGTTAAAACATGGATAGGGTGCGCCTGAAAGTAGGGTCGTAATTTGCGAGATGAATGAATTAAGCTAAGAGCTAGCTTTTCCATCAAGGGATATCTCAACTCTGCCCCCAGTAATCTTTTACTGATGTAATACATGGACTTCTGTATCTTTTCTTCTTCTCGCACGAGCACTGCACTTATTGCATGTTCGGTAGTGGCAAGATATAAGTATAGTACTTCTCCCGTAACAGGTTTTGATAAGATGGGGGGCTCTGCGAGGTGCTTTTTAAGCTCCTGAAAGGCCAGCTCGCACTCTTCCGTCCATTCAAATTTTTTGCCTCCCCTCAGTAGGTTGAAGAATGGAAGACATCGGTCTGTAGATTTCGAGATAAACCTACTCAGTGCCGCCATCCTACCTGTCAAACTTTGGACATCTTTGTGTCTTCGAGGTGAGGGCATGTCGATCAGGGCTTGGATCTTGTCTGGGTTGGCTTCTATTCCACGAGCATTTACAATAAAGCCTAGGAATTTTCCTGATGATACCCCAAAGGAGCACTTCTGAGGATTTGGTTTCATGTTATATTTCCGGAGCACGCCAAAGCACTCTTCGAGGTCGTCAACATGGTTATCGTTAAGTTGAGACTTGACTAGCATGTCATCAACATAAACCTCCATGTTGTTCCCTATTTGCTCTGAAAACATCATATTCACGAGCCGCTGGTATGTGGCCCTAGCATTTTTGAGCCCGAATGGCATGACATTATAACAGTATAGCCCCTTGTCCGTTATGAAGCTCGTATGTTCGTGGTCAGGGGCATATATGGCAATCTGGTTATATCCAGAATAGGCATCCATGAATGACATCAGGCCATGTCCTGCCGTGGCATCCACGAGCTGGTCAATCCTCGGTAAGGGAAAGCAGTCCTTTGGACATGCCTTGTTGAGGTCGGAATAGTCGATGCAGGTTCGCCATGTCCCATTTGGTTTCGGGACCAACACCGGATTGGCTACCCAGTCAGGGTAAAAAGCATCCCTAATGAACTGGTTTGCTTTTAACCTGTCAACCTCCTCCTTCAGTGCCTTTTTCCTGTCGTCATCTAGTTGTCTTCGCTTTTGTTGCTTCAGTGGGAAGCTTTTATCGATATTTAGTGCGTGGCTCACTATGTTTGGATTTATTCCTACCATATCAGAATGTGACCATGCGAAGACATCCTGGTTTCTCTTCAAAAAGCAAATTAGTTGCTATTTGGTCTCTTCCTGGAGGTGTTTCCCAACCTTTACCATTTTCGAGGGATCGGACTCCTCGAGCTGGATCTCTTCGAACAATGACGAGTGCTTATGCGCTCGTCTGTTTCTTTCCTCTTAATGGGTTTGGAGCTCTAGGTTCAGGTTCATAAGGAGACCCGTCCCCAGTCTTTAGCTCATTCACATATTGCTTTTGGGTATTCCTGCCCGTTCCTGCGAGATGAGGTCCGCCCGAGATGGTTATTACATCTTCTCCATCAATCAGAGGGGGCCTATCTTCGTCCCTTATTCGGGAATTGTTATTCTGTGCAGGTTGTGGCACAGCTGCCCTCTGGCTCGTAGACGCCTGATTAGTATTCTAGTTTTTGACATACTGTCTGAAATAGCCTCTCGAGATTAATCCTTCAATCTCGTCTTTCAACTGCCGACATTCATCAGTAGTGTGCCCGGTGTCTCTATGAAATCGACAATATTTGCTGGAATCCTTCTTGGAATTCTGATTTCTCATTGGGTCTGGACGTCTGAAGGGGACCTGGTTTTCATTAGCCAGATATATGTTCTCCCGAGACTCGTTGAGCTCGGTGTACACTTTGTACACGGAGAAATATCTTTCCCCTTTCTTTTTCTTTCCTCCCTCGGCCTCGGGGTTACTCCCTTCGTTCTTCTTTCTCTTGGAAAGGTTTTCCGCAGCAGGCTTTGAAGCTGGTGGGTCCACCGAGGTTGAGGCAGAGTTTACGTTTATCATTGTAGTTATGGGCTGAGAAGTCACATTAAGTGTCGACCTAGCTTCCTCTACATTGACAAACCTCTGTGCTCGTTTGTTAAACTCGGTTAGGGACCTCATCGGTTTTCTCTGCATGTCGTCCCAGAGAGCACTTCCTGGCATCACTCCAGCTTGGACAACCATTAGATGACCACTGTCATCCACATTTCGAGCTCGGGAAACTTCCAAGTTAAACCTTGTAAGGTAACTTTTTAATGTCTCACCTGGCTGCTGCCGTACATTAGTCAGAGTTGATGCCTCAGGTCTAACCCCCATCATGGCTCTGAACTGCTTCTTGAAGTCCTTAGACAGCTGATCCCAAGAAGTGATTGAGTGTCTTCTATATTTCTCCAACTAGCTTTTGGCTGGTCCCGTCAGCGATGCTGGAAATAACATGCATCTGAGCTCATAACCCACGTTACTTGCTCTCATTATGGTGTTGAATGTACTCAAATGGCTGTATGGGTCGGACTTTCCCTCAAAAGTTGGGACCTGAGGGATCCGAAATCCTTGAGGAAATGGAGTATTGGAAATATGGGGGGAGCGAACGGTTCAAGTTCCTCATCAGAATCTTCATATCGAGCCTGACCTTGCTCATTTTTCAAAAGCCTGAAGGCCTTTTCCAACTGATCAATTCTTTCCTGGACCGGGTCCGCGAGGGGTCTTGCCTGAAATTGGCTGTCGTCGATCACAATTCCAGGTTCGCGCCTCAGCAGGGGGTCTTTACGCCTATTTAGGCGATCCCTCAGGTCTGGGTTTGTCGGGTTAACATTACCCCGATTCTGATTCAAGTGTTCCCGCAGGTCGGAGCGATTCCTGCGGCTCCTAGTATTCTTTCGACCTCGATCATGCATACTGACTGATATGGTATCTCTAGAGTCGTCACTAGTAAGACTTGTCGCACGATTATTTAGAGATGGGTATCTTTCATGCCGCCTCATCTCTGCAGTGCGAGATCGGGATGTTTGACTTCTTTCAGATGGGGTGCCTCTCCGCTCCTGGAAAGCTTCTCTGTTCCCTTGCCTCCTTCCCGCATATCTTTCCTCATCATCTCGAACTGGTTGAGCATTCCTGTGAGGAGGTGAAGGGTATCTTATAGGCGATGGAGGGAATCGTATGGGCGATGGTGGCTGCCACCCATTTCGCGGCCTAGACGGTTCGGAGTTTGCCCGGGATGGGTTGGTTGTATTCTGTGTGTTTCCAGGGATTTGAGTCCGAGCCTTTGCAGGGGCTCGGTTGTTCTCAGTTCCCGCTGGTACCCCCACAGTTGGATAAACCAGAACCTTGGCACAGGTACTTCTTCGGGGTCTCATGGGAGCAGATGGCTCTGCTGGTGCTGGAGGTTACTCTGGCCCCCTTTTGGCAGCATTTTTTTGCGGACGTCCCCGAGGCCTGCGGGGAGGGACATGCACATCCCTCGGAGGAGGGGCTTGGTTTTCACGTGGAGGCGGGGGTTGAGCCGCCTGAGCCTCCGTGGCTATCCTAGCCAACTCCTCATTTCGCTTGTTGGCTTCAGCCAACTGCTGTTTTAGCTGCCGGTTTTCAAGTTCCACAATGGGAACGTACCGCTCAGGATTGTAGTACAAATCCTCATCCCTTGGAGGTGCTGGTGGTCCCCGAGAATCAGAGGACTTGCTTCTCTCTTCAGCATCCGGGTTTACCATTGGCTGCTTCCCGGGGCATCTCGGATAGTTTTCTTCAGGAATGTTTTGATCGTTTGCGGCCATAACTTGTTCAGGGATTGCACTGCTTAAGGCTCTCAATGAAAGCACCAAACCATTGATGTCGTTTTTCGTCAACTTGAAATGTAGAGCATGTAAACAGTAAATATTTATGGCCAGAAAATACAATAAAACAAGGAGGATTTTTTATGTGGTTCAGCAGTTAACTCTGCCTAGTCCACGAGTCTTTGTTATTAGAACTTAGGAAATTTCTAGAAATTCTTCAAGGATGAATCCTCCAGAGTTTCTCTCAAGATCACAAAATTTCGGTCCTTTACAAAGGTACAGGACTTCTCTATTTATAGAGGAAGTCTCAGAATACTATCCCACACCTTCAGGGAAGTTATTCTGTATATTAATATATTTAATAGCTTTAAAAGCCTGTAACTCCTATATACAAGGAAACGTCCCTTGAAGACCAGGGGGCGTATAACTGAATAATAAATATCCCTTTATTATAGGGAAGTTACAACTATAAATGTAGACTGCGTCTCTTCAAGTGACTCACTAAGATGTTCGAAGTCAGCAATCTACATTGTCAGCATCGTGCCGCCCCAGGTCTCTGAGTGACTTTCGAGTTGTAATATTTTCTCCGAGATCGCGTGGTTTCGAGCTCATACTTATGTCAGACTCATAACTTCTAATCTGAGGCCGCCCGAGAATAGATGTACTCTGATGTCTGTTTTTTGAGCTTGTGAGGCT
The DNA here is from genome assembly GCF_963169125.1 of Humulus lupulus. Taxonomy (NCBI): domain Eukaryota; kingdom Viridiplantae; phylum Streptophyta; class Magnoliopsida; order Rosales; family Cannabaceae; genus Humulus; species Humulus lupulus. The sequence continues at coordinate 4,173,192 of NC_084800.1, forward strand.
ACCCATCTTCGAGGTTGCCACCTGCTTGTAGGCTCGGTGCCTAGGTTACGAACATGTATTCTAGATATTGCGAGCTCACGCCTGACGAATCCAACTTTCGAGATCACAATTCTCAAGGCTCGAAATCTGGGTGTAACACTAGGGTTAAAATGTTTTGGTCTCAAAAGTCACATTTCTTATAAATAACATCTTCTATTTACACGGGATCCCAAAATTATTAAGATTAAAACCATTTACAAAAGATTCACAATTTAAGTACAAATTAGCCATACTAAGGCAAAATAAACAGTTTAGCAATCCCTGTCCTAATCCACTCCTCGGCCAAAGCGACCAAACAGCTGGCTATGTACATTCAGCTCCGCAGCTCTCCCTCTTAGGACTGGTCTAACTTGCCTTTGCCTTTACCTGCACCACGTAGCACCCGTGAGCCAAGGCCCATTAAGAAAACACAACAACAGTGCATAAGCAATCAACAACCAATTCAACATCTTATATAGCATAAACATGTTCACAATCACATAAATATTCAGAATAACCAAGTATTCAGCATACTAATCATATCAACACATATCATATATCAATTTACAAATGATAACTAGGGTTAGCGCCCTCAGGCCGCACCCTCCGTTATCCCACTGACTCCGGCCCGCTTAAACTGAGCTCAGTGAATAATAAGCTGTCCTCGGCTACCAGTGGCCAAGCCGCGCCCTGTGCGCAAATATTGTATATGGCACCCTTAGGCCGTTATCACATGTCCCATGGCGTAATACCATCATTGACATTATACAAGTATTGGGAGCTCTTAGTCCCATCACAAACATATAACCGGGTGCAGTTTTCTTACCTTTAGATTCGCTAGCTTTGATCACTTGACTCCTTGAGCACGATCCCTCTCGAGCCCTAGCGCTCACCTAATCATAACCATAGGTCAAAGTCATCACCAAACCTCAAGTCCAAAACCTAGCCTCGGGACCAATCCCTAGCCCCCGGGAAGTCCTAATTCCACCAAACTGGGTGGTGGAATCGAACCCCGAACCCTTGGTAAAAAACCCTTGTAAATAACCCTAAAATCCTTTTCTAGAAATAGGGCAGCGCTACAGCGCTCTAAGGAGGGCGCTACGGTGCTACAAGCATAACCAAAATCCCCCAGAAAGCATGGCCTAGCGCTACAGCGCCCAAAGGCTAGCGCTGTAGCGCTAGTCACAGACAGCCAACATCCCATTTTTCCTTCTTGCGATTTCCTCGAACCAAACTTAACCAAAACTTCTCCAAACCTTCACCAAACTAAAAAACAAGCTTATTAACACACTCCACTCATCCCAAGCACCCCAAATACTCAAAACCCAATCACATGCATCCCTAATCTCAAAATTCACCATGATTGCTCCTAGGCTTCAGAAACTCAGCAAAAACACTTAGAACTTTAGAGTTAAAGCTTATAATTTCATACCTTTTGTAACATCCCTAAGGTAGGGTACGTTCGCCACATACTCGTAATTCTAGAGTTTACGAGTATGTTAGGCACTTGACCAAAAGGATTAAATAAAATGATACGAAGAAATACAGAAAAATTTAAAACTTTTATATAAACTTATTAGTAGAAATTATTACACGTATGAATACTTTAAATTTAAGGCAGCCATATGAATACTCTAAACCATTATTGCATTGCTACTGAGTCCGTGCTCCACAAGTTGCTCAATAGCTAAAGCCACACCTGGAAAAATGTTGGAAAATAACATAATGAGCTAACGCTCAGTAAGCAAATCTCATGCATACACATACACATGAATGTCGTGAGTTTGTAGTGCACACATACTAATATGCTGACTTATATACTTATGCATTTCATTTATTGCTCACGCACTTTCAAACTTTACTTTTATGCTCTTTCTTTTAGTTTCACATTTTTATGGGCCCAATATCACTTGTGCACACTGTTTGATTCGGCCAATGCCTGCAGGGCTTGTTACACATATCATATAGAATCCCATGGGTTCTCCTCCGGCTAGCCATCATCACAGCTAGGCTTATCATAACACTCATTTCATCGTTGCCATAGCTGCCATACTTATTACACATATGGAGGAGAAAGACGGAAACATGGCAAACATATCTTAATGGTCAACTCTGACCTAGCCCACACTAGTGGGCAGCCACTATAAGTCTTATAGACTTCCGTCTTCTTTACTGAACTTACTTGATCGCTTCATCGAAACAGTGGCACCCTTTTTAACATCTTATTATCACTTTGCTTAAGTCTTGTGTCATTAAAATGTTTAACTTTACATAAGACTTTTCAAGCCATTTCACAATTTTCCTCATATTTATATGCATGGTCTTATATCACATAATAATGTATCGCATAACTGTACATGCCATGCATACATGCTGATGCTGAAATGCCAATGTTCATGATTCATGTTTGATGGTATTCAATCAAGGCATTGTATCACATCTCATATAACTCAAAACATCTTTAGTCATAATACATGAAGCTTTGGGTTAGTGGCGTTGTTATACCTTAACGTAGAGCTATGGCTCAGGTCTAAGGTTTCCAGCCTAAAAACTTAAACGCTTCATATATCATAACATATAACAAATCATGAACATAAAGTAATCCACATATCCATCAACATAAGAACACATACTTGCACATAATTCATATCATTCTTAACCAAGTAAGACATCTTTCACATATCACGAAATTCATCAATTACATATCACACAACACCCTTATGGTGTTCATATAACCATTCTTCACATACTTATCATATGCATCATCATCATACCATACTTAACTCATCAGATGTACACAATCAATGTAGTCATGCATCTTACACTTAAGCACAAAAGGTGAGATTTACTTACCTTAGGTCCTTAGCTTATTTTAAAATTGCTCGCCAAGAGTCAATCAATAAAATCCATACAAATCCTATTCAAGGCACATCATTTATTAAATTCTATCAAAATCGTAAATATACACTATTGATAGTGTATATTAACAATACCAGAAACTATATAAATGATAATAATAATTATTATCAACGTAATGCAAATAACTCTTCATATAAAACCATGCTTTAAACCTTGCTCATAAGATAATGTACTCTTATGATAATAATAATAATAATCCCAACAACAATAATAATTATCGTCTATAAATAAACTTATTTCGATATTAATAACAAAATACTTCAATAGCAATACGTATATGAATGTATATATTAAAATAGTCATTTTATAAAAGAAATCATATTTTTTTAACATAAAGTTGTAATAATCAATATAATGATAATAATATAAATATAAATATTTATATTATTATTAATTAGTCATAATATCAATTCCAGTGATATAATAAATATACTTTCTTCAAAATTCACTGGTCTTACAAATATCAATAACTGTAAGAAACTAATATTTGATATTATTTTAATATTCAAATATTAACAAAAATATTAATATACAATAATAATGGTTAAATAATAGGTTTACTATAAATCACACTTTTCATATATATATATATACATGAATCTGTATTCTTGATTTACTTAACAAAATAATAACAATAATAATTAAAATTACTTAATCATAATAATTTCCATCTTAATATAAAATCAATTAAATATGTATTTTTATACTTTATTTAATATCTAATATTTTCTAGAAAATTGGACAGCACAACGGCTATAAAGTGGACAATTCCAAAATCAAAACCTGTATAAAAAATACATATAATCCCAGACAGCTAGTATAATTACAGAAAAATATTCCATATATCAAGAATATATAATTATATACTATAAATACACATAATAGCAATTACTCTAATCAATCACAATTAAATCACAATATATAGGTCAAAGAAATTATACAAAAATGATCGGGTTCCACAACAAGTCAAACGATGATTTTCTGAAACTCAAAACGTACTTCGGAACCTCGAACACTAAGTTTCGACCGTCGGTCTACGGTGGATCGCGGTGGCTCGTGGTGGGCCCACCACCCAACTATGGTAGATGTAGGAACCAGTTATTGGGTTTTGAAGCCCACAACACGAGGAACACGATGGTGGTGACGGATCGGCAAACGGATGCCCGAGGTGGCCGAATCGCAACTTTGAAGTCGCGGGGTGGTCGAACTTAAATCGACCAGTTGAGGTGTTTAATCGGCGAGTGAGCTCTAGATTCCCGCGTGGGTCGATAGTTCGAAGGCCTCTGAATCCAACGGTCCGGCGCGTGGCTATAAACGGTGACCGCCGGTGGACGTTCGGTGGTCGGGCAGACGCACGCACGCGAGAGAGAGAGAGAGAGAGAGAGAGAGAGAGAGAGAGAGAGAGAGATTTTCTGAGGAGAGAGAGAGAGGGGTTCGGGTAAAAAAAGAAAGGCTGAAGCCTTTCTTTTCTTTTTCTTTTTTTTTTAAAATTTATTTTTAAAAATTACACTTGGACCCAAAATACTAAAATTCTTTTCAAATAAGCCCTTTAGAAAAACTTTCTTAATTTTATAAAAATCCCCAATTAAAATTATATGACATTTGGGTCCAATACTTGACTACTCAAGTTTCTCTCTCTTTAATCTCATTAAAAACATAAAATCATATTTTAAACACTATTTTTCCATTACTATTTCTTAAATTTGTAAACTTGTACATTTTATGTATTAAAACTTTGATTTATAATAATAAATGTATTATGAAAATGTTGGATATTACACCTTTAGTGGGAATTCGACTTTGAGTCAACCTCTAAACTTCCTTAGCTTGCTGTTGCGATATTTTTGCTATGCAAGTGCACACAGTCGCAATTTGTAATAAAATGGTAAAAACCAAGTATCGTCCTCAAGGACTGATTTATCAATTACCAATCAATCAATCTTTTTAATTCTATTTGATTAAACAATTTCAGAGATTTCAAACAAAGAAGAATACTAACGAAGCACAATGAAAATTTAAACAAAATAACAGAGAAAATGAAATTAGGACAATTATGATCCTCTATTTTCCACCCTTTTATTTCCTAATGCAAGAATTATATCCCCTTCTCCCTATTCAAGAACAAGTTGCAAAAACAATTCATAATCTGGTCAAGATTTACAAAATTCAATCTAAATGACAACTTCCTATATTTCTTTGGTAAGTTGAATCATGAAGAAGGCATTAAACACGCAACTCAGAAAAATAGGCAAACAATTTAGATACTTTCGTTCTAAATTGAATTTGCATCCAAACAATCAAAGCATATCAAATTTCACTTTTCAGATTTCAATTTGATTCATGAAATAACAATTAGAGGTGATCAATCAATAATTGCACAAGTAACACAGATTGTAAGGAATTGAAAAAGATGAAGAAGAACATGAATTCTGCATTAATCCATAAAAAAGGTTTCCAAAAGATTCACATAATAGCCCTAAAGGAGAAATTAGCCCATAATATTCATTCTAGCAATCATAGAATTCAATTACAAACATAAAAATTGAAGAAGATGATGAAAAACACAAGAATGAATCCTCCAATGGGGTTCTCCACTCTCAGCCGTCTTCTCCCTCCATTTAGCCCCCTTCCAGTCGCAACATTATGTTTCTAAAATAGCCCTCCAATGTTCCCAAGTGAATAGACCAAATTGCCCTTCAAAAAGTGGTTTAAAATCTGAAAAATACGTAACCAGCACTGTAGCGCTACTTCTGGAGCGCTGTAGCGCTATATCCAGTGCCAAAATGCTTCAAAATCTGGTGCACTAGAGCTGTAGCGCTCTTATTATGGCACTGTAGCGCTAAAGTCAGAATGGAACGAAACTCGTTTCGAACAGCCTGCAGCGTCAGCTCATCATATTTTGATCATAACTCCTTCGATATAACTCCGAATTGAATGATTCAAAAAGATATGGAAAGCTAAGAGAAATATATACAACTTCTATTTCTAGAAGTGTTTCCAGAAAGTGAATAAATCATGGTCAAAATGCGGCTTGAAGTCTCAGACTTGCGTTATAGAGCATAAACGACGTGTGTTGAGCATCTTCAATGTAGTATTTTCCACACATAATGTCTTGAAACTCCACAATCAACACGAAATCCATCTTATTTATCATATTTAACATGTTTCTTCTCATTTCACTCCATATTATATAATTGACCATTAAAACCTGAAACAAGAAGAAAACAAGCATAAATCTGCAGTAAACAATCCTAAATAACTAAAAACACAACCTAAAACGATCTCTAAAACAAACCTAAAATGACCTTAACAAATTCCCCCAAACTTAACCTTTACCCGCCCTCGAGTAAATAATCTAACTAGACTCAAACCTAACAAACCAAGTTGACATAACTAACCAATTCAAACACTCAAGACTGTTATGCATATATAATTCTCAGGAAAAACAATCATGCAATTTAAACTTTAATCTAGATTTTCAGTCTTAAACACTTCACAATTCACTGCAATTTCTCAACATCAAAGATCATTTACTCATAACTTGCAAATAAAATAATTGAACTACTTTATGCACATCAAATTCTCACCAACTAACCACAAACTCAAGTATTCCATATGCCTGCATCACTTACTATTCTCCATTAATATAAACAAATGCACAAATAAGAATCAATAGGACTTTATAAGGGATGAAATAGAAGGCTTAGGTATAGGTGGACAAAGAGACAGTTTTTAGGCTTAATCATACCACAAGCATTCCATTAAACAAGCTTTCCCAACAAATTCACACCACTCATCCCTTGTTACCCCTTTTTCTGTGCAATGATTGAGAATGTTTATATTTTTTTCAATAAACTCCCCCAAACTTTGATTTTTCAATAAATAATTGTTTGGGAGCATAATCATTTTTCACTTTCTTTTCCTTTTCTTTCTTTAATTGTTTTCTTTCTCAATCAAAAGTAATTTTCTAAAAAACACATAATACAAACATCCCATTACACATTCACTCCTCTCACATAATAATTTTCATGCTCATGGTATGGGTCAAAAAGAGTAAATGGTATTTCATTTTTTTATTTTTTTTCAGTTAGGCTCAAAAGAATGTGTTAATCAAGAAAATGGTCATAAGGCTTGAAGGGGTTGAATAAGGAGAAAGTTTAACAGGGTTAGCTTGAAAGGCACAACCAGTCCAAAAATGGCCTATATCATTTTCCTAAATGTGCACTGTTTCAAATTTCATCTCAAATAGTAAGCAATCAGATTCTAGAATTTTTCAAACTTTTCAATCCACAATCCAAATTTGACATGCATAAAATAACTCAAGTATAACATTTGCAATGTATGAACAATAGATCTTTGATGTCAACAAATCACAGTGAAAAAACAAAGTAATCTAACCAAGCACACAGATTAATTTAGAAGCACAAATTTTTTTCCTTTGGGTTATACTACAAAACAGTCAATCAGATTGAAATGGCCATTATTGTCAACTTAATTTATACTCTAAAACATGACTCAAAACATACAAATAAATATAAACCTAAACCTAACAAAACTTAAACAAACTAAGATATCTACAATGAGCAAAGCAATACAAATCAAATCCCTTCCCCCAAACTTAATCTAAACATTGTCCCCAATGTATAAATAAAAGATAAGGAAAAGAAAACTTCCCTGTAATCCAATGTATTGCTCCATTGTAGTGACTCTCATTGCTAACCTCGTTAGTGTTTTATATTTCGAAACACATCAATGAGTGGTTGACGCCCATAATAAGCCTCATACAAGACAACTTGAAGGTTGTCATTGGGAATGCCCTCAAGCTTGGCTAGATTTGGAATTGATGAGCTCCAATGTTCAACTTGAATTTCTTTGGAAATATAAGCATGATGGATGCAAAGGAATGATTCTAATGGAGGTGGAGATGGTGGTGGCCTATAAGGATCGTCATATGTGTACTTTTCCATTATCATTAGCTCACTATATTGAGGATCGAGTACTTGTTGCATGGAGTGTGATGGTGGATGTAGCCTTTCTTCACTACTTTGCTCAAACAATTTATCCACATCTTGGGTAGAGATAGCATTCGACACTACTATTTTCTCTCCCTTTTCTTCCTTACTTTGGATTGAAGAGGACTCCATTTGATGTTCAAATTCTTCCATTGGTAGCTCCATCTCCTCACCATTCCCCAAATTGACCTCCTCACTTTGCTCTTTCCCTCTTGAATTTTCAAAATTCCTCAATGATGAATCTTGGCTTTGAATTACGGCTTCATTTTTATCCATATACTCCATCATCAATACCTTCAATGAACATGATTGAGTCGCTTGGTGAGGTTTCTCTTCTATAATTACTTCTTGAAAATCATCCAAATTTTCCTCATTTGGTCCTTGAGTGCAAGTGTTAAAAGTTGGCTCCATATTGTTATAAGTGCTCTCCCATCCTTTGTTGGTCACTGACCAATTCCAATACAACCATTCATTGTATTCTGCCATGTCTTCCAACATCCAATAGGCTTCATCCACGGATAATTGGTAGAAATTGGCGGTACCATCTCCTCTTTCTACCCATTCTCTCGCTTCGACATTCAACCCATTGAGGAAGACCTCTAATTGACACTCTTTGGACAAACCATGGTATGTGAACCTCATTAGCAAAGCTTTGTATCTCTACCATGCCTTGTATAAAGGCTCCAAATCGTGTTGAAAAAAATTCATGAGGACTTGCATATGAGACATCTCAAGTTCCTCGCAAGAAAAAAAAAAACATAGAAAAAAAAACATAAAAGAAAAAAAAAAAAATATATATATATATATACAAACCAAATTAGAATCAAGAATCAATTATGTTTGATATTGATTAAATAGTCCCCGACAACGGTGCCAAAAACTTTTTGCGATATTTTTGCTATGCAAGTGCACACAGTCGCAATTTGTAATAAAATGGTAAAAACCAAGTGTCGATATATTAACTCGAACTAAGTTTTTAAAATCAAATATGTCCTGGATACAACCAGGTCCTAAACTTAGAAGTTAGTTAAATTGACTTACCAGTGTTTTTCCTAAAGAGCACGAGGTGTCGATAAAATTAACTCGAACTAAGTTTTTAAAACCAAATATGTCCTGGATACAACCAGGTCCTTAAAACTTAGAAGTTGATTCAAATTGGTTAATCGGTGTTTTTCTTAAAAAGCACGAGGTATCAATAACAATTAACACGGACTAAATTTTTAAAAGTTAACTATCCTGGATGTAACCAGGTCCTAAAAATTAGAAGTTCATTCAAATTGGTTAATCGATGTTTTTCTTAAAAAGCATGAGGTATCAATAACAATTAGCGCGGACTATGTTCTTAAAAGTTAACTGTCTTAGATGCAACCAGGTCCTAAAACTTAGAAGTTGATTCAAATTGGTTAATCGATGTTTTTTTTAAAAAGCACGAGGTATCAATAACAATTAACGCGGACTAAGTTTTTAAAGTTAACCGTCCTGGATATAACCAGGTCCTAAAAACTTAGAAATTTGTTAAAATTGATTGGCAGTGCTTTGTAGTTTCGAAGAAAAATTCAATAATCTGACGCAAACTAAGTTTTTACCAAAACACGCTAAAAAAATAAATAATAACAACAGCATTAAAAATAAATTGAAATGAAAGTCAGGGAAACCAATTGTCTCGAGGAGGAAAAAACTCGTGGTAAAAGATTACAAATAAGTAAAGAATACAAAAGTCCTAGGCCCCCCAGGCCGTTCTGATGAAGTCACCCCTTCGGTCTCTTGCTCGCCAGCAGCGAACGTCTCCCCAGTCTCAGAAGGCGACTCCTATAGAAGGTGGGCCTTGAACTTCTCGAGGAATGGCTCCCACACCTCAGGCGCCAGGAAGGAGAAGTCGCCATCCTAGTTGAAGGCCCAGCAGTGATAGAGCATGGCCTCCATGGATGAGCTAGAAGACACCCTCTCTGCCACGGTGGCGGCCTCAGCCTCCAACTGCTTAGCCTTGGCCTCCTCGAGCTCAGCCTTCGCAGCGTCCAAGGCGACCTGTGCTGCCTTGGCCTCCAATTGCTTAGCCCTGGCTGCCTCCAATTCGACCTTCGCAGCGGCCAAGGCAACCTGTGCGGCCTTTTCGCTTTCTTTGACAGCCGTTAGGGCAGCGTTGGCATTTTGCTCTTGCTGTTGTGCAGACGCGAGAGCAGCCTGAGCAGTCTGGAACTCGCCTCTGATCTCGTCAAACCTGGCCCTGGACCGAGCTATGATACTGTGCAGAGCCAAAGCCGCCTGCAAAGACATAGATAGTAAGGCATGTGTTGGAAAGAAAGTAAAGAAGCATGTGCTTAGAAGAAAACAAAGAAAGTTAACTAAATAAACTTACCATGAGGGTCATCCCCAGTGAAGACTCCATAATATTCTCGGGGCTCCTCGTCTCGATCTCCCGCAAGTCCCTCGGGGTGGCATTGTAGTAATGATCCACCGTATAGCTCGCGGTCTCGTAAACCATCCCCCGGAAGGCCTCGGGGATTTTCTCCAGGGCCTGGGTGTTAACCAGAATGCGCAAGGTGGGAGTGGGAGTTGGCGGGGTTCCAGCCGGTGCCTCTTGTTCCAGGGTAGGGACCGGAGGTCACGGGGGAGGTGGGGGCATGTTCTCTGCGGCTGTAGGGACCTGGCCCCCCTCCCCTTAGCGGGAGACTTGGAGGTGGTCCCGGGTGGAGGAGTCTTCTTGGGCAGCTAGGGTTTCTTGACCAGTGGCCCGGATGGTCTGGAGGGAGGATTCCCCCCCTGGAAGATGGACCGCAGGACATTGTCTCTGGGCTGGGCCATCTCTTGCAAAGGTCCTACCCTCTGAGCTAGAGGAGGAATCTAGTGCCACGACCTCCGGCCTCGGAGCTTCTATGGGGGAGTCTAAGTTTATAACTTCGCGAATGAGATGGGGCTCTGGGTCTGGGTCCGCCTCAGGACTGGACTCCTCTACGTACTGCCTAAGCCCTGGAGTGACTACACACTCTAGAAGGGAGGGCCACGACCTAAGGTTGGTCCCGTACTCCTTAGAAAAGGACGACCTAAAAGCCAGGGTGTTGTCTACTACTACCGTTGCGCAACACTAGTTGATCTACACACTGGAGTAGAGTTATGTTAAGGTCTGGGTCATCTCGATGACGATGTACGAGTTGGCTTGGGTTAAACCTATCCAACCTTAGGTCTGCGGCAGCCCTGTCTAAGTCCCTAAACAGGTATGGGTTACCTTGGCCGGAGGGGCCGGCTGCTGCCCCGGACTGAATCTGATTAGCGTTGAGGCCCTGAGCAGCCTCGAGAGCCTGCTTTCGTCGCACAAGTGGCACCTCGTCTTCCTCGTCCTGCTCGTCATTGTCCGCGACATCCCCCTCAGAGATAGGCACCAGCTCGCGCGCTACTGGGATAGCCCGCGACCTCCTCAAGGCCAAAGTCTGGCCTGGAGAAATCAACTTACACGCCAGCATCATCTCATCAGATACGAGTTGGCAGCAGTCTTTTTCACTTGATGGGAGCCCCGCCAAGGTTTCTTATTGACCCCCAAGGGTCACCGATTTGGCCGTCCTCGTAAAGATGGCTGCACGATGATGTTCAAGTCAACACACATGAAAATAAATAAAGCAATGCAGTGATTTTGCGAGCTGAGAATAGAGAGAACTTATGAGGACGATTGAAGTAGTGGTATTCGTAGTTGCGAAACCCCGTCGATATGAAGAACCGGTCCTTGAAGTCGTTGGGGTGGCTGGGTAGCTCGATAACTGCAGGATAGTTGGGAAAACGGGTCAAATAGTAGAACCTGTCGCCTCACCCCCGTTGATCCGGGCTGGCTTTGAGGTAGAAGAAGAAAAGGATGTCCGCTGGGGTCGGGACCTCCCACTCATGCCTCAGGAAGAGGTACCTCAGCCTCGCTAGCAAACAGTAGGAGTTAGGGGGTAGTTGGAAGGGAGCCAGCTTCACGTAATTCAAAAAATCCACAAAGTACTGGTCCAGAGGTAGGAAGGCCCCGGCCTTGAGGTGTTTGTCGCTCCAAGCCGCGAACTCTTCATCGAGGGGCGTGCAACTCCTCTCGCCCTCGAGGGGAGGTCGGGCAACAAGAGCGCTTGTCCCGATTTCGATGTTATGGGATAGCAGGATCTTGTTGACCCTCCCTTGGGTCGTAATCTTCGAGACTATCCTCTCTGCCTTGAAGAAAGCATCAGGTCCCACCTCGACCTCTTTCTCCACTGTGGGACCGAAGTGGGGGATGGGAGAATCCACAGCAATCCCTTTCCCCTTGCTAGCCTGCTGGGATGACGAACCAGCCGTGCTCTTCTTGGGTACGTTTTTCCTGGGTCCCATCTGGTCGCCTAACGAACAAGAATGAAGAAAAGTTTAAATAGGCAACCTAAAAACAGAAAAGGGAACCTCAGCCCGCGGTGAGTGAGGCCACGCGTTGCCAGGGTCACGCGCCCACGTTTCCAACGGATCCCCAATTGCTCGGGATTTGCGTGTCAAGAGGGTTAGGATAACGCTTGCCTTGGAGGGAAAGTTTTTTTTTTAAAAAAAAAAAATAGCAAAACCGCCTAGGAAGCGTGGCCCCTAAGCTACCCGGTTTTGCACCCTAGAAACCTCTCACCTTCCCCATTCCAAACAAGCATTCCCAGAAAATTTACCCAGAGATATTACCCATAAATTATCTTGTCCTAAACATCACGTTCCTAGACATGTTCTCATATAGTCGATATACCTAGGATCAAAACCTATGCACCAAAAACCAGCCAAAAATAACCTACGGTGTGCGACTAAGAAAGAGGTTTACCTAACAGAAAAATAGAAAGATCAAAACATGCAACAGGCAGAGGACTTACAGTGTATTTTCCGTATGGAAGTCACAAAAAGCGTAGGAATTGGAGTCATGTTGGAGTCTTTAAAGCTGGACTGGTGCAGAAACTCTTATGGCGAGAGCGTAGGGATCTCTGGGATGAAAACCAGAAGAAGAGAAACTTCTGAGACTAAAAAGGAGAGAAAATGAGGAAAGAATTTAAAATGAAGGGTGGCTAATACGGAAGATGGCCAACCTTATATATACGCAAGAGACATAAAGGAACGAGGATCGTTCAATCAAATTAATGCGAGATACGAGGGTCATAACTCGAGAGGCGAAACGACGGCCGAAAGCAGGCTAGGCCATTTAATGCAATTCTCAGAAACTGAACAGTCGCCAACCACGGTGCTCCACGTGTCCGATGCCCCACGCAGTGGGCGGGACATGAAGAGTTGAAAGGGATACTTAAAAGCCCCCGCTGTGAAGACCACGGATGACGTCATGGGTCACGAGCAGGGGCTTGGGGGGCAAATGTACGCCCTAAATATCCACACATATTGGCGAGCTAGAAAAGGGCCTAATTCAATCTGACACGTGTAGATCGTCCACCCGGAGCTGTGTGTTAATGGCCTCCTTTTGTTAAGTCCAAGCTGATTAGAGAGTTACTGCTACACGGAGGCATCGTGTAGCAGAAGTATGAGTGTCACGAGCTGGCACCACACTAAGCTCGTGATGCAATAGAGATCTGACATCCGAACCCTGGTAAAGTCAACCACGCCATATAAACGTGCATATATCAGACATCACGTGTCGATTCTATTCCTGAATTCTTGGACACGTAGTAGAAACGTGCGTGTTCAGACATCCCACGCCTAATTTTGGGCCATGCGGCCCATTGTCCCTCCTTACCTATTGATTAGACCACACTTCACTGCAAAGTTTAGGAATTAATCATCAATGTCACAAAGATGACGTGAAGGATAAAGAGATCACGGGATGACCCCATTACCAACCCAGATATCTTCTTCCTATAAATACCAAGATCCTGGGTAGTGCAAGGGGTTGGCATATTTTTGTAAAGAAACACTCTGTAAGAAATAGTCAAGAGATATCAATAATATCGCCTGGTGGACTAAAGGGATTTTAACCTTCGAACCATCTAAAACGAAATGAGTGATCATCTTCCTATAATATTAGTTTCTCCAGTCTAAAACATAGTTATTTTCATATTACGCTTCACCAATTAGCACTAATCCATCCCACTTACTCGTATAATTACCTGTTGGCGAAGAACCGCGTCAACAATACTAATATAATTTTTAAATATCTAGTCTTGTATTATTTCTTATTGTAATAATGATATTTTATAATATTTGAATTTATATTAATATAATTATTATATATGTAGTCTCACATTAAATATTTTTATAACAATGATATTTTATTGTAACATCCTCCTAATTCAGAAACGTTACACTGTGTACTTTAGAAAGTGTTCGACTTGCTAACCAAGTCATTTGGTTTAAAATGTGTAACTATGATTAATGTCAAGGGTTAAAGTTAAAAATTTTGGTCAAAAAAACTGTTGACTTTTAGTTGAAAATATTCTTACAGTCATGGGATCCCAAGATATTACAGTTAAACTTTTAAAAATGTGTATATACATCAAAAGTTACATTCAACCGACCTAAGCGGCAAAACAGGGCTACAACTCTAGTTCCTCTGAGATAACCCCGGCCGTGGTGGACAAGCAGCCGCATATGTACACGCCACCACCAAAGCTCTCCAACTCGTGGATGATCAAGCTTTCCTTTTCCCTTACCTGCACCACAAAGCACCCGTGAGCCAAGACTCAACAAGAAAACTCAACATGTGCATTAGCATAAAATATAAACTTCCAGATACCCATAGCATGTCCAGCAATAATAACCAACGACAAATATAATCATTCAGTTAAAAATAAGTGGTCATTGGATCAACTTGGGGCCGTAGCCCTAACAGTTGACTTAGAGCTAACCCAAGGGCCTATGCCCTAGCTATGTGACCATAGAGTCACTTAGGGCCCTCGCCCTTAGCTCTGAATAACTAGCCACAGAGTTAGCCCAACCCCTTGGTTTACCAACGACCATAGAGTCGGCCAACATAATAATAAGTTGCTAGTTTAGGCCCAAGCCTTTCGACTAGCGTGCAACGCGCTTTTGCTGTCCTTAACTAATAAGTCAAGCCCTTATCCAGGAACATATGCCTCAATATCAAGAACAGATATGGATAGACGTATCCTAACAAAATACGCACGTATGCATGTTAATCACATAACATCATCGAATAATCATTCTCACAATACTCATCATACCTAATTAATGGGGTCTCATGCCTTAACCACATAATTCATACAACAATCATAAAACACCTAAGCAAGTATCAACCAACATGTGAAGAAATAACTTAAATATAAATGTCCTCGGGGCTCAAGCCCTAGTCATGATAATTGATAACAGTCGGGCCAAGCCCTAATCACATATAACACGTATTGGGTGCAATTTTCTTACCTCAGGTCCAAGTAAAGCGTAAATCAGAACGAACCTCGAGCACGATCTTGATCCCGAGCCCCTAGCGATAACCTAGTCACAACCATAATATGATTTTATCAATAATGAGCAAATAAAGGCTTTCGAACTGAGTTCTAGCCTCTGGGGCCTCGAGTTCCACTAAACCAGGTAGCGGAATCGATCCTGAGCCCTAAGGAAAATGTTCCCATTTTTAAAAGCTTCCTAAGGCCAAGAATGCACAGGCGGCCGTGACCTGACCATGAGGGTCGCGGTGCGCCCCTCCTACTCGAAAGCCACCCCCTCTGTCAAAGGGACGCGGGTCGCGACTTGCCCTTGAGGGTCGCGGTGCACCTCCCAGACAGAGACCTCCTAAGGCCCTAGGTTCAAGCTGAGTCGCGGCCCCTCAAGAACAAGGTCATGACTTGCTACACGAACCCATATTTTTCACACTTTTCAACAGCCAAAATCAATCCAAACTAACCCAATGTACATGCATCAACCATTTTTAGTTTCTAATGTATCTCGCAATGTCCTTTGATAAATTTGATGAAGAAAGAGAGCTTCAATCACATGAAAAAAAACAAACTATCACACAAATTTATAAGATAAACAAATGATATGTATGCATTTATTATTTTAAAATAAATATGATTTAATTATTTTAATTATCATAAAATATTGTTAAAAAAAATCCAATTTTAATTAATTAAGTAATTTATTTTTGTTTAAGTTTATTCTAGTTTTTTAATTTGACAGTGATAACAAAAGATTATATATTATATATTTAATATAATATTAAGTTTAAGTTCAATTAAATTTTATTTAAGTTATAAAATATATGTTTTTATTATTTGTAAATAATTATCATTGTAAAATATCTCAAAAATATCTAATTTTAATTTGTTTTATTAATTTTATTTAAATTTAAGTCATATTTACAATCTAACGTTAAATAAAATAATATTTTGTTAAATATAAAAATATTCCGTTAAAGTTGACGAGAAAAAAATAAAAAACTGTTAAAACTATAAATTTTTTGTTATTTACACACTTATTATATAGAAAAAAATATATAAAGCTAAATAAAATATACATAATGAATACAAAGATTTTTAAAAACTTTTGTTAATAAAAAAAAAAACAATCGAAGAGGGCCAAAACGTGATCCACCTTAATTTATAGCATAGTGGGACAAGGTTGGTTGTTGCCCCCATCGAGGTGGGGCTTTGCCCCGACTTGACTCGAAAATCTAAGTATTTCTTCTACATGCCTAATAATCCAAGTCCCTCTCGCCCGTTCATGTGTGTCTCACTATATATGTGTGTGAATCAGAGTTAGCCGCACTATATATATATAGCATCACACTGAAAAGGTCCACCTCCGTATTGACTTCTGACTCATCAATGAATCGCTACAACAGCTATTCTTTTGTTTGTTGAAGCATACAATGTAATTCATTTATTTGCTAACATAATATATACAAATTCCCTTTTAAGTTTTATCGGTGAGTTTTAAGTATTTTTTGACTCGTGAATAGTTTTTCATGCGATTTTTTTTTATGATTGTGTATATTATAGCTATTTAGAACATTTGCATATTTTCAGAAAATTCCGAATAATATACCGTACCAAATATTAGGTTCAAACAAGTTGCTTTCCATGCACATAAAAAAAATTAGTCACACGTGCAACATATTTGAACCAAGTTTTCGGTACTGTAAATTATTCGGAATTTTCTGAAAATTGCACTGATTCTATAAATAGTTATAATATACACGGTCATAAAAAAAAATCTCTCCGAAAACTGTTCAACGGTCGAGAACATTTAGAGCCCCATCAGTAGAACTTAAAGTGAAACTCCTATAAAAAAATTCCCTAATATATGTATATACAGATATCTCTATACAATTTAATCTATTCCAGCAAATATATATATATATTTATATGTAATAATTTAATCTAACACACTATAAATCTTCTCAAACTAAATTAAGGGTTTCTTTTGCATAATATATATTTCTTAAATTATTGAATGGGAGAAGATTATTTTGTTTTCCTCTTTGAATATGTGTGTGCATAAGTATATATGATTGTTGTTGATTAAAAATGAAGTTATTGGTGAAAATGATTTTTTTTAAATTTAATTCATTTTGCATTTTGGTTTAGTTTTAATAATTTTTTATAAAATAATCTCTGTATGAATTTTTTGACCAATTGTCTGAAAATTTCGTCTCAAGTGTGTGAGAGGTCATTTTGCCAAGAGAACTTTAAAAATATGATATATAAGAGAGTGTTATAAATTTTAAAATTTTAATGAAGATTTTTGTTTACAAAAGAAAAAGAGAGTGGAAGAATTTTTAAAATATTTTTTTTACATATTTTAAAGTTTATGAAAAATATTTAACTTAGGTTAAGAACAAATATATATATATATATAATCTTTATTATTTAAATTATGTTTACCCTATTACACAAATCAACTTTTTAGGATTTTTGTTGGATGAGTCATGTGCATTTGAAGAGTCTAATATATAAAAATGGGAATATAGATGTCGAATTGTATTTGTGGAAATCTTTATAATTACTAAATTTAAAAAATGGGAAGATAGAAATTTTTTTTAGTAGATATGTCTCACACAATAGCTTTCTTAATCTGATAATTAAGTAGCGAACATATACATACGAGTTGATGTTTAGGTATAAATTAAGACAACAAAGCCGATCATGTTAAACCCTAGCTACATAATAAACAGCTCATGAATGTAACAAACGGCTTTAGCTCTTATTTGACCGGATATAAAGTCATAATTACAACAACCACACTTTAATTATTCAATTAAAAATATATAATTACTTTCAACCATGTTTTTTTTTCAACTAATAATCTATTTAACTGTTTCAGAGAGAAGTGATTTGATATAGTCCTCGAGGCCTGGAAGGCGATGATCTTCATCATAGTCATACATTATTGGAACCATCCGAGCCGCATTAAGACAACCCTTTTTGAAGCACATTGGAAAGTGTTTTGAAGAGAAACACTCCTTATTGAGGCGTTCCCACTCATTTTTAATCATACTGATCACATGGTCTCTTGCTTCTTCCACCAAACAACCTTGGTGTGTTTTCATGTAGCATTCAATGTAGGACCCATCATGCCCATTTTGAATCTCATCCTGCACTTAAGCTTATTGGTTATGTAACATCTCATCATTTCACTATACAAAATATGAATACTATTGTGTTTCCAATTGCTATTATTGTATCCGTTGATTACGGTTTCATATAATGCTAATCAATGATGAGGTTACCTTGGCACTTCCCAAGTCATCCCAAAGACGAAGGATTGCGGCTGTAGAAGACACAAGGCCTGGAATGTCGTCGAGTAAGTTTACAGCTTCCATGGATATACCTTGACCTAAGAGAAAGAACATATGAACAAGCACCACATGGACCCCTGAACTCACAATCGCGTTCTTCAAATACTCCTCTTCATTTGGTAACTTCCCAGAAGCAAACCACTGTGCTTCTAACAAGAACGCATTGCATAGTTTTCCCCACTTTTGAACAGTAACAGAAAAAATATATAAACATATATATATTTCATTGGCAAATAAATTGTAAATCTGATTTGTCTATACCGATTTTCTTAAGGAGTCAATGGGATTCCATCCATGTTTTCTGTACACCACGTAGCTAATTTCGTTGGTTATACCATCAAGTGCCTTGAAACATATCTTCAAGTAGTCTGGTAACTGCTCTTTATTAGCGGTTATATCCCATCTGCAAAAGCGATCAACAGATTCAAGTATTATAATACATACACTTTTTTATGCTTTAATTTATTAACTGCGTTAACTAATTCAAGAAAAACAAATTGTGATGTGTCTGTACGTACTTATTAACTGCGTTTGTGAAAAGTGTGAGTTCGTCTAGTGTCCCATGAACATCAAAAATATCATCTATTACGTAGACAAGAGAAATGGGTTTCGTAAGTTCAATCCTCTCCTCAGACAAGTTTGGATCTGCTAGACTTGCCACTGTCCAGAGGTACCATTTCAATGGTTGGTCTCTTGCAAATTTCAACTCCTTAGCCAATCCAAGCTCTTTCCACCATCTGTTGAACAATCCAATCATAAATATTTGAAAAGACAAACCTTTTTTCTCAGTTCACTATAGTTGAAAAGCCACATGACTAGACACAAGAAATTCAATTTGGTCTACTATGTATGATTAAAATTGTTGAAAATATCGAAACACAACAAACTTACTTGGAAACTTGAACAATTTCCATTCGGTGAATGGACTGAACTAATTTAAAGTCTGTTTTGGCCAGTTTCTGTAAAAGGGTCATCCATCCTTGGTGTCTGGTGGCCGGGAATAAACTCTCCAAAAAGTTTGGGGCAGTGATCCTGGCCAAGCTTTTATGACATGGCTGCTCTAACGTTACTTGAATAGTCCGAGCTTCGCTCGTGTGATCATTAAGATTTGCCCATTCTTTTAGGTGTTGGCCACTGAAGGCCTCAGCTTCCTCTAGCACGTGTTCTCCTTCTATTCTTACTTGTGAGGCTTCAAACAACTCTTTTAGTCCCTCTCTGTCTTCAGCCACTGAAGGATTGAAATTTCCCTTTTTGTCCTTCAACTCGTTAAACACATCTGTGTACACAGCAATAATTTAATTGGTTATTAGATTGGTACAAGCTTTTACATATGTATTATTTATAGTAAAATATGTATATATATAGTACCTGTAGAGACGTCATAGCCTCCTTGTCTCAGTAATCGAAAACGAAGAGAAACTTCGTAGAGGTAGTCTTGAACATTATTATTATTATTGTAAAAGCCATGGTTAACAACATCGTCATCACCACCACTGATCTTTAGATGTTCCCTTCCAAGGATAGCGTTAATCTCATCTTGGAAGTGGTAGTCAATGCCGAGTCTTAGCACAGCGTTGACCAAGTTCAAACCTTCTATGGAGTGTTCATGATCATAATCAGCTAAAATAATATTGTTCATTACGGTCTTGATCTCTTGTATATTGCGTGCATATTCCATGTAAAACTTGTCCTGAAATAATTAAGGGAAAGAGTTAATCAATAACATATCAATTAATCAGTTTTATATATATGATTCGGCCAAAAACATTAGTATTATGGCAACATATGTGCAAAACTTAACTATGAAACTTTGTATTCCATGTTAGAGAATAGAATCTCTTATGAAAAGTATCTGGCGGAAAGTGTGAGATTAACATTCTATTTATAACAGCACGAGTAACTCCACTAAATAGTAATTGGTTTTGAGATAAAACTCATACACCAAATTCTACTTTGTATACAATTTTCTGCATTTTAACATTGTATCAACGATTAATTGTAGAAATATACATATAAAATTGCAGAAAAATTAATAATAAATATATATACACTTGAAAAATGATTAATTGTATAGAAATAAAAAGGTCCGACCAAAACTTACATGATCAATATTAGTGGACGGATGATCATCTGTTAAAGGTTTAGAATCTTGGAAAGGAGTAGAAATTAACAGCTTGTTATGATCATGGGTGCTAATATTGCTCCATTTTTGTGGTTTGAGATCATAATTATTATTCCTAATAAGTTTCGAACTGTTTTCAAAATTTGTTACTCTATAATGGGAAACTGGGGGTATGAACGAACCAAAAGATAAGTAGGAAGACAACGCCATAGCTAGCTAGCAAAGAAGATCGAGAGAAAGAGAGTGGTGTGGGGAGAGACACAGAGACTAGAGTAGTATATATTGTGAAACCTGAGACTTTTTCAAGTTGGAAAAGTCAAATATAGGAGGAAAAAATAATAATTAATTAATTTAATATATATATATATTTAGATTTTTTTTTCCTTTTCTTCTCCCTCTCGACCCTTTCTCCGACCGGCGACGACGGCAACCCCAAAGTTTGGTGACCATCGGAGCAAGGACGCACCTGTATGACCACTCTAAAGTTTTGCCGTCGAAATTTTGAGGTGACTTTTCGGCGAACTTCGACCACTGTTCGGCAAGTGGGTGTGGTACCGTTGGAATCAGCGTCGCGAGAGAATCGTCGCCCACTAAGTGATTCCGGTCAACTCGCTATTTTTCTCTGGCGAGATTTTGGGTATCTTCGCCCATTTGGAAGCATTTTCCGGCGACACCGGAGGTCACACTACAACAAAAATGTTGTTTACCAGCGGAAATATTGCCGGCGCAGATAGTCCGCTGGTAATAATACCATCTTTACCGGCGGAATTCGTTTTGCGCCGGTATTAATCTTATTTTTATTTTTTAAAATTATTTAATTATTACCGGCGGGAAATCTATTATTACCGGCGGACAACCCGCCGGTAATAAGTAGAATTTATTACCGCGGCAAATTTACCGCCCATTCAATTTTCGATTATTACCGACGGAGTATTGCCGGCGGGCTCCGCCGGTAATAATAAAAAAATATTACCATTATTTTACTATTACCGGCGGAGTTATTATTGCCGGCGGACCTCCGCCGGTAATAATAATCTATATATGTAAACCATTCGTCTTCTCCGCGGCCGATCGTCCAAATCTCCAAACAAAAAACCAGACGCAATACCCAGTTTTCAAACGCTCTCTTTGATCGTGGTGAGCTTTGGTTCATCAAAATAAGATTTTGGGTATGTAGTTATATGCTAATATAAATATATAATATATTTTTGTTGATCTATTTTTGTTGTAATCAATTAGTTTTTTCTGATGGGATTGTTGTTTGAGTTATAATCTTTGTTCTTCTATGCATTATTGTTCTACTATCATGCTCTGTTTCATGAATAAATTCATGTATTTCTTTTAATAATTTCTTTGCTGACAGTATTTTTCATCAAATTCATGTTTTTTTTTTAATAATTTCTTTGGTGACAGTTATAATCTTTGGTTATGAACCATTTATCTTTTTATGTATAGGTTACTTACAGTATCCCTTTCGCTTTGGCATCCATATTTTCGACCAAACTTCTAGTGCTAGTCAAGGTAAAATTTATTTTCTTAATTATATATATTGAATTTAATTATTCCATTAATTTATATCTAATATATATATATGTATATATTTCAGGGCTTCATTGGGAGTACTGAATCTTGCTATTGTTGTACTGCAGGTAATTAATTTTCTATTTCATACATTTTTATTTTGTTTATTTAGTTTTAAAGAATAATAAAATATTGTTAGATATTATTAATGGATAATTTTTTATTATTGTTAAATTGTTATTATATTGTTAGAATGTTATAATGTATTTTTGTTATAGTTTAATTAAAATTATTTTAATATTGTGAAGTTTAGATTTTAATAAATTTGTTATTAATTATTAAAAAAATAGTTTAATGGTAGAGAAATAAAATATTAATAAATAATATAATAAATATTAAATTATAGAAAAAAGTTATTTTAATAACTTAGATAGTAATTGATATGAGAATAATAAAAATTAAATAATTAAAAATTCATTTATTAAAAATTAAGTATCAAATAATATATATAAACAATTATTAAGTAATTATATAAAAGAGTAGTTATAGGATTAATTAAATAAAAATAATTTCAATTAATTACATATTAATTATTAAGTTTTTAGAATAGTTATAATTAAATATGTTAAATAACCAAATAAATAATTAAGTAATTAATTAATTAATTAATTATTAAATATTAATTAATTAAATAATTAGGAAAGATTTAAATTAATAATATGATAAATAAATAATTAAATGAATATTAAATAAATAAATAATTAAGTATTAATTAAATAATTATTTTTTTAGTAAAGGAAAAATTAGATAATAGATAATTAATTAAATAAATAAATAAATAATTAATTAATTAAGTATAAATTAAATAATTAATTAAATAATTAGTAAACATTAGATAATAATAATTTATTTAAATAAAGGAAAAATTAGATAATAATTAACTAATTAATTAAATAATAAGTAAACATTTAAATTAATAATATGATTAATAAATAAATAAATAAATAATGAAGTATTAATTAAATAATTAATTTTTTAGTAAAGGAAAAATTAGATAATAGATAACTAATTAAATAAATAAACAATTCATTAATTAAATAATTAATTAAAATAAATAAATAAATAATTAAGTATAAATTTAATAATTAGTAAACATTAGATAATAATAATTTATTTAAATAAAGGAAAAATTAGATAATAATTAACTAATTAATTAAACAATAAGTAAACATTTAAATTAATAATATGATAAATAAATAAACAATGAAGTATTAATTAAATAATTAATTTTTTAGTAAAGGAAAAATTAGATGATAGATAACTAATTAATTATTTACTAATTAAATAAATAAATAAATAATTTTAGGATAAATTAGATAAAATAGCATAAAATATTATGATAAAACATAAAATAGCATAAAATTATTAAATGTGCTATAATATAATATAAAATTATTAAATGTTATATAATATAATATAACAATTATATTATAAAAGCATTATAAAGTAGCATAAAACTATTAAATGTTTTATAATATAATATAACAATTATAATTGTTTATATTATAAAACATTTTAAAGTAGTTTAAAACTATTAAATGTTTATAATAGACTATTATAAACATTTTATAACACTTTAGATGGCGATTGACAAGACTTGGACGACATTGAGAAATCGTGCTTGTCGAGAATATTGGAACGGTCTACAAGCTTTTTTGACGATGGCGTCGGAATATAAGGATTCCTCTGGTAGAATTAGGTGTCCGTGTGTTAGATGCATAAATAATAGGCTTGAAACTTTACCTATGGTGAAAGCACACGTATTCGATTGGGGTTTTCATCGAGGTTACGAGAAGTGGATATATCACGGTGAAGCGGAAGCAGATGTTGCCAATGTGGTGGACGCCAACGATGATGATGTTGATGAGATGATTCCAATGGTCGAAGACTTCCTTCTACCTACAACCGAAGAAGTTGAAAATAATCCTGCGGCGGGACAATTTTATGACGATCTGTTTGACGAGATAGAGGCTGAGTTATATCCTGGTTGTAATTGGATATCTTCTCTTAACCTTTTAGCAAAATTATTGCATTTGAAAGTTAGAGGCAAGATTCCCAATAAAATCTTCGATGAATTACTGAAATTACTAAAGCTTGCATTTCCGAAGGGAAATAAAATTCCATCAACCTACTACGAGGCTAAAAAAAGATTACAGAAATTCGGGTTAGGGTACGAGTCAATTCATGTATGTGAACATGATTGTTGTTTGTTTTACAAAGAGCATTCAACTAAAGAGACTTGTCCAATTTGCGGAAGTAGTAGATGGATTTCTCCTGAAAAAACTGATGGAAAAAAGGTACCACATAAGGTGATGCGTTACTTTCCATTAACTCCTCGATTAAAAAGACTGTACAGTTCAAGACTTACAGTGAAGCAAATGTTATGGCACTATACTGGGAAATCAAAAGACAATGGGATAATGAGACACCCAGTGGATGGGTTAGCGTGGAAGGATTTCGATGCCAAACATCCTGATTTTGCTAGTGAACCTCGGAATGTTCGTTTAGGTTTAGCTGCAGATGGTTTCAATCCGTTTGGCAACATGAGTCAAGCATATAGTATGTGGCCTGTGGTGTTGGCTAACTACAATCTTCCACCTTGGATGTGTATGAAAGATAATAATTTCATATTATCCATTCTTATTCCTGGAGCAAAATCACCGGGAAAGGACATGGATATATTCTTGAGACCATTGGTGGATGAGTTAAAGGAGTTGTGGGTTAATGGTGTCGATACAAGAGATAGTATAACCAACACTATGTTCAAGTTGCATGTAGCCTTATTGTGGACAGTTAACGATTTTCTTGCTCGTAGCTATCTATCTCGATGGAGTGGTCAGGGATACAAAGCTTGTCCGACGTGTAATGAAGACACAACTTCTGTTCGAGTGATCGGTAAGACATCCTACATTGGTCACAGAAGATTCCTTCCAAGTAACCATCGAATGAGAAGAGACACTCAGTTTGACGGACAAATCGAGAGAAGACGTCCACCAAGACGTTTTACTTGTGAGGAAATATTAGAACAAGTAAACAAACTTGTACCACAAGTTCCTAAAAAACACGAGATGTTTGGAGGTGTCAAACGTAGGCGTATTGCAAAAGATCAAAATTGGAGGAAGAAAAGCATATTTTATGAGCTTGATTATTGGTCTTCGAACACTTTAAAACACAACATTGATGTCATGCATGTGGAGAAGAATGTGTGTGATAGTTTGTTAGGCACAATTTTGGATAATGATTAATCCAAGGACACCACTAATGCAAGACATGATTTGAAAAAGTTTGGAGTAAGGGAATCGTTGTGGATATATGAAGATGACAGCGGAAAGTTAATGAAGCCTCATGCCCCTTATGTTCTCACATCTGATCAAAGAATGCAGTTTTGTAAATTTATTCGAGATGTGAAATTTCCAGATAATTTTTGTTCCAATTTAAAGAAGAAAGTAAATGTTGATTTAACAAATATCAGCGGTTTAAAGTCCCACGACAGTCATGTAATAATGCAACGATTACTATCAGTGGGTGTTCGCAAGTTTCTTTCAAAGAGTATATCGACTACCATTTATGAGTTATGTAACTTTTTAAGGCAAATTTGTGCAAGAACTATAAAGGTTAGCGATATGGAGGAAGCACAAAAAGATCTTATTCTAATATTATGTAAAATGGAACTCATATTTCCTCCAGCCTTTTTTGATATAATGGTGCATTTGATTTTACATTTGCCTGAAGAAGCAATTCTGGGTGGACCGGTATTTATGCATTGGATGTATCCATTTGAAAGATACATGAAAAAATTAAAGAATTACGTTGGAAATAAAGCTCGTCCTGAAGGGTCGATAGCCGAGGGTTATGTTGCAGATGAGGCTTTGACATTTTGTTCGATGTATTTCAAAGGTGTTGAAACAAGATTTAATCGTCTTGATCGCAATGAAGATGAGGTGACACCAAGAAATCTTTTTGTATTTCAATCGCAATGTCGACCTATAACAAAAGAAACTTTAAAGCCTCTTGATCGTGCGACTCGTGAACAAGCAGAGTGGTACATATACAACAATTCACCTGAAATTCAAGAATATTTGGAGTAAGTTTCTTCCCAAAAGTTGCTTTTATTTCATTGAAAATGCTTTCAACTGATTCAAAATTTTTGTTCTTATTTATAGTGAACACTTAGAAGAAATCAAATATCAGGATGGAGATCATAACATTTTACATAAGAAATATTTTCAGCGATGGTTTCACAAGAAGGTGAAAAAAAAAACCTACCCTATATTCTTTCATCCTTTTAAGTGTTGTTTTCAATTCTATAATAATTTTATTTATTCTTTTAGATATACGACTTACAAAAGCTTGGATCGTTAGATAATGGTGACGAGTTGCTAGCTTTAGCATCTGGATCAGATCATTTAGGAGCTTATTACGAAGGTTGTATAGTGAATGATGTTCGATTTATGTCAACCAAACGAGATTTAAAGAGGAGCACTCAAAACAGTGGAGTATTTGTTGCTGGAACAGAAGATTTTAACTATTATGGAATACTTGAAGAAGTATTAAAGTTAACATTTACTGGCTCATATTCTGTGACATTGTTCAAGTGTAAGTGGTTTAATATAGATCCAAGAAGGAAAAAAATAATTATAGAGAATAATATTACTAGTATAAACACTAGCGGGGAATGGTACAAGGATGGCCCATATATACTTGCAAATCAAGCGAAGCAAGTATTTTATCTCGATGATTTACTTAGAGGAAATCAGTGGAAAGTTGTTGAGGGTGTAAACCATCGAAAAATTTGGGACGTCGAGAACTGTGAAGCTAATTCAGACGTTGATGTGGTACATGATATTAGCTCATCAAATTTTGTGTTGACTGTGGATCTCGGCGAGTTGGTTATGCTACCTACTCAAAATTCGATTGACATTAGTACAGTACAAAATTTAAATGTTAGTCAAGAGGATCACGAGTTAGGCGATGAAGAAGCAGATGAAGAATTAGATGAAGAAGATGATTTATTAATTGATTTTTGTGAAGATGATGTTAATGCTAATTTAGTTAATGATGAAAGTGATAGTGATTATTAGTTTTATGTAATGATTACCTTTGTAACAAACACAAAAATTTGAATTTGATTTGTATTTTCCAATTTATGTTGATATTGATTTTGTTTAATATTATTTCATTACTTAATTAAATTTGATGGTATTAAATCTTAAATTTGATTTCTATTCTTATTATTAAATCTTAAATATTTATGAATACAAGAGAAATGTCAGCTGATATAGTATCATATCACGGTGGAGATGGTGGTGGTCAAGACCCCACAGATCCTAGCAGGATACCCTCAACTTGCGAGTCAGGTTAATATATAAATTTTAGTTATGTGATATATTTTAATCGTAATCTGTTTAAATGTTTAAGATTTACTAATATTTTTATTTTTATGTATTAAACAAATTAATAGATTGTCCTGCAAGAAGGAGGGGACGTGGCCCTGCCAGTAATATTAATATTGAAAAACGAAGGCGGGATGCTGGCAAACCACTTGAATTGCAACTTGATCCGGCGACAGACAAAGTGGTTGGTACTGAGCACCAAGCTTTTGTTCGTCAATTGAGTACTGAAGTTACATTACTATTGCCGGGACATTATTTAGATTTTAAAGATGTTCCTCAGCAATATAAAGACCAGGTCGTTCAAAAGATGAAGGTAAAAAAAAATATATAATTTTTTTATATTATACATTTTAGTCTATAAAAATTTAAACTAACAATTTTTTTTTTAGTATTACTATAATATCGATGGGCATCCAGAACCTGAAAGAGTTATGGGAACTCTGTATACGGAGATGCGCAAAAGATATTCAGAGAGAAAGAATATTAGACATTCTCATTTCCAAAAATATTATTCTGGAAATCCGAATGATTTGGATAGTGCTCTCAATGCTATTCCTGACTTGTGCTCGAAGGAGAGCTGGAAAGAAATCGTCGATTTGTTTCTGAGCCCAAAGTTTATAGCGCGATCCACGCAGAACAAGAAAAATAGAAAGGAAATGAAGTATTTGTCGACGCAAGGCTCTAAATCAATGGCAGCGATTCGTAACGAATATGTAAGTAAAATACTTAACTTTATTTGATATTATTATATTATTAATTAAACTAACACTATTATTTTGTAGGATGAACCTGATGAGCATGCTATTGATGCTTGGAGAGATACTCATATAAAAAAATCTACGAAGACTTGGGTTAGCGAAACTTGCAAAGAACTACATGTAAGTTAAAGTTTTTTCTTTCTTTATTGATCTTAAATTATAGTAATATTGGTTTTTTAACATTTTCTTTTGGCAGGATCAAATGACCCAAGAGATGGAGAGGCAAAATATTCAAAGTTGTCAGTCAGGTTCGGAATCTGCTTCTAGTGAAGGTTCTATTGCTAAATCAATACAGTATCAGGTTATGGATAAAGTCCTTGGCTCGAGGTCTGATTATCAAATAGGAGTGGGATACAGGCCAAGAGGCAAAGGGAAGAAATCAGCATCTAGCTCCACAAGTCGAAGTTCAAGCCAAACTCAGTCATAAGTTCTTACTAATGTGACTCCAGAGATGATGGGAGTTTTGGCTGAGATGTGGGTTAAGAAGCGTGATAAGGTCGAGTCAGGAAATTTTCAGACTAATTCTTCCCTCCATGACCCACGCTATGAAAGTTTATTGCAGCAGTTCTTACCTTCTCAACAACAAGGTAGTCCATCTAATCAAAGCTCGGGGACGCGTCGATGCCATAGCAACCACAACAAAATTCTCCAAACATATCTGGTGGTTCCTCTCAGTCGCCACTTTTTAATTATATGTTTGGACTTTCTTCCCAGTTTCCTCAGACACAACCTATGGGAAGTTAGTTTGGAGGATTACCGCAGCAGCAGCAACAACAACCTATGTATGGTCAATTTGGGCCGTTCATGCAGCAGCAGCTGGTATATCCTCATTATGGAGGATCGACACAGCAGCCCGTTTATAATCAGCAGTACTACACTTCTCTGAATCAACAACAGTAGCAGTCTCCTTTGATTCGCCCACAGCCTCGGTGTTGGACCCAAAAGAGGGTGTTTTAATATTTAAACTCGCAAGTGCACGAATCGTTTCGAAATATAATGTTCATATAAGTACGAGGTCGAACCCATGGGAGTTGACTAACATCAAAAGAAACTATTTCAAACAAAGCAATAATATTCTAACCTAGTTCCAAATATTTGATGAGATTTTGTTTTAGAAAAATAAAAGACAAGTAATAAAAAGATTTAAGACTAAATAGAAAAATGGTTTTCAAATGATATATGTAAAATAAGATTATTAAGATGTTAGAATCCACAAAATGCAAGTTCAATAGTATTTATAAGTATATTGATTCCCAAGTTTAGATATAGTTGAAATAAATCACATTATATATTTTTTCAAAATATATTTTCTATTCAAGCACAAGTTACTCTTTCAAAAAGGTAGGATTTTTCTTCACTTATATAAGATATAATTTCTAAGCATTAGTTGTGTTACAACCTAATGAAACTACAAGAAATCAAAGAGATTATGTTTAGGCAAAATATGATACTTATGCTCTAAGAATTAGATGTGAACAATTTAATGAAAAACATTTAATCAAAGAATATCATATTTTTGCATAATGAAGAACTAAGTGTAATATGCTTTAACACTCAATAATAGATGAAAAATGCATATCTTTGATAGAAAAATCCATAAACAATGTTGTACAAATGGGAAATCAACATACTACAAAAAATACTATCTAGTTACATTTTGCTTCATCATCTTCTTAATAACCTTTGAAAAAGATTATAAGCTCATAACTAGATAAAAATTACAAAATAACATACTTGACATGCTCTTCAAAAGATGAAAATGATAGATAGAAAATAGTGAAAAGAAGAGAGAACTATGGAGTGTAGAAGAGGTTGAAAAAAAGATGAAGAAGAAGAGCTTCCCAAATGGTCTTACAAGACTCTATTTATAGGCAAAATGTGGAGATTAAATTAATCAAATTAAAATAAATAAATTGATTAATTTAATTGTGTTGGGAAGTGGTAGGATAAATAGAGTAAGTGTAAGAGTTTTGGAAATATGAAATGTTTGGTTGGGTAAAATATTAGTGAAAAGCTAGGGTAAAAAAAATAAATTAGGAATGTTTATTTAGGTAAGAAAAATAGGGAAAAGTGAATTGATATTTGAGTGAAAAATATTGAGAATGAAAATGTGATTTTTGGGTATCTTTTGTGGTTGTTTGGTGCTTGGTATAGGCTGGGCCGAAATGGGCTATTGAAGCTGATGGGAGAAGAAGACTCTGGCATTGGGCCTAGCATGCTGGCATTGGGCCTGGCATGGAGGTGATGATGCTATATGCTTTGCTGAAGGAAAAATGGTCAATATTGGGTGTGATGCTTCACGTGAGGTAGGCGTGGAGTTGATGTGCATATGTGTTGAGGAGATTGGACAGGTGGCGGCGTGGAGAGGTCTTGAGGCAGCTGGTGGTGCTTGCTGAAGGAAGGCAGACGGGCTGGGCTCGTGGCAGGCGTGGGCCTAGCTTGGGCCTGGAGAAAAATGTCACATTCCTTGCTTTTTCTTTATAGAAATGCCATTTTTTTTCACCATTCTTCTTGCTTTTCAAGAGCAAATAACATACAAAAAATTCCCTATAAAACAAACATAAATTAAATTAAAACTAAATATTTTCAATAATGAAATATACAACAAAAGTTCAATGAAAATATTAATTAAAATTTAATTTACTTAAACATTTAAGCTCAAAATTGCATTTTTTTTACTCCTAACTTAACAATATTAATTTTAAATAATTTAAACCATAACATTTTACAACAATATAACTATAAAAATACACAAAAATCTATAAAATTAAAATAAACCTAATAAATTCAAAATTACTTAAAAAAAACTTAATAAATCAATTAAGAACTCAAGAACTAAGCAACAATTAACACATAAAAAGTGGTAAAATAACTCTATTTTGTAGAGTTATCACTCGGCCATATTATCCTTCGCCGCCATTACCACAGTCTCATGAAGGTTTGAGTCGAAGCACGAATATTGAAGATTTTTTAAATGAATCTTTTGATGAAGACAATAATAATTAGTTTAGGTTTTATTATTTATTATTAAATTTAAGTGTATATTTTTTTATTTTGAAAAAACAATTTTAGTATTTTAAAGTTGTATTTTTAATTTGGATATTAATTTAAATAATATTGATTTTATTTCTAAATTTTATTAATGTTTTTTTAATTATAAGTTTAGTTATTTAATATTAATTATATATAATTCATAAAAATTAATTATTTTTTAAAAATATATTTTACAATTACAGACGGATTATTGCCGGCGGAAACCGCCGGTAATAATGTGTCAGACGTGTATTCTGACCAAATTATTGCCGGCGGGCTCCGCCGGTAATTATCCGCCGGTAATAATATTATTACCGGCGGGAGGCTAGTTCCGCCGGCAATAATGACCTTTATCGACCGGTTTTTACCGGCGGATATTTGCCGGCGGAGACTGCCGGTAAAAGTATTACCGGCGGCTTTCCCCACTATTGCCGGCGGTTTTCTCCGCCGGTAATAACTGTTTTTCCTGTAGTGTCATTTGGGAAAAATAGCTGTACTTTTGTGATGTACTCATCAAGAAGATCGTTTTGATATATGCCATGCATATATTCGTCGACGTTTCCGGTACCGCCACCAACTGCTATTGTGCACCGCTTGGGTGAGGTTCCAGAACTTGAAATTTTAAATATAGTCATATTATATGTCATTGGACACGATTTTCAATAAGGAATGCTATGATGATAATCGTTTGCTCATTTGGTGCACGTAGGAAAAACGTGATATTAAAATCGGACTAAATCATTCTAAGATCATCATTAAGCTTAGGAGCGTCGCTTTGGGCTCGGATTAAATTTTAAAGAGATATCTAAAGAGGTAGGGACTCAACTAGACTATTGGACTTATTTTACTCGTATTAAATTGCCTTAAACATATTCCAATTTTGATATTTATAAAATATTTGAAAAATTGAAAACTTAACCTGCATGTTTCCTGATCTGTTCTGAGGGCACTGAGTGCCAAATATATTTTTGTACACTTATTTATGCAGGTTATGATTTTTGGGTTTATTCAAATGCAGCTGTTATGCTGCCCAATTTTCTAAAATATAAATGGAATATGTTTCTTTCTTTTCATGTTTACCTGCATTTGGTTATACCAATGAGAGCCATAGTGATCATGATTGGTGCACGTTGTTGTTTCACGACCTAGTCTCTGTGTCATCATAGGTAAATCAGGTGTCCACTCACCTGTAGGTGTAAAGGCCTAGCATCTGTATATAGGAAGTGTTCTGAGCCTCCCCCTTGTGGTGGATATCAGGTCCGGCTACCCGGTTTAGGATGTCGGATTTTCTATGGTGGGTAACGGGAACTAGGGATCCAGTGGATGGTGTGATGTGCACTTGTTGCTATGCTCTTATGATTATCTGTGGTTTCTCTATTTTTGTTTATACATGTTGATGTATGTTTTGTTTTCAAAGCTAACCATGTCGGGGTTGTATTAAACTTTTGGGTCCTATGTTGTTAGTTGTTTACCTATTGAGCTTTATAAGCTTACCCCCTATCTCTCCCATTCCAGGAGCTAGTGATGCGAATGTGGAAAAGATGAATTATCGATGGAGCCAATGTGTTTAGCCTATTTCTATTTTGTGTCATTGTCTTATTTTTTGAGCATTATTTATGTATTCGACTTCGAATCTAATGATCGATATATCTGAATGAGCTATGAAATAGTTAGGGATGAGGAATGGTGGATGTTAAGTATTATTTTGGGTGTTTATGACTTATTAAATTTAACTATTTGGTGATTACATAACTGTGGGGGATATTATTGTTTTATGTATAATGATAAATGATTATACTTTTATCACTAACATTTTTATATATAATTATAGGAGTTATTTCATTATTTTAACTTATAATTATAGTACGATTTATTATAAATTAAATGATCATTTATAAAGACTATTTTCCAACAAGGGTCAAAGTTTGACATTTGACCACCCAAGTTATGGATATTACAAATCTGCCACGGCCTAGGGCTCGAGACGTGACAGAAAAATGGTATCAGAGCACCGGGTTTAAATACCTCGGAGTATGTCACCAAATAGATTGAATTTATTTTAAAATAAAGTATTTTGATCTATAATGGCGTATGTATATAGATAGCACCAATTCCTCACTAACTAGTTAGCTTTTGATTTACTGACCTAAGAAAATGCCTCTGAAAGGAGGGACAACAAGGAGAAGGCTTGCAGATGATGTCCTTGAGGCTGAGGTTCCTTCTCCGCTAGTTGCATTCCCTGTGAACGCCATTCTTGAGGCTTTAAGAGGCATTCCTACCTAACAAATGGATCTAGCTACCCGACAGAGAAATCATTTCCAGATCTTCCATCGGATTCAAATGCCTAAGTCTAAAGGTGGAAAGGATTCCATGGTTGCTGAAAGATTGGTCGAGGCATATAAAGAAGAGTTTAAACATTATGGGAACACCTAAGGAGTATTATGTTAATATTAATGTGCCCAAGTTGGAAAGGAGCGCACCGGATTGGTAGGAAGCCTTAAGTAGGATGAGTGGAATTGATGGGATGACTTGAGGAAATTTTGAGATGGGTTTTCGAAGAACAACATCTTAAACCCATCTCATAGGAGGACTTGATTGGATCATTTGCTTGCTTAAGATCAATGATAGGTTGATGAGATCACAGAATGACTAGATAATGATGGATGTGAGTGAATGAATTCGACATGAAGTTTGTAGAGTTATCTTCCTATGTTTATGCCGGTACGATCGATCAACCTCCTTTAATTGAGTAGTTCCTCTGTCGCTTACTCCCTTCAATGCTGGGTCCACTTGCCCTATGACCTTTGGAAATTTGAATGAGTGTGTGAGAGCAGCCTTACAGACTGAGGCTCATCAAGAAGGAATTGAAATAATGAATCCGGCCCGAGAAAGAGGAAATGATAGGAAAATGAACAAGAAGAACCAATGGCGATGGTTATCCCTAGGACAACAACTTAGTGGGGGTAGCAATAGTAGTAGATCTTCAGGAAAGACTCGAATTGGGTCGTATGGGTGTTTCAGTTGTGGCCAACATGGTCATAAGAAGAAAGATTGCCCACACGACAACAGAGGTTCCAACCATCACATGGAGGGCCCATAGGGAGTTATGCTAGGTCTACTCCTTTCACAGGACAACCTAAGAGTAACTAGTCTCAGACTTCATCCTATGGTTTCACACCCACACCAGAACAACAATCCTAATATCAACATCAGTTCAAGCCCCTTCAGGATTTCCACTAGGGGTACTCGCAGAGTTTTCAAACTCCTATTTCTGCTGGAAGTTAGAGAGGGTTCAATCCAGGAGGAGGCTCTAGTGCAAGTACAAACCATCCTGGTCAAGGAAAAGGGAAAGCAAAGGAAAAAGCCTCTAGTCAAGCCTATGCTCTTAGTGGTGACGATGTACAAGGAGGAGTATGTCAGGGATTTGTGGATGGTGTGGTTCGTATCTCACGCTCTTAAGCTCATGTATTATTTGATACTGGTGCATCTCATTCTTGTATATCATTAATGTTTGCTAGCATGTTGGGTTTGAGTTGGGAAAATTTTAGTCCTACGTTGCAGTTGAGTGTACCTATGGGAGGGCATGGTGAAGTATCAACCATCTGCAAATCGGTTGTATTGTGTTTGAAGGGCATAATTTATTAGGAAACCTGATGGTGTTACCTATGAGACAATTTGATGTGATTCTTGGCATGGATTGGTTGTCTAAGTACCAAGCCATTGTAGATTGCTCACGCAGAAGGGTGACTCTTTTAACTCCAAGTGGAGATTTCATTGTATATCGAGCCAACATGAATTCAATAAGGTAGAATCCTATCCTTAAGACATGTTTAGGTGGGAAAAGAAACTCAGAGTGTTATGGGAGTCTGTTTGCAATTGAGGATGAGTCTAGGCCTCTAGACAAGTTCCCTTGGATATTGGTGGTTAGTGGCTTTCCAGATGTGTTTCCTGAGGATTTGTCAGGACTACCACCTGATAGAGAGATCAAGTTTTACATTGATTTGATTCCCGTGACTCAACCAGTTTCTACTACCCCTTATCGCATGGCACCTGCAGAGTTGGATGAATTGAAAAAGAAATTGGGTGAGCTAATGGATAAAGGTACATCAGGAACAGTACTTCCCCATGGGGAGCTCTAGTTTTGTTTGCCAAGAAATCTAATGGATCCTTGTGAGTGTGCATCGATTATAATAAATTAATTCAGATGACAATTAAGAACAAGTATCCATTTCCAATGATATATGAGTTGTTTGATCAGCTCATATGTTCAAAGTGTTTTTCCAAGATTGACTTAAGGTCAGGCTATCATCAATTGATGATTTAGGAAGAGGATATTCCTAAAACTACTTTCAGAACGCGTTATGGACACTTTGAGTTTTTGGTGATGCCATTTGGATTGACGAATGCACCTGCAGCATTTATGGACCTTATGAATAGAATCTTTAAACCCTATTTGGATAAGTTTGTGGTTGTTTTTATTGATGACATTTTGGTGTATTCCAAGACACTTGAGGACCATATAGAACATTAAACAATTGTGTTGCAAATTTTGAGGGACAATCAATTATATGCTAAGAAAGAAAAATGTGACTTCTGGATGACTGAGGTCAAATTCTTAGGGCATGTAAAATATCAAGAGGACATTACTATGGGTTCATGCGAATATAGATTCTTTCTTGCAATGGGAAATATCAAAGAACGTTACTGAGATTCGAAGTTTTCTTGGGTTAGCAGGTTACTATCATCGCTTTGTGGAGAATTTTTCTCGAATTGCTATGCCTTTCACAAAGCCAACAAGAAAGGATTTAAAGTTCGTGTGGGATGACAATTGCGAAGAAGCTTTCAGAGAACTTAAGCCAAGATTGACTATGGCGACTATTCTCGCTATGCCTAATAGTGATGAACCGTTTGTGGTATTCACTGGTGCTTCTGGTATTGGTTTAGGTGGAGTTCTCATGCCAAATGGCAAGGTTGTTGCCTATGTTTCATGCCAATTGAAGACACATGAGAAGAACTACCCCACACATGACTTGGAACGTGCAGTAGTGATTTTTTCCTTGAAAATTTGGAGTACTATGAAGGAAAAGAGATTGCTCGTGTTTCTAATGTGGTTGCTACACAGTGCTACTTCAACAAGTTAAGCAATGTTAGTGACAAGATGAGAAATTGAGACTTAATATATAGAATCGAATCCAAAACGGTCAGCAGTTAGATGGATGGACAGTAAATGCTGAAGGATTCTTATACCATAAGGGAAGATTAGCTGTTGCAAATATCCCTGATCTTAGAGATTCTAGTATGATTGAGGCCCATAGGTCTAAGTTTGTTGTACATCCTGGAAGCACAAAGATGTACCAAGATTTGAAAAGACAATATTGGTGGGAAGGTATGAAGAGAGACGTAACTAACTGTAACTCCTATTTCTTTTACAAATACATTACAACAATTATGAAAAATAAGAGAGTATATTTTTATTCATACTTTTGAGAGTATTACAATGTTAATAAAATGCTAGAGCTATTAAGTAAAGTGGAAGAATAACTAATGAATACGCAACTATAATATCCATGGACATTTCATTAGTATAATACCCATAGAATGATGCAAAGTACAAGCAAACAATCACTAAAGTTAAGAACAATGAAGAGAAATTCATGATTTCATGATGAATTTTATCTGGAAGGGGTAAGAAATGAAGAAGTTGTTGTAAGTAAATGGTTGAAGGAACAAGTATTTATAGGACAAAAACTAGCCGTTATGACTGTTGGTGAATAGTGATCTGACCGTTAGAAATAGTGACCTGACCGTTGGGGATATAGTTGTATTATATTGTGGGAGTTTAACAATTCTAAGTTGTTGAAGTAACTAACACATGAAATTAATTAATTTATGGATGTTAGAGAAACATTTTCAGAAAAGTTTGTGAGTAAAAAATGTTGAACTAAGTAATATAAGAAGATTGGGAAGTTTTTATTTTTGGTTACTATTCACTAGGTACTATTCATAGTGGGTCCCACAGTGGGGTCCGCAAGGGTCCCACAATAGGGTCCACATGGGTCCCACAGCGGGGTCCACCCCATGGGTCCCACATGTTGATGCAGTAGTGATGCAGTGATGACTTCAGCAAATTACTATGCTTGATATTTTGTATATTTTATTATCTTACTATGCTTGATATTTTAAATATTTTATTATTTTACTATGCAGCATAGTAACACAATATTTTCTTATAAATAGAGCCTTTCAGAATTCATTTTTGAATTACGAAAAATCTTTCTTTCTCTCACTCTGCCTAAAAATCTTCTTAACACTCTTTTAAAGTTTTAAATCTCTAAAATCTAGACGGAGTTTTGTCTGTAACGCTAGCCTACGAAGACCTTTTGGGTAAGCTCTTTCCCGAGCCTTTCAATTCAGTTATTTAGATATTATTTATATATAGATTATTTTACTATGCCTTTATAATGTTAAAATTTATTTATAGATTATTTTACCATGTCGTTATAATGCCAAAATTTATATATAGATTATGCTACTATGTCTAAAAATTTATATATAGATTATTTTATCATGCCGTTATAATGCCAAAATTGATAGATTATGCTACTATGTCTAAAAATTTATATATAGATTATTTTACTATGTTGTTATAATGCCAAAAATTTATATATATATATTATGTTACTATGCCTAAAAATTGATATATAGATTATTTTACTATGCAGTTATAATGCCAAAATTTATATATAAGATTACTTTACCATGTCATTATAATTTACAATGCCAAAATTGAAATATAAACTATTTTTTTATGTGTCATTAAAATGCTAAACTTATATAGGCTATGGTCACACTTTGGACTATTATGGACTCTTATGACCTTATTCCCTATTATTATGGACAAGTATTATGACCTAGACTTTTCTGTATGACCATGACCACGACTTTTAGACCAGGAGCTTGCCACGGACAACTATAGTATGACCATACGCCTAGACATAAAATAAGCAATAAAACAGGAAAAATGGAATAATAACAATTATAAGCTAACATTCCATAATGTAGATTTTATGTAAGTTAATAGTTTGTGTTTTTATCAGGAAGCTAACAATTTCGGTTGTTTTATCAGGACGCAAGGTAAGTAGAATCCTCATCTACAATACAAGTCTTTTATGTATCTTATGTGCATTTATATGCTTTATATGTTAATATGCCATATTGTTCTTATGCATAAGTTATTTTCAAGAATTTTATATTTATTATGCATAAGCACGCTTAAAGTTCACAAACAAGTTATTGAAAGCGTTAAAGTAGAGGTGCTGCTTGGGAGACCTAAGTCCCAAAAAGTGTAAGGAGGGAGATGTACTTCCCGATATAATGAATGTTTATGAGGGAGAAATTCCCTATTATCATGTTTATATTCAGGTGGGAATGTGATTCCCTGTGTAATGCCTGCAGCAGCATCCTCTAGGGCCCAAAAGAAAGGAAAGTGAAAGAAAGAAATAAAATACATAGCATGTTGCACGTTTATTTCAATGCATATGAGGTAGTTATTCTACTTACTGAGCCTTAACTCATCAGATAATGTTTTGTATTGTAGGTAAGATGCCTTAAATATAAATTGTTGATGAGTATACGTGGAGCCAACATGACTGTACATATGGGGCTGACCTGAAGGGAGTGGAGTTCTGCTATGCTATTTTATAAATAAATGAGAAACTTGATTTTATATTTATATTTCATAAAAAGTATTTTGTGAACTTTATAATTTACTTAAAGCTTTAAAAGTATTTCATGAACTTTGTAATTTACATAAAGCTTTTCAATTTATCGGTTGGATACATCTTCATTTCTACGTTAAGGTGTAGTAACGCTATGGAAATTATTTATAAAAGTATTAAGATTTGTATGTGAGATAAAGTTTTTATTTAGTTGTGAGTATTGTATGGTTTGAAGTTATGAACATTAGTTTATGTATTGTTTAATAAAGTTTTTGTAAATTCAGAATTTCACTATTGTTGTATTAGGGTTAAACTTTGTTTTTACACTATATATATGTATGTTAAGAAAGGAGGTCGTTACACTAACTTTGTAGCTAAGTGTATGGTTTGCCAACAGGTTAAAGCTGAGCACCACAGACCTTCAAGGTTGCTTCAACTTTTACCTATACCAGAATGGAAGTGGGACGAGATCACGATGGACTTTGTGATGGGATTACCATTAACACCATTAAAGCATAACACTGTCCGGTTGATTGTCAATCGTTTGACCAAATCTGCTCATTTCATTCCAATTAGGAAGGATTGTAAGGTTTCTAAACTAGCTCGACTTTATGTGGGTAATATACTTCGACTGCATTGTTTCTAAGAGAGATCCTTGATTTACATCAAGATTTTGGCGAGCATTGCAAGAAGCTTTAGGAACTGAACTCAACTTGAGCACTGCTCACCACCCTCTGACAGATGGACAGTCTGAGAGGACTATCCAAACTTTAGGGACATGCTTCGTTCTTGTATTTTGGATTTTGGGGGTAGCTGTGGGAGAACACTTGTCATTGGTGGAATTCAGTTATAATAATAGCTACCAGGCCAGTATAGGCATGACTCCTTATGAGGCCTTATATGGGAGACCATGCAGATCACCTTTGTGTTGGGCAGAACCAGATTAGCATGTCATAATTCGATCTCAAATTGCCAGTACTACTGGGAAGATCAAAGTATTTTTTTTTCCAAGAGAGACTTAATGTTGTTCAAAGTCGTCAGAAGAGTTATGCCGATCCCCTCCGATGAGAAGTTGAGTTTGAGGTTGGTGACTATGTCTTCTTGAAAGTTACTCCAATGCTTGGTGTGACGAGATTTGGAGTGAAGGGTAAGCTAGCCCAGAGGTATATTGGACTTTTCGAGGTTATCGAGAGGGATGGAGAGGTGGCTTATCGATTGAACTTACCAGCGCGGTTGGGGCATGTTCACAATGTGTTCCATGTGTCGATGCTGAGGAAGTATACTCCAGACTCATCACACATCATTGAGTATGAGCCTATCCCTCTTCAAGATGACGTGACATGTGAAGAACAACCTATCAGAATTCTAGCGAGAGAGTTAAAGGTGCTAAGGAATAGAGAGATTCCCGTAGTCAAGGTCTTATGGAAGAACCATAGAGAAGACAGGGCTACTTGGGAGTTAGATTTGGAGTTGTATGAGAAGTATCCTCATTTGTTTAATTTTCAGCTTGAGGTTGTACTTTGAAAATTTCGGGACGAAATTTCTTTAAGGAGGGAAGAATGTGAAACCTGAGACATTTTCAGGTTGAAAAAGTCAAATATAGGAGGAAAATTTTTTAATTTAATATATATATTTATAGTTTTTTCCTTTTCTTCTCCTTGCCTCCCGCCCTTTCTCTATCTTCTTCTTCTTCCTCTTCTTCTTCCTTGCTTTCCTTTCGGCAAGCCACGACAAGGCACTAGACCCAGTCACCACTTCCCACCATTTTTGACATGTGCCGGTGCTATAGCTTCCTCGATCGGGGACGACTACAACCCCAAAGTTTGGTGACCATCATAGCAAGGACGC
The DNA here is from genome assembly GCF_963169125.1 of Humulus lupulus. Taxonomy (NCBI): domain Eukaryota; kingdom Viridiplantae; phylum Streptophyta; class Magnoliopsida; order Rosales; family Cannabaceae; genus Humulus; species Humulus lupulus. Next base: position 4,214,314 of record NC_084800.1, read on the forward strand.
GCCTGTACAACCACTTCGAAGTTTTGCCGTCGAAACTTTGAGGTGACTTTCCGGCGAACTTCGACCACTGTTCGGTGAGTGGGTGGTACCGTTGGAATCAGCATCGTGAGAGGATCGTCGCCCACTAAGTCATTCCGGTCCACTCGCCATTTTTCTCCGGCGATATTTTGGATATCTTCGCCCCTTTGGAAGAATTTTCCGGCGACACCAGAGGTCATTTGGGCAAAAGGAGCTGTACTTTTGTGATGTACTCATCAAGAAGATCGTTTTGACATATGCCATGCATATATTCGTCGACATTTCTGGTACCGCCACCAACCGCTATTGTGCACTGCTTGGGTGAGGTTCCAGAACTTGAAATTTTAAATATGGTCATATTATATGTCATTTGACACGATTTTGAATAAGGAATGTTATGATGATAATCGTTTTCTCATTTGGTGCACGTAGGAAAAACATGATATTAAAATCGGACTAAATCATTCTAAGATCATCGTTAAGCTTAGGAGCGTCGCTTTGGGCTCGAATTAAATTCTAAAGAGGTATCTAAAGAGGTAGGGACTCAACTAGACTATTGGACTTATTTTACTCGTATTAAATTGCCTTAAACATATTCCAATTTTGATATTTATAAAATATTTGAAAAATTGAAAACTTAACCTGCATGTTTCCTGATCTGTTCCGAGGGGACTGAGTGCCAAATATATTTTTGTACACTTATTTATGCAGGTTATGATTTTTGGGTTTATTCAAATGCATCTATTATGCTACCAATTTTCTAAAATATAAATGGAATATGTTTATTTCTTTTCATGTTTATGTGCATTTGGTTTTACCGATGAGAGCCATAGTGATCATGATTGGTGCACGTTGTTGTTTCGCGACCTAGTCTCTGTGTCATCATAGGTAAATCAGGTGTCCACTCACCTGTAGGTGTAAAGGCCTAGCATCTGTATACAGGAAGTGTTCTGAGCCTCCCCCTTGTGGTGGTTATCAGGTCCGACTACCCCGTTTAGGATGTCGGATTTTCTATGGTGGGTAACGGGAACTAGGGATCTAGTAAATGGTGTGATGTGAACTTGTAGCTATGCTCTTATGATTATCTGTGGTTTTTCTATTTTTGTTTATACATGTTGATGTATGTTTTGTTTTCAAAGCTAACCATGTAGGGGTTGTATTAAACTTTTGGGTCCTATGTTGTTAGTTGTTTACCTACTGAGCTTTATAAGCTTACCCCCTATCTCTCCCATTCCAGGAGTCTAGTGACGCGAATGTGGAAAAGATGAATTATCGATGGAGCCAATGTGTTTAGCCTATTTCTATTTTGTGTCATTGTCTTATCTTTTGAGCATTATTTATGTATTCGACTTCGAATCTAATGATCGGTATATCTGAATGAGCTATGAAATAGTTAGGGATGAGGAATGGTGGATGCTAAGTATTATTTTGGGTGTTTATGACTTATTAAATTTAACTATTTGGAGATTACATAACTGTGGGGATATTATTGTTTTATGTATAATGATAAATGATCATACTTTTATCACTAATATTTTTATATATAATTATAGGAGTTATTTCATTATTTTAACTTATAATTATAGTACGATTTATTATAAATTAAATGATTATTTATAAAGACTATTTTCCAACAAGGTTCAAAGTTTGACCTTTGACCACCCAAGTTATGGATATTACAAATCTGCCACGGCCTTGGGCTCGAGACGTGACAAGTATAGTCGATCGTAAGAGTAGTGTGGAGTTGTATGGTTACGAGGAATTTAGTACAAAATCAAAAACCCTCTTATATACATATAAACAAATCAATCTAATGGCTATCGGCTGCCCCTCTATCACCATCTCGGATGAAATGAGCATTCAATAATATTCTTTGTTAGGATCTCTTAATCATAGGTCACAATTCACAAGTGACTTTTTTTGGATCTCAATGTATTTTTGCACTATGCGGATCCCATGCGGCTTAGCTCACTATTTGGATCTCAAGTGTCTTTTTGCACTATGCAGATCTCGTGTGGATCGAATACCCGCAAAGAAATTGACTCATGATACCGTGACAATAATCATGAGGCTCTATTTTAAAACCAATTGGTGATTAGTAGTGTTTATCGAGATTTTCGGAAACTATATTAATAAAAGTTAAGAGAGATTAATGATAAAGGGTTTAGAAGATATGAACAAGATTTTTATGAGGTTGGGGCGTTAATGAGCCTTAGTCCACGAGATAGTTGTATTAGAGCTTAGAAAGTTTATAACAATGGAGTTTTCTCTTTGTTTTAGCAGAGGAACAGTATACACGCCAAAAAGAGATCCCTTCCCCAATGCTTTGTCATATGTATTTATAGGCTTACAGGAGCACTGGGCTTGGGTCGGCTTGACCCGGGCCCAACAAAGGTATAAATACCACTAGCTTCTCTATCGAAAGCCCAATACAAAGGATAAACACATAAAAGACAAACACTAACCAGAGCCCACTTGGCCAGCCCAAAGCCCATTCATCACCCGAAAAATTGGGGCTTTTGGTTTGGGCATTTCGAGTTACGAGGCAGATTCTGGGGACAAGATCGGTCAGAGTAGTGGCGACGCAGGTTTGAACCAGCGGCGTACAATCCTGAGGTGGCCTTTTCCGTAGGCGAGACGTGGGGACGACTCCCACGCTTCATGGGGCGGAGTCAGGGTGACGCATGCTTTATCCTGCCAACCCTGAGGACTTAACCCGGGTTCATTTACCTCTGTCCCTCTTCGTTTATCGTAAGACCGGATCATCTACCTAGAGCCCGGATCGTTTACCAGGCTCCCGGACTGCTTGTATACATCTCGATCGTAACCCCAAACAACTGTACATCTCCCAGATGAACATCCAGGATCATTCCTCCTGGACACCGTCCGGGTCTGGACCCATACTTGGGCCGTCGATGTTAATCACTTCCTGCCAAACGGGCCTGGGATGGGCCTAACCCTAATTGCCCAGGTAGTGGGCCTGGACCACTGTCCCGGGCCCAAGGCAGGACCCCGCGGCTTCAGACTGTAGAAGCCATCCAAGGTCTTGTCCTTGGCATTGACCTATGGTTCCAGCTTGTAGAAGTACAAGATTTTCGCGGGGGTCGGCTCCGCGATCTCCTTCGCGGAGCAGAAGACACGCCATCCCGCAAGCAATCGGTAGGCTTAGGGCAGAAGCTGGAAGGGTGCGATCCCCACGAATGTTAGGAACCGCACGAAGTAATCATGAAGAGGGAGTGTAGCTCCAGCACTGACGTGGCTTGCGCTCCAGGCCCCGAATCTGTTCACGGAGGTGTGCGCCCGCTCTTCTCTCCTGGCCAGGCGGTTGTGGAAGAGTCCAGGAGTGGACTCTACGGCCAGGCGTTTCTCCAGGATGTACATCATCTGGTAGTTCCAAAACAGGTTCGGTACCGTGTCCATCTCCCATCTGTTGCCTTTAGGGGTCCGGGACCCAGGAAGGAGGACGGGGGCCTTGTTGACTTCCTCCTCCGAATGAAGGGTAACGCCCGATGTCATGGACGATAATCTGGGAGTAAAGAAAAGAAACCAAGCAGTCAATGCCGAAACCCAAGAAAGTCGATTAGGGTACGGGGGGCCTCCTACGAACTGCTTGAAGTCCCCTCCGGATCAGGTCCGGGTTCACCAGGGAACCACGAGACCCAGATCGGGAATGAAAAGTGGGCTACTAGATAGGCTCCACCCCTGGTCTGGGAAGCATCCAGACCCGGAGCGACCCAGACCAGGCAGTCTCCCTAGCACTAATGCTAAGCATAAACAAGTTCTAGCAGCCTAAACATATGAGCAAAAGGACAGAACCTATGTTCATGTATCTATTAAGGCAGAGGGTAGAAGGACTTACTGTGAATGGCTGGTCGTGAAAAATGATGGTTGTCCGACGATAAGGACGGGAGAAACTCGGTCTTGAACTGGTGAAGGCGGTTCAGCAGCTCGTCAACAGGACAGGCTGAGGATGTGCACTTAGGCAAAGGTGCAGATGCCAGAATTGTTGGAAAAAGGCGACGGTGCAGAGTAAGCAGACGGTGGAAGATGTCGTCGGCAAGATCGGACATAAACAAATCCTCAGAGTTTTTAGAATGGCTCGAGAGTGTAAAAGTTTCAAATGGATGCCTGAGGAGTATTTATAGAGACCCAAATCCTGGTCTCTGATCCAGCGGATAGGAAATCCCCCATCGGACGGTCCAGGATCGTGCAAAGGCATTAATGAATCCACTCGAGTGCTAGATCTGTTCCATTTCGATCCGATGTCCTAGGAAAGGGGAATTTCAAAGGTCGCCCCATCCTACGGTCCACCTCAGTGCAGAAAAATTAATGAAGGACCTCCATGTGGATGGGACACTTCGGAATCCGTGTTGACGCACTAGCCTAGGCCTAGCGACCTTTGAGGTGGTTGGTGACCTTTCGAGGTCAAGTGCCATCGTTGCAGTAGTCGCTGGGCGACACATGTGTCCCTCGTCATGAAACAAGACTTCGGTAAATAGACCCGGACATTGGTAAATGGTTCAGGCTCCGAATGCACCCAGCGCACACTGCCCCTTGCCACGGACCCACGATTCTAATTAAGAACTGGGAAGATAACCGTGGAAGATCCGGGAGCAAGGAAAGCCTCCACCTCGCGGACCCAGGTGAAGGCTTGGGGGTAAATGTTATCCCCATTTCCTGCCTTGGGCCCGGGACAGTACTCCAGGCCCACTACCTGGGCAATTGGGGTCAACACCGACAACCTCCGATTGGTCGGACTGCTCGTGGCCCATCAGACAATCGACCCCTCGAGCCTTCAGGGCATACAGTGCGAGAAGAATCCCATCATAAGGGAGCAACTGGCCCTGGAGCATATCAGGGAAGTGGAGGCTGCGGCACTCGCGGACACAGCCAAGCGGAAGAGGAACTTGGCCCAGTCGGAGGCGATCGCTTCCGAGGAGCTAGAAGCCCTCTTTGAGGAGGCACTGCCGAACACGGGGACCCCTGGGGCTAGCGTATCGGGGTGAGGTAATTGACCTTTGATCTTAACTTATGCTCCTCAAGTCGGGGACTTAGCTAGGGATAGGCCAGCACTTCGAGGCCCTGCGTTCGGGGCTGACGAGACCTTCGTCTCCCGTTCCCATAGGCTCGGAAATTCTCATGTACTTGTTCGGGTTCCTCCAATACGGGAATTTCCTGAACTTGGACGACATGGGGGATCAAGTCTACTCCTTCGCGTTAGATGAGTTGAGTCATGTCCGGGGCTTAGATAAGGGTTCGTCCCGGGCCACTCTTAGTTTTGACCCCTATTTTCCTGTTAATTGTACTGACTCCTTTTCATTTGTGTTTGTTTCAGGAGACTCTGACATGTCTGATCCCGTTGATGAGATGGTGCAGCTTCTTGAGGTCCGGGCCGTGGCAAAGAAGGCTTCCAATAAAACATCCGAGGCGCCGGGCCCGGATCTATCCCGTAACAAGGAGACGCCAGGGGCGGATCCTCGACTCGGCCAGGCCGCAATCGCCACAGTTCCTGTTACGGCCATGGTCCCGGCCACCGTCCCCAGCCTCGCTCAACCCCCGGTGATCAATCTGGAGCCGGAACTTGTGGTAAGCCAGAGTTCCGGAAAGAGGGCCGCGGAGTTAGGCACGATAGAGGTTGAAACTAAGAACAAGAGGCCCCAGACGAGGTGGGCTGGCTCGGCCAGAGAGTCATTCAGGGAAAGTCGCCTTGCCGCGAAGGAGATTCCGGTGACACCGGCCCTTCCCACCCATCTGGCCCTACCTGAGGAGGGGGAAGCCATCTTGCATGACAAGCAGTCCAGGCTCATTTCCCGGACCTGGGAGAGTGGCCGGGAAAGGAGGGACGAGACATACAAGGCCATGACGATTCGTCGTCAAGTTAAGTTTGCTGAACGCCCGGCGGTCTTCAATGTCCCTCAGCCGATTGTGGATCGGCCAGTCGCCGAGACGGGCTTTCTCCCTAAGCTGGGGCAGGACACGGCCCCATTCGCGGCAGACCTGCTGGACCAAGTGGGGAACACTATGTCCAACCTTCAACTGAAACGGTACGCCACCATCGCCAACCCAGACATGTTGTTCATCTCCCAGGCTCTCCGCCATCAGGCCACCGCTATAAGTTTTCTCCGTGTCTTTTTCTTTTTTTTTTGTTTAGTAAGGATTCTTCTGACTATGCTTTGTTCCAGGACGCTCTGCTATCTCATCGGAATGTTGACCTGGTGGCCGAGGTGGCCATGAAGATGGAGACGCTCCAGCTGGAGCTGGAGGCGACCGTGAATCAAAGGGAGGTCGCCAAAGAGGCCCTGACCAGGGAGGCAGCCCAGGCAAAAGAGTCCTTGGCCAATGCGGTTGCTTAGGCTGAAGCCGACCGCACGGAGTTTGACCGAGTCAAGGCTCGGCTTGAAGAGGCCATGTACCAGAAAGAAGCCGAGGCTAATGAGAAGGTATCCCTTCTGGAGGCGGAGCTTCTCAGAGCAAAGGTCGCACATGAGGTGACTGCGACTCAGTCTGTCCAGGACCGGGAGAGGGTCCAAGGCTTGGAGGCCCGGGTCCGTGAGCTAGATGGCTCTCTTCGTGAGGAGATGATGGCGCATGATGAGACCCGCCGTGGAAAGGAGCAGGCGGACGACATGCTGTGCGTCACCTTCGAGGAGGCCATCTACATGGCCTGGCGCAAAGACAAAAGCATGAACCTCCTGATCTTTCCTGATCCGGACTCAAAGAGAGCTGAATTCGAGGCCAAGGAGAAAGAAGATGCAGAGCTCTTGGATGATGAAGCCTAGACCCTAATCTTCACCTCACCTTTTTTCCATTATTTTGTAATAACTTTTACGGACGCGTACGCGTCCAAGACAATTATCTAGTTTATGTTATTTCTGTTATTTTTTTTTTATATCACCGTGTATGATTGATCTGAGGGTTTGGTCCCGGTTCCAATGGCCTGGACTAGACTATTCTTGACTTTAGCCTGTCAAATTGTTTTAATCCTGTTATCCAGGACCCAACAGCCTGAGCCATTAGGGAGTTGGCACTCATTACCGAATCTACCCGTCCAATCTTCAACTTCGAAAACCTGATGGCTTGGGCCATCAAGGTTTGAATAGTTTACTGTAAAACCTAGTTCCCTCACTCTACCAGTCACGGGCTACGTCCTTGCCCTGGGGCATACCAGATGCTTTTGTCTCCCGGACATCGTTCATCCGGGGTGGGTTCAGCCTGAGGCTTGGTCCTCTTTTTATTATACCCCCAGACATCGTTTGTCTGGGGCGGGACCAGCCTGAGCTTGGTCCTCTTTTTTATACCCCCAGACATCGTTCGTCCGGGGCCGGACCAGCCTGAGCCTTGGTCCTCTTTTTATACCCCCGGACATCGTTCGTCCGGGGCAAGACCAGCTTGAGCTTTGGTCATCTTTTTATTATACCCCCGGACATTGTTCGTCCGGGGCAGGACTAGCTTGAGGCTTGGTCCTCTTTTTATTATACCCCCAGACATCGTTCGTCCGGAGTGGGACCAGCCTGAGCTTTGGTCCTCTTTTTATTATATCCCAGGACATCGTTCGTCCAGGGCGGGACCAGCCTGAGGCTTGGTCCTCTTTTTTATACCCCCGGACATTGTTCGTCTGGGGCGGGACCAGCCTGAGGCTTGGTCCTCTTTTTATTATACCCCAAGACATCGTTCGTCTGGTAAGTTTTCTTCCTTATATCACCGCAGCACACAAACAAATTTTCCAGAACCTACTTCTCTAATACACACAAGTTTTCAACTTTCCGTTATCACCGCAGCACACAATTTTAATCTCAGAACCTACTTCTCTATGGATGAATATTTAAGATATTCAAACTCCTTTAACATTTTTAAGATATTAATAATAAGAGTTAAAAGAACAAATTTCGTACCTCTTGCAAATTAACTTTGCAATGCTCCTTGCCAATTCGATCCACAACCTAAAGAATATAATCAATACCTAAAAGATTAATACAAAATTAAAATTTGTCAATAGATATTAAAACAGCTTTTGAAATCCAAAATTTATCTAATTCGATCTTAAAATTTGGGGATAAAATATATACACACATTTACTTTAAAGGCATTTTAAGTATGACTTAGTAAATTTTGACAAAATGGATTGGAGAGTGTACCTATTTCACACAATACAACAGTAAGTTTTGATTGTTTTCTAAATGTATGGGATTAAATGGTACTTTTTCCATAATTGAATCCAGTATATGACAGTTGATTATTGGTACTTTGATAATTCAATTTTAAGTATAATTATGCTGGGCTCAGATTTCAGCTTTGACAAGCTGTAATACAATGAAACTAATAATCTAGAACAATAAAGAGATCCTAAAAGTTATTTAATGGCATTTAAATACTTGGATATTGAACCTGAAATGGCCACCAAGGCTTGGTAAAAAACTGTCATTTATCTGCATATTTTTGTATTTTAGAATATAGAAGTTGGTTGGGCTCATAAGGAACTTTTGAATGACTCAAATGGTAGAATTCATTGAAAGGATAATATGGTAATTTCAGAGTTTTGCTGGGCAACATTGCCCTCATTTAGCATCTAAATAAGCTTTGAGCAGCACAATTTTGACACACTAACATCACACATACACACCTATGTGGCAACAAGAGTGTGTGCACATATCATTAGTCATATGCAGAAAAGGTAAAATTGAAGGTGCTTGAATGAAAATAAAAAAACATGTAAAAGCTTGAATTTGACACTGTTTCTGAACCAATGTTTAAGGACTAAAATGCCAATGTGAGTGAAATTTCGATTCAGACAGAACAACCAACTCTTATTCCTACTTCAAAGTCACAAGGGAAAAGAAAGTTTGTGTACCATCCTAAGTCATGAGTGGATAATCAGCAGCACTTAATGTGATAAACTAGTCCCAATCTGCATTAATCTTGAGAAACAACGCTGCAGCGTAACAGATAAACCAGTCACTTTTCAAATAAATACCCTCACTCTCACTATTTCTCTATATTAATTATTTGAAGTATTATAAACACATATATACCATATCATAACTTAAATATCTAATAAAATATGATGCTTGATTATGATCTAGCTACATATTTCATTGAGACAGATCATTTCAGTTATATCTTAATCTACCACATAAATTAAATTTCTACAAAATATTTGTCTATACAAGGTTGATGATATAATAATATTTGTGTAAAATACAATTGAGAATTGAGATACACTTTTGTCCTTTATTATTGTTATTAAATAAAAGCTAGAGCCTAGACGACTAGAACCTTCCAAATTATTTTAATATTTGTGTGTGTGTGTATAAACCCATTTGTAAAGAAAGGTGAAAGCTCATACTTGAGAGAGGAAATTCCATCAATATTTTTGTAATGGCAATCAGAGAGTTCCATGAACCAGAGCCAAACCACAATAATGGGCATGTGGCAGCCATCTTTGGGGTCACCGGGGTTGTGGGGAGGGAGCTGGCAAGAAGGCTCACATCCAAATCTGAATGGAAAAAGGTTTATGGAATTGCCCGGAATCCTCCTCATCTTGAGCATTACCAGCAACATTAAACTAAATGCAAATGCCAGAATCCATAGACAATAACTTGAGATGAGTGAAAGAACATGCAGTTTTCTCATTGCTAAAAAGACTAGAATTCTTATTGTAATCACAGCAAGCTCAAAAAATTTAAGCCAATATCAATGGGTGACACAAATGAACAGAACAAAGTTGTTGGAATGAAGATGTTGGAGAAGATATGAGTGGCTATTAAAGCAAAGGAAAGCAACGACAATGCATGTGGGAACCTCAAAAAGAGCTCAGAAGTCCTACTATTTCATCAACTATATATGCATATAATATCATCATCATAAGGTTTATTCATTAAATGAATTGAAAATGGTACTAATGAGAATGGTATATATATAGCTGCACCTGAAGATTGTTGTAGTGGTTAAATATTTTGAAGCAAACATGGGAAGAAAAGTGAGTGAAGCCAACGAGTATTTGTTCTGGATTTGGAATCCAGTACTCCTGGACTGTGATGACGTCGTTTGACAGTGTTGCAGAGTCCAATATGAATTGATCATACTTTTTGTGTCTCTCTGCTCTGTTTTTAATGAGGAGTCCAATATGAATTGATCATACTTTTTTTTTTCTAATTCTTCAATTCGTCATATATACAAATCTTGGGATAGAGATTAGCACAATAAGAATAGGTACAAAAGGAAGTGCAAAATATATTAGCAGCACTTTAGAGTCTAACAAGACTTGGAGAATGCAAACTTTTGTAGGGATTATAAAAAGGCTTTGAAAAATAAAGGAGTAGTAATGCATAGAAGTAGAGGGACACGACGGGAGTGGGCAGAAGGACTTGATACCCCGACACATAAGCAGATTAAAAAAAAACTATAAAAATAATTCAATTCACTCATTTATCTCACTGAAGCATTCCATCAAACAGTTATTATGCATTATTTGAGAAAAGCTTAGTAATACATTCAAACATGCAAACAAGACAAACTTAAGTAGTAAGACTAACAAAACTTAAAGACAAATTGACACAAATATACTCTATATATATATGAATTTAGCCTACATACAAGCATTCACTCTTAATCATTCTTATTCCCAAACAGTCCAACTCTGAACAATACAACACATATCACTATTGCCATGGAGTTTGGATAGTGATGTTGGCATTAGTGGTAGTGAAGTTGAATTTTGTGAGCAATGTAGCAATGACAACAAATTCAAGCTTTGTTGTAAAGTTGAACTATAGATTTTTAAGGATTTAGCTACCTATCAAATTAACAAAATCCTAATGTTAAACCAAAATAATAAGGCATAAACAAAGGAAAATCATGAATCTAAACTTTAAAGTCAAAGATTATACCTAAAACAAAACAGATTCATTGAGAAGTCCCATCTATACATCAAAAATCAAATTCACCGAGAAGTCTCGTCGATCGTCTGAGAAAAAAAATTGTGGCTAGAATTGCCATTGATTGCAAGATGAGAGAAACTAGAAGAAGGCTCGTTGATCGTTTGAGAAAAAGTTATCTATAAGCTTCGTCGGAAAACAAATTTGCCGAGAAGCCTCTCATTGATCGTCTGAGAGCAAAATCATGAGACGAAACAGAGAAATGGTGAGAGTGACCCAGATCAATAACACCTAAAACTATATATCCTTACCTGGCTTGCCAAGACCGAAGAGAAGGAGTAAAACAACCCAACGAATGGAACCCTATTGACAGAGAGATAGAGAAAGACGGAGAGAGATGGAGGAGACTTGAGCTGAGATTTGAGGGATGGAGGAGATGTGAGCTGAGATTTGAAGCAGGGATGATGAAACCGAAGCTGGATAGAGTTCGGATTATGCTTAGCTGAAGAAGAAAATGGTGAGTCCGAAATCGGTTTGATTTTTTCTGAAAAAAATGTATAAGTGGCGGGCTCCCAAAATATTACCGTCTTTTTCATTTGCCACATATATAACATTTTCCATAATACTTTTTCATTTCTATTATATTCATGTGTTATGGAAATGGGTGTTTGGTGTAGTGAGCACTAGGTTTTATTTGAGGTTACTTAAGCTTGAAGTAGCTTATCAGATAGAACGTACGTTAGAAAAACCTCTCGTTCTCCTCCGTTAGTTCGTTTTGCCGTTCGAAGCCTTTTCGAAGAAATCTCGAGTTCTAGGAGTCGGAATCAAGCGAGGATTGAGGCATAGAGATCCTAGGAAAGATTAGAAGCTTCTTAACTGAAGGATTTGGTGGAAAACAACCCAATCAAAGGTAATCTAAGTTTAAAGTTTTGAGTTTTTAGAGTTTCTAAGCTTTGAATTGGATTTTGTGAATCGTCACTACTACAAAATTGGACTTTCCCGACACCCAACCACGACAGTCAACTCTGTTGACTGTCGTAATTACTTAGCGGGACTCTACGCTGACAGTTAAAAACTGTAGGCATAGAGACCAACGCCGACAGCTAATAACTGTCACCGTTGCTTTTGACTGTCGCTATTGACCTCAACGCCGACAGTTAATTTGAGACCAATGCCGACAGTTAAAATGTGTCGCTATTGACCCCAACGCCGACATTTAATTCGAGACCAATGCCGACAGTTAAAAGATGTCGCTATTGACCCCAACGCCGACAGTTAATTCAAGACCAATGCCAACAGTTAAACGTTGTCGCTATTGACCCCAACGCCGACAGTTAATAAAAGTTCAATGCCGACAGTCATAAAATGTCGCCGAAATTCAAATAAAAAATCTAAAATTATAATTAATGAGTAGTATAATTTTAAAAACAAACTAAATTATGTAAATATATATTTATAAAAATTATGTATTTATTAAAAACTTTTAAAACTAGATTTTTTTTTGTTTCTAAATTTTTCATATTATTAACATTTTTATTTATAATAATTTTTATATCAAAATTTAAATTAATTATGATATTAAGAGTAACAATACTTTAATTTAATTTAATTATATTATTGTTTAACATATTTATAAAATTAGTATCAGTTAAAAATAAGTTGTTTTATTGATGGGAAAAATATTATAAAATTATTTTAATATATAAATTTATTAGTAATAATTTTTATAGTATATGACATTGTTTATTTATTTAAAATTTATATGAAAATTAAAAAAATATTAATAAAAATAAATTAATATATTTTAAAAATAAATTTAAATAAAGTGCACTTTTACCTAGTCTTTAAATTAAATAGCAGTTTAAGTTTCAAATAACAATTATTATACATTTTAAGAGAATTTGTATAGTTGTGATTTTTAAAATTATTTTTTATAGTATTAGGAGTATAAAATTGGGAGTTTTATAATCACATTTTTTTTATATGAATAATATAATCTGATTTTTATTTATAAAATAATTTTTTTAAAAAACATAAAAAAATAATCTAAATAATATAATCATATTTTATTTATCTAAATAATATAATCTGATTTTTATTTATAAAATAAAAAATAAAAAAATCAGAATAATATAATCACATTTTTATTTATCTGAATAATATAATATGATTTTTATTTAGCCAAAGCCCTTTCTCTCTCCCACCCTACCCGATCCATACTTTCCTTTCTCCCTCTCTCTCTCGTATGCTCTCTGCTAGTCCCGAACGGCTGCCCTTCGATGGTCGCCGTCGTGCAGACATCAGATCAGGAGTACCAGACACCGCCGAAACTCCAGCCTCGCGAGCCCTTCGTTGCCGTTCTCCGCCGCGAGCAGAAGCCTCCAGGCTCGTACGTCTCTTTCGTGGCTTCAAGGCCAGTTTCTGGCCTCCTCCGACATCGTCTAAGGCGAAAGGTAGCATGGGTGAACTCAGGGTATCAAGACGAACAAAGCCCAGCCAAGGATCGGGCTTTTAAGTGACCGGAGGATCGGGCTAAAATATTGATAAGGTTGTTCGTGAGCATAACCCGAAAGGTAGAGATGTTGAACTATTTCGCTGGCATCTATATGGTGATGGTAAATTGGTGATATTGCTCACTTTTTATATGACTCAGTTACCTGGCTACCACCTGAATCATATTATAATGTGCTTATTTTTAATCAGATCTGTGAATGTTAATGCTCTGCTCTTATACTATCCAATTTGTCATCATGTATGTTTTCAAGGGAATTTCCTTTTATTATTTTGTTCTTTGTTGTCATTTTAAAATGGGTACACAACTTATGTTTATACATATGTTTTCAATGTTTGATAGAGCCAACTATTACCTCATGCTGCATCAATTGTACGCCTCATCTCAGTCTACTTTACGAAGTGTGCCTTTCCAGAATTGAGGACAAAGATATATTTAATTAGGAAGATATTGTTGCTATCCATGGGTGTTGGTATGCAGTAGTTTCTTCATATATTTTCTGTCTAGTTTTATTCTTAATTTTTGTCAAGTTCTAGTGTTCAACTATCAGACAATGTTATAATTTGATACGCATTAAATCTCTTAATTATGTCAAAGATTCTCTCTCTCTCTCTATATATATATATATGTGTATGTGCTTGGGTTATATTGTTTTCTTTCTAGTCTGATATATGATATTTTATCTTGTGGAAGTCTTATATGTATATAGTTACCTAGATATTTTAGGTGAAGTATCTAGGTAACCAAAAATATCACTGGAATTGCAATGCCTAATGGTTTGAACAAATATTTGCACTTCTATATTGAAGGCAAACCAATCTTCCGGTATGTTTTGCCTGAATAACTTTTGTTATTATGAGAAGTTATCAACACTTCCAAGGCTCCAATGAGAGAGAGAGAGGAGGGAGGAGATGATAATTTATTCTAAGATTGATTGAGGGGTAATATATATTAAAAGGCATATAAGAATTTTGTTTAATATAGAAAGGAGGTGCGTAGAATTGTGTTTCACCGCAGAAGGAAGCCAAGTGTATTAGTGTAATATCTGGCACACTTTGATATACGATGAACCCAGTCTTTCCTACAAGACTGTAGCCCCCTCCAGAATATCTTGTGAACTTGTCAATAGAACTTATAATATGATTAGCAGATATTTAAGCAATCATTGATACCAAGTTGTTTAATTCATGCATTCACTGAGCCCTACAATCTCGGGAGTGTAAACTCTTGCAAATTGTTACTAGGTTTCATGCATTTTTTCTTATAACTATATTGATACCGTCTGATATTATGATTTTACAGTTCTTGAGGTTGCTTTCAGTAGAATTTGTTGAAGGTTTTTGCAATCTTAAATAATAAACTATATGTGGATATAGCTGATAATCATGACTGAACACTGCATTTTCTATTTTGTATGACTATATCTCAATTCAAGAAGCTTAGTTAAATGGTACACTTAAATTTATCCTTACTCGATCATGGTTGTTTTCCTTTGATTCTACCACAATAGATTATTCCAATGTTGAAATGGACAAGATGTTCATTCAAAGAGAGTGATAGATGAAATTTTTTTGTGCTTGTTAATTTTTTGTGCTCTTTTTCAAGAAAGTTGCATGAAAATCATTTTTGGCATACAATGTGAATTTTTTTTAGTTATGCTGAAACTTGAAAACTTGTCATATTTTTTTAGATTTTGGAGTTTTGAGTGGTTTGTTTGCTCTAACAAGTGTATTTAAATGATTTTAAGATGCCAAAAAATAAATTTTTTCAAGAAAGTTGCATGAAACACATTTTTTATATACAATCTGATTTTTTTTTAGTTTGATCATTCTGAAAGGTGAAAACTTGCCTTATTTTTTTAGGAGCATTAGAAAAGCTTGCTATTGATTGGAAGAGGTGTATTCTTTCATTATTTTTAATATTATACAAGTGTATGTTAGAGGAGTTTGAATATCTTAAATATTCATCCATAGTGAAGTAGGTTCTGAGATTATAATTGTGTGCTGTGGTGATAACCGAAACTTGAGAACTTGCATGTATTAGTGAAGTAGGTTTTGAGATATATATAGTTGCGTGCTGGGGGAGATATAAGGAAGAAAAATGTTGTTTAAATTGATTGAATTATTCGAATTAATATTGACTGATGGTTAGGTTACAAATATAGGGGAAGTGCTGTCCGTTTTAAATTTAGCAATGATAATTAAAAATAATGGGGCAAGAGATAAAAATTGTTATTTTTTGCTTGAAGACCTTAACTTCACTAACTAAATCATAAAAAATAGCATGAATGATTTAGATTATGAAAAATTAACATTTCACTTTCATTTATATTCAAATAAAGCTCAAGATAGTCATATATTGAATATGACAAAAAAAAAAAAAAAACTAGCTTTTGCAAGAGGGTCGGGGAATTGTAAATAACTTTTGCATAGGGTTCCACCGTGGGGATGAAGATAACACGTAGAGTTAGGGACAATTTATGAAATAGTGCAAACCTTAGTGAATTTTGATTGAAAACTTGGCCAAATGGGCCAATGCCTAGTCCAAGATCATGAAGATCTAAATACTAAATACTAAATAGACTCATATTGATATTGGATTTTGGAGTTTGGAGTTTTTTGTGCTGCCATATTTGTTGTATTCAAATTTATATTGCTTTGAGGCTTTAGGTACCCTACTTTTGATATTGGTATTATACAAGGTTTTGAAAGGCGAAATCGCGAGGCGAGGCGTTTTCTCTTAGTACCGCGAGGCGTAAGCCTCGAGGCGCAACGAGGCGTACGCCTCAACTATAAGAACAAATAAAATTTAAAAAATATAATAAAATTCATAAAATATCCTAAAATTCATGAAATTTCATAAAATTCATAAAATTCATAGAATTCATAACAAACAACACATAAGTCCATATCAAAGTCATAAAAGTTCTAGTTATAAGTCTTAAAATCATAAATAAAATGCATTAAATCTCCAAGAACTCTTCACTTTCTTCATCATCACTCTCATGAAATTGTATAGCTCGTCCATCATCTCCATCTTCACTGTCATCTTCTCCTCCTTCAAATTCATCTTCCTCATCCAAATTCACTTCAATTGGTGCTTGATTTCTTTTCCTCTTCCTCGGTGCTAAACTTCCGCCCTCATCCTCAATCTCAATTTCCCCACCAACTTCGATTGCTCTACTATCACCATCCTCTTCATCATTTGGATTGGCTACCCATTCATCATCAGAAGACACATTTTCAACAATCAAAGGATCATCTTCCTCTCTTCGTGATTGTTTCTTAAAAAATTTGTGCTTCAACTTTTTGTTGTACATAATGTACACCAAACTATTCATCTTTTTTGTGCTCAGACGATTTCTTCTCTTTGTGTGCACTTGATTGAACGTACTCCAATTACGTTCACATGCCGATGCTGAACAAGTAAGACCTAGAACTCTTGTTGCAAATGACTTGAGTTCTGGAACTTCATCTCCAAAGTTGTCCCACCATTCAACTATACAAATTAAAGACATGAAAAAAGAAGCAAAGTAATGAATAATTTATTTTATAATATTAATATAAACTATAATAAAACAAAAAATGAGATAAAAGTTTAAGTATTCACCAGGTGGACGTGTTAAGTATGATGTTAAGGATGATCTGAAGCCAAACAATCCTCGCTTGTATTTATACTCATCAAGTTGGGCATCGACCTTCACATATGTTTCTTGGTCCTTGATGAGTCTATCCATGCACTTATACAAACCAGTTTTAATCTCTGGATGCTCGGAAACATTGGGACTCCATCTGAATCGAGGATTCAGGTAATATGCAGTTGCATGCAAGTCGCGATGCAATTGAAACTCCCACTTTTGATCAATGATCTCCCAAATCTCCTTATATGAAGACACGTCTCCATCTAAGTTCTTTGCTATCTTTTCTTTTGCCTCATCCATAGCACCATAAATAAATCCCATTGCCGGTGTCTTCTCACCATCAACTATTCTTAAAACATTCACAAGGGGCTTTGTGGTTTTTATGGAATAAACCACACTAGGCCAAAATGTATTATCATTCATTATGATTTTCTTCACAGCTTTCCCTTCAGGTTTCTTTGCCCATGCACAACTTGACCATTCTTTTGAAACAAACATCATTTGTAGTGGTTGCTTCAATTGATGCATACTTTCTAAAGTTAGAAAGGCAGTGGCGAATCGTGTGACAGCTGGTCGAAGAAGATCTTTCTTTGCAAATTTTCTTGTTAAACTCAACACCCATTGATGGTTATGGATGAAATTGCTAACTCTCTTTGCTTTAAGCAAAGCATTTTTATGTTGTGGCAATTCTCCAATTTTCTCAAGCATCAAATCAATACAATGAGCAGCACACGGAGTCCAATACAAGCTTTTTCTCTTCTCCATTAATAATCTTCCAGCGGCCTTGTATGCACTTGCATTATCTGTGACCACCTGAATGACAATATCTTCTCCAATTTCTTCAACAACATCATCAAGCAATTCAAACAATTTTTGTGCATCTTTTACACAATCTGATGCATCAATAGTTTTCAAAAAAACAGTCCCATAGGGATTGTTAACTAGAAAATTGATCAGACTCCTATTTCTCATATCTGACCAACCATCTGATAATAATGAAACCCCTGTTCGTTTCCATGTTGCTTTGATCTCATTCACAATTTCGGATGTTGTCTTCTCTTCTTCTTTTAGTATCCAAGTCCTCATTTCATGCATTGTTGGAGCTTTCAATCCTCGACCATAATTCCCAACCGAACGCAACATATTGAAATATGATGGGCTTCTTGCACAATTAAATGGGATCCCATTCTCAAAAAAGAATCTCCCAATATCTAAACATACTTGATTTCGATGCTCTTTAGCACTCGTTGGAGTCATTTTTGTGGCAGCGGTATTTTTTTCATTTTCCTCATCTCCTTTATTCTCCATAAATCGATCCATAGGCCCTCTAACACCTCTAGAACTATTGCTAGGACAAGAATTCACACCCTCCAAAGGATTGCCACTACCAAAACCACTAGGTCCATCACCAAAGTAGGATCCACAATCCACCGCCTCATCAAACTTTCGTTGAGAAATAAATTTTGTAGTTTCATAGTCTTTCAAATATTGACTTATCTCCTCCTTGACTTCTTTAGGTACTTTAGGACATGGTTTTACATCTTTGTGTGTACAAGCAAGATGTTCTTTCACTCTCTTCACCCCTCCCTTAATATCTTTACTACAAAAATTACACTTTAAATACTTGTATCCTTTTTTTCCACCTTTTTCCGGCACTTCTATTTCAACACTATACTTCCAAGCAGGATCTTTTCTACTCATCCTTCCCAACTTAAATTCAGCAACTAAAAGCATAAAATAAAATTAAAAATTCAGCAACTTTAAAACAAAAACTAAGAAAATTAAAAAACAAAAAACAGAGAAGATTAAGGAAATTATTTACCTTTCTAAAATAATCAACTTTGACAAAAACTAAGGCTGGTAGCTGCCTTAACTTTGAGAAAAAGAGGTCAAAAAAAAAAACTGAGATGATGGGTGAGAGGAGAGAGCTTCTTGCTTGAAAATGAGAGAAATGAAAAGAGTGTGAGGGAGAGCTTGGATGATGGAGAGAGCCTACTGTGCAGTTGGAGCTTGCTGTGAAGTGTGAGGGAGAGCTTGGTGCTGCCGTGAAGGAGAAAGAAAAGAGAGAAAGATGGGAGATGTTGGTTCTGCCGTGAAGGAGAAAGAGAAGAGGGAAATAGGAGAAACTTAGGGTTTTTTTAACTTAAAATCTGATCACTTAAGCCCAAATTTTAAGCCCATTTAATTAAAAAAAAAGCCCAAATCATTATTTTGAAAAAGGCCCCACGGTTTGAGGCAATAAAACAGCCATAAAAAATCAAGATCATGAGGCGTACGCCTCGGACCGCCTCGGACCGCCTCGCCTCGGACCGCCTCGCCTCGGACCGCCTCGCCTCGGACCGCCTCACCCACGTGAGGCGTGCGCCTCACTGCCACACTATGAGGCGGCGCCTCAGATACGTTTTTTCACCGCCTCGCCTCGAGGCCTCGAGGCGTACGCCTCAAACGTTTTTTTAAACCATGGTATTATAGTGTACATTTGAGCTACTTTTCTCTGCCTTAATTTTCTAGTATATTGTTGGCTATGTTGATCCTTGTCATCCCCAGTGGCTCTTGGATGCTATTTATTGTGTATGTTTTTTACTGGTTTGTTTTCCTTTCATGCTTTTGTCAAGTATCATAAATTGTTTTTGTTTTAGTTCAGTCAATAGACTATTTTACTTTTATGGTCTGGTTTTGTTGGCTAGTTAATGCTCTCTCAAGTGTGATTTTGAGCATGTTTGAATATGAGAAGTCGACAAATAGTTCTTTCTAGGAAAGAATAAGGGATTCGTCTATTTGGAGATTGGGGTCCTTAGGGATTGGTTTTGGGAGAGCCGAAGGTCTCTTGAATTACCTTCACCACTGTATTCAAACACGTAATCTCAGTACAATATTATTTTAGCTCATATTTCCTCTTTATTCTCTACTGGTTTATTCTTCTCTGTATTCTTATCTCTATTTCTGATCATCGTGAAATTCTAGTAAGATTATTTCAGAGAAATAACACATAACTGAAGTAATGTGTACATGATGACTACTTTTAATCCATTATAAATTATCTGGATTGTCTTTTGACTACATCACCTGTTACTTGCTTAATATACTATTTTTTTGTATATATATTTATAGAGTTTGTACTCGAATATTAATTTTCCATTTTATTTGGTATGTGGACATGATAAATCAAGTTGCAAAATGGTCTTCTATGTAGGTACCAAGGAAAATGTAAAACCTTAATGTACGATGTTACAAAATTTAAAAATAACCAAATTTTGTTTTCCACACTCCTTTCAAGCTAGTGCAAATATGTGTATCAAATACTGTAATTCACAACATCATTGGTCTCCCAACTATCTCAAACTTTGTCAGCATTCTTACAATGTCAGTTTTTGTTTACTAATCTCTAAGAGGGATTAATCAACTAATTTTACATATTTAAATTGTTGGTTCTCTCATTCATTATTTAATATATTATGGCAAGATATACTATTTAATTATAATTTGAAGTCTTTAATTCATTGGTGCAGGGAACAAGGAATATCACAGGACTGACTTTTAGGTGGATGTCTAGATTTATTAGGAAGAATATTAACAAAAGAAACATGATTGAGCTTGTAGTGATTTGGAGAAGAGAATTATATTGTCTTGTTGAGATTTATTGTATTATATATTTTGAAATTTATAGATTTATAATATTATAATGAATTTTTATTGAGAATTATTTAGTCTCATGGGGATTTGATGTATTTATATTTCAATTGTATGAATAAATGTTGTATGTATATGAATTTTTATTATAATAAATATAATTTTTTTTTACAAGTTATGGTAATAATAATTAATTATGTGAGTAATTTTTTTATTTAAATTTATATCAAACTTCAATTGTTAAAAATATAATTAAAAGTTTTAAAAAATATCTATAAAAAAATAAATTTTTTTATATAGAAATTTAATGTTATGGCGACACGTATTAACTGTTGGCGTTGCCAGCAATGACAACACTTATTAACCGACGATGTTGCAAGCAACGGTGACACGTATTAATTGTCGGCGTTACCAGCAACGACGACACCTATTAACTGTCGGCATTGCTAGCAACGACGACACGTATTAACTGTCGGCGTTGTCAGCAACGGCGACACCTATTAACTGTCGGCATAGTCAGCAACGACGACACTTATCAACTGTCGGCGTAGCTACCCTACGCCGGCATAGGCAAATACGACAGTTAGTCGACTGTCGTCATTGTTCAATAGCGTTGAGTTTTTGGTTCGATTGAGCTTTGAGTTTTGATGGTTTTGGGCCATTGGGAAGCTTGAGAACTTTGATTTGATGATTTAGGAATGTTTTTGGAGGCTTTGGGATGTTGGAGAATGAGTTTGGGCATGTTCTGGGTTGGGGGCCGCGGCCCTGTTCTTGGAGTGCCGCGGCCCTAGCTTGAAGAAGTAGGTGGGGGAAATTGCTCTTGCTGGGCGCCGCGACGCTTGCCCCTGGTGTGATTGGGGGCCGCGGCCCAAGGTACCAGGGCCTCGACTCTTGGGCAGTTTTGAGCCCGTTTGTGTGTTTTGACCCCGGGAACATAGTTTTAGGCCTCAGGATTGTTCCTACTACTTAGATTAGTTTGGATTGATGTCCCGGAGGCTAGATATTGGTTTGGAAACCTATGTTGATACTTTTTATTGATGATGTCCCGTATTTGGTTATGATTAGGTGACCGCTAAAGGATTAAAGGTTGATCGTTCTCAAGGGTCGTTCTTTTAATCATTCTAGCTCGAATCTGAGGTAAGAAAACTGCACCCTATGTATATATGGCATGCGTGATTGTTATTGAGGCATGTTGGTTGATAAATGTGGACATGGATTGCATATTAAATGCTAGTGAATGTTGTTTACTTGTATATGGCACTGACTAGTCAGGGACACTGACCCAAGAGTCAGAAACGGCATAAGCGTCCTTAACGCAGGGCCGAATGAAGATTAGATCTAATCGATATCAGCATTGAATGGCTCTAAGGCATTAACGCTGGACCGACCCTAAGGTCGATGAACTTATAAGCGCTTGGCTAGTCTGAGACTAGTTACTAGAGCCAGGGCCTAAGGCCCGGGTGACTGTTTGTCACATGGCTAGGGAACGATGTTCCATAGTTATGACTCTAAAGTCATGAGGAAGGTTATGTTGGTGACTAATCACCATGCACCTATCCTGTCTAAGCTATGAAAAGCTCACTTATTTGTTAAGCCTTGGTGACCTTATCGTCACATGGCTAAACGGGGCTGTACCCACTTTAGTGACTTTTGCGACTGTCACCTATCTGTTTTGGACTGATAGACCTGAATGATTATTATGATCATTGTTGATATTATATCATGCTATATTGTGTTTTCTTACTGGGCCTTGGCTTATGGGTGCTATGTGGTGCAGGTAAAGGGAAAGAAAAGCTCACCCAGCCTTGAGTGGAGAGCTTAGGTGGTGATGTGTACATATGCGGCCGTTTGACCACCACGGCCAAGGAGTTCTCAGGGGAACTAGGGGGTTTACCCTATTTTGCCGCTTAGGTCGGCGGGTTTGTAAATTTTGAAACAATAGTGACCATTTTGAGTTGTAAATAACTTGTAAACATTTTGATAAGCTCATGAGCAGTTATATGCTTAATGAAATATATCATTTCCTTTTTATTGTTTTCACCATAACCCGTTAATAACACTTAGAGCACGTTTTTAACTAAAGGACTCGGGTAGCGGGTCAAATTTCCGGTTCACCGTAACTATTCTGGGGTAACCAGGGCGTTACAATTCCCCTCTTGATCCAACAAAACTCTAGATATCTTCCTTCCTTCCTTCCTGGTTTCTAGTTCTCTCTAGAGCTCCCAAAACACAATTCTTGCATAAGCCAAAATGTGAGAATGTTCTAAACTTTTCCCTCAGCCAAAACTTATCTACCACCTAAGCCAAATGACCCAATTTCCCTCATTTCTAACTTAGATTCTAGCTAATCCTCAAGGGCATCCTAGACTTTTCCTTAATCTCTTGCAAGAATACCACTTTCCCACTTAAAACAACTATCCTCAACAATTACCTATAGTTACCCAAGTTACCAAATTGCCACTAACCATTTCTCAATAATTCCCATACTCAAGTTATAATATTCACAAAATACCCCTAGGCTCCCCCGAGTCGGGTATTTAATCTCGTTGTGACTTTTAGCGAAACAGCTCCTTAGGACTGTCTCGGAGCGTGCATCACAATTATATCACCACTCACACGTGGTATCAATCAAATATATACAAATATTGCATTTATGCCCTCAACGGGCTAAAATTACAAATATGCCCCTAACAGCCAAATGGGGCCTACATGCATATTTAATTCACCTAAACATGATTTTCTAATCCCATATTCATTAAATTCACATATTAATACAGTATATCAACTATTGCCCTCCAGGCATGCTAATCAAGGGCCTAAGCCTTATTAGCAAATTTTGGTCGCTACAAAAACCATGTGAGATAACTAGATTGTCAAACTTTTCATGCCATTGCTTAGGTGCCCGTTTCAAACCATACATAGATTTATCTAATTTGCACACTTCATGTTCTTGACTAGGGATCACAAATCCCTCAGGTTGGTCCATGTAAATCTCTTATTCTAATTCACCATTTTAAAAAGCAGTTTTAACATCCATTTGGTGCACAACAAGATCATGTAATGAAACTAAAGCAATAAGAACATGAATAGATGTTATTCTGGTGACAGGTGAATATGTGTCAAAGAAATCTATATTTTCTCTCTGTCTAAAACCTTTGGCAACGAGACGTGCCTTTAACCTATCAACAGTACCATCAGGTTTCAATTTCTTTTTTCAAAATCCATTTACATCCTATTGTCTTACAACCTGGTGGCAAATCAACTAAATGCCAGGTTTTGTTAGACTCAAGAGAGTTCATTTCATCATTAATGGCTTCTTGCCACAAGTCAGCATCTAATGAGGTCAAAGCTTCTTGGAGGTTCGAAGGATCCTCCTCTAATGTATATGCATAGAAATCAGAACCAAATTCTTTAGAGACTCTAGTTCTTTTACTTCTTCTAGGTTCAGTTTCATTACCCTCATGATGCTCAATGTCCCTAATCACAGGCATGTTACTAGATGATGCACTCTCACTATTTCTCAATTTAAATGGAAATCTATGTTCATAAAAATCAGCATCATTTGACTCCCAAATGACATGGTCTTTCAAATAAAAAAAATTGATATGCTTTACAGCATAGCCAATAAACACACATTCATATGCTCTACTAGCCAGTTTTATCCTTTTAGGATTAGGAATTCTAACATATGCCAAACAACCCCAAGTTTTAAAATAAGAGATATTTGGTTGTTTATTTTTCAAGATTTCATAAGGAGAAATTTTGCTTTTAGATTTTGGAACTCTATTAAGCACATAGCAAACAGTCAATAATATTTCTCCCCACCAATAAGAGGCAGCACCAGAATTAAGCAAAATAGCAACAACAGATTCAGTAAATGTTCTATTCTTCCTTTCAGCTTTGCCATTCATTTAAGATCTCATTAAGAGTTTCTATTAACTCAACCTTATATCACTTCACGAATTCATGCTTCAAGTTAACTTTAAGTAATAGCATGATCTAAGTCAAATCACATCATAACTTGTTATTACCCATTGAACTTATTTCTTGGGATCACCAGTCTATAGCTCGGGTTACCATTATGTGTGACCCATCATTCTAAGGGCAGTCCTTTTGATGTTTTAAGGACTTTCTCTATAGCTAATCCTTTCGTCAAGTGATCAGCTAAATTTTCATCAGTGCGTACATGAGGCTCAAGTCTATTATATATATATATCTTTCAAGTCTACTATATATATATCTTTACAAATAAGTAGTCCAAAGCAATGTGAGACTCTTTTCCTCTAGCGAGTCAATAAAGCACATTTTCTATTTTTAATAATACATATATATATATATATAACTTCCAACAGTAATTGCTATTATTATCTCCGTTGATTGTGGTTTAAGATATATATACTAATCAATAAGGTTATCTTGGCACTTCCATCCCAAAAACGAAGGATTGCGGCTGTAGAAGACACAAGGCCTGGAATGTCGTCGAGTAAGTTTACAGCTTCCATGGATATACCTTGACCGTCATCAGTTGATCAGGAGGAGGTGCTACAAAAAGTATTAGGCCAAAGGCGTGGACATGAGCGAGGAGTGGGCCGCAAATTGAAGGGGTCGGGGTCGAGGTCGGGGTCGAGGTCATCATCTACCCAACACTCTCACTTCAGCGAGTCTCAAGTTCCTCCTCATCATTCAAGAGAATATATAGAAAATCTGGAGAATAATTTACAGAAATTGACTGATCAAGTTAATTTCTTAACTCAATATTTTGTACCTTCATTTCGTCCACCAAACATTCAGATGCCGCATGTGCCTGATAGTGACAATACTTCTAGGGCTTCGTCTTCTCAACCTCCAGCTCCAACTCATCCTTCTATGTACGGGGCAACGCCGTCTTATCATATGGTACCTCCATATATGTACGGAGCAACACCTTATCCGTGTCCGATTCCACCGTCCTCCCAGCCATCGTATCCCTACATGTATGGAGCTGGATCGTCCACATTACCTCCCCAATATCCTTGGCCGATGCCACCACCGCAGCAATCACAACCACAGCCACCGCAACAACCACAACAAGAAGACAATAGGGAGGAGGACGAGGCAACTGACTTAGGAGACTAAGTTTATATTTTTATTAATTATTGTTAAATTTTATGAATAATATGAATATTTGTTATGTTAATGTATTATGAATATTTACAATTGTTATTTTAATATACTAATTTGAATATTTAATATAATATTTTTATTTTTAATATATTTGTTTTCAATTAATTAAATTTTAAATAATTATTTCGATAAATAATTATTTAAAATTGTATTTAATTAATTAATTTTATTATTTTTTTTATAAATAAAGTAGTATCAGGGGCGACATTGTCGCCCCTGATAATATGCCACGTGCACTATTTGGGGCGACAGGATATAGTATTAGGGGCGACTTGTCGCCCCTAATACTATTTAATTAATTAATTTTATTAATTTTATATAAATAAAGAAGTATTAGGGGCGACATTGTCGCCCCCTGATAATATGTCACGTTCATTATTTGGCGCGACAGAGTATAGTATTATGGGCGACGTGTCGCCCCTAATTCTTAATTATTAGGGGCGACAATGTCGCCCCTAATTATATACCACGTGTAACCATTTGGGGCGACATATTATAGTATTAGGGGCGACTAATAGAGTATTAGGGGCGCATATCGACAAAAATAATTCAAAATTTTCAAATTTTTGAGGCGAAATTTCAACTTTTAGGGATGACTGTGTCGCCCCTCATATTTGAATATCAGGGGCGACCCTATAGTCGCCCCTAATGTACCCTTCAGGGACATTTTTCCACGGGCGACTAATCAGGGGAGACAAGTCGCCCCCGATACATATTAGGGGCGACTTTTTGGGTTATTAGGGGCGACATGCGTCGCCCCTAAAAATCATTTTTGTTGTAGTGAGTAGATTTGGAGAAGATGAAGATAAGGCCATAATTGCATCTGAGAATGGTAAATGGTCGAATGGAAAAGCTGGCAGCAAAATACACATTTATTCCTGAAAATCGGGATAAGTTTTGTCGATTTTTGAAATCAGTCAAATTTCCAGATGGGTTTGCATCTAATCTAAGGAAGAATGTAATTGAAAATGACAATAAGATTACTGGGTTGAAATCCCACGATTGTCATGTCATATTGCAACGTCTTTTGCCAATTGGTGTTTATTCATTCCTAGAAAAACCTATTGCCAAGACCATTATTGACTTGTGCACTTTCTTCAAGATTATTTGTGCTAGAACTCTGATTGTTTCTGATTTGGAGAAAGTGAAAACATCAATTGTTGAAATTCTTTGTGGACTAGAAATCATTTTTCCGCCAGCGTTTTTTGATGTTATGGTTCACCTAATGATACATTTGCCTCAAGAAGCAATAGATGGAGGTCCAGTACACATGAGGTGGATGTATCCCTTTGAGAGATACATGAAAAAATTGAAACATTATGTGCGTAATAAAGCTCGTCCTGAGGGGTCCATAGCTGAGGGTTATGTCGTCGATGAAGCATTGACATTCTGTTCTATGTACTTCAAAGGGGTGGAAACAAGGTTTAATCGTCCAGATAGAAATGTTGATGCAATTCCATCACCAAAGAAGTTGTCTGTGTTTCAATCTCAAGGTCGTTCGATCGGTAAGAAGACATTAACAACTTTGGACGATGAACTTAAAAAAACTGCTGAGTGCGGTACATTCTCAACAATTGCATTGAGATTCTCCCATATATTCAGTAAGTACTTTGATCACACTAACAATATATTTATCTACTCTTCCATTTATCTTTCAAATTTTTTAAGTCTTTCATATTTTATCTGTGTAGAGAGCACAAGCAGATCTTTTTATCTAGTGGTGCTGAAAACCTAAATCAATTACAGAAAAAGGAGTTCCCCATGTGGTTTTACAATAAGCTTTACAATCTTCGACAAGCGGGATCTGCAGAAGCTTCTGAAGAGTTATTCTCCTTAGCAAGCGGCTCCTCTAATCTTGTTTCTTCATACACTGGGTGTATTGTCAATGGAGTTTGATTTTTGTGTTATGATAGAGATAAAAATTTGAAAACTCAAAACAGTGGTGTCTTAGTACCCAGAGTAGACAACAAAAATTTCTACGGGCAATTAGAAGATGTTATAGTGATGTCATACCTTGCTGGTTGTTCTGTTGTATTATTTAAGTGTAAATGGTTTGATACAGATCCTACCAAGAGTAGGATGAAGCATGAAAATAATATAACCAGTATATTTACTAAGTTCGAGTGGTACAAAGATGACAAGTTTATCTTGGCAACTCAGGCAAAACAAATTTTCTATCTTGATGATTTGAAAAATGACCGGGATTGGAAAATTGTTGAAGAAGTTCATCATAGAAATGTGTGGGACATCCCATCAGCTGATGAACAATTGGATCCCATTGAAATAGATGTTATGCATGACTCAATATCATCTGATTTCCAATTGTTTGTCGATCTTGTTCCGTTGCTAGAAATCAATTTTTGCCGTAGAGATTAACCACCATATATTGTCAATGTAGATACTCCTGTTGATCAAGAGGAAGATGAAGAGGAAGAGGAAGAGGAAGAGGAAATGGTCGATGAAGAGGAAGAGATGGACTTAGAAGAAGATAATGTAGAAGAAAATGAGAATGATAGTGATAATGAATATTATAGTGATGATTAAGTTGTAATTTTTGCATTCAAAGATTGTTTGCACTTATTATTTATGGATAACCATATTATTTATGTTTATCTTTATTTGTCAACATTTTATTATATGCACACATATATATATCATTTTATTTAAATTTATTAGATATGTCTTCTGCGGTAATGCGACATCACGGAGGTGATGGCGGGGCAGATCCTCCTCGAGATCCAACACATATAGAGGCTGACTGTGAGAGAGGTAATTCATGCACTATCTACTGTTTTTATTCATAAATTAACTTTATAACTATAGATGTATAATTTAATATTATGCAATTGTAAAATAATAGTGCCTGCAATAAAAAGGCGTGGCATCAACAAAGGGATATCAACCCGAGAGGCTAGGGCTGCCTTAGGTAGACCATTACCCCTTGAGTGGGATGTTCGAGGAAAGACGTACAAGGAAATTGGTGAATATTCCCACCATTTGTCTCGGGAGATCGGCCTTCTCATTCGACAATATGTCGATCCCGACTACGATCGATGGGATAAAGTACCAAAGGAAGTTAGGGATCGAATATTTCCTCGTCTACAGGTAATTTATTTCTTGTCTTTTTGTATTTTGTTGAATTTAATGTTAAATTTGACTGATTAACTTAATTTATTTTAATTTAGGATGATTTATTCGATATTGGTCTCACTCGCTATGAGGCAGAACACTGAAGTGGCATTCTTCTCGGCATTCAACGATCTTTCACTGATCGTTACTCAGAATGGAAGAATGATCTATCTACTCACATAAAGAAGCATGGTCGGAGACATGCTCCTCATAGTTTGGTAGAAGAAGAATGGAAGAAGACGCTTGATTATTTTAATCGACCTGAAGTGAAGGTAAAATTTCTTTTTAATTTAGTTTTGTTAATATAACATATATATAATTAACACAATGTCATTTTGTAGAGGTGCTCTGAGATTAACGCTGCGAATCGAGCAAAACAAAAACAAAATAGCTTCCAAGGATCGCAGTCTACGTCAGCTCTTCGTTATAAGAATGTATTTTTTCTTATTAAATTTAAAAAAAAATTCATATATTTTTATTAAATTTCTAAATAATTTTTGTATATTATTAGCACAATATGCAAACTGGCCATCTCTCAGGTGTTCCAGAAACTTGGATGGATACTAAATATAAAGAAGGGAGAGGTTGGGTCAGTCAAGTAGCGAGTGATAACTATGTAAGTAATTATATATATTTTATATTTTTCTTACTTTGTAAATTTGTAATAGTTGTATTAAAAATTCAATAATACAGGAAAAGTTGCTGGAGGTACGTCAAACTCAGCAGACACAATCTTCTACGACCACCCCCAGTTCGAGTACTACCACAACTGAGGTGGACGACATTGCCCTTGTTGAGACAGCCTTTGGACGTCGTCGGGGCCATCAGATAGGACTTGGTCGTAGGATTCGCTCGAGCGCGGAACGTGAAGTGACTGACACACATCAACCACCGTCACCGCCCCCTACTGCACAAGAGATGCGGGATGTGGTCCAACGTCTCCGAATCGTTGGGGAGTACATGGCTAGGCTTGGTGGAGCCTCAGGTTCGGGATCTTCTCAGCTAGGTGATGGTCAGGATTCGACACCTCCTACTCAATAGGATGCAGGAGAACATTATTTATGACTTTATACTTTATGTAATTTGACTTTAGAAAAATATTATATATCACATTCTACTTTATTTAGACTTACTTTATTTTATTGGAACATTATATTTATAAAATTTTATGATTATTAAATTTCATTAGATTTATTTATGTTTCAATAACAAAAAAATCAAATAAAATATATAATAATTATAGAAAAAAAGCAAATGAATAAAAAAAAAAAGTGAAAACTCTAGCGACGACAACTGAGAGCTCCAGCGACGACTTTGGGGAAGAGTTGTCGCTAGAGCAAACGCAAATCCGAAAAAAAGAAAACATCCAGCGACGAATTTAAAAGGTTCTAGCGACGACATTTATCGTCGCTAGACGTTCCAGCGACGACAATTCTGGAATCGTCGCTAATAAAACCCAATTAGTGACCGGGTTTTAGCAACTACAACTAGCGACGACCATGTTATTTTATGTAACATGGTCGTCGCTAGTGGCTCCAGCGACGAAAAATCCCCTTCTAGCGACGAAAAATCCCCTTCTAGCGACGAAAAAAGTCGTCGCTAATACCCATTTTTCCTGTAGTGTGCTCAACATCATCTTCATAAAAAGTTATTAACTCTTCCTTTATTCGAGCTTTTTTAGGAGCTCGCTCCTCCATATTCATCATCTCGATGTCTTGGTCGTGGCGTAAGGTTCGGGCGTACCGCTCCCTTGCCTTCCCACTATCTCCTGCAATGTTTGGGCCGCCATAGATGGTGAGTAACGTACCTGCCACAGGAGCTGGCTGTAAAGGTGGTGAGCATTGGTGTATAGGCACCTGCTCTTTGCCTCCTTGAGCCTCTCGCTGAGAACCTCCCGTGGCTCGTACATACCTCCTTAGGTGTCCTTGTCTAATAAGGAACTCAATCTCATCCTTCAATTGGTTACACTCATTAGTGTCATGACCATAGTCATTGTGAAAACGAAAAAATTTTGTTGTATCTCTCTTGAATAAATCCTTCCTTATGGGTCCTGGTCGCTTATAAGGGACATTGGAGTTGGTCTCTTGGTAGACCTCCGCTTTGCTCTCGACAATGGTTCAATAGTTGGTGAATCTTGGCTTATACCTATTGCCTTTGGGGCGCTTATTTTCGGACGTTGATGGCTCATTGCTCGCCTTCTTTCCACTGTTTTACTGTTCCCGTTGCCTTTATTGTTGCCATTAGGTGTATCCGACCCGTTGGCGGCTTTGGCGGGATCTTCCTTTGGTCCCTTGTCTTTTGCAGGCGATTTCCCCTCGTTGGCAATCACATCTTCGAGCTTAATGTATCGATCTGCTCGATCCTGAAACTCCTGTACTCTTCACCCCATTCTTTCTTAGGTTGTTCCAGAGGGGAGAATGACGCCTTACCTCAGCAGTAAGGGCCATCATTTTTCCCTCGTCGCCCACTGTTTTAGCTCCAGCAACTGCTCGCATGAAACTTTGGACGTATTCCATTAAGTATTCTCCCTCATTCTGGTGTATCTCGACCAGCTGGTTTGCTTTAGTGGGGTGTACACGACCAACGTAGAATTGTTCGTAGAATTCCTTCACGAACATTTTCCATGATACTATGCTAGCATGAGGGAATTTAAAGAACCACTCCTCAGCAGTGTCAGATAGGGTGGCCGGAAAGATCCTGCAGCGGGCATCCTCCGATGCCTTCTGGATGTCCATCTGTATCTCAAACTTGTTCACATGAGATACTAGGTCCCTGTACCCATCGAAGTTCGGCAGTACTGGCATCTTGAACTTGCTAAGGGTTTCTGCTACAACAATTCTTTGTATGAACGGAGTATCTCTCCTCCGGTCATACTCAATGTGGGATGTACGGCTTCCCACCAGTTGCTGAACAACCTGATTCAGTGCATCAATTTGGGCCTGTACAGCGTCTGGGATCACTGGGGCGACTGGTGCCAGAGGAGCGTACTCATCGTGCCTATCGCGCCTATCTTTGAGCACGTCCCTCAGGTCATCATCTATGCGCCTTTGCTCGCTAGCATCCAACCGATCAAAGACTTTATGCTATCTAGGTTGCCTCCTAAAGTTTTGGCTCGAAGGCCTATTTTCTCTAGGTGGGGGGTTCCTATCTCCACCTCTTTCTTCATGCCCTCGACCAGCATTTCTCCTGTCGGAGTTAGCTTCATTATAATAATGGTCATCCCAAAATTGCGACTGACTATGGCGCGAACAGCTGGTCACGCTGTTTCCTCCTCTAGTTGGCATCTCTTGAGCGTCAGGGGAGGCCTGCATTGGTCGGTGGGTCCCCATGCATTATTATGCCGTGGGGGTCCCCTGACTGCAGAGCCTGACTCGGCGTGCCTTCTGTTAGCAGAAGGACGTTGCCCCCTGCTCGATGGATGTGGCTCATCAGCCACTAGCGTCTAGGGCTTCGGGGAGGCTTCCCGGCCTTATTCTGCCTCTGACACTGGGGATTGTCTCGACCAGCTTGAGAAGGTGGCTGCTACTCAGGATCCTGAATTGGGATATCATGTTGAGCAGCGGGCAACTGTTCCGGCCTTTGAGGGCTCGCTGGTTGAAGCGGAGGACTTGGATTTGGGGCCCGTTGTGGTGGCTGATCCGGTTGAGATGCCGGTGCAGCTTGTCCCCGAGCCAACTGAATGGCAGCTTCTAAGGCGGCTGTGGCATCTCTCTGCCGGTGGTCCATATTTGCCTACTGCTCATTCAGTTCTTGACGCTGACGTTCGATTTCCCTCTACTGCAGCGCTAATGTCTCAACCGCATTTTCCTTATTGGCCCTCAGATTGGCCAACTCATCTTGCAACACAATCAGTGTTGTCCTCAGTGTTTCAGAATTTATTTCTTCCTCCTCAAAATCCAAGCATGGCACATTTTCAGCCACATTTGGAGGAGGAGGCTGAGTGGATGCAGTGCCAGAAGTATGCCCAGTTCTCTTGGATGTCTTGGCCATTTGATCTTCTTGAAGTTTCAGATTAATCTCTCAATGAAAGCACCAAAATGTTGACCCTCGAATTGGCCAACGACACGGAGTCAGATAAATGACAAAGAACAATAGGAAAACAAGAAGAGAATCAAATGGAAAGCAAATGACGCAAACGATTTATAGTGGTTCAACCCCAATTCGATGGTAATGACCTACATCCACTTAGTGTTCTTATTGATATTGAATCCCAATATTGTGATCAATGAACTAGGGTTCACGAGTTTCACAAGCCTTGGGAAGATTACAATTTTGGTGGATAATCACACTATGTTCTTCTCTCTGAATACATAGATCAAAAGTTCAAAAGTCCCTTCCTTGAGCCCTCTCATTCTTATTTATAGGCTTAAAGGGGTTACATGGGCCGATGGGTCTTAATTATAATTAAGATTAGCGTATCAAGGTAATAAAAAAAATGTACTTATTACAAGATTGCATATTGATAAGCGTACAAAATGTACGTTTATTTATAACATTTTCAGATTGATTTGGTTGTTTTTCTCAAGAGAAAGTTTCTATTTAACCTGTTTGGTGAACTTGTGCAGTTTGTCGTTATAATTCTGATTTGTTCGAGAATTTGGTTAACTGTTTGTTTTAGTAGCCGAAAATTGGCTAATCTTTGGAAATATGGTATAGGCGATATATCGCCTGTCTTGGGCGATATATCGGCATAAGAAGGAATTCCAAATTTTGGCTTTGCAGAAACGACATTAGAAACTCGCGTTTTATCGAGAAAATTCACCAGGCGATATATCGCCTCATCTATGCGATATATCGACACGAGGGTATTTTTGGAAAGTATTATGGAAATTCGTAGGTTTTTGGGATTTTGGTAAGAAGAATAAAAAGAAGATAGAGAGGGACAGAGGGGGGAAGCATTCTGACGGCAAAGGAAAAGAAACAGAGAAGAATCCGCGTTTATTTCGTTTGTGTTTATTTTTATGCTTTTGAATTTTAGATTGGATGATGAAGTTTAATATTATGAACTAAATTCTTATTTAGAGTATTTTAATGTAGTCACTGGATATTCTATTCGTCTTTAATGCAATTTCTATGAATCTTTGAATTTATGGTTATCTATTGTTCTTATGTTTAATGCTTGTAATTGATTGGCCATCTGTTGCATGATTATTGGTTTTAATTCAATATCTGAAAAGTGAGAATTGGAATAGTTTTAGACAATAGACATAGATTTCAATTTAGAACGAAAGTATCAAATTGGTTTGTGTAGCAATTAGGTTTTTGTTCTTAATGCGGTTTATGTGTAGAATTTATCACAGACATGTAGAAAATTCGCAGGTAAACTGAATATTTTATATCTTGAGAGAGAATAGAATTGTCATTAGTAAACTTGCTATAACCATAGATCACAGAAACATATTAGTTGTATTATTGATTGAATAGAATTGAAGGTTGATGAAATTAGAATACTCTAATCTTTCGCTCATATTAAATTTCGTTAATTAAATTGTGCTTTCTTAGTTTATTGATCATTGTTAATTGTCATTAAAATTTCATTAGTCAAATAGAAATAAAAGTTTGTTATTGGTAATTATTAGATCAATTCCCTGACGGAACGATAATCTATTTCCACTACTATTACTTGTTTATTCGATTGCGTATACTTGCGCAGTGGTAAAAATTCGCAACACATATCCCAAAGGAAGTAAGTGGAAGTATGCGACCAGACTGGTCGCACTTAATCGTGAGATTTGATTGAATTAATGATTCTCTGGTTGATGACTGAGCAAGATCAATTCGCGTGAAACCGCCACGTGTAAGAAAATCTTGCCACGTCATTAGGAGCCGTTTTTGGGTAAAAAAAAATACATCTAAAAATTAATTTTTAACTATAAGCTAGGTTGGGAAAGAAAATAAGTAATAAAATTTTAATTTTATATATATAAAAAAGTAACAGACATGCACCTAGTGGATGCCTTGGGGATAGCCAATGTATTCATGTACTGCTCCTCATTTTTTCAAGATGTTTGAGAAACATTTTGAAAAAATGAGGAGAAGTACAGTACTGCTTTCTATCTCCAAGGGATCCACTAGGTCAGAATAGGGTAGGTTGGGAAAGACCATAAGTAATAAAATGTTAATTTATAACAAAAAACAATAGACATGCACCTAGTGGATGCCTTGTGGATCGCTAATGTATTCATGTACTGCTCCTCATTTTTTCAAGATGTTTGAGAAACATCTTGAAAAAATGCGGAGAAGTACATGACCGCTTACTATCTCCAAGGGATCCACTAGGTCGGAATAGGGTAGGTTGGGAAAGACCATAAGTAATAAAATGTTAATTTTATAACAAAAATCAATAGACATACATAATTTGAATTAGTTAATTAATGAATATTTTAATGTAGAATGGCCGAACCAAGTAATGACACCGGTGGTGGCTCTAAGAGGGGCAGTGGAGCTTATTACGGTGCCAATATCGAGAAGGAGCTGGCCACCAAAAAAGTTAGCCATCTGAAAGTAGAGTTTGATGCACAAACTGGAAAAGCTATTCAAACGTACGACAAGTGGTTCAACAATTTGATGGCTCGTTATATGCGTGACATCGTACCCCCAACTACACGAGCTTAAGAACAAGTAACGCCAGCTGATCTCCAAGTTATTCGGCATAGGCTATCTGTAAGCATTTTTTAAATCTTTAATAACTCACTATTAATTATTTTGTCTGTCTTCATAATATTTTAAAAAATTCCAAATTTAATTGTGATTTTAGGAAAAATTCATTTATCCATAAGACAATTCAATAATCAACGATGCCATGGTAAGAGAAATGCAAAAGCATCTGAGTGATTGGCGCCACACGATGAAGAAACACTGGGTAAAGGTTGGAGGAGAGGTGGACAACGAGAGAGCGAAGTAAAAAACTTTTAGGTCGATTAGTTCTTTTGATTGGGCAATTGTATGCGATTTTTGGGCTTCTGATTCTCAGCAGGTATACCCTAGTTCTTACATTAATGTTTAATTATAAAATTACAATCTAGATCAATGAGTATTATTTTCTGTTTGAAGCATATATCGAAGAGAAATAAAGAAGCTCGAGCAAAAATGACCATACTAGGAGGACACGGTTCCAAATCCATCGTTGCCCATGCTTATGATCACGTAAATTATAATAACCTATGTCTTTAAAGTTACGAAAATATTATAAAGGTAACAATATTTTAATAATTTGTTTTTTTAGATCGACCCGTCTACTGGCCAGCTTCCGAGCATGATCGACACATTCAAGCACCTCCACAAGAAGAAAGATAAGTGGATTAGCGATAAAACGGTGCCAAAAATGTAAGTTGCCTAACCTGAACTAATTTATGATCATTTAACTTTAAAAAAGTTTAGTAAATAATTAATAAATATTAATTGGTTGGTGTCAATTAGTAATTACTTATTAATTATTAATTAAATTTATAACAATTAAATCTTTATAATCTATGTGCCAATATTTTTATGATTACTGATTGTGTACTAAGATAAAAAAAAAGAACGTAACTAATGTTGTCCCCGTATCAGGGAGCTTATGGACTAAGTTAGTTTGTTCATAAAAATCTATATCTAAATCACAAACATGCAAATATTGTTGACGTATATATTTAGAGACGTAATTTCCCCATTAATGGAATTAACTGCTCTTACTGTATATATCAACAATATTTTCATTGTTGTGATTTAGATATGGATTTTCATGACCAAATTAACTTTAGCATCCCTGATACAGAATCAAAATTATTTACATTCTCTTCCAATCACTAGTATGCAGTCATTAATGATATGATGTTGGCACATAGATAATAAAATTATACTTTATATGTAGTTATATTAAAAATTTCTATATATTGTCTGCATTCCTTGCATAATAATCAACGAACCATCAAATATCAAAGGAACAAACATTAGTGAAGTTCCAAATATGGGAATTGAGAAGAATATCATTACAGTCCACTAAAATCTATTGCATACTTATTCTGCTCTTCTTTAAGAAGACAACTTTAGCAAATAAACCAATGATTCTATGATGAGAGAATTGGTGGTGGGACCAGAGTTTATTTTCACGTGGCTACGAGTTCTTCAATTGAGCTATCAACTAGTGCTCTTCCAATGATTCATTTTCTTGAGCAAAGGCCTTCTTTTTTCAAATGTTTTTATGATACTCTACAAGCCATCATGCTTTTTTTTTTTTGGGCAACCGACGGTATATTAACAACAAAGTCTCGTTACCACATATATATAATTGATAAAATTGCAAGTTTTATTTATAAAATTTATCAATTATATTTATTAAATTTGTATTGTTATATAAATTTTAAAT
Organism: Humulus lupulus; assembly: GCF_963169125.1. Classification (NCBI taxonomy): domain Eukaryota; kingdom Viridiplantae; phylum Streptophyta; class Magnoliopsida; order Rosales; family Cannabaceae; genus Humulus; species Humulus lupulus. The sequence continues at coordinate 4,251,627 of NC_084800.1, forward strand.
AAATAATATTATATATAAAAGAATGACATAAACATATTAAATGAAAAATTAAACAAAAATTTTATTTATAAATTTTTTTAAATATATATAATATGATAACTTTTCAAACATAAATGATAATTTTTTTAATAAAAATTAAGATTATGTATTATATATTATTATTATAATGATATTTTATAATATTTAAATTTATATTGATATAAATATTAAGTATCTAGTTTTGTATTAAATATTATTATAATAATAATATTTTATAATATTTGAATTCATATTAATATAATTAGTAAAAAATTATAATTATCATAACAATATTTTATAACATTTTGTTACATCCAGATTTTGAGAATGAGATTGTGGTTCCGAAATCTAGGCTCGTTATATGTAAGCTCGAAATAGACACGGTCGTCATGCGTCCTTTCAGTTAAACCATTTCTGTAAACAGCAACCTCGAATGTGAAAAGAGGTATGTAGCCTCGAAAATGCTCCGAGCTTGCAAATAGCATAGCGTGACACTTGGATATATCCCTGAACCATCTCTTGCCTTCTAGGCTCGGAATGTGTGAGTTCGAATGTGGCGGCATCGTCAATGTCTATTTGTTCCAGGCATAGGCAAAGTTAGGCGACGAGCTCATGATCGACTGATAGTCTCGGAGATTTGAAGAATCTCGTATCTGAGTTAATCAGTTATATGTGAACATATTTATTGTTGTACAATCCCAATGTTTAGGGGATATTATTTAATCTGTTATCCGATCCCACATTTTATGGGATGTTTCCGTGGATGTAGGAAATAATGCATTAAATAGAATTATATTAATTGATTCATAGAATATATTCCTGAGATATGTGGGAATGAATTTTGCAATCTTCTCTATAAATAGAGAAGAAAGCTCCATTTGTAAGGGACCAAAATACTGATTTATGGAGAGAAAACTCTGGGCAACTATTCTCTGAAAAGTTTTCAGAAAAATCCAAAGTTTTAATAACATAGACTCGTGGACTAGGCAGATTTAACTACTGAACCACGTAAAAAACCCCTTGTGTTCATCTTTGTTCATTTCCTCTGATATTTTCTTGTTTAATTGCTCTCCTATTTAAGTTGACGAAAAATGATGTCAACACATTTTAATTTATATTAATATAATTATTAAATATCTAGTATAGTATTATATATTATTATAATAATGATATTTTATAACATTTGAATATAAATTTATATTAATATAATTATCATATATGTAGTCTTATATTAAATATTATAATAATAATGATATTTTAAAATATTTGAATTTATATTAATATAATTAATAAATATCTATTTTAAGTTAATTTTAAACATATATTTCGTTGAATATTTAGAATATTCCATTAAAATTAACAAAACGAACTGTTAAAATCAAGAATTTCCGTTATCTACATACTTTTTTTTTATACAAAAGAGATATATACAGACCAACCCATTACCATATATATTATGCATGGATATATTATACCGACCAAGTCTCATTGTCATATATATATATATATATTAAATAAAAGCAACAAACAATACACGTTTTATTTAAAAAAATATACTATTTTATTTTTATTATATTTTTTTAATTGTCATATAAATTCACTACTACAAATAAGGGTTTTTAGGCTCGCAGGACGCGAGTCCTCTATTTGAGAGCCTTAAAAAGTGGAGTTTTTTAGGATGCGCGTTTCGAGTCCTAAAAGAATATTTTTAAAACTCGCAATGCGTGCCCTTAAATTTTAATTTTTAATATTTTAAAACATTAATTAATATTTATGGTAGAGACCTGCGGCGAGACTCTGGCGGCGGCGGCGGCGACGCCACCACTCAAAGGTGGTGTTTGGGAAAAAATAGTTACTGGGTTTTGAAGCCTAAAGCACAAAGAATGCAGTGGTCGTGGTCATTTGGCTCGGGGTGGCTCGAGGCAGTCGGAAAATGCTCAAGAAGTTTTGGAAACCCACAAAGTCGTCGAACTTTGAAGGCACCGTTGAGAGGGCTAGGCGACACATACGGCTTGGGGCTCACGGGGCTAGGGGTTTCGGGGGCTTGGGAACACGCCTGGGTGACGCGTGTAGGCGGGCGGTGGCTAGAGAGCCGCAAGTCGTGGCTGGCAGAAAGCTTGCGACGAGCTGCCACTACAACTTTGAGGGGTTCGTTGGAAGCCTTAGGTCACGCATGAGGCGGAGGGCTCGCGGTGTCAGAGGTCGACGATGTCCTGCATCTCCTCGGGTGGCGCGTGTAGCTGGTGGTGGTCGGCATAGTGGTCGTTGGGGTTTGCATAGCTGGGACGCGAGAGAGAAATAGAGAGAGAGAGAGAGAGTATGTGTGTGAGGCGGCTGGAAGAAAGAGAGGAGAGAGAAGGGGCTGGTACAATTTTAGGGTTTTTCTAATTTTTGTATTATATATATTAATTTATTTATTAATAAAGCTTTAGTTTATTTATTTATTATTAATTTTTAGGGCCCATTTTGAGTGTTCTCTATACTCTTTTAGAACACTCAAAGTGTGCCCTTAAAAATCTCCACTGACTCAAATTTCCTTATAGTCTTTTAGGACTCACGTCAGTAATTGGGGCTCGCACTGCGTGTCCTAAAAGACTAGGAGATGTTTTTAGGGATTGAATCTAGGTGAGTGCCCTAAAAAGTGTCCTAAAGACTAGTTTTTGTAGTGGTGATTTTAAATACATAAACAATGTCATATATTATAAAAGAATGACATAAACATATTTTAAAAAAATTAAACCAAAATATTGCCTATATTTTAAAAAATAAAAAGCTATTAAACTAAAAATTCATTAGATACACATTTTAATAAAAAAAAAAAGGAAGGGTGCATTCTAGTTTTAACATTAAATATGTTTTTCTAATTTTCTTTTCGAAAAATATGTATGAATTTCAATATAATAAAATATTAAAAAATTCTAAATTAAAATTATGAATTTGAAAAGTTTAATTTAATCAAATTTTAATTTTTTAATTTAAAAGAATTTAAAGATAATAAAAATTTATATAAATTATATTATTTAATTAATGTCTAGAGCAATTAAAATTAAGTAATAATTTCACACAAAAAAATTAAACGGTAAAAAAGAAGATACATATATTTATATTTTATTTCACTATTATATATATATTTAGATAAACAAAATATATGCTACTATTTAACAAAAAAAATAGGTCAAACCTCCGTACTGATCCTCCTTACTAATTTGGCAAGAATGTCAACAAATTTACATCATAATTGATAAATAGGACCGACCATCTCCTACAGTATTGGGGTATTCTTAGAAAAGTTATTTTTCAATTCATTCATGAAAGATTGTTATTAATAAATACAAGTACAAAACCCTCTCTAAAATCATAATTTTCTAATTAAGTACATGACAAACCGCCTAAGGCTCCCTCCTGCCCGCACATGTGTGTTGTGTTGTGTTGTCTCCTCTTTTTTGTTTGATCCCAATATTATGTCTTTGTTTTAATGAGTAGAAAAGAGTCAATCAAGACCAACCGAGCTCACCCAGACACCCCACATCGATCTAATAGATATATGTGGATCAGAGTTAGCCGCACTACATATGATAGCAGCACATTGAAAAACAAATAAGGGATCAGAGTTCGCCTAAGTAATGACCCAACTGAAGACTTCTTTTTCCTCTTCTTTATTTTTAAATTAAAGCTGAAAGATAATTTTGTCTTTCAAAAATATTATTTTATTATTAATTTTTTAACTAAAAAAATCAATTGAAATGCTATTCTTAATTGCCCCATAAGTAGAATATATATTTTTTTGATCTAGAGCATCTCTAATGGAATGACAAAAAGATAGTGCACTGTTATATTTAGTACATTTTAACAAAATTATCACTCCAATATTATTCTAAAATGTGTGACAAATTTGACACGTGCTGAAAGTTATGTCAAATTTGGCACAAAATAAAGCATGAGCCAAATTTAGCACAACAATTTATTTATTTTTTATTTACTATATTGCCACTAATTTTATTAATTAACAATTAATAACTACTTTTTTTTTACAATAAAAAATGAGAAAATGTTTACTTTTTGTATATTATCAATAAATATTAAATGAATTGTTGACTTTTTTTAATAAATTTGCATCTTGTACATTGAAGTACAATTGTAAATATTGAACCAAATATAATATTGACTCATTTTTTATGTTAAATTTGACACAAAATTTACATCTTACATTAGAGATGATTTAAGCATTAATTGACCATTTTGTCTTATATCAGGTATTTTTAACAAGTTCAAAGACAATTGAGGAAAGTTCCAGACTAGGCTAAGTAGTGAGACATATATGTTGTGCTCTTAATTGGTGTCTAATCAATTATATTATTAATACATGTGTTTAACATATATTTACTTAAGATGGTTAATGACTTAAGTTTTTCTTCATATATCTTGACTTTTGTAATTGCTATTTCGTATTAATGAGGTTGGTCATTCGAAAAGAAAGAAGAAATAGAATAATTATTTATATATTTAATTTTTAGTCGATTTATCTCGAAGCCATCTAGGTTAATTTTTTTTTTAAAAAAAAAACCCAAAATATGCCTATAATCTATTATTTAGGTAAGATTTGAAATTAATTAAGTTGGGTATTTTGAAATTTTTAAGAGTAGGTGATTAAAATGGTGTACAATTATATATCTCAGCAATTCATTCGATGAAATGTCTCTTGCTAAAATGCAACACGTTTTCCCTGGTTTGAGACATGCATAAGCTAAAATAACTTTTTATTTTTTATGGTTAAATTTTTGTGGAAAATTGTGTTTGGATAAAACAAATTAACAAACAAACAGAAAGTTGCCTGTTGAATAATTTGGAGCAAAGCATCTCATCATTAAGAACACACATATATATATATATACTAGATACAAAGCAACGTGCAATATGCATGTTTGTTTAGTTTTATTTATAAAATTTATTAATTATTTTTATTAAATTTATATCAATGTCATATAAATTTTAAATAAATATCATATTTTAATTAAATAATTTATTTATTTTTGTTTAAGTTTATATTTGTTCTAGTTTTTGAATTTGGGAAGAACAAGAATAAATCATATATTATATGTTTACTGTAATATTAAATATTATGCGTGTAATTTAAATTTAAGTTTCTTGCTACTTTTTAAAAAAAAAAACAAATTGTTGCTAATTCAGAGCAGATTATATTATATATTTAATATGATCTTATTCTAATAAGTGGGTTTAAGTTTAATTAAATTATATTTAAGTTATAAAACATATGATCTTATTATTTTTAAATAATTATCATTGTAAAATATCTCAAAAATATCATATTTTAATTTGTTTAATTATTTATTATTTTAAAATAATTATTATGGTATAATATTTCAAAAATATCCTATTTTAATTTTTTATTTATTTTATTTAAGTTTAAGTATTTACAAACTACCATTAAATATAAGAATATTCTGTTAAATATAAGAATATTCCGTTAAAGTTAACTTTAAAAAAAAATAAAAAACCGTTAAAACCAAGAATTTCCGTTATCTACACACTTATTATATAGAAGAGATATATTTATATATATATATATAATGTAAAATAGAAATATATAGCTCCAAAATATAAAGAAAAATGATTAAAAATGCACTTGAGATTGGAAAAGTTAAAATATCATTAAACTAATTCTGAAAATACGTATCATAAAAACTATATCTTGTAAAAATATGAGGTGCTCCTTATATTTCGTTTGTTCTTTTATATCACATATTTCGCCAAAAACTGATGATAATATTAATCTGAATTGGCCAATATTTTGCACATCACTATCATTGTGTCACGGTATGTACTGACGTTATGTTTGGAAACGTGTCTGTTCAAAAAAACAAAAAAGAATGATCAGAACCGGCCATTTCGATCTAATGAGTAGAAAAGAGTCAATCAAGACCAACCGAGCTCACCCAGACACCCCACATCGATCTAATAGATATATGTGGATCAGAGTTTGCCGCACTACATATGATAGCAGCACATTGAAAAACAAATAAGGGATCAGAGTTAGACCAACCATTCTTTTGTTTGTTGAAGCTTACAATGTAATTCATTTATTAATTTGCACACAGTACATATATATATATATATACAGATATCTCTGTACAATTTAATCTATTCCAGCAAATATATATATATATATAATAATTTAATCTAACACACTTTAGTTCTTCTCAAACTAAAGTAAGGTTTTTTTTTTTTTTCATAATATATTTCCTAAATGATTGAATGTGAAAATGACTTCTTTTTAAATATTTTTTTTTGTAAAATAATCTCTGTCTGAATTTTTCGATCAATTGTCTGAAAAATTTCGTCTGAAATGTGTCAGAAGTCAATTTGCAAAAAATTATAAAAATTATACGAGAGTGTAAAATAATTTTAAAAATAAGTCAATTTTCTAAGAGACCTCTACAAAATATGATATATAAGACCGTGTTAAATTTTAACGAGGATTTTTGTTTACAAAAGAAAAAGAGAGTCGAAGCATTTTTAAATTTTTTTTTTATATATTAATAAAGTTTATGAAAAATATTTAATTTAGGTTAAGAATATATATATATATATTTATATATATATATAATCTTTACTATTTAAATTATGTTTACCCTATTACACAAATCAACTTTTTAGGATTTTTGTTGGATGAGTCATGTGCATTTGAAGAGTCCAATATATAAAAATTTCATAACACTTTAATGTTATATGAGAATATAGATGTCGAGTTATAGTTGTGGAAATTTTTATAATTAATTAATTAAGAAAATGGGAAGATAGAAAAAAATTTAGTGGATATGTCTCACACAATAGCTTTCTTAATCTTATAATAAAGTAGCAAAACATACACATACGAGTTGATATTTAGGTACATAATAAACAGCTCATGAATGTAACAACGGCTTTAGCTATTCTTTGAACGGATATAAAGTCATAATTACAACAACCACACTCTAATTCTTTTAAAAAAGCATGTTTTTTTTTTTAACTAATAATCTATTTAATTGTTTCAGAGAGAAGTGATTTGATATAGTCCTCGAGGTCTGGAAGGCGATGATTATCATCATAGTGATACATTATTGGAACCATCCGAGCAGCATTAAGACAACCCTTTTTAAAGCACATTGGAAAGTGCTTTGAAGAGAAACACTCCTTATTGAGGCGTTCCCACTCATTTTTAATCATACTGATCACATGGTCTCTTGCTTCTTCCACCAAACAACCTTGGTGTTTTTTCATGTAGCATTCAACGTAGGACCCATCATGCCCATTTTGATTCTCATCCTGCGCTTATTGGTTATTGGTTAGGTAACATCTCATCATTTCACTATACAAAAATATGATGAATACGTACCAAATAATTAATCTAACAATTAACTTTCTAATGTTATTCTCTTGTGTGAATAAATTTTTTACTTGATGATGAAATGCTAAACGTACCTTAGCACGTGGCATATTGCAACCCGATACTAAATCGCATCAATATAGCAATATGCAGCCAGGTGTTGAGTGTCTTATATATAACATTGCTCGTATTATAAAGTTTGACGGGTGATTACTATTGGTGTTTTCTAATTGCTATTATTGTATTGTATCCGTTGATTGCGGTTTAATATATCTGCTAATCAATGATGAGGTTACCTTGGCACTTCCCAAGTCATCCCAAAGACGAAGGATTGCGGCTGTAGAAGACACAAGGCCTGGAATGTCGTCGAGTAAGTTTACAGCTTCCATGGATATACCTTGACCCAAGAGAAAGAACATATGAACAAGCACCACATGGACCCCTGAACTCACAATCGCGTTCTTCAAATACTCCTCTTCATTTGGTAACTTCCCAGAAGCAAACCACTGTGCTTCTAATAAGAACGCATTGCATAGTTTTCCCCACTTTTGAACAGTAACAAAAAAACAATATAAGCATATATATTACACGTACGTCAATACTACAAATCTGTTTAATATGCATGTTTATTTCATTGGCAAATTAATTGTAAATCTGATTTGTCTATACCGATTTTCTTAAGGAGTCAATGGGATTCCATCCATGTTTTCTGTACACCACGTGGCTAATTTCGTTGGTTATACCATCAAGTGCCTTGAAACATATTTTCAAGTAGTCTGGTAGCTGCTCTTTATTAGCGGTTATATCCCAACTGCAAAAGCGATCAACAGATTCAAGTTTTATAATACACACACTTTTTTATGCTTTAATTTATTATGGTATATATATGTTAACTAATTCAAGAAAAACAAATTGTGATGTGTCTGTACGTACTTATTAACTGCGTTTGTGAAAAGTGTGAGTTCGTCTAGTGTCCCATGAACATCAAAAATATCATCTATTATGTAGACAAGAGAAATGGGTTTCGTAAGTTCAATCCTCTCCTCAGACAAGTTTGGATCTGCTAGACTTGCCACTGTCCAGAGGTACCATTTTAATGGTTGGTCTCTTGCAAATTTCAACTCCTTAGCCAATCCAAGCTCTTTCCACCATCTGTTGAACAATGCAATCATAAATATTTGAAAAAAAAAAAACCTTTTTTCTCAGTTCACTATAGTTGAAAAGCCTCATGACTAAACACAAGAAATTCAATTTGGTACCATGTATGATTAAAATTATTGAAAATATCGAAACACAACAAAACTTAATTACTTGGAAACTTGAACAATTTCCATTCGGTGAATGGACTGAACTATTTTGAAGTCTGTTGTGGCCAGTTTCTGTAAAAGGGTCATCCAGCCTTGGTGTCTGGTGGCCGGGAATAAACTCTCCAAAAAGTTTGGAGCAGTAATCCTGGCCAAGGTTTTATGACATGGCTGCTCTAACGTTACTTGAATAGTCCGAGCTTCACTCGTATGATCATTAAGATTTGCCCATTCTTTTAGGTGCTGGCCACTGAAGACCTCAGCTTCCTCTAGCACGTGTTCTCCTTCTATTCTTACTTGGGAGGCTTCAAACAACTCTCTTAGTCCCTCTCTGTCTTCAGCCACTGAAGGATTGAAATTTCCCCTTTTGTCCTTCAGCTCGTTAAACACATCTGTATGCACAGCAATAATTTAATTGGTTAGTAGATTGGTATAAGGTTTTACACATGTATTATTTATAGTAAAATATGTATATATATAGTACCTGTAGAGACGTCATAGCCTCCTTGTCTCAGTAATCGAAAACGAAGAAAAACGTCGTAGAGGTAGTCTTGAACATTATTATTATTGTAAAAGCCATGGTTAACAACATCGTCATCACCACTACTGAAATTTAGATGTTCCCTTTCAAGGATAGCGTTAATCTCATCTTGGAAGTGGTAGTCAATGCCGAGTCTTAGCACAGCGTTGACCAAGTTCAAACCTTCTATGGAGTGTTGATGATCATAATCAGCTAAAATAATATTGTTCATTACGTTCTTGATCTCTTGTATATTGCGTGCATATTCCATGTAAAACTTGTCCTGAAATAATTAAGGGAAAGAGTTAATAAATAACATATATAATTAATGATCAGATATATATATATATATTTATATATATATATATGATTCGGCGAAAAACATGAATACGTAGTAGTATGGCAATATATGTGCAAAACTCAACTGTGAAACTTTGTAATCTATAGGGTTGCTTAGAGGGAGTTATTTCGCTAGTTTGGGTTTTTTCAGAAGCCATGAGGACACGAAGTTTAATAATACTAGAGAGAGAAGATATAATGAGATAGACGATAATATAATTGAAGTTATATCATACACATAGTGCTGTTTATATATAAAATATTACAATACATGTGTTTCTCGTTAGTCCTCCGCACCCGTTTGCAGAGACAAAAAATCATCCTCATCATGTGTGTGACCCACACACATATATATTCAAATTAATGTGAATAAGTTTCATTAATTATCCGTCGTTTCTAATTTAATCCTTGTTATTTTGTATTTATATGCTATTATGTTTGTATGATGAGAGAGGTGGGAGAGTACACTCACTTAAGTGTTTAGTGTCATCACTTCTTTTTTCTCGAAGTACACCTTTAATCATTTAAACATTATTATTCATATATTCAGCTAAGAAAAATATTATTCATATAATTAATAATAATAATTTGTTGGGATTCAAGTCTTTTGACATTTTTAATTAAGAAATATCATTTCTTTGATATGATCTTAGTTTCTTAGATGTTTTTTTAGTTAGTTTGATATATTAGTATCTTAATTATTGTAAAAGTATATATTATCACCATTTAAAAAAATTGTTAGATTTTACCCCTAAAAGAATAGAGTTAATTAGCGTATACTTTTTTCTTCATTAAAAAAAATATTTTTAGGCTTCTAATATAATAAAAGATCAAATGTGCTATTGAAGATTTATGAATTGAACTTTATATATTTATGAGAAATTGGTGAAAATGATATTTTTTTAAGTGATTTTGCACTCCGATCTACTTTTGATAATTACACTAAGGTAAAATTCAAGTCGAAAGATATTTTACTTTATGCACCAATGCAAAGGTTTCTATAGAGAGTGATTATTTAATCAAGTGGGGGAATATTATATTTTAATATAATGTTTGATTGATTAAATAAGTGTTACAAAAAGTGATTATTTAATCTAGTGGGGGAATGTTATATTATTTCATATAATATAATATTAGATTAAATAATGTGACAAAATGTGATTTGTCACACAAATGTGATTTGTCACACCTTGTAACATATTATTGAGAGTCACAAAATTGGATACATGTGTGTGCCCAAATGTGACATATTTTGGAGTTACAAAATCAGTTACAAATTTGTAACTCCCAAATATTACCCAATAATGTGTATATTATATGTTACACATTTGAGATTGGATTTCATACAGCCATTGTGAAATATGGCTGTTGGAGATATGATTTTAACCCCAATAATGTGTTTTGGGAGTTACAAAATCATTTGGGAGGGTTTGGAACCGTTTGGAAAAACAGCACATTTTCAAGTGCTGAAAATGGACTGTGGCCGCAGCCTGGGGGACAGAAAGCAATGGCCGTGGCCACTGATGTCCCTGGCTGCGGCCACAGGTGCATTTCAAGCAAAATTTTCATTTTTTTCCAAATGTGTTGAACGGTTCTAAAAACCCAAATAACTCACAAATCTCAATTTTAATTCCATATTAATCAAATTAAACATTGGTAACAGCCATGGGGGTTGGTGGAATTTGAAATCCAAATGGTATCTCATACTCTATAAATAGGAGCCTAATGTTCACTTGTATGACACACCATTTTCCATCCACAAAGCACTTGGCTGAAAAATACACCAAAAGGCTTGATAATTCATGAAAGCTATTTCCTAGAGAGATCCCTTAGTGCTTAGAGAATAGGAGGAAATAAGCTTTTGGACAAAGGTCTTGAACCTTGTTCAAGTTGGTGATCCCCACTACTCTACACTTTGGTTGTGTGAGAGTTTGTTTGTGTTTTCATTCTTTTGTTCCTCTTGTTCTTCTTATTTATTTGTATTATTATAGTATTGAGCTTGTAATCTTCTTCCTCTACATCTTATTTCTATTTACTTGTATTTTGAGCAATTGAGTTGTAATGTTTATTTAATCAATATTATCTTGTCCATTGTATTTTTGCATAGAGTTGTATTTGGTTTTTCCATATTTCCATTGAAGTATTAATATATATTCTCTAACAAAGTCACCTAAGCCCTTTGATACCTGAAAACATACAAAAACAAACGTAAAATAGAACAAAACATAACAAACACCTAATACTTTACTTGAAAAACACATAGATAAATGAGTCTAAAACTCAGAAGTGACAAGTGGCAATGCATGGTCAGTAAATGGAAAATTAATAGTCAATAAATGTATTGGCTCTTCGGAGTTGTGATATTACTGGTCATGAAAATTATTTATCTGGTTTGGAAGTGATTTGACCGACCAGGTAGAATTTTAGTCCGACCGGTAAAGATTTTTGACTGACCAGTAAAATGTTCTAGCCGACCAGTGGAGTATTTTGGCTGACCAGTCATTTGTTTTGCCCGACCAGTAAAGTTTTTTGCTAGACCAGAGATGTGTCATGCTAAACCAGAGATGTGTAATGCTAGACCAGAGGCGTGCTAGAGGAGTGCTTTGCCTATACCAATGAGAGGTGCTTGCCTATGTTGATTAGTGAGTTGTCTTGGCCGATCAGTCACTTCAGGGATTGATTTGGTTGGTCCACGGATCAGAATCGCAGAAGTTACCGTCTAATGACTCTTCAGTAAAACCTCAGTAACAGCTTCAACCCGAATCATTCTCAACTGCCACGGGAATCTTTCAGATATCCTGGAATAATAGCAATATTAATGTAATTTAAATTTATTTATATTTTATTAATTGAAGTCTTTTGGAAGAACGAAGGACCCGGTCAAAGGGATATATCTGATGTACGATCCATGAGCCTATAAATAAATGGCTCATGGCATCATAGAGGGGGGATCTGATCTTTTTAGACTGAGAAAAACTCTCTAGTTTTGAGACTTTGGGATTGTTACTTGGGGCATTCTTGGGGCATTTTCTGAGAGCTCAAAGAGATAAAGCTTGTATTCTCTAGAGAGAAACTCTGTATTTTTCTACTTACATTTAAGAAACTTAGTTGGCTCAAGTTCATCTGATCTTAAGTGTAGGCTAAATATATCACAACTCTAAGTGGATTAGGCTATTACCAATAAATTGGGGCTGAACCACCATAAAATTATTGGTGTCGTATTTTTCTATTAAAGGCTTATTGCCATTTTGACGTCTACTCGTCGTTGGCCAAAATCGTGGTCAACATAGAGTATTTTTCAAAATTTTGTTAAATCAAACCAAAGTACTATGCTAAGTTCGGTCATGCAAACATGATGTTGGAATATATTGCAAGTATTATAATATCTAAATATTAAAAGTAAATTGTTTTACACAGCGAGCAGTTACTGCTCGGATGTAATTCTCTGTTTAAAAGAAAAAGCTGACTGTGTAGCAAAGGTTATATTGTCTTGACACTACGAACCGAGGTCCATGTGCCCCAAAAAGTTAAATAAAAAAATTATGAAGCAGGAGGATCTTGAGGAGTTTGCTTGTCGACGGAGGCCTCAATTTCCTCATCTACGCCATTGATGCCCGTAGCCAACGAGATTTCGGGGGATGCTGGAACTCTCGCTTGCTCTTCCTCTTCAAGGCGAGCCAGCCACCTGTTTATCTCAGTCTGCCTCATACGCTCTGAGAGATAGCTGAAGTCCGCCTCGTGGTTATGCTTCTAGTTAACGTATAAAATCATCTGAAAGTGGCCCCCTTGTACCTCTCTAGGTTACTGGCATTGGTCTCCTCAAGCTCTTTGATGCGTTCCTCCAACCTCTTAGTCTCCTTTCTGCTGATGACCAGATCATCTTGAAGCTTAGAGGCTTCCTTAAAATTAATCAAAGAAGCCTCCTTGTACTTCTCTTTAGTTTCGATGGCTTTGATCAAAGTAGCCTGGTGCTGTTTCAGCTCTTCTGCCAACTTAGCCTTCTGTTCGAGCAGCTAAGCATTTTTCTTCTCGGCTGCCTCGAGCTGCTCGGTGTATTTTGCCTCAGCCATCTTAAGCTCCTCATTGTGTTTGGCCTCAGACGCTTTAAGCTCCTCAGAGTGTCTGTCCTCGGACGCCTTAAGCTGCTCGCCAAGTCTCTTCTCATATTGAGCAGCTAGGGCTCTTGAGCGGTGCCAACTAGGGCTCATGGTTAGAACTCCCTGCGATCAGCAAGAAGGTAAAACTATTAGTAGAAATAAAATGACAAGATAAACAAATAAAGCTCAGCAGGAAATGGAAACTTACGCTGAGTACTTCGTTCAGCGCACGGTTAATGATCTGGTCGACCTCCATGGAGTCGGTACCAATGATGGCCTCTCGGCTGTGTCGGTGCCTCAATAACTTAGTCAGCCTATCTTTGGCTGAACTAAGCACAATGTTTGTGAAAGCTTCTCCTGTCTGATCAGGAGGTGTCTGGTCAGTAGGGGCTGGAGGAGGTTGGTTAACATGCACTAGAGGATGTGTCTGGTCGACAGGGGCTGGCGGAGATGTTTGGTCGATGGGAGTTGGAGGAGGTGTTGTTTCCTTGGAAGGAGCTGGTGTTGGAGGATCTGCGGTCCGAGTCTTTTTTGTCGGAGGGTTGCTGCTGCTCTCTCCGCGGTTTTGCCTGCTCCCCTTTTTCTTGCTCGGAGGGTCAGCGGGTTCAGGTTCGCTTTACAATTCGAACATATCTTCAGCTGACATGACTGCAAAATAGAAGCGAACGGTCAGGCAATATAGATGAAGATTCTTACTAAATCAAGGAAATAAGATCAAAGAAATTACAAGTAAAATACCCGAGCTACAACTATTGGCCGCTACATTATTTATTGTACTATTGCTACACTCACTCACTGCCTTGAAGAAGTCTGAATTTAAATTAGACGTATATTTAAAGTTGCCGTCCCCGTCAAATAAATGACAGGGGATGGTTAAACTGTCTAAGAGCGAGAAGTCAGTACCGTTCTCATCTGAAGATTCACAATTAAGTAATGTTGAAAAAACAATTAATTAATTCAAATATAATTAAGTAAAATACAAATATAATAAAATTTTTATTAAATAATAATTAAGTAAAGAATTAAATACATTTGAGGAATAATTAAAAATAATCACAAAGTGCAATTAATATATAATTAAATAAATTAAAAATTATATTTTAATTAATGAATGAATAAATAAAACCAACAATTAATTAAATGATTTACGAAAAAATATAATTGCATAAGACATAATTGAACGATTCTTACATAATACATCATAATTTGTTGTTTTGAAAATAAGAGATCGTAATATATCATAAATATTTATTTTTTCAAAAGATATGATATTATTATTATCACTTAGTGATAATTTGTTCTCTTAATAATGAAGTTGAAGATGGCGAGCAACAAAAGCTGGATGAGTGCTAGGAATCGTTGGTCTCTGGAGTATAGAAATGGTGTTAAGGGGTTCATTGAGGTCGCTCAAAATGTGGTGCATGATCAGGATTTGACTTATTGTCTGTGCAAGAAATGTGGGAATATTAAGTTCCAGCCTATAAATGCAATTTTGATGCATTTATTCAACAATGACATCATACAGTCCTACAAAGTGTGGCATTACCATGGAGTGGCATTGCCGCCGCCAACATATGTGGTACGAGATCGGAATAGAGATGAGGTAGCGAATATCCTGGAGGATGTTTACGCTGAAGATGACACTCCTGCTGGAAACTATAATGATCCTCCCCAAGATGATGCTCAACATCGCGACAAGTATGACAATTTATTCAAGGAGATGTCAAGTGAACTGTTCCCGAGTTGCAAAAAGTATTCCACGTTGAACTTCTTGGTGAAGCTGATGCATTTGAAAGTTATTAACGAGTGCATCAACCTTTGATTTGATGGTTTGCTGGAATTGTTAGTCGATGCTATGCTTGACGGAGACACTTTTACCTATTCAGATATGAATTTTCATGACCAAATTAACTTTAGCCCATTTGCTCCCTGATACAGAAACAAAATTAATTACATTCTTTTCTAATCACTGGTTTGCAATCATTAATAATAGGATGTTGACAAATAGATAATAAAGTTATACTTTATATATTGTTATATTAAAAACTTCTAAGTTAGGCTTTCAAATAATGTTATATTGGAATGTGATATATGTTTTTTATTGTGCAAACTGAGATGACCAAGCACCGAGCATTGTAGAGTACGACCTCTATATCATCTGCTATTTTTTGTGTCGGCGATAATGTTGACAGTCAGTTCCCGCCTGATATAGACATTGTCACGGATGTCCTTGGGCCCCGCTCTCATTATAAGAAAGGGTTTGGGGGGTTGCCTAGGTTGAGGGCAATTGGCGTAAAGATGACAACTTCTTCATTAACTTCTCAAATGTTCGGGCAATTGCCACCTGAAGTGGACACCATTTTACAGGAAAATCAGAACCTAAAGAAATATACGACTAAATTTGAGAGTCGTCAACGACGTCAAGAGGCACTGCTCACTGCTTTGTTGAAGCAAGTTGGTGTATTAACTTCTGGTTTTACCGTCGACTTACCAGAAGAGGATCTGGACGAAGACGATGGTCCAGGTGACGATGATGGTCACAAGGGTGGTGATGATGAGGAGGACAGTAAACATTTGTAGAACTTTTTTTATTTATTTAAAGTTTAATTAATTAGAGATTCATTTTACTAAACTTTTTCATGTTTAGTAGAGACAATAAATATTAATAGTTATAAAATAATTTTTATTTATTTATAAAATCTTAACTTTTATTTTATTTCTAATTAAATAATATTACGAAAAAATTAAATAATTATTAATATATTAAAATCAAATTTTATTAATTAATATTAATTTATTGAAAATAAAATTAGTAATATTATTTAAAAAAATACTTTTACTGGCTCAAAATTACGTTGGCAAAAGTCTCTACCTTTACCGTCACAAAAACGCGCCACTAAAAAACCTACGATTACCGGCGCAAAATAGTGTCACCAAAGATATCCACCTTTGCCGGCACAATGTTGCGTCACTAAAAGCAATACTTGCCGACACAATTTTGCGCCGCTAAAAGTGTTTTTCACAATTCCGCGGCATTTTTTTTTGTTAGCGCATCCCTATTTTTCCGGTGCAGTTTTGTGTCGATAAAAGATACCTTTACCGGCTCAGTACGTTTCGCGTAAGAAAAAGTGCCATTATCGACAGATGTTCGCCGTCACGTTTCGTCGGCGGAAAAGCGCATCAGGAAAGCCCGAATGGCTTTTGTCGGTGCAAAACGTGACTTTTGCTGGCGCAAAATCGCGTTGACAAAAGTCTCATATTTTTTGTAGTGTTAAGACGTTTACGACAATGCCCAGAATTGTGCAAGCAGACTATCATCCCCGTCGTCCCTAGGATAAAACAACCTAGTAGAACACTGTATTGGACCCCCACTGCACTGTAGAGAACCGTCGAATACAACACCCTAAAAACTATTGCTTGGAATCAATCATGAAAAATAAAAACCAATTTTTTTTTTCTGGTGTGAAAATGAGATGTATTTTACCTCATGAAATCCATCGCACTATATCGAAGAAGTGGGCAGAAGATAATAATAAATAAATTTTCTCCAAAAAAATAAGGTGCACACCACACCAACCAGTTCTGCTCGGCTCAGTCGGATGGACAGTGGTAGCGGCGCGCGTGTAGTGTTCAAATGAGCCTCTGTATAACTCCTCCCTCTTCCACAAAAATGGGTACCCTTTGGGGCCTTGGGGCACAACCCAAGACCCATGTCCATACTTCTCTGGATTGATATCTGGGGAGGAAGATTCTTTGTCTATATAATCTCTCAGACTAGAAAATATTGTCTATATTCCTTGCATAATGATCAACAAACCAACAAATATCAAAGTCAAACAAACATTAGTGAAGTTCCAAATATGGGAATTGACAAGAATATCATTACAGTCCATTAGTGAAGTTCCAAATATGGGAATTGAGAAGAATATCATTACAGTCCACTAAAATCTATTGCATACTTATTCTGCTCTTCTTTAAGAAGACAACTTTAGCAAATAAACCAATGATTCTATGATGAGAGAATTGGTGGTGGGACCAGAGTTTATTTTCATGTGGCTACGAGTTCTTCAATTGAGCTATCATAGTGCTCTTCCAAACATTATCTTGAGCAAAGGCCTTCTTTTTCAAATGTTTTTATGATACTCTACAAGCCATCATGTCTTTTTTTTTTTGCAACCGACGGTATATTAATAACAAAGTCTCGTTGCCATAAATATATATAATTATATTTATTAAATTTGTATTTTCAAATAAATTTTAAATAAATAAATAAATAATATCATATATAAAAAAATGACATAAATATATTAAATGAAAATTGAACCACAACACTATTTATAATTTTTTAAATATATATATATATATAATATGATAATTTTTCAAACATAATAATTTTTTAATAAAAATTAAGATTATGTATTATATATTAATATTATAATGATATTTTATAATATTTAAATATATTAATATATGTTGACCATCGATTTGACCAATGACACAGAGTCAAAATAACGACAAAGAATGAAAAGACAATTAATAAGAGAATCAAATGGGAAGAAAATGACACAAGTAGTTTATAATGGTTCGGTCCCAACTGTGTGGTAATAACCTACATCCACTTGATGTTGAATCCCAATGTCGTGATCAAAGAACTAGGGTTCTTGAGTTTCACAAGCCTTAGGAGAATTACAACTTTCGGGTGTATAACCACACTATGCTCTCTCTCCAAGTATTCAGATTCCAGGTTCAAAAGTCCTTCCCTTGAGCCCTCTCATTCATATTTATAGGCTCAAGGAGGGTTACACGAGTCAATGAGCCTTAATTATCCTTAATATCAGCGTATCAAGGCTATAAAGAGAAAATATCATCAGTGTAGTTATTACAAGATTGCGTATCTTAAAGGAAATAAATTGAAGCATGCGACCAGACAGGTCGCATCTAAAAGCGAGATCTGATGAAGCAATAAACATCTGGTCGATAGGCGAACAACATCCCTTTACTTTAACGATGCCACGTGTCAACCACGTGTAATGAATTCTTGCCACGCCATCAGGAGCTATTTTTGGGTAAACATTTGCCCCCAAGTTTATTTTACTACGACTAGCATAAAGTAAACTTAGGAGACTGACCCCTCACATACCCCACCAAATCTGTCAGTGCCGTCCATGCCTTCTCAAAAAAAGCAACCAATCACGTCTTTCCAGTTTCCCAAAAGTTGTCTGACAGCTATTGCGTTTCCCCATGCTTCGAAAAGTTACCCGAAATGATTACCTAGGTAACTGCTCCTCGTATAATATAAATAATACCTTAGAAGCCATTTTTACTTTTTACATTTTCCTCTATCTTCAAGAAAATCGAAGAACAAGGTGCACAACTTTCAGAAACTCAGACGATTCTTGGTGATCTACGAAGCTCCTGCCCAGCCAACTCGACTTAGCGTCTTAGAAATCTACCCCATCTTTTATATAAGTAATTTCCTCAACCTTTTTAGTTGCTGGTATGCCATGCAATATTCACCTCATCTCCATTTTAGACTTTGAGTTTCTGAGTTCTTGAATATTCTTAACTGTTTTTGTAAAAAATTGTTTCGGGATAAACGGGCACGCAGACTTAAGCTTGAAATAAAATTTGGTAGGGGTTAAGGATTAGCTTGGTAGTTAGGATCGTGAATTTAGGGCATAAGATCGAAGTAAAAATTCAATTTTTAAGCTTGTAGAAAAACGAGGTTTTTCCCGCCCTTTCAGAGTCGAAAAAGTTTTTCCTAATTTTTTTTTTACTTTTGCTTTTTGATCCTTTTTCCAAACTGCTCGTATGAAACATAGTGTTTTTCCCAGAATGTAGTTGGTCGTATAAAAGCTTAACTTTTATACGCGAGCAACATTATTCCAACTTGTATGCCCTAAATATCCACGGGTTATTAGCGAGCTGGAAAATGGCATAATTCTATCAGCCACGTGGAAGCCACCTACCCGGAGCTGCTATTACAAGTCTCAACCTCTTTAGCTCGAGATGGCCAAAGGTTTAGTAAGATTACTAAGGCATCAGGTCAGCAGTGCGGACACTACGAGCTGAGACTACATCAAGCTCGGGGTACGAGCTTGAGTTGACACCTTCGACCCTTTATAAAGTCAACCACGCAATGTAAACGTGCATATATCATAAATCATGTGTCTGCTCCATTCCTGAATTCTCGGACACGCAGCATAAACGTGCGTGTTTAGGCACCCCACGACTGGTTTGGGCCATGCGGCCCATTATCCCCCTTACCTATTGATTAGACCACACTTCATTGTCAGGTTTTAGGAATTAATCATGAATGTCGCAGAATTGACATGATGGGTAAGAAGGTCATGGGATGACCTCCTTTGCCAACACCCAGGTGTCCTTTCCCTATAAATATGGAGACCCTGGGAGTTGCAAAGGGTTGGCTTCTAATTTGTAAAGAAATACCCTGTAAGGAATATCAGAGAGATATCAATAATATTGGCTGGTGGACTAGAAGGATTTTAACCTTTGAACCACCTAAAAAACTATTCGAGTTATAATCTTCCTTTGACATCATTCATCTGTTCCGGTTCATAATTTAGCACTAATCCCTCTCCTTATTCATATAATTATTTGTTGACAAAGAACCGCGTCAACATAACTCTTAACACAAGTTTTTAGGCTGTAGATTCTCATCTCCCCTTCTTTGTTCGCAGATTTTCATGCAAGACTCGTGGGGAGGTGAGAGGCCAATAGACGACGACCTGCTCGCTCAACAGCTTGAGGATGAAGAACAGTCGTTGCTACTCGTACCAGAAATCCCTTTTTCTCGAATTCCACCCAACAGATCTCCTTCCAGTTCGTCAAAAATGGGTAGAGTAAAATCCACTACCCAGAAAAAGAAACCCTCAAAACCTTCTGAAAATTAGCCCGCTCCTCGGGCTGAAACTCCCTCGACCAGTGGTAGGGCTGAAACCACTGATTCTGAGATTCAAACACAGGCCCACCTCCGCAACACCATTCGACCAGATGTCTCTTCATCCTTACTTCCAAGGAGTGGCCAATTATTTCGAGGTCGCTCCTTTCCAAATAACCCCGAACAGGTATAGAATGCTTTCAGCACTCTATATCCTTTACAGCCATACAAAATGGCCTGTCCCTTCTCCTCATGAGATTAACTACCTGTTCGATCTCAAGTCCAACCCCAATCAAGAAAATACGGGGTTTTTCCATTTTTGCCACCAGGAGTCGACCCGCACCTTCCTGAGTGGGACTACCTACAAGTCTAATGTAGGAAAGTACCACCAAGAGTACTTTTTAACCATTGACCTGGTCGCCAACAACCTAGCTTTCACCTAAGGATGTAACTTATTTGTTTTCTTGGTCGCTTATTTTCCTTGTATTTTATCTGCATTCTTCTTAGGAAATTAGCAGATTTCAGGTCCATGGCTGTGACTGGCTCCTACTCCAGAAATGGAGGTTCGAGCAGCATTACTGGCCAGCATGAGTGACGTAGAGAAAATCGTCAAATAGTTGGTCACTGAAGCCAACCTAAGCCTGGTTGGGCTTCTAGCACCTCACCAGGATGTGAGGGAGTCGATAGCGGGGAATGCGACTGGCAGAGAAATTCCCGAGCAGCACCCAGACGTGTTGCAACCTCAAAGGAGAAGACCAACTGGAGTGACAATCAGGGAACCCTCCAGTTCCCCGCGCCCATCAACGAGTCTTCTAATGAGAACGACATTGTCTTCTCATTCTTAGATAGTTTGCCCATTCCATGTCATTTATTTGAAGGGGACGGAAACTTTAAGTATACTCCAAATTTAAATTTAGATTTCTTCCAGGCAGTGAGTGAGTGTAGCAGTAGTTCAGTAAGTAATGTAGCGACCAGTAGTTATAGCATGGGTACTTTACTTATAATTTCCTTGCCTTTACTTTCAGTTCCATCTATGCTTATTGTCTAACTGCTCGTGATGTTTTCTTACTTGCAGGCATGTCGTTTGAAGATATGTTCGATCACTACACCGCTGCTGCTACTCCCTCGAGCAGGAAGAAAGACAACAAGAGGGTCCGCAGAGAAAGTAACACACTACAAGAAAATGGGGGTATTTACCTACCAATTGTAAGTGTAGGTAAAACTAGCCTAATGGTATGTAATATAGTTTACCTACCAATATTGAATTGGTAGAGACTGGTAGGTAAAGGTTAGTGGGGAAAGAGTCTTTACCTACACTTATTAATACTGGTAGGTAAAAGAATCAGTAGACCCCACTAAGTTATAAATCAATTGATGAGTCATCAGATGACATGTTTGATGACGTGTCATCCTATGTGTCTGTTGACATGGTTTCCATAGTAGCATACACGTGGCATACGTCAATACCGCCACTTGGAATCTTGTGGCTGCTCCACATGTCAAACAAGAATTTTTCCACGTGTCTTGATAATTAGTACATATGTCATCATTTGATAGAGACCACGTGGCATCATTTTATTGGTCTACGTGGCACAATATCATTGGACCACGTGGGGTCATTTTATTAGCCCACATAGCATGATTTTATTGGTCTATTACACAATTTATATTTTGGTCAAATTTAATAGTTATGTGTAGATAAAAGATATTACAGTTATTTACAAATGTTCTATATTATAAATAAACTAGAAAAAAACCATACAATAATAAAATGTTTAATGCTAAAATTCTTTATAGTGTTCAATACTATAATAAGTCATAAAGTTATCCTTTTAAGGTTACCCTACCAAAATAAAAATAAAAACTTTATAAAGTTCATTCCTTAGTAAATTAATGTAAATAAACTAAGAATCATCTTGTGACTCCCGAACTGAAAAAGATGGCGACTCTCTTAAATTTGCATCTGAAGCTTGGTCTGTTGGAGGTGGTGGAGGCGGTGCCATAAAAAATGCTACCTTAAATTCAGGAGAACACCAACGATCACACAAAATCATCCAATCTTCTTGCTGTTCTTCTTTTAAGTCTGGATGACGTTTGCTCTTGGTCATCTCAAGATCATTTTCTCCTCCAATTTCTTTGAAATATAAGTGCAGCTTCTACTTATGACCCTTCCAAGCTTTTCTCATTTGCTCATCAATGCATTTTTTAAACAAAAAAAATAATTAGTAAATAAATATTTACAAATGTTAAGAAACTAACTATGAATTAAGAATCTGGATGTGTCTATATATTAATATGGATGTCTATATATTTATACAGTAAACGAGACAAATATGCCAAATATGTAAAGCTCACATAAAACGTGTGGTTTGTATTGGCATATAAATTTTTACATATATAAATGTGTAAGTATGTTATTAGATAAAATCAGAGCTTTTATACAAGATCACCATATGTGCTACGGTGCTAGTCAACTGAAATAAACAAGTCTAAAAAATTTCACCAGATGTCAAATATGTATGTCTCATACCCCTAATTTAAATAATGAAACATTAAAGAAAGACTCTCATAGTTTGACACAACATTGAATTATAGTGAAATTGCATACACCTAATTTATAATTGCAACTAAAAATATATTACTAAATTGTTTGAAATTAAAATCCAATTAATAATACATTCACATCCTAATATCAGTAAAGATAACATAAAGAATGAATTTTTACCACACCCAAGAACTGTATAATTATAACAACCAGAACAAAAGGACTTGCTTTGTCAATACATAACATCAAAATACATAAAATACTGAAATATGATTCTAATATTTTGAAACACAATAAAGAAAATTAAATTATTGAACAGAATGTGCACCAGTGAATCTTAAACAATGAAATTGAGACAAAGAACCATCTTTTCATTTCAAGAGCATTCAATGGGTAATAATCAAATGCAAGAATTACAAAATGGAACACTAATATAATAAATACCTAAAAATCTAAATGGTAGTTTGCCATTGATTTCCCTTCTTCAAACATCTTAAAAGATGAGTAAGTTCCAGAAACTAACGGCCCAACAACATATGCATAATTGTAATCAACGAAAAGTGTATCGATCACAATACTTGTATCATCACACACACTCAAAAAGACATGGAAAAAATATATATGACAGTTAGAAGCAATAAACACATGCAGAAGAATATCTTCATGTTGAAAACAAGAGAATCATAGAGTGGCAGCACAACATAGCTTGCAAACCTGAAATTTAAGATCATTGTTCTGAGCTAATGTATTAGCAAGCATACGACTTTGCTCCATAGCAGCTAAGTTTGCAACATTTACCCCTCTCACATGATCCATTGATGTCAATTGAGACTGCTCCTGTGAACAAAATTAATAGCCAATAATATTGCTATTATAAATAAATAAACCGCCTAATAATGTTTTTTGAAGTTACCTGAAAAATGATATGTAAATGGTCATAAGTTTTTTAATAAAACTTTCACTGGACTTTAATAATAATGGTAAAGATTTCCGATTTTTTTAAAGGACTATCATTAATTGGATTAAACATTAGCATGTTCAAAATCTTTACCAATCTAATTAAACTACCTCATAATTGTAACAGCAAATGCATAAAATAAATTTTAATTTCTAGAAATATTACTTATCATAAGTCTCTTGGATATACATTTCTCTATCGTGGCTTTTCTCTTAGTGGTTGTAGCATACTCATCGTTCCATTGTAAGTTCTTAAATGATTATATCACACAAAGACATCGGCAGTCAAAAGATCTACCCCAAAACTTGAGTAATCTACAATGATGAAGAAAAATAATATAAGTCATTCACCACAGAAAAACTCAATGCATATATATGATTTTAATAAATAATGGCATTTGAATTTCAAAACCTTCGAAATCCCTATAAAGAAGAGGACATCATCAGGCAAAAGGAAATAAAATCAAAAGATATATATCTATATTAGTTCCAAAATATTTTTCTACTTACCATTAGGGATTAGAGATTCGAGTGACCTCTATAACATCATGTAATAGAAGAGTACTGAATGATTTTTCATAAAGGTAAGTATATTACTTATATTACATATATATATATAATCCAAACAGAAAGAACAAGATTTTATATATTAAGCATAATAAGAACAAGACCCCATGATATATTATTAGTTCTGCCTCTTTATTGTCATTATGGGCATCTCATTTAAAAGGCGGTGCCAGAGGGTGTTCTTTTTTTGGACTGTAGATTGAGTGATGTTGTACATCCATCAAGATATACAATAAATACAAAACAGGAAGTAAATAGAAAGATCCAAGTAACTTAGATACTTACTCAATCTTCTTTGTTGAAGGAATGCAAGTATTGGGATCAACATTTTTCATTCCTCTGTTCCTCCTTTTCTTTGCTTTTATAACATCCCAAAGAGCTTTTTAGTTGAGGTACTTTATTCTTCCTTTTCTCAGTGGTCTGTGTATGACCATTAACATAACATGGCCCGAGAGCCTCATAATTACCTCTACCTTTAATTCAAAACACAAAATTCACACATAAGTTCTTGAATCAAAAAATTAAATAAAAAAGGTAGTGTAACAAAATTATACTCCAAAAAAGCTCGTGTATACACATCAAATACAACAAATCTATACCAACTCCAAGATAGATAAACTAAAATTATCTTGGATTAACCATGAAAAATGAGAAAAGTAATTATTTAAGAGCTAACAAATTTTAGTTCAGAAAGACTAACAGTAAATCTAGACCCAGATCATATACTTTACCAATAAAAAACATTATGTATAAACATAGTGTAAGGTTATAGTGACACAAAGCAAAAGAAAATATTTTGCAATTTTACAAACAAATGTGATTGATTTTTTGCATTTTTACAAACAAAAAGCAGAGATTTCAGTATATAATTATCACATATTAACCAATAACCTATCAAGCAAATAAAAAATGGCTTAGTGAACCATGAGTTCATGACCCCAAAGTCTACATTGGATTTTTTGAAGTAAGAAAAATTACCCTTTTTTTGTCTCGTCATCTTTTCCCATAAGTAGTTCCCTAACACAACTTTCTTTGTCTAGCAAGCCATCAACCCTGAATCAGTATAAGAAATTAAGTCTATGTCAAGATTCATATCATACATGAATAAACAACTCCATTTTCCATTTAGTACATCAGCTTTTACGAAACAACATCTCAGTATATGTATGTATGCGCAAATAAACAAAATAGAAAAATAAAATGACTCATATATCACTATGTAATTGTGATTGAGTTGAAGTCATGGTATGAATATGAAACATAAAAGACTTCCATTTATTCATTTCTCTACTCTATACTTTCTGATGTGAATTGTCATTTGAAATGAGCTATTTAGCCACTACATAAATGCAAGAATAGCTTCAAAAAACATAAATAACATATATATAATGTAATATAAGTAATTAAAGTTCCCATCCCGAAACTTATTTGCTCTATGCATTTCCATTAAATCCTATTATTGGAAAGAGAGAACAATCAAGATCTAACAAATGTATTAAAGAAAAATAAGTAGGAAAAATTACACAAAAATATACTACATTTACTAATAGTTTGAGAACCCATACCTTCATATTCTGCACCAATAAGCAACAAAAAATTATGTTAACTATAGAGAATGATTCACAAAGCTCAACATCAATTATCACGTTCTTTTTTGCTCCAAACACCGTAAAATCAATTCAATCCCTAATTTAAACAAATAATCACAATACTATTGTTATTTAAATATACATGAGACAAAAATTGCAGAAATTGAAATTAATGGAGCAACATATTACCTCAATATTGAGAGGTGAATGGTGAGGTTGAGGAACGGGGGAGGGAGGCCAGAAAGACGACAAGGGAATAAGCGTCTAGGAAAGAAGAACAATACCCAGATCCAAAATTTATTAAAAGTCATAATCATATTAAAAAATCCGCATATAATAACTGAATTGAAAGACAAAAACCACCCAGATTCAAGAAACATATACTATGAAGGAAACCCATAAGATTATTAAACATACAGTGATTAAAATACCCCATACTAAGATTGTGACTACCATAAACCAACCAACAACAACCAAAAAATAAATAAATAAAAAATCTGAGAGGAAAAATACCAGACCTCACCTCCACCGTGCGCTGAGGAGATATGATAGTGTACCAGCATTGGCGTCGTAGAGGTGTAGTTCGTGGGTATCAGCGCTCGCATCGGCGTCGTTTGGAGGACGGATCGGTGAGAGAGGAGAGAGAGTGAGTCACAGAGAGAGGAGATGAGAGAGGACACGGACATGAAAATAGAAGAGGGAAAAAGGAGGGAAATGGGAAAAAGAAAGGAAGGTGGGGGAAAATATTAGAGGCTGAATTTTTTTATGCTCTTTTACAATTTTAGGACTGCTTTGAGAGTCTTAATACTAAAAGACTTTTAGGACTCGCACTTTAAAAGTCACAATTACTAATTTTTCAGCCCAAGTGTTTATAGGACTTTGTGAGTCCTTAAAGAGTATTAAGGACTCTCAAAGCAAGTCCTTAAAATTGTTAAGTAAAACACTCATTTTTTAGCCCAGATTTTTTTAGGACACTCATTGTGAGTCCTAAATTATGTTTTTTTAGGACTCTTAATGAGTGTCCTAAAAACTCCATAAATATTTTTAAGGACTTGCATTTATGTGTGTGTCCTAAAAAAGTGTCCCATAAATGATATTTTGTAGTAGTGTCGTTGAGTTGATTTTGTGGCTGATTGTGGGTTTGTAGATTTTGTGTGATGATTGTGTTATGCTTCGACCAGTTTTCTAAGAGGGAGAGATTAGAGGGTTTTTTTTTTTTTGTGTGAAAGGGTTAAATGATAAAAATTATATTATTATGATTTTTTTTTACTGGATAGTTAGAATTAATTTAAATTTAATTTTTGTTTGTGTAATGTTTGTTTTTAAAATCTGTACCATTTGTTAAAAATAATATGACATGTTAAAAATAAGTAAGATGACATGTAGGATATTTTTAACACATCATCACACAACTCGACATCATTTTTAATAAAAAGTTAAAATGATAAGAGGGAAACATAGGCGCCAAATGCAAAAAAAATTCCATCCAGTATATGTGTAGGGTAACACTCTTTACTTACCCATATTATTAGTAGATAATCATCCTTCCAAAATGTTATAATATTGTCAATATTTACCTACCAATAAATCTTAAGAATAAATATTGGTTGGTAAAGGCTGCCTTTATCTACCAATATATATTGGTAGGTAAAGCTCAGATTTCTTGTAGTGACAAGGCTGCTTCAAAGAAGGCCCGGATCGAGGGTCCTTCAGCAACTTCTCCTTCGAAGGAGAACACGCCACCTCCCAGAAAGGAAATGACACTACCTCCTTCTCCACTTGACCAGCCGTCTCCAACTGCACCGGTCGACCAGCACTCTACCCCTCCGGCGCCTACCGACCAGCCACGCCACACTCAACTCGAAGATACCCTGACCAGCACCGTGGTCAGTTCGGCCAGGGAGAGGATATACAAACTCTCTAAGCACAAACGCAGCCAAGAGGCCATGGTCAGCGCCAGCTCCATGGAGGCCGACCAGATAATAAACCGAGGGCTGAACGAGATATCCACGGTAAGTTGTTCTCTACCGCCGAGTCACTTTACTTTGTCAATTTCTACTATCATCTAACCTTTTTTATCTGGTCGTAGGGATTGCTGACTATCACTGCTGGTTGGCGCCGCACAATGGATTTGGTCACCCACACCAAAGACTTTGATGCCAAGCACCTTGAGGCGGTGAAGGTGCTCGAGGGGAAGAACGATGAACTGCTCGAGGGGAAACACAGAACTGCTCGACGGGAAACACAGAACTGACCAACCAGAACGATGAACTGCTCGAGCAAAAAGCCAATCTGACCGAAGAGTTGTTGGAGTGCCGCGCTGCCCTGACCAAATCTAATGAAGTCAAAGAAAAGTTCAGGGAGTGTGCCAGACTCAACTACCAAGAATCCAAACAGCTCGAGGCCGATCTGATTGCGAGTATGAAGGAGACTGAGGAGCTGGAGGGGCGTGTTAAGGAGCTTGAGGAGACAAATGCCAGAAACTTGGAGAAGTATGGGGAAGCCACCCACCTTTGCTTCTACGAGATTTGGAAGCATAACCGTGAGGCCGACTTCAGCTACCTGTCTGAGCGCTTGAGACGAACTCAAATAACCTGGTGCACTATTTGCTTGGAGGAAGAAGAAAGAGCCAAGATTCCTTCCCCAGAAATTTCCTTAGCAACGAGGATTGATGGCGCGGACAATGAAGCTGGCACTACTGTCGACCAGGACACTCCTCAAGATCCCCCAGCCTTGTAGTCTTTTTATTTTTCTCTTTATCTTTTAAATACACGACCTACGGTTCGTGATGTAAAGACAATTCCTTTATTAACTTTTATTGCTGCATGGGCAGCTTTTTTCCTTTTAATCAAACAATTAGATCCGAGCAGTACTGCTCGCGGTGTAAAGGAATTCTTTTTGATATTATAATACTTGCATTTATTATAACTTTTGTTCGCATGACCGAACTTAGCATAGTACTTTGGATTAATTTAACAAAAGAACAAAATTTTGAAAAATACTCTATGTACCCTAGCATGCTTTCACTTATTTTGCTCATGTCTTTACATACCTTTCGATATGCTTTGCTTACTAGATACCTTATATGCCTCCCAAGTGATTGAGGAACTTTAGGTTGTAACGACCCAACTATTCTATACCTTGGACCATTAATAACTATTATACTAATCTTAAGAAAATGTACATATGAAAACACCATAACTTTATTTAAAACTATAAAGTAAAGGTTTAAATACATAAAATTTCACTTAGGATATGGGATCCCATTGTTTTGAAAATAAAACAATACATAACTTAAATAAATTGATTACAAAATTAAGTGCAGAAAAATAATACATAGAAATCATAACTAAAAGACTTAAAAACTTCATCCTCGAAACGTACGCGCAATCCATTGATTCCATCCTGCCTCAAGACACATCCCCAAGCTGCCAAGAACCTTCTCGCCGCCATAACTATTTTCCTACACATATAAAACATAAAGGAATGAGCCTAATGCCCAGCAAGGAAAATCTACTACAAGCATGAAACATATACATACACATAAACTATAAACTATCAACTGTAAACTATAGTCATATAACTATATAAATACAACATCTATTATAATGGCCATCATACTTCTTGGGACTTGCTATCTAAGTAATCATATGCCCATAAATTTATGGGGCTAGTTATCTAAACAAGTCATATAAATTTATGGGGCTCGTTATCTAAACAATCATATGCCCAAGGAATCTACTATTGGGACTTGTTATCTAAACAAGTTATTTATTTGTTATCTAAACAAATTATGCGATTGTTATCTAAACAATCCCTACACTAAAACAACTATAAACATAACATACTTATAACATAAACATATATCAAAATCATAAAAGCATACAAATCTACCCTATTTTCCTTACCAAAAATACCGGAATGTGAGAACAAGATTGGGACTTTGGAACACTCCTAAAAACCATAATAGAGAGGTGAGTATACTAATGAAAAAAAAAAGATGAAAAGAATGAACTATACCATCGCAAAGACACTTACCAACAAGAACCTCAAGTTTAATAACTTAGATGCCTAACCAAGAATAATGAATATGAGTTAGGATTTGAGTAGAAAAACTATAAGAAAAATACAAAAAGGAACTAGAATAAGGAATACCTTGAATGCTTCTATGACCGAACTATACCTCGAAACCAAAATACACTATAACTGTAACGCCCCAACTCCAGGGACCGCTACAGTGCACATTGCAAACAGTGCTAAACTCGCTAATCAAGTCGTTTGTCCATAAACGTGTAACTAAGTGTGATTAGTGGTTTAGGGGTTAAAAACTTTGGTTAAGATATAACGTTTAACTAGAACGTTTACTGTATACATTGGGATCCCAAAAATATAATTTCAGAGTTTATTACAAGAAAGTGTTTACAACAGGCCGTTCTAAGCGACAAAATAGGGTTCAGCCCTAGTTCCACTTTCAAACCTCGCCCAAGTATTGGTCGAGCAGCTGCATATGTACACGTCATCACCTAAGCTCTCCAACTCAAGGATGGTATTTTGCCTTTACCTGCACCACAAAGCACCCGTGAGCCGAAGCCCAGCAAGAAAACTCATATGCTCATAAACAGTCATATCATGATATCAAATCATATTTGGCATGCCTAGCAATCATAGCTCTATTCAGCATGCAAATGATTTCGAATGATGCTAGGGTATCCAGGATAAGAAATCCTGGCCTTCTGATTGGAGGACTATCAAGTCAATCCTAATCAGATGAGTGTCGTAACACTAGAGGTTCCGATAAACCATGCTGAGTGACCAACAAGCAAGTCACTAGGGGCCTCAGTGCCCAAGCCATGCATATGATGATCAAAATGATCATATAGAGCTCATAGCTCTGATCAAATGAGTGAATATCACTTGAGGTTCTGGTAAACCATACTGAGTGACTAAAAACCAAGTCACTAGGGGCCCGGTGCCATAGCCGTGTAACAACACCGTTACCTAGGCTTTCCTGCAATGACTCTTATCAAATGAGCGACTGACAAGCACGTCACTGGGGCCCAGTGCCCATAGCCATGTGACCTAACAGTCACGGGGTTCGCTGGCCCTGGCTCTAAATGACTAGCCTTTGGCTAGATAAATGCTTGTTTATATTCATCGAACTTGAGGTCGGTACTGCATTAATGCTCTTTGAGTCATTCAATGCAGAGGGTCGATTAGGTCCAACCGACATAGCTTGTACTACACACTAGGGTTGTCATGACTAGTGAGTTAGCACAACGTGACCAGTGCCCAGTACCACTGCCGAACCTGACTAATGAGTCATAGCTTCACAGCTGATACTAACACCTTTGCCAATTCTGACTAATGAGTCAGCCCTATGTGACCAGTGACCAGTACCACTGCCAAACTTGACTAATGAGTCACAAATTCACAGTTGGTACCAACACCTTTGCCAAATATGACTAATTAGTCAGTGCCATGCACAAGTAAGCAATGCTATCAATGTGTATCATATGCCAATTATCTAAGAATAGGGCATTCAGCATGCTTACTAAACAGTTGCTAGCATAATTATGATCATGCACAAACATAGAGACTCAAGCTCTGACCAATCTCATATTCATCATTCATGGCATGCCCTAATCACATGTTTCTCGTGCATCACATGCATCACACTTAATCATCCAGCATGCCTCAACAATAATCATATGCAAATGGGCAAGATTGCCAAGCATTCATTATGCTATCAATGTTTACATTTAAACATTCAACATGCATCAATCATAACCATGCATGTCACACATGGGGTGCAGTTTTCTTACCTTTGGTCCAAGCACATGTTACCAACAAATGAGCCACAAGCACGATCTCGATTCCAAGCCTCTAGTGTTAACCTAGTCACAACCACAAATGATGATCCAATGAGTTCAAGTTCTAAAACCAACCCTTGAACTAAAACTTAGCCTCCAAGACATCAATCCTCACTAATCCGGGTAGTAGGAATGATCCCGAGGCCTAAAACCATGTTTCCGGGGTCAAAACGAGCAAACGGGGTGAAAACAGGGCAAGGGCTGCGGCCCTAGCACCTTGGGCCGCGACCCCCAGGGTTCTCTGAGGCTAGGGCCGCAGATCCCTCCATCAAGGGCCGCGGCGCCCAGCAAGGCCAATTTCCTGACACCTGCTTCTTTGAACTAGGGCCGCGGCGCACAAGAACAGGGCCGCGGCCCCCAACCCTGGGCCATTCCCAAACGTGTTTTAAGCACTCCAAATCCTCCAAAAACATACCCAAACATTACCTAATCATCAAATCAAAGTTCCCAAGCTTCCCAATACTCCAAAACCCTCAAAACCCAAGGTTCAAACCAACCAAAAACTCAACAATTAACAAAGTCCAATTCTAAGCTTAGAAACTTTAAAAAGTTAAAACTTCAAACTTGAATTACCTCCGATTGAGTTGTTTCCAACTAAATCCTCCGGCTAATAAGCTTCTAATTCTCCTTAGGATTGCTATGCCTCGATCCTCGCTTGATTCCGAGTCCTAGAACTCAAGTTATCTTCGAAAATGCGATCGGGAGACGAAAAGGGAACTTTAGGGAGAGAGAACGTACAGAACGTTCTTTTTATTTCCTTAAAAGGTTACTTCAAGCTTAAGTAGCTTCCAATAAAACCTAATGCTCGGGGTCCCGAAAACACCCCCGGGGACATTATAGTCAAAACTTCCAGAATTTCCCCCTGGTCTTACTAACTCCCAATTTATCACCAAATATTAATTCCCATTACCCAATAACCCGGTAATGCTATAAATACCCCTTGACTTACTCCAAGTCAAGCTTAAAACCCGTTGTGATTTTCCCACTAGCTTACCTTTTAGGATCGTCTTGTGCTGGGTAACCCTGGCATAACCAGATAATAACAAAGCACCACGCCCATTTCACATATATGCCAAAAATGCCCGAAATGGCCAAAATATGAAAATCACCCAATTAATCACAAATGGGTTCACATGCATATTTAATACACCTAAACATGCATATTATCATTAAATAGCATAATAAAGCAATTATGGCCCTCCCGGCCTCCTAATCAAGGTCCTAAACCTTATTAGAAAATTTGGGGCATTACAATAACCTTACTTCCCAAGTGTTTATTAAACTTATAACCCCAACCCAGGTGTTTAACACTCTAAAGTAATCCTAGCAGCTTGTAAGCTCTGAACTCAGTTTGATGAATGAAGAAATGGCTGGGTACTAGGTCCTATTTATAGAGTTCAATAATGAAAAGATCTTCATTTAGCTTGAATAAAATAATGGCTTTTTAATTGAAAAACATTTGAATAATCGTTCAGCAGAGGCTGAAGACTTGGTCAGAAATATTCTGGACTTATGAAGAGGTTAAGGATTAAAATGAGCTCAGTTTCAAAATAGTTCAAAAATCATGCACCATAGCCGATATATCGCCTGGGCTGATATACCCGAGGCTCGTCAAGGTTGTTGTGTGAAGCTACGTGTTTTTTGTATCCCTGTATGGCGATATATCACCCCCTAGAGCTGCGATATATCGGCATATGCTGAAATATTATACGCAAAATTACACTTTTTCAGCCTAATTTGATTTGAGTAAACAGCCTTGACTAAGTCCTTTAACGATTTCAAAGCTGCTGGCAGACCCTAGGATTTTCAAACATTGCTTTTAATAAACTTATTCCTCAAAAATACTTAATTCTCATTAAACATACACAAGACAAGTTTAATATTTTATTGGGTCTATCTAAACCTTATAGTATAATAAATATCACCTTCATAATCTGTCATATTGATCAAATCTTAGGTTATAATCTTAAACTATATGTTAAACTTATAAAATCTACAAGTGTTACTACGAGTGTCCAACTAAGTCCCGGCTTGAACCAAAATCCACAGTTATAAAAATACTACAACTATTACTAGCTATTACTATTACTACTACTATCTAACTAGCTAAGTAAAGTTCTTGGACTCTACATAGGTCCTCGGTCACTTGCCTTGACTAGGACCTGTTCGAACATTTCTGCTCGTAGGAAAAATTTGAAACAATATAGCAAAACAACACACGTAATAAGCAAACACTTGTATTAAATACAATAGTTGGCAAGATTGACTGGCTGCACACAGTGCCTTTTATTTCTCGTAATAAATGGACAAATCGTGTCTGTACGAGTGATCACCAAAAAGATGTTACACTTATAAGCGATCAGTCACATAAAATGACCAACCCTTTTTCAAAACTTGTAAAAAGTAAAATTAATACAAGCCAATTCTTTAAGAAGAATTGTTTATGGATAGTACTTGCATAGGAGTTCTCCAATCCAATAGCGAGGACTGAGATCTCCATTTAAGCAAGCAAGTTTGTAAGTGCCTGGATGGAGGACTTATTCAATTTGATAGGGTCCTTCCCAGTTAGGTCCGAGTACCCCAGCGACCTGGTCGCGGGTGTTGAGGAAAACCCTTCTAAGTACTAGATCCCTGACATTGAATTTCCTTTCATGTACTTTAGAATTGAAATACCGGGCGACCTTTTGTTGGTAAGCTGCTACTTGGAGTTGGGCTTGCTCACACTTTTCATTGACCAAATCTAGAGATTCCATCAATAGCTGGCTATTAGAGCCTTGATCGTACGTCATTCTCCGATGCGATGGCGAGTCTAATTCGACGGGCAACATAGCCTCTGTTATACCCAAAAATTGGAGATCAATGACGTGGCAATAAAGGTGACAAGTGGCAGTACATGGTCAGTACAAGACACATTAATAGTCAATAAATACAATGACTCCTCAGAGTTGTGATAAAGTGACCCGGTAGACTGACGAAGAATTTGGATTGCTTGAAAGATGTCATAACCAAGCCAAGTGCACCTTGGTCCGAGGAAAGCTAAGGAGAGTGCATCCTAGGAGGCTAAGGAGAGTGCATCCTAGGAGGCTAAGGAGAGTGCATCCCAGGAAGCTAAGGAGAATGCATCCTAGGAGAGCTAAGGAGAGTGCATCCTATGAGGCTAAGGAGAGTGCATCCAAGGAGAGCTAAGGAGAGTGCATCCTAGGAGACCCCAAGGATGTGGTCCGAGGAGAGCCCAAGGGACTTTGGTCCGAGGAGAACTCAAGAGAGTGGTCCTAGGAGACCCCAAGAATTTGGTCCGAGGAGAAACATGGCATGCTAGAGGAGAGTGCCATGTTAGAGGAGAGAAGTGCATGTCCTACCACCATGCACGTCCGACCAACAAATGTTTGTCCTACCACCATGCATATGTCCGACCAGCACTTGCATGAGTGGTCAGTAGGAGAGGTGGATCAACTAGCTAGAGGAGGACTAAGTCAAGATTCCCAGAAACAGCTTCAACAAGATACGCGGGAATCTCTCATTCTTCCCACAAATGGGGGGTTTGGTTACATTTTGAATGTTTTTTGTAATTTAAATGTAATAAATATAATAAAATATCCCGATTCTAGGGGATATCAGATGTATGACCCTAAGCCTATAAATAGAGGGCTTATGGGATTAGAGAGGGGCTTCTTCTGCTTCTTCTTTCTAGAGAGAGAAATTTGGGTCTAAGTATTCTAGAGAGAGAAATTTGGGTCTGAGTATTCTAGAGAGAGAAAGTGCTGATATTTGAAAGGATTCTTGTATTTTTGCAATCTGTACTGAAGAAACTCAGTTGGCTCAGTCCATCTGATCTTGAGTACAGATCTATAAATCACAACTCTAAGTGGATTAGGCTATTACCGACAATCAGGGCTGAACCACTATAAAATCTCTTGTGTTATTTATTTTTCTTGATAAAACTGTCTGTGTTATTTAAATTCTCTTGAAGGTTTGTCATATTTGACGTTCTCACGTCATTGGCTAAAATCACAATCAACAACCTCATATCCATAAGCTAGGGAGAATGGA
Source organism: Humulus lupulus (assembly GCF_963169125.1). Taxonomy (NCBI): domain Eukaryota; kingdom Viridiplantae; phylum Streptophyta; class Magnoliopsida; order Rosales; family Cannabaceae; genus Humulus; species Humulus lupulus. The sequence continues at coordinate 4,287,768 of NC_084800.1, forward strand.
GTATGGCCTGTTGCTGTTCGATGGGATGTTCTGTATGACCAAATGACTTCAGGAAATTGCTCTGGCCATGCTCCCTTTGCTTCTTCAAGTCTTTTCTTCAGAGTATCTTTTAGTGTCTTATTGACTGCCTGAACTTGTCCGTTCACTTGAGGGTGAGCAACTGAAGAAAAACTCTTGATAATTCCATGTCGTTCGCAAAAATCCGTGAATAGATCACTGTCAAACTGTGTGCTGTTATCTGAGACAATTTCTCTTGGCAATCCATAGCGACACACAATGTTTTTTTACCATGAAATCCAACACCTTCTTGGTCATTATGGTTGCAAGTGGCTCAGCTTTGACCCATTTTGTGAAGTAATCGACGGCCACCACGGCGTACTTGATGCCGCCCTTTCCTGTGGGCAAAGATCCGATTAGGTCTATACCCCAGACTGCAAATGGCCACGGACTTTGCATCTAGTTTATTTCATTAGGGGCCACTCGCAAAATTTTGGAGAACCTTTGGCACTTGTCACACCTCCGCACAAATTTCATCGAGTCTTCATTCATTGTTGGCCAGAAGTATCCTTGCCTTAGGATCTTTTTGATAAGCTCTGCCCCCAGCATGGTCCCCACAAAAGCCTTCGTGGACCTCTCTCATCAATTCTTTGGCCTTCTCTTTCGAAATACACCTGAGGAGTGGCATTGAGTAGCCCCTTCGGTACAGAATCCCATCGACCAGGATATACCTAGCAGCCTACCGCTGGAGGGTTTTGGTTTTTTTTTCTGTCCGTTGGCAATACATCATGCATCAGGTATTCTATGTAAGGCACCATCCATGTATCCGTTGCCTGAATTACCAAAGAGGTCTCTTCTGCTTGGATGCTTAGTGCAGGTAGTCGTTCAACTAGCACTATGTTCAGGGTATCAGCATCCTTGGCACTTTCTAACTTAGCCAAATAGCATCAACGTTTGAGTTTTGGTCGCGGGGTACTTGCTGGAGAGTGTACTTATCAAACTACGCCAATAGATCCTTTGCTTTATTCAAGTAGGCAACCATCTTTAGGCCTCGGGCCTGGTATTCTCCAATGATCTGATTGACTACTAACTGATAGTCACTGTAGATATTAAGTGACTTTATGTTCATGCCTCTGGCTAGCCATAATCCTATGAGTAATGCCTCATACTCTGCTTCGTTGTTGGATATCGTGAAGTCGAACCTAATCGTGCAGTGAAATCGATGCCCTTCAGGTGTTATTAAAATCACTCCGGCTCCAACGTGATGCTCATTAGAAGAGCTGTCTGTGAACAACTTCCATGAGGGAGTTTGGTTTTGAGCTTCAGGCTCTCCAGGCTCTTTTAGCTGCTCGCTGTCTTGAAGCCCAGTGAGTTCTGCGACGAAGTCGGCCAGAGCTTATCCTTTTATTGCTGCTCGTGGTAAATAAGAGATATCAAACTGCCCAAGTTCAACCGCCCATTTCAATAATCGGCCTGCAGCTTCTGGCTTCTGCAGAACTTGCAGTAGAGGTTGGTCGGTCAAAACTGTGATTGGGTGAGCTTGGAAGTACGGCCGTAACTTTATGGAGGCTAAGATCAAGCAATAGGCTAATTTTTCGATAGGTGGGTACTGCAGTTCGACTCCTATTAGCCTTTTGCTTACATAATAAATGGCCTTTTGCACGCCCTCTTCCTCTCTTACTAGAACAACACTAGCAGCGCATTCTGTGATCGCCAAGTAGATGAGCATAGTCTCTTTATCAACCGGGTTTGATAGAATCGGTGGCTGCGACATGTGTGTTTTTAAAGCTTGAAAAGCTCGCTCGCACTCCTCCATCTATTCAAACTTCTTGTTGCCACTAAGTAGATTAAAAAATGGGACGCATTTGTCCGTAGATTTGGAGATAAATCTACTTAGAGCAGCAATCCTTCCGGTTAAACTTTGAACATCCTTGATCTTCATTGGTGATTTCATATCGACCAGGGCTTTGATCTTCTCGGGATTGGCCTCAATTCCTTGCGAGTTTACTATAAATCCCAAGAATTTCCCTGATCCAACTCCGAAGGAACACTTTAGGGGATTCAACTTCATCTGATATTTATTCAAGAAGTTGAAGCACTCTTGCAAGTCCCTTATATGTCCTTCTGTCTTCTTCGACTTAACTAGCATGTTATCGCATATACCTCCATGTTCGTGCCGATTAGCTCCTTGAACATGTGATTGACCAGTCACTATTAAGTCGCACCAGCGTTTTTCAAACCGAAAGGCATAACTTTGTAACAGTAAAGCCCTGTATCAGTCCGAAAGCTAGTGTGATCCTCGTCAGGGGGATGCATACTGATCTGATTGTACCCGAAGTATGCATCCATGAATGAGAGGATCCCGTGCCCTGCAGTGGAATCGACCAGCTGGTCGATTCTAGGGAGTGGGAAACAATCTTTAGGGCAGGCTTTATTAAGATTTGTGAAATCCATGCACGTTCTCCACTTGCCATTCGGCTTTGGAACCAGTATGGGATTAGAGACCCAGGATGGATAAAACGCTACCCAGATGAATCCATTCTCCTTTAGCTTCTCGACTTCTTCCTTTAGAGCTTTTGATCTATCTTTGTCGAGCAGCCTCCTTTTATGTTGCACTGGTCAAAAACCCTTATCTATGTTTAGGACATGGCTAATGACTACAGGGTCTATTCCAACCATGTCTTTATGCGACCAAGCAAAGACTTCCTGGTTTTTTCTTAAAAATTCCACCAGTGCTTGTTTCGTTGTTGTCTCTAAGTTTTTACCGACTTTAACAACCATGGTCGGATCTGTTTCATCGAGTTGGACCTCCTCAAGGTCCTCGATGGGTCCTATCTCTTCATCAAAATCCCGAAAGCGAGGATCCAAATCCCTGTCCTCACTTTTGGCAACGCCTTATTTGGTGACACAATCACCTGATTGGGCTTGCATATCATTGGTCGTGTGCAACCCTTTCCCGGCAGCTTCCCTCGATACACCTTTCTTCACCTTAGATATTGAGGCATTGTAGCACTCCCTTGCTTCCCGCTGGTTTCCCAACACGCATCCTACCCCTGCGTCAGTTGGGAACTTCATGGCAAGGTGCCATATCGAGGTAACTGTTATATTATTTCATATAATATAATGTTAGATTAAATAATGTGACAAAATGTGATTTGTCACATAAAAATGTGATTTTTCACACCTTGTAACATATTATTGAGAGTCACAAAATTAGACACATGTGTGTGCCCAAATGTGACATATTTTGGAGTGACAAAATCAGTTACAAATTTCTAACTTCCAAATATTACCCAATAATGTGTATATTATATGTTACACATTTGAGATTGGATTTCACAAAGCCATGGTGAAATATGGCTGTTGGAGACATGTTTTTAACTCCCAATAGGTGTTTGGAGGTTACAAAATCACGTGGGAAAGGATTTGGGACGTTTTGGAAAAATGACTTTTTTGTGCTGAAAATGGCTTATGGCCGCGGCCACTGACTTTTAGTGGCCGTGGCCTGGGGGACAGAAGCTAGTGGCTGCGGCCACTGAAAAGTTCTGGCTGCAGCCAGTGAGGTTGACAGCCTATTTGGTTTTTCAGTTTTTTCCAAATTAAACGGTTCTAACATCCCAAATAACTCCCAAATCTCCATTTTAATTCCATAAACATCCAATTAAACATTGGTAACAGCCATGGGGGGTGGTGGAATTTGAAATTCAAAGGGATATCTCAAACTCTATAAATAAGAGCCTAATGCTCACTTGTAAGATACACCATTTTCCATCCACAAAGCACTTGGCTGGAAAATACACCTTGAGGCTTGATTATTCCAGAAAGCATTTCCAAAAATCTGTGAGAGATCCCTTAGTGCTTGAGTTAGGGGGAAATAAGCTTTTGGACAAAGGTTTTAAACCTTGTTCAAGTTGGTGATCCCCAACCCTCTTCACTTAGGTTGTGTAAGTGAGAGTTTACTATTGTTTTGTTCTTGCATTTTTCCTCTATTGCTTTTCTTCTTATTTTCATTTTCTATTTACTTGTAACTTTTGTTTAGAGTTGTAATCTTCTTTTATTTTGTTTCAAACACCTTTCCTTTACTTGTGATCTTTTGTTTAGAGTTGTATCTTTCACCATTCTCTTCTTCTCCTTCTTCCTCTTCCTTTGTTTGTTTGTTTGTATTTTCACTTATAGAGTTGTAACACTCTTTTTTCAATCATTATTTATTTGTAATATATTGCATAGAGTTGTATTATCTTATCTTTTCCATTGAGGCAATTACATATATTCTCTAACAATCAGAAGCTTATCCCTTTTTTGTTTCAATGGAAGGGGAGACCATCAAGATCATGAACCAAGACCTAGTGAGGTTGGATAGGTTTGATGGATCCGATTTCACTTGGTGGCAAGACAAGGTGAAATTCCTTTTGACAACACTCAAGATAGACTACATCCTTGGCACCTCTAGCCGAGCCATCCGACAAAGATACTCCCGAGAAAGTGGAGAAAAGAAGGAAGAGAGAGAGGACAACCTTCTTTGTAGGGGTCATATCCTTAATGCCTTATCCGATAGGCTATATGACCTCTATACCAATACCAAATTGGCAAAGGAGATTTGGGATGCCTTGGAGAGTAAGTACAAGGCTAAGGAAGAAGGTACAAGAAAGTTCTTAATTTCTCAATATTTTGAATTTTCTTTCATTGATGGGAAAACTCTTTTACCTCAAATTCATGAGTTACAAGTGATTGTAAACAAGTTGAAAGATCTCAAGATTGAGCTTCCCGAGGCCTTCCAAGTTGGTGCAATAGTGGCAAAAATACACTACTACAAAATACCCTTTACATGACACTTTTTTAGGACACGCACATAAATGCAAGTCCTTAAAAATGTTTATTGAAATTTTAGGACACTCATTGAGAGTCCAGAAAAAACACAATTTAGGACTCACAATGAGTGTCCTAAAAAAATATGCGAGTCCTAAAAAAATCTGGGCTAAAAAAATGAGTGTTTTACTTAACAATTTTAAGGACTTGCTTTGGAAGTCCCGCGAGTCCTAAAAACACCTGAGCTGAAAAATTAGGAATTGTAACTTTTAAGGACTCGCTTTGCTAGTCCTAAAAGAGTATTAACGACTCCCAAAGCAAGTCCTTAAAATTGTTAAGTAAAAGAATCATAAAAACACTTATTGTTTAACATATTTATAAAATTAGTATTAGTTAAAAATGAGTTGTTTTATTGATTAGAAAAATATTGTACAATAATTTTAATGTATAAATTTTTATAATATATGGCATTGTTTATTTATATAAAATTTATATAAAAATTAAAAAAATATTACTAAAAATAAATTAATATATTTTTAAAATAAAGTTAACTAAAGTGCACTTTTACCTAGTATTTAAATTAAATAGCTAACAATTATTATAAATTGAAGAGAATTTATATAGTTGTGATTTAATTTTTTTTTTTATAGTATTAGGAGTATAATATTGGAGTTTTATAATCACATTTTTTTATTTGAATAATATAATCAGATTTTTATTTATAAAATAAAAAAAGAAAAAAAAATAAGTGACAAATCATTTTCTTCCTCCCTCCCTACCCGATCCATTTTCCTTTCTCCCTCTCTCTCTCTCGCATGCTCTCTGCTAGCCCGAACGGCTGCCCTCCGATGGTCGCCGCCGTGTAGACACCGGATCAAGAGTACCAGCCACCGCCGAAACTCCAGCCTCGCGAGCCCTTCGTTGCCGTTCTCCGCCGCGAGCAGAAGCCTCCAGGCTCGTACGTCGCCGTCGTGGCTTCAAGGCCAATTTCTGGCTTCCTCTGTCATCGTCTCAGGCGAAGGGTAGCATGGGTGAACTCAGGGTATCAAGACGAACAAAGCCCAGCCAAGGATCAGGCTTTTAAATGACCGGAGGAGACGGAATCAACTCTCCATTTGCTGCTCGTAGTCTTCTTCTCGAGGTGAGTTATTGTTTGTCTCTAACGTTGCCTTTTCATGTGTGATTGTTCAAATTTTAGAACTATTTTGTTCTCTTGCAGTTTATAATGGATATGAAATTAGGGAAGTTCACATTGATTTCTGTTACAAAGGGGGTTGGTAAATTCCATTGCTGTCAAAATTTTGTATGGGGTAATTAGTTTATATAGAGAAGTTCACATTGATTTTGATCAATAATGAGTGTACTATTGAACCTTTAACCTTTAATTAAACATATTGTTAGCCTACTCAGATGGACATTGTGGTTCACCTTCACCACTGCCAGTGTATGAAGATCGATTGTTTTCTTCAGAGGCTTATGTTCCTGAATTTAAGCAGGGCAAGAAAGCTGTGTCAGTGCCATTTCCTGGTCTATCAGAATATTTGAGACCTGAAACTCCAGAAGAGGTAATTTTTTTTAATTCTTTTATAATAAGTTTTATAATAAAGTATCTTTTGGATTGAAACTTGAAAGTGATAGCTTTACTTATATATGACTCTCCAGAAATACCTTCCTTGAGGATATTATTGTCTTGTAAGTTTGTTATAGCTTTACTTATATATGACTCGTGGTTCTTTTAAATGTTAAAGCTCAAGCTTTGTTACTCTCCCATGTCTGGCACAGCAGCCTGTTTTAAGATTTCTGTGTAGGACCGTGATATTGATATACATTCTAATTGTATTATGATTTCTTTCCAGATTCACCAACTCTTCTGTGCAAGATATACGCATCAACCTTGCAATATCTGATGTCTTTGTAAGTTGTGACAATTTAGAGAGTGGTTTATCCTCTGTTTCCCTATTTGTTTTTGCGATTGTCGTTAGCAGATAGTGATGATAATATATATATATATATATATATATATAACAGACACATTTCCCAATTCATTCTAGAAAATTGAAGGTTGAGCCTTTTACCTTTATGAGTAGTAATTGTTACTTATGACTGTTTCTATAAGATCTATAGTGTTGAATGGCAGGTCCAGCCTTCATTACATCTTCAAGTACATTAACAATTAAAAAATTATGGCTTGGATTAATCACAATTTTTGCATCCTCATCTTTGCTTACCTTACCTTTCTGCAGATGGTTTGGATTCTCATTAAGTGGAATGCTGAGTATAAACCTTTGCAGTTTCTAGGTTTTGCATTTGTTTATCGGTTATTTGAGAAGCTGAAGTCTTTTGAACCAGCTGTATCACCAACATTACAGTGAGTAATGCAAAATCAAAACATTTTTACTCAAATTTGTGGCTCAGAAACAAGAAACATTAACTTTCAAATTGGTTGATACTCAAGTTGATTTTTGCTGCAGGAAGATGGTGAAGATTCAGGGACGGGACTGCGTATGGGGAAACGGCTGCTTCGTTCTCTTTGTCTAGTTTTTGGCTGTATCTCTGTTGCCTCTCTGGTATGATTTTTGTTTAACTAGTTAATGCATATTTTTCATAGATTGATAAAGTGTTCCGGTTTTTGGTAAACCAGATAATAGAACCTATCCCTTACGGGTGATAACAGGTCGGCTTTTCATAGTGTTAGCATGCATACCAGATTTAAGTTAGTGGACTTCTATATTTAGTAGAATGTCTGTAACCTTTATTTTCCTCCTTCCGTTTAGTTTAACATGGATTTTTTGTAGATTGTGCGTGTAATCCTTTCAATAAATTGATTGAAATTCTTAAATGTTTTTCATGTCAAAACCATCTTCATTATAACTTCTTGTTCTCATTGTTATTTACTATCCTCCTCTGTACTTATGGCTGTCTTCTGTTTTTTCTCTTCTGTATTTATGGTTGCCTTTTATTTGCTAATAGTTTCAATTTTGTGTGTATGTGTGTGCAGGCATATACTGGCATTTTGAATCTGATTGAATACGTGGGCGGCTACATTCCTGCTTTGCTTTACAATAACCAGGTATCACCATTTTCTTCTTGGCATGAACTCTCACTTCATATTATAGGATGTAAGGATCCTACATTGTAATATTGCATTACTTAAATTAATAAACCTATTCTTAGTTCTTAGACAAAGACATTCACAATAATGTTCCTCATTGAAATGGCATTTCGAATTGTTGCATGCAGTTAATTGCAGAAACTAGTTCATTATTGTACTTGTTCTACTTCCTTTGTTTTAAAATGCATAAAATTTTGGAATTGCATCACATTTTGATTATAACCACATTTTAACAACCTGTTGCAGCAATGTAAAAATAACAATGGACTTGACTATTTTCAATTGTAGCAATTGTGAATAAACTTATTTATGTACACTACAATAAAAATCTAGTTATAATTTTTCATGTTCGGTGTATTATAATGTGATTTTTCATGTTTCAGGGATGATTTTAGAAAGAAATTCATGGCAGTCAATCCTTACTTTGGAAAGGCAGTGACGAGGGTGAGTACAAGGACAAAAAGAAGAAATATATGTTGTTTGACAATGAATTTAGTGTTTTATTATATTTGTAATTTTTATTAGAGTAAATGATTCTTGTTTGAATGGTTAATTATTTACTTTGTAAATCTAGTTATATATTTTTTAAGGTCAAGACGATTATAATTTTAATAAGTTTTGTTATTTTAATCTATAAATTTTTAGATTAATTTGTATATAAATGTTTCATTTATATCATAATTTTTAATTTAAAATAACAATAAATAAATTTTTTAAAAATTAAAAATATAACTTTTAAGGACACCCAAAGAGAGTCCTAAAAACTTTACTTAAAGGCACTTAGCAAGATCTTTAGGACTCGCGGACATTCTTTTAGGACTCGCAATGTGAGTCCTAATAACATCATTTTAGGACTCGCAACGTGAGTCCTAAAAACCTTACTTAAAGGCACTCAGCAAGATCTTTTAGGACTCGCAACGCGAGTCCTAAAAACCTTAGCGAGTCCTAAAAACCTTAGTTTTTAAGGCTCTCAAATAGAGGACTCGCGCTCCGCGAGTCCTAAAAACTTTTTTAGGACTCGCAATGCTAGTCCTAAAAAACCTTTTTTGTAGTAGTGATACCACCAACTTGGAGGAGCTATAGGAAAAGAATCATCCATAAGAATGAGGATTACACTTTGGAAGAGATCCAAAAACACATTAGAATTGAAGAGGAATCGAGAATAAGAAACAAGGGTGTGAATGAGTCTAAAGATGAGACTTCCAAGGCCAATGCAGTTTCACACAAGCATCCAAGGGGCAACAACAACAACAACAAAAAAGGGTAGTGGGAACCCTTTAGGTCCAAAGAAAGATCATGGACAATTCAAAGACGTGAGAGGTCATTGTTTTGTTTGTGGAAAACCCGGGCACTATGCTAGAGTATGTAGGTATCGAAAGGACCCACACGAGAATGAGGTAAATGCTATAGAAAAGGAAGAAGAGATCCTAGCATGATTACCATGTTTATGTGCCTTGTTGGGAAAATTGTTATTTTGTAATAAAGCTTGTACTCTTGAAAGCTATCAATAAAATTAAAGTATTATTCTATGATAATTCTTTATTTTTCTATGAGACATTTGTGTGAGACATTAACAAAGTTTCAAAATGAACTTGTTAAAATAATAGGTAAATGTGTAGACCTATTATTTCATAATGTGATTATTTGTTTGAGAAATTCTCACATTACACTTGTATTCACACTTTATTTTGTGAAATATATAAAAAGAAAGCAACCAAGTGAAAGTTACTTTCAAATAAGTGTGCCTTGCTTTAGCAAGTAAATAAATCAAGATAAAACTTGAGGTTTTATCTTGAGAGTTTATCATGTGGCTGTAATGACCCACTAATCTAGACTATTTGGACCATTAACGAAACTATACATAAAACTTACATTTTTACGAAAATACCATAATTTTATTGAGTAACTTGTAAAATAAGAGTTACTTACAAATAAAATTGAATACTAAGAAGGATATGGGATCCCATTGTCTTTAAAAACAAAACATGTTTTAATAAAAAGACATTACATAAGAATTGCGGAAAATACATGTAAAACCATAAAAAAAGACATAAAACAGTAACTACATCCTCGAATCGAATAACGCTCGGCCCCTTGACTCCATTCACCATCGATACACATCCTCTAAGCGTCACGAATCTTTCCGCCTCTAAAGCTTATTTCCTGCACATAAACAGAAAGGAATGAGCCTAATGCCCAGCAAGGAAAAATCTAACACATAGTCATACACATCAATTTCATAATAACGTAAAGACATATCATAACACATAATACACTTATTATAATGGCCATTATTACTTGGGGTCCCATAGACTAAACAAGCTTATGCCCATGAGATTAGTGGGGTCCTACCAGCTAAATAGGCATATGCCCACAATCTTTTTGGGGTCTTGTTAGTCAAAAAGGGCATAAGCCCAAGCCTACAAACATACACATTCATAGCATATTCATAACATATCATAACATAACACATAAGATAACATAAACATAAACATATAGATTCTAGCCTATTTTCCTTACCAAAGTTACCGGGATATGTGGACTGAGTTGGGACTTTTTGGAACACTCCTAAAACCATAAGAAAGAGTGAGTCTAAAGAAGAAAGGAGATGAAATGAAAGGGATGGAAAGACTAAACCATTTGAGAAACATGCTTACCGAAACTTATGTGCTCAAGAACTTAGATTCCCTAACCAAAATGAAGATTAAGGTTAGAGATTGAGTAGAAGACTATGAGAAAGAAAATAACATAATACAGAAAGGAACTAGAGTTTTGGTTACCTCAAAGACTTGAAAGACCAATCTACACCTCAACCGAAATACTATAGAACCTCACTTCCCAAAGTGTTTGATAAGCTTATGATGTTTAAGCTTATGATTTTCCCAAACCAGGTGTTTACACTCTCACATTCACTTAACACTAGCAGCTTCAGAACTTAGAGCAAAAGGTGAGTAATGGCTGGGTACTAGGTCCTATTTATAGAGTTTGGGAATGAAAGTATCTTGATTTTACTTGAATAAAAATAATGGCTTTTTAGGTGAAAATCATTTGAATAATCGTTCAGCAGAGGCTGAAGACTCGTTCAAAAGATGCTGGACTGTTGAAGGAGTTTGAATGGCTGCAAGGAAATGAATTCAAAAGAGTTTGAATTTATGCTGGAGGAGGCGATATATCGCCCCTTGTAGGCGATATATCGCCTGGGCCAGTATGCCCGAGGCGACCGTGCATCGTTTCGTGTTTTCCGTATCTACGTGCTGCGATATATCGCCCCCTATAGCTGCGATATATCGGCACACGCTGAATAATTAAACACGAAATTACACATTTTTAGCTAAGTTTGAATGGAGTACACAGCCTTGACTAAGCCCTCAACGTATTCAAAACTGCTGACTGACCCTATAACATTCAAACTTTACTCCTTATTAAATTTAATCCTAAAAAATACTTAATCCTTAATCACCATTCATAACATGTGCTTAAAATCCTATTGGTTGATGTCTAAACCTTATAATATAATAAATATAATCCTTAATATCAGTCACATTAATCAAACCTTAGGTTATACTTAATATTCTTAAACTATAGATTAAACTTAGAAAATCTATAAGTACTACTATGAGTGTCCAAATAATTCCCGGTCTGAACCAAAAATCCACAGTTACAAAGATAATACTAAACATACTATAATACTACTAAATAATTAGCTAAGTAAAGTTCTTGGACTCTACAGTGGCATAGAGGACTCATGATGAATTTTGAGAATCATAGGTCTAGATTTATCTTGGAGGATAAGGGACTTAATAGAAATGAAGAGATTTCTATTTTAAAGTGATATTTTATTATCACTATGTGAGAAATGTGCGAGTGCTGCTCCAAAAGTTAATCAATTTATTTTGTTGATAATAATTGATTAATTTGGTCATCCTATCCAATAGATGATTTGAAATTTCACATTCTAAATCACATTGGCTATATGTGTATAGAATGGACAAATCTAGACATGTTTGGTGTTTAAAGCTACCATTTTGTAATATTTTGATTCAAGAAGGAATCAATTTAAAACATAAAGGACAATTCTAGAAAAAAATAGGTTTCTAGAATTAATATTCAAATGTTTATCTTGGATATTAAAACTATAAAATAGTGGGGATGTTGACTATGGTCAAAATCACTATTTTAAAGGGGTAACTATTTTGATCAAACTATGGCTAGCAACAAAGTTTGAATAAAATAATGAGAGTGTCTAAGTATGCATACATGAGAAAAGAAATTATTCAAATTGAATCATTTCTACATCTCAAGGGATGAGACTTAGACTCCCTAAAGAGATTCACGGTTGATGGTAACCTATCTTAATACTAGTAACCAAACTAGTATTAGGTTCAATAGGTAATAACAAGTCAATCAAGTGAATAAGTAGTTGTACTCAAATTTTGTCCCATCTAAGATACGAGTACTGGAGTGTTACCAAAATAAGGGTTAAAACTGAAAGGTTTTTTTAATAGAACTCAGTCTTGAAAAGACAAGTATTTTAGGGTAACAAAATACTGTAAGAGTTCTACCTATATAGACCTAGAGGTGTTGCCACCCCTCATGAGAATTGGGAGTCATTCTCAAGAAAATTCTATGAATGGAATGTGCACATGGCCATTAACAGTGCAAAAGCGAGACATTGAGGTCTCAAGTGAACACAGCAAATGTGTGTGTGTGCTTTCACTGGTTTGTTATCAAGGGATAGTGGTTCAATGCTTCAGCAACCAAAATTTCAACAAAGTTTGTGATAATTACACTAAGGTAAAATTCAAGTCGAAAGACATTTTACTTTATGCACAAATGCAAAGGTTTCTATAGAGAGTGATTATTTAATCAAGTGGGGGAATATTATATTTTAATATAATGTTTGATTGATTAAATAAGTGTTGCAAAAAGTGACTATTTAATCTAATGGAGGAATGTTATATTATTTCATATAATATAATGTTAGATTAAATAATGTGACAAAATGTGATTTGTCACACCTTGTAACATATTATTGAGAATCACAAAATTAGACACATGTGTGTGCCCAAATGTGACATATTTTGGAGTGAAAAAATCAGTTACAAATTTGTAACTCCCAAATATTACCCAATAATGTGTATATTATATGTTACATAGTTGAGATTGGATTTCACAAAGCCATGATGAAATATGGCTATTGGAGACATATTTTTAACTCCCAATAGGTGTTTGGAGGTTACAAAATCATGTGGGAAATGATTTGGGACGTTTTGGAAAAATGATTTTTTTGTGCTGAAAATGGCTTGTGGCCGCGACCACTGACTTTCAGTGGCCGCGGCCTGGGAGACAGAAGCCAGTGGCCGCGGCAAGTAAGGCTGACAGACTATTTGGTTTTTCAATTTTTTCCAAATTGAACGGTTCTAACATCCCAAATAACTCCCAAATCTCCATTTTAATTCCATAAATATCCAATTAAACATTGGTAACAGCCATGGGGGTTGGTGGAATTTGAAATTCAAAGGGATATCTCAAACTCTATAAATAGGAGCCTAATGCTCACTTGTAAGACACACCATTTTCCATCCACAAAGCACTTGGCTGGAAAATACACTTTGAGGCTTGATTATTCCAGAAAGCATTTCCAAAAATCTGTGAGAGATCCCTTAGTGCTTGAGTTAGGGGGAAATAAAATTTTGGACAAAGGTTTTAAACCTTGTTCAAGTTGGTGATCCCCAACCCTCTTCACTTAGGTTGTGTAAGTGAGAGTTTACTATTGTTTTGTTCTTGCATTTTTCTCTATTGCTTTTCTTCTTATTTTCATTTTCTATTTACTTGTAACTTTTGTTTAGAGTTGTAATCTTCTTTTATTTTGTTTCAAACACCTTTCCTTTACTTGTAATATTTTGTTTAGAGTTGTATTTTTCACCATTCTCTTCTTCTCCTTCTTCCTCTTCCTTTGTTTGTTTGTTTGTATTTTCAGTTATAGAGTTGTAACACTCTTTTTTCAATCATTATTTATTTGTAATATATTGCATAGAGTTGTATTATTTTACCTCTTCCATTGAGGCAATTACATATATTCTCTAACAGTAACGGCTCACAGGTCGACCAAAATTGGCCTTCCAATCACAGCATTATATGCTGAAGGACAATCAACTACTATGAAAGTAGTGAGTGATGTCCTATTTGCAGGCGTTGTTCCTGTTGTAACTGGGAGCCTAATCGATCCCGTCAGGGAGAGCCCTTCGCCAGAAAAACCATATATGGTTTGGTTGTACCAGGTCCTTGACGGACAACTTCATCCTTTCAAGTGAGGACTTGTACAATATGTTGACTGAGCTTCCCGTGTCAACCAACACCCTTTTAACCATCATGTTGGCGATTTGGACGTCAACGACCAGCGGATTGGAGTGTGGGAATCAGACGTGCTGAGCATCGTCTTCAGAGAAGGTTATCAACTTCTCCTATGTTTGAGCTTTCTTTGGTGCTCGATCCTCCACACTCATCATCTCGATGTCCTGGTCGTGGCGTAAAGTTCAAGCATATCGCTCCCTTGCTTTCCCACTATCCCCTGCAATATGTGGGGTGCCACAGATGGTGAGTAATGTTCCCGCCACAGGAGCTGATTGTAAAGGTGGCGAGCATTGGCGTGCAAGCACCTGCTCGTTGCCACCTTGAGCCTCTCGTTGAGACCCTCCTGCGGCTCGTACATATCTCCTTAGGTGTCCATGCCTGATCAGGAACTCGATCTCGTCTTTCAACTGGTTACACTCATTGGTGTCATGTCTGTAGTCATTGTGAAAATGAAAGAATTTTGTGGTATCTCTATTGGAGATATCTTTCCTTATAGGCGCTAGTCGCTTATAAGGGACATTGGCATTGGTGCCTGGTAGAACTCTACCCTACTTTTGACAAGGGCTGTATAGTTGGTGAATCTTGGCTCATATTTGTTGCCTTTGGGGCATTTATTCTCAGACGTTGATGGCTCATTGCCTGCCCTTTTTCCACCATTTCTTCCATTTCCGTTCCCGTTGCCTTTTCTGTTGACATTGGGTTTATCCGACCCGTTGGCGGCCTTGGCGGGTTCTTCCTTCGCTCCCTTTTCTTTATTAGGTGACTTCCCCTCGTTGGCAATCACGTCCTCGAGCTTGATGTACCGATCAGCTCGATCCAAAAACTCTTGGGGTACTCTTTACCCCGTTCTTTCTTAGGTTGTTCCTGAGAAGGGAATGACGCCTAACCCCAGCAGTTAGGGTCATCATCTTGCCCTCGTCACCCACCATTTTGGCTCCAACCGCTGCTCGCATAATGCGCTAGAAGTACTTCTTTAAGGGCTCTCCCTCTTTTTGGCGTATCTCCACTAGCTGGTTGGCCTCGGTGAGGTGTACGTGACCCGAGTAGAATTGTCCACAAAATTCCTTTACGAGCATCTCCCACAATACTATACTAGCATTAGAGAACTCAAAGAACCACTCCTGGGAAGTGTCGGATAGGGTGGCGGGGAAGATCTTGTAGCGGGCATCGTCCGACACCTTCTTATTATCCATTTGTATCTCAAATTTGTTGACATGAGATACTGGGTCCCATTACCCATCAAAGTTCGGCAGTACTGGCATTTTGAACTTACTGGGGGTTTCTGTCACAGCAATCCTTTGTACAAACGGAGTGCCTCTCCTCTGGTCATACTCTATGTGGGATGTTTGGCTCCCGACTAGCTACTGTACAGCCTAGTTCAGAGCATTAATCTGAGCCTAAACCGCATCTAAGATTGCTGGGGCGGCTGGTGCTGGAGGAGAGTACTCATCGTGTCTCTCGCACCTGTCGTTGAGTATGTCTCTCAAGTCATTGTCTCGGTGCCTTTGCTCGCTAATGCCTAGGCGATCAAATATGTTATGCTGTCTGGGTTGCCCCCCAGAGTTATGGCTCGTAGGCCTATTATCTCTTGGTGGGGGGTTCCTGTCCCCACCTCTTTCATCCTGCCCGCGACCATCATTCCTTCTACCGGAATCAGCCTCATTATAGTCATGGTCGTCTCTAAACTGTGACCGACTATGGCGCGACCTACTGGTCATGCTGTTTACTCCTCTGGCTGGCATCTCCCGAGCGTTAGGGGGAGGCATGCGTTGGTCGGTGGGTCCCCGTGCATTATTATGCCGTAGGGGGACCCTGACCGCAGATCCTGACTCATTATGCCTTCTGTTGGAAGAAGGACGCTGCCCCCTGCTCAGTGGATTTGGCTCATCATCCCCTTGGTGTCTAGGGCTGCGGGGAGGCTGTCCGGCCCTATTCTGCCTTTCGCGCTGGGGATTGCTGCGACCAGCTTGATAATGCGGCTGTTGCTCAGGATCCCGTATTGGGACATCATCCTGAGCGACAGGTGGCTGCTCCGGCCGTTGATTGCTCGCTGGCTGAATTGGAGGACTCAGATTTTGGGCCCGTTGTGGTTGTGCATTTGGTGGCTGATCCGGTTGCAAGGCCGGCGCAACCTGACCTCGGGCCAACTGAATGGCTGCTTCAAGGGCGGCTGTGGCATCTCTCTGCCGGTGGTCCATTTTCGCTTGCCGCTCGTTCATCTCCTGGCTCTGACGTTCAACCTCCCTTTGCTGTAGTGCCAAGGTCTCTGCTGCATTCTCCTGATTGGCCCTCAGATTGGCCAACTCATCCTACAACACGCTTAGCGTTGCCCTCAGCTACTCAGAATCCATTGCCTCATCTTCAAGATCCAAGTGTGGTTCATTTTCAGCCACATTTGGGGGAGTAGGTTGAGATGACGCAGCGCCAACAACCTGTCCAGCTCTCTTGGATGTCTTCGCCATTTGATTTTCTCACAACTTGTTGAATAATCTCTCAACAAAAGCACCAGAATGTTGACCCTCGATTTGGCCAACGACAGGGAGTCAAAATAACGACAAATAATGAAAATACAATTAATAAGATAATCAAACGGGAAGAAAATGACACAAGTAGTTTATAGTGGTTTGGCCCCAAATGTGTAGTAATAACCTACGTCCACTTAGTGTTCTTATTGAACTTGAATCCCAATGCTGTGATCAAAGAACTAGGGTTCTTGAGTTTCACAAGCCTTAGGAGAATTACAACTTTCAGGTGTATAATCACACTATGCTCTCTCTCCAAGTATTCAGATTCCAGGTTAAAAAGTCCCTCCCTTGAGCCCTCTCATTCATATTTATATGCTCAAGGAGGGTTACACGGGCCAATGGGCCTTAATTATCCTTAATATCAGTATATCAAGGCTATACAGAGAAAATATCATCAGTGTAGTTATTACAAGATTGCGTATCTTAAAGGAAATAAATCGAAGCATGCGACCAGACTGGTCTCATCTAAAAGCGAGATCTAATGAAGCAATAAACATCTGGTCGATAGGCGAACAACATCCCTTTACTTTAACGCTGCCACGTGCCAACCACGTGTAATGAATTATTGCCACGTCATTAGGAGCTATTTTTGGGTAAACAATATAAATATTAAATATCTAGTCTTGTATTAAATATTATTATAATAATAATATTTTATAATATTTGAATTCATATTAATATAATTAGTAAAAATTATGATTATCATAATAATATTTTATAACATTTAAATTTATATTAATATAATTATTAAATATCTAGTATAGTATTATATATTATTATAATTTTTGTAGATTATTCTCCAATTTTTCTATATATTCTCTTGAATGTTGAGGAGGAGCTTGAGACTTGCTGAAGTGAGAGTGTTGGGTAGATGATGACCTTGACCCTGACCCCTTCAATTTGCAGCCCACTCCTTGCTCATGTCCACGCCTTTGGCCCAATACTTTTTGCAGTACCTCCACCTGATCAACTGCTATCGAACCATCATTATTGGAAGCACCAATGGATGTTTCTTGAGTTTGTAACTCAAAATCAGCCTTCAGCTTTTTCTGTTTTCAGAAAATGTTAGACACTAACATTAAATATAACTCTATTAATATTAAAAAACATAATTCAAACTTACATAATCTTGGCGAGCATCGTCGTTCACGAAATCGTTTGTTGTTTTCTTCCAGTGATATTCCTTCCATGACTCAATAAGGTCCGAGTTCGCCTAACAAATATAACCCAAATGTTAGAGAACATATAATTTAAAAGAACATAATTTTGATAATATTTTAACTTTCACTTACTTTTTCGTAACGAATGGCTGCCAGCGATTTTGTACCCTGCGTTGTAGAATACTTATGTTTCTTCTGATTTTCCTTATTCTTTACAGAGTGCGCAATAAATTTTGGACTTGTAAATAACTGACAAACTATCCATGCAGACACATAGCATCCTAGATAATTCGGAGAAGCATATTTAAGAGTTTTTATTGACTCAGCCTCTCCGAACGGGTCTAAGGCTTTTCATGATTAAAAATAATTAAGAAAACATTATCACTAGGTGATAATATATAAAATTTCTATCCTATCTTTGGTGATAAATTTTGATCACCAAAGAAAAGCAACAAAAAATGAATTTTTTTTATTTAACACTAGCTGTTTTATGTTGTCTTATAAAATCTTATGATACCATAAAAAAATTAATTGATTAGTTTTTTTTAATTATCAAACTTATTTTTCATCTCATTTAATTTATGATTTATTTTTAAATTATTCCTCTAATTTTTTAATTTGCATATAAATTATTAAATTTGTTTATTTATTATTTAATTATTTATTATTCCCCTACCGTATTCCGACCTAGAGGATCCCTTGGAGATAGTAAGCAGACATCTACTACTCCTCATTTTTTTCAAAATGTTTGAAGAAACATCTTGAAAAAATGAGGAATACTAGATGAATACATTGACTTGGATTACTATCCTCAATGCATCCACTAGATGTATGTCTATGACTTTTTGTTACTAGAAATAATAACAATTATCAATATGTGATAATAACCATCATATCCTATAAATGATGTTTTATAAGGTCTTATTTTATTATTAAATTCTATTTTAATTATTGTTTAATTAAAATAATTAAAATTAATTATAGATAATTATTTCATAATTAATTATTTTTTTAACTATCAAACTTATTTTTAAATTATTTATCTACAAATTTAATTTATTTTTAAATGATTAAATTTGTTAATATTATTTATCTAAAATTTTATTTTATTTTAAAATCATCTATCTAATTTTTAATTTATTTAATTTTTTAATATTAAATAAAAATATAATTATTTGTTTTAGTTTTAAATTATTTATCTCAATTTTAATTTATTTTTAAATTAATAAATTTGTTAATATTAAATTAAATTATAATTTTTTAAAATTATTTATTAAAAAACATAATTTCTTTTGTAATTATTAAATTTGTTAATATTCAATTAAATTATTTATCTAATTTTTAAAATTATTAAATTTGTTAATACTAAATTACATTATTTATAATTTTTTTAATTTTTTTTAAAAATATCAAACTTGGTAATATTAAATTAAATTAAATTTTTTTGTTAATTCAAATTATTCAAAGTTTTTTGTATTACTTAATTCCCGTAACTCTACCAAAATTTCAGCAGCATAACAACAATATTCTAAACTATCCCAAAAATTAAAAAACTTGCAATTGACATTCAGAAAATTCTCAGAACATTGACAATATATTATACATTTTTTACACATATTCACAATATATTTTTCTACAAATATATTAAAAACAGTAAACACATTATTTTCTACACACATTCACAATACATTTTTCTAAACACATATTAATAAACATTCATAATTTATTTTTTTCTAAATAAATATTAATAACACTAATATTACTTAAACCTAAACACATATTAACACTAATAATTCAAACATTTCAAATATAAATATATTTTTAATCAACTTAATTAAACTAATTAAAATAACATAATCAAATAAAAAACATACCTGCAATTTTCCTACTGTCCTTCAATGTTCTATCTCTCTCCAATTTCTACACACCAACACAAATATATATATATATATAATAGTTATTAAAAATATATAAATAAGAAAAAAACTAATATATATAACCATACTGTATTACAAAATATACATATATATAAATAATAAAAACTATATACAAAAAAAATATATATAAATAATAATAAAATATATATGTATATATAAACTAAATATATATGTATATATATACTTACCTTCGATCGGCGTCGCGTGGTGGTGGATGCCCTAGATCGGCGACGTGGTGGCGTGGTGGTGGAGGCGCAGGGTCGTTGCGGCGGCGGGTGGCGTAGTCGTCAGTGGAGGAAAAGAAGAAGTGGTGAGGGAGATGAAGAAGAAGAAATGGAGAGGGAGATGGAGAAGAAGAGGGAAATGGGGATAAAGAGAGAGAGAGGGGGGGGGGGAGGATTTGAGAGAGAGGATGAGAGGGAGAAGAAAGGGAGGGAAATGGGAGAGAGAGGGAGAAGAAAGAGAGAGTGAGGGATCGGTGAGGGAGAAGAGAGAGTTTTAGTATATAAAAGTATTATGGGCGACGGGCCTTAATATTAAGGGCAACACATGGCCCCTAATAATTTTCAATGATTTTCACATACCGTCCAAATTTCCCCAAATATCTAATTATTAGGGGCGACGCCCGTCGCCCCTAATATTTTTCACTTATTTTTACATACCACCCAAATTTCCCCAAAAATTTGATTATCAGGGGCGACTTGTCGCCCCTGATATTGGGGCCCGTCGCCCTTAATACTTTTCCAGAATATTAGGGCGACTCACAATTTCTCGTCCCTAATATCTCTATATTAGACGCGACACTAGGTCGACCCTAATAATGCTCAAGAAGTTTTGGAAACCCACAAAGTCGCTGAACTTTGAAGGCATTGTCGAAAGGGCTAGGCGGCGCGTACAGCTTAGGGCAGGCAATTTCAGGGGCATGGGAACACGCCTGGGCGACGCATGTAGGCGGGCGGTGGCTGGGGAGCCACAAGTCGTGGTTGGCAGAGAGCTTGCGACGAGCTGCCACTGCCACTTTGATGGGTTCGTTAGAAGCCTTAGGTCGTGCGTGAGACAAAGGGCTTGCGGGGGTCAGAGGTCGACGACGTTTTGCATCTCCTGGAGTGGAGTGTGTAGTTGGTGGTGGCCGACATGGTGGTCGTTGGGGCTGGCAGAGCTGGGACGAGAGAGAGAGAGAGAGATAGGCGGCTAGAAGAAAAGAGAGGAGAGAGAAGGGGCTGGTATAATTTTAGGATTTTTCTAATTTTTGTATTATATATTTTTTAATTGAGATATTATTAAAGCTTTGATTTATTTATTTATTATTAATTTTTAGGACCCACTTTGAGTACCCTCAATACTCTTTTAGGACACTCAAAGTGTGCCTTTAAGAATCTCCACTAACTCAAATTTCCTCATAGTCTTAGGACTCACGTCAGTAATTAGTGCTCGCACTGCGTGTCATAAAATGTATTTCTTAAGGACTCTCATTGAGTGCCCTAAAAGGTGTAGGAGATGTTTTTAGGGGTTGCATCTGGTGAGTGCCCTAAAAAAGTGTCCTAAAGACTAATTTTTGTAGTAGTGATTTTAAATACATAAACAACGTCATATATTATAAAAGAATGACATAAACATATTTTAAAAAAATTAAACCAAAATATTGCCTATATTTACTAAAAAATAAAAACACTTAAACTAAAAAATCATTAGATACACATTTTAATAAATATAAAGAAGGAATGATGCATTTAGTTTTAACATTAAATGCGTTTTTTCTAATTTTCTTTTTGAAAAGTATGTATGAATTTCAAGATAATAAAATATTTTAAAAAATTCTAAATTAAAACTATAAATTTAAAATTTTCATTTAATCAAATTTAAAATTTTAATTTAGAAGAATTTAAAGATAATAAAAAGTTATATAAAATATATATTAATTAATTAATGGCTAGAGCAATTAAAATTAAGTAATAATTTCACAATAAAAAAACTAAACGAAAAAAAGAAGGTACATATATTTATGTCTTATTTCACTATTACATATATGTTTGAATAAACAAAATATATTAAATGACAAAATAAATAATTAATAAAAGAATTAAAAGAATAAATTTAAGTACATATATATTTTTTGTTATAGTTTTGAAAACATAATTGATATAGTAATTTAATTACTTTAATATGAGATTTTAAAATATGTAATAAGAAATTATTATGACTCATTTATTACTTTTTATTTTTTTAAATTTATCTACCTTATTTAGATGACTTTAAAACTAATAATATTATAAAACACTAAAAAACGTGAAATTTAATGAAAAATGACAATTTTCGTTAAATTCACATTTATTATATATAAAGATATAAATATATATAAAGCTAAATAAAATATACATAATGAAGACAAAGATTTTCAGGAAAAACTCAAACCCAATTCATTGAAGATGACAAAGGAATAATAAAACCAGCAAAAGATTGAAATGCGTAATTAATTTTTTTTTTTGTTAATATAAAAAAACCAATTGAAGCAGGTCAAAACACGACCCACCATAATTTATAGTGAAATAGGACGAGGTTGGTTGTCGGCCCGACGAAGTGGGGCTTTGATCCGACCCAACTCGAAAATCCAAGTATTTCTTCTATATGTCTAAGAAAGAGTGATCTGGTGGATGAACACTTGTTAAGATTGACTAAGATAGATAATGCATTTTCCTCGTATAGCCTTAATTTTGCAAGAATGTCAACAAATTTACGTCATAATTGATAAATAGGACCGACCTATTTTCTTGAAGGAAAATAGGACCGACCCTCTTACAGTATTGGGGTAATATTAGAAAAATTATTTTTCAATTCATGAAAGATTGTTATCATCGATAAATACAAGTGCAAAACCCTCTCCCTATAAATTGAAGTAGATTGGAAATTCTTAGATGTGAGATTCTAATTAAGCACATGACAAACTGCCTAAGGGTCCCTCCCGCCCGTACATGCGTGTGTTGTGTCAATAGAGACCAAACATCACACATCTAATAGATATGTGTGGATCAGAGTTTGCCGCACTATATATGATAGCAACACTCTGAAAAACAAATAAGGGGAAAAAAAATGCTATTATTTAACTAAAAAAAATTCCACCTCTGTACTAACTTCTTACTCATCAATGAATCGCTACAACAACCATTCTTTTGTTTGTTGAAGCATACAATGTAATTCATTTATATATATATATATATATAGATATCTCTATACAATTTAATCTAATTTAATCCAACACACTATAGATATTCTCAAACTAAAGTAATAAGGGTTTTTTTTTTTGCATAATATATTTCTTAAATTATTGAATGTGAAAATGATTTTTTTTTAATTTAATTTATTTTGCACTTTGACTTAGTTTTAATAATTTTTTGTAAAATAATCTCTGTTTGAATTTTTCTACCAATAAAAATTTCGTCTGAAGTGTGTTAGAGGTTATTTTGCAAAAAATTATAAAAACTATGCGAAAGTGTAAAATGATTTTAAAAAATAAGTTATTTTGCCAAGAAACTTCTAAAAAATATAATACATAAGAGAGTTAAATTTTAAAATTTTAATGAGGATTTTTGTTTACAAAAGAAAAAGAGAGTAGAAGAATTTTTTTTTAATTTTTTTTATATATTAATAAAGTTAATGAAAAGTATTTGATTAATTAGGTTAAGAACATATATATATATATAATCTTTACTATTTAAACTATGTTTACCCTATTGCACAAATCAACTTTTTAGGATTTTTGTTGGATGAGTCATGTGCATTTGAAGAGTCTAATATATAAAAATTTCAAAACAC
The DNA here is from genome assembly GCF_963169125.1 of Humulus lupulus. Taxonomy (NCBI): domain Eukaryota; kingdom Viridiplantae; phylum Streptophyta; class Magnoliopsida; order Rosales; family Cannabaceae; genus Humulus; species Humulus lupulus. The sequence continues at coordinate 4,311,469 of NC_084800.1, forward strand.
TTTAATGTTATATGAGAATATAGATGTCGAATTATATTTGTGGAAATTTTTATAATTAATTAACTAAAAAATGGGAAGATAGAAATTTTTTTAGTAGATATGTCTCGCACAATAGCTTTCTTAATCCTATAATTAAGCAGCAAACATATACATACTAGTTGATATTTAGGTATAAATTAAGAAAACAAAGCCGATCATGTTGAACGGTACATAATAAACAGCTCATAAATGTAACAACGGCTTTAGCTCTTATTTGAACGGATATATATATAAAGTCATAATTACAACAACCACACTTTAATTATTTTTTTAAAAATATATAATTACTTTCAACCATGTTTTTTTCAACTAATAATAATCTATTTAATTGTTTCAGAGAGAAGTGATTTGATATAGTCCTCGAGGCCTGGAAGGCGATGATTATCATCATAGTCATACATTATTGGAACCATCCGAGCAGCATTAAGACAACCCTTTTTAAAGCACATTGGAAAGTGCTTTGAAGAGAAACACTCCTTATTGAGGCGTTCCCACTCATTTTTAATCATACTGATCACATGGTCTCTTGCTTCTTCCACCAAACAACCTTGGTGTTTTTTCATGTAGCATTCAACGTAGGACCCATCATGCCCATTTTGATATTCATCCTGCACTTAATGGTTATGGAACAACTCATCATTTCACATCTATACAAAATTTGAATACTATTGGTGTTTTCTAATTGCTATTATTGTATCCGTTGATTGCGGTTTCATATAATGCTAATCAATGATGAGGTTACCTTGGCACTTCCCAAGTCATCCCAAAGACGGAGGATTGCGGCTGTAGAAGACACAAGGCCTGGAATGTCGTCGAGTAAGTTTACAGCTTCCTTTGATATACCTTGACCTAAGAGAAAGAACATATGAACTAGCACCACATGGACCCCTGAACTCACAATCGCGTTCTTCAAATACTCCTCTTCATTTGGTAACTTCCCAGAAGCAAACCACTGTGCTTCTAATAAGAACGCATTGCATAGTTTTCCCCACTTTTGAACAGTAACAAAAAAACAATATCAGCATTTTGTATTACACGTACGTCAATACAACAAATAGGTTTTCTTCTTATTATAGATCGCAAATCTGTTTAATATGCATGTTTATTTCATTGGCAAATTAATTGTAATCTGATTTGTCTATACCGATTTTCTTAAGGAGTCAACGGGATTCCATCCATGTTTTCTGTACACCACGTGGCTAATTTCGTTGGTTATACCATCAAGTGCCTTGAAACATATCTTCAAGTAGTCTGGTAACTGCTCTTTATTAGCGGTTATATTCCATCTGCAAAAGCGATCAACAGATTCAAGTTTTATAATACATACACTTTTTTATGCTTTAATTTATTATGGTATATATATGTTAACTAATTGAAGAAAAAAAAATTGTGATGTGTCTGTACTTATTAACTGCGTTTGTGAAAAGTGTGAGTTCGTCTAGTGTCCCATGAACATAAAAAATATCATCTATTATGTAGACAAGAGAAATGGGTTTCGTAAGTTCAATCCTCTCCTCAGACAAGCTTGGATCTGCTAGACTTGCCACTGTCCAGAGGTACCATTTTAATGGTTGGTCTCTTGCAAATTTCAACTCCTTAGCCAATCCAAGCTCTTTCCACCATCTGTTGAACAATGCAATCATAAATATTTGAAAAAAAAACCTTTTTTCTCAGTTCACTATAGTTGAAAAGCCTCATGACTAAACACAAGAAATTCAATTTGGTACCATGTATGATTAAAATTATTGAAAATATATCGAAACACAACAAAACTTAATTACTTGGAAACTTGAACAATTTCCATTCGGTGAATGGACTGAACTATTTTGAAGTCTGTTGTGGCCAGTTTCAGTAAAAGGGTCATCCAGCCTTGGTGTCTGGTGGCCGGGAATAAACTCTCCAAAAAGTTTGGGGCAGTGATCCTGGCCAAGCTTTTATGACATGGCTGCTCTAACGTTACTTGAATAGTCCGAGCTTCACTTGTATGATTATTACGATTTGCCCATTCTTTTAGGTGTTGGCCACTGAAGACCTCAGCTTCCTCTAGCACGTGTTCTCCTTCTATTCTTACTTGTGAGGCTTCAAACAACTCTCTTAGTCCCTCTCTGTCTTCAGCCACTGAAGGATTGAAATTTCCCTTTTTGTCCTTCAGCTCGTTAAACACATCTGTATGCACAGCAATAATTTAATTGGTTAGTAGATTGGTATAAGGTTTTACATATGTATTATTTATAGTAAAATATGTATATATAGTACCTGTAGAGACGTCATAGCCTCCTTGTCTCAGTAATCGAAAACGAAGAGAAACGTCGTAGAGGTAGTCTTGAACATTATTATTATTGTAAAAGCCATGGTTAACAACATCGTCATCACCACTACTGATCTTTAGATGTTCCCTTTCAAGGATAGCGTTAATCTCATCTTGGAAGTGGTAGTCAATGCCGAGTCTTAGCACAGCGTTGACCAAGTTCAAACCTTCTATGGAGTGTTGATGATCATAATCAGCTAAAATAATATTGTTCATTACGTTCTTGATCTCTTGTATATTGCGTGCATATTCCATGTAAAACTTGTCCTGAAATAATTAAGGGAAAGAGTTAATCAATAACATATATAATTAATGATCAGATATATATATATATATGATTCGGCGAAAAACATGAGGAGTAGTATGGCAATATATATATATATATATATGTGCCAAACTTAACTGTGAAACTTTGTAATCCATAGGGTTGTTTAGAGGGAGTTGTAGTAGGATTAATGGCTGTTATTTCGCTAGTTTGGGTTTCTTTAGAAGCCATGAGTATCCGAAGTTTAATAATACGAGAGAGAGAAGATATAATGAGATAGACGATAATATAATTGAAGTTATATCATACACATATAGTTCTGTTTATATAAAGTAAACTGAAACGAAAGGTCCTACGAAAACGAAGGGTCCATTATTTTTTTAAGATAATATATAAAATATTACAATTATACATGTGTTTCTCGAGAGTCCTCCGCACCCGTTTGTAGAGACAAAAAGTCATATCCCGTCCTCATCATGTGTGACCCACACACACACATATATATATATATTCAAATTAATGTGAATAAGTTTCATTAATTATCCGTCTTTCTAATTTAATCATTGTTATTTTGTATTTATATGCTATTATGTTTGTATGAGAGGTGGAAAGTACACCCACTTAAGTGTTTAGTATTCAGCCAAAAAAAATATTATTCATATAATATATAATTATAATTTGTTGGGATTCAAGTCTTTGACATTTTTATTTAAGAAATATCATTTCTTTGATATGATATTAGTTTCTTATGTTTTTTAGTTAGTTTGATATATTAGTATCTTAATTATTGCAAAAGTATATATTATCACCATTTAAAAAAAATTGTTAGATTTTACCCCTAAAAGAATAGAGTTAGCGTATACTTTTTTCTACATTAAAAAAATATTTTTAGGCTTCTAATATATTAAAAGATCAAACGTGCTATTGAAGATTTATGAATTGAAAGAAATTGTTGAAAATGATATTTTTTTTAAATGATTTTGCACTTTGGTCTACTTTTGATAATTTTTTGTAAAATGATCTCTGTCTAAAATTCGACTAGTTGTCTAAATTTTTTGACCAGCGGTCTAAAATTTTCGATCGGCTGTTTGAATTTTTCAACCATCTGTCTAAATTTTCGACTAGCTGTCTAAATTATGAAATGTTATTTTGAAAACAATTATTAAAACTAGACTAAAGTGCAAAATGAATTTAAAAAATAGGTCATTTTGCCAAAAGACTATATTTATATATGGTAGTATACTACTACAAAAACGACTTTCCCGACAGTTTTTAACTGTCGTATTTGCCTGTGCCGGCGTAAGGGTAGCTACGCCGACAGTTAAACACTGTCGCCATTGCTGGCAACACCAACAATTAATAAGTTTCATCGTTGCTGGCTACACCTACAGTTAATAGGTGTCGCCGTTGCTGGCAACGCCGACAGTTAATAGGTGTTGTCGTTGCTGGAAACGTCGACAGTTATTAGGTGTCGCTGTAACATTAAATTTATATAAATAAATAATAGTTTTTCGATATATGTTTTTTAAAACTTTTAATTATATTTTTAACAATTGAAGTTTGATATAAATTTAAATAAAAAATTACTCACATAATTAATTGTTATTACCATAACTTGTAAAAAAAAATTATATTTATCATAATAAAAATTCATATGCATACAAAATTTATTCATACAATTGAAATGTAAATAATACATTACATCCCCATGAGACAATGGGAAATTGATATCACCATGTATGTTGGATTTTGGTTTGGACTTTATTTTCTACCTTCTTGTTTGAATTTGAATTTTGGCTTTTAGACTTATTAGATCTTTAGACTGTACAATTTGAACTTTTTGGTGTGATTTCTCTATTATGTTGTGAACTTAGAATTGATTTGTGTTGTATTAGATTAGTCTATTACTCTATTAGATTTTGGACTTTTAAATATGAGTTATGATTTGTGGTTATGGAATATTGGAATTTTATCTAAGTTATGGTTTTTTTTTATGTGGATGTAGCTATTTGATTTGTTGGAAATGTTGGCTTGAAAGAAACAGTCAAACTTTTCTTTTTGTAAGGACTGGAATCATTGGATGTAGTCATGATTGTAGTTTCACCATTCTTTTTGTAAACAAAGATGACTTCTTATCATCTAATTTAGTTAGAGACTTGAATATTTGGCTTATTATTTGTTGTCATCTGATTATGTTTGCTGGCTTTTTTCATATTATTTCTAAATGCTATAGTTTTAATACATATTCTTTTCTTTTGCTAGATAATCTTGGATAAAATTCCCCTTATTTTTAGAATTTGTTTGAGGTTTGTCAAATATATGCTGACAGAGCAATAGGTAGGTAAATATATCAAGCTGGTCTTGTTGTTAGAATTTCGGTTGTTTTCTTTTGATGTCAATAACATTTGCTAGCAGATGGTGCACGCAGGTTGAACAACATATTTTGTGACATTGGTCTTAGGATTCTTGTTATATATATGCCTTGGTCTTAGCCTAGGAATCTTGGAGCTTTTAAATCATCATGTTTCATTCATCATATGTGTATTTTTCAATGACTTAGTACTTGACTGCATTATGTATATAAATATATTTAAAATTTAATTCCTTGTAGGCCAAGAGTTTTGGTTTGTGATGTTTTGAATATTTTTGTTGCAGTCTTACATGGATTTAGAAACCAGAGGGATAATTGTAGTATATGCCACTGGACATTCGATATTATATTTGTACGCCCTAATTTTCCAACGGGCTATTAGCGAGCTGAGATACGGCCTAAATTATATCAGCCCCGTGGATCCCCCCATGACCGGAGCTGTTGTCGTCAGGTCCTACCTCGTTAGCTCGGGGTATCCAAAGGTTCGCCAAGATTACTTAAGGACCGAGTCAGGACTGTGAGGGCCACAGGTCGAGGCGCCGTCCAGCTCGTGGTACGAGTTGGAGTTGGAGGCTATGACCTTTTATAAAGTCAACCACGCAAGGTAAACGTGCATATATCAGACATCACGTGTCTGATATACCCCTGACTTCTCGGACACGCAGTGTGAACGTGCGTACTCAGGCACCCACAACTGGGTTGGGCCGTGCGGCCCATTATCCCCCTTACCTATTGATTAGACCACACTTCACATGTCAGGGTTTAGGAATTAATCATGAATGTCACAGAAAATGACATGATAGGTAAGAAGGTCACGGGATGACCCCCCTTACCAACTCCCAGGTGCCCTCTCCTATAAATATGGAGACCCTGGGAGTTGCAAGGGGTTGGATTCTATTGTGTAAGGAAATACCCTCTAAAAGATTATTAGGCATACAACAATAATATTGGCTGGTGGAGTAGAAGGATTTTAACCTTTGAACCACCTAAAAACCGTATTTGTGTCACCAGTCCATTAAAAGATCAATCATCTATTTCGGTTCATTATTAAGCACTAATCCCTTCCTCTTATTTTCTTAATTACCTGTTGGCGAAGAACCGCGTCAACAGTTTGGTGCTTTCATTGAGAGCTAGTTAGATTGGTGCTATCGCAAACATCCAACTATGGTGACCACTCGATCAAGACTTGGTAACGAGGCGGAACAACATGATGGGCAGGAGGCTCATCATGCCGCCATCTCTGGTGAACAAAATCCCGAAGTCCAACAGTGGCCAGGCAAGCAGCCGGTTGGCCAGGATGACACTGGAAGTTTGGTGCCCCGGCCACCTAATCCAAACCCAGATTTTTACACTGCGGTAGAAATGGAGAACGCTCAGTTGAGGAGCCAACTGGCGAAAGCTAGTCAGCAGATTAAGGAGGTGTTGGCCCGACTACCCCCTCTTACAACCGACGCTAACGTCGGAAAGAGGCAAGGCGAGACTCGTAAGTCCCGCCAGGGTAATTGGTCCAAGCCTAGCCGCTCGGACAGACCTCCGACATCCAACTCTATTCCCTCATCGCACCGTCGAGAGGCAAACTTCGAAGAAATACCTAGAGCCGAACAACAGTATAGCCGCTCGGTTCGAACTTCAACTCCCAGCTCACAGCCAGCCTCGAGCGCGCCCAGGAGGGCTCGAAGGAATTCCAGAAGGAGATCCGGGGAGGGCTCACAGCACCAGCCCGTCCCCACCAGCCGTACTACGCCTCGTCCAGATCGCCAGGCGTGGGACCCGCAGGTTAGCAGGGCTGAAAGGCCCCCACCTAACTTGATCCGCCCGGACGGAACCAGGATTGCATCTCCGATCAGGCATCCTCCGTCGCCCATAAGATATCCGTCTCCTCCTCGGCCCATCCGAGATATTCCAGCTTATGGAAGCAGCAGGAGAAACCCACCATCCATAGGACCTTCCCGACGTAGCAGGGCACCCAGAGGGAGCCCGAATCCTCACCCCCAGAGGCAGACTCCGAGCTTCTCTAACAGGAGCTACTGGACCGGCAGTCGCCGGAGTGACCTTTCTGGCGGAGACCTGCGTCAACGCTTAAGCTCGGGGCAGAGTCCTCAAGCCACCCCGAGGGGCGACCTTCGAGATCGTCTTAACTCTCATAGAGGGGAACCAATGGGAGGTGGCAGCCATGCTCGCTCAGGGGGAGACCTGTCCGAGGTGCGTAACGGTGGGAACGCCCCAAATAACCTATCTCAAGATAGGAGGGGCAATGACCCACCAAACGTATACAATGGATCCGGAGCTGTCGAGCAGCCCCGGAATAACCAAGGAAGTCAGGACAAAACCCTTGAGCGCCTGGCTCAGATGGAGGAGCTAATGAGGAAGCTCCTGTCGGAGAAAGAGAAAGACGAATATGATTTGGGGGACGAGCTTGAGCTCTTCGCCCCCAGAATAGCAGCAACGGCTTACCCACCCGGTTTCCGTATGCCGCACCTGTCCAAATTCAACGGAGACGGAGATCCGTTGGATCATCTGGGGATGTTCAATACCCTGATGATGGCCCACAACATTAGCCCTGAGCTGAGCTGTCTGATATTTCCCTCCAGGCAGTGGTTCAAACAAAGCAAGAAACAATCAATCAGCTCCTGGAAAACTTTCTCTGCTGACTTCAAAAGGGCATTCCGACCCTCCCAGGCCGCCCGCGTCAAGGCCTACTCTCTGGCTAATGTGAGGCAACAACCCGACGAGCCTCTGAAGGCTTACTTGAGATGGTTCGCAAACGTCGCTGCTCGGGCCAGAGATGCGGATGACAGCTCCAAGCTCATGGCTTTGAGAACTGGAATCCTCGTCGGAGGGGGACTCTGGAACGAAATACAAAGGAAGGGAGTCAGCTCAGTGAATGAATTCCTGAATAGGGCCCATGGATGGATCAACTTGGAGGAGGCCTAAGCCTCAGTAGCAGGAACCAGCCAGGTTCCTGAGCAACCCACTAGAGTGGGAACGGAGGTCATGACAGCAACCCAGAATGTTACACAGAATAACCAGTTTGGTGGAGGCAAAAGAAAGGGGAACGACGAGGGCAACCAGCACGGCCTAAAGAAGAATAAGTCCGTAGAAAAATTTAAGCCAGTCTACGCGACTTATACTGAGCTCACCCACTTTAGGGAGAACATCTTCCTAGCGAACTCTGCTCGCATCCCCTGGAAGAAGCCGGAGCCGTTAAAGCACCAGAAGGGGAAGAGAGACACCTCCAAGTTTTTCCGTTTCCACAACGACGTTGGCCACAATATAGATGATTGTAGACACTTGAAAGATGAGATTGAGACTCTCATCAGAGCCGGCCCATTGGCTCAGTACACACGGAACAGGGTTCCAGCAAGCCGACCTGCTCCGGAAGTCCCGGTCAGTCAGCCCGGGTCTCGGATAGATCAAGACGTCCCTCCTCCGGTGGTAGGAGGAGAGATATCCACAATCTCGGGAGGTCTGCATTTGGCTGGCACGAGCAGGGGTGCCCAAAGAGGTACATAAACGAACTCAAGGCGCATAATGGAGTAGAGTTCGTCCCAGAGCAGCGTCTTCCAAAACAACCGCGATTGGAGAGGCAACCAATCATTTTTACAGAAGAAGATGCTGGCCATTGTTGCGAATTTTTACTACTGCGCAAGTATACGCAATCGAATAAACAAGTAATAGTAGTGGAAATATATTATCGTTCCGTCAGGGAATTGATCTAATAATTACCAATAGCAAACTTTTATTTCTATTTGACTAATGAAATTTTAATGAAAATTAACAATTAATAATAAACTAAGAAAGCACAATTTAATTAACGAAATTTAATATAAGCGAAAGATTAGAGTATTCTAATTTCATCAACCTTCAATTCTATTCAATCAATAATACAACTAATATGTTTCTTTGATCTATGGTTATAGCAAGTTTACTAATGACAATTCTATTCTCTCTCAAGATATAAAATATTCAGTTTACCTGTGAATTTTCTACATGTCTGTGATAAATTCTACACATAAACCGCATTAAGAACAAAAACCTAATTGCTACACAAACCAATTTGATACTTTCGTTCTAAATTGAAATCTATGTCTATTGTCTAAAGCTATTCCAATTCTCACTTTTCAGATATTGAATTAAAACCAATAATCATGCAACAGATGGCCAATCAATTACAAGCATTAAACATAAGAACAATAGATAACCATAAATTCAAAGATTCATAGAAATTGCATTAAAAACGAATAGAATATCCAGCGACTACATTAAAATACTCTAAATAAGAATTTAGTTCATAATATTAAACTTCATCACACAATCTAAAATTCAAAAACATAAAAATAAACACAAACGAAATAAACGTGGATTCTTCTCTGTTTCTTTTCCTTTTGCCGTCAGAATGCTTTTTTTTTCTCTGTCCCTTCCGATCTTCCTTTTATTCTTTTTACAAAAATCTCCAAAAACCTACGAATTTCCATGAAAATTTCCAAAAATGCCCTCGTGCCGATATATCGCCTATGATGCTGCGATATATCTCCTGGTGAATTTTCTCGATGAAAACGCGAGTTTCTGATGTCGTTTCTGCAAAGACAAAATTTGGAATTCCTTCTTATGCCGATATATCGCCTGTACCATATTTCCACATATTGGCCAATTTTCGGCTACTAAAACCAACATTTATCCAAATTCTCGAACAAATCAGAATTATAACGACAAACTGCACAAGTTCACCAAACAGATTAAATAGAAACTTTCTCTTGAGAAAAACAACCAAATCAATATGAAAATGTTATAAATAAACGTACATTTTGTACGCTTATCACACCCCCAAACTTGACTGATTGCTTGTCCTCAAGCAAACAAAAGAAAGAACAAAGAAACAATCCAAAACTAAAAAAAAAAAACTATTGGATGACTTAACTTCACAGAAAAATTTAAACTTAGACAAGGGGCATAATTTTTCTCAAAAATTCCAATTCCTCTTCAATCGCTCAACCAATGCTTCAGATCATGTGACTAGAATTTCAACATATCAATAATTTCTCCAAATACTGTCATTCATGCACATACATATTTCATTTAACAAATGCCATACAAAACATAATTTTACAAGTATCAACATCCATTCATACCACAAACCCATCAAAATTCACCATAAGCTTGCTCAATTAACTTGTCTCCACTAATATAAAATCTGTATCAAGTAGATCAAAAGGACTTTTATAGGCTCATAACATTGGCTTAGGTACAGGTAGATAAATAGTCATTTAAGCTCGAAATTACCATAAGCATATAAACCTTGAAACCAACCAACTTTCTCTTTACCACACCAAAAATCACCCTTTTATACGATTAGAGAGAGAGATTACATACTTTCATCATTTTTTTCTTTTCTTTTTGTATCATTTTTTTCTATACTCATCACTTTTTTTTTTCAAATCACACTCCCCCAAACTTAATTTTTTCTATATATAATCAAGGAGTGTGACAAAGTGAAATTTTTTTTTTCTATTTTCTCAAAAACTTCTCTCTCTCTTCTTTTTGTATAATCATACTACATTCAAATCATACCAATACATCATTATTTTCCATTCCACTTTCCCACAAATTATATGCTTATGATAACAAAGGAAAAGGAAAAATGATGAAGTTAGGAAATTTAGGCTCAATAGTATAATCAAGAACAAAAACCAAAACTTTAGGCTCAAAAAGGGTAACTAAGGATAAATTTTTATGGGTTAGCTAGAAAGGCTCAAACGTTTACAAAGAAAATTGCCTAAATCATCTCTTCTCAATACTTCATTTAGCATTTCGTCTCAACAAATCAACTGAGCAAGTTCTAGCTTATTTCAACATCCACCATACATACCAATTCCCACAATACTTATAAACTTATATAATGTAGAGCATAAATTAAATAAAACACATATACTACACAAATGACAATACTCAGATCAATTATCAACAGGTTAAGCACACAGTCTACATATCCAAAGCATCAGTCTAACAACATCAAGGAATTAGCATATATCATCATTGAAGCCCACCTGTCTCAGTCAATAATAGTTTTGTACAGTCATCCAACATTAAAATTAAAAATAAAAAAAAAATCAAAAGAAAAGTAAATAGTCCCCCAAACTTGAAATAAACAGTGCCCTCACTGTTTCACAAAATCCAAAGGACCTGAACTAAAAGAAAAAAAAATAAAATAAAATAACTAGAAAAAAAAAACCTGACAACCGAACAGTTACTCTTCATCATCTGAATCTGGAGGCGGCTGATATGGCTGGCGCAATTCTGGAGGGCATTGGGGAAAATCATTGAAGCCCGTATAGCGCGCAAATGCCCCACAAAAATCGGCCATGTAATTCGTCATGTGGAATTGACGATCTCGAATGTCCGCCTGACCATGCAACAACAGCTGTTGTTGTCTCTTCAACTCTTCTATGTCTTGTTGCATGGTACTATAATGTCGAGAACTAGAGCCTTCAGTAGCTCTAGAAGTAGATGGTTTCCGCCCCTTTCTCTTCGGCCTTGTGGTCTCAGGCTGTTCATCAGTCGGTGGCAAGGACAGCAGACTCGGATCAACAGGCTCGTATCCCAAACCAGTGGGTCGAGGAACACCCCCATAATTCTCATCCTGATGTAACACCGATTGATGACTAATGATTGGAGACTGTTCACATACTTTATTAATGTTCATTGGGACGCCTTGATCCTTACAGAGACTGGTAATTAATGAAGCATGCCCATGACCACCAGATGTGGCCCCTCGCGCTATGTAACTGATACTCTCAGCAATAAGCCGCCCAACATTAATCGACTTGCCCGAATAGATACAATAGAGCAAGTAAAGACGTTCAGTGGTCACCTCCATTTGTTGAGTGGAAGGCATGAGAGTACTGATGACGAACCTGTTCCACAATCGCCCATATGGACTCAAACATGTAGCCCTAATTGATCTTGGAGTAATCATGTCACTCCCCATATTGTAAGTGGAACCAGGCTTCGTCATTTCCCTTAGAAGCAAATCGTAGTCCTTTTCTGCGGCCCCTGCGCGATAATCATCATCCCAAGGATCATTGAGGCCGTAGAACCTATTGATTTCTTGCGGAGAATAGCACACCTTCTTACCCCGAACTAACACTGTGTGATCATCTCGCTCGACAAAAGCGTTGGCATAAAACTCCCTTACCAAACTAATATTAGCCAAAAGCTTTGGCTCACACAACTGCTTCCAATTTCGATTGATAATCATCTGTGGGAGTATGCCATCCAATTCACTGGGCCTAAAGTGAGACTCTACTATCACTGTTTTATTCTTTACTATCCATTCCTCGAATTTATTTTGCGCAGTGGGATTAACAAAGGTATGGGCAATATTGACATTGGCTCTTTGGACGGTAGACATGGTTTTTGCTTTCTTGGGAGCCATAGAGGAATTGAATCACAAAAATACAAGGTATAGTCTCTGAACACACTAATAATCCCAAAGCAAGTCAGAAACACACAAGAATATCCAAAATAGTCCAAAACCGTTCACTGAGGAATTTTATCAAACACCTAGTGTGCGATCAAGAAAAAGTGGCCAACAAAACTCAATGAACCCCCAATCTGTCCCAACTGTATAAAATATGCTCCCTCAATGATAAAAACAGTAATCAAAAGCCAATCTCCCAATGGAATCTCAAAATTTCGTCCAATGCCCACAAGAAAAGCTAAGTGCTCAAACTCCTCAATATATATCTTTAAACACACCAAACTTAACAATGTACCTTGAGAATCTTGGAGAGGATGAGAAAACTAGTCTTGAATCACAGCTTTAATCGGCCCCTTGAGTGCTTGATGAAGATGATGCTTGAAAGTGAGGTTTTGCTTGAGAAGAAAAATGGGAAAGATAGGAATATTGGAAAGGGAGTTTCGGTTCTGGAATGCAGGAGACGAATTGGGGTTTATGCTGATATAAACTGAGATAAACGGGTCATGTGCTCCCCACGTGACTCTTTTTATTTTCAAAAAACGCAACCAGGCGATATATCGCCTATAAGTGGCGATATATCGCCACAAGCTATATAAAAAACCATGCCTCTGACTTTGCTACCGATATTTCGCCTCCACTATCCCCGATATAGCGCAGCCAATTTTGCTTTAGCCGATATATCGCCTATCAGTGGCGATATATCGCCACATGCAGTATACCAAAACGGCGTCTCTGACTTCCACGGCGATATTTCGCCACTTACACCACCGATATGTCGCCTCCTCATTCAATGTTGCCGATATATCGCCATTGATAGGCGATATATCTCCTGGGACCGAAAAAAATTCCAACTTAAAACCAAAAATCCCCTCCAAAACGGTTGTTCAGGCGACATATCGCCTGGTGTAGGCGATATATCGCCTAAACACTGTTCAAAGTTATTAATTTTTTTTTTGTTTTTGTTTTTTTTTTTCACGTTTTTCACGGTTCTACTGCACTAAAAGAAATTAAAAATAATAATGTCAAACGAAAACGAAAACGAAAACGAAAATAAATTACAAAATAATGAGGTGCCTCTCAAAAGCGCTGTCGTTAACGTCATTTAGCCGGACGCTGCTTTCCTTTCCTTCAAGAATCCACCAGAGTAATATTGACCTTCGTCTCAATTTCTCCTCCATAGTAATGCTTCACCCGCTGTCCATTAACTTTAAACGGCGAAGAATCACCTTGTTGAATCTCCAAAGCCCCATATGGAAAAACTTTTGTAACATTGAATGGCCCCGACCATCGAGACTTTAATTTTCCCGGAAATAACTTGAGACGAGAATTGAATAGCAGCACCTTATCGCCCACTTGAAAAGTCCGATTGACAATATTATTGTCATGCCATTTCTTTGTCTTCTCTTTGTAGATTCTTGCATTCTCGTAGGAATCATGACGCAATTCATCCAGCTCATTCAGTTGAGCTAGCCTTAATGCTTTCGAAGCGGCCGGATTGAAATTCAACTTCTTTAACGCCCACTGTGCCCTATGCTCCAATTCAAATGGCAAGTGCCAAGCTTTACCATATACAAGACGGTAGGGAGAAGTACCAATTGGCGTTTTAAAAGCTATCCGATAAGCCCATAACGCATCATCAAGCTTATTCGACCAATCCTTTCTATTAACTTGCACCGTCTTCTCTAAAATCAGCTTAATCTCACGATTTGACACTTCCGCTTGCCCATTTGACTGCGGATGATGTCCCAATGCCATCTTGTGTTTAATTCCATATTTCTCCATTAAGGAATCAAAAATCTTATTGGCGAAATGAGTCCCTTCGTCACTTATAATAGCTCGAGGTGTGCCAAAACGAGAGAAAATATTCTTTTTCAAAAACTTGACTACCACCTGAGCATCATTAGTTGAAGTAGCAACTGCTTCAACCCACTTACTTACATAATCCACCGCCAATAAAATATACAAATTACCGAACGACGGTGGGTAGGGTCCTATAAAGTCAATACCCCAAACATCGAATAATTCAACCTCCAATATATTAGTGAGAGGCATTTCATGACGTCTTGAGATATTACCTACCCTTTGACAACGATCACACCGTTTCACATAGTCATAGCTGTCTTTATACAGAGTAGGCCAATAGAATCCACATTCAAGGACCTTTGCAGCAGTCCTTGCTCCCCCAAAATGTCCACCAGTCGGCGATGCATGGCAATGAAACAAGATGTCCTTCATTTCTCTTTCCGGCACACATCTTCTGATAATCAAATCCGGACCTTGTTTAAATAAGAAAGGATCATCCCAGTAGTAGTTCTTCACATCATGATAAAACTTTTTCAGTCTCTGCCCAACAAATTCCGGTGGCACTACGTTGGCTGCCAAATAATTCACATAATCCGCAAACCATGGCACAAACTCATCCTCCACTGCAAATAATTGCTCATCTGGGAAACTCTCATTAATCTCTCCTGCAGCAAGTTCCAACTTATCCCCCAACTCAAGTCTTGATAAGTGATCCGCCACCAAATTCTCTGTACCCTTCTTATCCCGAACCTCCATATCAAACTCTTGTAAAAGAAGCACCCAACGAATAAGTCTGGGTTTAGCATCTTTCTTAGAAATAAGATGCCTGATTGCGGAATGATCAGTATACACAATAACTTTGTTCCCCATCAAATACGGCCTGAATTTGTCGAATGCATAGATAATGGCAAGAAGCTCCTTCTCAGTGGTGGCATAATTCAACTGAGCGCCATTTAGTGTTCTGCTGGCATAATAAATAGTCCACCAAAGTTTGGGGGACTATTTACTTTATCAACACGCTGCCCCAGAACCGCACCCACTGCAAAATCACTTGCGTCGCACATTAACTCAAATGGCTGGTCCCAATCCGGTGAAATTACTATAGGTGCCGACACCAACTTCTGCTTTAGTATCCTGAAAGCTTCAAGACACTTCTCATCAAACTCAAATGGCACCCCATTCATCAACAAAGCCGAGAGTGGCTTTGAAATCCTGGAGAAGTCCTTTATAAATCTTCTGTAAAACCCCGCATGACCAAGGAAACTTCTCACTCCCTTAACTGAAACTGGAGGCGGCAAATTCTCAATAGTAGCAATCTTAGCCCTATCGACCTCAATACCATTCTTAGACACCTTGTGCCCAAATCTTCATATTTTCGATTATAAATTGGCCCTTTAGAATTCAACCACTGTACACACTCTTGGACCTCACTGTCTAACTCAGCATCTATATCCCCAATTGTCAAGCTCTTCTGAAGTGAATCCTTTGTGAGATTAATTTCAACCACCGCTTTCTCTACCAGGTCAACTCTGAAACAGTTGTCATTGACATTTGCAAACTTTAAGGCCTTAAACACGTTGAATACTACTTCTTCGCCCTGAACTCGCAGTGTCAGCTCACCTTTCTGAACATCAATCAAAGCCTGCCCAGTAGCTAAAAATGGCCTGCCCAGAATGATTGGTACATCCATATCCTCCTCCATATCCAGAACGATAAAATCAGCAGGAAAAATAAACTTATCCACCTTCACAAGAACATCTTCAATAATTCCCCGTGGATGTTTTACCGATCGATCTGCTAATTATAGAGTGACTGTTGTAGGACTAGCCTCCCCCAAACCAAGTCTTCTGAATACAGACAAAGGCATCAGATTTATACTCGCCCCTAAATCACACAAAGCATGCTTACATTCAAATTTCCCAATTATACACGGTATAGTAAAGCTCCCCGGATCTCTCAACTTTTGGGGCAACTTTCTCTGCAATATCGCACTGCACTCTTCAGTGAGTGCCACCATCTCATACTCCTCCATCTTTCTTTTCTTTGACAGAATCTCTTTCATAAATTTGACATAACTAGGCATCTGCTCTAATGCCTCAGCAAATGGAATATTGATGTGCAGCTTTTTGAATACCTCTAAAAACTTAGAAAACTGTTTATCAAGTGTAGTTTTTCTAAGCCTCTGAGGATATGGAACTTGAACTGGCTGACTATCAACAACGGGAGGACACTTGTTTGAACCCTGGTGGTCTTCAGTAACCCCATTCGCTTTATTATCTGATTTCTCACCCAACTCTTCATTCTGAACCACTGAATTTTGTACACTGGGCTGCTCCACTTGCTTACCATTCCTCAACGAAATTGCTTGACAGTTCTCTTTAGGATTTACCACAGTATTACTAGGCAAATTCCCTTGCGGTCTGTTATTGAGCATGTTGGCCAACTGACCCACTTGTGTCTCAAGGTTTCGAATAGAGGATCTGGTCTCAATCATGAATTGAGTCTGAGTATTAGTGAGGGTCAACAAGGCTGCTTGCAACTCATTAGGCTTTTCTGGTTGATCTTGCGGTCTAGGCTGGTGTGACGATGAGGCTTGATTCATAGGCTGTTGTGGCATGTGCTGCTGGTATGGCCCTTGAAACTGTGATTGTTGGCCCTGATTATTTCTCCATGAGAAATTTGGGTGATTTCTCCACCCAGGATTATAAGTATTGGAGAACGGATTCTGATAAGGCCTCTGAAAATTACCAACTGCCTGTACTTGAGCCTGATTAACTGGCATATTACCATACATGTTGGCCGCTGTACACTGTTCATATAAATGAGGCCCTCCACATATTTCACACCCTGATTGCATCTGTATAGCCTGGGCTTGAGCTGAGATCTTGTTTTGTTGCAACTACTTTGTCAATGAAGCAACCTGAGCAGTTAAAGCAGTTATAGCATCTAATTCATGTACCCCAGCTACTTTTCTCTGTGAAGTATCTCGTTCGGCAGGCCACTGATAGTTGTTCATAGCCATCTCCTCTAACAATTCATATGCCTCATCAGCCCCTTTACTCATGAAAGCACCACCTGCTGCTGCATCTATTATAGTGCGAGTAGTACCGCAAAGCCCATTATAAAAATTGTGGACTAACATCCACTTCTCTATACCGTGATGAGGGCATTTCCTGAGCAGGTCTTTGAATCTTTCCCAAGCATCGTACAATGACTCTCCCTCATTCTGATAGAAGTTATTGATTTCTCCCCTCAACTTCGCAGCTTTTGCAGGAGGAAAGAACTTTGAGAGAAACTTCTGAGCTAGTTCCTCCCATGTATTGATTGAGTTGGCCTGTAGAGAAATAAGCCAACTTTTTGCCCTGTCCCTTAGTGAAAAAGGGAACAATCTCAGCCTTATTGCATCATCGCTCACCCCATTAAACTTAAACGTTGCACATAGCTCAAGGAAATTCACTATGTGCAAGTTAGGATCCTCATTGGGGAGACCACCAAACTAGATAGAAGTCTGGACCATTTGTATCATCGCCGGCTTAATCTCAAAGTTATTGGCAGTAATAGTCGGCGGCCTAATGCACGAGTGTACTCCTGTGACAGCGGGGAGCACATAATCTCTTAATGCTCGCACATTTTGGTCCTGAGCGATATGATTCTGACCATCATTGTTGTTAACCCCGTCTCTTTGGTTGGCAGCCATTGATGCTTCCAACCTCTTTTTCCTTCTGTTTTGTCTGCAGGATCTTTCGATTTCAGGATTAACAGGCACAAGATTTGCAGATCCTTCACGTCGCATACAAAAGATTCACCTATTAAAACAGAATGCGACAACTTGGATTAGTTCAAATAATAAAAACAGCCAAATTAGAATAAAAATTAACTATCTTGATATTAATAGAATATCAATTCCCCGGCAACGGCGCCAAAAACTTGTTGCGAATTTTTACTACTGCGCAAGTATACGCAATCGAATAACAAGTAATAGTAGTGGAAATATATTATCGTTCCGTCAGGGAATTGATCTAATAATTACCAATAGCAAACTTTTATTTCTATTTGACTAATGAAATTTTAATGAAAATTAACAATTAATAATAAACTAAGAAAGCACAATTTAATTAACGAAATTTAATATAAGCGAAAGATTAGAGTATTCTAATTTCATCAACCTTCAATTCTATTCAATCAATAATACAACTAATATGTTTCTTTGATCTATGGTTATAGCAAGTTTACTAATGACAATTCTATTCTCTCTCAAGATATAAAATATTCAGTTTACCTGTGAATTTTCTACATGTCTGTGATAAATTCTACACATAAACCGCATTAAGAACAAAAACCTAATTGCTACACAAACCAATTTGATACTTTCGTTCTAAATTGAAATCTATGTCTATTGTCTAAAGCTATTACAATTCTCACTTTTCAGATATTGAATTAAAACCAATAATCATGCAACAGATGGCCAATCAATTACAAGCATTAAACATAAGAACAATAGATAACCATAAATTCAAAGATTCATAGAAATTGCATTAAAAACGAATAGAATATCCAGCGACTACATTAAAATACTCTAAATAAGAATTTAGTTCATAATATTAAACTTCATCACACAATCTAAAATTCAAAAACATAAAAATAAACACAAACGAAATAAACGTGGATTCTTCTCTGTTTCTTTTCCTTTTGCCGTCAGAATGCTTTTTTTTTCTCTGTCCCTTCCGATCTTCCTTTTATTCTTTTTACAAAAATCTCCAAAAACCTACGAATTTCCATGAAAATTTCCAAAAATGCCCTCGTGCCGATATATCGCCTATGATGCTGCGATATATCTCCTGGTGAATTTTCTCGATGAAAACGCGAGTTTCTGATGTCGTTTCTGCAAAGACAAAATTTGGAATTCCTTCTTATGCCGATATATCGCCTGTACCATATTTCCACATATTGGCCAATTTTCGGCTACTAAAACCAACATTTATCCAAATTCTCGAACAAATCAGAATTATAACGACAAACTGCACAAGTTCACCAAACAGATTAAATAGAAACTTTCTCTTGAGAAAAACAACCAAATCAATCTGAAAATGTTATAAATAAACGTACATTTTGTACGCTTATCAGCCATGTCCAGTTCCCTCATAACGACCCTCTGGAAAAACTCGGGAAAAACCACGGATGGTCAAGCTCGGGAAAAACCTCTGTAGCAAGAGAAAAATGGAACTGATCAAGTTTCTGCAGGATAACCTGGATGTGTTTGCGTGGTCACACGAGGACATGGTGGGAATCAGTCCAAATGTCATCATGCACACCCTTCATTTGGATAAGAGCGTTCATGCAAAGTCCCAAAAACAGAGGCGCCTAGGAACAACTCGGGCTGAGGCCCTAGAGGAAGAAGTAGCCCGGCTCAAGAAATGCGGCTTTATCCATGAAGCTAAGTTTCCGATTTGGGTCGTCAACCCCGTGCTGGTCCCGAAGCCCAACGGGAAATGGAGGACCTGCATCGATTTCTCCGACCTGAATAAAGCCTGCCCCAAAGATTGTTTTCCCTTGTTGAGGATTGACCAATTGGTGGATGTCACGACTGGGCACGAGCTCATGTCCTTTATGGACGTACTCAGGTTACAACCAAATCGCCATGAATCCGGCGGACCAGGAGCACACCAGCTTCATGACCCCGACGAACGTCTATTGTTACAAGGTCATGCCATTCGGGCTGAAGAACGCCGGTGCTACATACCAGAGGTTAGTAAATAGAATGTTCGCCAACCAGATCAGGAAGAACATGGAAGTGTACATTTACGACATGCTGGTTAAGTCAAAGACTGCCGATAACCACGTTTCCGACCTGGAAGAATGCTTCAAGATACTACGGGAGTACAACATGAGGCTTAATCCACAGAAGTGCACTTTTGGGGTCGCATCTAGAAAATTCTTGGGCTTCATCGTCAATACCCGAGGAATCGAGGAAAACCCCGACAAGATCAGGTCATTACTCGAGCTTCCTTCACCCAAGTCGCGTAAAGACGTCCAAGGCCTGACAGGAAGGGTGGCAGCCCTAAATCGGTTTATTTCAAAATCCACCGACAAGTGCCTGCCATTCTACAACCTGCTCCGAGGAAATAATAAGTTTGAGTGGACCAAGGAATGCGAGGGTGCATTTCTCGACCTGAAGGCACATTTGGCCGAGCCGCCCGTATTGTCCAAACCAAAGGCAGGGGAGCCCCTTTTTCTCTATCTAGCTGTCACAGAGGATGCAACTAGTGCTGTATTGGTTCGAGAAGAAGACCGGGTTCAGAAACTGGTCTATTACATTAGTAAAAGACTTCTCAGGGTTGAATCCCGATACCCGTTGATGAAAAAATTGGCGTTCTGTCTTATCACGGCCTCCCGAAAGCTCAGGCCGTACTTCCAGTCCCACTCAGTACACGTCATGATCGATAAGCCTCTAAGGCAGGTTTTGCAAAAACCTAAAGCATCGGGACGCTTGTTAAAATGGGCTATTGAACTCAGTCAGTTCGAGATTTTGTACACCCCCCGAACTGCTATAAAAAGTCAGGCCCTGGCTGATTTTGTGGCGGAGTGCACAGGATTCCGGGAGGATCCTGTAGAAGACTCACCCCAGGTCACCTCGGCCCAGACGTCGTGGAAGATCTTCGTGGATGGCTTGTCCAATGAGAATGGCTCCGGGGCTGGCATCATCTTGATATCCCCTGAGGGACATAGATTCCACTCGGCGCTGAGATTCGAATTCAAGGCTTCCAACAACGAAGCCGAATACGAAGCTTTGCTGGCGGGGCTGAGAATAGCCCAGGAGTTAAAGGCGAGCTCCGTCCAGTGCTTCAATGACTCCCAGCTCGTGGTGAACCAGGTGCTAGGCGAATATCAGGCACGAGGACCCATGATGGCTGCTTACCTGGAAAAGGTAAAAGTCGAGCTATCCGCGTTTGGGCGAGGCTCAATCGAGCAGATACCTCGGGAGCAGAACGCTAACGCGGACGCTCTTGCCAAGCTCGCCACCTCCGGAGAGACGGAGACTTTAGGGTTAGTACCGGTAGAGTTCTTGGAGAAACCAAGCATAGAAGAAGTCAGGGCGGAGGTCGAGATGATCGACGCCAGGCCGACCTGGATGACCCCCATCCTTGAGTATCTCACCAAAGGGAAGCTACCTGAGGGGTGTAATGATGCGCGATGGATACTGTACCAGGCCCCAAGGTATACGGTGGTAGACGGGGTGCTATACCGGCGTGGGCACTCCCTACTTCTCCTACGATGTGTTCTTCTAGGCGAAGCAAAGGCCATCCTGCAGGAAGTGCATGAGGGCTTTTGCGGGTGTAACGCCCTAGTTACCCCAGAACAGTTACGGTGAACGGTGAACTGGAAATTTGTCTCGCTACCCGAGTCCTTTGGTTAAAAACGTGATCTAGGTACCATTAACAGGTTAAGGTGTAAAACCATTAAAAAGGAAAGGGTACATTTCATTAAGTAAATAAACTGCTCATGAGCCTTTTAAAATGTTTACAAGTAGTTTGTATTACAAAAGAGTTGCTACAGTTCCAAATATACAATCCCCGCCGGCTTAAGCGGCAAAAATAGGGTAAACCCCTAGTCCCTCTGAGAACTCCTTGATCGTGGCAGTCAATCGGCCCTGTATGTACATCACATCGCCCAAGCTCTCCACTCAAGGTTGGCCAAGCTTTTCCTTCCCTTTACCTCTGGTTCGAGTGAGGATTATTATATGAACGACCCCTGAGAACGATCAACCTTTAAAATCCTTGACGGTCACCTTAAAACCTGTTTTGAACTTCCCACACAAGCAGAACCAAGTCTACTAACTCAGCCTTGAAGTTCCTTTGGTTGAAACTCCACCAAGAACCCAAAACCCTCCAAGGAGAAGTGAAGAAGATGAAGCAAGGAGAAGGTACGGGAAGAGAAGGGAATTGCCTCTGCTTTTACTCTGTTTATTCTACAGCTTTCTAAGCCCCTAAAGTCACATATATCCTCCCAAAAAGACCAAAATACCCTTGTGTCATCTTAAGCCTCTAAAACCATCACAAGGGCAAAATTGGTACTTTCCGCTAAACCCGTTAATTATAATTAACGCTTCCCAATTCCCGCTAATCTCAATATCCTCAAACACCAATATTTCACATCCCGTTACCCTAAAATCCCCGGTAACGCTATAATCATTAATAACACCCTGAGACTGACCCCGAGCCCCGAGCTCGAACCTGTTATGACCAAACCGATAAATCATGTTTAAAGATCGTCTCATGTCGAAATACTCGAACCAACCCACATTATAATGTGGTCTCACAATATATCATTAACGCACATACAAATATACAATTATACCCTCAACGGGCCAAATTACCAAAATACCCCCTGTAAACAAATGTGAACTCACATGCACGCATTTAACATCATATTATAATATAATTCTCAATAACATGCATAAACACATTTAATGGCGTAATTAAACAGTTATGGCCCTCCCGGCCTACTAATCCAGCCATTAACCATGACAGGGAATCCGGGGCATTACAACTATCCCCTCCTTACAGAGCATACGCCCTCCCTACTAGAAAAGGCGGGGTCCGATACGCTGTGGTGGCCATCGACTACTTCACGAAGTGGGCTGAGGCAGAACCTTTGGCAACAATAACTTCCAAAAAATTCCTCGACTTCGTGGTTAAGAGCATTATCTACCGATTCGGGCTGCCCAAGAAAATCGTTTCCGACAATGGGACGCAGTTCGACAGCGACCTATTCACCGAATTTTGTGAAAGGTATGGGATTGTGAAAAGCTTCTCGTCCGTGGCCTATCCTCAGGCAAATGCCCAGGTCGAGGTCGTCAATAAGACCCTAAAGGTGAGCCTCAAGAAGAGACTAGACAAAGACAAGGGGGTCTGGCCAGAACAGCTCCCCCAGGTTCTTTGGGCATACCGGACCTCGCACCGGACTCCTACGGGTCATACTCCTTTCTCCCTGACTTTTGGGAGTGAGGCAGTCCTCCCTGTGGAGATTAAGGTACCTTCGCATAGGATCCAGGCATATGACCAGGACCGTAACCACGAGCTACTTTGCGCTTCCCTTGACTTGGTTGATGAAAGACGAGAAGATTCGCAACTTCAGCTCGCACACTACCAGCAAAAAATCACTCGTTATTTCAACTCAAAAGTCAAAAAGCGCGCCTTTAACATTGGCGACCTGGTCCTCAGGAGAGTTTTCTTAGCCGGTAAGGATCCCAAAGATGGAGTATTGGGACCAAGCTGGGAAGGGCCATATCAAATCATCGAGGTCATTAAAGAAGGAACTTACAAATTAGCTCGGCTCAATGGAGAGGCAGTCCCACGGACTTGGAACGCCATCCATTTGAAGAGATATTATCAATGACACCCTTGTAAGGCTTAAAGGCCATTTGTTATGTATTGAGCAATGAGAATTAACTTTTCATTCATGATTAAATATATTTGTAAGTGTAATCTAAAGTAACCACGAAAGACCCTTTCCTAGTTACTTGGGGGACATATGGTGCCTGGATATAACCAGGTCGCCTTAAAGGCTTAGAAGTTAATTCAAATCGATTGATCGTCGTTTTTCTTAAAGAACACGAGATATTGATAAAAATTAACGCGAACTAAGCTCTACCCTGGACATAACCAGGTCATAAAAACTTAGAAGTTAATTTAAATTGATTGATCAATGTTTTTCTTAAAGAGCACGAGATATTGATAAAAATTAATGCGAACTAAGTTTTCAAACTAAGGTCTTGGATATAACCTGTTGGCGAAGAACCGTGTCAACAATATTTATTGCAATCTGATGCTTTTTGTTGAGGGGAGAAGCTTCACACACACTTCTCATACACCATTTGGTTTGTCCTTTTATAATTAATGTAAAATTAGAACAATTTTAGAGTGACATTATTTGTAAGATTCATCAATAGAGTATCAGATTGAAATATTTAGATTATTATTAGGACTTATAGTTGGTTTGAGTTTTTTTTTATGTATTTGTTTTATTTTATTGATAAATGTTGAAAGATGTTATAAGCTAGCTTACAATACATGTTAATGAGAAATTTAAATTTCTTTTAATTTTTTTGGCGTTTTTTAGTATCTTCTTTTAATACATTTTGGATACTCAAAGGGATATATTTTTTAAATTAAAATGAAAATTGTAGCTGCATTTAAAAAAAAAAAAAAAAAACTTTTAAGGGCATGCAAAGAATGTCCTAAAAACTTAATTTAAAGATACTCTACTGGATTTTTTAGGACACGCATTGCGAGTCCTAAAAACATTATTTTAGGATTCACGAAGAGAGTCCTAAAACTTACTTAAAAGCACTCAACGTGATTTTTTAAGGCTCTCAAATAGAGGACTCGTACCCCGCAAGTCCTAAATTTTTTTTTTTTTTTTTTTGTAGTACTGCATTATTAAAAGTTTACATATTTTTTTTGTCTCATTGAAATATAATTATTCATTGAAAAAAAAATTACATATTACGTACATTAGTTAACACTTAACATGATATTATTATTTATACTATTTAATTTATAAAACAATTAATGTTTAATAACAATATATATTAGAACAAAAAAAAAAGAAAAAATATATCAACAATGACTACACAGTTGGAATATGTACATCGCTTTATTATTGTGGCTTAAAAATGATCAAATTCCTAAATTTTGAAAGAAAAGAAAAATTGATGATATTGTGGTCGGTATATCATGATTTTTTCATGAATTTAATGATCATTAATTTCATCTAACTTTTTTTTATTTGCAAAAACAACACGTGTGAGCGTAGATGTTGGGTTTCAATCAAATTCAGCCCACAACTTTTGTGTAGTAAGAAATATCGGCGTTATATTATCTTGTGATATAGATAGTTTCTCTCGTTAACATCTGCAACAACCTTGGAATGACAGGTTATTATTATTATAAACATAATGTCAGTCCCGTAATGATAGAGATGTGCCCAAAACTGGGCAATTCAGATTATTATTAGCATTAGCTTTTGGCCAAATTTGCGATAGTTATGGGAGAAAAGAACAAACGAGGAAAAGCAAGCGCGGTGACATGGTAGGCTAGGATGTGTTCACGTTAGGGTAACCGAAATAAGGAGCACCTTATATTTTGACAAGAGATATAGTTTTTCGTGGCACATATTTTAAGAATTGCTTGGATGATATTTTAACTTTTCCAATGAAGTGCTTTTTTAATTATTTTCCATTAAATTTTGGAGCTATTTCTATTTTAAATTATGTGTTGTAAGATTACCCACCATAAATGAGCTAAACTAATTATGTGTTTTTCAATATAAAGAATGGTAAAAATGAGTTTTTAATTAGTTTGCTAAATTTGAACTATTTTATACAATTTTTATCTTAATGAACAATATTAATGTACATGTAGAGAAAACTATTCATTGAGTTAAAATTATTTTATTATTTTTCTTTCTTTCTCTTTCTACATTAAGTATATTTTATTTTATTTTGTTTCATTCTCTTACTTATTTTAGTATTTTAATGAATAAAAAAGAATATTTAAATAATGTAGAGAAAATATATAAAAAAAATCAATTAGGAGTGCTCTAAGTTCTAAGTACGAGTTATTCCCACCTAATTAGGTGACTCATCCCAATTTCTACTTTTAGCAGCGACTAACGCTACGGGTGCACACGAGTCAGGTTTTCGGGTTTCGAGTGCATCGGGTTCGGGTTTTGCGGGTTTTGGGTCGTGGAAAGTGATACCGAATTCGATCCAAAATTTTTGGGTTTTGCGGTGATTTTGGGTTTGGTCGGGTTTCGGGTGGGATTGGTCAAAAAATGGGCTTTGGGCCGAAAATGGGCCTTGGTAAAAAAATTTCAAAAATACCATTTTTGACACTTATTTTATTTTATTTTTTACTTTTCAATGTTTTTTTTAACTTTATTGTTAGTTTGGTAATGTTGATTTTTACAAATTGGGCCTTAGTATTGTTTTTTTTTTTAAAAAAGCATTAATTTTTTCGAAAATTAATTTTTTTTTCATTATGTTCGGGTTCGTGTGTAACTCGAACCCGTGTGTCCTTAATTTCAAAACTCAAACCCAACCCGAACTATGTCGGGTTATGTTTACCAAAAAACAGCTACTTATGACATGGCAGGTATTTTTCACACATGGACGGCATGCATCAGAATTGAAATGAGGCAGTGCTGTTCGGTTATCGACGAGCTACACATTGCTTCATCAAAGCTGACTTTTAGGTACTACCAGACTGGTCGTATAATTTGGTTTATTTCCTTATAAGATTGTAATCCTATAATAACTACGTTGAATATTTCATCTTTATTATCTTGATACGCGGTTATTAAGGAAAGTTAAGGCTCATTGGCCCTTGTAACCCCATTGAGCCTATAAATACGCATGAAATAGCTCAAGGAAGGGACTTTTGATCTTTGAATCTTTTTCCTGAATATTGAGAGAAAAAGCTATAGTGTGATTATCCATCGTTTTATTGTAATTCTCCCAAGGTTTGTGAAACTCAAGAACCCTAGTTTTTTTATCATGGCTGTAACGCCCCGATTTCCCGAGACGTTACTTAGGGAGTTCATTTAAAAATAATAAACAATAAATACTTTAAGACACTAAGAGAAATTATTTATTTAAAATTTAAACAGTCAATGAGATCTCATTATTTAAAAATAAAAATGTTGGACGCTAGGTTTAATAAAAACAACATAAATAAAATAACCATTCAAGTCTGAAAATTTAAAAACATAACATTTATTTCTAAAAACATAAAATAACTGGAGTCCAGCCTCTAACATGTTCTGTCCATGCCTCGAGCCCGCACCATTCATTGCTTTGCTTTGCCTTTACCTGCACACAGAGTACCCGTGAGCTAACGCCCAGTAAGAGGAGCTATGTAGGACATAACCCCCCAAACCAGAAAACATAAACTTTCAACTAAACATAAATAAACATCCTAAGCATAATAATCATAGTGCGATATATAAACACCATATCACACTAACATAATGTGTGTTACACTCACACACATAAATACTAACAAGTCATGTTGATCGGACATGAAATGTAATCTGCCTTGCTTGCCCTGTACTCACACTCGGCATTCCCACGGTGGCACCTAGTCTAGCCTGCGCTGTACTCACACTCGGTCGTTCCCTCGAGACATTGTTTCCCTGCCTGCGCTGTACTCACACTCGGCAATTCCGTGGTGGCATCCTATTAGCTTGAGTTATACACACCCAAGATAATTCCTACAAGTGCTATACTGACACAAGTGCTGTACTGACACAAGCAGCTAAAATCTAGTAGCACGCCTATTCTATCATCTCAGCATGTCTACTAACTAAAATCCCTAGCACTATCCTCATGCTAGTCAACCTAATGCAACAATTCAGGTCACAAATATAATTACATAACTAACAAATAAGAAAACAAGGTTGCACGTATAACGTACACCCTGTGCGCAGATGTCCACTCTTCTTACCTTAAATAGTACGTTTTCTGCTGACGTGTCTCAAACCACTCGCTGCGTCACCTCGACGATCGCTAGCTCCTAGACGTCCAATTACACAGCGAAAAATTCAGGAAAAATAAAAAAATAGGCGTTAAGATTTTATTTCGAAACCCTAATTATTGAAATAATTTAACTATGCCATTTTAACATGCATGGCACGTAAATTAAAATAATTTTTCACAAAAGGTTCAAACCATCATGTCACATGCACAAAAAATGATGTTTCTAACGTATTGCATGAATTCATATAAATACTTTTTATGTGAAAATTACCAAAATACCCTTTAATATCATAATTACATTAAAGACTCAATAATTTTATAAAAATTATCATATGACAACAAAATTTAATAAAAAACTTTTCTAAAACCCTTAATAATCAGAAAATTCTCATATAAGAACAGAAAAATAATTTTTAACATTTATAAATTATTTTTCCTCATTATCTCAAATAAAACTCAAATAATAGAAATAAATACACAACCAGCCCAAAAATCAAACTAACATACAGAACTGTTTAAAAATCCAAAATAAACTTATAAAAATTATTTTAGAATTTTCTGGGAAAAATAACTATTTTTCTTAATTAATTTTATAGAAAAACTAATTAATTAAAGAAAAATTCATAACTGATTAAAAATAAAATTGAACTATACAGATTGGTTTCTACACCCTACAGTAACACACAAAATTACCTAGGGTTCAGAAAAGTAGCATTAATATTTTTTTATATTTAAAATATAAAATAAGCCAAATAAATCATGAAAATTACATAAATGATAAAAATTCGAAATAAAATTACAAAAAGCCTTAGAATCTCATTTTAAACTTATACAAAAATTCTAAGAATTTTTAGAATACTTTAAATAATTTTCACATTTATTTTCTTAAATTACATATTTAAAAGCAAATAATTGAAGAAAATTATCAAATACGATCAAAACTTAAATCTAAACATACAAAGCCATTCTAAATCATACATATATCACTTAATCATAAAATCATATTTTTCTGAACAATAAAAATATTTTTCATGATTAATCTTTTTTTAAACTTCAATAAATCATAATAATTCAAAGAAAAATCAGAAAAATATGAAACCAGTTGTAAAATGCTCTAAAATTAATGTAATAATTTTTAAGATTGAAAAACAAAAAAAACACCTCAGTAAACACCCAGATCGGGTTTGCCGGAGCTCTCGCCGGAGTTGTTGTTTTCTTCGGCGCCGGCGAGGTTGTTTCTTTCGTTTCCGGCTACCCCAACGTTTCAAACCACTTGAAAACTTCCCTCACGTGTTCCAGCAGTCCAAAACGACCCTAAGACACAAAAATCACGCCACAGCCGCCTTGGTCGAAGTCTTCTTCTCCAACGCCGGTGTACCGCCAACAATGGAGCTCAAAATTGCTTTTTCTTGCTCTAGACCATTTCAGCCTGTTTCTTCACATCAAAATCGATTCTTTGAGTACCCTAAGCTTGTTTATCACCAACCACGCACACCATACACTCTTGAACACACTTAAATCCAAAATTATCCAAGAATATGCATTTTCTTGGATAAAAATGGTGAATCACAATCCGAGACTTTATAAATGTATTTCCCACACTCAAAATGTTTATTTCCTCCCCTAAAATAATTCTACAATGTTCATTACTGCCCAGATTTTTCCCAAGTACAAGAACTCAAAAAATTCTTCTCTTTTAAAAAAAAAAAATTGATAATTACACTCTCTCTCTTCAATCCTTTGCTTCCCTCACTATTTCCACGATTTCTCCTTTAGATTATTATGGTAACACGTTTTAGAATATGTTTAGAAAATAAGTTAGCATTTGAAGTGGTAAGATCCTCTTTTCAAGGAATTCTTTAAAAAATAAAATAAAATAACTAAGTTCCACAACTGATATTATCAGTTAAATTTCGAAAATTTAACCAATTTTATGAATATTTAATTATGTTTAAACAGAAGAAATAAAGTCTCTAAAATGCCCCTTGAACCAATCCCAAACTTGAGGGTAATATGGTCTTTTCGCAAATTCAAATACTTAATATTATGGCAAACCAAAAATTACACATAATATGATAAAATAATTTCAAGCATATTATTATTACTATTATGCTCATAATAATAATAATTTTTAATTAAATAAATAACTTAACCCGAGCTATTATTTATTCACTTGACATTATTCTCATGTTGTAATTCCATAAAAACTCAAACATGAGAAACCAAGAATTTTATTTCCATTGGAAGTCATACATATCCAATATTCCATCAAAGGAAAAGAAAAAAAAAATGACAAGGATGCACACAGTGGGAAAATTACGAAATTGCCCTTCCGGGAAAATGGATATTACAATGGCTTTGAGATTCAATATTAATAAAAGCACTAAGTGGACGTAGGTCATTACCATTATTTGGGGCCGAACCACTATAAATCGTTGGTGTTTTCTTCTTTTCCATTAGATTAAACTCTTAATTGTCATTTCATTTCCTGTCGTATATTTAACTCCGTGTCGTTGGCCAAATCGAGGGTCAACATTCTGGTGCTTTCATTGAGAGATTGATAAAAAACTGTAAGAAAATCTAATGGCGAAGACATCCAAGAAGGTTGGACAGACCGTTGGCGCTGCATCATCCCAACCTCCTCCCCCAAATGTGGCTGAGAATGAACCACATTTGGAATTTGAAGAGGAGGAGTTAGATTCGGAAACGCTGAAGGCAACACTGGGGGTGTTGCAGGATGAGTTGGCTAATCTGAGGGCCAATTAGGAGACTGCTGCGAAGACAATGGCGATGCGGCAGAGGGAAATTGAACGCCAACGCCAAGAGCTGAGTGAGCGGCAGGCGGACATGGACCATCGGCGGAGGGATGCCATGGCCGCTCTTGAAGCAGCCATCCAATTGGCTCGGAGTCAGGCTGTGCCAGCCTCTCAGCCAGCTCAGTTGCCGAGTGCGCTGCCTCAGAGAGCTCCCAATCCTAGTCCTCCCCTCCAGCCAGCAAGCCCTCAAAGGCCGGAGCAGCCCCCTGTGGCTCAGGATGATGGCTCAGCTAGGGATCCTGAGCAGTAGCCTCCCTCTCAGGCTGGTCGAGGCAATCCCTAACACCTGAGGAAAAATAGGGCCGGGCAGCTGCCCTGCAGCCCTAGACGCCCAGGGGACGAAGAGCCAAATCCACCGAGTAGGGGGCAGAGTCCTTCTGACAATAGAAGGAACATCAAGTCAGGCTCTGCGGTCAGGGGTCCCCCACGGGATAACAATGCACGGGGACCCAACGATCAGCGCAGGCCTCCCCCTGACACTCAGGAGATGCCAGCCCGAGGAGGAAATAGCGTGAACAGCCAGTAAGCTGTAGTCAGCCACCGTTCAGAGATGGGCACGACTATAATGAAGCCGATTCTAGTAGAGGAAATGCTGGTCGGAGGAACGAGGAAAGAGGTGGAGGCAGAAGCCCCCCACCTAGAGAAAACAGGCCAGCTAGCCATAATGCTGGGGGGCAACCCAGGCAGCAGAACGTCTTTGATAAGCTAGGAGTTAGCGAGCAGAGACGCAGGGACAATGATTTAAGGGACGTACTTAACGACCGTCACGAGAGGCATGACAAGTACACTCCCCCGGCACCAGTTGCCCTAGCTGTCCCAGAAGCGGTTCAGGCTCAGATTGATGCTCTGAACCAGGCGGTACAACAGCTAGATGGGGGACGAACGCCCCATATAGAGTACGATAGGAGGAGGGGCACTCCCTTTGTACAAAGGATTACTGCGACTGAAACCCCCAGTAAATTCAAAATGCCAACACTGCCAAACTTTGATGGGTATGGAGATCCAGTATCTCACGTTAATAAGTTTGAGATATAAATGGATATACAGAAAGTGTCGAAAGATGCCCGCTGCAGGATCTTCCCCGCGATACAATCTGACACCGCCCATAAGTGTTTCTTTAAGTTCCCTCCTGCTAGTATAGTATCTTGGGAGATGTTCGTAAAGGAATTTTACGGGCAATTCTACGTGGGTCACGTACACCTCACAGAGGCCAACCAGCTAGTCGAGATACGCCAGAAGGAGGGAGAGCCCTTAAGAGAATATGTCCAACGCTTTATGCGAGCGGCAGATGGAGCCAAGAAATTGGGCGACGAAGGCAAGATGATGGCCCTAACTGCTGGGGTTAGGCGCCATTCACCCCTCTGGAGTAGCCTCAAAAAGAACGGGGTAAGAAGTACCCAGGAATTTTTGGATCGGGCTGATCTATAT
The DNA here is from genome assembly GCF_963169125.1 of Humulus lupulus. Classification (NCBI taxonomy): domain Eukaryota; kingdom Viridiplantae; phylum Streptophyta; class Magnoliopsida; order Rosales; family Cannabaceae; genus Humulus; species Humulus lupulus. The sequence goes on from NC_084800.1 coordinate 4,343,513, forward strand.
ATCAAGCTCAAGGATGTGATTGCCAATGAGGGGAAATCGCCAACAAAAGACAAGGGGCCGAAGGAAGAACCCGCCAAAGCCGCCAACGGGTTGGAAAAGCCCAATGGCAATGGCAAGGGCAACGGGAATGGCAATGGAAGGAATGGTGGGAAGCGGGCGAACAATGAACCATCAGCTTCTTACTATAAACGCCCGAAAGGCAGTCGATACGAGTTGAGATTCACCAACTACACGACCCTTGTCGAAAGCTGAGCGGAAGTCTACCAGGCAACCAAATCAAGCGTGCCTTACAAACAACCCGCACCTATAAGGAAAGATATCTCTAAGAGAGATACGACAAAGTTTTGTCATTTTCACAATGACTACGGGCACGACACCAACGAATGCAACTAGTTGAAAGACGAGATTGAGTTCCTAATCAGGCAGGGACATTTAAGAAGATATGTGCGAGTCGCAGGAGGGTCTCAGCGAGAGGTTCAAGGTGGCAACGAGTAGGCGCCTGCGTGTCAACGCTCGCGCACCTTTATAGCCAACTCCTGTGGCAGGCACTTTACTCACCATCTGCGGAGGCCCACATCTTGCAGGGGACAGTGGGAAAGTAAGGGAGCGATACGCTCGAACCCTACATCACGACCAGGACATAGAGATGATGAGTGTGGAGGATTGAGCACCGAAGAAGGCTCGAACAGAGGAGGAGTTAATAACCTTCTCCAAAGATGATGCCCAGCACGTACGATTCTCACACTCTGATCTGCTGGTCGTAGACGTACAAATTGCCAATATGATGGTGAAGAGGGTGTTGGTCAACACAGGAAGTTCGGTCAACATTCTATACAAGTCGTCACTGGAGAGAATGAAGCTGTCCGTCAAGGACCTGGAGCCATGCAACCAAACCATCTATGGTTTTTTCGGTGAAGGGCTCGCCCCAACTAGGTCGATTAGGCTTCCAGTTACAGTAGGTACTACTGCACCTGCTAACATGACATTACTCACTACTTTCATAGTAGTTGATTGTCCTTCGACATGTAATGCTGTAATTGGGAGGCCAATTCTGGTCGACCTACGGGCCGTCACTTCAATGTGGCACCTTGCCATGAAATTCCCAATAGACGCAGGGGTAGGATGCGTATTGGTAAATCAGCGGGAAGCAAGGGAGTGCTACAATTCCTCGATAACCAGGACAAAGAAAGGTGTGTCGAGAGATGTTCCCGAAAAAGAGTTACAAATGGCAATTGAAGCTCATGCCAAGTCAGGTGATAATGTCATCAAATAGGGCGTTGCCCAAAGTGAGGATAAATACTTGGATCCTCGCTTTGGGGATTTTGAGGAAGAAATAGGACCCATCGAGGACCTTGAAGAGGTCCAACTCGATGAAGAAAATCCGACTAGGGTTGTGAAAGTTGGTAAAAACTTAGAGACAACAAAAAAAAAAAGCACTGGTGGATTTTTTGAGAAGGAACTAGGAAGTCTTCGCCTGGTCGCACAAAGACATGGTTGGAATAGACCCTGCAATCATCAGCCATGTCCTGAACATCAACAAGAATTTTCCACCAGTGCAACAGAAAATATGGCTGCTCGATAAAGATAGATCAAAGGCCCTAAAAGAAGAAGCTAAAGGAGAATGGGTTCATCAGGGTGGCGTTTTATCCATCGTGGGTCTCTAATCCTGTGCTAGTTCCCAAGCCAAATGGAAAATGGCAAACATGCATGGATTTCACAGACCTCAATAAAGCCTGCCCCAAGGATTGTTTCCCACTCCCTAGGATCGACCAACTGGTCGATGCCACTGCAGGGCATGGATGCATACTCTGGATATAATCAGATTAGTATGCATCCCCTTCACACTAGCTTTCGGACTGTTACAAAGTAATGACTTTCGGTTGGAAAAACACTGGTGCGACTTACCAGCTACTAGTCAACCACATGTTTAAGGAGCTGATCAGCACAAACATGGAGGTCTATGTCGACGACATGCTGGTAAAGTAAAAAAAAGGTAGAAGGGCATATAGAGGATTTGCAGGAGTGCTTCAACGTCTTGAACAAATATCAGATGAAGTTAAATCCCCTCAAATGCTCCTTCGGAGTAGGATCAGGGAAGTTCTTGGGATTTATAGTTAACTCGAGAGGAATTGAAGCCAATCCTGAGAAAATCAAAGCCCTGATCGATATGAAATCACCAGCAAAGATTAAGGATGTTAAAAGTTTGACCGGTATAATTGTTGCTCTCAATAGAATTATTTTGAAGTCAACGGACAAGTGCGTTCCATTTTTTAATCTACTTAGAGGCAACAAAAAATTTGAATGGATGGAGGAGTGCGAACAGGCTTTCCAAGCATTAAAGACTCACATGGTGCAACCACCCAGCCTATCAAAACCGGTCGATGAGGAGACTTTGTTTGTCTACTTGGCGATTACAAAATATGCTTCTATTGTTGTCTTAGTAAGGGAAGAAGAAGGCCTGCAAAAGGCTGTTTTTTATGTAAGCAAAAGGCTAATTGGAGCGGAGCTGCGATATCCACCAATTGAAAAGTTAGCCTATTGCTTAATTTTGGCCTCAAGGAAGCTACGACCTTACTTTCAAGCTCACCCAATCACATTTTTGACTGACCAACCTCTACGGCAGGTTCTGCAAAAACCAGAAGCCGTGGGGAGATTGTTGAAATGGGCAGTCAAACTTGGGCAGTTTGATATCTCTTACTTACCGCGAGCAGCGATAAAAGGGCAAGCCCTGGCTGACTTCATTGCAGAGTTCACTGAACTTACAGATAGCGAGCTGACCGAAGAGCTTGAAGAGCCTGAGTCTCAAAACCAACCTCCCTCGTGGAAGTTATTTACAGACGCCTCTTCCAATGAGCATCATGCAGGGGCAGGGTTGATCCTGATTACGCCTGAAGGGCATCGATTTCACTGTGCAATCAAGTTTGACTTCACTGTTTCCAACAACGAGGCTGAGTATGAAGCGTTGCTCGCTGGGTTACGATTAGCCAAGGACATGAATATAAAGATACTTGACATCTACAATGACTCTCAGCTGGTGGTAAATCAAGTCATGGGAGAGTACCAAACCCGAGGTTTAAAGATGGTTGCCTATTTAAACAAAACAAAAGATCTATTAGCGCAGTTTCACAAGTACACTCTTCAGCAGGTACCTCGCGACCATAATTCAAACGCTGATGCCTTGGCCAAGCTAGCAAGTGCAAAAGATGCTAATACTCTGAACATAGTGCCAGTTGAATGACTATCTGTGCCAAGCATCCAAGCAGAGGAGACCACTCTGGTGATCCAGGTGGCAGATACATGGATGGCACCATACGCAGAGTATCTGACGCAAGGCATGTTACCAACGGACATAAACAAAGCTAAGACCCTTCAGCGACAGGCTGCTAGGTATATCCTAGTTGATGGAATCTTGTACCGAAGGGGATACTCAATGCCCCTCCTCAGATGTGTTTTGAAAGAGAAAGCCAAAGAATTGATGAAAGAGGTACATGGAGGCTTTTGCGGGGACCACGCTGGGGGGCAAAGCTTGTCAAAAAAGATCCTGAGGCAAGGGTATTTCTGGCCAACAATGAATGAAGACTTGATGGAATTTGTACGGAGGTGTGACAAGTGCCAGAGATTCTCAAAAATCCCGCGAGCAGCCCCTAATGAACTGAAACAGATGCAAAGTCCGTGGTCGTTTGCATTATGGAGTATAGACTTAATTGGATCTTTACCCACAGGAAAAGGCGGTGTCAAGTATGCTGTGGTTGCCGTCAATTATTTCACTAAATGGGCCGAAGCCGAGCCACTCACAACCATAACGACCAAGAAAGTGTTGGATTTCGTGGTCAAAAACATCATTTGTCGCTATGGATGGCCGAAGAAAATCGTCTCAGATAACGACACACTGTTTGATAGTGATTTATTCATGGACTTTTGCGAACGGCATGAGATTATCAAGAGCTTTTCTTCAATCGCCCATCCCCAAGTAATTGGACAAGTCGAAGCAGTCAATAAAACGCTAAAGGATACATTGAAGAAAATACTGGAAGAAGCTAAGGGTGCATGGCTAGAGCAATTGCCTGAAGTCCTTTGGTTATACAGAACTTCTCATCGAACAGCAACATGCCATATTCCATTCTCTTTGACTTATGGGTATAAGGCTATGTTGCCTATTGAGTTAGATCCACCCTCACATTGCAGAATAACGTATGATCAAGGCTCTAACAGCCAACTATTAATGGAATCCCTGGACTTGATTGATAAGAATCGTGAACAAGCCCAACTTCGAGTAGCTGCGTACCAGCAAAAAGTCGCCCGGTATTTCAACTCTAAAGTACGTGAAAGAAAATTCAACGTCAGAGATTTAGTACTTCGAATGGTTTTCCTAAATACCCGCGACCAGGCTGCTAGAGTACTCGGACCTAATTGGGAAGGACCATACCAGATTGAATAAGTACTCCATCTAGGCACCTACAAACTTGCTCGCTTAAATGGAGATCTCGTTCCTCACTATTGGAATGGATAACACCTACGCAAGTACTATCAATAAACAATTCTTCTTAAAGAATTGGCTTGTATTAATTTTACTTTTTACAAGTTATGAAAAAGGGTTGGTCATTTTATGTGACTAATCACTTATAAGTGTAAGATCTTATTGATCACTTGTACAGACATGTTTTTTCCATTTATTACGAGAAATATAAAGGACTGTGTGCAGCCAGTCATTCCTGCCAATTATTGTATTTATTACAAGTATTTGCTCATTACGTGTGTTGTTTTGTTGTATTATCATTTTAATTATTTTGCTCCGAGGAGTAATGTTCGAAGAGGTTCTGGTCGGGGCATATAAGGCATCCAGTAAGCAAAGCATATCGAAAGATATGTAAACACATGAGCAAAATAAGTGAAAGCATGCTGAGGTACTTATAGTAGTTTTCAAATTTTTGTATTTTGTTAAATCAATCCAAAGTACTATGCTAAATTTGGTCATGCGAAGAGATGTTATAATAAAATGCAAATATTATAATATCTTAAGGAAACCTTTTACACCACGAGCAGTTACTGCTCAGATGTAATTATTCAATTAAAAGTAAAAGGTTGCCCATGCAGCAATAAAATTTTAACTAGAAAATTAAAAGTGTCTTTACATCACGACCCATAGGTCGTGTAGTCAAAAAGTTAAAAGATCGAAAGGAAAAAGACTAAGAGGCTGGAGGGTCTTGAGGAGCGTCCTGGTCGACAGCTGCACTAGCTTCAGTATCCGCACCATCTATCGCTGTTGCCAAGGAGATCTCTGGGGAAGCAGGAACTTTAGCCCTCTCTTCTTCCTCCAGGCGAGTGGCACACTGAGACATTAGAGTCCGCCTCAAGCGATCTGACAGGTAGCTTAAGTTGGCCTTCTAGTTGTGCTTCCAAAACTCGTAAAAGCAAAGATGGGTGGCTTCCTTGTACTTCTCCAAGTTATTGGCTTCAAGTTCCTCAAGCTCTTTCACCCATTTTTCCAGCTCCTCCATCTCCTGCCTGCTCGCAATCAAATCAAGCTCGAGCTGTTTGAATTGATGGTAGTGGAGTTTGACGCTTTCCCTAAATTTTTCTTTGTCTTCATTGGATTTATTCAGGGCGTTCTGACTCTCTAGTAGCTCCTCGGTCAAAGTGGCTTTTTGCTCGAGCAGTTCCTCATTCTAATTAGACACCTCTGAACTTTTCTCAAGAAAGTCTCCATTCTACTTGGTTAGCTCATTGTTCTTCTCGAGCAGGTCAGCATTTTTCTCTTCAAGCGCTTTCTTAGCCTCAGCAAGCCTGGTGTCAAATTTTTTAGTCTTGGACACCACTGCACCCGCACGACGCCAGCCAGCAGTCATGGTCAGCAATCCCTGCAATCAGATGAAAAGAGTAAGGCGATGGCAGAAAATAAAAAGCAAATTATTCAGCATCAGGAAGTAACTTACGCTAACTATTTCATTCAGCCCCTGGTTGAGTATTTGGTCGGACTCCATGGAAATGGTGCCTTCAATAGCCTATTGACTGTGTTTGTGTTTGGAGAGCTTGTATATCCTCTCCTTGGCTGAGCTGACCACGGAGCTGGACAAGGAGCCTTCGGGGTGAGGGCGGTATGTTCGGCTGGTAGGGTCCTGAGGTGTGGGGTGCTGGTCAACAGGTGTTGGAGGAGTGGAATGCTGGTTGGCCGGAGGCGTTGAGGCCGACTACTCGAGTGGTGATGGAGGTGGCGTTTTCTTCTTCGAAGGAATAGTGGCTGGAAGGTCCTTAGTTCGGGCCTTCTTTGAGGCGGTTTTACTACTCTCCCCCCGAGTCCTCTTGCTATCCTTCTTCCTGCCTGAAGAAGCAGCATCACCCTTGTAATGCTCGAACACGTCTTCAGATGACATAGCTGAACAAAAAGAAACTACACAAGCAGTGAGACAAGATATATAGATGGAACTAAAAATGAACGTAAAGAGATTATAAGTAAAGTACTTGTGTACAACTACTGGTTGCTACATTACTTACTGAACTACTTATTGCCTGGAAGAAATCTGAACTTAAGTTTGGAGTATACTTAAAGTTGTTGTCCCCGTCAAATAAGTGACAGGGAATTGGAAAACTATCTAAGAGCGAGAGATCAGTACCATTCTCATCTGAAGATTTGTCGATGGGAGCGGGGGGGGGGGGGGGGGGGTCGGTGGCTTTCCTTTTTCCCTATCCTAGTGGGACGGGGGGAGCGGCAGCTCGCGAGATGCTGGAGGGTTCCCTGATTATCACTCCAGCCGTCCTCGTCCTTTGAGGTTGTGACACGTCTGGGTGCTGCTCGGGAATCTCCTCACCAGTGGCACTTCCCGTTGTTGACTGCCTCACATCCTTGTGAGGTGCCAAAAGTCCTACCAACCTAAGGTTAGCGTCCGTGACCAGATGCTTAACACTCTTCTCCACGTCAGTCATACTGGCCAAAAGGGCTGATTGGACCTCCATGTCTGGAGTAGGGTTTGGTTGCAGCCATGGGCCTGAAAGGCGCTAAAAATCTAAGGAAAGTGCAGGAAAAAATTAAAGAAAAATAAACGACCAGGGGTGTTAAAGTAATACCTCCTTGGGTGAAGGTCAGATTGTTGGCAACCATATCCGTAGTCGGGAAGTACTCAAGGTGGTACCTCCCCACATTGGAAATAAAAGTTGTGTCACTCAGGAAAGTACGAGACATTTCTTGGTGGCAGAAGTGGAAGAACTCCGTGTTTTCCTGGTTGGGGTTGGATTTTAGGTCGAACAGATAGTTGACCTTGTTTGGTGTGGGGACAGGTTATTTCTTATGGCTATAAAGGATATAGAGTGCCGAGAGCATTCTATATCCATTAGGGGTTATTTGAAAAGGAGCGACCCCGAAATAGTTGGCCACTCCTTGGAAGAAAGGATGAAGAAGCAGGATAGCTCCTGCCTCTATGTGATACCTCGACCAGGCGCTGAAAGCGCCTCCAGGAAAGTTCACCCATTGGTCTTTGGTGGGTTGAACTAGGGTTACCCCAGGAAGTCCGTATTTTTTAATATATTTGAAATCATCCTAACTGTTACTCGGCTAGTAGGGGCGACGTACCATTCAACATCTGGTTGAATGGCGTTTCGAAGTTAAGCATGGGTTTGGATGCTAGGGTCGGGGATATTTCTTTCTTGACCACGGGTCGAGGGAATTTCAGCCTGAGGAGCAGGCTGATTAGAAGAATTAGAAGGTTTCTTTTTCTGGTCTTCAGTTTTTGCTCGACCCATATTTTGGAGGAGGGTCGATGGAGTGTTTGAAGTGGCGTGAGAAAAGGGAATTTTAGGTATTAGTAACGATGGTTGCTCCTCGTCCTTGAGCAATTGAGCTAGCAAGTCGTCGTTGATGGGTCTCTCACTTCCCCACGGATCTTGCATGAAAAGCTGCGAACAGAAAAAGGGGAGATGAGAACTTAAAGCTTAAAAGCTTGTGTTGAGAGATGGAATAATGTTGCTCGCATATAAAAATTAGGTTTTTATACGACCAGCTGCATTCTAACAAAAACACTAAGTCTCTTACGAGCAATTTGAGAAATAGATTAAAAAGCGGAAGTAAAAAGTTTTCCAGAAAAAACTTTTTCAACTCCGAGAGGGCGGGAGAAACCCAGTTTTTCAACTAGATTAAAAATCAAATTTTTACGTCGATTTTACGCCTTAAATCTACGGTCTCGACTACCAAACTGACTCCTAACTCCTATACAACACTATTTCACTTCCCTATCAAGCATCGATCATTATGCCCATTACCCCAAGACAGTTTCAGTCAAGAACTCAGATACGAAATAAATAAAATACAACTTTGCGTGGCAACTTAAACAACTGAATGGTTTGTAAAACTTACTTGGATGAAAGGTGGATTGTGAACACGGAAAACTTTGAGAGTCTGAACGGAGATTCCTTAGATCAGCGATGAAAGATCTTGGGATTTCTAGGCTCTAGAGGTTGAAGTTCTTTGGAGTTCTTGAGAAGGAGATGACGAGTGAAAAGTGAAAAGTTAAAAAGTGAATTAGGGGCATTATTTATAATGACGATGACACTATAAAAGAAGTAATTATGAATTACTGTTTTCGGAGTATGGGGAACTGTATTAGCCGTTAGACATGTTTTTGGGAAATCAAAAAGTCCTGATTGAGCATGGTTGGTTGCTTTTTTCGAAGAGGCATGACGGCTCTGACAGGTTTCATGGGGCATACGAAAGGTCAGACACCTAAGTTTACTTTATGCTGGTCGCAGTAAAGTAAACTTGGGGGGAAAATGTTTACCAAAAAATGGTTACTTATGACGTGGCAGGTATTTTTCACATGTGGAAGACACGCAGCAGAATTGAAATGAGGCGGTACTATTCGGTTATCGACCAGCTACACATTGCTTCATCAAAGCTGACTTTTAGGTACGACCAGGCTGGTTGTATAATTTGGTTTATTTCCTTATAAGATTGTAATCCTAAAATAATTACGTTGAATATTTCCTCTTTATTACCTTGATACGCGGTTATTAAGGAAAGTTAAGGCCCATTGGCCCTTGTAACCCCCCTTGAGCCTATAAATATGCATGAAATAGCTCAAGGAAGGGACTTTTGATCTTTGAATCTTTTTCCTGAATATTGAGAGAAAAAGCTATAGTGTGATTATCCATCATTTTATTGTAATTCACCTAAGGTTTGTGAAACTCAATTGTTCTTCACAAACTGAATTATAAGAGACAACAAAAACATTAGAGCAACCAAACTGAGAAGTAAGAAGTTTAATAGTCATAATAAATATAAATTATATATCTTAAAATTGTATACAGTGTTATATAAAGACACTGCTATATATTATATTACATTCAAAAGAATAAAATAAATATGTAACAACCAAACATATTTGATAAAAGAAAACTCTGCAAAAACTTTCCGTAAGAAGTTTTTGCCTCCATTATAGATCCAACAAGCAATCGATATATCTTTCAAAAAGCATGCATTAAAGACTAAAGGAATTGTGCATGGTTCTTAATTAAATACAATGCTAGTAGTTGTTATAACTGTTACTTGTAAATTGCATGATGCAAAAATAATTTTTAAGTAATTTGGACGAAACACCTTAAACACAAGAGGAAGAAAAAGATGGGCAAACATGTTGGAATATCAGTTTCTACAACATTGGACCCCACACAAATGATGGTGGTTACATAGTCTGTTTTAAATTCAAGTAATGTTTATATAAATGTCTGCCAAGTAGAGAGGTGGCCTTAATTATATGTAATATATAACATTTCGATTGACTATATAAAACATGCTTAAAGGTGTCTCAAACCTTTAGATTTTGGAGCCTAATATTAAGATTATAGGATAAAACTTGTGAATTTCATCAAACATGTGCTATGCAATAAAATTGTAGAACATGCATAAATTGCTATAATGATATAATCACACAACATAATCTAACTAAGCAAAGCACAACATCAATTAATAGAAATATACTACATGAAAATTTAACAAAAAAATGGGTTACAAAAAAAAAACATATTACATGAAAATTAAAACATAGTAAAATACACATCTTGCACTGAAAATAGAAGAAAAAGAGAAAAGCCAACATGTCACCATCTATAGAAAATCGGACAACATATCCCCTAATTTACTAGCCTAGCCATCTGTCACATTCAACACCAACATGTCAAACAAATCAAACAGCACACAAGTTTTCATCCATATATCACCACATCACACAAAATTCTCAGAACCTACTTCACTAAGACACATGCAAGTTCTCAATCTTCCGTTATCACCGCAGCACACATAATTCTCAGAACCTACTTCACTATGGATGAATATTTAAGATATTCAAACTCCTCTAATGTATAATATTAAAAAGAATATACCTCTTTCAATCAATAGCAAGCTTTGAAAGATGAAGAATATTGGATCGTCCTCCACTTGTTGATGGAGTACTATCATAAAAAATGACAGTACAAAAACTTATTAGTGGCAACTAATTTTGTATAAACTAGTTACATATATAAACATTAAATCAACTAGTTATAAATGTATCATATGTTCTTTGATATAATTTTGTTTAACCAAACCTCTCCATTCTACATCACTCTTTATGGAATTTGGCCTTAGTTCTTATCGTTTAATAGTATTTGTTTTAGCATCAATAATGTCTATGACAATTCTTGATTTTGAGGGTCTTCACAAGTTTCCCATCAATTAAAAAAAGCAACTCTTCATATTTTTCTAATAAAAGCAAGCAATCAAGTAGGTACAAAACAATTATTATAATAAAAGTGATGTTCATATAAGATAAAAGCAATATGATGACTAGAAAAGAAACTAATAAAGGCCTAAAGTCTACACCTAGCATGTAAAAGTAAATGCATACAAGAATCACATGTTATGTTCGTGCTACCTTATAGTTTTGGTTACTATTAGCATAATAATGGATCAACTATATGAATAATATAATAAAAGCAATGCTCATATAATGTAAGCAAGTAAACGTACAAAAAAATATTATAATAAAAGAAATATTCTTATAAGATAAATGCAATATAATTTATGTATTGATTACAACATAAACAAATAATGAGCATTGACTAATAATACTAGGAATTGGGTTAAATTGTCAAATAGTTCTTGCTGGAGAGTATATCTTTCAAATTGTGCCAACAAATCCTTTGCTTTATTCAAGTAAGCAACTATCTTCAGACCTCGAGCTTGATATCCTCCAGTAATTTGATTAACCACCAACTGGGAGTCAATATATATTTTAAGCGACTTTATGTTCATGTCTCTGGCTAATCGTAACCCGGCGAGCAGTGCTTCATACTCTGCTTCGTTGTGAAGAAAAATCTGATTACGCAGTGAAATCGATGTCCTTCAGGCGTTACCAAAATCACCCCGGCTCCAGCGTGGTGCTCATTAGAAAAACCATCTGTAAATATATTCCAAGAGGGAGTTTGGCTTTAAGGTTCAGGCTCTTATGTCTGTTCGTTGTCTGGAAGCCCAGTTAGCTCTGCGACGAAGTCGGCCAGAGCTTGTCCTTTTTATCGCTGCTCATGGTAAGTAAGAGATTTCAAACTGCCCAAGTTCAACCGCCCACTTCAATAATCGCCTGCGACTTCTGGCTTCTGTAGAACTTGCCGTAGAGGTTGGTCGGTTAAAACTGTGATGGGGTGAGCTTGGAAGTACAGCCGCAGCTTTCTGGAGGCTAAAATCAAGCAGCAGGCTAATTTTTCAATGGGCGGATACCACAGTTCTGCCCCTATTAGCCTTTTGCTTACATAGTACACATCTTTTTGCACATTTTCCTCCTCTCTTACTAGAACATCACTAGCATCATATTCTATGATCGCCAAGTAGATGAATAGAGTTTCTTTTTCGACCGGCTTAGATAGAATCGGTGGATGCGACATATGAGACTTTAAATCTTGAAAAGCCTGCTTTCACTCCTCCGTCCACTCGAATTTCTTATTGCCTATAAGTAAATTAAAAAACGGGACGCACTTGTTCGTCAATTTGGAGATAAATCTACTTAGAGCAGCTGTTCTCCCGGTTAAACTTTGAACATCTTTGATCTTCGTTGGCGATTTCATATCGACCAGGGCCTTGATCTTTTCGTGATTAGCTTCAATTCCTCGTGAGTTTACTATAAATCCCAAAAATTTCCCTGATCCAACTCCGAAGGAACACTTGAGGGGATTCAACTTCATTTGACACTTGTTCAAGACGTTGAAGCACTCTTACAAGCCCCCTATGTGTTCTTCTGCCTTCTTCGACTTAACCAGCATGTTATCAACATATACTTCCATGTTTGTAACAATCATCTCCTTAAACATGTGATTGACTTGTCGCTGGTAAGTCGCACCAGCGTTTTTCAAACCAAAGTGTAACGACCCAACTATTCTAGACTTTGGACAATTAATAATTACTATACACAGACACTAATCTTAAGAAAACATATATATGAAATAACCATAACTTTATTAAAACTGTAAAGAGTTAAAATACATCAAATTCATAGTAGGATATGGGATCCCATTGTTTTGAAAATAAAATAGAGCATAACTTAAATAAAATGGTTACAATATTAAGTGCGGAAATACATAAAAATCATAATTTAAAAGACTTAAACAACTTCCTCCTCGAATCGTTCGCGCAGTCCACCGATTTCATTCTCCCTCAATACACATTCTCAAGCTTCCAAGAATCTTCTCGCCACCATAACTATTTTCCTGCACATATAAAACATAAAGGAATGAGCCTAGTTCCCAGCAAGGAAAATCTACTACAAGCATGAAACATAATCATAATCATACACATAAACTATGAACATCTATTATGTACTATAACACATATATCATAATTATAACCCATGTACATAGTGACTATTGGGGTTTGCTAACTAAGCAACTATAAGCCTCGTACTATAATGAGGTTTGCTAGTTAAGCAACTATAAGCCCCAAAAACATATAACTATTGGGGTTTGCTATATAGCAACTATAAGCCCCAAAACATAAATGTGATAGGGTGTTTGCTATATAACAACTATAAGCCCCAAACATACATATATCATACACATAAAATCATACTATAGTATAATCATAACATCTTACATAACTTAGCACATATCACATAAGAACTATCCTATTTTCCTTACCTAAATACCGGGATGATGAGAACAAGGTCAGGATTTTGGAACACTCCTAAAAACCATTAATAGAGAGGTGAGTTTTCTAAAAGAAAGAGATGAGGAGGAATGAACTAAACCATTGAGAAGATACTTACCAACAAGAAATCTCAAGTTCGAAGAACTTAGATGCCTAACCAAGAATAGAGAAGATTGAGTTAGGAATTGAGTAGAGAAAAACTATAAGAACTAATGAAACAATACAGAAAAGGAACTAAGAATAGGAATACCTTTGAAATTGCTATGACCGAACTACACCTCGAAACCGAAATACACATTATGAACCTTACTTCCCAAGTGTCTAATAAGCTTAGAATGATAAAGCTTATAACCCCAACCCAAGTGTTTATCACTCTATAGTCTCACTAGCACCTCGAAGGCTCTGATCAATGCTTGAAGAATGAATGAAAAGGCTTGGTGCTAGAGTTCTAGGAATAAAAATCTTCTTTTTGGCTTTGAATAAAAATAATGAATTTAATTGAAAATATTTGAATATTCTTTAGCCAAAGGCTTAGGACTTGGTACAATTGTTCAGAGAGAGGTTTAAGGAGTCAAAGCTTGATTTTTAAAAACAAAAATAATTAAAACAAATATAATCCTAACTTCTAACTCCCTAAATATCGTAACTCTAAACTCACCTGTAGTAAAATCAACATATCGTTAGAAAGCTAATTAATTATCTACAACTTTCTAGAAATAATATTTTTCAAAATTCATAACATAATTGGGTCAAAAATAGGTCGGAAGTTACAGTACCCTAAAGTTACGAAAAATCCATTTAATTATCTAAATAGCAACCTAATCCACAAATAAATAAAATTATGACAAATGTAATGCTCCTAACAGATTCTGGTGTAGACTAAGTCTTATATTTCCCTTATTTTTATCATTAAAATAATAATTCCTTAATAATCATGCATATGACAAGTGTCATAATCTTATTGGCTCTATCTAAACCTTAGGAATAATTATGCTCATGACAAGTGTCATATTCTTATTGGCTCTATCTAAACCTTAGGTTATAATGATTATCATATGAATAACTAGCAATATTAATCAAACCTTATGTTATAATTAATATTCTTAAACTATAGGTTAAACTTATAAAATCCATAACTATTGCTAGGAGTTTCCAACTAAATCCCGGCTTGAACCAAAATCCACAGTAATAAACATACTATAACTATTACTAGCTATTACTATTACTACTACTATCTAACTAGCTAAGTAAAGTTCTTGGACTCTACACAAAGGGCATTACTTTGTAACAGTAAAGCCCCGTGTCAGTCCGAAAGCTAGTGTGATCTTCATCAGGTGGGTGCATATTGATTTGATTGTGCCTAGAGTATGCATCCATAAATGATAGGATCTCGTGCCCTGAAGTGGCATCGACCAGCTGGTTGATCCTCGGGAGTGGGAAACAATCTTTTGGGCAGGCATTATTAAGGTCCGTGAAATCCACGCATGTTCTCCATTTGCCATTCGGCTTGGGTACTAGTACGGGATTAGAGACCCATGATGGATAAAACGCTACCCTGATGAATCCGTTCTCCTTTAGCTTCTCGACTTCTTCCTTTAAAAGTTTCGATCTACTTTGTCGAGCAACCTTCTTTTCTGTTTCACTGGTGGAAAACTTTTGTCTATGTTCAAGACATGGTTGATAACTACTGGGTCTATTCCAACCATGTCTTTATGCGACTAGGCAAAGACTTCCTGGTTCTTCTTCAAAAATTCCACCAGGTTTTGTTTTATTGTTATCTCTAAGTTTTTAACGACTTTCACAACCCTGGTCGGATCTGCTTCATCGAGTTGGACCTCTTCGAGGTCCTCGATGGGTCCTACTTCTTCATCAAAATCCCAAAAGCGAGGATCCAAATCCCTATCCTCACTTTGGGCAACACCCTATTTGGTGACACAATCACCTAACTAGGTTTGTACTTCATTTGCCGTCTACAACTCTTTTCCGTCGGCTTCCCTCGATCCACCTTACTTCGCCTTAGATATCGAGGAGTTGTTGCACTCCCTTGCTTTTTGTTGGTTTCCTAATATGCATCCTACCCCTGCATCAGTTGGGAATTTCATGGCAAGGTGCCAAACCGAGGTCATAGCTTGCAAGTCGATCAGAATAGGTCTTCCAATTATAGCATTGTACGTGGAAGGACAATCAACTACTATAAAAGTAGTGAGTAATGTCCTGTTCGTAGGCGCAGTTCCTACTGTAACTGGGAGCCTGATTGACCCTGTTGGCGCGAGACCTTTGCCAGAAAAACTATATATGGTTTGGTTGCACGACTTCAGGTCCTTGACGGACAACTTCATCCTTTTTAAAAGAAACATGTTAGAACTTTTTCCTAATAGGCTCTAAGGCAAAAACTTATTCTAAAACAAACATATCTCGGACCTATTTATTATGACTTCTTATGAAAGATTATATAGGTCTTTATTTATTATTAGAGTGGGTTTCTAAACTTAGAAAAAACAAGTCATCTTTATTTTCTAAGTGTGTTTCTAATCATCCTATATGACTTAATTCTCAGGCTCGAAACTTATCTTTGTTCCAAAGTTAACCATATTGAGGGAGGGCTGGGATCAGTAAAATCGTTCCCACTACTAAGGCCCCCTAACTCTCAATAAGGAAACCAGGTTCATTGATTTGTATCCACCCTCACCGAACTTAGTCATTATTCATTTTATTTAGTATTTATTATGATTGCGAAAATAGAATCAAATTCACACATGATATTCAAATAGCATGTTTATTCATTTGGAAAACAATTTCACTTATTACAATCAGAAGTAAATAAAACAAATAAAAACTACTAATCTAAAAATCAGGATCTTCTACATCTGATCCGTCATCTAACATATCATCATCTATTGCCTCATAGTCATCATTATCATGAGCATCAAAATGCCCGCTAGGAAGATTGGTGAGAATCCTATTCTTTTGCTCATTTGTGAACTGAAATTCAAATTTCGCGGTAATCCTAACTAAGAGGAAATAGTATCTCATGGCTAAAGGCAATTCATCCTCCTCACGCATTTCTTCCCATATTTCTTCTAAGGCTGCTATTAAAGAATGAAAATCCTTAAACAACCTAATTACTAATACATATTGTTCCGTTGATCTTAACATTATTTGTTTAGCCTCTTGAAGGCCACCTATCGCTTGGTGAAACAAAAGCAACCTTCGAGTGATCCTTTCTAGGTCTCCTATGGTGTTTCTTGGCTCCCTTATTCTTTTTAAGGCCTTAATGGCTCGGATATCTTGGTAGGTTAAGGCTCCGTTCATTCTTAACTGAAACATAAACACTAAAGTTGTTAGCTATACACATAGACAAAGTAACTTGTAACTTGTAACTTAAACACTTACTTGGCGGTCAGATTCGGAGCTTTGAGCATGTGTATCGAGGAGAACTTCATGCGAAGGAACCGTCGCTCTGATACCAACTGTAACGACCCACTAATCTAGACTAATTGGACCATTATCGAAACTATACATAAAACTTACATTTTTACGAAAATACCATAATTTATTGAGTAACTTGCAAAATAAGAGTTATTTACAAATAAGCAGAATACTAAGGAGGATTATGGGATCCCATTGTCTTTAAAAACAAAAGATGATTTAAAATAAAAGACATTACATAATAATGCGGAAAATACATGTAAAACCATTAAAAACATAAGAAGTGAGACTACATCCTCGAATCGAATAACGCTCGGCCCCTTGACTCCATTCATCATCGATACACATCCTCCAAGCGCCACGAATCTTACCGCCTCTAAGCTTATTTTCCTGCACATAAACAGAAAGGAGTGAGCCTAATGCCCAGCAAGGAAAACCTAACACATAGTCATATACATAATTTCATAAGAAAACATAAAGACATATCATAACACATAATTCACTTATTATAATGGCCATTATTACTTGGGGTCCCATAGACTAAACAAGCTTATGCCCATGAGATTAGTGGGGTCCTACCAGCTAAATAGGCTTATGCCCACAATCTTTTTGGGGTCTTGTTAGTCAAATAGGGCATAAGCCCAAGCCTACAACATACACATCAATAACATATTCATAACAAAACATATAACACATTAATAACATAAAACATATAGATAACATAAGCACATAACATATTAATTCTAGCCTATTCTCCTTACCAAAGTTACCGAGATTATGGACTGAGTTGGGATTGTTGGAACACTCCTAAAACCATAAGAAAGAGTAAGTCTAAAGAAAGGAGATGAAATGAAAGAGATGGAAAGACTAAACCATAGAAAACATACTTACCGACTTATATGCTTAAAAGCTTGGATTCCCTAACCAAAATAAGAATAAGGTTAGGGGACTGAGTAGAAGGTTTTGAGAAAGGAAATAACATAAAATACAGAAAGGAACTAGAGTTTTGGGTTTACCTCAAAGATTGCAAGATCAATCTAACATCCACCGAAATACTATAGCACTCACTTCCCAAAGTGTTTGATAAGCTTATGATGTTTAAGCTTATAGTTTTTCCCCAAACCAAGTGTTTACACTCTCACACTCACTTAACACTAGCAGCCTCTGAACTTAGAGCAAATGGTGAATAATGGCTGGGTACTAGGTCCTATTTATAGAGTTTGGGAATGAAAATATCTTGATTTTACTTGAATAAAAATAATGGCTTTTTAAGTGAAAATCATTTGAATAATCGTTCAGCAGAGGCTGAAGACTCGTTCAAAAGATGCTGGACTGTTGAAGGAGTTTGAATGGCTGAAGGGAAAAGAATTCAAAAGTATTTGAATTCATGCTGGTGGAGGCGATATATCGCCCCCTATAGGCGATATATATCGCCTGGACCTTTGTTCCCGAGGCGACCGTGCATCGATTCGTGTTTTCCGTATCTACGTGCTGCGACATATCGCCCCCTATAGCTGCGATATATCGGCATACGCTGAATATTTAAACACGAATTTACACATTTTTAGCTAAGTTTGAATGGATTAAACAGCCTTGACTAAGCCCTCAACGTACTCAAGGCTGCTGACTGACCCTATAACATTCAAATTTTACCCTTATTTAATTTAATCCTCAAAAATACTTAATCCTTAATTACCATTCATAACATGTGCTTAAAATCCTATTGGTTGATGTCTAAACCTTATAATATAATAATATAATCCTTAATATCAGTCACATTAATCAAACCTTAGGTTATACTTAATATTCTTAAACTATAGATTAAACTTAGAAAATCTATAAGTACTACTATGAGTGTCCAAATAATTCCCGGTCTGAACCAAAAATCCATAGTAACAAAGATAACACTAAACATACTATAATACTACTAAGAATTAGCTAAGTAAAGTTCTTGGACTCTACAATTCTCCCCTACTAAAATGAATTTCGTCCTCGAAATTTACTTACCAAATAACTCCGGATACCGGCTTTGCATGTCCTCTTCCAACTCCCACGTTGCCTCGCGTTCTGAACTATTGCTCCATAGGACTTTAACTATAGGAAAGCTCTTGGACCGCAGCTGCTTCATCCCTCTATCTAGGATGCTAATCGGTCGTTCCTCATAACTTAAGTCTTTCTAGAGCGCTATGGTATCGTACTTGAGGACGTGAGATGGGTCTGACACATATTTGCGTAGCATCGAAATGTGGAAGACGTTGTGACTATCGGCTAGTGCTGGCGGTAGGGCTAGTCTATATGCAACTGGTCCCACTTTGTCCAATATCTCAAAAGGACCTATGAATCGGGGACTGAGCTTGCCTTTCTTCCCGAACCGCTTGACACCCTTCATAGGAGATATCTTCAGGAAGACTTGATCTCCAACTTGGAACTCCACATCGCGTCGCTTGGTATCCGCATAGCTTTTCTGGCGGCTTTGAGCAGCAAGCATACGCTGTCTAATAAGCGTTACTGCTTCTTGAGCTTGCCTAACAGCTTCGGGCCCTAGAAGCTGCCTTTCTCCTACCTCGTCCCAGTGCAACGGTGATCGGCACCTTCTTCCATATAGCAATTCATAAGGTGCCATCTCGATCGTCGACTGGTAGCTATTGTTGTACGAGAACTCGATCAGCGGTAAGTACTTGTTCCATGATCCTCCAAAGTCGAGTACACAAGCGCGTAGCATATCTTCTAAAATCTGAATCGTACGCTCGGACTGCCCATCTGTCTGAGGATGGAAAGCTGTACTAAGACTGAACTTAGTACCCATGGCTTGCTGTAAGCTTCTCCAAAATCTTGACGTAAACACTGATCCTCTGTCTGATACTATCGTCTTGGGGATTCCATGCAATCGTACAATCTCTTGGATGTAGATGTCTGCATATTGGTCTGCCGTATAAGAAGTCTTAACAGGCAGAAAATGAGCCGACTTGGTTAGTCTATCTATGACTATCCAAGCAGAATCATGCTGCTTATTCGTCTTTGGCAGACCCGTCACGAAGTCCATGGCTATATCATCCCACTTCCATTCCGGTATGCTAAGCGGTTGCAATAATCCTGCAGGCCGCTGATGCTCCGCCTTCACTTGCTGGCATACCAGACACTTAGATACATACTCCGCTATGTCCTTCTTCATCCCTGGCCACCAATAGACTGCCTTGATGTCATGAGTCATCTTGGTAGACCCTGGATGAACTGAGTACGGGGTGTTGTGCGCTTCTTCTAGGATTGTCTTCTTAATACTTTGATCGTCTGGCACGCATACCCGATCCTTATACCTCAATAAACCTTGACTGGATATTGAGAAATCTGTAGTCTTGCCTTCTCTGACTGCATCCATGTGTGTTGCTAGCGAGTCATCATGTCTCTGACCATTCCGTATGTCTTCTAGCAGATTTGATTGGATAGACAAGTTAGCCAGCTTGCCTACAACCATTTCGATTACGGCACTGATCAGCTCCCGCTGTAGCGGCTTTTCTATTCTGGATAAGGCTGCTAAGTTCCCATAACTTTTTCGGCTAAGTGCATCGGCGACTACGTTTGCCTTCCCCGGGTGGTATAGGATTTCGCAGTCGTAATCCTTTACTAATTCCAACCACCTGCGCTGCCTCATGTTGAGCTCCTTCTGCGTAAAGAAGTATTTTAAACTTTTGTGGTCCGTATAAATCTCGCACCGTTCTCCGTAAAGATAATGGCGCCAGATTTTTAACGCAAAGACCACCGCTGCCAACTCCATATCGTGAGTTGGATAGCGTTGTTCATACTCCTTTAACTGACGTGAGGCGTAGGCTATCACCTTGTCGTTTTGCATCAGTACGCATCCCAATCCTAACTTTGATGCATCACAGTAGACAACGAACTTGTCGTTGGGTGTTGGGACACTAAGTACTGGTGTTGAGCAAAGCTTATCCTTAAGCAACTGGAAGCTTTCCTCACACTTATCATTCCAGTTAAACTTTTGTTGCTTCCGGGTCAGGTTGGTGAGTGGAGTGGCTATCTTAGAAAAGCCCTCTACAAACTTTCTATAGTAACCTGCTAGCCCTAGGAAGCTTCTTACCTCCGACGCGTTCTTTGGTCTAGGCCAATCCTTCACGGCCTCTACCTTCGATGGATCCACTGCAACTCCGTCTTTTGATATGATGTGTCCGAGGAACGCCACTTGTGAGAGCCAAAACTCGCATTTCTTGAACTTCGCGTAGAGTTGGTGCTCCTTCAATCGCGTCAAAATCATCCTCAAGTGTTCCTCGTGCTCCACTTCATCCTTGGAGTAAATTAAAATGTCGTCGATGAACACAACGACGAATTTATCCAAGTAGTCTTTGAAGACCCTATTCATTAGGTCCATAAACGCGGCTGGCGCGTTAGTAAGACCAAAAGACATAACCAAGAACTCGTAATGTCCATAACGAGTCCTAAAGGCTGTCTTAGGGATATCTTCTCCCTTTACCTTGAGCTGATGATACCCGGACCGCAAATCGATCTTAGAGAATACAGTCGCGCCTCGGAGTTGATCAAACAAATCATCAATCCGAGGTAGCGGGTATTAGTTCTTAATTGTGACTTTATTCAGCTCACGGTAGTCTATGCACATGCGCATACTTCCGTCCTTCTTCTTCACGAATAGTACCGGAGCTCCCCATGGTGAATGGCTTGGCCTAATGAAACCCAAGTCTAGGAGTTCTTGTAGCTGTGTCTTTAACTCCTTGAGTTCCGTAGGTGCCATCCGGTATGGTGCCTTAGAGATCGGCTCGGTGCCGGGTACTAATTCTATCGTGAAGTCTATTTCTCTAGTTGGCGGCAATCCTGGCAAGTCATCGGGGAAAACTTTTGGAAATTCTTGTATAACCCGAACATCTCCAACTTTGAGTGATGTCTCCTTCTCCACATTCGTGATGCTGGCTAAGAACGCTTGGCATCCTTTCTCCATCAATCTCTGAGCTTTGAGAGATGACACTAGTGGTGTGCGTAGTCCTGAAGCTTGTCCCATGTAGCACAGTTTCTGGCCGTCAGGAGTCTCGAACATCACCTTCTTGCGTCTGCAGTCGATCGTTGCGCCATGCCGTGCTAGCCAATCCATGCCTAGTATGACGTCGAAGTCTTTGATCACCAGCTCTATCAGGTCCCCTTCTAGTTCCTTGTCCTCAATCTTGATTGGTACGCCTCGTACAATTCGTGATGATAGAACTACTTTGCCCGAAGGCAACTTGGTTGCAAACCTAGTTCTAAATCTTTCACTAGGTTTGTCTAGTTTATCTATCATTCCTAATGAAATATACGAATGGGTGGCCCCCGAATCAAATAATACATTACAAAATTTATTGAGGATGGAAACCTGACCTGTGACCACCTTGTTGCTAGCATCCGCCTCTCCTTGGGTTAAAGCAAAAACCCGAGCAGGAACCATCTTTTCGTCCTTCTTTCCTTCCGGCTTTTGCTGAGGACAATCTTTCTTGCGATGCCCCTCTTGACCACAATTGAAACACTCCTTGGTGTTGGCACGACATTCTCCGGGGTGCTTCTTTTGACATTTGGCACATAACGGGTACTCCACGTAGCTCGAGTTATTTCCCCCATTATTTGGTCGTGCCCTTTTATTGTTGTTAGCTTGCTTGTTGTCAGGATGCCTTCTCTTCTGTCCGTTACCATTGTTGTTGGACTGACTGTTGCCGCTATTGATAGACTGATTGCTGTTCCGACTGGCCTGAGGTTGGCTCTGTTGTTTGGGTTCAGGCTTGCTAGCTTCTTCTTTGCTTACGTTGGCCTGCAACCTCTCTACTTCAATTGCCGTCTCAAGAACGTCGGCATATGAAGTGTTTCCCGGGTTCGCTAGCTTCACCCCCATCTCGATCTTTGGTCGGAGTCCTCTCACGAATTTGTTCACCCTCAGATATTCGGTCGGAACTAACTCTGCCGCGAACTTGGCTAAGCGATCAAACTGACGAGCATATTCCGCCACTGTTAAATTCCCTTGTTTCAGATTGGTGAACTCCTCAACTCTCGTAGCAAGTACCGCTGAATTGTAGTACTTCTTGTGGAAGAGCTCCACAAATCGAGTCCACGTCATGGTGGCAGCATCGTGGGATTGCTGGACCAAATCCCACCATATCCTGGCATCTTTCTTGAGTAAAGATGAGACGCAGGATATGCGGTCAGCATTATTGAGGTTCATGTGGGCTAGGATCAGCTCCACATTCCTTAGCCATTCTTCTGCTTCAAAGGGGTCCATAGTCCCTTCGAAGTTCGGAGCGTGCTGCTTGCGGAACCTCTCGTACACTGGCTCCATGTGCTGCACAGGATATGGAGCGTAATTCGTCATAGGCCATCCCCCATATGGACCGACTTGTTGGGGTGCTGGGGCCATTGGCTGTGGCTGCGGCTGCGGCTGTGGCGGAGGCTGAGGCTGAGATTGAGCCTGCTGGCGTTGTTGCTGCAGAAGTTCCTCGACTTGTTGTCGCAGTCTGGCAATCTCTGCAGTGTTGTCAGCTGGCTGTGCCGGCGCGTTGCGGCGAGCAGTAGCACGCACTCCCCTTCGGCGAACGGTAGGGACCGCATTGGTCGCTGGAACATCGTTGGAAGCGTTCCCGTTGGTGCGAGCAGATCTTCGGAGGGACATCGTAGCAGAGTTCTAACAGTTAAAAGAAACATGTTAGAACTTTTTCCTAATAGGCTCTAAGGCAAAAACTTATTCTAAAACAAACATATCTCGGACCTATTTATTATGACTTCTTATGAAAGATTATATAGGTCTTTATTTATTATTAGAGTGGGTTTCTAAACTTAGAAAAAACAAGTCATCTTTATTTTCTAAGTGTGTTTCTAATCATCCTATATGACTTAATTCTCAGGCTCGAAACTTATCTTTGTTCCAAAGTTAACCATATTGAGGGAGGGCTGGGATCAGTAAAATCGTTCCCACTACTAAGGCCCCCTAACTCTCAATAAGGAAACCAGGTTCATTGATTTGTATCCACCCTCACCGAACTTAGTCATTATTCATTTTATTTAGTATTTATTATGATTGCGAAAATAGAATCAAATTCACACATGATATTCAAATAGCATGTTTATTCATTTGGAAAACAATTTCACTTATTACAATCAGAAGTAAATAAAACAAATAAAAACTACTAATCTAAAAATCAGGATCTTCTACATCTGATCCGTCATCTAACATATCATCATCTATTGCCTCATAGTCATCATTATCATGAGCATCAAAATGCCCGCTAGGAAGATTGGTGAGAATCCTATTCTTTTGCTCATTTGTGAACTGAAATTCAAATTTCGCGGTAATCCTAACTAAGAGGAAATAGTATCTCATGGCTAAAGGCAATTCATCCTCCTCACGCATTTCTTCCCATATTTCTTCTAAGGCTGCTATTAAAGAATGAAAATCCTTAAACAACCTAATTACTAATACATATTGTTCCGTTGATCTTAACATTATTTGTTTAGCCTCTTGAAGGCCACCTATCGCTTGGTGAAACAAAAGCAACCTTCGAGTGATCCTTTCTAGGTCTCCTATGGTGTTTCTTGGCTCCCTTATTCTTTTTAAGGCCTTAATGGCTCGGATATCTTGGTAGGTTAAGGCTCCGTTCATTCTTAACTGAAACATAAACACTAAAGTTGTTAGCTATACACATAGACAAAGTAACTTGTAACTTGTAACTTAAACACTTACTTGGCGGTCAGATTCGGAGCTTTGAGCATGTGTATCGAGGAGAACTTCATGCGAAGGAACCGTCGCTCTGATACCAACTGTAACGACCCACTAATCTAGACTAATTGGACCATTATCGAAACTATACATAAAACTTACATTTTTACGAAAATACCATAATTTATTGAGTAACTTGCAAAATAAGAGTTATTTACAAATAAGCAGAATACTAAGGAGGATTATGGGATCCCATTGTCTTTAAAAACAAAAGATGATTTAAAATAAAAGACATTACATAATAATGCGGAAAATACATGTAAAACCATTAAAAACATAAGAAGTGAGACTACATCCTCGAATCGAATAACGCTCGGCCCCTTGACTCCATTCATCATCGATACACATCCTCCAAGCGCCACGAATCTTACCGCCTCTAAGCTTATTTTCCTGCACATAAACAGAAAGGAGTGAGCCTAATGCCCAGCAAGGAAAACCTAACACATAGTCATATACATAATTTCATAAGAAAACATAAAGACATATCATAACACATAATTCACTTATTATAATGGCCATTATTACTTGGGGTCCCATAGACTAAACAAGCTTATGCCCATGAGATTAGTGGGGTCCTACCAGCTAAATAGGCTTATGCCCACAATCTTTTTGGGGTCTTGTTAGTCAAATAGGGCATAAGCCCAAGCCTACAACATACACATCAATAACATATTCATAACAAAACATATAACACATTAATAACATAAAACATATAGATAACATAAGCACATAACATATTAATTCTAGCCTATTTTCCTTACCAAAGTTATCGAGATTATGGACTGAGTTGGGATTGTTGGAACACTCCTAAAACCATAAGAAAGAGTAAGTCTAAAGAAAGGAGATGAAATGAAAGAGATGGAAAGACTAAACCATAGAAAACATACTTACCGACTTATATGCTTAAAAGCTTGGATTCCCTAACCAAAATAAGAATAAGGTTAGGGGACTGAGTAGAAGGTTTTGAGAAAGGAAATAACATAAAATACAGAAAGGAACTAGAGTTTTGGGTTTACCTCAAAGATTGCAAGATCAATCTAACATCCACCGAAATACTATAGCACTCACTTCCCAAAGTGTTTGATAAGCTTATGATGTTTAAGCTTATAGTTTTTCCCCAAACCAAGTGTTTACACTCTCACACTCACTTAACACTAGCAGCCTCTGAACTTAGAGCAAATGGTGAATAATGGCTGGGTACTAGGTCCTATTTATAGAGTTTGGGAATGAAAATATCTTGATTTTACTTGAATAAAAATAATGGCTTTTTAAGTGAAAATCATTTGAATAATCGTTCAGCAGAGGCTGAAGACTCGTTCAAAAGATGCTGGACTGTTGAAGGAGTTTGAATGGCTGAAGGGAAAAGAATTCAAAAGTATTTGAATTCATGCTGGTGGAGGCGATATATCGCCCCCTATAGGCGATATATATCGCCTGGACCTTTGTTCCCGAGGCGACCGTGCATCGATTCGTGTTTTCCGTATCTACGTGCTGCGACATATCGCCCCCTATAGCTGCGATATATCGGCATACGCTGAATATTTAAACACGAATTTACACATTTTTAGCTAAGTTTGAATGGATTAAACAGCCTTGACTAAGCCTTCAACGTACTCAAGGCTGCTGACTGACCCTATAACATTCAAATTTTACCCTTATTTAATTTAATCCTCAAAAATACTTAATCCTTAATTACCATTCATAACATGTGCTTAAAATCCTATTGGTTGATGTCTAAACCTTATAATATAATAATATAATCCTTAATATCAGTCACATTAATCAAACCTTAGGTTATACTTAATATTCTTAAACTATAGATTAAACTTAGAAAATCTATAAGTACTACTATGAGTGTCCAAATAATTCCCGGTCTGAACCAAAAATCCATAGTAACAAAGATAACACTAAACATACTATAATACTACTAACAATTAGCTAAGTAAAGTTCTTGGACTCTACATAGAGGGAGACCATGGCAGCCCTCGTAGTAGCTTTACAGTTGGCTAGGAGTCAGGTTGTACCTGCTTCGCAGCCTGATCAGGCTACAAATGGACCGCCCCAAAGGGGTCCTAATCCTAACCCGCCTATCCAGCCCTCAAGCACACAAAGGCCTGAGCAGCCTACAATGCCTCAGGATGATCTCCCACCAAGGGATCTTGAAGCACAACCTATTTCCCAGGCTGGTCGCGGCAATCCCCTGCGGTCAAGGCAGAATAGGGCCGCAGCAGCCCCGCAGTCCTAGACGCCATAGGGGTGAAGAACCAAATCCACCGAGTAGAGGGCAACGTCCTTCTGGAAACAGAAGGAACTCGGAGATAGGCTCTGTGGTCCGGGGCCCCCCACGACATGATAATGCACGGTCGGAGGAATGAAGAAAGAGGAGGGGGCAGAAGCCCACCACCTAGGGATGACCAACCCGACAGGCGCGACGCTGGGGGGCAGCCTAGACATAATAACGTCTTTGATCAGCTCGGAGCCAGCGAGCAGGGGAGAAGAGACGAGGACTTAAGGGATGTACTCAATGATCGCAGAGTACGGAAGGATGAGTACATTCCCCCATCAAAAGTAGAGGCCCCGACTGTTCCTAACGCCATGCAAGCCCAGATAGATACCCTCAACTAGGCGGTGCAACAACTGGTCAGGGGAAAAACATCTTATATCGACCACGATAGGAGAAAGGGCACTCCTTTCTTCCAAAGGATAGCCATGGCAGAAACTCCTAGCAAGTTCAAGATGCCTACGCTCCCGAAATTTGACGGGTATGGTGATCCCGTATCTCATGTCAAAAAATTCGAGATACAAATGGACATTCAGAAAGTGTCTGAAGACGTTCGGTGCAGGATCTTCCCTACAACACTTTCTGATGCTGCACAGGAGTGGTTTTTCAAATTCCCTCCTGCAAGTATAGTTTCCTGGGAAATGTTCGTGAATGAATTTTACGGACAATTCTATGCGGGTCGTGTGCACCCAACTGAGGCAAACCAGCTGGTCGAAATACGCCAGCAGGATGGAGAGCCACTGAAAGACTACGTCCAGCGTTTCATGCAAGCAGCAGCTGGAGTGAAAACAGTGGGAGACGAAGGAAAGATGATGGCCATAACTGCAGGGGTTAAGCGCTGCACGGCTTTATGGAACAGCCTCAGAAAGCATGGAGTCAGAATTACCCAGGAATTTTTAGATCGAGCTGATCAATACATTAAGCTCGAAGATGCCATAGCCAGTGACGGAAAGCCCCCTAGCAAGGATAAGGGGACTGCCGAACCCGCCAAAGCCGCCAATGGGTCAAAGCCCAACGAAAACGGCAAGGGAAACAGGAATGGCAATGGCAAAAATGGTGGGAAACGGCCGCATTATGAGCCTTCCACCTCTGACAAAAAACGAGCCAAGGGTAATCGTTATGAACCACGGTTCACTAACTACACTGCCCTTATTGAATCTCAAGGAGAGGTGTATCAGGCCACGAGTTCTACTGTGCCTTACAAAAAGCCTGCTCCCATTTGAAAGGATATTTCGAAGAGAGACACTACCAAGTTCCGTCGTTACCATAACGACTACAGACATGATACAAATGAATGCAACCAGCTAAAGGATGAAATCGAGTTCCTTATTAGACAGGGACATTTGAGAAGATATGTACGGGCCTCAGGAAATTCCCAATGAGAAGCTCCAGGTGGCAATGAGCATGCACCCACACGCCAACGCTCGCCACCTTTGTAGCCTCACCCCGTAGTTGGCACTTTACTCACCATCTGCGGAGGCCTGCACCTTGCGGGAAGCAGTGGAAAGGCGAGGGAACGATACGCTCGGACCCTGCACCACGATTAGGATATCGAGATGATGACCATGGAGGACAGAGCGTCGAAGAAGGCTCGGTCGGATGAGGGTGAGATAACCTTCTCTGATAGCGACGCCCAGCATGTCCGATTCCCACATGCCAATCTGCTGGTCATGGACATTCAAATCGCCAATATGATGGTGAAAAGAGTACTAGTTGATACAGGAAGTTCAGTGAACATTTTGTACAAATCTTCGCTGGAGCGCATGAAATTGTCCGTTAGGGACTTGGAACCTTGCAACCAGACAATTTACGGCTTCTCAGGTGAAGGACTCGCCCCAGCAGGGTCAATCAAGCTACCAATTACAGCAGGTACAGCGCCTGCTACCAGGACATTACTCGATACTTTTATAGTAGTTGATTATCCATCGGCGTACAATGCTGTCATTGGAAGGCCCATACTGGTTGATCTTCGGGCCGTCACCTCAATATGGCACTTGGCCATGAAATTCCCAACAGACGCAGGGGTGGGACGCGTGTTGGGAAATCAGAGAGAAGCAAGGGAGTGCTACAATGCCTCAGTCACAAAGGCGAAGAAGGGAACATCGAAGAGCGCTCCCGCAGATAGGTTGCAAATGGCTATTGAAACACAAGCCCAATCAGGTGATGGAGTCACCAAATAGGGTGTTGCCCAAAGTGAGGATAGAGATTTAGATCCTCGCTTTGGGGATTTTGAGGAAAATGTTGGACCTGGAAGAGGTCCAACTCGACGAAAAATACTTGACCAGAGTTATAAAGGTTGGGAAAAACTTAGAAGCAACCACGAAGCATGCGCTGGTGGAATTTTTGCGAAAGAACCTGGAAGTCTTTGCCTGGTCACACAAAGACATGGCTGGGATAGATCCGTAGTTATCAGGCATGTCCTGAACATAGACAAGAGTTTTCCACCCGTGCAACAAAAGAGAAGGTTGCTCGATAAGGACAGATCGAGAGCCTTAAAAGAAGAAGTCGAAAGACTAAAGGAGAATGGATTCATCTGAGTGGCATTTTATCCATCATGGGTCTCTAATCCAGTACTGGTTCCCAAGCCTAATGGCAAATGGTGAACCTGTGTGGATTTTACAGACCTTAATAAAGACTGCCCAAAGAATTGCTTCCCACTCCCAAGGATCGACCAACTGGTCGATGCAACTTCAGGGCATGAGATCCTCTCCTTCGTGGATGCATACTCAGGGTACAGTCAGATTAGTATGCATCCCCCTGACGAGGATCACACCAGCTTTCGGACCGATACAGGGTTATACTGTTATAAAGTGATGCCCTTCGGACTGAAAAACGCTGGTGCGACTTACCAGCGACTAGCCAACCACATGTTTAAAGAACTGATCGGAGTAAACATGGAGGTTTACGTGGACGACATGCTGGTAAAGTCAAAGAAAGCAGAAGGACACGTGAAGGATTTACAAGAATGTTTCGATGTATTGAACAAGTACCAAATGAAACTGAATCCTCTCAAATGTTCCTTCGGAGTCGGATCAGGAAAATTCTTGGGGTTCATTATTAATTCAAGAGGAATCGAGGCCAACCCCAAAAAGATAAAAGCCCTGATCGACATGAAATCGCTGGAAAGGATCAAGGATGTGCAAAGCTTAACTAGAAGAATTACCGCTCTAAGTAGATTCATTTCCAAGTCGACGGACAAATGCGTCCATTTCTTTAATCTACTTAGAGGCAACAAGAAATTCGAATGGACAGGAGATTGCGAGTAGGCTTTCCAAGCCCTAAAGGCCCATATGGCACAGCCTCCTATTTTGTCAAAGCCTATCGAAGGAGAAACTTTGTTCATCTATCTGGCGATCACTAAAGTTGTTGCTAGTGTGGTCCTATTACGAGAAGAAGAAGGCGTACAAAAGGCGGTTTACTATATAAGCAAGAGGCTAATCAGAGCAGAGTTGAGATATCCTCCCATCGAGAGGTTAGCCTATTGTTTAATTTTGGCCTCAAGGAAGCTACGCCCTTACTTCCAAGCCCATCCCATTACAGTTTTAACTGACCAGCCCCTTCGACAAGTTCTGCAAAAGCCAGAGGCGGCTGGACGCTTATTGAAATGGGCGGTCGAACTCGGGTAGTTCGACATTACATATTCATCGCGAGCAGCAGTAAAAGGGCAAGTCTTGGCTGATCTTATAGCTGAATTCACTGAGCTCCCAGACGACAAACGGTGCGAAATGCCTAGTGCGCCTGAGCCACAAGTCAAGGCTCCTTCATGGAAATTGTTTACGGACGGATCGTCCAACGAGTCTCACGCAGGAGCAGGAGTGATATTGATAACGCCAGAGGGGCATTGATTTCACTGCGCTATTAGGTTTGATTTCACTGCGTCCAACAATGAAGCTGAATATGAAGCACTCCTCGCTGGGTTAAGATTGGCAAAAGATATGAACATAAAGGTGCTGGATATTTATAGTGATTCACAGCTGGTAGTGAATCAAGTCCTAGGGGAATATCAAGCACAAGGCCTCAAGATGGTGGCCTACTTAAATAAGACTAAAGATCTGTTGGCCCAGTTTGAGAAGTATACCCTCCAACAAATACCTCAGGATCAGAATTCCAACGCAGATGCCTTAGCAAAACTCGCAAGTGCGAAAGACGCTGACACTTTAAATATTGTGCCAGTAGAAAGATTGTGCGAGCCAAGTATACGAACATATGAAACTAATATGGAAGTCCGAATGGAGGATACGTGGATGGCACCATACTTGGAGTATCTCGCAAATGGTGTACTACCAGCAGAAAAGAACAAAGCCAGAGCCCTCCAAAGGCAGGCTGCTAGGTACATACTGGTCGATGGCGTTCTTTACCGAAGAGGATATTCCATGACACTTCTCAGATGTATTACACCGGAGAAGGCTAAAGAGTTGATGAAGGAGGTACATGAAGGCTTCAGTGGGGACCACGCTGGGGGGCAAAGCTTGTCAAAAAATATTCTGAGGCAAGGATATTTCTGGCCGACTATGAACGAAGATTCAATGGAGTTTGTGCGAAAATACGATAAGTGTCAGAGATTTTCCAAGACGCGCGCAGCTCCCAACAAGTTAAAACAGATGCAGAGTCCTTGGCCCTTCGCAGTATGGGGTATAGATTTGATTGGATCATTGCCAACGGGAAAAAGTGGAGTGAAATATACAGTTGTAGCAGTCGATTACTTCACCAAGTGGGCCGAAGCTGAGCCGCTCGCTACCATAACGAACAAGGAAGTTCTTGACTTTGTCATCAAGAATATTGTTTGCCGATATGGTTTGCCTCGAAAAATTGTCTCAGACAACGACACCCAATTTGACAGCGACTTATTCACGGACTTCTGCGAAAGACATGGCATCATCAAAAGCTTTTCTTCAGTTGCACATCCACAAGAAAATGGGCAAGTTGAAGCAGTGAATAAGACACTTAAAGACACCCTGAAGAAAAGGCTTGAAGACGCTAAGGGAGTATGGCCAGAACAATTGCCCGAAGTCCTCTGGTCGTATAGAACGTCTCAACGAACAGCAACAGGTCATACCCTGTTTTCTTTAGCATACGGGTATGAAGCCATGTTGCCCGTCAAGCTAGATCTGCCCTCCCATCGACGAATTACATACGACTAGGACCAGAATAGGCAACTGATGATGGAGTCCCTAGACTCACTTGACGAGAAACGGGAAAAAGCCCAACTCTGAGTAGCTGCATACCAGCAAAAGGTCGCCCAGTATTTTAACTCAAGGGTAAAAGAAAGGAAGTTCAACGTCGGAGACCTGGTGTTACGACGAGTTTTCTTAAACACCCGCGACCCAACTGCTGGAGTACTCGGACCAAACTGGGAAGGACCTTACCAGATTGAAGAAGTCCTTCACCCAGGCACTTACAAGCTTGCACGCTTAAATGGAGATCTCGTTCCACGCTACTAGAATGGAGAACACCTGCGCAAGTATTATCAATGAACAACCCTTTTTAAAGGACTGGCTTGTATCTATTTTACTTTTTACAAGTTTTGAAAAAGGGTTAGCCACGTTGTATGGCTAATCGCTTATAAGTGTAAGATCTTTTTAAGATCACTCGTAAAGACATGTTTAGTCCATTTTTAATACGAGATTATAAAGGACTGTGCGCAACCAGTCATTCTTGCCAACCTTTGTGGATTTATTTGTACAAGTATTTGTTCATTACGTGTGTTGTTTTGCTATATTATATGTGTTGAATTTCCATACGAGCAGTGATGTTCGCACAGGTCATGGTCAAGGCAAGTGACCAAGGACCTAAAGCTCCTCGATCACTTGGGGGGCATATAAGGTACATCGATAGCAAAGCATACCAAAAGGTATGTAAACACATGAACAAAATAAGTGAAAGCATACTACGGTACTTAGATTATTTTTCAAAATTTATATTTTGTTAAATCAAACCAAAGTACTATGCTAAGTTCGATAATGGGAACAGATGTTATAATAGACAAAAATATTATAATATCAAAAACAACATTCTTTTACACCACGAGCAGTATTGCTCGGATGTAACTGTTTAATTAAAAGTAAAAGCTGCCCTTGCAGCAATAAAAATATATTGTCTTTACAAAACGACCCGTGGGCCATGAAAACAAAATAAAAAGAAAAAACATTGACTCTAAGGAGCAGGGGGTCTTGAGGATTGGCAGGAGCGCCCTAGTCAGCCGAAGGACCAGTTTCAGCATTAGCAGCAGGCGCTTTGGCATTTTCCTCTTCTTCCAGCCGAATGGCGCACTGCGCCATCAAAGTTCTCCTCAGCCGCTCGGATAGATAGTTGAAGTTGGCCGCCGGGTTGTTCTTCTAGAATTCGTAGAAGCAAAGGTGAGTGGCTTCCTTGCACTTCTTCAAATTCTTGGCCCCTTCCTCCTCGAGCTCCTGCACTCACTTTTCAAGCTCCGTTGTCTGGTTCCTGCTGGAGGTTAGATCAAGATTAAATTGCTTACATTCTTGGGTGATGAGCCTGGAACTCTCCCTGAACTTTTCCCTGGATTCGTTGGCTTTCTTCAGGGTGTCTTGGGTGTCCAAAAGCTCTTTGGCAAGAGCAGCTTTGTCCTCAAGCAGTTGTTCCTGCTGTTTGGACAGCCCCTTGTTCTCCTCGAGCAGCTTGTTGTTCTCGGCCTCAAGTGCTTGCTTAGCTTGGGCAAGCCTGGAGTCGAAGTTCTTCCCCCGAGAAACCAATGCCCCAGTACGATGCCAACCAGCAGTTAAAGATAGCAGCCCCTGAAGACAAAAAATGAGATAAAGTAAGGGAAAGAAGCCAGACATAAATGATCAGGTAGCAAGAGGTAACTTACGCTAACAATCTCAGTCAGCCCTCTATTGATGATTTGGTCGGCCTCCGTTGAGGCAGTTTCCATGAGGGCGGCCTGGCTGCATTTGTGCTTCGAAAGCTTGTATATCCTATCCCTGGCCGAGCCTACCACGATGCTGGACAGGGAGCCTTTGGGAAGGTTGTCAAAAGTCTCCTTATCGGCAGCCTTAGGAGAAGGCTGTGGATTGACTGGTGTGGGAATCGTTTGCTTGGTAGGGGCCGGAGGTGGCGAGTTCTCCTTGGAGGGGGCATTGGCAGGAGCATCTTCTGTTCGAGCCTTCTTCGAGGGGGTCTTACTACTTTCCCCTCGAGCCCTCTTGCTATCCTTCTTTGGGACAGAAGAGTCCGCGGTAGCCTGATAGTGCTCGAAGACGTCCTCAGAGTCCATACCTGCACCAAAGGAAGCAATAACTGCAGTAAGAATAAATGTCCATGTAGGATAAAAAGAATAAAAGTAAAAGGATTACAAGTAAAGTACTCAGGCTACAACTACTAGTCGTAACATTATTTACTGAACTACCTAGTTCCTGGAAGAAATCTGAGTTTAAAGAGGGAGCATTCCTAAAGTTGCCATCCCCATCAAATAGATGAGAGGGCATTTGCAAGTGATTTAAAAGCGAGATTATTATACCGTTTTCGTCAGATGAGTCATTAGAAAGTTTGGCAGGCTCAGCAGCCTTTTGTTTTCTTTGCCCTCGGCAGCCAAGGGTTTCTCTGCTCGATGAGGGGCTACAGGTTCCCTGATCGTAACCCCAGTTGGCCTCCTCCGTGGAGGAGACACCTGAGGTTGCTGCTTGGGTTCCTGCTCAGGTTCCACTTTAGCTTGGACATCGTCCACCGAAGGTTCACTCGTCGCAGGCTGGGGGGTCCAGCGGCCAACTAGCCTAAGGTTAGCCTCAGTGACTAAGTTTTTAACACTCTTATCAGCATTTTGCGTGCTGGCTAAATGTGCTGCCCTTGACTCCATCCTTGGAGTTGGGATTGGACATAACCATGGGCCTGGAACACAATCGGATGTGAAGACATTGTGATAAAAAATTACCAAGTGAAGAAGCCAATGACAAAGAATTTTTACCTCCTCGGGTGAAGGCCAGGTTGTCTGCAACTAAATCATGAGTAAGGAAGTATTCGTGGTGATACTTCCCTGCATTGGAAATATGAGTCGTTTCAAACAAGAAAGTGCGCCCGGTTTCTTGATGACAAAGGTGGATTCGTAGCGAATGAACTCGTAAAGTCTGAAGTATGTTTCAAGACTAGACATCGAGCCTGCAAAGCTGAGACGACTTCGAATATGGTAGCCTCGAAACCCACACGATCTCGAAGGGGAGCTCCCGAGATGCATCTACCCTCAGGGATGACCTCGGATTAGGGGTTCCGAGCCTGACGCGCGAACGATCTCGAAAGCCATGTGACCTCGGGAGATGTCATTAGCTCGAACGTTGATGAGAGACCTGGGAGAATAAGGCCTTGGAGATATATGATAATAATCTTTAACATCTACAAGTGTTGTCCATAAGAGACGTGGTATACATTTATTACTGTAAATCCCCTAAAATCATGGGATATTATTTGATTAGTTATACGCCCCCTGGTCTTCAGGGGACGTTTCCTTTTATATCGGAATACAGGCATTTAAAGCCATTTGATTTATTTGCACAAAAAGAGTAACTACCCAAAATATGTGGGATAATATTCTGCAACCTTCTCTATAAATAGAGAGGTCATGCACCATTGTAAAGGACCGAATTTCTGAATCTTGAGAGAAAACTCTGAAGAATTCATCCTTGAAGATTTTTCAGAGATCATCTTGAGCTTAATAAAAAAGACTCGTGGACTAGGCAGATTTAACTGCTGAACCACGTAAAAAATCGTGTTTTGTATTATCATATTTTTATTGGCCATTACTAGTTATTGTTTATGTGCTCTTCTTTCACTGTTGACGAAAAACGGTGTCAACATTATTAATTCCTCGTGACTCCACTATAGACTCAAAATTGCACTCTTGAATTCATAGAACACTTTATAACAAATATAGATACACTATTAATTATCCATTGTTACAACCATAATTGTCACTCAATCCTCTATAGACGGTCTACAATAAGATAGGACTAAAATACCGTTTTACCCCTTATTGTATTTTATCCTTAAAACACTTAGTTCCTTGTAAATGATATTTCAGTAAACTAATTTAATTACTGAAATGAGATCTCTATCATTTAGCCCCTTGAACCAAACTAAAAGGAAGCCATCGTTTCACTTCTTCATCAGAAGCTATAGATGTTCATATCTATGATTAACACTCCCACTCAGTTATACTATCGAGTTCCCAAGATGTAAGTATGAGCTAGCCCATAGGGTAAGTTGGTAATGAATAAGTCAAAGAACTCAAATAATACAATCAGTTAGAATACTAACCACTCAGAACTGACCTATGGTCAACTATATGATATGACTAGAATAGATAATAACGGTATGTTTACTTATCTTATCAACTGTCAATATCGGTCCTGTCGGATGTAACAAATACATCCGATCTTATCTACTTTGCTAATGTTCTGGAAAGAACATAACACTTTAATGTGTAAGTAGATCATATCGTAGATTGGAAAGTCAATGTAAATCCTGTGCACTGACTAATCTTAGGACTAACTTATTTTGAACATATAATCATATTTATATACCACTGTGATTACGTCACTATAAATAAGATTAGCTATATGCTCGGGATTTAATAGAATTTTATATTAAACAAATAATCATTAAAATAAAATATGTGAGCAAAGTGATTGACCAAGTCAAAAAATGATTTCTATTCTTTTATTGATAATAAAATGAGATTACAAAGAATTTAGGTTTTAATTAGGGCATAAAATCCCAACACTATCTAACTAGCTAAGTAAAGGACTTGGACTCTACATTCCGAGCATGATCGACACATTCGAGCACCTCCACAAGAAGAAAGATAAGTGGATTAGCGATAAAACGGCGGCAAAACATTAATTATTAAAAAAATTTAGTAAATAATTAATAAATATTAATTATTAATTGGTTGGTGTCAATTAGTAATTACTTATTAATTAAATTTATAACAATTAAATCTTTATAATCTATGTGCCAATATTTTAATGATTAATGATTGTGGACTAAGATAAAAAAAAACGTAACTAATGTTGTCCCCGTATCAGGGAGCTTATGGACTACGTTAGTTTGTTCATGAAAATCCATATCTAAATCACAAACATGCAAATATTGTTGATGTATATGATTAGAGACGTAAATTCCATATTAATGGAATTAACTGCTCTTACTGTATATATCAACAATATCTTCATTATTGTGATTTAGATATGGATTTTAATGACCAAATTAACTTTAGCCCATTTGCTCCCTGATATAGAAACAAAATTAATTACATTCTCTTCCAATCACTAGTATGCAGTCATTAATGATAGGATGTTGGTAGATAGATAATAAAGTAATACTTTATATGTAGTTATATTAAAAATTTCTAAGTTAGGTTTTCAAATAATTTTATATTGGAATGTGATATATGTGTTTTTTATTATGCAGACTAAGATGACCAAGCATCGAGCATCGCAGAGTGCGCCCTCTATTTCATCAGCTGCTTCTTATGTCGGTGATAATGTCGACAGTCAGTTCCCGCCTGATATGGATATTGTTACGGATGTCCTTGGGCCCCGCTCGCGTTATAAGAAAGGGTTTGGGGGGTTGCCTGGGTTGAGGGCAATTGTCGCAAAAAGGGCAGCATCTTCATCAACTTCTCAAATGTCCGAGCAATTGCCACTTGAAGTGGATACCATTTTGTAGCAAACTCAGGACATTATGCAAGAAAATCACTACAACAATATTGAGTATATATTACATTAAAGAATAGCATATATTTAGAAGTGCTATTATTAAGTGGGGGATTAAAAAACATGGAACTGAATAGTGGGGATTAAAAACACACGGTCTGATTTTGGTGCCATACGACTAAAAACTCAGGCGGCAAAATGAATTTCTACTAAATTCCCTTTCTCTCAGCCTTTCTCTAAGTTACCCTTTCTCTCAGCCTCCATCTCTCACTCACGAAGCCCTCTCCGCCCTCACGAAGACTCACCGCCCTCAACTCATCTCTGCCTCACCGCCCTCACGAAGTCTCTCCGCCCTCAACTCATCTCTGCCTCACGAAGACTCGCTCCAGAGTCGGGCTCTTTCTCCGCCTCACGAAGTCACGCTCCAGAGTGGAGCTTCTCTGCCTCACGAGTTCTCTGCCTCACGCCCATGTAACTTTATAGCAAGAGATAGATTTACTGAAGGTACTGATTTCCCATGGATCCTTAGTATCGATAATGATTTGTTCTTCTTCTTGTGTGAAGGAGCCTTTCTTTAGGTCTGGTCTCAAATAGTTTATCCATCTTAATCTACAGCTCTTCCCTCACCTTTGTAATCCTGCACTCTAGTACTCATTCTATTCATTTATATTTACAAATTATTGAAATATATATATATACATATTTAAAATATTATACATCTCACAATATACGAAAAGATGATGTAAACTTTAAAATCACTAATTTTTACAGATAGAGCAAAAGAAACAGAACCTGCAAGCTTTGGGACAAAGCTCCAACTGCCATGGCCATGAGTGGTGATATGTGTAACGAGCTTGTCATCTTCTTCAGGTGACCAAAGGCCTCTCTTGACTTTCTGCTTGTTGCAGCAACGATGGCCCATATCCACAACTATATATTATTTACTTTCCCAAATAGTTAGAAAGCTTATTAATAATGATGATCAATACTAGCTAATCACTTGAACATTTTTCACAAGGAAAAATCATTCCAACTAACCTCTCACAACTCTCTCTCTCTCAATAATTTTTACATTCAATCATCTTATTGATATCCATATATACACTAGTCCTGTTATCTTGCTTGTATGACTCAAGTAGCGTGTATTAATTATGTTTGGCTCATGAATCAATACCAGAGATAGGATTTATTATTTTTTCCATTTGTGCGCTCTGCTACTTTCTTGGTCACCTTTTAACTACCAGCTTCAAAGTTTCATCATTCATTAACCACAACTGTGTGTAATCCCAATTGTCACTTTCTCATATGCAGGAATTTGGTAACATTGAGTCTCCAATGTATACCAGACTTAGACAGTTTTTTTCCACTATTTATAGCAAGTAGCTCCTCTCTTTTTCTTTGCTTTGGCTTTCATGAAATGAGCTTCTTTACTCACATATGTATATTTGATATGTCTTTTACAGGATGCAGGTAAGAGTACCATCACAACCAGTGGTTGTGTCTATACCAATATTGTATTATGATGGTCAGCTTCTATATATTCATTGCCTTTTCTGTAATTTAGATAGTTCAATTTTTTTGAAGTTTGGTCGTGTAATTCCTTAGTGAGACACTTGAGAATTGTGTGTTTTTCTTGTTTGAGACACTTTTTGTCCTTATGATGTGGTTTCTGTCTTTTTATTGCAGATACTGAATCTGCAAAAGCATCAAGAAGGCAACTCAAGGAAGCTATATATACAACACTATTTAACATGAATGTTCCTGCTGTTTGTGCAATTAATCAGGTAAATTTCGCTAAGCCTTAACTTGCCGATGCTGTTTAATATTCTAAAATATTTAATACTAAAAGAAATAAGAGTAATTTTTTATTTTTTTAAAACTAGGATTCCGCTAACAATTGCTATGTAGGTATCCAAGAGAAACTTAAACCTCATACCTTGTGATATAGCAAGCCATATGCCTTATCATTTGAGCTACCCCTCTTTGGTAAAGAATTAAGATTAGTTTGTTTCATGCAAAAATGACATTTACCATCGGATATAGATTTCGAGGCCTTGATCCAATTTTCATTCTTCATTTTCCTTTTGTAAAGCAAGCTTCTGTGACTTGAGTGGTTGACAATCCTGAACAGGCACCAAATTTACTTATTAACACTATAAGCTGAGATGCTTTATGTACTTATGCTTGTTTATGAGTAATTTGGACCTTTTGCTTTTGGCTTAAAATGTTCAATTGATTCTTTGATAGATGTTTTTTATTTGTAAGATCTTATCCATTTTCTGTTTTTGAAAATGTAGGCAACTTTAGCTTTGTATGCTGCTAGAAGAACTTCAGGAATTGTTGTAAATATTGGGTTTCAAGTCACATCAGTTGTTCCAAGTAAGGAGTGATAGTTTCTCTTTTATCTTTTATATGCTTTATGCTTCCTTAAACTATCAACAAGGTTTCATTTACCTATGATATATACTGATTAGCCTTGCAGTATAAGTTACAGTGTTAACTTTCCATGCAGCCTTGCTGCTTTTATTCTTCTTTTTTCATTTTCATTCTATGGATTTTCCAGTGCTTTCTTTTATATCATATCTTGGTTGCATTCAATGTTTGGGGATCTGAAATATACTCTTTTCTTTTCTTTTTCGGCTTCTAGTTTTACATGGTAAAGTAATGCGCAAAGTGGGTGTGGAGGTTGTGGGACTGGGAGCACTAAAACTTACTGGGTTTCTTAAGGAGTTGATGCAGCAGAACAATATTAGTTTTGAATCACTGTACACCGTTCGCACTTTGAAAGAGGTACAAGTCTTGCTTGTTTCTTGAGTGCAGAATATTGTTGTTGAATATTTATCCTCGTTTTTCATGACTGTAGTTATTCTGTTTTAATACTATCAGCTTTGCACCCTCAAAGAAAATATTTTGCTCATGGTACATTAAACTACTAATACCATTAGTATCCTGTGTTTTAGTGGAATGTTTCAATTTTGTTTTCTACTGCTCTTCTCTCTCATTTTTGTAAGGAGACCTTGCTGAAGCTGAGTTCTATTTATGACCTTATTTCTATACAGAATCCCTGTTATGTTGCCTATGATTATGAGGCTGAGCTACTCAAAGATACACGAGCATCATCTGACGCAACAGGAGAAGGTCAGTTCACTCTTTCAAAAGAGCGGTTTCAAACAGGAGAAATCTTATTCCAGCCATGAATGGCAGGAGTGTAAGTTCTGGAACTTATAATATTTATTGCTTCACGAGCACTGCCAGGAAAGTTCCAACTGTGTGGATCCATGTGAGTGTGTGTGTGTGCTGCAAGGATATTAAAACTTCTACCATATAATTCATCGAAAAAGATGTCTAGAAATGCTTTATGTCTTGATTCTAGGCGTTAAAAATGTAACGAGAATACAGTTCTTCTAAGAGAATATAATTGAGACTTCATGAAAGTATAGTGTTTAAATTGTGAAAAACATATGAATAATATGCATATAATCAGGTAGTTGTTTCATTATTCTTCTGCAAATTTGGTACAGCTAATCTTGTTTTTCACTAGAATTGGAACTCTATAATATTGTAGTTTTTGTAAGTTACTATTATGTCTAGAATAAGGATAGTGGTATTTGTATATCTCATGTATTAATGACCACATAATGCCAACAAATGTATACATAAATAATAACCAGGCAATTAAAATATAACAAGTTACAGAAGTCTACTTGACACATGTTTATCTTATAAACCAGAAGTACAATTGATGAATTTATAAGTTACTAATTTGCTCTCGACAACCTTTTGTTTCTTGCTAACTTACATGCAGTAAAACACTTTACTTGAACCTGGTTAGGCCATTGTAACCCATGAACACTATTTATGTCTTCCCAAGTTGGTATCCTAGTGCAATATGAACCTTAATTTCAGGCCATCAAACAATGAAACCATTTGAACAATTTCATAAATTTCAAGTCAAATTCTTTAACTTAATTCCACCAAATAGAAAACCCAACATCATGATTGCTTCAGATCTCAGGAACCATGTAGAATAAACCAATAGCTATCTATACAAGCAAAATTTATAACTAAGAATTGAAACTCATTTTAAAAATATATATACATATAGACAAATGCATATACCTGTTAAGGATCATTGTAGCCAAGAAAAACTTGGAAAACATCACTGTCAAGAGGCATGTCTACTGTTTTATGACCTTTCCTAACAAAAGTGCTTGTTTCACTTCCATTACAGATCAAGGAACCAACAAAAAACTGGTACTAAAATAAAGTAACACACTATTGAAGAATATTAAGTATTATATTTTAAAATAAGAAGAATATTCAGCAAAATACGAATAAACAAAATTAAATATCAACAGCTTGAATGAAATAGCTTACACTCTAATGTTCTACCAAGGCTATTGTTAGGGAAACTCTTTTATGTCATTAAAAAAAAAGATAGAGAAGAAAAACTCTAGTCTTTTTTAATCAGGTAAGTGATCAAATAATGATAGAATTTTTTAAATAACCTAATAAAAATGACAATACACAATGACAATACTGTCAATGCATGTATATGGAAAGGTTCACAACACACCAACTTATAGCTATCAAATTGATTCAAACAAACATTATTTGAAACTGGCATGATGGATGGTGAAATTGAAAGCATTTAATCATAACTTTTACAAATGAAAATGAAAAGTCTGAAGCATCAGGTGTTGGCTGTTGCATTGGCAGCTGCTGTGTACATGGTTTGGAGAAATAGAAATCTGTGTGTGTTTGAGATGAGATCTTTGGCTATTGGTCCTGTAATTCAGCTGATTAAGTTCAGTATTAGATCTAGACTAGCCAGGTTGCCTAAGCTGAAAGTGAGGACCAGTGAGGTGGCGTTCTTAGAGGCTATTACTCAGTTGTAACTGTTTTTGTTTGGCTATTTGAGCTTGGTTTGTTTTCTTGCTGGTTTATTGCTTTTTTAGGTCCTGTGTGGAGGCGTTCTTAGGGGTTATTTCTCAGTAGTTTCTGTTTTTGTTTGGCTCTTTGAGCTTGGTTTGTAATCTTGCTGGTTTGTTCAATATATTCATTTTTTCCATAAAAAAAAAAAAGAAAATGGGTGGTTAAAAGAAGACATTACACTGTAAAATAAGCAGACAGACAAGCTCTGAAATAATTTGGTACCAAATAAATATAAAAGCTCCTCCTAGTTATGTTAAAAAGATAGTATTCTAATTATTTAAAACTAAATATGTATTAGGATTATATTAATTTCATGACAGGTTGATAATGCAATTACAGAGCACATATAATCCAAAAACGTAGAAAATGCAGTAATTTCTCAAAACTTTTTTTAATTAATATCATAAAAACTAAGAAAAGAATTAATGGACACCATGGTGCTTAAATATCTCACATACACATCACTTTGAGTAAATGAATAGTTTAGCTCAATAGTTGGCCATTATGTTTGTGTGTGTGTGTATATATATAAGCAAACCATAATGACATGGCCACTCTGAGCATATAACCATTGAATTCATCACTTTAATTTTTTGTCTACTGTTTTGGTCCATATAAATTGGCATAAAACAATTCAGTAAATGTTAGAGTCAGCACACTTGGAGCAAGCCAATGAAACCAATATATAATTAAGCAGCAGCACAAAAGAGAATATAGGTATATAACTAAGTTAGACTGAAACCAAATAAATTTAGGATGTTTATAACTAAGTTAGAGGTAACAAATAAAACCACTAACTAGATGAATCAATAGCACTAAGAAGAAACAGAAGAAAGGCTAGTCATAATATACCACAGATAGTACCTAGTCTCAATAGCACCATATACCACAGAAGAAAGGTTAGAAATTTTAATTATTAATAATGTTTCAGAAAATGGGTTTTGTTTTATATCTGTTTCTTTACTTATTATTATTGGGTCAATAATTTGTTTAAGTTCAGTACTTCACTGAATCACTGATCAGTCTTTCTGAAAAAGAAAGCAGATTTTCATGTTGCTCTTACAAGTAAATATGAATCAAATAATAATCTCATGAAAATTTCTACATATTTACTTATTCTATTAGACCATATATGAATGAAGAAACAACTTAAGTAACCTTAATTTTTATTTGCTCTTCTTGTCTTTAATAAACACTATTGCTGTCTTGTGCCAGCAAAATATTACAAAATGCCCCATAACAGACCAATTGCAACTGAAATTGTGAAAGGAAAAAAAAAACATAATTTTATAGCCTCTGCATCTGCATTTAGTATACTGTTTCATACTGAAGTCACTGAACCATGAATGGCTCATATCATTGATGTTTCATTTCATTTCCATGTATAAATGAGAATACAGCTCTTCTTTTTCTTGTGCTTATATCAGTGTTTGGTTTTTCTACTAAAAGTTCTCTGTCATTGTTAATTATAAAGTTCCATAATTTTGATAATGATTGTAAAACTAGTCTCAAAAACAATAAAAAATGGATATAAATCTTTTGCAAAGTAAAAGAGAAATCACATCTGTAAAAACGAGCTTGTGTGAGACTAAATATGCTGATATGTATGTTGAGTCTACTTTGCTAAAGTTTATTTTAAGATTTTGATATCAATATCAACTTTGACGAAGTGGGTGAGTTCAAATAATAAAAAAATGCAGGGGTCAAAACATGAGATTCTCAATAGTGTGCGGGTTATTAATACATCTGCTCATCAGTTTTTTCTAAGGCTTATTGGTAGCAATAATAACACTCCCATGAAATGTTGCAGAGCCTAATTTCCTCATTAAACTTGGATTCTCGCAGGTAAAACCACAATGATAAAACTTGAATACTAATAAAACAGTCCCAACATGGACAAATTACTCATCTAGTTAATTTTCATAACAATGAACAAACATGGAAAACCACAAGGTTTCTTTTTTAAAAGAAGGATTAATAAAGAAATAATATAAGATAAAACCACTGTTGTTACATTTATTTGATATTCCAACTTTTATTTTTGGTTGTTTGAGCTTGCTTGCCATGTTGTTTAGTTTGTTAGTTTATCATACATGCTTGTTTAATATCTATTGACAAATTTTAATTTTGTATTAATCTTTTAAGTATTGATTATATTCTTTAGGTTGGGGATCGAATTAGCAAGGAGCATTGCAAAGGTAATTTGTAAGAGGTACGAAATTTGTTCTTTTAACTCTTATTATTAATATCTTTAAAATGTTAGAGGAGTTTGAATATCTTAAATATTCATCCATAGAGAAGTAGGTTCTGAGATTAAAATTGTGTGCTGCGGTGATAATGGAAGGTTGAAAACTTGTGTGTCTTAGAGAAGTAGGTTTTGGAAAATTTGTTTGTGTGCTGCGGTGATATAAGGAAGAAAACTTATTGTGTGTTGTTTGAATTTTTTGACTTAGTATTGATAGATGGTT
The DNA here is from genome assembly GCF_963169125.1 of Humulus lupulus. NCBI lineage: Eukaryota > Viridiplantae > Streptophyta > Magnoliopsida > Rosales > Cannabaceae > Humulus > Humulus lupulus. The sequence goes on from NC_084800.1 coordinate 4,388,199, forward strand.
AGGTAAGCTTTTATATGTAAAGATTAGATTTTTCATTATATGTATAGATTAAAATTTTCATTTAGTCATATTGTTTTCATTATTTCCATATGTATAGATTATATTTAATTGCCACAACCCAAGCTAAAATCTTGTCTTTGATCCAAACCCAATTAGTTAGTGGCTACCATTTTAGAATCTGATTTTTAAATTAAAAACAACACTAGAATCTCTTGAAAGCTTAATGAAACTAAAGTACTAGAAATTAGTAATAGATTTAGACCAAGAAATCTTTAGTGGGACTAAGAATCATGGTACTAGAAAATCAAGTAACTGCTATAACATACAATTAAAAATCTCAGCACTAGAACAATCAAAACCATTTGAGCAATAAGTAATGAATTTTAATAGGTAAAAAAAGAAAAGACCCTATTCGTTTGATAATATGTTTTCAAGTGGTCCAGAAGAACATAAGATAACAGTCTAGCTTCAATCATTTTGGTTGGATCATTTTTCATTTTTGACCCTTTGATTCTTCTTTCTCAATGATTGAATGCTATTCATACGTACCTACAAATTATGATTACTACAAAATCAAAAATAAATAAATATACAGCATTTGAACCTCAAAATTTGATTCAAAATATCCAGTGGATCCATCCAAAACAAATGTATATTCACAGTTCATGTCAACACTAACTATATATCTATAACTAACCATTACACAGTTTCAATTTATTGCAATTGTTATGGTTTAATTTTAGTTTTTTTTTAATTTTAAATAATTTAAATTTACTTTAAATTAATTATATTAAGACACATGTATATAATTAGTTAGAGCACATATTTTGTCAAGTATTAAATCATCTCATTAAATTTGAACCCTTTAGTTAGGCCTTCAAATTGGGATTTAACTTTCTTTAATGAGTTTGAAACCTCTGTAAACAGTAGTATCCCTTTTGTATACACCTATAAAAGATTAGAGGATCAACTTAATGAGTGAAGGAACAAAATAATTCAGTAGTTGATGAAAAATATGTTAAAAGCATCATAACAAACAAACAAAAAAATATTACAAACAACCCCAACTATCGAATGAATCCCTCGGCCTAGTGAAAACTGAATTCTGTCTTCTCTTTGATGTAGAAGAGAAGAAAAGAGAAGAGGAAAACAGAGTGTTTCTTGACTTTTCTTTGTCAGTTTTTCTTTTTTTTAATTTTCCTCCCAATTTTTAATGACTAAATAAATGAGTTTGGAGAAAACCTCTTCTGTAGAAGATTTCATTATTATTTTTCTCACTATTTTTTATATTTTTTTCAACACTATTTATATTGCCACATTTGCTTTAATAGTTGATCATAAAAGACATAAAATACTTTTCTTAACAAAATATTTCTAAAGAGTAATAAGTGTAATTTGACTCGTAATAATTAGCATCAAAATAGGCAAATTCTACTCGTTCTAAATTTGTTTAACGATTTATTGGTTGACAAAAAAAAAATGTTTTAAAGGTTAAAAACAGAGTAACAAAGTAGGTGTTATTGTACTATTGTATACGTATTAGTACTTGTTATTGTACTATTGTATAGGTATTATTAGACTTCACACATTTATACACACATAACAAATACAACTCAATATTGCTACAATGTTTTTCTGATTAAGATATCTGACTCAGTAATATAGTAAACCCTACTAATTTACATACTAATTGGAATATACACACTAGTAGTGGAAATGGAGAAAAAAAATGATAAGCAAAAGAATGAACAAAATGGGTAATAGTATTTCTTTGAAAATTTCACAAACTCTCCCTCTCAGTCAAACTCTCTTTACTGTTTTCTCTGAGGTTAGCTTCCCTTAACGTTCCCAGTTGGACATTTCCTGCACAAGGAAAGCTAAGTTACATAAACCCAGAAACAAACATTTTATGAACTTCAATGAGTGAATAAATGACAGAAGAAGAAAACAAAAATCAACACGAATTGTCCAGTCCGCCGCCTACTAAACTAGTAGATCTCAACTTAACCAGAAGCTATTTGCATTGCTAAACTAGTTAATTTGTAGCAATTTGAGACTAGATTTTTTTTTTTTTTAAATAGGCTCTCTGTCTAGCCCTACAATATTTCAGGACCAGAAAATTATAGCAAATTGACTCACAACAAAGACAAGTGCACAAAGGATGTTGAATTCATGTCTTTCTATCTTACTTGTAAATAGAATACATCTACTCAGAGTGAGGAGCAATCAAATGTCAATGTTCAATCAAATTCTCATGTTCATTCCACTCAGGTAATTATGATACTAATTATATGAAAATGATAAAATCTAAAACATATAATATTCAATATAAAATCATTTACTGCTGCTGAATTTGTTATATTGATATATTGTTAGAGTGTCAAGAACCACACATTTGGCTCAAAATGAAAAATATTAGATTGGATTGGATCTGGAGAAATTATTGTAGAAGGTTATTTTATCTCAAGTGACCCAAAGGATGAGGTTCACCATGTTCCTCTTGGGCCTAGTGCTATGAAAGTGGGGATAGATCTTGTGAGAAAGAATTATGCATTTCTGTGGAGGCCTTCAACAATTATGTCTACTATAGAAGATGCTGTAGGTAGTATAATTGCATGGCCAGCTGATAAAGTTATAATTAGGTAATTAACTTTTTTTATGTACTCTTTTTGTTTACTATAACTTTAAGTTGAAGCATTACTTATTTAAATTTTGTTGTAGCTAAACAAATGGACTCACAACAAAGACAAGTGCACAAATGATGATGAATTGAAGGATGGAGCAAGTTTCACGCATGGTTTACTTTTGTGTATCTTGTAATGTTTCTATTTTTCATTTTTGAAGTAAAAATTGTTCAAGATTATAAAACTTTATTATGTTATGCTTTCAAACTTAAGTTAGAACTAAGATCTCATGAAGTAGACACATTCATGGTTTGAATTAGTTATTGTTTAATGTAATACTTATGGTTTATCAATCTATTGAGAATTACATTTTATGATTAATTTTGATTTTTTTTTATCAAAATACAATAATGAAAATCTTTTAATTAAAAAAAAAACCATATAAGTATACTTATCAAAATAAAATTTAAAATTTTATTACTATATGTTATGATTTAAAAACATATTATAAGCGTAAAAAATCGTTATGGTTTATATAATATAACAAACTAAAAATGTTATCAAAACAATCAAATGTAACAGTTGAAAAGTGTTATGAAAAAAGTACAAGATTAAACTTCAAATTTATAACCAAAAACTCTATCTAAATGTTATTATTTGAATATTATAGCACCTAAAAATGTGTTATTGAATAGTTTAAGATAACACCGAACATAACATTCAAAAACTGTTATAGAAAAGACTGGACTTTTAATAACATGGGCTATGTTAGCATTTTCAGAAGTGCTATCAATAGTCCCGGTTAACAGTTTTTAAGTGTTATAAATACTGTTTTTTCTTGTAGTGAATCACAATCTAAAGAAGTATACGACTAAACTTGAGAGCCGTCAACGACGTCAAGATGAATTGCTCAGTGCTTTGTTGAAGCAGGTTGGTGTATTGACTCCTGCTTTTACTGTCGACTTACCGGAAGAGGATCCGGACGAAGACGATGATGCTCACGAGGGCGGGGATGATGAGGAGGACAGTACACATTTGTAGAACTTGTTTATTTATTTAACGTTTAATTGATTAGAGATTTAATTCACTAAACTATTTTTATATTTTCATGTTTGGTAGAGACAATAATCATTAATAGTTATAAAATATTATTTATTTATTTATAAAATATTAATTTTTATTTTAATTATAATTAAATAATATTACTAAAAAATTAAATAATTATTAGTATATTAAAATCAAAATTTATTAATTAATATTAATATATTGAAAATAAAATTAGTAATATTATATCAAAAAAAAATATTTAAAAAATACTTTTACCGACGCAAAATTACGTCGGCAAAAGTCTCAACTTTTATCGGCACAAAAACGCGCCACTACAGATATCCACCTTTGCTGGTGCAAACATACGCCACTACAAATATCCACATTTGCCGGCGCAATATTGTGCCACTAAAAGCAACATCTTTTGCTGGCACAAACAATCCCATTTGGTTATACTTGTGAGGGAGTTCGCTTATTCCGGGTTGATTTTTATTACTAGCATTCTTAGCAAAATTTGTTATTATTTAGGTTATCTCCTTGTGAGTTCTGTGCAACTCTTTTCAGCATTGTCTCTTACCTGTAGCTTGTAATGTTTGTTAACTATTGAATGAAGTTAAATATTTACAAATAAAAAAACATATTTCTCTGGATTGATATCTAGGGAGGAAGATTCTTTGTCTATAATCTGTCAGGCTAGAGAATATTGTCTGCATTCCTTGCATAATGATCAATTAACCATCAAATATCAAAGGAACAAACATTAGTGAAGTTCCAAATATGGGAATTGAGAAGAATATCATTACAGTCCACTAAAATCTATTGCATACTTATTCTGCTCTTCTTTAAGACGACAACTTTAGCAAATAAACCAATGATTCTATGATGAGAGAATTGGTGGTGGGACCAGAGTTTATTTTCATGTGGCTACGAGTTCTTCAATTGAGCTATCAACTAGTGCTCTTCCAATGATTCATTTTCTTGAGGAAAGGCCTTCTTTTTTCAAAAGTTTTTATGATACTCTACAAGCCATCATGTCTTTTTTTTTTTTTTGGGCAACCGACGGTATATTAACAACAAAGTCTCGTTACCATATATATATATATATGGGTGCACTCTTAATGGTTACTACCCATAGATGGTTACTTTAATATTAATCATTGGATTAAGATCAATGGTTCATATTTATAGTTGTTAATGAATATTTCTAAAAATAAATTTTGATTTTTTCAAATTTTTGGAAGGGTTACTTGATGAAAAATGTGTATTTATTATGAAAATATAATATTGTAAACTTTTTCATTTTTTAAATGTATGTCAATTTCTAAATATAACTAGTGTTTCTCATTGGTTGAATACATCATTAATTATGGCAAAAAACAATAACTAAATTCAAAATTAATATTGAAAAAAAAATTTACTTGTTAGTGACTTGCTATACCAAGTCACTATGTTGCCACATCATCATAATTGTTAGTACCCATCTATGGGTAGTAACCATTGAGAAGTCTTCCATATATATATATATAATTGATAAAATTGCAAGTTTTATTTATAAAATTTATTAATTATATTTATTAAATTTGTATTGTTATATAAATTTTAAATAAATAATATTATATATAAAAGAATAACATAAACATATTAAATGAAAAATTAAACAAAAACTTTATTTATGAATTTTTTAAATATATATAATATGATAACTTTTCAATAATTTTTTTAATAAAAATTAAGATTATGTATTATATATTATTATTATAATGATATTTTATAATATTTAAATTTATATTGATATAAATATTAAGTATCTAGTCTTGTATTAAATATTATTATAATAATAATATTTTATAATATTTGAATTCATATTAATATAATTAGTAAAAAATTATAATTATCATAACAATATTTTATAACATTTTGTTACATGCAGATTTCGAGCATGAGATTGTGGTCCCGAAATCTAGGCTCGTTATGTATAAGCTCGAAATAGATACGGTCGCCGTGCGTCCTTTCAGTTAAACCGTTTCTGTAAACAGCGACCTCGAATGTGCAAAGGTGTATGTAGCCTCGAAAATGCTCCGAGCTTGCAAATAGCATAGTGTGACACTTGGATATATCCTTGAACCATCTTTTGCCTTCTAGGCTCGGAATGTGTGAGTTCGAATGTGGCGGCATCGTCAAAGTCTATTTGTTTCGGGCATAGGCAAAGTTAGGCGACAAGGTCGTGATCGACTGATAGTCTCGGAGATTTGAAGAATCTCGTATCTGAGTTAATCAGTTATATGTGAACATATTTATTGTTGTACAATCCCAATGTTTAAGGGATATTATTTAATCTGTTATCTGATCCCACATTTTATGGGATGTTTCCGTGGATGTAGGAAATAATGCATTAAATAGCATTATATTAATTGATTCACAGAATATCTTCACAAGATATGTGGGAATGAATTCTGCAATCTTCTTTATAAATAGAGAAGGAAGCTCCATTTATAAGGGACCAAAATACTGATTTATGGAGAGAAAACTTTGGGCAACTATTCTATGAAAAGTTTCCAGAAAACTCCCAAGTTCTAATAACATAGACTCGTGGACTAGGCAGATTTAACTGCTGAACCACGTAAAAAACCTTTTGTATTCATTTCCTCCGATATTTTCTTGTTTAATTGCTCTCCTATTTAAGTTGACGAAAAACGGTGTCAACAAATTTTAATTTATATTAATATAATTATTAAATATCTAGTCTAGTATTATATATTATTATAATAATGATATTTTATAACATTTGAATATAAATTTATATTAATATAATTATCATATATGTAGTCTTATATTAAATATTATAATAATAATGATATTTTAACATATTTGAATTTATATTAATATAATTAATAAATATCTATTTTAAGTTCATTTTAAAGGTATGTTTCGTTGAATATTTAGAATATTTCGTTAAAGTTAACAAAACGAACCGTTAAAATCAAGAGTTTCCGTTATCTACATATTTCTTTTTTATACAAAAGAGATATATACAAACCAACCCATTACCATATATATTATGCATGTTTTATTTTCTAATTTATTCCAAATGGATATATTATATCGACCAAGTCTCATGGTCATATATATATATATATTAAATAAAAGCAACAAAAAATACACGTTTTATTTAAAAAAATATACTATTATATTTTTTTAATTGTCATATAAATTCACTACTACAAATAAGGTTTTTAGGCTCGCAGGACGCGAATCCTCTATTTGAGAGCCTTAAAAAATGAAGTTTTTTAGGATGCGCGTTTCGAGTCCTAAAAGAATATTTTTAAAATTCGCAATGTGTGCCCTTAAATTTTATATTTTTAATATTTTAAAACATAATTAATATTTATGGCAGAGACCCGCGGCGAGACTCTAGCGACAGCGGCGGCGAGGCCACCACTCAAAGGTGGTGGTTGGAAAAAAAATAGTTACTGGGTTTTGAAGCCCAAAGCACAAGGAATGCAGTGGTCGTGGACATTTGGCTCGGGGTGGCTCGAGGCAGTCGGAAAATGCCCAAGCAGTTTCGGAAACCCACAAAGTCGTCGAACTTTGAAGGCACCGTTGAGAGGGCTAGGTGGCGCATACGACTTGGGGCTCACGCGGCTGGGGGTTTCGGGGGCTTGGGAACACGCCTGGGCAACGCCTGTAGGCGGGCGGTGGCTGGAGAGCCGCAAGTCGTGGCTGGCAGAAAGCTTGTGACGAGCTGCCACTACAACTTTGAGGGGTTCGTAGGAAGCCTTAGGTCGCGCATGAGGCGAAGGGCTCGCGGTGTCAGAGGTCGACAATGTTTTGCATCTCATTGGGGGGCGCGTGTAGCTGGTGGTGGCCGGCATGGTGGTCGTTGGGGTTGGCATAGTTGGGACGCGAGAGAGAAATAGAGAGAGAGAGAGAGTATGTGTGTGTGTGTGAGGCGACTGGAAGAAAAGAGAGGAGAGAGAGGGGCTGGTACAATTTTAGGGTTTTTCTAATTTTTGTATTATATATATTAATTTAGTTATTAATAAAGCTTTAATTTATTTATTTATTATTAATTTTTAGGCCATTTTGAGTGTCCTCTATACTCTTTTAGGACACTCAAAGTGTGCCATTAAAAATCTCCACTGACTCAAATTTCCTCATAGTCTTTTAGGACTCACGTCAATAATTGAGGCTCGCACTGCGTGTCCTAAAATGCTAGGAGATGTTTTTAGGGATTGCATCTAGGTGAGTGCCCTAAAAAGTGTCATAAAGACTAGTTTTGTAGTGGTGATTTTAAATACATAAACAATGTCATATATTATAAAAGAATGACATAAACATATTTTTAAAAAATTAAACCAAAATATTGCCTATATTTAAAAAAAATAAAAAGCTATTAAACTAAAAATTCATTAGATACACATTTTAATAAAAATAAAAAAGGAAGGGTGTATTCTAGTTTTAACATTAAATACGTTTTTCTAATTTTATTTTCGAAAAAATATGTAGAATTTCAATATAATAAAATATTAAAAAAAATTCAATATGTAGAATTTCGAAAATTAAAACTCTTAAGGTTTTCTCTCTCTAGCTTTCTCTCAGCTCTCTGAGCTGGTGCCATGGCGAAAACGAGGGCGAAGATGCAGAGCAAACCTAAATCATCTATTAAGAAAAAGAAAAAACGAGGGCCTGATTCTAGTTCTGATGTAAGGAAGACAAAATCCATGGATGAAGTTCTTGGAATTGAACCAATAAACTTCTCAGATGAGGAAATTGAAGCTGAGCATGCCAAATGTCATCTGTCATCTGTGATTGGTTCCGAGGAGGTTTCACCTAGCGCAGTCCTGAAGGAGCACCAACAGCGAGAAGAAATTCGTTTGAAATTTGCTCAAGTCATGGAAGCTAAGCAATTCATGGAAGCTCATCGACATACAGCATCTGCGGTTTCTCAAGGTAAGAATGTCACACCTCCTATCTTGCGATCTGGCAATGTAATGCAAAATCTGGAGTCCAAATTTGCCGATTCTACTGCAAAACAGAAAATTAAGATAACTATGGAAGACATTGAAGATGAAGTGGACTACTGGAAATCCTCTATGGTGTGCTATGTTCTAGGAGCAAATCCACCGCTGTCAATTATAGAGGGTTTTTCTCGACGTATATGGAAGGATAAGGTTGACAAAGTGGACATGTTGTCTTATGGCATTTTCTTAATTCGATTTGATTCTGTTAAGTACAAGGATCAAGTGATTTCAGAGGGGTATAATTTCTTTAACAAGAGACCAATTATTATGAAGGCATGGGACCCTAATGTTAACTTCAAGAAGCAGGACATTCAATCGGTTCCAATCTGGGTACAATTGGATGACCTTGAACTGAAATATTGGGGAGAAAAGTCCTTATTCAAGATTATCAGCCAAGTGGGAAAGCCTCTGATGGTCGACTCTATCACTAAAATTAGGGACAAGTTAAGCTATCCTTGGGTTCTCATTGAAGTCTCTTTGAAGCAAGATTTTCCAGATCTGATATGGTTTGAGGATGAGCATGGTAGTAACACTTCAGTGGTTGTCACGTATGAGTGGAAACCAATAATTTGTGACCACTGTAAAGGAATGGGTCATGACACTAGTGTGTGTAGAAGAAAAGAGGGAAGGAAGCCAAATTGGGTGGTTAAGAAAACAGAGACTCCAACTGATTCGGGAGAGACAACACTAGAATTGAATAAGGATATGGCATCTAATTTGAACCAGGAACTGATCCGGATGGCTTCAAACCAGCAACAAAGGTTTGGAAAGTTAAAGCAAAGGACCCTCCAGTTAACACTTCGGTTACTAATTCATTTCAGGCTCTAGAATCGAATGGTGGGGAATTGGTGTAAAATGAACATAAGGAATAACAGAGTCAACAATTGATAGAAGTTGGAACTCAAAGTGAAAATACAGGAGGAGGGGGAGCACCTCCTCTTTCAAATGGATAAAATTGTTAGCTGGAATGTCCGAGGGATTAACAACCAACAAAAACAGCGGTTAGTCAAGCAATTCATTTCTTCTCAGAGAGTTGGTTTGGTTGGTCTGCTCGAGACAAGAGTTAAGGCTCAGAAACTAGGAGCCTTATATCTGAATTTGTTTACTGGATGGTGCTTCACTTCCAATAATGCATGGCATTCAGGAGGGCGAATCGTGGTTAGCTGGAACCCTTCTAGCTTTCATGTTAATATCATCAAGTGTACTAGCCAGTTGATTCATCTTGGAGTTACAACTGTTGACAATAAGAATTTCTTTTTTGTCACTTATGTCTATGCTTTTAATGATGCGGAGGGGAGGAAATGGCTCTGGAAAGACCTTCAAGATCTGACTGTTAAGGGTCCTTGGACTGTAATGGGTGACTTTAATGATATCTTAGCAAAAGAGGAGCGGATTGGCAATAGAGTTAGATATAATACATCCACTGACTTCATTGACTGTGTAGCCAACTGCCAACTTGAGGATGTCAAATATAGTGGGAATTTTTATACTTGGTGCAATAAACAATATGGAGAAGACAAAATCTATTCTAAGATAGATCGTGTGCTAGCAAACCAAGTTTGGTTGAACTTATTCCCTGATGCTGAGACGGTATTTTTGAATGAGGGGCTGTTTGACCATACCCCAGCGGTCCTCACAGTTTACTTAAATGTCCCTTGTGGTAGGAAGCCTTTCAAGTATTTCAATATGTGGTCTACACACCCAGATTATTTTAAGAAGGTTAAAGTGACCTGGCAGCAACAATTTACAGGGACAAAAATGTATCGACTAATAACTAAGTTGAAGGCACTAAAGGCAGTATTCAAGGAGATCAACACTCAAGGCTATTATGATATAATTAGTGCAGAAATTCAAGCTAGAAATCACCTAGCTGAATGTCAAAATAAGCTTCAGTGTGAACCTTTAAGCCCTGTCTTACATGGCATGGAGTTGGAGGCTAGAAACAAGTATACTAAGGTTCACAAGGATTATATCTCCTTTTTGCAGCAGAAATCTAAACTGAATTGGGCTAGAGATGGTGATGAGAATTCAACATTGTTTCTCATCAGTATTCGGGAGAGAAGAAGGCAAAACAGAATTCTATCTATTGTTAATGCAAAGGGTGATCGGGTAGATGAGCCTATATAGGTTATTGAAGCTTTTTTAAATTTCTATCAGGAACTTTTGGGTAGTAAGATGCTGCAAAGGAAGAAAGCATTGGCTGGAGTGATGAATCAAGGTCCTAAAGTAACAGAGTTGCAATCAGAGCTACTATTGAAAAATTACACAAAAGAAGAGGTTAGGAAAGTGTTCTTTGAAATCCCTGGAAATAAAGCACCAGGTCCGGATGGTTATGGGAGTTTCTTTTACCAAGAAAACTGGGACTTAATTGGAGATGAAGTTGCTGAAGCTATTATCTCATTCTTAAAGACTGGGCAGCTGCTTAAAGAGATAAATACCACAGTGATTACACTTGTTCCCAAAACCAAATGCCCGAATACAGTGAAGGATTACAGACCAATAGCCTGCTGCAATGTCATTTATAAAGCAGCTACAAAACTGATTTGCTCGAGGCTCAAAACAATTCTCCCTAGTATTGTGGCTCAAAATCAAGGAGGTTTTGTTCAAGGTCGCTTCATAGCGCACAATATAATGATTTGCCAAGACTTAGTCTGTCATTATGGGAGAAAATCATCAAAAGCCAGTTGTTTAATTAAGCTAGATTTACAAAAGGCTTATGATACCATTGAGTGGAGCTTTATAGAAGAAGTGTTGTATGGTTTCCATTTCCCTGAGCATTTTATTCAGCTGGTCATGGCATGTATAAGAACACCACGATTTTCACTTATGCTTAATGGGTCGATGCATGGATATTTTGAAGCTAAAAGAGGGTTGCGACAAGGGGATCCGATGTCTCCTCTTATTTTTGTGCTGGGAATGGAATACCTCACTAGAATAATGCAAAAAGTTGGCCAGAAATCTGATTTCAATTTTCATAACAGGTGCAAGGAGCTGAAGTTAAATCATCTAATTTTTGCAGATGATGTCTTATTGTTTTGCAATGGTGATTACAAGAGCATCTGTTATCTACTACAGGGCCTCAAGCTATTTTCGCAAACATCAGGACTACAGCCTAATGCTTCGAAGTCTGCACTATTCTGCAGTGGGATGAATTCTAATGAGGTCCATCGCATTTTGGAAGTATCAGGATTTAGGAAAAGTGATGTCCCGTTCAATTACTTAGGTGTTCCCATCTGTGCTAAGCGCATCTCTGCAAAGGAATGCAGCTTGCTGGTGGATAAAATGACTAATAGGATCAGGTCTTGGAGCACAAGGAACATCTCTTTTGCAGGTCGGGCAGTCTTGATTAACTCTGTTCTCCTTTCAATTCATTCTTATTGGAGTCAAATTATGTTGCTGCCCAGGAAGGTGATTAAAGAGATTGGAGCTATCTGCCGAGCATTCTTGTGGACTGGTAAACAGCTGATGGTTGGAGCAGGGCAAATAGCTTGGGACATCATGTGCAAGCCTAAAGCAGCACGAGGTATAGGCTTCAAGAATATCTCTGAATGGAACAAAGCTGCTATGTTCAAGTATGTATGTAGCAGCCAAAGAAGAAAATTTGTGGGTTAGATGGGTGCATAGTGTGTACATAAAAGATGGAGTATGGTGGGATTACATTGCCCCGGTTCATGGTAGCTGGTATTGGAGGAAGGTTGTAGCAATTAAAGACCAAGTGAAGAACTCTTGTGGATTTAGTTCTGTTTCCTCAAAGAAAGTATAAGATTGCAGAGGGATATAGACTTCTCAATCCTGTACATGAACGGGTTAATTGGAGCAAGGAGGTTTGGGGGAGATTGAATACCCCAAAGCATAGTTTCATGCTATGGATGGCTATCCAAGACAGATTGAAGACTAAAGCAAGATTATATAGATTCAATGTTCTTCCTGATGCTAAGTGTCGGTTTTGCAAAGTGGCAGATGAAACAACTACTCACCTTTTCTTTGATTGTCCATTTTCTAGTGAGTATCTTCAACAGGTTAAGAGCTGGGTTTGCTGGGGGATATCTGCGTGCCAACTACCTAGTATTATGAGGGTGATTGGCAGAATGAAGGCAACAAGGTTCAAGAAAATGGTACTTTTAGCTATTATGGCTGCACTGGTGTACCATTTATGGAGGGCAAGAAATGAAAGTCTTTGGCTATCCTCCGTTGACAATCCAACAAGCATTGTACAGAAGATTAAAGCAGCTAGTAAGATTAGAATCCAAAGTGTATGGCCAAAAAAAGTATCTGCAAAAGATTATGCATGGTATACTGTATTATAAATAGAATATAACCATTGTACAGATTAAAGAAGTATGTTTCGGACCCTTTAAGTGGGTGCCATTTGTTTGTAAATTGGTTTTTGGGAGAAATGAAATGCACTGCTGATTTACCAAAAAAATTAAAAAAATTCTAAATTAAAATTATGAATTTAAAAAGTTTATTTTAATCAAATTTTAATTTTTTAATTTAAAAGAATTTAAAGATAATAAAAATTTATATAAATTATATTATTTAATTAATGTCTAGAGCAATTAAAATTACGTAATAATTTCACAAAAAAAAAAAATAAACGGCAAAAAAGAAGATACATATATTTATGTTTTATTTCATTATTACATATATATATTTGGATAGACAAAATATATGCTATTATTTAAAAAAAAATAAAAATAGGTCCACCTCCGTACTGATCCCTAATTTGGCAAGAATGTCAACAAATTTACATCATAATTGATAAATAGGACCGACCCTCTCCTACAGTATTGGGGTATTCTTAGAAAAGTTATTTTTCAATTCATGAAAGATTGTTATTAATAAATACAAGTACAAAACCCTCTCTAAAATCATAATTTTCTAATTAAGTACATGACAAACCGCCTAAGGCTCCCTCCCGCCCGCACATGTGTGTTGTGTTGTCTCCTCTTTTTTGTTTGATCCCAATATTATGTCTTTGTTTTAATGAGTAGAAAAGAGTCAATCAAGACCAACCGAGCTCACCCAGACACCCCACATCGATCTAATAGATATATGTGGATCAGAGTTAGCCGCACTATATATGATAGCAGCACATTGAAAAACAAATAAGCGATCAGAGTTAGCCGTACTGCCTTCTTACTCATCAATGAATCGCCACAACAACCCTTCTTTTGTTTGTTGAAGCATACAATGTAATTCATTTATTAATTTGCACACAGTACACACACATGTATATATATACAGATATCTCTATACAATTTAATCTATTCCAGCAAATATATATATATATATGTAATAATTTAATCTAACACACTATAGATCTTCTCAAACTAAAGTAAGATTTTTTTTTTGCATAATATATTTCCTAAATGATTGAATGTGAAAATGACTTCTTTTTAAATATTTTTTTTTAAAATAATCTGTCTGAATTTTTTGACTAATTATCTGAAAATTTTCGTCTAAAATGTGTTAGAAGTTATTTTACAAAAAATTATAAAAAGAATTTGAGAGTAAAAAATAATTTTAAAAAACAGGTCATTTTGTCAAAACACCTTTAAAAATATGATATATAAGAGTGTTAAATTTTAAAATTTTAATGAGGATTTTTGTTTACAAAAGAAAAAGAGAGTCGAAGATATATTTTTTAATTTTTATATATTAAGAAAGTTTATGAAAAAGATTTAATTTAGGTTAAGAACATATATATATATATAATCTTTACTATTTAAATTATGTTTACCCTATTACACAAATCAACTTTTTAGGATTTTTGTTGGATGAGTCATGTGCATTTGAAGAGTCCAATAAAAATTTCATAACACTTTAATGTTATACGAGAATATAGATGTCGAGTTATAGTTGTGGAAATTTTTATAATTAATTAATTAAGAAAATGGGAAGATAGAAAAAAATTTAGTAGATATGTCTCACACAATAGCTTTCTTAATCTTATAATAAAGTAGCAAACATACACATACGAGTTGATATTTAGGTACATAATAAACAGCTCATGAATGTAACAACGGCTTTAGCTCTTCTATGAACGGATATAAAGTCATAATTACAACAACCACACTCTATTTTTCAACTAATAATCTATTTAATTGTTTCAGAGAGAAGTGATTTGATATAGTCCTCGAGGCCTGGAAGGCGATGATTATCATCATAGTCATACATTATTGGAACCATCCGAGCAGCATTTAGACAACCCTTTTTGAAGCACATTGGAAAGTGCTTTGAAGAGAAACACTCCTTATTGAGGCGTTCCCACTCATTTTTAATCATACTGATCACTTGGTCTCTTGCTTCTTCCACCAAACAACCCTGGTGTTTTCTCATGTAGCATTCAACGTAGGACCCATCATGCCCATTTTGATATTCATCCTGCACTTAATGGTTATGGAACAACTCATCATTTCACATCTATACAAAATTTGAATACTATTGGTGTTTTCTAATTGCTATTATTGTATCCGTTGATTGCGGTTTCATATAATGCTAATCAATGATGAGGTTACCTTGGCACTTCCCAAGTCATCCCAAAGACGAAGGATTGCGGCTGTAGAAGACACAAGGCCTGGAATGTCGTCGAGTAAGTTTACAGCTTCCATGGATATACCTTGACCTAAGAGAAAGAACATATGAACAAGCACCACATGGACCCCTGAACTCACAATCGCATTCTTCAAATACTCCTCTTCATTTGGTAACTTCCCAGAAGCAAACCACTGTGCTTCTAATAAGAACGCATTGCATAGTTTTCCCCACTTTTGAACAGTAACAAAAAAACAATATCAGCATTTTGTATTACACGTACGTCAATACAACAAATAGGTTTTCTTCTTATTATAGATCGCAAATCTGTTTAATATGCATGTTTATTTCATTGGCAAATTAATTGTAATCTGATTTGTCTATACCGATTTTCTTAAGGAGTCAACGGGATTCCATCCATGTTTTCTGTACACCACGTGGCTAATTTCGTTGGTTATACCATCAAGTGCCTTGAAACATATCTTCAAGTAGTCTGGTAACTGCTCTTTATTAGCGGTTATATTCCATCTGCAAAAGCGATCAACAGATTCAAGTTTTATAATACATACACTTTTTTATGCTTTAATTTATTATGGTATATATATGTTAACTAATTGAAGAAAAAAAAATTGTGATGTGTCTGTACTTATTAACTGCGTTTGTGAAAAGTGTGAGTTCGTCTAGTGTCCCATGAACATAAAAAATATCATCTATTATGTAGACAAGAGAAATGGGTTTCGTAAGTTCAATCCTCTCCTCAGACAAGCTTGGATCTGCTAGACTTGCCACTGTCCAGAGGTACCATTTTAATGGTTGGTCTCTTGCAAATTTCAACTCCTTAGCCAATCCAAGCTCTTTCCACCATCTGTTGAACAATGCAATCATAAATATTTGAAAAAAAAACCTTTTTTCTCAGTTCACTATAGTTGAAAAGCCTCATGACTAAACACAAGAAATTCAATTTGGTACCATGTATGATTAAAATTATTGAAAATATATCGAAACACAACAAAACTTAATTACTTGGAAACTTGAACAATTTCCATTCGGTGAATGGACTGAACTATTTTGAAGTCTGTTGTGGCCAGTTTCAGTAAAAGGGTCATCCAGCCTTGGTGTCTGGTGGCCGGGAATAAACTCTCCAAAAAGTTTGGGGCAGTGATCCTGGCCAAGCTTTTATGACATGGCTGCTCTAACGTTACTTGAATAGCCCGAGCTTCACTTGTATGATTATTACGATTTGCCCATTCTTTTAGGTGTTGGCCACTGAAGACCTCAGCTTCCTCTAGCACGTGTTCTCCTTCTATTCTTACTTGTGAGGCTTCAAACAACTCTCTTAGTCCCTCTCTGTCTTCAGCCACTGAAGGATTGAAATTTCCCTTTTTGTCCTTCAGCTCGTTAAACACATCTGTATGCACAGCAATAATTTAATTGGTTAGTAGATTGGTATAAGGTTTTACATATGTATTATTTATAGTAAAATATGTATATATAGTACCTGTAGAGACGTCATAGCCTCCTTGTCTCAGTAATCGAAAACGAAGAGAAACGCGTAGAGGTAGTCTTGAACATTATTATTATTGTAAAAGCCATGGTTAACAACATCGTCATCACCACTACTGATCTTTAGATGTTCCCTTTCAAGGATAGCGTTAATCTCATCTTGGAAGTGGTAGTCAATGCCGAGTCTTAGCACAGCGTTGACCAAGTTCAAACCTTCTATGGAGTGTTGATGATCATAATCAGCTAAAATAATATTGTTCATTACGTTCTTGATCTCTTGTATATTGCGTGCATATTCCATGTAAAACTTGTCCTGAAATAATTAAGGGAAAGATTTAACCAATAACATATTAATTAATCAGTTATATATATATATGATTCGACTAAAAACATTAATATTATGGCAATATATGTGCAAAACTCAACTGTGAAACTTTGTAATCCATAGGGTTGCTTAGAGGGAGTTATTTCGCTAGTTTGGGTTTGTTCAGAAGCCATGAGGACACGAAGTTTAATAATACGAGAGAGAGAAGATATAATGAGATAGACGATAATAATTGAAGTTATATCATACACATAGTGCTGTTTATATATAAAATATTACAATACATGTGTTTCTCGTTAGTCCTCCGCACCCGTTTGCAGAGACAAAAGATCATCCTCATCATGTGTGTGACCCACACACATATATATTCAAATTAATGTGAATAAGTTTCATTAATTATCCGTCGTTTCTAATTTAATCCTTGTTATTTTGTATTTATATGCTATTATGTTTGTATGATGAGAGTGGTGGAGAGTACACCCACTTAAGTGTTTAGTGTCATCACTTCTTTTTTCTCGAAGTACACCTTTAATCATTTAAACATATTTTTCATATATTCAGCTAAGAAAGATATTATTCATATAATTAATAATAATAATTTGTTGGGATTCAAGTCTTTTGACATTTGTCTAAAATTCGACCAGTTGTCTAAATTTTTTGACCGGTTGTTTGAATTTTTCGACCACTTATCTAAATTATGAGAGGTCATTTTGCAAAACATTATTAAAATTAGGCTAGAGTGCAAAATAACTTTAAAAAATAAGTCATTTTGCCAAAATACTATATTTATATATGGTAGTACAAACATAACTAATGTTTTTTTTTTCTATTTTATTAAAAACATAATATTATACTTCTACTATATATAAAAATCTATTTATCTAATATAAAAAATACATTTCACTAAAAAAGACAAGACAATTAGAGGAGTTAATATAAATAAAAGAGTCAAATATTATTATACTATTTTAAAATACATGAAATAAGAGTATAATAGATTTAATTTAATATTATTTTAAGTAAATGAAATGACAAAAATATATTTAGAATATTAATTAGAAGATAAATTTATTTTAATATTAATTTTGTGCTACATATTAGTAGTCAAGTCTCACATTATATATCTTATCTAAAACAAATGGGAACAAAATATTTCTCTATATTTATATGAGTTGAAAAATAAATATTTTAATTTCTTACAATAAAATATTTTGAAAATTTCAAACTTAAGAAGTATAAAAGTAGTTGGTCGGATATGGCTAACTCCAAGTCTCCGATGGTGCATTATGGGAGACAGGGGTCCTGAGGATTACTTCTCTTGGTGGATGTCTCGTCATCCACTGTCCAGCAATATTTCTATTGGGACTAGTGGCTTTTCTGGCAGTTTTGTAGTGTTGGTTTAGTAGAGCCACTCCACATGCTTATCTCGAACGCATCGGACTTTATCGAATTTGTGGACCATTGTTTTATTTTCAATAATGACGTTTGTTGAAAATTCTTTGATGATGAACATTGTAATCGACTTAATCCTATTCATAACAATTCACTATAAGAAATTAGAGTTTTTGCGGCGATCAATTACACTGCAAATGATATTTCTAGCGAATTTTTGCTGCAAATACGTCGCCGCAAAAATGTTTTCGCAAATATCATTATTTGCAGCAAATAAAATTCCTGCCGCAAATAACCTCATTTTTTGCGGTGAACATACCGCCGCAAATATCAGTACATTCACCACAAATAATTCTGGATTTGGTCATAATTGACCCTTAAAATAGTGTACATTACAAACAAACGTTTAAAATGGTTTATATACATCAAAAGTTACAATTGGTCGACCTAAGTGGCAAAATTAGGGCTACAACCCTAGTGCCTCTGAGGTATCCTTGGCTGTGGTGGGCGAGCAGCCGCATATGTACACGCCGCCACCGAAGCTCTCTAACTCATGGCTGGTCAAGCTTTCCTAGTTCCCTTACCTACACCACATAGCACCCGTGAGCCAAGGCTCAGCAAGAAAACTTAAACATGTGCACGAACATAAAATACAGATTAC
The DNA here is from genome assembly GCF_963169125.1 of Humulus lupulus. Classification (NCBI taxonomy): domain Eukaryota; kingdom Viridiplantae; phylum Streptophyta; class Magnoliopsida; order Rosales; family Cannabaceae; genus Humulus; species Humulus lupulus. The sequence continues at coordinate 4,407,309 of NC_084800.1, forward strand.
CAGATACTTATCTATCATGTCTAGCAGTAATAACCTACTCATACAGGCATACAATTACAAATAAAGAGTCATCGGAACATTCTGGGGCCGTTGCCTTGAGTAGTTGACCATAGAGTCAACCCCGGGGCCCTATACCCTAGCTATGTGACCATAGAGTCACTTGGGGCTGTTAGGAAAAATAATATTGCCTCAATGGAAATGGTAAGAAAATGTTACAACTCTATGCAAAATATTACAATGGACAAGATTGATTAAATAAAGTGTTACAACTCTATAACTGAAAATACAAATAAAACAAAGGAAATGAAGAAGATGATGAAGAAGAAGAGAATAGTAAAGTACAACTCAAAACAAAAGTTACAAATAAAATAAAGTGTTTGGACCAAATGAAGAGATTACAACTCTTAAACAAAATATACAAGTAAATAAAACAAGAGAATAAGAAGAAGAACAATAGAATAAAAGGAAGAACATAAACCACAAACAAACTCTCACTTACACAACCTAAGTGAAGAGGATTGGGGATCACCAACTTGAACAAGGTTTAAAACCTTTGTCCAAAAGCTTATTTCCCCCTAACTCAAGCACTAAGGGATCTCTCTCAGATTTTGGAAATGCTTTCTGGAATAATCAAGCCTCAAGGTGTTTCTAGCCAAGTGCTCTAGTGGATAGAAATGGTGTGTCTTACAAGTGAGCATTAGGCTCCTATTTATAGAGTTTAGAGACACCCTTTGAATTTCAAATTCCACCAACCCCCATGGCTGTTACCAATGATTAATTGGGTGTTTTATGGAATTAAAATAGAGAATTGGGAGTTACTAAGCTGTTGGAATCGTTCAAAGTTGGATAAAAAACTGAAATTATAGAAGTTGTCAGCCATTAGGGCCGCGGCGCTAGTTCCAGGCGCCGCGGCCCTCAGTCAATTTCAGCAACACATTTTTTCAGTTTTTTCCAAAACGTTCCAATTTATTCCCACTTGATTTTGTAACTTCCATACACAATATGGGAGTTAAAATCACATCTCTATCAGCCATTTCTCATATGGCTTTAAGAAATTCATCTCAATATTGTGTAACATCAAATCTACACAATAATGGGTGATATTTAGGAGTTACAAATTTGTGATGAATTTGTAACACCAAATATGTTACATGTTTGGATATTTCACATATATCCAAATAATGTAACTCTCTATTATATGTTACAATATGTGACACTCTATGTCACATTTATTTAATCTAAAACATTATATTATAAAATAATATAATATTACATTATATTATAAAATAATATAATATTACATTATATTATAAAATAATATAATATTACATTATATTATAAAATAATATAACAGGGGCTCTTGCCCTTAGCTCTGGGTAACTAGCCATAGAGCTAGCAAGATACTTTTGTTTTCCATCGACCATTGGGTCGACCAACGTAATAGTGCGTTGCTGATTTGGGCATAAGCCTTTCGACCAGCACACAACGCACTATTGTCGTCCTTGACTAATAAGTCAAGCCCTGAACTAGGTATTCGAATACGAATACAGAAAATGTAAAATAATTTGCCACAAATAGTCCTATTATTCGCCGCAAATGATGGGTGATTTGTCTTGTCTAACTCTTATTTGCGGCGAACAATTCACCGCAAATACAATATATTTTCGTTGCAAATAGCGTAACAAAAATTAAAAAAATATTAAAAAAAATTCAAATTTAATATATAATAAAATTTATAATCAAAATTGTAGTCTCCATTAATTGATAAGAAAATAAACCATACAATCTAATATTAATAATTGTCTTAATAGTATTAAAATAAATAAACATTACTATTTATATAACTATATAATCTATCCTAAGTTGATCGCATCATCATCGTCTAAGTCGTCTGGAAACTGAATGACTGGGGGCGGTGGAGATCATGGCTGAGGTACTGATGAAGATGCTCCATTTCCAAATGTAGATTGAGGCGGGATTGGTGGGGGAACATGTGTAGGCGTGTCATCTCCGAACATATTTGGAGGCGGTGGTGGAGCTTGTGAAGGTGTAGCTGCATACATCTCCTACCATTGAGTTACTTCATCCAATCTCATTGTTTGAGGTGGTGGGCGGGATTCAGGAGGAAGACGCTGAGACATGAACTCAATGTAGGCTTTGTATTGTCTCAGCAACTTAGCCATCGCCTGTCCCAATATGATATGGGAGAGAAAAGAAATGAGAGGGACGGATGAAACGATATGCAAAATTTTCAATATGTAAGATTATTAGAGGCGGGGACCCGTCACTATTAATATTATCCCGCCGCTAATAGTCTTATTACCGGCAAATATTTACCCGCCGCTAATAGTATTATTGGCAGATAGTCCACCTCTATTAAGGGAAAATACCCATCGCTAATAATTTTGAAACTGAACACCCTTTCGTTTCCCGGGAATTGTATTAGAGGCGGACTACCCGCCGCTAATAATTGGTAAGTCCGCCACTAATAATTTTTTTTTATTAATTTCCACATTATTAGCGGCGGACCCAGTAGTCCGCCACTAATAACCCTTATATTATCGGCGGTCTAAGTTCGCCTCTAATTTTAGACTTTCTTGTAGTGCCAGTCAATCTTGCCAACTATTGTATTTATTAAAAGTATTTTCTCATTACGTGTGTTGGTTTGCTATATTGTCATTTTTTTATAAATGTCTATTACGAGCAGTAATGTTCGAACAGGTCTTGGTCAAGGCAAATGACCGAGGACCTAAAGCTCCTTAATCACTTGGGGGCATATAAGGTATCTAGTAAGAAAATCATATCGACATGTATATGTAAACACACGAGCAAAATAAGTGAAAGCATGCTACGGTACTTAGAGTGTTATCCCCAAAATTTCAGTACGATGACGTGGCAATCAGAAGTGACAAGTGGCAATGCATGGTCAGTAAATGACACATTAATAGTCAATAAATGTATTGGCTCTTCGGAGTTGTGATATTACTAGTCATGAAAGTTATTTATCTGGTTTGGAAGTGATTTGATCGACCACGTAGAATTTTTGTCCGACCGGTAAAGATTTTTGACTGACCAGTAAAATGTTCTGGCCGACTAGTGGAGTATTTTGGCCGACCAGTCATTTGTTTTGCCCGACCAGAGATGTGTCATGCTAGACCAGAGGTGTGCTAGATGAGTGCTTTGCCTATACCAACGAGAGGTGCTTGCCTATGTCGATCAGTGAGTTGTCTTGGCCGATCAATCACTTCGGGGATGGATTTGGTCCACAGATCAGAATCGCAGAAGTTACCATCTAATGACTCTTCAGTAAAGCCTCAGTAACAGCTTCAACCTGAATCATTCTTAACTGCCGCGGGAATCTCTCAGATATCTCGGAATAATAGCTATATTATTGTAATTTAAATTTATTTATATTTGATTAATTAAAGTCTTTTGGAGGAACGAAGGACCCAGTCAAAGGGATATATCTGATGTACGATCTATGAGCCTATAAATAAATGGCTCATGGCATCATAGAGGGGGGATCTGATCTTTTTAGACTGAGAAAAACTCTCTAGTTTTAAGACTTTGGGATTGTTACTTGGGGCATTCTTGGGGCATTTTCTGAGAGCTTAGAGAGATAAAGTTTGTATTCTCTAGAGAGAAACTCTGTATTTTTCTACTTACATTTAAGAAACTTAGTTGGCTCAAGTTCATCTGATCTTAAGTGTAGGCTAAATATATCACAACTCCAAGTGGATTAGGCTATTACTTATAAATTGGGGCTGAACCACTATAAAATTATTGGTGTCGTATTTTTCTATTCAAGGCTTATTGTCATTTTGACGTCTACTCGTCGTTGGCCAAAATCGTGGTCAACATTTTGGTACTTTCATTAAGAGCCTGAAGAGAAGAAACCTCCACCCATCAGGAAGAAGATGAGTAAGAGAGACATGAATAAGTTTGGTCGTTTTCATGGAGATTATGATCACGACACGAATGAATGCAATCACCTCAAAGACGAGAAAGAATCTCTTCTCCTGTCGGGAGTTGAAAAAGTACCGGGCATAGACACCCCAAGGAGAAGGAGGCAACAACAATCCTGGGTTCAAACGACAGAGATCTCCACCCTTGCATCCCGGGCCTGTGGACTTTACCTTAGACACTATATGTGGAGGTCCACACTTGGCTGAAGATAGTAACAAAGCAAGGGAGAGGTATGCCCAGAATCTTCGACATGAGCGGGAGTGCTAGGATCAGATTTGGTGAACAGAGCCTAATCAGGAACCATTGGAATGACGAGCATCTGTGGATATATTATTTCTAAATACCACTTTCAGAGTGGTAGCTTAATTTCAAGTTGTTTGACTTGTTATTTAAGTTTGGTTTATGAGCTGGTTATTTGCTAACCAGTCATTTTATTTTTGAACAATTTTTGTTGTTTCAAACTCGTTATTAGACACATTTTGTCCTTTTTTAATTTACGAGTAATAAAAGAGACTAGGCACATCGTGGTCGATTCTTGCTACAAATATGAATGTGTGTTAATTATCTGAATAGTGTTCAACTGGTCGGTAAAAATGGGCAGTGTTCAACTGGTCGATACATTCAAGCAGTGTTCAACTGTTTGAATATTTTCCATATATTTTATGTGTTTCACGAGTAATTAACTACTCGAATAGATTCGGTCAAGTAGTAAGTGACTAAGGATCTTTCAACCCTCGATCACTTGGGGGGCACATAGGGTATACTAGTATATAATTTAACACAGGTAATAAGAGCACGAGTTAAGATATCCATTTTTAGGCTGACTTGTAAATTTTCGAAGTCCAAAAAGGCCATTAAGCTAACTTGTTTGACAAAGCTTAAGTAACTTGGAATTTTTTAAAAACTTCAAGTTAGAAGCCGATATTCGTGTGACAATAAACATTATGCTCATAAAATGTTAGAGCAATAAGAGTGTGAAAAAGTATACTTAGTAGGGATTTATGAAATGTCTAGAATTTCTAAGCTAGAAAACTAAGTACTCATGCAAAAATATAAGGCATACATCAGAGTGACTTTACTATTCACAAAAAAGTTATAATGTTTTAAGTCTAAAAAGACTTAGAATGTTTCAAGTTAGCAAAGAAAAGTAAAGTATAAATGCCAACAGCTCGGCTGTACGAGAAAAATGTCAAAGCTGCTAAGCAATAATTGTCTTCACAAGAAAAAAGAGTAAACTACTGGCCAGGTACAAAGTTTAGCTGATTAGGTGCAAAGTTTTCCTGGTCGGGAGAGCAGATAAACTTCCCTGGTCGGTTGAGCATATATCACTGGTCGAGTAGGAAACTTTGTTGTTGAGCATGACTAACATCGATGAGTCCCTGGAGTGAACCAAACAAACACGAACAAATGAATGCAAAGTAAAAATATTTACTACACAGTGAAACAATTTCTTTGAGAAGAGAAATCAATTTTCCCCAAGATTGATTGAGAGAAATCAATCTCTCAAAATACTTTTTAGAGATTCGAACAAGGTGTTTTAATGGTGTTCGGAGAGATAAGTTTTAGGCATATGCCTAAGTAGCTATGCCATATGCCTAAGCGGTTGTGCCGCTGTTGCAAAAATTAAAGCTACGCAAGTATACGTAATCACTTTTGTAGTTTATTTCGGTAAGACCGATATTGTTCCCACGGAGACTGATTATCAAGTACCAATAGTATATTTTATTTTCTATTAGGTAATCAAAAATTGGAATTTTTAAATCTAAAATAATAAATAACAAAATTAATTTAAAAACAACAAAGAACAATAATCTTGCAGCAAACTTGATTCAAATATATATAAGAAATTAGGGATTCTAATCTCCTCTACTATCCACTTTATTACTCATTAATGCAATCACAGAGATAATTCTTCTCATTAAGATGAAAGACATGCAAAAGTGTTAAATATTCAGGTTAAGAAATATAAAACTCGACCTAATGCAAATTCTCTATATTTCTATGAGAAATCTAAACAATAGGAAGCAATGAACTCAGCCCTAAATCACATAGACCAATTTAATACTCTCATTCTAAATTGAAATCTACATCTATTCAATTTTAGCATATCCAAATCTCACTTCTCAGATTTTGATTTGAATTCATAAATAGCATGTAAAAGGTGCACAATTAATCACATACATAATCAACACAAATTGAATAGATCTTAAATGAAGAATAAATTAAAAACTTTCATTAACTCATAAAAAGATTCAATGAAAAACCCTAAATAGAATTTAGTTCATGTTTATCATTAAGAAATCCATAAACATGAAATTAACATAAACTAAAAGTAAAAAGAAAAGAAAAGAACTCTAGATGATCAATCCAATCTTCATCCAAAGCACTCCTAAGCCTCCTCTCCCAGTCCAGATCTGCAAAAGTGCCTCCTCCCCTCTCTTTTATCGTAATTTAAACTTAATTAGTGTTTTGTTGAACATGAAATGACTAAAACACCCTTAATTAAAAATCTGCGTTTTTCTCTTTTGTAGACATATCTTGCGGTCGTAGGATGTCATTCCTGCGGTCGCAGAAATGCTCTAGAAATACAAAAACTTCTCTGGAGTTGCGGTCGCAGGAAGTGCTTTGAAACACGTTTTCCACCAATTTTTGTCATTTTGTTGATTTTTCCACCTTGTCTCCTCACCTAAGTCTATTATATTATTTCATATAATATAATATTAGATTAAATAATGTGACAAAATGTGATTTTTCACACAAATGTGATTTGTCACACCTTGTAACATATTATTGAGAGTCACAAAATTGGACACATGTGTGTGCCCAAATGTGACATATTTTGGAGTTACAAAATCAGTTACATATTTGTAACTCCCAAACATTACCCAATAATGTGTATATTATATGTTACACACTTGAGATTGGATTTCATACAGCCATTATGAAATATGGCTGTTGGAGATATGATTTTAACCCTAATAATGTGTTTTGGGAGTTACAAAATCATTTGGGATGGTTTGGAACCGTTTGGAAAAACAGCACATTTTCAAGTGCTCAAAATGGGCTGTGGTCGCGGCCATTGAATGATGGTGGCCACGGCCTGGGGGACAGAAAGCAGTGGCCGTGGCCACTGATGTCCCTGGCCACGGCCACAGGTGCATTTTAGGCCAAATTTTCAGTTTTTTCCAAATGTGTTGAACGGTTCTAAAAACCCAAAGAACTCCCAAATCTCAATTTTAATTCCATATTAATCCAATTAAACATTGGTAACAACCATGGGGGTTGGTGGAATTTGAAATCCAAAGGGTATCTCAAACTCTATAAATAGGAGCCTAATGCTCACTTGTATGACACACCATTTTCCATCCACAAAGCACTTGGCTGGAAAATACACCAAAATGCTTGATAATTTCAGAGAGCTATTTCCTAGAGAGATCCCTTAGTGCTTAGAGAATAGGAGGAAATAAGCTTTTGGACAAAGGTCTTGAACCTTATTCAAGTTGGTGATCCCCACTACTCTACACTTTGGTTGTGTGAGAGTTTGTTTGTGTTTTCATTCTTTTGTTCCTCTTGTTCTTCTTATTTATTTGTATTATTATAGTATTGAGCTTGTAATCTTCTTCCTCTACATCTTATTTCTATTTACTTGTATTTTGAGCAATTGAGTTGTAATGCTTATTTAATCAATATTATCTTGTCCATTGTATTTTTGCATAGAGTTGTATTTGGTTTTTCCATATTTCCATTGAAGTATTAATATATATTCTCTAACAATCAAAAGCTTATTCTCTTTGTTTCAATGGAAGGGGAGACCATCAAGATCATGAACCAAGACCAAGTGAGGTTGGATAGGTTTGATGGATCCAATTTCACTAGGTGGCAAGACAAGGTGAAATTCCTTTTGACAACACTCAAGATAGCCTACATCCCTAAGTCATCCTTGGCACCTCTAGCTGAGCCATCCGACAAAGACACTCCCGAGGAGGTGGAGAAAAGAAGGAAGAGAGAAGAGGACAACCTTCTTTGTAGGGGTCATATCCTTAATGCCCTATCTGATAGGCTGTATGACCTCTATACCAATACCAAATCCGCGAAGGAGATTTGGGATGCCTTGGAGAGTAAGTACAAGGCTGAGGAAGAAGGTACAAGAAAGTTCTTGATTTATCAATATTTTGAATTTTCTTTCATTGATGGGAAAACTCTTTTACCTCAAATTCATGAGTTACAAGTGATTGTGAACAAGTTGAAAGTTCTCAAGATTGAGCTTCCTGAGGCCTTCCAAGTTGGTGCAATAGTGACAAAATTACCACCAACTTGGAGGAGCTATAGGAAAAGAATCCTCCATAAGAATGAGGATTACACTTTGGAAGAGATCCAAAAACACATTAGAATTGAAGAGGAATCGAGAATAAGAGACAAGGGTGTGAATGAGTCTAAAGATGAGACTTCCAAGACCAATGCAGTTTCACACAAGCATTCCAAGGGCAACAACAACAACAAAAATGGTAGTGGGAACCATTTAGGTCTAAAGAAAGATCATGGACAATTCAAAGAAGTGAGAGGTCATTGTTTTGTTTGTGGAAAACCCGGGCACTATGCTAGAGTGTGTAGGTACCGAAAGGACCCACATGAGAATGAGGTAAATGCTATAGAAAAGGAAGAAGAGATCCTAGCATGATTACCATGTTTATGTGCCTTATTGGGAAAATTGTTATTTTGTAATAAAGCTTGTACTCTTGAAAGCTATCAATAAAATTAAAGTATTATTCTATGATGATTCTTTATTTCGCTATGAGACATTTGTGTGAGACATTAACAAAGTTTCAAAATGAACTTGTTAAAATAATAGGTAAGTGTGTAGACCTATTATTTCATAATGTGATTATTTGTTTGAGAAATTCTCACATTACACTTGTGTTCACATTTTATTTTGTGAAATACATAAAAGAAAGCAACCAAGTGAAAGTTACTTTCAAATAAGTGTGCCCTTCTTTAGCAAGTAAATGAATCAAGATAAACATTGAGGTTTTTTATCTTGATCTATTGAGTGTTTATCATGAAGCTTAAGGACCCATGATGAACTTTGAGAATCATAGGTCTAGATTTATCTTGGAGGATAAATGACTTATTAGAAATAACGAGATTTCTATTTTAAAGTGGTATTTTATTATCACTATGTGAGAAATGTGGGGGTGATGCTCCAAAGTTAATCAATTGATTAATTTGGTCATCCTATCAAATAGGTGATTTGGAATTCCACATTCTAAATCACATTCGCTATATGTGTATAGAATGGATAAATCTAGACATGCTTGGTGTCTAAAGTTACTGTTTGTAATATTTTGATTCAAGAAGGAATCAATTTAAAACATAAAGGAGAATTTTGGAAACAAAGAGGTTTCTAGAATTAATATTCAAATGTTTATCTTGGATATTAAACTATAAAATAGTGGGGGTGTTGACTATGGTCAAAATCACTATTTTTAAGGGGTAACTATTTTAATCAAACTATGGCTAGAAACAAAGTTTGAATAAAATAATGAGAGTGTCTAAGTATGCATACATGAGAAAAGAAATGATTCAAATGGAATCATTTCTACATTTCAAGGAGTGGGACTTAGACTCCCTAAAGAGATTCACGGTTGATGGTAACCTATCTTAATACTAGTAACCAAACTAGTATTAGGTTCAATAGGTAATAACAAGTCAATCAAGTGAATAGGTAGTAGTACTCAAATTTTGTCCCATCTGAGATATGAGTACTAGTGTGTTACCAAAATGAGGGTTAAAACCAAAAGGTTTTTTAATAGAACTCAGTCTTAAAAAGACAAGTATTTTAGGGTAACAAAATACTGTAATAGTTCTACCTATATAGACTTAGGGGTGGTGCCGCCTCTAATGAGAATTGGGAGTCATTCTCAAGAAAAGTCTATGAATGGAATGTGCACATGGCCATTAACAGTGCAAAAGCGAGACATTGAGGTCTTAAGTGAACATAGCAAATGTGTGTGTGTTATCACCGTTTTGTTATCAAGGGATAGTGGTTCAATACTTCGGTAACCAAAATTTCAACAAACTTTGTGATAATTACACTAAGGTAAAATTCAAGTCGAAAGACATTTTACTTTATGCACCAATGCAAAGGTTTCTATAGAGAGTGATTATTTAATCAAGTGGGGGAATATTATATTTTAATATAATGTTTGATTGATTAAATAAGTGTTACAAAAAGTGATTATTTAATCTAGTGGGGGAATGTTATATTATTTCATATAATATAATATTAGCTTAAATAATGTGACAAAATGTGATTTGTCACAACTTGTAACATATTATTGAGAGTCACAAAATTGGACACATGTGTGTGCCCAAATGTGACATATTTTGGAGTTACAAAATCAGTTACAAATTTGTAACTGCCAAATATTACCCAATAATGTGTATATTATATGTTACACATTTGAGGTTGGATTTCATACAGCCATTATGAAATATGGCTGTTGGAGATATGATTTTAACCCCAATAATGTGTTTTGGGAGTTACAAAATCATTTGGGAGGGTTTGGAACCGTTTGGAAAAACATCACATTTTCAAGTGCTGAAAATGGGCTGTGGCCGCGGCATGGGGGACAGAAAGCAGTGGCCGTGGCCACTGATGTCCCTGGCCGCGGCCACAGGTGCATTTTAGGCCAAATTTTCAGTTTTTTCCAAATGTGTTGAGCGGTTCTAAAATCCCAAAGAACTCCCAAATCTCAATTTTAATTCCATATTAATCCAATTAAACATTGGTAACAACCATGGGGGTTGGTGGAATTTGAAATCCAAAGGGTATCTCAAACTCTATAAATAGGAGCCTAATGCTCACTTGTATGACACACCATTTTCCATCCACAAAGCACTTGGCTGGAAAATACACCAAAATGCTTGATAATTTCAGAGAGCTATTTCCTAGAGAGATCCCTTAGTGCTTAGAGAAAAGGGGGAAATAAGCTTTTGGACAAAGGTCTTGAACCTTGTTCAAGTTGGTGATCCCCACTACTCTACACTTTGGTTATGTGAGAGTTTGTTTGTGTTTTCATTCTTTTGTTTCTCTTGCTCTTCTTATTTATTTGTATTATTATAGTATTGTGCTTGTAATCTTCTTCCTCTACATCTTATTTCTATTTACTTGTATTTTGAGCAATTGAGTTGTAATATTTATTTAATAAATATTATCCTGTCCATTGTATTTTTGCATAGAGTTGTATTTGGTTTTTCCATATTTCCATTGAAGTATTAATATATATTATCTAACAAAGTCACCTAAGCCCTTTGACACCTGAAAACGTACAAAAACAAACGTGATGGACCCAAAACGGGTATGTTTTAAATATTTATACTCGTAAGCGCACGAATCGTATTTATAGAATAATGTTCGTGTAAGCACGAGATCGAACCCAAAGGAGTTGTCTAAAATCGAAAAGAGAACTATTTTAAATCAAAATTAATAAATTCTAACCTAGTTCCAAAGATTGATGGGATTTTTGTAGAATAAAAATAAAATAAAAGATAATAATAATAAAGAAATTAAAGACAAATATATAAACATAAATTAAAAGTAAAAATCAAGATGGTAAAATAAGATTATTAAGGATTAGAATCCACAAAATATAAGTTCAATAATATTTATAAGTACATTGATTCCCAAGTTTTAGTGATAGTTAAAATAAATCAAACTATCATTTTCCAAATAGATTTATAATTTTAAGCACAAATTACTTCTAAAAAGATAAGATTTTTCTTCACTTTTCAAAATTATAATTTCAAAGCATTTAGTGTAAATCAATCTAATGAAATAACAAATAAATCAATGAACATTATTTATAAGGCAAAACATAATATTTTTGTTCTAAGCATGGATGTGTACAATTTAATGACACACCTTACACAAAGAATATTATGTTTTTGCACTAATGAAGAGCAAAGTGTAAATATGTGCTAACAATCCAAAATACATGATATTTAAGATGAAAGAAGATATTTGAAGAAGAAAATTCCATAAACTTTGTTGCACAAAATGGGAAATCAACATACAAAATAAACACTATCTAGTTACATATTGTTTCATCATCACCTTAATAATCTTAAAAAGATTAGAAATTCATAACTAGAATAGAAATTACAAACAAAAAATTACAAACATAAATAGGAAAATTTGGAGGAGAAACCCCCAAAATTTTCTCTAAAAATACATAGAAAATAACCAAGAAGAAGAGAATTGAGAGGTTTTGAATGTGTAGAAATTATGGTATAGTAACCTCCCTCAAAATGGACACCCCAAATCCCTTATTTATAGCCAAAAATGAAGATTAAAATAATCAATTTAAATTGATTAAATTAATTTAATTAATTATAATATGGCAAATAGGGGTAAAATATAGGGTGTAATAATGCTGTTTTGGGGTAAAATGTGTAGAAATTGGGGTAAAAATGTGGTACTTTTAGACACAAAGACAAAGAGACATTGTTGGGCTCAAGAAAATTGGGCATGCATGGGGCGCTGCTTTGTGGCAGGGAAGCAGCTGGCTGGCCATTGGGCTTGGCGTTGGGGCAGGTGGGCTGGCTGGGTGGCAGGAGCTTCAGCATCAGGCGGTTGGGCCTTGGCTGGTCGTGGGCCTGGCCTTGATGGCTGGCTGGGAGGTGGACTGTGTTGGATCCGTGGGCTTGCTGGAGAAGCTGCTGGCAGGTTGATGTTTTGGGAAGGCTGAATGGAGGTGCATAAATGCCAAGTTTGTCATTTATTTTCCTTAAAAAAAAAACCATTTTTCCTTTCTTTTTTAGCTTTCTTTTCAAGAGCCAAAGTGCCATAAATTTCTCTACAAAATAAATATAAAATAAATTATAATAAAATATTTTCAACTATAAAATAAATTAATTTAATTCTTTGAAAATATTAATTATAACTTAATTTATATTTAACATTTAATTTCAATAATACAACATTTTTTTACCTCAAACTAACAACAATAATTCAAATAATTAACTATAACATTTTACAACAAAATAACTATAAAAACACACAAAAATATATAAAATTAAAGTAAACCTAATAAATTCAAAATTACTTAAAAACTTAATAAATCAATTAAAAACTCAAGAATTAAACAACAATTAGCACATAAAAAGTGGTAAAATAACTCTATTTTGTAGAGTTATCAAAACGTAAAATAGAACAAAACAAAAAAAAACACCTAATACTTTACCTGAAAAACACATAGATAAATGAGTCTAAAACTCAGAAGTGACAAGTGACAATGCATGGTCAGTAAATGACAAATTAATAGTCAATAAATGTATTGGCTCTTCGGAGTTGTGATATTACTGGTCATGAAAATTATTTATCTGGTTTGGCAGTGATTTGATCGGCCAGGTAGAATTTTTGTCCGACCGGTAAAGATTTTTGACAAACCAGTAAAATGTTCTAGCCGACCAGTGGAGTATTTTGGCCGACCAGACATTTGTTTTGCCCGACCAATAAAGTTTTTTGCTACACCAAAGATGTGTCATGCTAGACCAGAGATGTGTAATGCTAGACCAGAGGCGTGCTAGAGGAGTGCTTTGCCTATACCAAAGAGAGGTGCTTGCCTATGTTGATCAGTGAGTTGTCTTGGCCGATAAGTCACTTCGGGCTTTGCCTATACCAATGTGTCCCAAAAAGTTAAATAAAAAAATTATGAAGCAGGAGGATCTTGAGGAGTTTGCTTGTCGACGGAGGCCTCAATTTCCTCATCTACGCCATCGATGCCTGTAGCCAACGAGATTTCGGGGGATGCTAGAACTCTTGCTTGCTCTTCCTCTTCAAGGCGAGCCAGCCACCTATTTATCTCAGTCTGCCTCATACGCTCTGAGAGATAGCTGAAGTCTGCCTCGCGGTTATGCTTCTAGAACGTATTAAATCATCTGAAAGTGCCCCCCTTGTACCTCTCTAGGTTACTGGCATTGGTCTCCTCAAGCTCTTTGACGCGTTCCTCCAACCTCTCAGTCTCCTTTCTGCTGATGACCAGATCATCTTGAAGCTCAGAGGCTTCCTTAAAATTAATCAAAGAAGACTCCTTGTACTTCTCTTTAGTTTCGATGGCTTTGATCAAAGTAGCCTGGTTCTGTTTCAGCTCTTCTCCCAACTTAGCCTTCTGTTCGAGCAGCTAAGCATTTTTCTTCTCGACTGCCTCGAGCTGCTCGGTGTATTTTGCCTCAGCCATCTTAAGCTCCTCATTGTGTTTGGCCTCGGACGCTTTAAGCTCCTTAGAGTGTCTGTCCTCGGACGCCTTAAGCTTTTCGCCAAGTCTCTTCTCATACTGAGCAGCCAGGGCTCTTGAGCGGCGCCAACTAGCGCTCATGGTTAGAACTCCCTGCAATCAGCAAGAAGGTAAAACTTTTAGTAGAAATAAAATGACAAGATAAACAAATAAAGCTCAGCAAGAAATGACAACTTACGATGAGTACTTCATTCAGCGCGCGGTTAATGATCTGGTTGACCTCCATGGAGTCGGTACCGATGATGGCCCCTCGGCTGTGTCCGTGCCTCGATAACTTAGTCAGCCTATCTTTGGCTGAACTAAGCACAATGTTTGTGAAAGTTTCTCCTGTCTGATCAGGAGGTGTCTGGTCAGTAGTATCTGGAGGAGGTTGGTTAACATGCACTAGAAGATGTGTCTGGTCGACAGGGGCTGGCGGAGACGTTTGGTCGATGGGAGCTGGACGAGGAGTTGTTTCCTTGGAAGGAGCTGGCGTTAGAGGATCTGCGGTCCGAATCTTTTTTGTAAGAGGGTTGCTGCTGCTCTCTCCGCAGTTTTGCCTGCTCCCCTTTTTCTTGCTCAGAGGAGTAGCGGGTTCATGCTCGCTTTAGAAGTCGAACATATCTTCAGCTGACATGACTGCAAAATAGAAGCGAACGGTCAGGCAATATAGATGAAGATTCTTACTAAATCAAGGAAATAAGATCAAAGAAATTACAAGTAAAATACCCGAGTTACAACTACTGGCCGCTACATTATTTATTGTACTACTGATACACTCACTCACTGCCTTGAAGAAGTCTAAATTTAAATTAGACGTGTATTTATAGTTGCCATCCCCGTCAAATAAATGACAGGGAATGGTTAAACTATCTAAGAGCGAGAAGTCAGTACCGTTCTCATCTGAAGATTCACAATTAAGTAATGTTGAAAAAACAATTAATTAATTCAAATATAATTAAGTAAAATACAAATATAATAAAATTGTTATTAAATAATAATTAAGTAAAAAATTAAATAAATTTGAGGAATAATTAAAAATAATCACAAAGTCCAATTAATATATAATTAAATAAATTAAAAATTATATTTTAATTAATGAATGAATAAATAAAACCAACAATTAATTAAATGATTTACGAAAAAATAAAATTGCATAAGACATAATTGAACGATTCTTACATAATACATCATAATTTGTTGTTTTGAAAATAAGAGATTGTAATACATCATAAATATTTATTTTTTCAAAAGATATGATATTATTATCACTTAGTGATAATTTGTTCTCTTAATAATGAAGTTGAAGATGGCGAGCAACAAAAGTTGGATGAGTGCTAGGAATTGTTGGTCTCTGGAGTATAGAAATGGTGTTAAGGGGTTCATCGAGGTCGCTCAAAATGTGGTGCATGATCAGGATTTGACTTATTGTTTGTGCAAGAAATGTGGGAATGTTAAGTTCCAGCCTATAAATGCAATTTTGATGCATTTATTCAACAATGACATCATACAGTCCTACAAAGTGTGGCATTACCATGGAGTGGCATTGCCGCCGCCAACATATGTGGTACGAGATTGGAATAGAGATGAGGTAGCGAATATCCTGGAGGATGTTTACGCTGAAGATGACACTCCTGCTGGAAACTATAATGATCCTCCCCAAGATGATGTTCAACATCGCGACAAGTATGACAATTTATTCAAGGAGATGTCAAGTGAACTGTACCCGGGTTGCAAAAAGTATTCCACATTGAACTTCTTGGTGAAGCTAATGCATTTGAAAGTTATTAACGAGTGCAGCAACCTTTGATTTGATGGTTTGCTGGAATTGTTAGTCGACGCTATGCTTGATGGAGACACTTTTACCTATTTAGATATGAATTTTCATGACCAAATTAACTTTAGCCCATTTGCTCCCTGATACAGGAACAAAATTAATTACATTCTTTTCTAATCACTGGTCAGTAGTAATTAATAATAGGATGTTGACAAATAGATAATAAAGTTATACTTTATATATTGTTATATTAAAAACTTCTAAGTTAGGCTTTCAAATAATGTTATATTGGAATGTGATATATGTTTTTTATTGTGCAGACTGAGATGACTGAGCACCGAGCATTGTAGAGTACGACCCCTGTATCATCTGCTATTTTTTGTGTCAGCGATAATGTCGACAGTCAGTTCCCGCCTGATATAGACATTGTCATGGATGTCCTTGGGCCCCGCTCTCATTATAAGAAAGGGTTTGGGGGGTTGCCTAGGTTGAGGGAAATTGGCGTAAAGATGACAACTTCTTCATTAACTTCTCAAATGTTCAGGCAATTGACACCTGAAGTGGACACCATTTTGCAGGAAAATCAGAACCTAAAGAAATATACGACTAAACTTGAGAGTCATCAATGACGTCAAGAGGCACTGCTCAATGCTTTGTTGAAGCAAGTTGGTGTATTAACTTTTGGTTTTATTGTCGACTTACTAGAAGAGGATCTGAACGAAGACGATGGTCCAGGTGACGATGATGGTCACAAGGGTGGTGATGATGAGGAGGACAGTAAACATTTGTAGAACTTTTTTATTTATTTAAAGTTTAATTAATTAGAGATTCATTTTACTAAACTTTTTCATGTTTAGTAGAGACAATAAACATTAATAGTTATAAAATAATTTTTATTTATTTATAAAATCTTAACTTTTATTTTATTTCTAATTAAATAATATTACTAAAAAATTAAATAATTATTAATATATTAAAATCAAATTTTATTAATTAATATTAATTTATTAAAAATAAAATTAGTAATATTATTTAAAAAAATACTTTTACTGGCGCAAAATTACGTTGGCAATAGTCTCTACCTTTACCGTCACAAAAACGCGCCACTAAAAAACCTACTATTACCGGCGCAAAATAGTGTCACCAAAGATATCCACATTTGCCGGCGCAATGTTGCGCCACTAAAAGCAATACTTGCCGACACAATTTTGTGCCGCTAAAAGTGTTTTTCACAATTCTGCGACATTTTTTTTGTCAGCGCATCCCTATTTTTCCGGCGCAGTTTTGTGTCGATAAAAGATACCTTTACCGGCTCAGTACGTTTCGCGTAAGAAAAAGTGCCATTATCGACAGATGTTCGCCGTCACGTTTTGTCAGCGGAAAAGTGCGTCGGGAAAGCCCGAATGTCTTTTGTCGGTGCAAAACGTGTCTTTTGCCAGCGCAAAATCGCACCGACAAAAGTCTCATATTTTTTGTAGTGTTAAGACGTTTACGACAATGCCCAGAATTGTGCAAGCAGACTATCATCCCCGTCGTCCCTTGAACGTTCTTGAAAAAATGATTTGGGGCAGTCGGGCCTGTAGGTACTAACATGATAGGATGATGAAAAAACACTAAACGATGCTTAGGACTTGGCTTGGGAGTTAGGATTATTGATTTAGGGCATAAAATCGAAGTAAAAATTTGATTTTTAGGCACTTAGAAAAAACTGGGTTTTTCCAGCCCTTTCTTAGAGTTGAAACAGTTTTTCCTGAAAAACTTTTCACTTCTACTTTTTAATCTATTTCCACATTGTTCGCATACTATCTAGTGTTTATGATAGAATGTTGTTGGTCGTATAAAAGCTTAACTTTTATACACGAGTAACGTTATTCCAACATTTCCACTCTTTTAGCCTGTTGGCCTTAAGTTCTTACCTCCCCTTCTCTGTTCGCAGATTTTCATGCATGACCCATGGGGAGGTGAGAGGCTGATCGATGACGACTTGCTTGCACAGTTGCTCGAAGATCAAGAACAGTCGTCGCTGCTAATCTCAAAAATTCCCTTTTCTCTTAACCCCACAAATAGACCTTTGATCAGTTCAACCAACATGGGTCGCGTAAAATCAATCGCTCAAAAGAAAAAGAAAACAACCACTCATCCTGCCGATCAGCGTGCTCCTCAGGCTGAAAATCGTTCGACCAACCCTCAACCTGAAAACACTTCCCAGCTAGAAATCCCAACAAAAGCCCGACTTCGGGACGTCCTTCGACCAAAGGTTGAATGGTACGTAGCACCACCTAGTAATATTACAGTTAGGATTGTAGGGAATTCTCTCAAGAAGTATGGACTTCCTGGGAAAACCCTACTCAAGCCTTCAATATACCAGCGAGCAAACCTGTCTGGGGGCGCCTTTAGCGCCTGGTCAAGGTATCATATTGAGGCAGGGGCAATCTTGCCTCTACATCCATTTTTCCAGGGGGTGGCCAACTATTTCGAGGTCGCTCCCTTCCAAATCACCCCAAACGGATATAAAGTGCTTTCTACTCTCTATATTATGCACAGCCACAAGAAGTACCCTTTAACGCCTTGGATACCCCAAGACCGTTACGGTGAACCAGAAATTTAACTCGCTACCCGAGTTCTTTGGTTAAGAACGCGCTTCTAGGTATTATTAACAGGCTAAGGTGGAAAGCCAATCAAAATGAAAGGATATATTTTATTTAAAACATAAAACTGTTCATGGGCCCATAAAAAAACATTTACAAGTTATTTACAACTCAAAATGGTCATCACTGTTTCAAATTTACAAACCCGCTGACCTAAGTGGCAAAAATAGGGTAAACCCCCTAGTTCCTCTGAGAACTCCTTGGCCGTGGTGGTCAAGCGGCCGCATATGTACACAGCACCACCTAAGCTCTCCACTCAAGGCTGGGTGTGCTTTTCTTTCCCTTTACCTACACCACATAGCACCCATGAGCCAAAGCCCATCAAGAAAAGAAAATATTGCATGAATATAATATCAACAATGATCATAATAATCATTCAGGACTCTCAGTCCAAAATAAAGAAGTGACAGTTGAAAAGTCACTAAGGTGGGTTCTGTTCCCTCTAGCCATGTGACGATAGGGTCACCGGGGCTTTACAAATAAGTGATCCTTTCACTAGCTTATCAAGATAGGTGCTCGATGAACTAGTCACCAATATAACCTATCGCATGACCATAGAGTCATAACCATGGGATTCTGCTTTCTAGCCATGTGCCAACCGTCACCTAGGCCTTTGGCCCTGGCTCTGAGTAATTAGTCCTAGACTAGTCAAGCGCTTATAATTTTCATCAACCTTAGGGTCATTCCAGCATTGATGCTCCCAGAGTCATTCAACACTAATATCGATTAGATCTAATTTTTTATCAGCCCTGCGTTCAGGACGCTTATGCCATTTCTGACTCTCAGGTCAGTAATATGCGACCAGTGCCGTCCCTGACCAATCAATGCCATACACAAGTAAGCAAGCTCTGATAAGCATTTAATATGCAATCAATGCCCACATTTAACAACCAACATGCCTCAATAACAATCATGCATGTCATATACACAGGGTGCAATTTTCTTACCTCAGGTTCGAGCGAGAAATAATATAAGAACGACCCTTGAGAACGATCAATCTTTAGATTCCTTAGCGGTCATTTAGTCATAACCAATTGGAAACCATTAATAAAGTAAATCAATGAATGGTTCACAATCTAAAACCACACTCCCGGGATCAATCCCTCACTCTCGGGACTCCCAATATACTCAAAAAGGGTAAAGGAACCAACCCCCGAGCCTTAAAAACCACCTCGAGCCCTAAAAATGGCATCCCCTAAAGTTGGCCTAGTGCTGGGGCATTGCCCATTGGCGCTGGGGCGCTGTCCAAAAACCAGAGAAGGCCAATTCCAAAAACCAGGACTGGCGCTGGGGCGCCAACTTCAGACCAGCAACATCCTTGTTTTTCCTTCCTTGAGATTCCCCTTGAAACCAACCTTCCAAACCAATTCCAAACCTTACCAAAACATCCAATTCAACCCCCAAACTTCATCTACATCATACCCTCATCAAAACCCAAGCATCCAAACCCAAAAACTCCCATTGATTCAACCTATCCATATCAAAATCCATAGGCTGAAAACTATAAGAAAAATAGAGAAACTCTTGAAATTCATGGATAAAATCTTACCTCAAACTGGTTTTGAATCCTCTTCAACGAATGAATCAAGTTCCTAAGCTTAATTCCTCAATTTGGCTTCAAAAATCAGAAGAAAGAAAGAGGGAAAATGGTGTACGGGTGAGAGAGAAACCTTGCTCTGTTCTGATTATGCTAATGACCTTCTACAACTTACCAAGGTCATACATATCCCTTGCCAAATGACCAAATTGCCCCTAGTCATTTAAAAGTTTCTAAAAACACCCAAGGGTAAAATCATCCTTTCTAACCTTTTTCATTAATCATAATTAACACCCTACAATTCCCACTATTCTCGATATTCCAAAATACCAATAATTTATATCTCGTTACCCTTTTATTCCCGACAACGCTCTAATCATTAAATCACCCCGAGACTTACCCCGAGCCTCGAACTCAATCCCGTTATGACTAAATCGCAACTTGATAATATAAGGCCGTCTCATTCCGAATAGCTCGAATATATCTCCATAATAATGGGATCTCATCCATAAATCACAATATGCACCAAAATACACAAATATGCTCTCAACGGGCCAAATTACCGAAAAACCTTAACAATCAAATGTGGACCCACATGCATGCATATAACATCATATTATAATATAATTCACATCAACATGCATATAATCATTTAATGGCATAATTAAACAATTATAGCCCTCCCAGCCTACTAATCCAGCCATGAAACCGCATTAGGGATTTCGAGGCATTACAACTATCCCCTCCTTACAAAAATTTCGTCCTCGAAATTTACCTAAACAACTCGAGATACTGACTCTG
This sequence comes from Humulus lupulus, assembly GCF_963169125.1. NCBI lineage: Eukaryota > Viridiplantae > Streptophyta > Magnoliopsida > Rosales > Cannabaceae > Humulus > Humulus lupulus. Next base: position 4,428,312 of record NC_084800.1, read on the forward strand.
CATATTCGATTCCAGCTCCCAGGTCGCTTCCTCGACCTTGCTATTCCTCCAGAATACCTTAACCAAAGGTATTGTCTTATTCCTGAGGACTTTGTCCTTTCTGTCAAGTATCTGGACTGGTTGCCCCTCAAAGGAAAGATCTGCCTCAAGCTCTAGATCTTCATAGCTCAAAATATGAGTCACATCAGATACATACCTCCGAAGAGCTGAAACATGAAACACATTATGCACAGCTGACAATGTCGAAGGCAAGGCTAACCTGTAAGCCACCTGACCATTCCTCTCCAGGATCTCAAATGGACCTACAAACCTAGGGCTCAGCTTGCCCTTCTTCCCAAACCTTCTCACCCCTTTCCATGGCGAGACTCTAAGGAAGACATAGTCTCCCATTTGGAACTCCACGTTACTATGCTTGGGATCTGCATAGCTCTTCTGCCTACTCTGAGAAGCGAGCATCCGAGCTCTAATCTTCTCAATGGCCTCACTGGTCCTTTGAACTGTCTCAGAACCTAAGTATCTCCTTTCACCTGTCTCATTCCAATGAATGGGAGATCTGCACTTCCTACCATACAGCATCTCATAAGGTGCAACTCCAATGGTAGACTGATAACTGTTGTTGTAGGAAAACTCTATCAAAGGTAGATACTTATTCCAAGACCCACCAAAGTCCAGCACACATGCTCGTAGCATGTCTTCCAATATCTGAATCGTCCTTTCAGATTGCCCATCTGTCTAAGGATGATAAGCAGTACTGAACTTCAATTGTGTCCCCATGGCCTTCTGTAAACTCCCCCAGAACTTGGAAGTAAAGGTGGGGTCCCGATCTGACACGATCGACCTCAGCTCTCCATGGAGGCGCATGATCTCTCTCACATAGAGATCTGCATACTGATCAACTGTATATGTAGTCCTCATTGGCAAGAAGTGAGCTGACTTGGTATAGCGATCCACTATAACCCAAATAGAATCATGCTGACCAACAGTCCTGGGTAAGCCCACCACGAAATCCATCATGATGTCTTCTCACTTCCATTCTAGGATATCCAGAGGCTGCAATAACCCTGCCAGCCTTTGATGCTCAGCCTTGACCTATTGACATGTCAAGCACTTAGCCACATACTCTACCACATCTCTCTTTATCCCCGGCCACCAATACAACAATCTCACATCCTGATACATCTTCGTGGTGCCTGGATGCAATGAGTGAGGTGTAATATGAGATTCATCCAAAATCTCTCGCCTAAAAGCAGTGTCTAAGTTAATATATGATTTTCAATCAATATATGATTTTTCTCAACAATGTTTGTTTTTTAATAGTTTCAATTGGATTGCCGAAATTATTTAAGTTATGTAATTAACCTCCAACTATAACTGAGTTTAAGTTAATAATTATTTAAACTGCAAAGATATGTCTGCTACTGTTACTCATTCTCAAGGCGGTGATGGAGCGGATCCTCCTCCTCCTCCTCCAGGTCCCACGCGAGTTCCTATTTCCTGTGAGATAGGTAATATACTATAATTAGTCTATCTTTTATCAATGACAAATGGTTATTATTTTATTCAATTTAATTGTATTGTTTAATTAACATATGCAGTGGCTGCCACAAAAAGAAGAGGTTGGTCTCGATCCAAAAATTTGCAGCAACTCGTCAACGACAATAAAGGTCTGTTGGCTCTACAAGTTGATCTGAAGGAGGGAACCTACAAAGCAGTTGGTGATATTGGGTCGTTGTTCACGAGACTTATTGGCAACCTTATTGATCACCATGTCCCGTTATATTATGACTCATGGCAGAGTGTTCCGGATGAGCACAAGATTGGATTGATGCAAAAACTTGAGGTAAATTTATCTACTTATTCACGTGTAATGTTTTTTTATAATTTAAAAAATCTCACCTTTTTTTTAAGGAATTTTTCATTCTTCCCAAAGCTCTCCCTGAGTGGCGACTGATAGAGACTGGGATTGAGCGAGAGTTTTATGATCGCTACAAGGATAGAAAAGGTCGCAAGAAAAGACACTTCGTTGAACATGGAGGGTATGATGATATCGAGACAACTAGAAAGAATCCACCAGAGGACATTGACAACGAGAGTTGGCAGAAGTTGGTTGACACTACAACAAAATAGAGGTTTTATGACTTTATTTGGGAGACATTGGAAGTCTACAATGTCTCCCAATTGGGGAGACGTTGCTGCTAGGGTCATTGTAGGTATATATCCCACGTCTCCCATTGGGAGACGTGCCTCACTTCCCACGTCTCCCATTGGGAGAGGTTGAAAGTCAAACGTTGACTTTCAACCTCTCCCACTGGGAGACGTGGGAAGTCTCCCACCTCTCCCAATGGGAGACATTGAAAGTCTCCCACATTTAAAAAAAATAAATTAAATAAATTTATAATTAATATTATTTTAATTTGATTTAATAATTAATTAAATTTAAATAATATTAATTTAAATTGAAATTATTTTAATTTAAATTGAAATGATTTTAATCTAAATTTAAATTGACTTAATAATCAATTAAATTGAAAGAAAAAAATAAATTTGTTAGACATATACAAGAAATACAATATTTGTTAGACATATTCAAAATGAACAAATATTGCATTGTGTATGAAGAAAGAGTTAAAAAAAAAAAAACCTATCAACGAGGTCGGTAACTTTGGATTATCGGCAACATATATGCCGCTCATTATTGTCGCAACTCATCAATTTGTGCCTCTGTATATGATGTGCTTGTTAGCTGCAAGAAATATAAAGTAAAATATATTAATTAATTATTTGATTACATTTATAGTTTCAAAAATAATTTGTAAATTTTAATTAATAATATCGTTCTCAAGTAATGCCCAGGACTCGCATGTTCAATCAAGTAATGCCCGTTCTCAACTAATCGTTTATTATCCTAAATAATATCGGGCAGCATTTCCCCTATAATAGTGACATAACCATCTGCATGTGAATAGCAAAACAAACAATTCAAACAACATACAATAAGTTTCTTCCTTATAGAATGCCTATATAAAATTAATTGTTTATTATCCTAGATAAAATCGGGCAGCATTTCCCCTATAATAGTGACCTAACCATCTACATGTGAATAGCAAAACAAACAATTCAAACAACATACAATAAGTTTCTTCCTTATAGCTCCGCAGCACACAGTCAAATTTCTCAGAACTTACTTCACTAATACACACAAGTTCTCAACCTTCCGTTATCACCGCAGCACACAATTTTAATCTCAGAACCTACTTCACTATGGATGAATATTTAAGATATTCAAACTCCTCTAACTGTTTAATAATATTAAAAGTAGAAGTAAGAGAATATATATTTACCTCTTGCAATTAATAATCCAAAAGCTAGCAAAATTACTTCAAGTAGTAATCGAATTCGCTATTAAATCCACAAACCAATATAAATAAATTAATAAATAATAAATAAAATATCACTAAATATCTAGCAATATATAACTTATTATTATAATTTTAGAAACTTAATTACCTCAAATGTGTGATTGATAGATATAGAAGTTTTGATGCAAAGTACTCTCTAAAATCTCACCACCAAAATCACAACCTACGAAATTAAATTAATTAATATGTTAAACATTACTAAACAAATATCACTAAATTCCTAATAAGTAAATGATTGGTAAACAAATAAAAAAAAAAACTCCAATGAGCCACTAATTATAACCTAAACAAAAAATCAATAAAAAATTTCATAACCTAAAATCTCAATAATCAACAAAAACATAAATTTTTTCATATATTTATATTTTTAAAATTATTTAATAAATTTATTTTAACATAATAACTATATATATAACAAAATAGTTAGAATTTTAAAAAAAAAAAGTTTAAATATACATACAAAAATATATCTAAATTTCGAAATAAATAATGATAAAAATTTAAAAAAAATCATGAATATATATATTATAATGAAATATATACAATGTGATAGGTTAAATTAAAAAAAAAACTATGAAATCTTAAATCTATAAAAAACCTCCATGGAAAAACAAATAAATCTAACAATGTATAGAAAAAAATGCATAAAAATGTAAAACTAACACAAAATCATGTATATTACTCATCCTAATGCTAAACCTATGATTTTTTTATCAAAATAATTAACTAAAATTCATAAAAATTAAAAAAAACTAACCTTGAAAACCCTAAAATCGCAGCCCCCTTTTGTGCTCTCTGTTTGGTGTGCTCTCTCTATTTGGTGTTATGAGGAAGAAGAAGACCCAAAATTCATTAAATGGCCAGGGGGACATCCAACGTCTCCCACTGGGAGACGTGGAACACGTGGCACGTCTCCCACTGGGAGACATTGAATGTATAGAGGGGTACATCCAACGTCTCCCATTGGGAGACGTGCCACGTGTCCCACGTCTCCCAGTGGGAGACGTTGGATGTACCCCTCTATACATTCAATGTCTCCCAGTGGGAGACATTAGATGTCCCCCTGGCCACTTCTCAAGCTATTTCCAACGTCTTCCACCATTTTTAATGTCTTCCAATTGTAGTCATTAATAAAAACTTTCAATGTCTTACACTATTAGACATTTAAAACCCCTGATAAGTTTTAATGTCTTACACCAATGGTGTAAGACATTGTAGGGAGTCATTGTATATAAAATTTGTTGTAGTGTGACCTTTTCACCACTCCACATTTCATGGCACACTCAAAGGAAAATGCTGCCAACAGAGCAAAACAGAAGTGTCCAAGTCTCCATGGATCAACTTCTTATGCTTCTGCTCGATTTAAGAAGGTAAATAAAAATATATAGATAATTTGAAATATTTTAAGTTATCTCAATAATAATTTCAATATTTAACTGAGATTTTGTTAAATTTTGTTTTCTAAAGATGAATCTTCAGACCAAGGAACTGCCCAGCATTATCGATATATTCCATGACATGCACAATTATCCAACACGAGGATGGGTGAACACGAATGCTAAGGTTGCATATGTAAGTAACTTTCTAAGTTTTGTATCTATGTATATTGTTCAATTATATTATGTATTAATTGTCTTGTTTCTAAACTGCAGTATGCCTTGTAGCAAGAAGTCCAGAAAAACTCCCAATCTCAGTCTCAATCTGAATCAGAAGCAAGAAGTGCCAATGTCAATGAGACACAAGTCGTCTCAAAGGTACTTGGTCAACGTCGTGGCCAAAACCGAGGTCTTGGACGGAAGTTGAAGGGCACTAGTACATTTGCCTCAAGCATCACCGGATCCTCTTCACAATTAGAGGCATCGCTGTTTCCATCCACCACAGTTGGCCATCCGACGATACCACCTGAGGCTTTCCAGTCCATGATTCAACACTTCAGTCAAGCCTTTATGACCCAGAACAACAACTTCCAGAAAATGCATCAATATTTGCAAGCAACAAATCCGAGCATCCAACCTCCACAATTTCAGCCTGTAAACTTGGACATGAACATGATACAGTCCATGATGGCAAGCTTTCAACCACAACAACCATAGTAGCCATAACCACCACAGCCACCACAACAGCAACACAAACAACAACCACCACAATCAACACAACAACCCGACGATAATGACTTTGGAATTGATTTTGATGACATTTAGTTTTGTTAAGTTACTATTTTTAAATTATTAATATTTTGTGTTGTTTTTTTATTTTGGAGACAATACTACTTATGTTTTCTTATCTTACATTTTGGAGATTATGAATATTGTTAATTTGGTTTTATTATTTAATTAATAAATTGGTTTTATTTATTTATTTAATTAATATTTAATAATTTATTAAATAAAATTTAATCAATATAATTAATTAAATATATATTTTTAAAAATTGTATACCTACAGCGACAACATGTCGTCGCTGTAGATGGAGCAGTCGACGGACCTACAACGACCACATGTCGTCGCTGTAGAAGTTTTTTGAGATTCAAATTTTCAAATCTTTGCACCACCAACAGCGACGACAAGTCGTCGCAATAGCCCAGTCCAACCGAAAAAAAATTTCTACTGTGACCGACATGTCGTCGCTGTAGTAAAACCCTACTACGACGATTGCATTTTGTCATTGCCGTAGATTGCTACACATACGGGCCTACAATGATGTCGTTGTTGCGACGTCATGTCGTTGTTGTCTACCTACAGCGACGACAAAAGTCGTCGCTGTAGATCATTTTTCTTGTAGTGTGGGCTACCGAAAAGAAGATACATCTTGTTGGCATAGGTAGTACCCATCAATCCATTTAAGTCGTCTTCAAATGTGTAGTCCCATATCTACCAGACTTTGAATTATCACACTTGACCTTCCCCAGGCGATTTGGGATTACATAGATTTTTACCCAGTCTTTCCCCCTGCGCATTTACAATGCTCCACGTCACTATGACAGCTTCCTGGAATGACGACTGAGCCTGCAAACCAACACGAGTCTTTCCAGCGTGCTTTGTCCTCACTTGCACGCTTCTTAGGAAAACTTCCCAGGAGGTCACCCATCATGAGACTACTCTAGGTTAAGCACGCTTAACTTTGAAGTGATGGCAACCGTAAAGAAGATGCAACTTGTTTTTGGTAGCCCATCACTTGAGAACTCCAAAGTTAAGCATGCTTGACCAGGAGTAGTCTCATGATGGGTGACCTCCTGGGAAGTTTTCCCTGGAAGCGTGCGAGTGAGGACAAAACATGCTGGAAAGACTCGGGTTGGTTTGTAGGGTCAGTTGCCATTCCAAAAAGCAGCCATAGTGACATGGGGCATTACAAATGATAATCAGAGCCTTGACCCAGCTGAAAGTGTGGCCGGCAGGGACGTCAAACCCTTAACGGGGGTGATTATGATAATTAGAATCCTGTGATCCGTAGGGTGAAAGACCGGGTAAAAGTTGTGCAATCCCACATCGCCTGGGGAAGGTCAAGTGTGATGATTCTAAGACTATATAGGTATGGGACTACACAGTTGAAGAGGGCTTAAATGGATTGATGGGTACTAACTATGCCAATAATATGCATCTTCTTTTCGGTAGTCCATCAATTGAGAACTCCAAAGTTAAGCGTGCTTGAATTGGAGTAGTCTCATGATGGGTGACATCCTAGGAAGTTTTCCCAAAAAGCGCGCGAATGAGGACAAAGCACGCTGGAAAGACTCGTGTTGGTTTGTAGGGCCAATCGTCATTCCAGGAAGCAGCCATAGTGACATAGGGTGTTACAATTTTAGGTATGTAAATTAATTATGACTCTAGTTTTTCTTATGTTAGTGTTTATTGTAGTCATAAACAACATCCCTCTTGTAATTGTTTTGGAAATTCTGGACTATTTAAGTACCAAGATCAAGGTTCAAACAGTCTATTTTACACGCGTATAAAAAAACAGACACACGTGCAACATACTATTTGAACTCTGATTTCAGCACCATAAATTATCCAGAATTTCCTGAAAATTTTCAAGAGGCTTACTATGATTACAATGAACACTGTTATAAAAAAAACTTCAAGGTCATAATTAATTTACATGCCTAAAACAGGGTCATACTCTACCGGCAAGGTAAAAAGGTGTACCTTATTGTAGATTTTTTTCTATAATTATAATCTTATTTATGAAAATTAAAAATTTATAAAGATTAAATATTGAAGCTTAAAAATTAATTAATTAGAATTTTTAATACATTTGATTTTTTATTTTTGTATATTATTAGTTATATATACGTGTACTTGATGATTTTTAAATTTTTTAAAATGTAAATGATAAGATAGTGCAAACTTTGACAAAATATATTCTAAAAACAATTAGGATTTGATATCAAAACAATTGAACAAGTTCCTTAAAATAATACTAAATATGTTATTCAAAGTCATGCATATATTTATTATTTAAATTTACATTTCGTTTTTTTTTTTAAATAGATTTATAAATATTAGAACTACTTGCATGCTGGAGGTGTTCGTTTTAAAATGAGAAAGAAAAAGTAAAACTACAAACTACAAACTAAAACAAGAAATAACTAAATATGTTTATTTTTTAATAAAAATGTGTATAAATATTATTTAAAAAAACCGAAACATTAATTGCATTTGAAGAACATTCATGGATGAAAAAAAAAATTGTTTATATATATTATTGGGGATTTGAATCTCAACCACATATATACTCACACGCATTTCAGCCAGCTCCAAGTGGAAAAATAAATAAAAGAAAAACTAAATCACAATAATAATAAAATTTGTATATATACTTAAAAAAAAAAAGAGTTTGTCGCCTCTATAATATATTTAGCTTCGCCCAGCAGTGTCGTACGAGAATATATATTGGATAAATAAACATTACCACTAGGGCTGGGTATTTTTGAGACTGGCCGACCAAACCGGCCAACCTAACCTGGATATGGACCGACCAGGCCGAACAAGAGCAGATTGAAGCCCATTCGACCCTTGAAAGTTCAACCCGAACCATAACGGGCCGACCACAGCCAAAACATTTCTTACCCAATATACCCAACTCGGGCCGACACACCCTAATATCTAAACCCTAAAAATATACATAATTTTTAAACCCTAAAAACCTAATACATAACATTATTTTAATTTTTTGAAATGTCCTAATCTGTTGCCGCCTGCTTTCTCCCTTCTCTTCTCTACACTCTGTCACTCTCCATGGAAATATAGACCAGCTCCACTCCATCTTCAGGCAAAGCTCACGGCAGTCAGGGCTTTAGGCGGCGAAACTCCAGGTGGTCCTCGACTGCTGCTTCAGGCGATTACTGCTTCAGGCTTTAGCTCCAGGCCGTCGAGGCTTCAAGCGACCACGAGCACGGCTCCAGGCGGGCAGGCAGTTGACAGAGGTGGAGTCTCCACCATGGAGATAGTGCACGCACGGATTGGCCAAAGGTATATATATTATAGGAATATAAAAAAAGCTATATTATTAACTAACTCAGTATAAGTATATATAAAACTAACTAACTCAGTATATATTATTAATTTTTATAATTTGTATTATTATTTTGATTTGCTCAAACTAACTAAAAAAGTTTTGTTAAAGTCTGTCGTGTGATTTTGTTTATTAATATTGTCAATTGTATTTTATATTATTGCTAAACTATGTTATTTTTATACACTAGGATCTGATTGGAACTATCAAAGCCTAAAGGAAGAGGAGAAATATTGCTATCAAAGTGTTAAATATCAAGGAATAGGTATATTTTTTCTATAGTTATTTGATTAATAGTGTTTTGATGATGATTCATGAACATATAGGGTTGCTGAAATTGTTTGCTAAAATAAGTTATAATGTTGAAATATGTGATTATTTGTGCATATTTGACATTTTTTAAAATTGTTTATTTGTTAAATGCTGAAATAAGTGTTAAATATTATGATATTTGCTAAAATAAGTTCTGAAATAATTGAATATGTCGTTTGGAATTATTGATTATTATTTTTTATTTGCTCAAAATCATATAAGTGTTGAAATGTTTTGATATTTGCTCAAAAAAATTAGTACTAAAATAATTGAATATTTTGTTTGAAATTGTTGATTATTTTTTAGTTGCTCAAAATCATATAAGCACTTAAATGTTTTGATATTTTTTGGTTTTGAATTTTGAATTGTAGACAACAAACTTAAGGACAAGACGACAACAAAAGAAAAGATCAATGCACCTATCGATCATTGTTGATTGATGGATTCAAGCTTTTTTTTACTTTGTCTAAATTTCTATGAACTATCTACTTACTTTTATGGATGACTGTAATGATTTTAAGACTTGTGTTTCGAATTCAGATGACTGTAATATTTGAGTTGTTAAGTACTAACTAGTAGTAGAAACTACTAAGCCATTATTTTCTTCAATTTATATTTTAATTTGATCATCTTTTCTACATTATTGATTAGATTTTGAATATAAAATTTTTAAATGGGTTATAACACAATCCAACCCTTAATGTAATTAGTAGGGTTATGTTATATATTAAAAATGTTTTAAATGTGTTAGAATTTTCTAGATCGATGTAATTGGGTTGGCTCATTCAAACATCACTACAAGAAAAAATAGTATTCATAACACTTAAAAACTGCTATCCGGGAGCGTTGATAGCGCTTCTGAAAACGCTAACATAGCCCCTGTTATTAAAAGTCCTGTCTTTTCTATAACAGTATTCGAATGTTATGTTCGATGTTATCTTAAACTATTCAATAACGCATTTTTAGTTGCTATAATATTCAAATAATAACATTTAGTTAGAGTATTTGGTTATAAAACAAATTCAGTACCAGTAACTGATTTTATATTGAATATTATATTTTTAAAATTTTATCATTTTTACATAATTAGTATCATAATTACCTGAGTGGAATGAACATGAGAATTTGATTGAACTCATGTTCATTCCACTCAGGTATGACGATGTCCCATGTTTACAAGTTCCTTAGGTCACTTGAATTTGTTTCTTCTTATGATATCGCTTGTCAGTATGACAATGCAAATGCACACAAGGTACCATGGTTTATTGATTGCACTCAAAGAGTTTGATTTTTAAATGGGATTTGCTCATTTCTTTTTCTTCAAATTTCTTATCTAGTGGGTCAGCCATCGCAACCATCGTGGCAACATATGCAGTGTTGATTTCATTTGGCTTCTTAATCCCAATAGCTACCGGAAGTTCCTTAGAACAAGTTGGACTGAAGCAATATTTGGCATGTTCAAGGTCGGCTTTTGGCCTTTAATTGTGTTTTTTGTCTTTGAGATTTAGCTTGAAGTGAGATAAGCTAATGTAGAATATTATGTTATTCTGGCTTGTTCTATCTTTGATGGTTTGCCTTTTGTGTTTTTAGTATCTTCTAAGAAGAGCTTCGCTGACAGAATGCTTTATAACAACTTATAAAACATTATTTATAAACTTTAAATTTGAATGCTTGTTTTCAGCAATTTAACTTGCTAATTTTATTTATGAACTCTTTCAGGAAAGCCTGTGTAACGACCCAAATTCGCTAATAAGGCTTAAGGGCCTTGATTAGTGTTTCGGGAGGGCATAAATGGGATTAGAGTGAATAGTATTTATTTGAATGAGATATTATGTGACTGATAGTGCTTAAATGATATTATATGATAATTGATGATATTATGTGATAATATGAAATAGATATGTTGTGTATGTGAGAACCACATTATTATGTGGATAACTCTGTAGCCGGCGACTCGAGGCGATCCTAGGGCTAGATAGCAGGAAAAGTCACAACGGGGCATTATAATTGACTTTGGACAAGTCAGGGATATCTTAGGTATCGGGTAGTGATTTGGACTATCGGGTGATGGAAATAAATAATTGGAGATATATTTGAGGTTAGGATGTCTAGGCGGGATTATTGGGGGATTTTACTGTTTTGCCCTCGGGGACGTTTCCGGCACCCCGAGCTTTGGGATTAGTCTGATAACTTAAGGATAGACTTAAGGAATATGTTAGAAAATAGTAGACACAAGTTTAAACCGACCTTTCTCTCCTTCTCTCTCTTAGCAAAGGAAAAACCCTGATTTTCAAGGGGGATTAACTGAAACTTGGGGGAATTGAAGGGCTGAACCAGAGGATTAGCTCAAGGAACCAATCAAGGATTGAATTAGAACCAAGGTAAGCATTGATTTTCATTTTGTGGTTAGGAACTTTAAGAAAAATGGTTGAGTTTTTAATAGTTGTGATTTTGATATTCAAGGTGGAGTTTGAGGCTTGAAACTTTGGAGTTAGGTCAGGGGATTCTTGGAGGAACAATTCTACAGCTGAGGTAAGTTTCAATTCAAAGTTTGATGGTTGAATTTTAGTGTTTCCATGGCTGGTTTTGAGTTTTTAGGTTTGAAATCTCAGAAATTGGAATTGGGATTTTGGTGAGTGTTAGGCTGGATTTTTGGTGGAATTGTGTTGTTTAAATCATTCTAATGTTGTTGTTATTAATTGGTTTTGAGTTGGGGGCTTTGGGATGGCTTTAGGTGAGGTTTAGAGATTGAAAATGGTGGATTTTTCTGGGTTCGAAGGGTCGGGCCGCGGCATGGTTCTTGGTGAGTCGCGGCCCTTCGAAGCTGATGCATGCTGAGGAAGGAGGGCGGGCCGCGGCATGGTCTATGAAATGCCGCGACCCTTACCTGTTTTTGTGCCTTAGGAGGGCTCTGTTTGGGGCCATGCCGCAGCATGGATGGCCTAGGTCGGGGCCCTTAAGGGATTTTGGGATTTTGAGATTTTAGGCTTGGGAATTTAACCTAGGGTGCTCGGGATTGAATCTTTTACCATATTTGGTGAAATTCAATGTTCCGAGGACTAGAACTTGGTTTAGAAACTCATTTAATATTGTTAATGGTATCCTTCATCATGGTTGTGACTAGGTGCTAAGCTAGGACTTGGGGATCGGATCGCCCGTAACTAGTATATCTAGAAGCCAAAGGTAAGAAAACTACACCCGGTTGAATATTTGAACGGGACTAAGGGCTCCCTGATATATATGATTGAAAGAATGGTATTATGCCATGTAAATTGTGAACCAACGACCTAAGCGTGCCACGGTTAACTTGTGCAATTGGCACGGCTCGGACACTGGTATCCGAGGACAGCTTATTATGCACTGAGCTCGGTTTAAGCGGGCCGGAGTCAGTGGGTTAAACAGAGGGTGCGACCTAAGGTATCAGCCCTAGTATTTGAGTTAATTGATGATTATATTTGGCTATGAATGCGATTAATGAGATTGTTGAATAATCTAAGTATAGATGAGGTTATTTGTACCTTGAAGTATGCTTATGTGCTATGGATTGAACATCTGAACATGCTTATTAGAATATTTGTTTGATAATATTGTATATGCTGTGTATGTTGTTTTCTTGCTGGGCCTCGGCTCACGGGTGCTGCGTGGTGCAGGTAAAGGCAAGGGCAAGATTGATCAGCCCTGACTGGAGAGCTCTGCAGGGTGAATGTACATGTCAGGCCGCTCAGCCGCCACGGTTGAGGAGATTACAGGGACGAGAGGACCAGAGCCTTGTATTTTGCCTTAGTATGGCTAATGTTTACCTTTAATTGTTGAATTTTGTAAACTAGCTTTTAAACTTTGTACTTCTGGGGATCCCTTCTGTAAATTGTTTATAATTTATAAAATGTATCTTTTGAGGCCAAAATGTCTTTTAGCCCTAGAACACTTTAGCTAATGACACGTTTTGATTAAATGACTTGATTAGCAAGTCTCACACCTTTATAAACACACAGTGTAGCTGTCTTGGCTATCCAAGGCGTTACAGCCTGAGTAAAGATTGCAAGGCTCAGAAGGTGGTATTGGTTCATGGGGCCATGAATATGTCAGGCAAGTTTCACTTGATTGAAAGGAGTTGTTCAAATTTAGTGTTCACTGTTGTGTAACAAGTTTTAAATCTGTTTAATATGATTTCTTTTATGTTTTTACTGTTGGCAACATGATTAAAGCTGGTTTCAATTACAGTTTCTCCTATGTTTTTACTGTTGGCTACATGATTTAAGGTTGTTTCAACTTTCAGTTTCAATAGCAATCATTTCAGATTATCAATCATAATAGTTTATTTTTATTTAAATAGGAATTTAGCAAGAGAAATTTCTCAAGAATATGCTAAGCGACAAGTTCAAAATTTATTCTGTCAATGTACTCATTGTTTGTTGATAAATTACTAAAGAAATCGATGCATAAAAATAAATAGAAAGAAAATGAGTTGTTTGATAAAATGAAAAAATAAAGAGAAAAGAAAAATAAGAGAAAAAAATAGGGGATACTTGCTAAATTTTTTCTCCTCTGCTTTCTTTCTTCTCATCAATAAATCTATTTAGATCCTGCACCAAGTCATTACAACTAGTCATGTTACGTAGCTCAATTTATGATGTAATGACTTATGAAACATAATGGTAACTTAGAAGTTCATAACATGATTTAGAATATGCAAAGGACTTGGAAGGACTCATACGAGTGGTGCAATATGGGAATTCTAAACTTTGGCAAAACATAGATATTATACACAATTAATAAGCTCATCAATCAACCAAATTATATTGCCCCTTAACAGAAACATGAAAAGACACATATTGAGTACCAAAATAAGAGAGCTAACTATTTTGGCCTTTTGAGCTTGGCCGAAAAAAAACTTGGAGAGTGAGTCCATTATGACATACATGTAACACCTTAAAGCTGCTCATTCATGACTATTAAAATGTGTTCTTTGCATTTTGGAAAAAATACCAAGTTATTAGATATGCGAAAAGTCGTGGCTGTAGACCTGTAGTGTACAACTCTACTTTTACATGTTCCAAATCCAAGGAATATCATTGTTTTCAGGTCTTAATCTATAGTCTTTGCACTCCACTCCACTCTAACCATACATAATGAAAAATACACGACATCCAATCCAACAGATAAATCTGGCCTACATATACTCTCTCTCTCTCTCTCTCTATATATATATATATGAGTTTAGCCTATATATAAATATGGGAGAAGAAAGGATAGTACCAGTTGGTGTGAATAATACTAGGAATTAGATAATCCTTGTATGATCCTTAAATAATATGTTGGGGACGTGAGCAATGATTGACCACTCCTCCCCTGTTTCCCTTTCGATTCGTGGTGTTAGCAATTATCAATAGTAAATGCGTAGATAAGAAAGAGAAGTGGGCGGTTGTTTAGGCAAGCATTAATATATGAGTTTAGCCTATATATAAATATTGAGTTAACATCCGTATATACACAAGAAAATGGAATTACAGGTTATTGAGGAATTTAATCAAATAGTTTATACGCACACCAAATTTTGAAAAGAACAAAATATAATATCATCGTATATGGAAAAATATAAGAGAAGAAAGAAGAAAAAATGCATTCCCATTAAGATACAAATACATACAAAGAGAAGAAGGAATAGAAAGAATATCCTTAAGGCATACAGAAAAATAGAAAGTAAATTAAAATGGAAACAAAGAGTGAAACAGAAAAACAAATAAATTCATTTCCATACATATACAATATAGTTATAATTGATATAGAGGCAAATAAAAGTTCAGAAGACAATGCTCTTGAAAGAAATGACACATTCAGGAGATTGTGGCATGTCTTTAATCATCAGCTAACCATTCAACTTTTTGTTACCCAGTAGTGATAGAAGGTTAGATAACTCTTTTCCATTAGGGCTATGGGGAAAGAAATGAAACCAAGAAAACAATAACAATTTAATTGGGGATGAGATTCGAGTAATGTACCAAAATTTGATGAGGTTGTTCCTCTAATTTAGAGATCACTTATACTTTTGCTATTTTTCTGTGTTTCCGTTTCCTCTGATTTTTCCCGTTATGTCTTCTGACACAGAAAAGAAAAGAGATAAATAAATAAAAACAAGCACATTAGCTATTAAAAAATGCCTAACATTGATTTCACACCATAATTGAAAAAAGGGCTTGATCTAGATAATTTCATATTTTCACAAAATTAGCTGAAACTGTGAGCTAGAATAAAAGTTTGAAGACAAGAATATTAGAATTTGTGAGGCATCTTTGTAATACGAAGGTGCTTGTATATGCTTGGACCATAAAAAGACAAGATGAAAATCTTATCATGTCTAGAACAAAAGTATCTATAAATATGGTAGCAATAATGAGTATGAGCAAAAGAGAAAGAAGGCGTGGCAAGTTCTAAGCTAAATTTTGGTTAAGAGAAGAAGCAAATTTTGTTTTCAAATTATTGGCCCTATTCAAATATTCTAAAGAATTTGCACCTAAAAATAATCACAAGATTCTGAGAACAGCAGCAGCATACTATGCGTATAAACTCGACTTCGTAATAAACATTTATCTAAAAGAATTTAGTGAATCAAGTTTAAATTAGTAATTACAATGTATCTATGCATCATCCACATGTTGGATTCTCAATAGGGAGGTACTAATGAATGTGATAACACATACAGACACACAAGTTCATGAGCCTACATAATATGATGTTTTAAACACATATGTTAGTTTTCAGTACTCTAAATGAAATACATCAAGGTCTTAGCATGAATAACACCATAAAGATCAGCTAACAGTGCTAAAAGATGTTGCCCATGTCTAAAAGTGAAGTACTAGGCAGTTCTGGTAGGAATAAAAAACAATAAGCATTATCTTTTCGTCTTTTTTTTTGGTTCAAAATACATTGCATGATATAAGAGCAACAAAGACTCGTTTTCTCCTTTGTTACTCTTCAATAATCCCATTTGTAAGCCTGGAACCTCACAAGCCAAACTAAAGTAGTAATCAAGTGAGATTCACTGACCTATTTGCATGTCTCTTTCTCGATTTAGCAGCTATACAATTTAATACCTCCTCGCTATCCAAAATATTTTCAACATCACATTTTAATAGATTACAAGAATCAAAGAATGCAACAGATTCTCCCAAACCTACAACCAGTGACTTCTCCTTAACCTTCTCTTTGACGTATTCCATCATAATTAGCCCTACACAAGTACTCAACAAGAACATACATGTGACACAATTTCTAATATGTACAAGTACAGATAATCAAATGACAGCATGCTGATGAAGAAATAAGAACTTGAGTAAAATTCACGGCCTGGTCAAAGATAAACCGAAAGTCAAACATTAGGACCCAAATAAGTTCACACACAACCTAGAGAACACAACTAGCGCACAAGTTCACATAATAGAAGACTTATGTATATTGCAAAACCAGTAGGCAATTGTTAGGCCTTTGATACGCCTAACATACTCAATGCGGAAAAAGGCAGCAAGTGTAGAACAATAAATAGACTTAAGTCTGATGTGATGACATGGCTGTTGAGTGTTTAATTAGGTGTCCTAGTTAGCTAATGTTTTATTGGTAGAGTTTATTGTTGTAAGCCTGAGTGACCGAAGAGAATAGCTATACATAGGTGTTAGGCAGGTCTCGGGGGATCTATCTGATTATTTGTATTGTTTTATAAAGTAAATTCTCTGTGGAGAAATCTAAGGTCTCTAAGTCTTGGAACCCCTTGTAATCTGGTTTTGGTGTCAATAAAGATCCATTCTAGTTATTCAACATACTAGTGTGCATCAGCAATACAAAGACCCACATACAGATTAATGGTGTATTCAAGAGACCACTCCTCTCGCCAAGAGCAACATCTCCTAATCCAAATTCACTTGATACATACCCTTTTTCAATCTCTCTTACACTATTTAAATGTACCCATTATTTGTAGACAGTCTATTGCACTTCCCCAAGACCACTGACACTCTTTAACCACAAAATATAACTCACCTTCAAGAAAATCTTTTACACTATCCACAACTTCATTTATTCATTTTTTTTACCTTCTATTGGGTGCCTAACATCTAGCTAAAAATTACAACCAATTACTAAGTAGCAAATTTTGGTAAATAATGCAAAATCCATATGTTCTTAAGTTAATAAACAAATTATGAACCCTAAGATAAGGCTTTACACTCAGAGGATTCCTCTCTTCGGCAACAAGAAATTAAGAATGATTTTCGTACTCTGGTCCATCTATCGAACCCTACAATCTTTGAAAAGCAGAATACTCTAGCATCTTACATGTAAATCCCATGAGAAAAATAATTTTCTGTAAATTTATGACCTTTGGATTGCAAACCAACAAGGAATAGAATACGTTAAACAAATATTACAATACTTTAACATCTTGCTGCGCTGGTCCCATGGGACCGCTAAACCCTATAGCTTTTGCATTGTAGAATAATCTACCATATTGCTAGGGAGGTCTCACAAGAATCTGACCACTCAAACCATGCTTAAGTAACAATTCAATATATTACAAAAAAAGCAAACCAATATTAAACTTATACTATATTAATTTGATGTTTGATAAATTTTTAAGAGTTAAAAATATCTATATGTATATAGACACACACATAAATGCAAAAGTTTGAAGTACTAACAAGCTCAGATTCAGATAAAGAACAAAGCCAACTAACGTCTTCAACACTGTTATTCCTGAAAATATATCACATCTCATCTGTCCTGCTATTGTTTGTCGACCCCGGCAACAACATATTCTGCAATCATTATTCATAGAGAATCTTGGACTCAATTTTGCATTCGAAACATAAAAATTGAAAAAAATAAATAAATAAAATTTAAAGCTTTCCTTGCAAAGCACAGTAGCAATGTGGGGGCGGGCAATCCATTATTTTGGCGAGTTCAATAAACTCCATATTTGCTAAGTAAAGAAAACCCAGAAACATACCTTCTTTACTTTAGGTAGGAAACGGCGACGGCGAGCAAACTCTATGCTTCAAAGAGACACAGCAGGGACAATATATAGCTAGAAGAGTGAGGGCTGGGAGAGGCAGGCGATGCTTCCGTGCTTTTGGGGTTTTGTGGATTTGGTTCTCTTGTTTTTTGGATTTTGTTGAGCTCTTTTTTCTGGTAACAGATTAGGCGGATGGTGAGAGAAGCCATATGGTGAGAATGAAGGGATTTAGGCGTAAGAGAGAACCCATATTCAGCAAGAGAGTTTTTTTATCTTTGTGCTTTCAGATTAGAGAGAATGAGAGTGTTGTGTAAAATAAGGAAAAAAAAATGAAAAGTAAAGGCGCCATTACTAATTATTTCGGCACCAAAATTTCTCTCTGTTTCTTTATAGCTAAATAAATAATAACACTTTAAAAAATGTGTAATATCTTACTGTAATATTTACTCAAAATTCTTATAGTGCATCATCAACCTGGCCAACCCAACCCATGGCCAGCCCTAATTACCACACACAACTAGATTAACCATAAACATTTTGAGCAGGTATGTGAATATATATTTTTGGGGAGTTCTTCGGTGCACTCCCAAAAAAGAGCGCAACGGTATACTCCCTTCTAGTTTTTGGTTCGAAAAGTATTTTCAGCGTAATTTTTTTTATGGCTGTGTATTTACAGTGTAGAACACAAAGTTCAAATAGTTTATTGCACACGTGACTATTTTTTTATGCGCATGGAAGGTAATATGTTTTAACCTTATTTTTAGCACGGTAAATTATTCGAAATTTTCTGAAAATTTGCAGGAAGTTCAGAATAACTGCAATGTACACGGTCATAACAAAAAATTGCAGGAATTACTTTCCAAGCCAAAAACACCAAAGGATGCACCAATATGCCCCTTTTTTGGGGTGTACCGGAGAATCATCATTTATTTATTTATATATATATATAATTTAATCGCATGATTAATTTTTATTTTACCCACTCTATTTTTTTTTAAGGGTCATATAGCAATGATTTGACCAGTTGTTCAAGAGTGGGTAGGCGTTGGTTGTTATCATAACTATACATCAAAGGAACCAATCTTGCGAGATTGAGAGAAGCGTTGAGGAAAGTTGATGGAAACACTGCATTTCGAAATATGCATTCTTTGTTGAGACACTTCCATGCTTCTGAAATCTTTTCCATTATTTCCTCTCTTGCATCTTCAATACAAGACCTCTCTCTTTCCTTCATGTAACACTCCACATACGATCCATCATGTCCTTCTTGATTCTCATCCTACAATTACACATATAAATAAATATATATATATATATATGTATATGTATTATTATAATCAATTGCGAAGAGTCTTAATTGAGGGTATACCACTGTGACGTGAGTTCGGTGTTTACTATTAAAAAAAATAAAGTATACAAATTAAAATTAATTATGACCAATAAATAATTGTACTGGTGTCTTTTATTTTTTCTTTCCTATTCATAATGTCGGTATAAGTGGTCGGTATTGTAGAACGTGTCACAAGTTAAGTCTCGCCTCAATCACGTGGTATACCTCAATAATTTCATTGAGAGATAACAAAAATCAACATTTGGTTGGAGTGAATTTTGAAAATTGAGTGAAAAAAAAAATTTAATTTTTTAATCTTATATATTGGAATGATTTTTTTTCTAATTTTTAAATATAATAATTATTTAACTAAAATAGTAGAAAAATCATTCTATTGAAATAATATTTCAATATTCTAAAATACAATTATACAAAATAATGAAATAAAAATTAATTATTTTCTATTATTAAAGGGCCAATAGCCCTAGCTTTCTCTACTCTCCTATTTATTTATGGTTTGATACTATAACTTACAAGTTACAACCACAAAATATATGATCAATACAAATATCTATATATAGAAGTTGTAATTTAATATGATTCCATATAAAATTATATATACCAATAATTAATCATGTCATATCATATATATGTAAGGTGTAATTAGTGGGTGATTCATAAATAATATTACTGTAGGATTTTTCATGTTAATTCAATTTTTACCTTGGCACTGCCCAAGTCATCCCAAAGCCTGAGAATTGATGCTGTAGAAGTAATGATGGAAGGCATGTTTTCCACAAAATCCATCGTGTTTTGGGTCAGACTTTCACCCAAGAGTGCAAATATATGGACCAGCACCACATGCACTCCTGAGCTCACCACACCATTTTTCAAGTACTCCTCTGCCTTTGGCACGTGCCCTGATGCAAACCATTTTGCTTCTACTAAAAAGGCTTCGCACAAACTTGCCCACTGCAAATTCATAACATCAAGAGATCAAATATTATTTATTTATTTTTCGAAATTTACGAATCGCATGCATAACCATTATTATTACAATAAATTCAGAAGAAAAAAATTGTGCTTAGTACCGTCTTTCGAAGAGAGCGTAAAGGGTTCCATCCATGCTTTTGATAGATCATATGGCTAGATTCGTTAATCATATTATCTAGGGCTTTAAAACATGTCTTCATGTAGTCTGGAAGCTTTTCTATAGCACTGTTTTCCCAGCTGTAAAATTAATGAATCAATAATTAACACTAATATATATAGGGAGTTTGTATTAATTTTGCCCCCACCGTAAATGCTTTTTATATTTTTGGTACTTAAACAAATTATAATCTAATTTTTTTATATAACAATGTACATGATAGTTATAGTAGTCATCCCTTTAATAGTCTATTTTCCACAATTATAAAAAAAATTAGACATGCTTGCAACTAATTCTTTGAACTTTGATTTTGACACCGTAAATTATTCAAAAATTTTAAAAAATTAGAATGATGCCTGTACGCTATCATGCAAAAAATTAAGCTATAATTTCTCTAAATTCAGATTTCTCTAAATTTCTATATATATACATATATTAATTATTGATAATTTTGAAGTACTGAACAAATAATATATATATATATATATTAACCTAGATACAGCCTCGGTGAAGAGAACGAGTTCATCAAGCGAGCCATAAACGTCAAAAATATCATCAATCATATAGATAAACGAAATGGATTTTGTTAGCTCAAGCCTTTGTTTTGACAAGATTGGATCGGTTAGGCAGGCGATGGACCAAATGTACCACTTTAGCGGTTGATCTCTGGCGAAAGCTAATTCCTTAGCTAAACCTATGTCTCCCCACCACCTATTATAAATCAATAAAAAAAAGTATATATATTAGCTAGACGATCGAAAATGGTGGTTACTAATTAAAGTATACATATATAAAACTTACTGGGTGACTTGATCAATTTCCATTCTGTGTATGAACTGAACTCTATTAAATTCAACTTTCGCCAGTTCTTTTAACACATTTATGTGCCCATTCTCACTAGGATAAACACCTAAAAGGTCCTTGGCTGTGAACTTAGATAAGGTTTTGTGACGGGGATTTTCAAGTGTCCTTGCCACAAATCTTGTCTGGTAAAGATGAGGACGTTTCATGGACGCGTCTAGGTGTTGAGCACTAAATAAGGCAGCTTCGTCGAGGATATGTTCTCCGTCTATGCTTAGATGCGACGCTTCATATAAGCTCATTAAGCCGTCGACGTCCTCACTTAGCCTTATGCTGAACATTCCGTTATTGTCCTTGTACTTGTTAAAAATATCTGATATAAGACACAATCTACTTAATTAAATAAAGAGTAATAATTAAGGCATGTAATTAAATTGATGAGAATGATCTCTTTTATTAGGTGGTTTTGCAATTTGATTTATTTTTGATAAATTTTTGTAAAATGAATTCAGTCTAACTGTTTAAAATTTTGACTGACAATCTAAAATTTTGAAATAGATTACTTATACTATATTAAATGATATGAAAAAAATATGGTATAAAGTGAGTGTGATATATTATGAGTGTCCCTATTATTTGCCCCACTGATTTGACAACACTTCATTTATTTATGTATTACTTTTATACAAACAATTGATTCACAAAACACCTGGCTACTTCGTTATTGGCCCAATATTGGTCCATAATACTTTCCTCTAATATGCTTTAAATTAATAATAAAATGAGGATACCTGTTTTCTATTATTACGAGTAAAAATATATTTATTAATTCATGATTAATCTTTATCAAACATATATACGTAAGAGTATATTGCATCTATATTAAAATAATATACACGTATAAGTTAAGAAGTACTGCATGAATATATATTTAATTTTTTTCAAAAGGATTACGAACCAGCAGGAATGAAGTGACCATGTTGCCTCAAGAGTCGAAAACGAAGAGCAACCTCATGCAGATCATCTTGATGATGATGTTCGAATTCGTTAAAAAACTTATGATGAGATTGGCTTTGTAGAATTCCATCAATCTCTTCCTCGAAGATATAGTCAATTCCTAGCCGTTGGATAGCATCAATCATCTTAAGACCTTCAAATGGATCTTCTCCTGCTTTTCTTATAACGTCTCTATATATATCCAAATCCTGCAATATATATTTTAATTTGTATAAATGAGTTAGATAATATACATAACCAAAAAAATAAAAAAGAGAGGATATATATTGTACGTATAAATTAAAAGGTCGGACGAGAAAACTTACATGATCAATATTAATGAAAGGTTTAGACTTTTGTAAGGGGGTAGATATTGACATAGTATTATGATGGTGGGTATTATTAATATTGATCAACTTTGGTGGTATAGTGAGATCATAATCACTCCTAAAAAGTTTGGAGTTTTCAAAAGCTGTAATTCTGTTTTGAGAGTTGGAAACTGAGCAGGATTTGAAGGAACGAAAAGATGCGTAGGAAGCCAATGCCATAGCTATATGAGAGAATGGGTAGCTAAGGATCCAGTGTGGAGTGAAGAGGAATCACTACAATTAATAAGGAAACTAACTCCACCTGACCCTCTTATATACAGAAAGACCAATAACTCTCTCACCAAACTATTGCTGTGCTCGCGTGTTAAATGTGGCGTGATCTTTTAGTTTGAAAGAACAGCAACAACAGCTTGGTGACTTGGACTATATACTTGGGATGACGAAGCCAGAGCAAAATGGATTGGGGCCATTACAATGGCCATTATATAAATAATATTTTTTTATTCTTCTATATGTATTTTTTTAAAATATTGGGGGGCCACTGCCACCTTCTGCGCCTATTACTTTTTGTTTGTTTCTATTTTTAATCTTTTAGAGGACTATATAGACAAAATTATCTCATAGTTGGGGGACCATATTATAAATATAGTTCGAGGGGAATTTTATTAATACTTATTTTATAATATATAGTATAAAAAAAGCTGTTTGGTAATACTTAAAAAATTAATTTTTTATTTAATTAATTAAAAATTTGAAAATTACACATAAAATAGTGTTTAGTAACTTTATTTTTATTTATTATTTTTAAAAATTTTAATTAAAATTCATTAAATTTTGAAAATAAAAAATTTTCACTTTCAAAATTTTTTTAAACAGTTTTCGGCTTTTCGTTTTTTTTCTTCTATTTTTCAAATCAACATCTTATTTTATATTGTTAAACAAAAAATAAAAATAAAAGTTATCAAACGCATTTATTATTTTTTGTTTTAAAAAATAAAAAACAAAAATAGTTACCAAACATATTTTTATTTTTTAAAAATAAAAAAACAAAAATAAAAATAATATTTTCATTTTTTTGTTTAAAAAATTCAAAAACAAATTTTTTACCAAACACAATCATAGGGAACGACTACAACACATCCCATTTTTTTGCAACACCGGTGCATCCTTTTTCCATTTTCGACATCTGAATAGATATAATCCCAAATTTTTATATGACGGTGTACATTGTAGGTATTTAGAATATCCTGCAAATTTTCAAAAAATTCTGAATAGTTTACGAAGCCGAAAACATGGTTCAAACTGTCAAATTTTACACCGGTACACAAAAAAAAGGTACGCGTGCAATAGACAGTTTAAACCCTGTTTTCGGTACCATAATTTATTCGAAATTTTTTGAAAATTTGTAGGATGTTCTAGATCGTTATAATGTACACTGTCATATAAATTTTTTGGATTATATCTATGCAGGTGCCGAAAATAGAAGAATGATGCACCGGTGTTGCAAAAAAAGGGGATGTATTGTAGTCGCTCCTTTAAAATATATACTTTTATTAAATTTTAAAAAATTAATCTTTTATCTTTAAAAATAAAAAATATTTTTCATACAATATTATGAAAATATGCTGAAGATATACATAGCGATAGAGTACAAATTCTGACAAATTATCATGAATTACGATTTGTACTGTAACGCCCTACTACCTTAGAGTCGTTATCATATAAGTTATAAATGTGTCATTAGATCGCTAATCGAAGTTTTAAGTCAAAAGTGTGACTAAATTGAGATAATAAAACTCGTTTAACGACATTAATCATAAATATTTGGACATTCATTGAAATCATAAAAAGTTATACAGTTGGGATCCCAAAATACTATTTAGAAAATGTATTACAATTCAAAAAATAAATACGGTCGACCTAAGAGACAAAAGCAAATCATTACAATACATTTCCCAAAATAACCTTGGTCGTGGCAGCCAGGTAGACCGAACATGTACACGCCGCTCCACACTCCCCGTACTCATGGTTGGTCGACATTTCCCTTGCCCTTACCTGCACCATAGAGCACCCGTGAGCCAAAGCCCGGCAAGAAAACCCAACGCATACAAAACATAACTCAATCCAATAATAACAACACAAACAGTCAATAGACTAAACACATAGCGACCTACGTTGACCCAGGCGCTTTACCAAGCCCGAGGTTCACGATCTTCACCGAGCAGGTGGATACAGCACCCTTGGAGGGTCTTGCTTTAGCGGCTTGCACTCAGCGTGCTCAACGTTGATCCCGACCCCTTGTCATACCCGGCCTTCGCCATTCCCGGCCCTCACCGTTCATTCATAAATATGCATAACACAGCATAACATTCACACACTACAAGAAATCTGATCTTTATCTACCAATATTTTACTTACGCATATTTATTGGTACGAACTATTGGTAGGTAAATGTTAGCAATATTATAAATTTTTGGAACTATGATTCGCTACTGTTATCCCCAAAAATGGAGATTGATGACGTGGCAATAGATGTGACAAATGGCAGTACATGGTCCGTAAAAGACACATTAAATAGTCAATAAATACATTGACTCCTCAGAGTTGTGATAAAGTGACCCGGTAGACTGACGAAGAATTTGGACTGCTTGAAAGATGTCATAACCAAGCCAAGTGCACCTTGGTCCGAGGAAAGCTAAGGAGAGCGCATCCTAGGAGGCTAAGGAGAATGCATCCTAGGAGAGCTAAGGAGAGTGCATCCTAGGAGGCTAAGGAGAATGCATTCTAGGAGAGCTAAGGAGAGTGCATCCTAGGAGAGCTAAGGAGAGTGCATCCGAGGAGAACTCAAGAGAGTGGACCTAGGAGACCCCAAGGATGAGGAGAGAAGTGCATGTCCTACCACCATGCACGTCCTACCAACAAGTGTATGTCCTACCACCATGTACATGTCCGACTAGCACTTGCATGAGTGGTCAGTAGAGAGGTGGATCAACTAGCTAGAGGAGGACTAAGTCAAGATTCCCATAAACATCTTCAACAAGATATGCGGGAATCTCTCATTCTTCCCACAAATGGGGGGTTTGTTACATTTTGAATTTTGAATGTTTCTTTGTAATTTAAATGTAATAAATATAATAAAATATCCCGGTTCTAGGGGATATCGTATGTATGACCCTAAGCCTATAAATAGAGGGCTTATGGGATGAGAGAGGGGCTTCTTCTGTTTCTTCTTTCTAGAGAGAGAAAATTTGGATCTGACTATTCTAGAGAGAGAAAGGGCTGATATTTGAGAGGATTCTTGTATTTTTGCAATATGTACTGGAGAAACTCAGTTGGCTCAGTCCATCTGATCTTGAGTACAGATCTATAATCACAACTCTAAGTGGATTAGGCTATTACCGACTATCGGGGCTGAACCACTATAAAAATCTTGTGTGTTCTTTATTTTCTTTATTATACCGTCTGTGTTGTTTAAATTCTCTTGAAGGTTTGTCGTATTTGACGTTCTCACGTCGTTGGCTAAAAACACAGTCAACAGCTACCAATAAATATTGGTAGGTATAGAAGTTTACCTACATATATATTGGAGGGAAACAATTTTTCAGTTGGCGCAAATTTTTCCCTCTCAATTTATTTCATATTTTAACTTTTTATCAAAAAAATAATTATGTATATAATTTTTTATCCTACATATCTTGCCATGTCAACATATATTAAATTATTATAGTGTTGACGCCCTTTTTCGTCAACAGTGAAAAAAGAGTACATAAACAATAACTAGTAATGGCCAATTAAAATATGACAATACACAACACGATTTTTTACGTGGTTCAGCAGTTAAATCTGCCTAGTCCACGAGTCTCTGTTATTAAACTCAAGATTATCTCTGAAAATTCTTAAGCATGAATTCTTCAGAGTTTTCTCTCAAGATCCAGAATTTCGGTCCTTTACAATGGTGCATGACCTCTCTATTTATAGAGAAGGATGCAGAATACTATCCCACATATTTTGGGTAGTTACTCTTTTTGTGTAAATAAATTAAATAGCTTTAAATGCCTGTAATCCGATATAAAAGGAAACGTCCCCTGAAGACCAGGGGGCGTATAACTAATTGAATAATATCCCATGATTTTATGGGATTTACAATAATAAATGCAGAACACGTCCCTTATAGACAACACTTGTAGATATTCAAGGTCATTATCATATATCTCCAAGGCCTTATTCTCCCAGGTTTCTCATCAGCTTTCGAGCTAATGACATCTCCCGAGGTCACATGGCTTCGAGATTATACGTGTGTCAGGCTCGGAACCCTTGATCCGAGGTCTTCCCTGAGGATAGATGCATCTTGGGAGCTACCCTTTGAGATCGTGAATATTTCGAGGTCACCACATTCGGGGTCGTCTCAGTCTTGTAGGCTCGATATTTAGTCCTGGAGCCTACTTCAAACTTTACGAGTTCATTTGTTGCGAATCCAGCTTTCAAGGTCACATTTAACACATCTCGAAATCTGGGTATAACATATAGTATATGAACATTTGTCTAATTACACTTACTATTTAATTAAAACATAAATATATATGTTATAAATCTAAACTTAACCCAAATCATTCAGCATAAAATAGAAAACATATAACCCTAATATCTCAAATCCCTCTTCTCTCATTGCGTTTTTGCTGAAAACCCTATGCTTTTCATCTCCTTCGATCCTTGGAGCTGACCAGACGACTCCTCCATTGTTGCAGACCTAACCTCTCTCATATGTAGCTCTTCAATCCTTAAGTCCTCTCATCTATGTTCCTATTTTGTCTCCTTCATCTTCTCTTTGACTCATTTATAGCTCTACACGATTCACCAGATATGTTAGCCTTCGTCTTTGCCTCCCTCATGATTTCTTTGAGCTGCCGTTGCCGCCGCGTCCCATCACGACTTCTCTAAGTCGCCGCCTGTGTCGATGACTAACTTATTGTTTGGTCTAAGCCCCTGAAACGCTGATTCTCTTCACCTAAAATCATTGGGTAATTTCTGTAGTTTTTAGCATTAAGCACTCGATATAACAAATAACTTCATTGTTGCATACTCGTGTGTTATTAAGTTGGGTTGATCTGTTTTTTCTTTGTGATATTGGTGCCATGTCTAATGTTTCTAAGGTTTTAAGGATTTGGTATTTTTGGTTTGCTTGGCTATGTGGGTTTGATATTTGCGGATCACTTGGCTTAGTGGCTTTATGGTTTTGAGAGCTTTAGATTGCTTGGCTTGGTGGCTAGGTGGCTTTGAGGTATATTCTATGACTGATGTTGATTAAATCTCCAATAATCTGAAGGGTTAATGATGAATATATTCATTGTTCTGAATCTGATACTTTGTTGCTATATTCAGATATAGATGTTTGGTTGGTTAACTAATCTTTATTCCTTTGACTAAGTTTCTTTGGCAATATGTACGTAATTCTATTTTTAACACTAACTATAGTATTTTGAACAATTAACTCAGGCTGAATAAGCTTCCCTAGCCACAAAACATCATTCCGAGCCTTCCAAAGATGATAGAGCAAAGCTGCTATGGCAGCCGAAAGAACTTGCTTATGAAATTTACTAACTGAAGCCCTCTCAATCCACCTAATGACCTTCCCCAATGAAGTTAGATCAGTTCTCCAATTCAGCCAATGTAAAATTTGTTGGTAACATGTCAAACTAAAATGGCAGTTAAAAAACAAATGATCACAAGATTCTTCAACTTGACCACAGAAGAAACAATCAGAATGCTCAAGAACACCATGTCTTTTAAGTCTATCTTTGGTATTCAATCTATTATGAATAGCCAGAAAAAGAATAAAACTATATTTAGGAATATTCAATCTTCGCCAAACCTCTTTTCTCCACTGCACTTTGTCAAGAGCGGGATGAATAAAGGAATAACCAATTCTGATCTGATACTCTTCTTTTTGAAATTGTAGCATTAATATCAACCTTTTAAATTTCCCTTTAACTTCATCAATTTTCCTCCAATACCAACTACTAGAAGCAGGGGCAGTGTAATTCCACCAATCTTCTTCGTTTGATATAGACATGATGAACCCATTTAACCCAAAGATTATCTTTCTTCTCAACAACAGCCCAAACATACTTTCCAATAGTTGCAATATTCCAGGCTATGCTATTTTTAAAACCCAAACCACCAGATTTCTTCTACTGGCACACAGAATCCCAGGAAAATTTTTATGAACTACTTTGATAAATAAAAGAGTATTTTTATTTTAAACTTTAATTATGGTAATTTTCAAGTTAACGCTTCAAGAAATTGGGCGTTACATTGCCCCTCCCATAAACAAGCCTCTCTCTCTCTCTCTTTCTCTCAAGCTTTCTCTATTTACCAAGTCTACTAAGATACACAACCACTACCAAAAACTACCACTTCTCAAAGACGGCAAATATTTTCCTTCATCATTTGGATTCTCAAATTGTCCTTCATCATAGTATCCACACTCATCGTTTTCCTCATTGTATTCCTCATTTTGAGCTAATTCCTCTTTTTTTGTAGATTTATGTATTTTTAGCTCTTTAATCTCAGCTTTTAGCCGAGAAATCTCCTCTTTTTCAGTCATTTTCTTCGGGTTTTTTCCAAACATTTTGGACACGGTCGCAGTGAACCTACAAAATAATCAACCAAGTCAATCAATAAATCAAGCTAAATAATTCTTAAAAGAAAATAACTATTATAAAGTATCATACCCGCCAGCTTGAACACGACCTAGGTGTTCCGGTGTCCCTAATGCTTGAGTCAAGATGTCATCTCGACACTGAGCTATAATTTTGCCACGACTCAATTTTTCTTTGACATCCTCCTACTCAAGATATTGTTTGGTAAAATTAGTTTATATAAATAAAATCAATATGTTAATTATAAAACCATAGAAAACTTACTATCTTATTGGCCATCTGTCGGTCCAACTCTGTCACGAGAACTTTATTTTTTCTCGCGATCTAAACCAAATTTGATACCTCTCCGGATTTTGAATATTTCGTTCTTTTTTCTGCAACGTACAAGATAATTATAGTTATATGTTGCGATAATATCAACCATTATTTAAACTTTAATATCAATTATACTTACCAAATTTTCTCTTATACTAGTCATTCCTCTACGAGATGTTCGATGCTTTGACTTCATTTGTAATGCACATGCTTTTTGTTCTTGATGCACTATTGAAACTCTGGACTTAGACAGCTAGATACAAATTTGAACTATTCTCTTTCGTCAAGTATATCGCTATACTTCTTCGAGGGAAATTTGAGCTATTCCATCATACCCATTTCAACCAAAGGTTTGATGTACTCGGTAGTGAGTTGACTTTTAAAATCCCTCATTATATGATCAACTTTTTTCAATTACGTACCAATTGTAAGTGTAGGTAAAACTAGCCTAATGGTGGGTAATATGGTTTACCTACCAATATTGAATTAGTAGAGACTGGTAGGTAAATGTTAGTGGGGAAAGAGTCTTTACCTACACTTATTAATACTGGTAGGTAAAAGAATCAGTGGACCTCACTAAGTTATAAATCAATTGATGAGTCATCAGATGACGTGTTTGATGACTTGTCATCCTACGTGTCTGCTGACATGGTTTCCATAGTATCATACACGTGGCATCATTTTATTAGTTCATGTGGCATCATTTTATTGGTCTACGTGGCACAATATTATTGGACCATGTGAGGTCATTTTATTAGCCCACATAGCATGATTTTATTGGTTTGTTATACAATTTATATTTTGGTCAAATTTAATGGTTATGTGTAGGTAAAAGATAATAACAGTTATTTATAAATGATATATATTAGATATAAACTAGAAAAAAACCATACAATCATCTTGTGACTCTTGAACCGAACTCAAATAAATTATTTAACATTAATAATAAAATAAACAAACATATATTATAAAATTTCCATTGCTTATTAAAGATGAGTGTTAAATTAATTACATTTCATAAAAAATATCAACAAGTCTATTACAAGTCTATTCTTCGCTTTGAGATTATTACACGAGAGCATCCTTTTTTTTGAACTTGTGAATGTCGATGATGGCTTTGTGAGGTGGACAACGACGATGGTTGAAGGTGGGGTTCGGGTTGGCAACAATGAGAAAATATAATTAATCTCAACACAATAATTATCCCTAATTTAATCATCATAATGATTTCAGAAAATATGACTTATTATTATGGGCATTTATGACACTTGATATACCAGCATATATTAAAAAATAAATATATGACCACATCAAGTCCCATAATCACCAACATAAAATAAAATCATTTATCAACATCACAGGCCAAATTTGAAAAACAACTCAAAATAAAAAGTAGATGTCTCTTCCCCTTTTTAAAAAGAAAAACAGATTCATGTATATAATCAATGAACATAATACATAACACATCTCGGAGCCTCAGAACAATTGAAACAATAATCTAGACAATGAAACAAAACTCTAGAACACAACTTAATACCTCAAACCAATAAAGCACATAAACCTCATTAAAGTACTTAATATATCAGCATAGCCAAATTAGGCAGTTGAGTCTATACCAAATTTATAAATCTAATTCATATATGAAAAAGAGCATTGGACTTTGGATATGCCATATATTTATTAGAAATAAAGTTTCTTAATTACATATATAGATAGCAAGCATATAAATTACTTCAAACAAATCCAGAATTATGTCAAATTCAACAAGCATAAAGATTATGATGTTACAATCAAAGAATCTCACCAAAATTAGTTTTTCACCCATATTCAAAATCTCATATTTCATTCAAGTCAATTAGTCTACAACAGAAAATATAATTTGACATAAATCATTTAATAGATTTGAATAACCACAGAAAAAACTAAAAAAAAAAATCATAGGGCTACTCTCATTTGAAACAATACATCATAAGCAAGCATGAGAAAAGAGTAAGCCAGTAATGGATTCCTAAACAATTAACCTACATAATAGTGGAATAAACATTTAATCTCACTAACATATATCACCCATTGATTCATTGAATCAACACTTTTAATTTCAAAATCACACAAAATGCAAAGAACTGATAAATGTTCACCATCACAGTAGGCAATATTACACAGATAATAAAAAATCATCAATATTAATAACTATTGCTTTCAAACAAGATAAAAATGAAGATATACAAGACATTCTAGAGTCACAAACTGTGGCATTTAAAGCTTTTCATCTAAACACAACCAAGCTAGTAATTCATAAATACAAGAAGTATCCAAAGCACAAATGAAGACAACAATGAAGAAAATACAAACTAGAAAGCAGAATCCCTAATCTGAATACAAATAATTTAAATTCCCTTAAACATGTTCCTTAGTTTCAATTTTTTTTGTCCTCTTTTAATTATATTGTTTAAACTTCATTGACTATGAAGGTAATATGTTCTTAAAAAAGTATGACACATTAAGGTAATATGTTCTGAAAAAAGATAGATCATATCCAAAAATACTCAAGCACTGTAAATTTAATCTCATAAAGAGGTCAAAGACCATATCTAAAATAAACCAAGACACAAGCCGCAAAGCATTGCTAATAGACACACATATATACAAATTCAAGCTAATAGACATTTAAGGAGAAAGAAGTATTGCTTCACTATAAAATAGTACCAAAACCAACAACATAGCAAGATGTAAACAGAACCACTCGAACTAATTGTTACATCAGATCAAATACTTGCACAATAAATCTGAATACACATATCAGAAACAAAGTGCCAAACAAAATAATTAAATCAAATCCTTTCTCAAAAGAGATCCATTTAAAACATATTCATTGCTCAAAACAGAACCATACCTTAAAATAAAAGAGCAACACTAAATCTGAATACAAATATCATAATCAAAGTACCAAACAAAATATATAATATCAAATCCTTACTAAAACAAACCCCTTCATATATAGACATTAAAACAGATTCATTGCTCAGAACAGAACCAAACCTTACAACCAAAGAGCAACACTGAATCATAATACAATTCAAAAATCTCAAATCCAAAACATATGGCAATACATAAACATAGAAAAAATATGCCTCAGATCAAATAACAGAACCATGATCGCAGCATCCTGCTGAAATGCACCAAGATAAAAGTGGCGCCGGTGACGTAGCATGTGCAAAGCGGCATCAATATGCTGAAAAAACATGAAAACTAGTTAGTACCATCAATATATTTTAAGATTTAATTGAAAGCATAAATGTAATTTACATACCGAATCCCAAAGCCAAGTCTGTACTGTGTGCAACTGCAAGAACCTTGCCACACCGTGCGTCCCAGTATAGACGTTTCAGCCTCTCTTGTTTCTATTGTTGTCAATCTTCCCAATGATCCACTTATGGAAGCTCTTCTCCTGTTGTGGGTCACACTTCCTCAATGGTGTCAGCAACTAGCCCCTGTTTATCATATCTGATCTTCTTCGTTGGGTTGGTGAAATCATCAAAACGCTTGGGCCTGTGTTTCTTCAAGGGAAGCTGCCTCCCCGGGCTGCAGTACTAGTACCCTGGGACTGTCAGTATCACTGGAAATTACAAATGTCTGGGCCTGTGGAGTGGAGGATTGATCACCGTGCTCGTAGTCTGCAGGCAAGATATCAGACTCTGTATATGATTTTATGTCGGTGGATTGACCTGAGACCACTGAAAGCAGCTGCGCCAACTGAGCCATGATCATAGTATGATTCTGTAGTAAGGTTGCTTGGCCCTCCTCAACCCTCTTGAGCCTCTGCATCAATTGCTCATAATCAGGCTGAGCAACCTGACTAGATGAAGCTGCACAGGGTTGTGAAGTGCCCTCCTTAACTCTCGGGACATCCTCGTAAAAAATCGAGGCTTCCTTTGCAACTTTTGCCAGCTTCTCTGCCTCATTCTCAGGTACCACTACTTCCTCCGCTACAGTCTCAGCCTCCCCCACATTTGATTCCAACTCAGGGAATAACCTGGAATCAACTTCTGGGAGGCTATTGTAGCAGACTACCTCACCGGGACGTGGCTTCAACATGGGAAATACCACAAACTACATGGTTGAATAACATGTGTCAGGAAAACTTTAATAAAATAAATCGTTAATCAATTAATCTGTGACATTTAACATGATAAAATGGAACTTACTCGACGGTTGGCGAATATAGGAACCAATAGAGCTGTCGAAATAGTGATATCAGTCTGTGTATCCCAGCTAAGCATCCTTAGAATCTGATTCCCACTGTTCTCACCG
Source organism: Humulus lupulus (assembly GCF_963169125.1). Classification (NCBI taxonomy): domain Eukaryota; kingdom Viridiplantae; phylum Streptophyta; class Magnoliopsida; order Rosales; family Cannabaceae; genus Humulus; species Humulus lupulus. The sequence continues at coordinate 4,462,449 of NC_084800.1, forward strand.
AACTTACTCCCGAGAGAAGGCATGGCCTCAAAATCCCAGTACAGAAGCGCGGGTGCATAGGAATTGAAACTATACTTCGCCTCCTTCTGTTTTTTGCTTGACCCCTCTTTCTTCTTCTCCTCGAAGTGTTTCAATTGCTTCTTCATGTCCTTCTGAACTCCTCTACTAACCTTCTTAAATGACAACTTCCCCCATGGATACTTGAAAAAGTAATCAAGATCCTCAACCATCCTCAGGGAATCTCCCCATATCGTCGTTGTCTTCTCTGGGGCATTCAGTACCCCCTCTATCAAATAGCACAAACCCAGCTTAAATGCATCTTTTGGGTTTGTGGAGGCCTAACTCCCCTGCAGTAAAATCAACATATCTGGAGTTGTAGAACTTCGATTTGGACTCTCTTTATACCGTTAGAAAGCTAATTAAATTATCTACAACTTTATAAAAATACTATTTTTCGAAATTCATAACATAACTAGGTCAAAAACGGGTCGGAAGTTACAGTACCCTAAAGTTACGAAAAATCTATTTACATCCTAATCCACAAATAAATAAAATTGTGACAAATATCATGCTCCTATCAGATTTTGGTGAAGACTAAGTCTTATATTTCTCTTATTTTATCATTAAAATAATAATTCCTTAATAATCATAACCTTAGGAATAACCATGCTCATGACAAGTGTCATATTCTTATTAGCTCTATCTAAATCTTAGGTTATAATAATTATCATATTAATAACCAGCAATATTAATCAAACCTTATGTTATAATTAATATTCTTAAACTATAGGTTAAACTTATAAAATCCATAACTATTGCTAGGAGTTTCCAACTAAGTCCCGGCTTGAACACCAAAATCCATAGTAATGAAACTACTACTACTACTACTACTACTACTACTACTACTACTACTACTACTACTACTACTACTACTACTACTACTACTACTACTACTACTACTACGTCTGCCCAGTCAGGTGCGTGTCCGCCCAGGAAGGTTTGGCCGACCAACCTGAATGTGATATGGATCGACTAGACAGAGCAGGGCTACGCAAGGGATCCCAGAAACGGCTTCAACAAGAATCGGTCTTGGCTTGCGCGGGAATCTCTCAGTTTATCCCATGAATATAGTGTATTGTTATATTTTGAATATTATTGTAAATTAAATATAGTGAGAATAACAAAATATCCCGATTATGAGGGACATCATCTGTACGATCCTGAGCCTATAAATACAAGGCTCATGGCATCATAAAAGGATCCAGATTCTGATTTTCTGGAGAGAGAGTAATTGTATCTTGAGAGAATTCTTGTATTCTTGTAATCTACACTGAAGAAACTCAGTTGACTCAGGTTCATCTGATCTTGAGTGTAGATCTATAATCATAACTCTAAGTGGATTAGGCTATTACCAACACATTGGGGCTGAACCACTATAAAAATCATCTGTTTCGTTTATTTCTCTTGAAGGTTTTTGTCATTTTGATGTCTACACGTCGTTGGCCAAAAACGTGGTCAACACTAACCAATAGGTTGGCCTATGTTACCATCAATATAGAACAGAACTGAACATAGAATGGATATCTATCTATTAAGGGGAAATAAAAACATAAATGCCTTTAAGGCTATACACATGTAAGACTAGATGAGAATGAGATCAATGTCCAACAACATAACAAATTCCTTTCAACTTTACCAACAAACATCACTTAACTTGTTATGTTGACAGGAGTAGTTTTAATTACATACGAATATATGATACAAGAAAGGTTTGAATGTATAAATCCACCCCAAAACAACAGTTAAAGCACATATATTATAACGAAATTTATCACGACTTGTGTAGCCTCCCAAAAAGGCCCATATATAAGCGGGGAGGAAGAGAGTAGTGAAATTAGATATATAAATAGAGAGAGAGAGAGAGAGAGAGAGAGATACCCATGCTTTGCACCCTTGCTGAGAGAAACATGTATTTTGGTGATTCAAACTTATAGACAAAATAATGATGGTCACATACTAGTAGTATATACAATAGAAGAAGCCAATACAACATGCCAACTCATATATACATATATTGCAAGGGAACAATACTTGAAAAAAAAAAGTATTGGAGTATACTGTGGAATCAGTAATAGAAGAAATTGAAGAAACAACATGAAAGAAGAACTTCGAAGGATCATCAGAAAATCAACAAAAAAATGCAATACTTTATGTATATGTCATCGGCCAATCAATAGAAATTGAAAATAAAATCACAAAGATCAATCCCAGCTTACTTTTGAGAAAAATTGACCCACTTTGGATAATTCCAATCACCTTTCTTCATTTCAATATCACTTCCTCCTGACTTCTTTGGTCCCTCAGCTTTGCACTTCAGGCAGCGGATATTTCTAGCAAAATTGGTGAAATTGCATCTACAGCACATCAAAAGGGAATCAACCATGAGTTTAGGCAAAAACAAAAGTGAAAAAGGGACCTTAAGAAATAGAAAAATTGAAGAAACTATAACTGTGGCACATCAAAAGGGCATCCATTCCAAGATTGAATTAAATATATACAAAAACTATAAATAGGATCATACTGTGTGAATTGTAAAATAGGGGTAAAAAAAGTTGAAAGAATGTATAGGGGTAGTTTAACTCAGCAATATCCGTACTATAAACAGCCAAGACTTCAACAAACACTTTCTTATATTTAACTTTCAGCATAACTTTCCATTATAAGGACATGCCTTATCATATTGATATAGTGGACATTTCCATTATAAGTTATAAATGCATATAATATATGAACAATAAATCATCAAAGACAATGCTGCCCTAACCCCTAATTTGGGACAAAAAAACAAAATTAGAAATAAAACTTAAGAAAAGAAAAAAAAAAAAAAAGACATGGCCAAAAAGAAAGAGATCTTTGGGGCATAGAAGATAAAAAAGAGTTAGTTCATAGTTATCAATAGATTATTTAATATATTTTTATGAAAGTGGTGAGAAGAAGAAAGTGGAGAGGACACATATAATGGAAATAAGCAACAAGAAAGAAAGATATGTGTGGGCAGAAGAGTAGATAGAAAATTGTACGAATGGGCACTTTTAGGGAAAATTTGCAGTAATGAAAATGAAACTTACTTTAAAATTTGAATGAAAGTGTAATATCCTTCAACTTAATTATACTTAATCTAATATTCTCAACTTAATTTAGATGCTATAGAAAAACAGGAGCAGTGTTTATAAAGAGAAGAAAATATACAGTTGGACATTAGAATGTTTTGTTTGCTCCATTGTTTCTCAAAAATAAATCCAAGAAAAGGTGCTCACACTTGTTGAGTCGTTTTCACAAACTTGATACCTTATTGCTAACATAGATTAGTCTATGCACATTGAGCAAAAAAAAAAGCAGACTAAATATCATATGAATATATATCTTCATCTTCAAAGAGTTTTACTAAAGCATGTTTAAAATACAAATTTATCTTGAATACTTTGTACTCAAGCATTCTGTAACCAAGAAAAGTTTCTTGATTTGTATTATTGCTTCATTAAAATTCCAATAACTAACATATATTTGACAGGATATGTCTAAAAAAACAGGAAAAATGACATCTCTATATATCATTAGTAAAAAATGACAGTTTCTGCATAGGAAATAAGCAGCCACAAAAGTCTTTTTTTTTTCCCTAAGCAAAGTGCATATTGCCAAAATGTAGAGAGAGCTCATTCATGGGCATGCTTGGATATTTTTTATGAATTAAATATATTTCTTTCTTTTTTTTCTATTTTTTTAAAAAGGAAAAACATAAAAGTAAAAAATTGTTATCATACAAGGCCAAAGGTTTTCAAAAGAAAATAAAGTTTTCCTAAAAAAATAATATAGTGAGGGTTTTGGCTAGTATATTAGTGTTTGCAAATTAAAAGGAAAAAAACTAGTATAGGAAGAAGTTGTACCTGAACAGCCACCAATCAGAGAGTAAGAGAAACAGTGAAAACACAGAATTGTAAATAGTTCAGATACCATAAGATTAGAGCAATTACCTATCCACAAGTGACAAAAAGAGTTGCAAAATGTTCTTCAGTGACCTATGTCCCAGTTACCAATGAATTAGTCATGCATACACCAAAGAAGAGGTAAATAATGGGCCTAATGGAAACACCAAAAATAAGTTGCAAATGGCTTACATGTTGATCAATGTCAGAAACATAAATAGTTTTTTGAATTCTATCATCCCGTTGTGCCATACTAGTCCTGCTGTTCATTCTCCATTTTCCTTGGCTGTTCCTCTGAAAAACAGCACCCATCAACAAACTTTTCAACTTGGTTCTCAAGGTTAGAGTTCAATTTACATTAGTTTTAAATCATAAATATAATCTCCCTGAACTTTACCTTATCTTTCCAAAAGATACAACAAGAAGTTATGAAATCAAAACCCATAAAAGCTCATATGAAAAACACAAACGGGCACTGGTCATTCATATAAATTCGATTGAATTGAATATCAGTAAATTTCCTACCTTACATCTTCTATGAATTTGCATTTCCTTGAGATAGAGAAAAAAGAGCAATCGTCACAGTAATAAGCAAGTTGGCAAATGGAAAATCATTGAAAAGAAAAAAAGAAAGAACATTGAAATATGAATAGATAAAAAGCTGCAGCAGTTGCTCAGATAGAAACAAATTCAGTCATCAAGTAACAAATATATACATGACAACACAATTTCCCAACATTTTCTACCTGATTAACTGCAGAATAAGCAGAGAGAAAGTCTAGATACCGTTTGCCTTCAGGATCCCATATACATGATCCCTTTGCCTGAGAGAACACAACTGGTATTGGGTGATAGCTGCATTTCAACAGCTAAAAACTCTTAGACAAGTACTGTATTAGCATTTAGAAACAGCTGCTCATTAGGTTGCTCTAGCAGAAGAAATTCAATACAAGGAAAACTATACACAAGATAATGTAAGTGCAAAATTCATAACATCAAAATGACACAAGTTGAAGAACATCAAAAGTGCTTACATTCCTTGCCAGTTCGTCCAAAATAGGGTAAGCTTCTCTCTCGAGGTCTGCCACACTGGAATCCAAGAATGTACAAACAACGTCCAATGCAATCTCAAGAACTTGAAACTCAAATGGAAGCTCACATTGCAGACCTTCAACAGCCTTTGGAACAGGTAACCAATGTCTACTTGTTAAATCATTCATTTCATTTTCTTGTTCCTCAAAAGGACCTACTGCTCCATTGATCTCAAATGGGCCTTTATTAGGAAGTTGTTGCCTGAGTTGATCCACAAACGGAAGAACTTCCTGGTGAAGAGGGTCAAGCAACAACACCTCTTCAGCTATAACTATTGCCTTAATAAATTCTAAATTAACCACCATGGCCTTCTCTCTTGCTGCAAGACAAATATAGCAAATATACTTATACAATTTATCATAAAAAACTACCATACATAATTAATATGCAACAAACAAAGAATTAGATACCAGGGCTCATCGATTCTTTAGCTACTTTTGACTAATTGGACTGTAAAGCTATAGCTTGGGCAGATTTCATTAAAGTGAGGGGAACGGGCAAGGTGAAAGAGAACAACTCCAAAACAGTTTCTTCTGAAATTGTTCATATAAATAATCTGTAACTACATTAAATTTTCAAAACTAGAAGACATACATATATATATTCCCTAAACAAAATTTACAATATTCTGATATTGAAATTAGAACAAATTCACATCAAAAAAGGGGAAATTACTAAGGACGTTAGAGGAAAGAGCTCAAAAAGTAAGAAGAAATAACAAAAAAAGGGGGGGTGATAGTATCAAATGTACTAAAATGTTGAATACAATAATTTCCCTATACTGTTTCGTACCGAAGCGGATATAGAAGCATAATGAAAATAGTTTTTTATCATGAATTGAAAGAAAACAAACTGTTCTTTTACGCAATCCAAACAAAAAAAGTGTTTTTGGCAACTCGAACATTTGATTAGAATCCGAGAGTCGCTTCTCTGACACCAATGGCACTTCTTCTTCCTCTTATCCCTACCCAAGTTCCCCACATTTTGAGCACAGGGCAATACCTTCACAATTAAAATCACAAACCAAATCGATTAAAATGGAATCATTAAACACCAAAATTTGGAATAAAAAGAAAACTACTAACAGAAAAGGTAATCCTAGGTCACCTGTAATTTATCACTAGGCAATGCCTCAATGTTCTTAGACCGAAACCCTTGTTGTTGAACCGGCCGGAGCTAGTTGGTCTCACGCAGGGAAGAAGAAGGCTTGGCCGCACACAGGGAAGAGGAGAAGAAGAGCTGGCCTCCGGTGTCGTCGTTTGCCTCTAGTGTCATGTGAGGGCTTGGGTCCGCGTGGTCGAAGCTTCGACGACCTCTGAAGATCTCTAGCCGGCGCGTGTAGAGGAAGGTAGCGGTCGGTCTCCACAAAGACAAAGGTGAGAGAGAAAGAGTGAAGGAGAGAGGTCTGGTGGGAGAAAAAGATCCGAGAGAGAGGAGAGAGAATGATGAGGAAAAAGGAGAAGGAATTGAAGGAAATGAATTGGGTCTCTCGGGTCTCACAAATTTTCAGGTCTCACAAATGAAAAAAAAGCTAAGTGGCGGGATGGTGTAATTATTACTGCCCTTTTTTCATAAAGTGGCCCCAATATAGTTGTAACGACCTCCTTTCTTAACATACATATATATAGAGTAAAAACAAATTTTAACCTAAATATGACAATACTGAAATTCTGAATTTACAAAAACTTTATTAAACAATACATAAATAATGTTTATAACCTTAACCACACAATACTCACAACTAGATAAAAACTTTATCTTACATACAAATCTTAATACTTTTATAAATCATTTTCGTGGCGTTACTACACCTTAACGTAGAAATGAAAATGTATCCAACTGATAAATTGAAAAGCTTTATGTAAATTACAAAGTTCATGAAATACTTTTTAAAGCTTTAAGTAAATGATAAAGTTCACAAAATACTTTTAATGAAATATAATAAAACCAAGTTTCTTGTTTATTTATAAAATAGCATAGCAGAACTCCACTCCCTTCAGGTCAGCCCCATATGTACAGTCATGTTGGCTCCACGTATACTCATCAACGATTTATATTTGGGGCCTCTTACCTACAATACAAAACATTAACTGATGAGCTAAGGCTCAGTAAGCAGAATAACTACCTCATATGCATTAAAATAAACATGCAACATGCTATGTATTTTCTTTCTTTCACTTTCCTTTCTTTTGGGCCCTAGAGGATGCTGCTGCCGGCATTACATAGGGAATCACATTCCCACCTGAACATAAACATGATAATAGGGAATTTCCCTCATAAACATTCATCATATAGGGACGTGCATCTCCCTCCTTACATTTTTGGGACTTAGGTCTCCCAAGCAGCACCTCTACTTTAACGTTTTCAATAACTTGTCTGTGAACATTAAGCGTGCTTATGCATAATAAAACATTCTTGAAAATAACTTATGCATAAGAACAATATGACAGATTAACATATAAAGCATATAAATGCACATAAGACACATAAAAGACTTGTATTGTAGATGAGGATTCTACTTACCTTGCGTCTTGATAAAACAATCGAAATTGTTAGCTTCCTGATAAAAACACAAACTATTAAATTACATAAAATCTACATTATGAAATGTTAGCTTAATATTGTTATTATCCCATTTTTCCTGTTTTAGTGCTTATTTTATGTCCAGGCGTATGGTCATACTATAGTTGTCCATGACAAGGTCCTGATCTAAAAGTCGTGGTCATGGTCATACTGAAAAGTCCAGGTCATAATACTTGTCCATAATAATAGGGAATAAGGTCATAAGAGTCCATAATAATAGTCCAAAGTATGACCATGGCCTATATAAGTTTACTATTATGAGGATACAAAAAAAAAATAGTTCATATTTCAATTTTGGCATTTGTAAAATATGACGACATGGTAAAATAATCCATATATAAATTTTAGCATTTTAATGGCATAGTAAAGTAATCTATATAAATTTTGGCATTATAATGGCATGGTAACATAATCCATATATAAATTTGGCATTATAGTAAAATAATCTATATATAAATTTTTGGTATTATAACGGCATAGTAAAATAATCTACATATAACTTTTGGCATTATAACGTCATAGTAAAATAATCTATATATAAATTTTGGCATTATAACGGCATAGTAAAATAATCTATATATAAATTATAACGGCATAGTAAATTAATCTATATATAAATTTTTTGCATTATAACGGCATAGTAAAATAATCTATATATAAATTTTGGCATTATAACGGCATAGTAAATTAATCTATATATAAATTTTTGCATTATAACGGCATAGTAAAATAATCTATACATATATAATAACTAAATAACTGAAAAGAAAGGCTCGGGAAGAGCTTACCTAAAAGGCTAGCGTTATGGACAGAACTCCGCCTAGATCTCCGAGGTTTAGAACTTTAGAAGGATGTTAAGAATATTTTTGGGTAGAGTAAGAGAAAGGAAATGAGGTTTTTGTGATTTCAAGATGAGTTTTGGAAGGGCTATTTATAGGAAAAACTTGGGATACTATTCTAATAAAATATTAAAAATAATAAGCATAGTGGAATAATAACATATTCAAAATATCAAGCATAGTAATTTGCTTAAGTCATCAATGTGTCACTACTGCATCAACATGTGGAACCCATGGGGTGGACCCCGCTGTGGGACCCATGTGGACCCTACTGTGGGACCCTTGCGGACCCCACTGTGGGACCCACTATGAATAGTACCTGGTGAATAGTAAAAAAATGAAAATTTCCCAATCTTCTTATATTACTTAGTCTAGCATTTTTTACTCACAAACTTTTCTGAAAAAGTTTCTCTAACACCCATAAATTAATTATTCCCACCTATTGGTTACTTCAACAACTTAGAATTGTTAAAATCCCATAATAGAAAACAACTACACCCCCAACGGTCATGAACACTATTCACCAACGGTCATAAACGGCTAGTTTTTGCCCTATAAATACTTGTTCCTTCAACCATTTATTTGCACAACTTCTTCATCTCTTAACCTTCTAGATAAAATTCATCATCAAAACATGAATTTCTCTTTATTTTTCATAACTTTAGTGATTGTTTGCTTGTATTTAGCATCATTCTATGGGTATTATACTAATGAAATGCCCATGAATGTTATAGTTGCATATTCATTAGTTATTCTTCCACTTTACTTAATAGCTCTAACATTCGGTTAGCATTGTAATGCACTCAAAAATGAATAAAAATATCTTCTCTTATCTTTCATAATTGTTATAATTTGTAAAAAGAAAATGGGAGTTACAATAGTACTCCAGCATAATACTTTTTGATTAGTATTATATTCATGTGTTATGGAAATGGGTATTTAATGTAGTGTATCGAGTCCCATTGAGGCCTATCGAGACACAGTCAAATCCAGTCCCTATCATGCACTATCGAGTTGCATGAGAAATATCGAAAAAAAAACCCAGATTTCTTCATTCCCCAGCCCCGATCTATCCTATGAACAAAAATCAACAAAAAAAAACCAGGCACATACACATATTGCAGATTAAAAATAAAATCCATCACCTTCGCTTTCTTTGGGGTTGTTTCCTAAAAGTTTGGTCGGCTTGCTCGACGTTTTCTCCTTCCCCTTCTCTGATCGTCAACTCCGACTCTTTGGGAGCCCTTGTTCGTGGTCGTGGAAGACAATGAAGGTTGGGTTCTATGGATTCAATCGAGGCCTATTGATTTCAAAGTTTGCTTGGTTCGAGAATTTGGGAGAGAATACGGAGAGTTTGAGAAAATTATGCCAGGGGTATTTTGGGTAGTAACGTCATCAGCAGCACCAAAACGAGAGTCATATAGGGATAGGGTATTTTTTAAATGTAGTGTCACTTATTGCATTAAAACTCAAATTTCCAATTAAAAATTCATTAGATACACATTTTAATAAAAATAAAGAAGGAATAGTGTATTCTAGTTTTAACATTAAATACGTTTTTTCTAAAAAAAATTCTTCGAAAAATATGTATAAATTTCAATATGATAAAAAATTAAAAAAATTCTAAATTAAAATTATGAATTTAAAAAGTTTATTTTAATCAAATTTTAATTTTTTAATTTAAAAGAATTTAAAAATAATAAAAATTTATATAAATTATATTATTTAATTAATGGCTAGAGCAATTAAAATTAACTAATAATTTCACAATAAAAAAAACTAAACGGCAAAAAAGAAGATACATATATTTATGTCTTATTTCACTATTACATACATGTTTGAATAGACAAAATATATTAAATGATAAAAAAAATAATTAATAAAAGAATTAAAAGAACAAATTAAGCACATATACATTTTTTTGGCAAGAACGTCAACCAATTTACATCATAATTGATAAATAGGACCGACCCTCTCCTACAGTATTGGGGTATTCTTAGAAAAGTTATTTTTTAATTCATGAAAGATTGTTATTAATAAATACAAGTACAAAACCCTCTCCCTCTCTCTAAAATCATAATTTTCTATTTAAGTACATGACAAACCGCCTAAGGCTCCCTCCTGCCCGCACATGTGTGTTGTGTTGTGTTGTCTCCTCTTTTTTGTTTGATCCCAATATTATGTCTTTGTTTTAATGAGTAGAAAAGAGTCAATCAAGACCAACCGAGCTCACCCAGACACCCCACATCGATCTAATAGATATATGTGGATCAGAGTTAGCCGCACTACATATGATAGCAGCACATTGAAAAACAAATAAGGGATCAGAGTTAGCCGTACTGCCTTCTTACTCATCAATGAATCGCTACAACAACCATTCTTTTGTTTCTTGAAGCATACAATGTAATTCATTTATTAATTTGCACTTGTATATATATACAGATATCTCTATACAATTTAATCTATTCCAGAAAATATATAAATATATATATGTAATAATTTAATCTAACACACTATAGATCTTCTCAAACTAAAGTAAGATTTTTTTTTTGCATAATATATTTCCTAAATGATTGAATGGGAGAAGATTATTTTGTTTTCCTTTTTGAATATGTGTGCATCAGTATGTATGATTGTTGTTGATTAAAAATAGAGTAATTGATGAAAATGACTTCTTTTTTAATTTAATTCATTTTGTACTTTGGCTTAGTTTTAATAATTTTTTGTAAAATAATATCTGTTTGAATTTTTCGACCAATTGTCTGAAAACTTCGTCTGAAATGTGTCAGATGTCATTTTACAAAAAATTATAAAAAGTATGTAAGAGTGTAAAATAATTTTAAAAAATAAGTTATTTTGCCAAGAGACCTTTAAAAATATGATATATAAGAGTGTTAAATTTTAAAATTTTAATGAGGATTTTTGTTTACAAAAGAAAAAGATAGTGGAAGATTTTTTTAATTTTTTTTATATATTAATAAAGTTTATGAAAAATATTTAATTTAGGTTAAGAACACACACTACAAAAAAAATTAGTATACCGGCGGAGGATTCCGCCGGTAATAAATGGTGTTTCCGCCGATAAAGGCCCGCCGGTAATAATCGGTCGGTATTAACACAATTACCGACCAACTGACACACCCGCCGATATTATATTAATACTGGCGGATTAATGGAGGCGGGACTCCTCCGGTAATGTATAACATTGTCACCTCGTTTGACTCGTTTAATACCAGCGGGTTCCGCCTCTATTAATCCGCCGGTAATAAAATACTAATATTAAAATATAATAATTAATTTTATTTTATTTCTTAATAAATATACATTTAATACTTATTTTAAAATAATAATATTTAACATAAATTATAATTAATAACACAATTAATATTCATCAAACAAAAATAGCATTATAATTAATCATAAAATTAACATAATAAAAATATCAATTGTCTCATTTTAATTACATATGAACTAATTATAAAATATACATAATAAAATTTCAATTGTCTTAATATAATTAAAAAACGTAATCTAATTATTATTGTTTTGATTGGGCCAACTAAGTGTAAAATATTTATTAAGGTCAATATCTTGATCACTAGTATTAGGGCGCGACAATGGTAGTGAAGCAAACTGTGGTGCTTGTGGAGAGTGCTGCTACGAAGATGATCTAAATTTTCGAGTATGTGGTCGCGCCGAGGGAGACTGATGCAATAAACTCTCAAACTGACCATACCTCTGCTGCTGCGACAAACTCACAAATTGACCATACATCTGCTGTGGATGCTGCTGCTGCAATGAATCCCCGAAGTCACGACGCCTAGGATGTGACGTCTGAGATCCTGCAGGGACGTCGTGGTAATAAAAAGGAGGGGACTGGGAGGAGCGTCCATACATGTTTGGATAATTCTGTTGAGGTGGATAAAAATGTTGTTGTTGTTGTGGCATCGACCAAGGAGGTGGACTTTGAGAAGATATACCACCTTCAGGTTGTGATGGTAAATATCGTTGCAGAAGGCTTTCAAACCGTGATTCAGTTTCTATACTGGTATGTTGAGGATTACCAGATGGACCTTGTTGAGATTTCAACATCTGGATCTCTTCACGCATTGACTTCATCATTTTCGCCATAGTAGCCATGTCTTCCTTAGGTGTATAAGCAGGTTGGGCCTGTGACTGACTTTGACTTGTGGAGCTGGAAGCTGATTTTTTCCCTTTGCCTTTGCTGTAACCTACTCCTCTTTGAAAGTCAGACCTCTTCCCAAGTACTTTAATCATAATCTCGTATTGATCGATCGACGAGGAATCAGCAGCAGATCCAGTTTCAGATCCCTCCGTCGGTCCTTGAGACTGGCTTTGAAGTCGTGCCCTCTCAAGCTCTTCCGTCATTTTTTCCTGTTCATAAAAAGTGTTAGAAACACATTAGTAACATAGTTTAATGAAAATAATAACACAAAAGTTTAAACTTACAAAAGTTTCTCGAGCTGTGTCGTTGACAAAAACTTTTGTCGATTTTCTCAAATGGCTATCTTTCCAAGTATCAATAACATGTTCATCAGGGTTCGCCTATACAGATGTAAAGATAGGAAGTTAGAATGTAAAATTTTGTTAAATTAAATTAATATTTTTACTTACAAATTGGTGATGCTTAGCTGCCATCGATTTTGTGCCTTGCGTCGATGTATACTTCATTTCTTTTCTGTTTTTCTTGTTTTGGTTGGGTCGCGCAATAAATTTTGGGCTCAAAAACAACTGAACAATATCTTTCCAACTCTCCTTGGTGCAATGGTCAGGTGGGGCAACTAAAACACTCTGCAAATCTTCCGGATTAGAGTAATATTTTTTGAAGTGAGTATGTCTGATGTTCTTTCTCTCAGAATATCTTTTGCGCATCTCTGTGTAGATAGTTTCCATAACTCTCTCGGGTTCTGGATGACCATCAACATTATAAAAATGCTACATTAAAAAATAACACGTTAGTTTAGTTTGTAAATGATTTTAATAAAAAATTTATACCACAAGACTTGTTCTAAATTTTTACCTTCATCTTTTGTACGACTTGTTCCTTAAATCGTTGAGGTACATCAGCAAAATCCAAGTAATGTCCTAGCAACAACAAGGTGACTTGGAGGCCTATCTCACGGACAAAAGCTTGGTCCTCCAAGCCAACCACTTTGTCCGTCCTAGGATCAAGTTGAAGATCTAGTGGTTTCCCGGCATTTCGCCTTCGAATTGCAAGTGGTATGTTATTAGCCAGGCCACGACATTTTCTTCTCGGCACTTCAGCTATCCACATTTTCAACAATAACCAAAATTTGAAATATTAATATATATTAAACATTCGTTGAGCTTGACTTTCAAGCTATGAGCAAAATTTGAAAATTATTATTCACCTGACTCGCAGGAAGAGGATACTCTACTAGGATCTGGCAGGTCTAGACCTCCACCATCTCCGCCGTGAGAGGTAGCTATATCCGCTGACATTGTACTTAGGAACAAAAATTATTAGTTAGTATTAAATTATTAGTTAGTATCAAATATCACCAATGGAAATGAACAAAATGATTACAAGTCTCATATATCTAAATAAATTAATAAACCTATATTAGAATGATAAAAATATCATTACAACAATAAAGGTTTAAAAATAATCTAAACTTTACCTTCTTATGAAACCACTGGCGAAAATTTTTCTTGTGTAAAAGATTATGATCACCATCTGGGTATTTCAGTTTGATCTCTACTAGGTGTTCGCTGTAAATTTGAATGCTTTGACTATATTAGATAAAATAATTTGGAATGAACATAAATTTCACTTTAAAGGAAATAAACTTACTCTAAGTAATCCTGAATTTCAGGTGAATTGTCAAGAATGAACCATTCAGCCATTTCACGAGTCGCAAGGTCGAGAGGCTTGAAAGTTCCCTTTGTTATTGGACGACATTGAGATTGAAACACAGTAAGGTGTCGTGGGACATACACCTCATCTTCATTGCGATCAAGACGATTAAATTTTGTTTCAACCCCTTTGAAATACATCGAACAAAATGTCATAGCCTCATCAGTGACATAGCCTTCAGCTATTGACCCTTCAGGATGAGCTTTATTCCCACGTAGTTCTTCAATTTTTTCATGCACCTTTCAAAAGGATACATCCATCTCATAAATACCGGTCCACCCTAAATTGCTTCTTCAGGCAAATGTAAGACCAAGTGAATCATTATATCAAAAAAAAAGCCGGAGGAAAAATCAACTCCATCTTGCACAATATCAGAACAAGGTCATTTTGTGCTTCCTCCATATCTGTAACATTTATAGTCCTCGAACATACTTGCCTGAAAAAACTACATAGTTCAGAAATGGTGGTCGATATATCTTTTGGGAGAAACTTGCGAACACCCACTGACAATAATCGTTGCATTATAACATGACAATCGTGGGATTTCAACCCAATGATATTTGTTTCATTCTCGATTACTTTTTTCTTCAAATTTGAACAAAAGCCATATGGAAATTTCACTTCTTTAATAAATTGACAAAATTGTTGTCTCTGAGCAGAAGTTAACACGTAAGAAGCATGCGGCTTCATCAACTTTCCACTCTCATCTTCATAAATCCATAATGATTCCCTTACTCCCATCTTCTTCAAATCATATCTTGCATTAGTGGTGTCCTTAGACTTATCATTGTCCAAGATTGTGCTGAGGAGACTATCACACACATTTTTTTCGACATGCATGACATCAATGTTATTTTTTAAAATGTTTGTACACCAATAATCAAGCTCGTAGAAGATGCTTTTTTTCCTCCTATTTCTGTCTTCCGCAACTCTTCTACGTTTCACACCTCCAAACTGCAAGAGTTTTCCAGGAACTTGGGGTGGAAGGTTGTTCACTTGTTCTAATATTTCCTCACAAGTAAATCGTTTCGGAGGACATCTTGTCTCAATTTGTCCATCGAACTCAGTGTCCCTTCTCATTCGATGTGTACTGGGCAAGAATCTTCTGTGACCAACATAATATGTCTTACCGATCACTCGAATGGAAGATGTGTCTTCATTACATGTGGGACAAGCTTTGTATCCCTGACCACTCTATCCAGACAAACTACTTCGAGCTGGAAAATCATTGATTGTCCATAAAAGGGTTGCGCGCAGCTTGAACATAGTGTTGGTCGTACAATCTCTTGTAACAACTCCGTTAGCCCACAACTCCTTCAACTCATCCACCAATGGTCTTAGAAATACATCTATGTCCTTACCCCGTGATTTTGGACCAGGAATAAGGATGGTCAGCATCAAATTATTTTCTTTCATACATAACCAAAGTGGAAGATTATAATTCGCCAACACCACAGGCCACATGCTGTATGTTAGGTTCATGCTACCAAATGGATTAAATCCATCAGCAGCTAAGCCTAAACGAACATTCCTAGGATCACTTGCAAAAGCAGGATGATTGACGTCAAAGTTCTTCCACGCCGTCCCATCCACCGGGTGTCACATCACTCCATCATCTTTCGATTTCCCAGTGTGGTGCCATACATGTCCTTCGCTGTAAGCCTTGAGCTGTATAGTCTTTTCAACTGGGGTGTCAATGGAAAGTAACGCATCACCTTATGCGGCACCTTTTTTCCTTTAGTTTTTTCAAAAGTAACCCATCGACTAGTTCCGCAAACTGGACATTCCTCTTTGTTTGCATGCTCTTTGTAAAATAAACAGCAATCATATTGGCACACATGAATCGACTCATATCCCAACCCTAATTTCTTCAATCTCTTTTTAGCCTCGTAGTACGTTGATGGAATTTTATTTTCCTTCGGAAAGGAAAGCTTTAACAACTTCAATAATTCATCGAATATGTTGTTAGGAATCTTCCCTCTAACTTTCAAATGTAATAGCTTAGCTAAGAAGTTAAGGGAAGATATCCAATCACATCCAGGATACAATTGAGCTTCAATCTCCTTAAATAACTTGTCGTAATATTGACTTGCGCCACTATTGTCTACTTGCTCAATTGTCGGTAAGAGGAAGTCCTCCACTATGGGAATCATCTCATCAACTTCATCATCATCAACTACCTCATCAACAACATCTAGTTTCGCTTCCCCATGATTAATCCACCTCTCATAACCTTGATAAAATCCCCTATCGAATACATGTGCTTCGACAACAGGTAAAATTTCAAGCCTATTATTTATGCATTTGACACACGGACACCTAATTCTTCCATCAGAATCCTTATATTCTGAGGCCATCCTCAAAAAAGATTGTAGACCATTCCAATATTCTTGACAAGCACGATTTCTCAATGTTGTTCAAGTCTTGTCAATCGCCATCTAAAGTGTTACAAGAGTCTGTGAGTTTTAGTAATGTGAATAGGAATGGATAACAAAAAAAATTTGTTATCATTTTTGAAATCTTATGCAATATTATAATATCTTATGTTATTTTATGATGTTTTATTAGATAATGTTATTCAAATTAAAAAAAAATCATTAATTATTTTATTGTTAATACTTTAAACTTATCATGTAGTCAACAACCATCAATCACAAGCATACCGGGAAAGAAAAAATAAATTATTATAAGATATGTAGTAATTTTAATTAATCATTATTAATTGTAAAAACTTTTATTAAATAAAATTTTTAATTTCTATTTTAAAATAATTTGATAATAGTTAATATTATTAATTAGATAATATTAACTATTAAATTATATAATTAATAATATTAACTATTTAATTAATCATTATTAATTTTTAAGATTTTTATTAAATTAAATTAAATTATTCAATTAGATAATGTTATTTAATAAAAAATTAAATTAAATTATTGAATTAAATAATGTTGAATCAAATTTTTATTATTTAATTAATTAAAAAATTAAAAAATAAATTATTATAAGATATGTAGTAATTTTTAATTAATCATTATTAATTGTAATTTTTTTATTAAATTATATAATTAAATAATATTAAATAAAATTTTCAATTTCTATATTCAAATAATTTAATACTAGTTAATATTAAATAATAATATTTAATAAACAAATTAAAATAATTTCTTAAAATAATTATTATTTATTTAATTAATCATTATTAATTTTTAAGACTTATTAAATTAAATTAAATTATTTAATTAAATAATGTTGAATCAAACTTTTATTTAATTATTTATTATTTAATTCATTAAAAAATAAATTATTATAAGATATGTAGTAATTTTTAATTAATCATTATTAATTGTAAGAAAATTTATTAAATAAAATTTTCAATTTCTATATTCAAATAATTTAATATTAGTCAATATTAGATAATAATATTTAATAAACAAATTAAAATAATTTATTATTTATTTAATTAATCATTATTAATTTTTAAGACTTATTAAATTAAATTAAATTATTTAATTAAATAATGTTGAATCAAACTTTTATTATTTAATTAATTAAAAAATTAAAAAATAAATTATTATAAATTATTAAATAAAATTTTCAATTTCTATATTCAAATAATTTAATACTAGTTAATATTAAATAATAATATTTAATAAACAAATTAAAATAATTTATTATTTTTTTAATTAATCATTATTTATTTTTAAGACTTTTATTAAATTAAATTAAATTATTCAATTAGATAATGTTATTTAATAAAAATTTAAATTAAATAATGTTGAATCAAACTTTTATTATTTAATTAATTAAAAAATTAAAAAATAAATTATTATAAGATATTTAATCATTTTTAATTAATCATTATTAATTGTAATTTTTTTTATTAAATTATATAATTAAAAATTAATCATATTATTTATAAAACAAAAACACATCCAAGTGTGAAAATTGTACACATTGACATAAGCTAAACATCAATCAATTGCACTTTTAAGCAAAAATACAAACAAAGATATATCAATTAACACAATGCTCTTCATCTAAATCCAAAAAAAATATTAATTCAATTATAGGGCACTAAAAAAAATTACTTTTCACAATTATATCCCATTCAAGATATGAAAACCCATTTCAACAAAATGAGTTATTCTGACTTAAAAAGAAATTTAAGAAAAAGAGAATAATCCTTTCGTGCATAGAATGAAAACTTACTGAATGGTTTATTAATCGTGCTATGTTCCCTTTATCTGTAGCATCGACTACTACTTCTTCACTAATCTTGAAGAGCTGCAGAGGAAGGAAATATAATATGCACTTTAAGAGTTGATATTTATATATATATATATAAGCAGAGGCATATTTATATATAGAGGCAAAAATATATATCGGAGCGATTGTGAGGGGGGTTTGCGGTGGTCGGAGATGAGCGCTGAGGGGAGGAGCGACTATGGGAACGAAGAGAGATCTGCGAAGGGAGGCCGAAGACTCTCACAAAAAAACCATTATATAACATTATTACCGGTGGGACCCCCCGGCATTAGTATTAACTGCTGGTAATACACTATTACCGGCGGGTCCCGCCGCTATTAACCCGCCGGTAATACACTATTACCGGCGGGGTCCCATCGCTATCACCATAACCCGTCGGTAATATCCCTGCCGCTAATGTCATTACCGGCGGAAAGAGACCCGTCGCTAATAAATTTGAAACCGTTCCCGGGCATTGTATTAGCGGCGGACAATCCGCCGCTAATAATGAGTAAGTCCGTTGCTAATAAAAAAAATTAATTTGTTTATTTTAATTTCCCCATTATTAGCGGCAGACCCAGTACTCCGCCGCTAATACCCTGTACATTACTGGCGGACAATCTGCCAATAATATTTCCGCCTCTAAAAACGCTTTTTCTTCCAGTGACACACACATATATATATAATCTTTACTATTTAATTTATGTTTACGCTATTACACAAATCAACTGTTTAGGATTTTTGTTGGATGAGTCATGTGCATTTGAAGAGTCTAGTATATAAAAATTTCATAACACTTTAATGCTATATGAGAATATAGATGTCGAGTTATATTTAACACGAAACAGAGAAAGTGGAAAAATGTGGAAAGATTGAAAATGGTAAAATGTAGCTCAACTGGAATAGCTGAGACTAAGGAGCTTATATATATCAAGAGAGAAGAAGTTTGTTACAACAGAAAAGAAAACAGAACAATCAAGAACTGATATTACAAGACAAGTTAGTTAAGATAACCAACTGTGTAACAGAGTAAGCTACCAAGATGAGACTGTTAAGTAACAGCCGAGCTGAGGTGTTCAATACCCCCCCTCAAGTTGGACGGAGTCTGATGAAGAGCCAACTTGTTGCAAAAACCAGTAAACTGATGATGAGGCAGAGGCTTTGTCAAAATGTCGGCAATTTGAGAAGCTGATTCCACATATCGAACATCCAGCTGCTTAGACAACACTCTGTCTCGGACGAAATGAAGATCGATCTCTATATGCTTTGTCCTTGCATGGAAGACAGGATTACTAGCTAAGGAACCAGCTCCCATATTATCACACCAAAGAACAGGACAAGTATGCAGAGGAAAGCCAATTTCAGAGAGCAAGGATTGAATCCAGATGATTTCAGCAGTGGCGAGGGCCAATGATCGATACTCAGCTTCTGTGCTTGATCTAGCCACCACATTTTGCTTTTTGGAAGACCAACTGAGAAGATTGGGACCAAGGAAAACACAATATCCAGAGGTGGACTTTCTGTCATCGATGTTGCCAGCCCAATCAGCATCAGAGTAAGCCTGGACAGTAAATGAAGAAGCAGGAGTGAAATGCAAGCCAAAAGTGGTAGTGCCAACTAAGTATCTCAGAACCCTCTTGCAAGCAGCCCAGTGGATCGAAGTAGGAGCCTTTAGATATTGACTAAGGCGATTGACAGCAAACGAGATGTCAGGTCGTGTCATTGTGAGGTATTGCAAAGCACCAACTACACTCCTGTAAACCTTTGAATCAGCAAGCGGAATGCCTGAATCAGAGGCCAATTTTACACTCGAGCACATAGGAGTAGGCTGGGGTTTGGCACTTAACATGTTGGTTTTGTGTAGTAAGTCAAGAATATATTTTCTCTGATTGAGATGAAGCCCAGTAGAATCACGAGTAACCTCAAAGCCTAGGAAGTAAGTAACAGACCCGAGAGTTTTTAAAGCAAACTCTAAGTGCAGATCAGTGATAACTTTGTGAATCAAAGCAGTATCTTCACCAGTGAGGAGTATGTCATCGACATAGACAAGTAGAAGAACCAGCTTGCCATTTTTCCTTGTATAAAAGAGACTAGAATCTGCCTTGGAGTTAATGAAACCATACCTCAGTAATGATCCTTTGAGTTTATCAAACCAGGCTCGTGGAGCCTGTCTCAAGCCATAAATTGCCTTGTTGAGCTTGCAAACATGCTGTGGAAAATTGGGATCAACAAAACCTTTGGGCTGCTGCATAAAGACTGTCTCCTGAAGAATGCCGTTCAAGAATGCATTGTTTATGTCAATTTGCTGTATATCCCATCCAAAAGTAACAGCTAATGTAAATATGAGACGTATTGTACAAGGCTTCACAACTGGGCTATATGTTTCGAAAAAATCAAGGCCTGCAACTTGTTGAAACCCTCTGGCTACTAGACGGGCTTTATATCTGTCCACTGTGCCATCCTGCTTTGTTTTTACTCTATAAATCCACTTGTTGCTGATTACTTTCATCTCAGGCTCAGCAGGCACCAAGGTCCAAGTTTGGTTGTGTTGAAGAGCCTGTATTTCCTGGTTCATAGCCAGCTGCCAAGAGGGGTTAGTAATAGCATGTTTAAAAGATATAGGCTCTAAATCATGGAATGCAGTACTTAAGAAAACTTTAGGTTGAGAATGGCCAGTTTTGGACCTGGTTAGCATCGAGTGAGTGTTGGTTGGGACAGGTGGAATGGGCAAATCAATTTGTATATCAGAAATGGGAATATATGGTGGTGAACTAGCAGAGGGTGACTGAGATGATTGTAATGAGGTGTTTAAATGAGATGAGCTATCAGCTACGATCGTAGGAGAAGAAGTGGATGTGTTGGACTGAGTTAAGGCTGCTGGAGAAGACCCTGGAACAGCTGGAGTGGGAGCACTGGGCGCATTAACCTGAGCAGAAGGAAATGTAGGCAAATGTGGGATTGGATGATCACTAATATTGATGTAAGTAGTATGAGGAGTAGGTTGTGAATCAGATTGTGGAAAAAGAGATGTATAGGGGAATTCAATTTCATTGAATGTAACACTACGGGCTATGTAAATTCGACCAGATGGATGCATACATTTATACCCCTTATGCAGTAAGCTATAACCAAGAAACAGACATTTAGAACTTCTAAATGAGACTTTGTGACTCTGATATGGCCTTAATAAAGGAAAGCAAGAACAACCAAAGGACTTTAAAAGATTATAATCTGGTTCATGGTGAAACAATGCTTGATATGGTGAGATGAGTTTAAGGGTGGGAGTGGGGAGCCTATTAATGAGAAAGGTTGCTGATAAAAAAGCTTCCCACCAAAATTGTAAGGGCATATTGGCTTGAGCTAATAACGTGAGGCCTACATCTACCACATGCCTATGCTTTCGTTCAACCCGACCCTGCTGTTGGTGGGTGTGGGGACATGAGTGCCTTCTAATAATGCCTAATGTGTTGAACAAATTATAAAGAGGTTTGTACTCGGCACCTAAATCAGTCTGTACAGATTTAATTTTGACATCAAAAACTCTTTCAACATAAGAATTAAAATTTTGAAAGATGTTTGAAACTTCAGACTTTACTTGCATAGGGAATATCCACGTGTAGTTAGTGTATGCATCTACAAAACTCACATAATACCTATAGCCATCCATTGAACTGTAAAATGAGGGACCCCATACATCAGAATATACAAGTTCAAAAGGAAATGATGTTTTATTGATGGTTGATTTAAAAGTAAATTGATGAAGCTTGCCAACTTGACATGCATCACAGAATGGAAACGAAGTACATTTGGTATTTGGTTGCACTATAGACAAGACCTTTTGCAAAATTGGTTTGGAAGGATGACCAAGTCGACAGTGCCAAACTTTGGCTACTTGTGACTTGTCATTTACAGGGTTAGAAGTAGTATTACAGTTGTAAAGTTGAACTGCAGAATCTGGTGTATTGGTAGACTGGACAGGAGAGGAACAGGAACGAACAGGACATGGAAGCTGGAGTTTGTAGAGACCATCAATGAGTGATCCCCGTAGAAGTACTTGGGCCGTGGTCTTTTCCTTGATAAGACAACAAAGAGAGTCAAATTCGAGCACAACATTATTATCCTTAGTAAATTGAGAGATGCTAAGCAGATTTTTCGTGGCATGTGGAACATGTAAAATGTCCCTAAGTTCTAAAGATTTAGACTTATGTAATGCATGAATGAAATTAGAGCCTATATGTGAAATAGACATGGAATTACCATTACCAACTAAGACTTTGGACTTTCCTTTATAGTCAGTCTTCGAGGAGAGATTCTGAACATCAGGGGTTATGTGATTGGTAGCACCCGAGTCCAAGAACCAAGAACCAGATGCATCATCACGAAGAAAAGATTCAGAGAGATATGCCTGCGCACTGTCTGTACCAGAACTTGAAGAGGAGGACTCAGGAGAGGGAGTGTTGCTTCCAGTGGTTCCTGTATAGTTGACATCGAACCTATGGTAACATTTCTGAACAATGTGACCTGTCCTCCCACAAAGTTGGCATACTGGCCTATTAGATCGGCCACCCCTGTTAGAATAAGAACCGCGATAGCTCGGACGACCGCCCCTGTTGTTGAACCTGTGATTGCCTCTTAGGGAAAGATTGGCAAGATTAGCCTGAATGGTATCAAGAGAACCTGTGGACTGTTGATGCAGCCTCATTTCCTGGGTATGCAAGCTAAACTGAAGATCTTGAACAGTAAGGGGCTCAGTACGATTGGTTAGATTCACAACAGTAGCCTCATATTTAGCACCAAGACCACCTAAAATATAGAGACATAAATTTTCATCAGAAAGAGGTTCACCAGCGGCTGAAAGAGCATCAACATACCCTTTCATCTTGAGGATGTAGTCATCAATGGATGAGGATCCTTTCTTGGTCGACTGGAGGAGTCCTTTGACTTGGAGAAGACGAGCTTTTGACTTTGTAGCGAAGATGCGCGCCAAAACGGACCAGATTTCAGAGGAGGATCGACATTGAATGATGTGTCCGAGCATTGATTCCGAAACCGAGTTGAGCAGCCAATGCATCAAGAACTGATCGGATCTGAGCCACGCCAGGTACGCTGGATTGGGATCATTGTTGAGGAGAAGAGGAACTGGTGATGAAGTAGTGCCGAGTAGATAACCATCAAGACTGTAAGCACGCGCCGCAGCCAAAACAAGAACTCGCCAGTAGGAGTAATTGGATCTGTCAAGACGTAATTGAAGCGGAAGGAGATGATTACTGGGAAGAGGAACTGGATCGACCGCCATGGGAGCTACGGGAGGGAGAACACCTGTGGAGGGAGACGAAGAGTTTGAATTGTTGTTGTCATTTGCCATGGCGACAATGGCTCTGGTACCATAACACGAAACAGAGAAAGTGGAAAAATGTGGAAAGATTGAAAATGGTAAAATGTAGCTCAACTGGAATAGCTGAGACTAAGGAGCTTATATATATCAAGAGAGAAGAAGTTTGTTACAACAGAAAAGAAAACAGAACAATCAAGAACTGATATTACAAGACAAGTTAGTTAAGATAACCAACTGTGTAACAGAGTAAGCTACCAAGATGAGACTGTTAAGTAACAGCCGAGCTGAGGTGTTCAATAATATTTGCGGAAATTTTTATAATTAATTAATTAAGAAAATGGGATGATAGAAAAAAAATTAGTAGAAAAAAAATTACGAGTTGATATTTAGGTATAAATTAAGACAACAAAGCCGATCATGTTGAACCCTAGCTACATAATAAACAGCTCATGAATGTAACAACGGCTTTAGCTCTTATTTGAACGGATATATATAAAGTCATAATTTCAACAACCACACTTTAATTATTCTTTTAAAAATATATAATTACTTTCAATCATGTTTTTTTTTTTTCAACTATAATAATCTATTTAATTGTTTCAAAGAGAAGTGATTTGATATAGTCCTCGAGGCCTGGAAGGCGATGATTATCATCATAGTCATACATTATTGGAACCATCCGAGCAGCATTTAGACAACCCTTTTTGAAGCACATTGGAAAGTGCTTTGAAGAGAAACACTCCTTATTGAGGCGTTCCCACTCATTTTTAATCATACTGATCACATGGTCTCTTGCTTCTTCCACCAAACAACCTTGGTGTTTTTTCATGTAGCATTCAACGTAGGACCCATCATGCCCATTTTGATTCTCATCCTGCACTTAAGCTTATTGGTTATGTAACATCTCATCATTTCACTATACAAAATTTGAATACTATTGTGTTTTCTAATTGCTATTATTGTATTGTATCCGTTGATTGCGGTTTAATATATCTGCTAATCAATGATGAGGTTACCTTGGCAGTTCCTAAGTCGTCCCAAAGACGAAGAATTGCGGCTGTAGAAGACACAAGGCCTGGAATGTCGTCGAGTAAGTTTACAGCTTCCATGGATATACCTTGACCCAAGAGAAAGAACATATGAACTAGCACCACATGGACCCCTGAACTCACAATCGCGTTCTTCAAATACTCCTCTTCATTTGGTAACTTCCCAGAAGCAAACCACTGTGCTTCTAATAAGAACGCATTGCATAGTTTTCCCCACTTTTGAACAGTAACAAAAAAACAATATCAGCAATTTGTATTACACGTACGTCAATACAACAAATAAGTTTTCTTCTTATTATAGATCGAAAATGTGTTTAATATGCATGTTTATTTCATTGGCAAATTAATTGTAAATCTGATTTGTCTATACCGATTTTCTTAAGGAGTCAATGGGATTCCATCCATGTTTTCTGTACACCACGTGGCTAATTTCGTTGGTTATACCATCAAGTGCCTTGAAACATATCTTCAAGTAGTCTGGTAACTGCTCTTTATTAGCGGTTATATCCCATCTGCAAAAGCGATCAACAGATTCAATTGTTATAATATTTTATGGTATATATATGTTAACTAATTCAAGAAAAAAAAAATTGTGATGTGTCTGTACGTACTTATTAACTGCGTTTGTGAAAAGTGTGAGTTCGTCTAGTGTACCATGAACATCAAAAATATCATCTATTATGTAGACAAGAGAAATGGGTTTCGTAAGTTCAATCCTCTCCTCAGACAAGTTTGGATCTGCTAGACTTGCCACTGTGCAGAGGTACCATTTTAATGGTTGGTCTCTTGCAAATTTCAACTCCTTAGCCAATCCAAGCTCTTTCCACCATCTGTTGAACAATGCAATCATAAATATTTGAAAAAAAAACCTTTTTTCTCAGTTCTCTATAGTTGGTTACTAATTAAAGTATACATATATAAAACTTACTGGGTGACTTGATCAATTTCCATTCTGTGTAGGAACTGAACTCTATTAAATTCAACTTTTGCCAGTTCTTTTAACACATTTATGTGCCCATTCTCACTAGGATAAACACCAAAAAGGTCCTTGGCTGTGAACATAGATAAGGTTTTGTGACAGGGATTTTCAAGTGTCCTTGCCACAAATCTTGTCTGGCAAAGATGAGGACGTTTCATGAACGCGTCTAGGTGTTGAGCACTAAATAAGGCAGCTTCGTCGAGGATATGTTCTCCTTCTATGCTTAGATGCGACGCTTCATATAAGCTCATTAAGCCGTCGACGTCCTCACTTAGCCTTATGCTGAACTTTCCGTTATTGTCCTTGTACTTGTTAAAAATATCTGATATAAGACACAATCTACTTAATTAAATAAAGAGTAATAATTAAAATTTAAAATTTTGACTGCCTATCTGAATTTTTAAAATAATTACTTATTATTTTTAAAATAATTTTTAAAATAATTACTTATTATATATTAAATATATTCATGAAATATGAACAAATATGGTATAAAGTGAGTGATATATTATGAGTGCCCCCGTTATTGGCCCCACTAATTAATTGATTTGACAACACTTCATTTATTTATGTATTACTTTTATACAAACAATTAATTCACAAAACACCTGGCTACTCCGTTATTGGCCCAATATTGGTCCATAATACTTTCCTCTAATATGCTTTAAATTAATAATAAAATGAGGATCCCTGTTTTCTATTATTACGAGTAAAAATATATTTATTAATTCATGATTAATCTTTATCAAACATATATACGTAAGAGTATATTGCATCTATATTAAAATAATATACACGTATAAGTTAAGAAGTACTGCATGAATATATATTTAAATTTTTTCAAAAGGATTACGAACCAGCAGGAATGAAGTGACCATGTTGCCTCAAGAGTCGAAAACGAAGAGCAACCTCATGCAGATCATCTTGATGATGATGTTCGAATTCGTTAAAAAACTTATGATGAGATTGGCTTTGTAGAATTCCATCAATCTCTTCCTCGAAGATATAGTCAATTCCTAGCCGTTGGATTGCATCAATCATCTTAAGCCCTTCAAATGGATCTTCTCCTGCTTTTCTTATAACGTCTCTATATATATCCAAATCCTGCAATATATATTTTAATTTGTATAAATGAGTTAGATAATATACATAACCAAAAAAATAAAAAAGAGAGGATATATATTGTACGTATAAATTAAAAGGTCGGACGAGAAAACTTACATGATCAATATTAATGAAAGGTTTGGACTTTTGTAAGGGGGTAGATATTGACAAAGTATTATGATGGTGGGTATTATTAATATTGATCAATTTTGGTGGCATAGTGAGATCATAATCACTCCTAAAAGGTTTGGAGTTTTCAAAAGCTGTAATTCTGTTTTGAGAGTTGGAAACTGAGCAGGATTTGAAGGAACGAAAAGATGCGTAGGAAGACAATGCCATAGCTATATGAGAGAATGGGTAGCTAAGGATCCAGTGTGGAGTGAAGAGGAATTACTACAATTAATAAGGAAACTAACTCCACCTGACCCTCTTATATACAGAAAGACCAATAACTCTCTCACCAAACTGTTGTTGCTAGGTTATAGTTTCTTTCAAACTAAAAGAACATACCACGTTTAACACGGGCCCTTAAACGTGCAACGGCAAAAGAGTTTGCACCAAACGTTTTCACACAGGCTAGTCTATGCTTATATATATATATATATATATGAAATTTCTTTGCACCAAGCGTGCATGAGTGTACTTTTTTTTGTTTGTACCCTGCGGAAAGTTTTTGATATAATTTTTTTTTTTGAACGTCTATATTATAGTTATTTATATCTTACAAATTTTTAGAAAATTCTAAATAATTTAGAGTACCAAAAATAATGTTCAAACATATTGTTTTCCACGCGTATAAAAAAAAGTAGTCACACGTACAATAACATATTTGAACTTTATTTTTAATACGATAAATTATTCAAAATTTTCTAAAATATTTGCAGAATCCTCTAAATAACTACAATATATATAGTTATAAAAAAATGATAACGTAGAAAACTTTTCACGAGTGCAAACAAGAAAAGGTGCAATGATGCACCTTAGAAATACCCTATATATAGGCATGTAGTAGCCTCTCTGAAAACGTTTGGTGCAAACTTTATTGCTGTGCTCGCGTGTTAAATGTGGCATGATAGGACACTCGTAAAATTAATTTTTTTTTAAAAAATTGGATCCTATTGCGACGACATGTCGTCTCTGTAGGTCACTTTCAAAATAACAAAATTGAATTTTTGGCCCTACAGCGACGACATGTTGTCTCTGTAGGTATTTTCAATGTATCCTTTAGAGTTTTGTTAACGCCATCAACCTGTCTGTTGGCTTGTGGATGAGCAACTGACGAAAAACTCTTTGTAATGCCGTGTCGTTCGCAGAAATCAGTGAAAAGATCGCTGCCAAATTGTGTGCCATTATCTGAGACAAAAAAATTTCGGCAACCCATATCGACATATAATGTTTTTGATGACGAAATCCAATACTTTCTTGGTCATGATTGTTGCGAGTGGCTCAGCTTCAGCCCACTTAGTAAAGTAGTCAACAACAACTACTGTATACTTGACATTCCCTTTTCCCGTAGGCAAAGACCCGATCAGGTCAATTCCTAGACTACGAATGACCATGTGCTTTGCATCTGTTTAAGCTCATTTTGGGTTGCTCGTGGTATCTTGGAAAATTGTTGGCACTTATCACACTTCTTAACGAATTCCATAGAGTCTTCGATCATGGTAGGCCAAAAATATCCTTGCCGGAGAATCTTCTTTGCCAAACATAAAATAGTGAAGTTAAAAGTTGGTGCTAATAACATAATTTCCTACTAAAAAAAGTGGTAGCTAAAAAAATTATTTTGCTACTAAAGACAAATGGTAGCTAAATGGGTAGTTAAAAATAATATTTTGCTACTAAATAAATATGATAGCTAAATTGGTAGCTAAAAAAAAACAAATTTGCAACAACAAAAAAAATGCTAAAAATTGGTTGCTAAAACACATAATTTTGCTATGAAAGAAAAATGGTAGCTATATTATTGGTAGCAAAAAAATTAATATTTCGCTCCAAAAAATTATTGGTTGCTAAAGGGAAAACTAACTACTAAATATTTTGGTAGTAGAAATATTTGGTTTTATTTGTTTAGAATTTACTACGATGACATTTCACTACTAAAATTTGGTAGTGAATAATATGTTTTACTACCAATACTATTTGGTAGCTAAAAATCAATTTTCTTGTAGTGATTATTAACTTTTGTAATTTGTATTATTATTTTGATTTGGTCAAACTAACTAAAAAAACTATGTTATATTCTGTCATGTGATTTTGTTTATTAATATTGTTAATTGTATTTTATATTATTGCTAAACTATTTTATCTTTATGCACTAGGATCTGATTGATATTGTCAAAGTCTAAAGAAATAGGAGAAATATTGCTGTCAAAGTGTTAAATCTCAAGGAATAGGTATATTTTTTCTATAATTATTTGATTAATAGTGTTTTGATGATGATTCGTGAACATATTGGTTGCTGAAATTGTTTACTAAAATAAGTTATAATTCTGAAATATGTAATTATTTGTGAATATTTGTCATATTTTAAAACTATTTATTTGTTAAGTGTTAAATATTACGATATTTGCTAAAAATAAGTTATGACATAATTGAATATGTCCTTTTGAATTATTGATTATTATTTTTTATTTGCTCAAAATCATATAAGTGCTGAAATGTTTTGATATTTGCTCAAATAAATTAGTGCTGAAATAATTGAATATTTTGTTTGGAATTGTTGATTATTTTTTAATTGCTCAAAATCATTTAAGTACTGAAATGTTTTGATTTTTTTTTTTGAATTGTAGACAACAAACTTAGGGACAAGGCGGCAACAAAAGAGAAGACCAATGCACTCATCGCCATTGTTGATTGATGGATTCAAGCTTTTTTTACTCAATTTAAATTTCTATGAACTATTTACATACTTTTATGGATGACTGTAATGATTTTAAGACTTGTGTTTCGAATTTGAATGACTGTAATATTTGAGTTGTTAAGTACTAACTAGCAGTAGAAACTACTAAGACATTATTTTCTTCATTTTAGATTTTAATTTGATCATCTTTTCAACATTATTATTGAATAGATTTTTTTAAATGGGTTATAACCCAACCCAACCTTTAATGTAATTAGTAGGGTTGGGTTATATATTTAAAATGTTTTAAATGGGTTAGAATTCTCTATGTCAATGTAATTGGGTTGACTCATTTAAACATCCTCAACCTGGCCAACTAACCGATGCCCAGCCCTAATTACCACACATAACTAGATTAACCATAAACATTTTGAGCAAGTATGTGAATATATATTTTTGGGGAGTTCTTCGTTGCACTACCAAAAAGGAGCGCAACGGTGTACCCTTTTCTAGTTTTTGGTTCGAGAAATATTTTCGACATAATTTTTTTATGGCTGTGTATTTACAGTGTAGAAAACAAAGTTCAAATAGTTTGTTGCACAAGTGACTATTTTTTTATGCGCATGGAAGGTAACATGTTTGAACCTTATTTTTAGCACGGTAAATTATTCGAAATTTTCTGAAAATTTGTAGGAAGTTCATAATAAATACAATGTATACGATCATAAAAAAATTACGAGAATTACTTTCCAAGCCAAAAACACCAAAAGATGCACCAATGTGCCACTTTTTTGGGGTGTACCGTAGAATCATCTTTATATATATATATATATATATATATATATATAACTTAATCACATGATTAATTTTTATTTTACCCACTCTTTTTTTTTAAGGGTCATATAGCAAGGATTTGACCTGTTGTTCAAGAGTGGGTAGGCGTTGGTTGTTATCATAACTATACATCAAAGGAACCAATCTTGCGAGATTGAGAGAAGCGTTGAGGAAAGTTGATGGAAACACTGCATTTCGAAATATGCATTCTTTGTTGAGACACTTTCATGCTTCTGAAATCTTTTCCATTATTTCCTCTCTTGCATCTTCAATACAAGACCTCTCTCTTTCCTTCATGTAACATTCCACATACGATCCATCATGTCCTTCTTGATTCTCATCCTACAATTACACATAAATAAATATATATATATATATTTGATATTATAATCATTGTGAAGAGTCTTAATTGAGGGTATACCACTGTGATGTGACCTCGGTGTTTACTATGAAAAAAGATAAAGTATACAAATTAAACTTAATTATGACCAATAAATAATTGTAGTGGTGTCTTTTTTTTTTTTCTTTCCTAATCATAATGTCGGTATAAGTGATCGGTATTGTAGAACGTGTTACAAGTTAAGTCTCGCCCCAATCACGTGGTATACCTAAATAATTTCATTGAGAGAAAAGAAAAATCAACATTTGGTTGGAGTAAATTTTGAAAATTGAATGAAAAAAAATTAATTTTTCAATTTTACATTGGAATGATTTTTCTCTAATTTTTAAATATAATATTTATTTAACTAAATTAGTATAAAAATTATTCTATTGAAATAACATTTCAATATTCTAAAATGCAATCATACAAAATAATAAAATAAAAATTGATTATTTTCTATTCTATATCATTCTATTACCCCAATCAAACATATTTGCACCAAAAATAAAAGTCGAAAACAAATATCAAAGGGAATAGCCCTAGCTTTCTCTCTACTCTCCTATTTATTTATTTATGGTTTGATACTATAACTTACAAGTTACAACCACAAAATATATGATCAATACAAATATATATATAGAAGTTGTAATTTAATATGATTCCATATAAAATTATATATACCAATAATTAATCATGTCATATCATATATGGAAGGTGTAATTAGTGGGTGATTCATAAATAATATTACTGTGGGTGATTCATTTCATATCATATATGTAAGGTTTAATTAGTGGGTGATTCATAATTAGTGACATGTCATATCATGTCATATATGCTGTAGAAGTAATAATGGAAGGCATGTTTTCCACAAAGTCCATCGTGTTTTGGGTTAGACTTTCACCCAAGAGAGCAAATATATGGACTAGCACCACATGCACTCCTGAGCTCACCACACCATTTTTCAAGTACTCCTCTGCCTTTGGCACGTGCCCTGATGCAAACCATTTTGCTTCTACTAAAAAGGCTTCGCACAAACTTGCCCACTGCAAATTCATAACATCAAGAGATCAAATATTATTATTTATTTTTCGAAATTTACGAATTGCATGCAAAACCATTATTATTACAATAAATTCAGAAGAAAAAAAATTGTGTTTAGTACCGTCTTTCGAAGAGAGTGTAAAGGGTTCCATCCATGCTTTTGATAGATCATATGGCTAGATTCGTTAATCATATTATCTAGGGCTTTAAAACATGTCTTCATGTAGTCTGGAAGCTTTTCTATAGCACTGTTTTCCCAGCTGTAAAATTAATGAATCAATAACTAATTAACACTAATATATACAGGGAGCTTCTTTGGTGGAGACAATAATTTTGTCTCCACTGTAAAGACATTTTATATTTTCGGTACTTAGAGAAATTATAACCTAATTTTTTTAAATGATAATGTACATAATATTTATAAGTCATCCCGCCAATGGTTCGTTCTCCACAAGTATAAAAAAAATTAGGTATGCGTGTAAATGACTGCTTGAACTCTGATTTTGACACTGTAAATTATTTAGAATTTTTCAAAAATTAGCAAAATGTCTATTATAAATACAATGTACGCCATCGTGCAAAAAAAAAATTAAGCTATAATTTCTCTAAATTTCTATATATATACATATATTAATTGATAATTTTGAAGCATTACTGAACAAATATATTTATATATATATATTAACCGAGATACAACCTCGGTGAAGAGAACGAGTTCATCAAGAGAGCCATAAACGTCAAAAATATCATCAATCATATAGATAAACGAAATGGATTTTGTTAGCTCAAGCCTTTGTTTTGACAAGATTGGATCGGTTAGGCAGGCGATGGACCAAATGTACCACTTTAGCAGTTGATCTCTGGCGAAAGCTAAACCTATGTCTCCCCACCACCTATTATAAATCAATAAAAAAAGTATACATATATATTAGCTAGACGATCGAAAATGGTGGTTACTGTGGTAAAAATAGTAATCATGACATAACTAATTAGCTTTATTTTCGGTTACACTTCAGTTATATTGGTTTCTTGTTCTTTTTAAACAGAACTTGCAGAGGTGTCCAAGTTCTTGAAGACCAATGTGTATATATATATGAGAAGCTCATTATTCTAATGACAAGGAGAGAAAGCTGAGAAGAGTGCTCTGGTTTTTCAGATTGAAGAGGTTCATCAAGAAGTTCTAATACAGAAGGTTTCGGCTCAGAGAATTCCTAGGAGAGTTGAGTGAATTCTTGTATGAGTGTGTGAGGAAATCTTTGTATTGTGAGGAGTTCATTCTTGAGTGAAAATTAGAGAGTTTTTGGGAGAGATTAGCTTAGTAAAATACTGGCTTTCTTGTTTAAAGGATTGGTGTATTTCAGACGAATTTGGAGCTGTTGTAACAGAGGTGTAACATTTGTCAAAGATCAATAAAACCCTTGGGGAAAGCTGGATGTAGGCTAACTATTTGTTAGCTGAACCAGGATAAAATTTATGGTGTTCTTCTTCCTTATTTTCATATTTGTTTAATACTTGTTTCTGATCTTAACATTGTTAAATTGTTTATTTTGTTTGATCTGAATCTTTTAGATATTATAAGCTTAGAACTCTGTGTTTATATAGCTTTGATCTTCACCTTTATTCTCAGTTTTCTTCCTACAGTGGTATCAGAAGCCAGGCTGCAAGGTTAACAAGATCATAGCTACAAGCAAATACAGATCAAGATCTCACTACAAGAAAATATATTTTCCATAATGCATAAGAATAAGTGTATTTAAAAAGTATTACAGTAAGTAAATGAAAACAAAATAGATTAGAAATGTATTACGGAACATATACGTTCAGCACATTCTCTTTAGCTATACTTGTATGTGAGTTTTGACTAATAGTACAATGGGCTTTAAATTAAAACTCAATAAGCCCAAGCCCAACCAAAAAGTCATTAGTCTCTCTTTGACAAGAGCAGTTCTCTCTGTCTCTATCATTATTGATTGATCGTACAATGGGAGATTCGCCACTGCTCCGTTGATCTGTGAACTTGCTCCGGTGATTCGCTCTGTGGATCCGTGGATTTTCTCTGGCGACTTGCTCAATCAACTTGCTTTGGTCATTTTGTTCTTCCATTAGATTTTCTCTGTCAATTGCTCAATCAATTTCACATTTTCTCTCTTGTAGCCTCTCTTTCTAATATTATGAATATTAAATCTCTATACCTCTCTCTTATTATCTCCATCATTTTCGATTTTGTTTGGATGCAAGTCTTTTAGTGTGTAAATAGATAAAAGTTAGGGTTTATATTATGAATTTCTTCAAATTAGTATTTTAGGATTTTCTTATTGGTATTTAAGGACTAGCTTTAGCTTTGATATAATTCTGTATGTTCAAATGTGAAGCTGGAATTGATGTGTCTTCATATGTATTATATTTATACTTAGTCTTGTGCATAGTAGTCTCTAGTGAGCTTGGTTGTGATCCTCTTTTTATCTTTCAAATTTTTAAATGAAGTTTTTCACATTGTTGGATGCACGCACAAAAATGGTCTCTTATTTATACTGTTGTAACATCATAATGTACTTAGCATAAATGCCCTTGCTGAAGTCATTTACTGCAACTTGTTTGTTCTCATTTTTCTTGTATAATGTTTTGTTCAGTGTGTCAATTCTTGTTATTTGTTTGTACCACAGGTGTGGTTAAATATGAGAAATGAATTTTTGTTCTTCTAGTTATATTAGTTAATGTGTGTTTTATCTGCTTACAACTAGTTAAATATATATTTGGATTCCTATGCTCTTTATTAATTTTCTTTGGTTTTCAGACTTTCTATGGCCACTGCTGAGGTAGGAAGCATGAAAATGGGCATCATAACTTAGCTGTTCATTTATTTTCTCTGTACATTTGTTTTCTTTTGAAGAGGAAGATTAAGTCCTGATATATAAGTCATCTAGGTATGTTTATTTCTCATCTCTAGGTTTTTTATATGCCTATTCAATTCAAAAATTAATTCTAAATTATTTTTTCTATTGATATCCTTATTTATTTATTTATTTTCAGATTCCATCGTTATTCATAATTAATATGGTGTTCTTTCATTTGATCGAAGTCATATCCTTATTCTATTCATAATCTATCTATTAAATGGTTAATCTATTCCTTGTCTAGATATAGCAAGTGTGCTTTTCATTCCAGTCAAACTTGAAATTTCAGTTTGCCACGGTTACTGACCATGGCCTGTTTTCTTCCATTCTTACTGTCAGGATTACATGGAAGATTACGAGATTAAAGTTCCTTTCCAGTCTCTTGAAGCTCTAGGGTGCCATGTTGATGCAGTTTGCCCCAAAAATAAGGTTGGTGACACCTGTCCAACTGTTGTGCATGATTTTGAAGGTGATCAAACATACAGTGAAAAGCCAGGCCATGATTTCGTATTGACTGCTAATTTCGAAGGTTTAGACGCATCAAGTTATGATGCTCTTGTCATCCCCGGAGGACGAGCTCCAGAGTATCTAGCACTGGATAAGGAAGTCATTGCCATAGTGAAGCACTTTATGGAAGCCAATAAGCCTGTTGCATCTATCTGCCATGGCCAACAAATTTTATCTGCTGCTGGGGTCCTGCAGGTATACATAATCATCTAACAATGAAATCACTTGTTAACTTGTTAATAGTTATATGTATCTAGTGCCCTGGTGCTATAACTCATAAAGAATCTTAGACTCTACCAACAATCACAAAATATACTTTCAGAACCATTACATTCTATATGAACTGAAGTCAAGTGACTTGCATAAGTAATTTTAATTATTCTTTGACCACCATGAAATGTAAAACTTATTTTGATGTCACTTCCACATTGTGACAACCCTCATTTTCTTTATTTATTTGCTGTATTTGTAGGGGACGAAATGTACTGCATACCCAGCTGTAAAACTTAATGTGGTTTTAGCAGGAGCAACTTGGTTGGAACCTGATCCGATCGATCGTTGCTTCACAGATGGAAATTTGGTGGCTAGAGCAGCTTGGCCAGGGCACCCTGAGTTCGTTGCTCAGTTGATGGCATTGCTTGGCATTAAAGTAACATTTTAATTCTCATTTTCCATTGAAGCCATCTTCATCTACTCAGTACTTTTTTCTTGCTTGCTAACTATAATTAAAATTTTAGTCTTGCTTCTTTTACTTTTTCCTCTTGCATGTTCGCTGTTTGTTTGATGCTGAGTTCCATGGTCTGCCGTTGTAGATTACAGTATTGTAGAGTCCAAGAACTTTACTTAGCTAGTTAGATAGTAGTATTATAGTATTATCTTTGTAGCTGTGGATTTTTGGTTCAGACCGGGAATTATTTTGACACTCATAGTAGTACTTGTAGATTTTCTAAGTTTAACCTATAGTTTAAGAATATTAATGTTAACCTAATATTTGATTATATGACTGATATTAAGGATAATATTTATTATACTATAAGGTTTAGATAAGGACCAATAGGATTTTAAGCACATGTTATGTATGGATGATTAAGGATTAAGTATTTTGAGGATTTAATTTAATAAGGGTAAAAGTTTGAATGCTATAAGGTCAGTCAGCAGCTTTGAATACGTTGAGGGCTTAGTTAAGGTTGTTTACTCCATTCAAACTTAGCTAAAAATGTGTAATTTCGTGTGTAATTAATCAGCGTGTGCCGATATATCGCAGCTATAGGGGGCGATATATCGCAGCACGCAGATACGGAAAACACGAGACGATGCACGACAGCCTCGGGCATACTGGCCATGGCGATATATCACCTCCTTCAGTATATTTTGAAACATTTTGAAATCATTTTCCATTCAGCCATTCAACCTCTTGATAAGTCCAGCATCTTTTTGAACGAGTCTTCAGCCTTTGCTGAACGATTATTCAAATTATTTTCACCTAAAAAGCCATTATTTTTATTCAAGTGAAATTAAGATCATTTCATTCCTAAACTCTATAAATAGGACCTAGTACCCAGCCATTATTCATCTGTTGCTCTAAATTCAGAGGCTACAAGTGCTAAGTGAGTGTGAGAGTGTAAACACCTGGGTTGGGGAATCATAAGCTTGATCATCATAAGCTTATCAAACACTTTGGGAAGTAAGGTTTTATAGAATTTCGGTTTGAGGTGTAGATTGGTCTTACAAGTCTTCAAGGTAACCCAAAACTCTAGTTCATTTATGTACTTGTTCTTTTAAGTTCTCATAGTCTTCTACTTAGCTTCTAACCTTAATTTTTATTTTGGTTAGGGAATCTAAGCTCTTGAGTATAAAGGTTTTGGTAAGTATGTTTCTCAATGGTTTAGTCCTTCCATTCCTTTCATTTCTTTTTCTTCAAATCTACTCACCCTGTTATATATGGTTTTAGGAGTGTTCCAAAAGTCCCAACGCTGTTCTCTTATGCCGGTAACTTTGGTAAGGAAAATAGGATAGAATCTATATGTTTTACGTTTATGTTATCTTATGTTTTATGTTATGAAATATGCTATAAAATATGTTATGAATATGTATGTTTGTAGGCTTGGGCATATGAACAAGACCCCAAATAGATTATGGGCATATGACCTACTTAGCTAGTAGGACCCCACTAATCTCATGGGCATATGACTTGTTTAGTCTATGGGACCCAAGGTAATAATGGCCATTATAGTATGTGTATGATATAAATGTGTTATGTTACGTTTTTATGTTTCTTATGAAATTTACGTTTATGAACTATGTGTTAGATTTTCCTTGATGGGCATTAGGCTCATTCCTTTTTGTTTATATGTGCAGGAAAATAGTGGCGGTAAGATTCATGGATGCTTGGGAGAATGTGTATCGATGGTGAATGGATTCAAGGAGTCGAGAGTTCGATTTCGAGGATGTAGTCTTTTATTTATGGTTTTACATGTATTTTTCCATACTTTCTATGCAACTTCTTTTATTTTAAATTATGTTTTGTTTTTAAGACAATGGGATCCCATATCCTACTTATTTTATGAAAGTAAACTCTTATTTCTACAAGTTTCCAATAAAGTTATGGCATTTTCGCAAATGTAAGTTTTATTAAGGATTTGTATGTATAGTTTCATTAATGGTTCAAAAGTCTAGAGTAGTGGGTCATTACAAGTATCAAAGGATGACAGTGTCATTCTTGATGGCGCTGGTGACGAGAAAGCAATTGAAGAAAGATGTGAACAGGTCTATATAACTTTCTTCAATTGAAGAAAGATGTCATTCATGATCATGTCATATCTTTATGGGGTCGTTCTGTTATTAATATTAATTTTGGTAAACTCATGTTACAGATATTTGACATTGACTCAACATATAGAACATCATACTATTAATGGTTACAACTTAAGACCTGGCGATCTCTTGGGAACCGGAACCATTAGTGGACTTGTATGGTTTCAGTTTATATATATATATATAAGTGGTGGAGATAATTTCATATAAATCTGGCTTCAGTTCTGCACTTCTATTATTTTGATATAGGTTGATCATTCTGAATGTTGTATGTCCAAACAGGAGCCAGAGTCCTTAGGATGCTTGTTAGAGTTGTCATGGAATGAACAGAAGTCACTGTCATTGAAAGGGGCAACCCGTAAATTCCTAGAAGATGGTGATGAAGTTATCATCACTGGTTTTTGCAAGGTTCTTTGATTCACTAAGACCTCTCTTTTATTTTTCTCCTGAAATTTTTTATGAACTTTCTTTTATCGGGAAATAGGAAGTATGATGATGATAACCATATTTCCACCTCATAGAATACATGCATCTCCAGCTGTGTTGTGTCTTGTGTGCATGGATATTCATAACATTATATGTCCACACCCGTCCACAGATATCAACTTATTTTATTTAATTGTATCATGCATTACGCTTTGAGATGTGAGTAGTTTGTTTGATATTATGATTGCATCATAAATAAACCTTCAAAATGTAGAGACTGAAAAGGTCTATGTATATGAATTCGTTGCAGGGAGATGAATACAACATTGGGTTCGGCACTTGCTCGGGGAAGATCGTTCCTCCATTGCCTTGATGATGTTATCGCCAAGTGTTGGATGCTTCAGTTTCTCTTGTCAATAGATTTAGGAATCGCTTTCTACATGACTGTGCCGAATGAACTGTTGCCTAATTGATATTTCAAACCGAATTTGATAAAGAGTTTGGAAGCCTATATTAAAACTTCCCGAATCTACCTTATCATTTCTAGAATGAGTTATCAAATTGTTTGTTTTTATTTATGAGTAATTAATTGGAACATAGTTAACATTCATTGGAGGCTTAACAAATTTAACACAAAAAATATATTATTATAAAATAAGTGGATAAAAAAGCATTATGAATACGAAAACAATAATTATATTTTAAGCTTATAAAAATGAGAAAATAACACAAAAAATGTATTATTGTAAAATAAGTGGATAAAAAAGTATTATGAATATCAAAACAATAATTATATTTTAAGCTTATAAAAGTGAGAAAATAACACAAAAAATGTATTATTGTAAAATAAGTGGATAAAAAAGTATTATGAATATCAAAACAATAATTATATTTTAAGCTTATAAAAATGAGAAAATAACACAAAAAATGTATTATTGTAGAGTATTCAATAATACTCTCAATATAAGAGCAATAAAGTCTTATGAAAACTATTAAAGATAATGATAATTTAAGCATATTAAAATATTAAAATAATACTAAAAAAGTCTTATGATAGAGTTTTCAATAATACTTTAGTATAAGTGG
This sequence comes from Humulus lupulus, assembly GCF_963169125.1. Lineage (NCBI taxonomy): Eukaryota > Viridiplantae > Streptophyta > Magnoliopsida > Rosales > Cannabaceae > Humulus > Humulus lupulus. The sequence continues at coordinate 4,502,383 of NC_084800.1, forward strand.
AAAAATGTATTACGAAAAGTGTCATGACTTACGATAACACAGCTTTCCTTAATGCTTCAAAAAGTATTATGATAACTATTTTATAATAATTTTTTGGTATTATAATAATCATTTTTTCTTGTAGTGTCTCGGTCATCACCATGGCATCAACTTCTACACGGTTTGATCTTGAAAAATTTGATGGAATGGGTGACTTCAGTTTGTGGAAAGAGAAGATGATGGCAATCTTGATATATCAGAAACTTGATGAAGCCCTAATCAGTAACACAAAGGATAGCAAAGAACCAAAAGAGAAGGAATCTTCAAGTCTTGATGAGAAGAACTTGATTGCAAGACAAGCTCGGTCAGCTATAATAATGAATTTGTCTGATAATGTGTTAAGGCAAGTCATTGGGGAAAAGACAGTTGCTGGTCTATGGAATAAGTTGGAACAACTTTACATGACTAAGTCTACTGCATCGAAAATATTTCTAAAAGGAAAGCTATATGGCTTCAAGATGAATGCCATGAATACTCTGGAGCAGAACTTTGATGAAATGACAAAGCTGGTATTAGCCTTGAACAATATGGGGGAGAGTATAAAAGAAGAGGATCAAGTTGTGGTACTCTTGAATAGTTTACCAGATCAGTTCAAAGAGATGAGGACTGTCATAATGTACAGTAGGGATACATTGACTTTGGAAGATGTCTTGAGTACACTAAGATCACGAGATGCAGAAATGACTTGGGACAAGGCAGCCAGACAACAAAGAACTGAAGAAAGTTTAATTGTTCGTGGCAGACAACCAAAGAAATACTCTCACAGAAATCATTCAAGAAGCCATTCACGTGAGCATCATAGGTCAAATTCTAGGCCTAAAGAAACAAGAAAATGTCACCATTGCGGCAAAGTAGGACATCTCATCAAGAACTGCTGGGAGCTTATGAAAAAGAAAAGAGAAGAAGAGCCCAAAAACACACAGCAAGATGACAACACAGGAGACAATTATTACAGTTCAGATGGAGAAGTTCTTGCAGTCTCACAAGACAGAGAAGTCAAAGAATGGATATTGGATAGTTGGTGCACTTATCACATGTGCCCCATTAAAGACTGCTTTATATGGATTTACATGAAGTAGAACAAGGCAGTGTATTGATGGGTAATGATCATAGATGCAAAGTTCTTGGGATTGGCTCTATAGCTATCAAGAATTCTGATGGGACAATTAAAACTTTGAATAAAGTCATATATATACCAGATTTAAAAAGGAACTTGATTTTACTTAGAACTCTTGATGATGAAGGGTATAATTATAAAATTGGCAAGGGTACTATGAGGATCACAAAAGGGCAGCTAGTGGTGTTTAAAGGGATTAAAATAAATGGCCTGTATCACTACAACAATTTTTAGTATATATTACATTAAAAAATAACACTTATTTAAAAGTTCTATTAATAAGCAATTAAAAAAACACACGGCCCCCATATGTGAAATTTCATTTGGCGCCATATGAAATATATAACTAGGCGCCAAATGAAAATAAGGGACACGGAAGCACACAGTAAACTAGTCTCAGCCTCCGAACCCCTAAGCCTCCATTGAATCCCTAATTTCTAGTTTCGTCTCTTTGCCTCTCTTTCTTTCTTTCTTTCATCTCTTTGCCTCTCTTTCTTTCTTTCTTTCGTCTCTTTGCCTCTCTTTGCTTCTCTTTCTTTCTGGTTTCCTAGTCTCTTTCTTTGCTTCTCAGCTTCTCTTTCTTTCTCTTTTTTTTTCGTCTACACAACCAAGCAGAGCATCACTCAACAACCCTTTTATTCAAACTTCACTATTTATTCTTCTATGTCATCTAAAATTATGAAAAACCCGAAGAACCATTTTTTCAGGATCGGGGTTTTCACTTCCTCGCCTTTTTTCTTCATGGGTATGTAAACTTCTTTACTGGGCTTTCGTTTTTTTTCCATCTTCTTTATTGTGTTTTCTTGATCTTTTGTGCTCTGATGTGTTATGTATAGCTTTAGGTGAAACCCATTTGGGAATTTCACTGTTCAGGTTACATTTTTTTTCTTTCCTTTCTTTACAGTGTCACTGCATTTTTAAGGTCTTCAGTTTTTTTTTTGGTTGAGTTTTTTTGAAATTGGACCAAGAGGTCTTGGGGGTTCTTAAAAGGTTCCAAGCTTTGGTTTAGCTTTTCAAAAAATGTGAGGAATTTTTTTATAGGTGAAAGTAATTTCATTTTAATTTTGGAGCTGAGAAATTTTCATATTTGGCATCTTGATGCTTTCCATTCCTTAATTCCTTTAGATTTATTCTTTATTTGCTTGATCAGCCAATTTATGGTGTTACCTTTATTCAAGCTTATTGAATGCTAGTAAATTCCATGTCTTTATCATTTATTGACCATCACGAGTATTTACAATTTCTAAAGGTATGGTTGATTATTTTTGTCCAATATTTACATTATCAATCCTTTTATGCTGTAATTTACCTTGGTCTGTATGTTGAACAAGGAAAATATCCATATAATATTTTTATAGGTTAACATTTAGCTCAAAGCTGTTCCTTTAACCCTTTTGATTTGAACTTGTTGAGTTTTATGGCTTTCAATATATGTAGAAAGCTGATGGCACAACCGAAGTATTGATGAAGAAAAAAAACTTAGAGGTGAATTGGTTGAACTCTGAGGAATAGTTTGAATGATCAAGTTGAAAATGGCTACAAATATGACGACTGATCAAGGTCCTGATAAAAATGGAACTATGTGGACTATAGATCAGAAGCTTGATCAACCCATGGATGAAGAGGCTAGAAAGCTTAAAAACATGTACACAGAAAAGGTATACTTGTTTCTTGTTCTTGGAGATCTCTTTCTCTTAGTCTTTCATCCCTTTGAAATACCTATCAAAGTCAAACTCATGATACCTGGCAAAATGTTTACTTCAAAAGCTTTGGATTTTTCTCACAATATGGTAAATCGTCAAAATGGATATTACCGATATAGAAGGGATTGTTGCAATATAGTTGTATGCTTGTGCTCAGGGTAGATTACAATTCTCTAGGCCCTATTTTAATTTCCTGTGGGATGTATTCTGAAATTGGCGGGCAATGAGATTAATGAATTTGATGAAATTGAGCATATTATGATAGTTGCATGGTTCCTTTACTGAATTGCTTTTGTTTTGTTTAGAAAATATTAGCACTGATACTTCTGTATTTTTCACTTCTGAGCTAGACGTTATTTGTGCACATCTTACTTCATAGAAAGAATGTAGAAATACGCTTCTCTCAAAATTTTATTGTTGATTTGTATGTTCTACTTTAATTTGCTTGTGCGATGCATTAAAAATGACCAGCAACTAGCCATGAGAGTAAACAAAAATTTATAGAAATTTAGCATGTGATGCTACGTATTTAGTTACTTTGTTGATTTGGTTTTGTTCTATCTTGTCCAGAAGCTTTCAGCAGTAATGCTTCTGCAACTTGCATTCCAGAGCCTTGGAGTGGTATATGGAGATTTAGGCACATCTCCTTTGTATGTTTTCTACAACACTTTCCCTGATGGAATTAAAGACCTAGAAGATTTGATTGGAGCTTTATCTTTGATAATATACTCGCTTACTCTTATTCCGCTTCTCAAGTATGTGCTAATTGTTTGTAGAGCTAATGATAATGGTCAAGGTAAAGTGTTCTCAACCTGGAAAGTTGATTTGCCGAAGTTAATCTTCTAATGCTTGCATATAAATTTTATATATTTCTTGTTAAAATAAATTGAAAAATGAAGATACAAAGAAACAGGGATTATTTGTGAATTGCATGATTGAAAAATGAAGATACAAAGAAACAGGGATTTAAGTATTTATGTTTCAGAGAAGAAATATGATAATCTAGATGTTGTTTATGTATTTTACGGTATTTTATAAGAAACAAAACTTTCATTAAATTTCAAAAAATTATGTATTTATAGTTACAAGAATGTGATGTAGTATCTTTAAATACAAGAAATCGAAAAAACTTAAACTCTATTTAAAGAAACCAAACAAAGCTAACACCACTAAAAAAAATATTAGTCCAAGTAAGAGTAATTAGAGAAAGGAGAAAATCCTTGAATTTCATTTACTGAAGCTCAATGGTAAGTTGATAAACTAATCCTTTTCTACAATGATATCATATCTTTGATGACCTCAAAAGCTGCATCATCACATTGTTCCACATTACAGCCACGATCTCGCTTTTACCAAAAACATATAGGTTCTCCATCTATACTGTCTCACATATTTTAGGTAATACCCAACATAATCAACTTCATTCAACAATTCACATCATAATGATCTAGCTTTGCTGCAATGCTGAACAGATGATCCAATGTTTCAGTTATGTTTATACAAAACACACCACAAAGGTGAGAGGATTAAATGCAAACTAGTTCACAAGTACTAGTCTTATAATAAACTAGCCGAACAAAAGCGTCAACTCTGATTGGAATGGATGGTATTAAAATGCTAATAAAAATAAGGAGATTGCCAAAGAATATTAATGTCAGACTAAGATTTACAAGGATAAAAAGCCCAGAATTTTCACATGCCCAACAATTTTTTATCTAGAAAGGATTCCCCAATGTAAAAACTTGCCAAAATATTCAGCAACAAAATTAAATTCCCTGTTTTTTTCGTTTAAATTATGGTTGATTAAATTTCCAGTTAGAATGCATTACTATCGAGTGTTTATGTCATTTAATATGCAATGGTCTGGATAGTATTACTGTATATTTTCTCTTGTACTTTTGAAGCCATTTGAATTTTTTTAATTATTTTTAATCTGTAAAAAGGTGGTAAGTTGTATTACTGTAGATTTTCTCTTGTATTTCTGAAATTTGAATTTTTTAAAATTATTTTTAATGTGAAAAGGGGCTTTATGAACAGGTCATCTCTGCTTATGGAAATTGATTAATGGGAGAGTTTTCTTGAAAAAATAAAAATATGAAAGGGATGTTGTATGAATTTGTGTTTCGTGGATATACAAATTTCTGGTTTCATGGAATTGGTCTGTTTTTGCTACTTTATGGGAAATTTGGTTGGAAAGGAATAAGAGAATTTTTTAAGAGGTCTAATGTGATGAACTTGTTTGGATAAATTAAGAACAAGGTTTTCTTGTAAGTTTGTTCATTAGAAATAATTATTTCTGTTCTATATGTAATATTGCTACCAAGGCAAGATAATTAGATCTTGGATTAGTTTCTTCTGCAATTTTTCAATGTGTCAGTCTTTGGCTTCTACGAAAGTTTAGATTTACTTTATCAAATTATTAACAATTCTATAAACATAGATATTCCTTGTAAGACAGGTATGCTCTCTGTTTGTTTTTTTCCCCGAATATTATGCCCCTTTGATATCATCTGCTTGTTTGATAATCAATTACATAGCAACTTACTCGTTATGCAGGCGGAACTTTTGCTATCTATTCATTACTATGCCGACATGCAAAATTGAGAACTATTCCTAATCAAGACCGAAGTGATTTGGAACTTACAACATATAGTCGTTCTACATTTAGTGAACACTCATTTGCCGCAAGAACCAAGAGGTGGTTGGAGGGATATGCATTTATGAAGAACACAATGTGATTCTTGTCCTTATTGGCTCTTGTATGGTAATTGGGGATGGAATTTTGACTCCAGCCATTTCAGGTCTATATTTCTTTGTTCTGATTCTCTTCAGGAGCGAGCAGAAACCCATTTTAATAACTGTTTAAGGATACCTTCACTTAAGTCCTTCTAATCTTTTTGTCTCTTGACCAAAATTTATAAAAAGAAATTGATATAAAATTGTTGTCCAATCATCGTACCAGCTGTCAGCTTGCGGCCTTTTACTTTTTCCCTGAAAGCTCCTTTGCTATTAAATCTGCCATATATACCATACAACTTTTCAAGGACCACAAGAGTGACAATTTGTATAGCCATGCCCATTCTGCCCCATATACATACACTATGCCATAGGCCACCTTTCAAAGCGTTTCACTTGACTATACTTGTTGATGATCTCATTCCTACCCTTTCAAACAAGTCAAACTTTCTTGGTTCAATTAGAAGATACTTTTTCTATTAAAAAAATGTAATGTTTATGAGATACTTAATTGTAATGTTCTTTTGCAGTGTTGTCAGCTATTGGTTTGTACTAGTCAGCGTGCTTATAAAGATTATTTCATTATTGGTTTTGCAGAGTGCATATATTGGCCAGTGTTTGTTATTGCAACTGCTGCTGCTGTGGTTGCAAGTCAGGCCACCATATCTGCAACTTTCTCATTGATCAAGCAGGCTCTTGCTCTTGGCTGTTTTCCAAGAGTCAAAGTTGTGCATACATCTAAAAGGTTCCTCAATCAGGTTAATATTCCAGATGTAAATTGGATCCTTATGATTCTTTGCATTGCTGCGACAGCTGGGTTCAAAAATCAAAACCAAATTGGAAATGCCTCTGGTAAGTCTTTTATCTGATGAATTGTGAAATATGTTGATCCATTATCCATGGGACAACACATCTCTACTAGGAAAACAACATATAAGTTTAACTGATTCCTTGTGTCATTTTCCCATCACAGCATAAAATATACCCTCCTGATAGTCTTAATCTATTTATAGTATTAGCGTTTGGATGGTGATTTCATACCAATGGCTATTGTGCATATATTTGTAGATCCACATGTAGCGTAAGCTTATGATTTATATGTACATATAATCATGGAGACATTTGTATATACCTTTTAGTAAAAGCGGTAGCATAAACAAAATGATTCTCTAAAAGTCCATTAAGATTTAGTGTTCTCCTTAGCCTTATTTTTTTTCCCTTGGTGGCGGACTGCTCACATAACATGAATGATGTGCTTGTGCATTAGTTGCACCACATTGACAGGGTAAAGAGTCATTCAAAGGGTCATTATTTGTTTGTTTAAAATTTTCTTTTTCTTTAAGATTCTCTTCCTCACCATACCATTTTTATCTCATCACGTGACAAATATTGATGTTCTCACTTTTGCATGGATTTTTGGGTCAGCCTTTTCTCTTCTCTCAAAAGGCAGTATGTTCCTAGGTGGGCCCAAATAAAAGTTATTGTCCCTGACATCTCAAATTGTTTTTTTTTTCAACATCTCTTATTGACTTGCATTAGAATCTACTTCCCCAAGCTGTATCCAGTGAAGTGATTAGAAAATAACTTTTTGGAAAATCTAATTCAGACAGGGCAGCAGTATATACATGCACATCGTAGTAATCTTAATTTTGACATTTTGTTTTTGTACGTGAGAGCCATGCTAACATTTCGATTTTCCTGAAAAACGTAGGGACTGACTTCACTAATTTGAATTCTGCATTTTACAACAGGGACAGCAGTTGTAATAGTCATGTTGGTGACAACCTTTCTCATTATTTTAGTGATGATACTAGTGTGGCACCATTGGATTCTTGACTTGATCTTCACTATCTTATCATTAGCAGTGGAGTGCACTTACTTCTCCGCTGTAGTCCTCAAGGTTAATCAAGGCGGGTGGGTTCCTCTCGTGATATTAGCAGTATTCTTCGCCATCATGTATATATGGCATTATGGTACCCTGAGACGCTACGAGATTGAGATGCATAGTAAGATTTCAATGGCATGGATTCTTGGACTAGGTCCTAGTTTAGGGCTTGTTCGTGTGCCTGGAGTAGGATATGTGTGCGTGTGTCCCTGAAATCTATCACTTCTTTTATCTAGGAGGTATGTTTTTCAACCTGATTTGAGTATCTCTATTTTGGTAGGGTGTTTTCATAAATCCAGCCTTCATTGAGCCATTTGGACTTACTTTAATTGAGGTGATTATTTTTAACTTTGGTTTCAGATATTGATTAATGTGAAGTCCAACATGATCTCTTTTATTTATTCTACAAAAGGGAAATAAATTACTAATACAGAAATAAAAAAGTTAAATAATGCAATTTGGTGGTGCTACTGTTTTGTGTTCTCATTAACTGGCCTTTTCTTTTTATTTGCTCATAAGCAGTTGCTTCAACTAAATTGGGGAAGATATTGAACTCATATGCCATTTTAACTTGTCCTTTCACTGTGAATCTCTCCTGTGCATTCCTAGTAAATCTAACTTGTCCGATGCAGCATATAATGAACTGAAGGTTAGTTTATTAAATGTTATTTTAGCATGTTAAGCTTGATACACAATTTTCTCTTGTTAATTACTTTGTCAGCCAAGGCATTTGGGCAAAAGCTTATTTAAGTTGATTAAAGTGTAAATATCATATGATCAACCTTTTTTTTTTTTTGCTTTCTGCTTTATGTGAGATATGCAATAGCATGGGTTGCAGATGAATGTGAATGTTAGTTATACATGGTTATACTAGCCTACAAGGTATATATATGCTGAAGTTGAATCCCTTAGTGTTGTCCTTGATGCTTAAGTTATGATGAATGTTTTGCGTCTATGTTTGGATGGGTTGTATTAATTCTATGTGTTCCTTTTTCTGTTTAGAGTTTTTATAGCTAATGTGCTACTACAGTATTTGGAAAGGAACCTATTTTGATTTCTTAACTCACTTTTATAATAAATCTATGTATAAATATATATCACAGGCTACTGGAGTTGAATTCCCACCTCGAGAAGAGAGCAGTGTACCATTCTTAACTCCACCCCAGACCCAGCCAATAATTTCTCCTGTTACTGAATACAATGATGCTGCTATTGAGGCCTCTTTACAGTCTGATGCTTCAGGCCTCAGGTACTGTCTCGATCACAACTGACTTTTGTTTGTCATAAACATTTATTCAAATTCTTGGTACTTATTAGGTTTTATTTTCTTATATTAAACACAAGATAGATGCAAAATAAAGTTATAATATATAATTGCATGGTCAGCTGATAAAGTTATAATTAGGTAATTAACTTTTTTTATGTACTCTTTTAGTTTACTATAACTTTAAGTTGAAGCATTCATTATTTAAATTTTGTTGTAGCTAAGCAAATGGACTCACAACAAAGACAAGTGCACAAAGAATAATGAATTGAAGGATGGAGCAAGTTTGGTTTACTTTTGTGTATCTTGTAATGTTTCTATTTTTCATTTTTGAAGTAAAAATTGTTCGAGATTATAAAACTTTATTATGTTATGCTTTCAAACATAAGTTTGAACTAAGATCTCATGAAGTAGACACATTCATGATTTGAATTAGTTATTGTTTAATGTAATACTTATGGTTTATCAATCTATTGAGAATTACATTTTATGATTAATTTTGAATTTTTTTTATCAAAATACAATAATGAAAATCTTTTAATTAAAAAAAACCATATAAGTACACTTATCAAAATAAAATTTAAAATTTTATTACTATATGTTATGATTTAAAAACATATTATAAGCGTAAAAAAATCGTTATGGTTTATATAATATAACAAACTAAAAATGTTATCAAAATAATCAAATGTAACAGTTGAAAAGTGTTATGAAAAAAATATAAGATTAAACTTCAAATTTATAACCAAAAACTCTATCTAAATGTTATTATTTGAATATTATAGCACCTAAAAATGTGTTATTGAATAGTTTAAGATAACACCGAACATAACATTCAAATACTGTTATAGAAAACACTGGATTTTTAATAACAGGGGCTATGTTAGCATTTTCAGAAGTGTTATCAATAGTTCCGGTTAGCAGTTTTTAAGTGTTATGAATACTGTTTTTTCTTGTAGTGTATGTGTTAGATGGGGAAACAGTTCTACCAGCTCAAGCTTCATTTGTAAAACAGAATACAGTGGACTCAAAGACATGGCATCTCAGAATGGGTCACATCAGTGAAGCTGGACTCATTGAGCTTTCTAAACAAGGTATTCTGTCAAATTATAAACATATAAACTTACCATTTTTTGAAGTTTGTGTACAGGGCAAACAACATAGACTAAAGTTTGACACAAGCAAATTTCGAGCTACAAGGATATTGGAATATGTACATTCTGACTTATGGGGACCTAGTAGAACAGCTACAAGAGGAGGTAACAATTATTTTTTGTCAATAATGGATGATTATAGTAAAAAGGTTTGGGTCTATCTACTTAAACACAAACATGAATGTCTTGACAAATTTAAAATATGGAAAATATATGTTGAAAATCAAACTGATCTTAAAATCAAGACATTAAGGACAGATAATGGTTTAGAATATATTAATCATGAGTTTGATAAGTTGTGTTTAGATTGTGGTATAGAAAGACACAGAACAGTGGTAAGAATCCCTCAACAGAATGGGACAGCAGAACGAATGAACAGGACCTTGCTGAATAAAGTGAGGTGCTTGTTACTTGAGTCAGGATTGAAGAAATCCTTTTGGGGAGAAGCTTTAAGTACAGCATGCTACCTGATTAATAAAAGCCCCAACAGAACAAATAATTTCCTTACACCCGAAGAGAAATGGACAAGTAAACCACCTAACTTAACTCACCTCAAAATTTTCGGATGTACTGCCTATGCTCATCAAATTAATGATAAGCTAGAAAAGAGGGCTGCAAAATGTATTTTTATACACTACTACAAAAATTACATGATAAGTCGGTTAAAAACTGACTTCTGAATGTTCATAAGTCGGTTGGGAACTGACTTCCCATGAAGTGACTTATGATGTAAAAACATGGTAGGTCAGTTGGCGCCAAACCGACATCTGGTGTAAGACATGGTACGTCGGTGGAAAACCGACATCTGGTGTAAGACATGGTACGTCTGTTGCAAACCGACCTCTAGTGTAAGACATGGTAGGTCGATTGTACACCGACCTCTGGTGTAAAACATGATATGTCGGTTCACAGCCGACTTATGGTGTAGACATCTATTGTCAGTTTTAGTAGAACCGGCTTATGGTGTTTTTTTTCTCTTAAAAAGTGTGTTATGCCCAAAACAAATCATGTTTTTTTATACAAACAAACTGAACAAAACAAAACATATATCACAATAATATAAAATACTAGAATTTGAACTAAGTATCTAAAATAACGAGTCTCAAGTTAATTACAAAATGACTCACATAAGCATTGTAAACTATAGTTAGGCAACAAAAGTGTGTATATCTTCAAGAAAGTCTAACTTAACATTGTAAGTATATCTCATTAAAAGTCTAAGTTAACAAAAGTGAGTGGACCTATGTAGTACTCATCAAATCCATGACGCATTGTGCCCATTCTTCACGTACTTCATTGATCTCATCCTTTGTGTAATAGTTCTTCCCGCCACACTAAAACAAAATTCATTGCATGAGTTGAATTAATATATTTAATCTTAAGGTAAAGCTAGAACTTTAATAATGAATATTTTCACTTACATTACTAGTTAGCCAACGTATTGAAAACTCATTTGTCACGAAGTCCTTCATCATCCTCATAACATAGAACCCACATTGTACTGATTGTAATGGTTGACGAGGACACTTAACTGTTCTCCATGCGACTTCCTTAGTTTTTGCATTATTTATGCGTAAATGTTGAAAGACACTAAATAATAATAACATAAACATTTAGATGTTAATTTTAAATGAATTAAAGAGTATGCAGTTAATTGGTTAGATTTTTACCGAGAAATGAGAGATTTGATTTCATCTGGTGGAAAATTGTGAAGAGAATCCAGGAAGTAGCATAATTGGTGATCAAAATCAATTATTATAAGCATCCAATGCTTTCTAACAAAAACACAAAAATATTTCATTATTAATATTATATATATTCACTAACAAAATACTAAACGTAAAAAACTTACCCCTTATGATATGGCAACAACCACATCTGAGCCGGATTTGAATCAAGCATACGCTTTGATACCCATTCAACTCGTTCTTCTTCAGTGGATCCAACATTTGATAACCAAATTGGCTCAACAAAACGAAAAAAGTGACTGATCTCTCTTTTCACTAATTGGAAGTATAAAATCCTACATAAAAAATATATATTTGTTAAATTTATAAAATAAGTTATGAACAAACTTATAATTATTTTAAAAATCTTTGATACCTGATATATAACGATACACATGATGCTCCAATCTCTTCCATTAAGCCAACATGAACTATTTCTTCTTGTGAGATATATAAATCATTCTCATGGTCGAATATCTCAAAATCCATCGTAATTTTGATCATGAAACTTGGCTCCACATACTTCACGGTAGTTAATAGACACTTGAGAAAGCGAGGAACCCCACTAGGAATATTGAAGAGTATCGGGGCACTAGCTTTAATTGACACTACTTCATTTTGACTAGGAATTTTTTGGGAAGGATGAGACTTCTCTTGTGTCATTGGGGCATTAGGTATTGGTGAACCATTCTTTTTTTGCTTCTTTGTCTTCTTAGGTAGCTTCAACATGAAAGTAACACATGTTAATCATGAAAAATAATTCAATCACTAAATATAGTTTCTTGTCAATGTCTTACCAAATCTGAATCGTAAGGAATGATCAGATGAGATGGCCACTCAACATAGTGGCCGACAGCATGACGTACTAAATAAATCTCATCTCCAATAGGAAAAATAAGTTTAGCCTCATCATTGCAGCACTCATCCACTTGCACACGATAGTTACCCTTTCTTAAGTCAACACAATGAATTTTTCTGCTTGTTGCCATTATTCGTCCAATAGCAACAGTATCACCATTTTCTGTCAATAATCTAGACTTATGATTATCCTACAAGCTCAAGACGAGGACAAAATAATATTTATGTTATAATAGATATTTTCTAAAATAATAATATGAATAGGTGAAGAATAAAATACATTTGAAGAAACTAAAGACTCATTTACCACCTCTATTGGCGTAGGGGTCTCACTTGTTCGTGAAACTATCGTAGGCAAACTCACTTCACTTCCTTTTAATGATGAAATTTGGTTTGCTAATTCTGTAAACTTTGTCCAAAATAACTCTCGTTCTTGTTCTCGTTCTTCTCTTTCTCGTTTTCGTTCTACTTCAAATTGTTCAGCTTGACTACGTAGTCTTTGCTCAAAGGATTGCTCTAACTTTTTAAAGTCATCTAAGTATTTTTGCGATTGGTGTTGCTGAAATTGAAATTGATATTGTTGAAGTCCACTAAAACCTCCTGCTGGCTTCAAAAAGTAGTCTCTTTGTGTAACTCCACGACTTTGGCCTCTTACTCTACCAGGATGCTCCTTTGTTCCTAACACTTGTGTCAATATATCGTTTGTCCCAACTTCTACAAGTGTCCCCTCATTTCTCTTATCTAGAAGGTCATCCTGCAATATTTAATTTCATAAATTTAGTAATACAATATAATGAAGGATAAAAAAAAATCCAAGTTCATATAGTTTACAACATACAATGGCATCTCCTATAAGCTTGTCACGTTCATTTACATAATTTCCTGATGCATCTTTCCTTGCCTCCTTCCAAAGTATAGATCGATCTATTGGCTCATCTGTGCCTAGTTTAGTTTGCTATAACAAAATAAAACTCAATTAGTTATATATTAAACCACTACATGTAATGACCCACTACTCTAGACTTTTGGACCATTAATGAAACTATACATACAAATTCTTACTAAAACTTACATTTGCGAAAATACCATAATTTTATTAGAAAACTTATAAAACAAAAGTTACTTTCATAAGTAGGATATGGGTACCCATTGTCTTTAAAACAAAACATAATTTAAAATAAAAAGACATTACATAAATAGTGCGGAAAATACATGTAAAAAGACATAAAACAAAACTACATCCTCGAATGATCGAACTCTCGACTCCTTGAATCCATTCACCATCGATACACATCCTCCAAGCGTCACGAATCTTACCGCCTCTAAGCTTATTTTCCTGCACATAAACAGAAAGGAGTGAGCCTAATGCCCAGCAAGGAAAATCTAACACATAGTCATATACATAATTTCATAAGAAAACATAAAGACTTAACATAATACATATAACATACACTTATTATAATGGCCATTATTACTTGGGGTCCCATAGACTAAACAAGCATATGCCCATGGGATTAGTGGGGTCCTACTAGCCAAGTAGGTCATATGCCCATAACCCATTTGGGGTCTTGTTAGTCATATGAGTCATATGCCCAAGCCTACAAACATACACATATATCATAACACTTTTAATAACATAAAACATATAGATAACATAATCACATAACATGTTGATTCTAGCCTATTTCCTTACCAAAGTTACCGGGATAAAATGGACTGAGTTGGGACTTTTTGGAACACTCCTAAAACCATAATGAACAAGAGTGAGTCTAAAGAAAGGAGATGAAATGAAAGAGATGGAAAGACTAAACCATAAAAAAACATACTTACCGACTTATATGCTTATGAGCTTGGATTCCCTAACCAAAATAAGAATAAGGTTAGGGGACTGAGTAGAAGGTTTTGAGAAAGGAAATAACATAAAATACAGAAAGGAACTAGATTTTTGGGTTTACCTCAAAGATTGCAAGATCAATCTAACCTTCACCGAAATACTATAGAACTCACTTCCCAAAGTGTTTGATAAGCTTATGATGTTTAAGCTTATAGTTTTTCCCCCAAACCAGGTGTTTACACTCTCACACTCACTTAACACTAGCAGCTTCTGAACTTAGAGCAAATGGTGAATAATGGCTGGGTACTAGGTCCTATTTATAGAGTTTGGGAATGAAAATATCTTGATTTTACTTGAATAAAAATAATGGCTTTTTAGGTGAAAATCATTTGAATAATCGTTCAGCAGAGGCTGAAGACTCGTTCAAAAGATGCTGGACTTATGAAGAAGTTTGAATGGCTGAAAGGAAAAGAATTCAAAAACAATTGAACATATGCTGAAGGAGGCGATATATCGCCCCCTGTAGGCGATATATCGCCTGGGCCAGTATGCCCGAGGCGACCGTGCATCGTTTCGTGTTTTCCGTATCTACGTGCTGCGATATATCGCCCCATATAGCTGCGATATATCGGCACACGCTGAATATTTAAACACGAAATTACACATTTTTAGCTAAGTTTGAATGGAGTAAACAGCCTTGAATAAGCCCTCAACGTACTCAAAGCTGCTGACTGACCCTATAACATTCAAACTTTACTCCTTATTAGATTTAATCCTCAAAAATACTTAATCCTTAATCACCATTCATAACATGTGCTTAAAATCCTATTGGTTGATGTCTAAACCTTATAATATAATAAATATAATCCTTAATATCAGTCACTTTAATCACACCTTAGGTTATACTTAATATTCTTAAACTATAGATTAAACTTAGAAAATCTATAAGTACTACTATGAGTGTCCAAATAATTCCCGGTCTAAACCAAAAATCCATGGTAACAAAGGTAACACTAAACATACTATAATACTACTAACATTTAGCTAAGTAAAGTTCTTGGACTCTACATTACTTAATATTCCTGGGAAAACTAAGGACAATATCTCTGCTCGTAAAGACCTTGTGTTAATGTTTGAATCAAAAAAAGATTTGGCACCTGAAACAGGTGAAAGAAGAACATATTTACCTCCTGCTTGTTACACCTTGAAGAAAGATGAGAAGCGTAAACTTTGTGAAACTTTGGCAAATGTTAAGGTTCCAGATGGGTATTCATCAAATATTCGTAATTTAGTATCTTTGAAAGATTGTAGACTAATTAGTCTTAAATCTCATGATTGTCATGTATTACTGCAACAGTTACTTCCAATTGCTATTCGGGGATCACTAGACAAACATGTTAGAAATGCTATAATACGAATGTGTTTGTTTTTTTAATGCCATATGTTGTAAGGTTGTTGATGTGTCTAAGTTAGACAAGATTCAAATAGAAATTGCCAAGACCTTGTGCTTATTTGAGCAATACTTTCCTCCATCTTTTTTTTATATCATGGTTCATTTGGCGGTGCATCTTGTTAGAGAAGTAAAACTATGTGGGCCTGTATGTTTTCATTGGATGTATCCATTTGAAAGATTGATGAAAGTTTACAAAGGTTATGTTAGAAATCGAAATCGTCCAGAGGGTTGTATAGTTGAGGCTTACATAGCAGAAGAAGCGGTTGAATTTTGTACTGAGTATATTACTGATGCAGAAGCGATTGGTATTCGCAGAAAGACAATGAGTGAAGATGTTATTGGAAGAGGCATCAAAAATGGAAGGCTCACCTTAATCAAAAAAGAAGACTGGGATGTTGCTCATCGAAATGTTCTAGAGAATACAATTGAAGTTCAAGCTTACATAGAGTAAGTATTAATATAATGTGAAATGATATCTTAGCAATGATTTATTGTCATAATAACAATATTCTTAATTTCAGAGAACACTTGGAATATCTTCATCGTGAGAATCGAAGTAAATCAAGAAAGTGGATTCAAGATTACCACCATCGAACTTTTCATCAATGGTTTCGTGATAGGGTAGCTTATTATAATTACTTCATTATAATTATACTTAGTTTTTAAAAATAACTATTTCAAAATCTATAATTTATTTTACATTATGCAGATTCAATCTGAATTGAGTATGGAGTTTCACAAAGTATCTGAAAACTTAAGATGGATTTCATTAGGTCCGACTACAATGGCAATTAAGCATGATGGATTTGTCGTAAATGGTTATAGATTTAGTACAAAAGCTCGTGATGATGTTAGAGTGACACAAAATAGCGGTGTATGTATTGTTGCAAAAACTCTTCAATTTGCTTCAGCTCGTGATAAGAAACCATTTTATGGAGATATGAAATTTTATGGAGTCATTGAAGAAATATGGGAGCTTGATTATCGTGATTTTAGGATGGCAATGTTCAAATGTAATTGGGTAGAAGACAAGTATGTTATATCAGATGAGTTAGGATGTACTTTAGTGGATCTCAATAAAATAAGCCATAAGGAAGAATCATTTATATTAGCAAGTCAAGCAAAACAAGTATTCTATATTCAAGATCCATCAGATTCAAGATGGTCAATTGTACTTGCATCACAACCAAAATTCATAGGTGATGATGATGATGATGATGATGATGATTATGAGATTGGCGAACTTCAAACTTTTGAGAAAGAAATTGGAGATATCAATGAATTTGAGGGAATTGAATCAATAGTTGGACCATATGTTCGAAGAGATTGTGATGGAATTTGGATTGTAAGTTTGTATTTAAAATATATTTTCTTTTATCATTAGCACACTTGGTGCGTAATTGAGACTAAAAGCCTTAATAACAAGAGATCCTAGGTTCGAACCTTCGAACCTGAGTCTCACCCTAATTCCCAACCCCCATAACCACTAGACCAAACCTGAGTCTCACCCTAGTGGCTTTGTATTTAAAATATTCTTATCATTTGTTTATTTTATGTACTAATCTTTATACTTGTTTTTTCTTAATAGGATCATGGACCATCATGAAGAGCACCCCGAAGAGGAACTTGAAGACAATGCAGACGAAGGTATCAATTTAGAAGAGGCTTGTAATGAAGATCTTACAACAAAGAAGAAGAAAAGTAGGTAGACTAAGGGGATAGTGCGATTGGCAAAAATAATTGCTGACAAGATCAAAGGGATTAAGATAAATTTAAGGTTTAACAAGAGAGGGCAATCAATTGGAACTCCGGAGAGAGCGTTACAATGCTATTTGGGGATGCAAGCAAAGTCAATGGTGTCAATTACATATGATAATTGGCATGATGTTCCTGCTGCAACTTTAGAGAATGTTTGGAAAGATGTAAATGTAAGGTTCATAGATTGAAGGTAATCTTTTAAACTTGTATATTATTATTTATACTGACTTGTATTGTTAAATTTTGTAGCTAGCTTTTCATCTTAATGAGGGAATGAGAAAGGAAGTGATGAGTTCAGTAGGCATCAAGTGGAGGACATTCAAAACATTTTTTACTAGAAGATTTGTAGCTCCTTACCTTAACAACCAAGATTTATTGGAAGCAAATCCCACTGCATTAGATGTGCCTCCAAAAAGATATAACATTCCTGAGGAGGAATGGAAAAACTTCGTCACCAAAAGAAAAAGTAAAGAATTTCAAGTAAGTGTACAATACTAAGTTTCAATTTTTTTTATTCATATATTAATTTATTGAAAAGTTAAATTATTCCAATTGAAATAGGAATTTAGTAAAAAACAAAAAGAGAGGTGTGCTGCTTTGGAGTATCCTCATCGTTCATCACAACACAGTTATAAAGAAATAGAAATTGACCTTGTAAGTGAGCTTTTACTATTGATTTTAATTTTTGTAGTGTAGAGTCCAAGAACTTTACTTAGCTAAATGTTAGTAGTATTGTAGTATGTTTAGTGTTACCTTTGTTGCCATGGATTTTTGGTTTAGACCGGGAATTATTTGGACACTCATAGTAGTACTTATAGATTTTCTAAGTTTAATCTATAGTTTAAGAATATTAAGTATAACCTAAGGTGTGATTAAAGTGACTGATATTAAGGATTATATTTATTATATTATAAGGTTTAGACATCAACCAATAGGATTTTAAGCACATGTTATGAATGGTGATTAAGGATTAAGTATTTTTGAGGATTAAATCTAATAAGGAGTAAAGTTTGAATGTTATAGGGTCAGTCAGCAGCTTTGAGTACGTTGAGGGCTTATTCAAGGCTGTTTACTCCATTCAAACTTAGCTAAAAATGTGTAATTTCGTGTTTAAATATTCAGCGTGTGCCGATATATCGCAGCTATATGGGGCGATATATCGCAGCACGTAGATACGGAAAACACGAAACGATGCACGGTCGCCTCGGGCATACTGGCCCAGGCGATATATCGCCTACAGGGGGCGATATATCGCCTCCTTCAGCATATGTTCAATTGTTTTTGAATTCTTTTCCTTTCAGCCATTCAAACTTCTTCATAAGTCCAGCATCTTTTGAACGAGTCTTCAGCCTCTGCTGAACGATTATTCAAATGATTTTCACCTAAAAAGCCATTATTTTTATTCAAGTAAAATCAAGATATTTTCATTCCCAAACTCTATAAATAGGACCTAGTACCCAGCCATTATTCACCATTTGCTCTAAGTTCAGAAGCTGCTAGTGTTAAGTGAGTGTGAGAGTGTAAACACCTGGTTTGGGGGAAAAACTATAAGCTTAAACATCATAAGCTTATCAAACACTTTGGGAAGTGAGTTCTATAGTATTTCGGTGAAGGTTAGATTGATCTTGCAATCTTTGAGGTAAACCCAAAAATCTAGTTCCTTTCTGTATTTTATGTTATTTCCTTTCTCAAAACCTTCTACTCAGTCTCCTAACCTTATTCTTATTTTGGTTAGGGAATCCAAGCTCATAAGCATATAAGTCGGTAAGTATGTTTTTTTATGGTTTAGTCTTTCCATCTCTTTCATTTCATCTCCTTTCTTTAGACTCACTCTTGTTCATTATGGTTTTAGGAGTGTTCCAAAAAGTCCCAACTCAGTCCATTTTATCCCGGTAACTTTGGTAAGGAAATAGGCTAGAATCAACATGTTATGTGATTATGTTATCTATATGTTTTATGTTATTAAAAGTGTTATGATATATGTGTATGTTTGTAGGCTTGGGCATATGACCCATATGACTAACAAGACCCCAAATGGGTTATGGGCATATGACCTACTTGGCTAGTAGGACCCCACTAATCCCATGGGCATATGCTTGTTTAGTCTATGGGACCCCAAGTAATAATGGCCATTATAATAAGTGTATGTTATATGTATTATGTTAAGTCTTTATGTTTTCTTATGAAATTATGTATATGACTATGTGTTAGATTTTCCTTGCTGGGCATTAGGCTCACTCCTTTCTGTTTATGTGCAGGAAAATAAGCTTAGAGGCGGTAAGATTCGTGACGCTTGGAGGATGTGTATCGATGGTGAATGGATTCAAGGAGTCGAGAGTTCGATCATTCGAGGATGTAGTTTTGTTTTATGTCTTTTTACATGTATTTTCCGCACTATTTATGTAATGTCTTTTTATTTTAAATTATGTTTTGTTTTAAAGACAATGGGTACCCATATCCTACTTATGAAAGTAACTTTTGTTTTATAAGTTTTCTAATAAAATTATGGTATTTTCGCAAATGTAAGTTTTAGTAAGAATTTGTATGTATAGTTTCATTAATGGTCCAAAAGTCTAGAGTAGTGGGTCATTACAGTTGGTATCAGAGCAACGGTTCTTTTGCATGAAGTTCTCCTCGATACACACGCTCAAAGCTCCGAATCGGACCGCCAAGTAAGTGTTTAAGTTACTAGTTATGTTACTTATGTGTATAGCTAACACTTTTAGTGTTTATGTTTTCAGTTAAGAATGGACGGAGCTTTAAGCAATGAGGATATCCGAGCCATTAAGGCTTTAAAAAGAATAAGGGAGCCAATAAACACCGTAGGAGCACTAGAAAAGATCACTCGCAGATTGATCTTGTTCCACAATGAGATAGGTCACCTTCAAGAATCTAGGCAAATTATGATGAGAGCTGCAGAACAATATGTCCTAGTAATTAGGCTTTTAAAAGATTTTCCTTCAGCAATTTTAACTTTAGAAGAAATATGGGAGAATATAAATAATGATGATGACTTACAAGCAGCCCTAAGATATTATTCTCTCATACTTAAGTTCACCTATGATTTAGAGTTTCAATTCACTAATGAGCAACAACATAGGATCTTCTTGAATCTTCCCCGAGGAAATTTTGAGGCTCAAGACAATGATGATTATAAGGAGATAGATAATGATATGCTAGATGAAGGATCGGATGTAGAAGATCCCGATTTTTAGAATAGCTAGTTTTTCATTGTTTGTTTTGTTTATTTCTTTATTTTATGATTGTAATAAGTGAAAATTATTTTTCCAAATTAATTTCAAGTTATTTTATCATCATGTATGAGTTTGATTTTATTTTCGCAATCATAATAAGTAATAAATAAAATGAATAATGACCAAGTTCAGTGAGGGTGGATACAAATCAATGAACCAAGTTTCCTTATTGAGAGTTAGGGGGCCTTAGTAGTGGGAACGATTTTACTGATCCCAGCCCTCCCTCAATATGGTTAACTTTGGAACAAAGATAAGTTTCGAGCCTGAGAATTCAGTCATATAGGATGATTAGAAACACACCTAGAAAATAAAGATGACTTGTTTTTCTAAGTATAGAAACCCACTCTAATAATAAATAAAGACCTATATAATTTTTCATAAGAAGTCATAATAAATAGGTCCGAGATATGTTTGTTTTAGAATAAGTTTTTGCCTTAGAGCCTATTATGGTAAGTTCTAACAAGTTCTCGACTGTTAGAACTTTTGGTGATGATGTCGCTCCGAAGATTTGCACGCACCAACGGAAACGCCTCCAACGTTGTTCCAACGACCAATGATGCCCTTCAGTTCGCAGAAGAGGAGTGCGTGCTACTACTAGCCGCAACGCGCCGACACCGTCAATTGACAACATCGCGGAAATCGCTAGACGGCGACAACAAGTCGAGGAACTCTTGCAGCAACAACGTCAACAGGCGCAGACTCAGCCTCAGCCTCCGCCGCAACCGCAGCCACAGCTACAAAAAATGGCCCTAGCACCCCAACAAGTTGGTCCATATGGGGGATGGCCAGTGACGAACTACGCGCCACATCCAGTACCGAATATGGTGTCAGTGTATGAGAGGTTTCGCAAGCAGCACGCTCCAAACTTCGAAGGGACTATAGACCCCTTTTAGGCAGAAGAGTGGCTAAGGAATGTGAAGCCAATTCTTACGCACATGAATCTTAGTAATGCAGACCGCATATCCTGCGTCTCGTCATTACTCAAGAAGGATGCCAAAATATGGTGGGACTTAGTTCACCTGACTAACGATGTCACCACCATAATATGGACAAGATTTGTGGAGCTGTTCCACAAGAAGTATTACACCTCAGCAGTCATCGCTAATGATAGAAGAATATGCTCGTCAGTTCAACAGATTAGTCAAGTTTGCACCAGAGTTGGTCCCGACCGACTTTACGAGGTTGACCAAGTTCGTCAGAGGACTTAGACCAAAGATGGAATTAGGGGTTAAGTTAGAAAACCTGGGAACCACTACCTATGCCAATGTTCTAGAAACGGTAATCGAAGTAGAAAGGATTCTGATGAATGTTAGTGAGGAGAAGAAGGACTAAACGATGGTTCCAGACCAAAATCTTTGCATTGACCCAAGGAGGAACCCATGCTAGTAACAAGGATTTACAGGTCAGATCCTATCCTCGATAGTATATGTTCTAGTATCGCTTGATTGGTAGCTATATACTCGTAGATCTTGTTAGGAATGATAGAAAAACTAGACAAACCTAGTGAAAGATTTAGAACTAGGTTTGTAACCGAGTTGCCTTCGGGCAAAGTAGTTCTATCATCACGAATAGTACGAGGCGTACCGATCAAGATTGCGGACATAGAACTAGAAGGAGATCTGATAAAGATAGTGATCAAGGACTTCGACGTAATACTAGGCAAGGATCGGCTAGCACGGCATGGCGCAACGATCGACAGCAAACGCAAGAAGGTGATGTTCGAGACTCCTGACGGCCAGAGACGATCCTTCATGGGATAAGCTTCAGGATTACGCACCCCGTTAGTGTCACCTCTCAAAGCTCAGAGAATGATGGAGAAAGGATGCCAAGCGTTCTTAGCCAGCATCACGAATGTGGAGAAGGAGACGTCGCTTAAAGTTGGAGATGTTCAAGTTATACAAGAATTTCCAGAAGTTTTTCCCGATGACTTGCCAGGATTGCCGCCAAATCAAGAAATAAACTTCACGATAGAATTAGTACCGGGCACCGAGCCTATCTCTAAGGCACCATACCGGATGGCACCTACGAAACTCAAGGAGTTAAAGACACAGCTACAAGAACTCCTAGACTTGGGTTTCATTAGGCCTAGTCATTCACCATGGGAAGCCCCGGTACTATTCGTGAAGAAGAAGGACGGAAGTATGCGCATGTGCATAGACTACTGTGAGCTGATTAAAGTAGAAATTAAGAACAAATACCCACTACCTCGGATTGATGATTTGTTTGATCAACTCCGAGGCGCGACTGTATTCTCTAAGATCGATTTACGGTCCGGGTATCATCAGCTCAAGGTAAAGGGAGAAGATATTCCTAAGACATCCTTTAGGACTCGTTATGGACACTACGAGTTCTTGGTTATGTCTTTTGGTCCTACTAACGCGCCAGCCACGTTTATGGACTTAATGAATAGAGTCTTCAAGGATTACTTAGATAAATTCTTTGTTGTATTCATCGACAATATCTTAGTATACTCCAAGGATGAAGTAGAGCACGAGGAACATTTAAGGATTATTTTGACGCGATTGAAGGAGCATAAACTTTACGCCAAGTTCAAGAAATACGAGTTTTGGCTTTCACAAGTGGCGTTCCTCGGGCACATCATATCAAAAGACGGAGTTGCAGTAGATCCATCGAAGGTAGAGGCCGTGAAGGATTGGCCTAGAGCAAAGAACGCGTCAGAAGTAAGAAGCTTCTTAGGGCTAGCAGGTTACTATAGAAAGTTTGTAGAGGGCTTTTCTAAGAAAGCGACTCCACTCACCAACCTGACCCGGAAGCAACAAAAGTTTAACTGGAATGATAAGTGTTAGGAAAGCTTCCAGTTACTTAAGGATAAGCTTTGCTCAACACCAGTACTTAGTGTCCCAACACCCAACGATAAGTTCGTTGTCTACTGCGATGCATCAAAGCTAGGATTGGGATGCGTGTTGATGCAAAACGACAAGGTGATAGCCTACGCCTCACATCAGTTAAAGGAGTATGAACAACGCTATCCAACTCACGATATGGAGTTGGCAGCGGTGGTCTTTGCGTTAAAAAAATCTGGCGCCATTATCTTTACGGAGAATGGTGCAAGATTTATACGGACCACAAGAGTTTAAAATACTTCTTTACGCAGAAGAAGCTCAACATGAGGCAGCGCCGGTGGTTAGAGTTAGTCAAGGATTACGACTGCGAAATCCTATACCACCCAGGGAAGGCGAACGTAGTTGCCGATGCGCTTAGTAGGAAAAGCTATGGGAATTTAGCAGCCTTATCTGGAATAGAAAAGCCGCTACAGCAGGAGCTTATCAGTGCCGTAATAGAAGTGGTTATAGGCAAGCTGGCTAACTTGTCTATCTAATCCAATCTGCTAGAGGACATACGAAATCGTCAGAGACGTGATGAATCGCTAGCAGCATATATGGAAGCAGTCAGAGAAGGCAAGACTACAGATTTCTCAATATCCAGTCAAGGTTTATTGAGATATAAGGATCGAGTATGCGTGCCAGATGATCAGAGTATTAAGAAGACGATCCTAGAAGAAGCGCACAACACCCCATACTCAGTTCATCCAGGGTCTACCAAGATGACTCATCAAGGCAGTCTATTGGTGGCCAGGGATAAAGAAGGACATAGCAGAGTATGTATCTAAGTGTCTGGTATGCCAACAAGTGAAAGCGGAGCATCAGCGGCCTGCAGGATTATTGCAACCGCTTAGCATACCGGAATGGAAGTGGGACGATATATCCATGGATTTCGTGACGGACTGCCAAAGACAAATAAGCAGCATGATTCTGCTTGGATAGTCATAGATAGACTAACCAAGCCGGCTCATTTTCTGCCTATTAAGACTTCTTATACGGCAGACCAATATGCAGACATCTACATCCAAGAGATTGTACGATTGCATGGAATCCCCAAGACGATAGTATCAGATAGAGGATATGCTACGCGCATGTGTACTTGATTTCGGAGGATCGTGGAACAAGTACTTACCACTGATCGAGTTCTCGTACAACAACAGCTACCAGTCAACGATCGGAATGGCACCTTATGAGTTGCTTTATGGACGAAAGTGCCGATCACCGTTGCACTGGGACGAGGTAGGAGAAAGGCAGCTTCTAAGGCCCGAAGCTGTTAGACAAGCTCAAGAAGCAGTAACGCTTATTGGACAGCGTATGCTGGCTGCTCGAAGCCGACAGAAAAGATATGCGGATACCAAGCGACGCGATGTGGAATTCTAAGTTGGAGATCAAGATATCTCCTATGAAAAGTGTCAAGCGGTTCGGAAAGAAAGGCAAGCTTAGTCCCCGATTCATAGGTCCTTTTAGATATTGGACAAAGTGGGAACAGTTGCGTATAGACTAGCCCTACCGCCAGCACCAGCCGATAGTCACAACGTCTCCCACATCTCGATGTTACGCAAATATGTGTCAGATCCATCTCACGTCCTCAAGTACGATACGATAGCGCTCCAGAAAGACTTAAGTTACGAGGAATGACCGGTTAGCATCCTAGATAGAGGGATGAAGTAGTTGCGGTCTAAGAGCCTTCCTATAATCAAAGTCCTATGGAGCAATAGTTTTGAGCGCGAGGCAACGTGGGAGTTGGAGGAAGACATGCAAGGCCGGTATCCGGAGTTATGTGATAAGTAAATTTCGAGGACGAAATTCTTTTTAGTAGGGGAGAATTGTAGAGTCCAAGAACTTTACTTAGCTAAATGTTAGTAGTATTATAGTATGTTTAGTGTTACCTTTGTTGCCATGGATTTTTGGTTTAGACCGGGAATTATTTGGACACTCATAGTAGTACTTATAGATTTTCTAAGTTTAATCTATAGTTTAAGAATATTAAGTATAACCTAAGGTGTGATTAAAGTGACTGATATTAAGGATTATATTTATTATATTATAAGGTTTAGACATCAACCAATAGGATTTTAAGCACATGTTATGAATGGTGATTAAGGATTAAGTATTTTTTAGGATTAAATCTAATAAGGAGTAAAGTTTGAATGTTATAGGGTCAGTCAGCAGCTTTGAGTACGTTGAGGGCTTATTCAAGGCTGTTTACTCCATTCAAACTTAGCTAAAAATGTGTAATTTCGTGTTTAAATATTCAGCGTGTGCCGATATATCGCAGCTATATGGGGCGATATATCGCAGCACGTAGATACGGAAAACACGAAACGATGCACGGTCGCCTCGGGCATACTGGCCCAGGCGATATATCGCCTACAGGGGGCGATATATCGCCTCCTTCAGCATATGTTCAATTGTTTTTGAATTCTTTTCCTTTCAGCCATTCAAACTTCTTCATAAGTCCAGCATCTTTTGAACGAGTCTTCAGCCTCTGCTGAACGATTATTCAAATGATTTTCACCTAAAAAGCCATTATTTTTATTCAAGTAAAATCAAGATATTTTCATTCCCAAACTCTATAAATAGGACCTAGTACCCAGCCATTATTCACCATTTGCTCTAAGTTCAGAAGCTGCTAGTGTTAAGTGAGTGTGAGAGTGTAAACACCTGGTTTGGGGGAAAAACTATAAGCTTAAACATCATAAGCTTATCAAACACTTTGGGAAGTGAGTTCTATAGTATTTCGGTGAAGGTTAGATTGATCTTGCAATCTTTGAGGTAAACCCAAAAATCTAGTTCCTTTCTGTATTTTATGTTATTTCCTTTCTCAAAACCTTCTACTCAGTCCCCTAACCTTATTCTTATTTTGGTTAGGGAATCCAAGCTCATAAGCATATAAGTCGGTAAGTATGTTTTTTTATGGTTTAGTCTTTCCATCTCTTTCATTTCATCTCCTTTCTTTAGACTCACTCTTGTTCATTATGGTTTTAGGAGTGTTCCAAAAAGTCCCAACTCAGTCCATTTTATCCCGGTAACTTTGGTAAGGAAATAGGCTAGAATCAACATGTTATGTGATTATGTTATCTATATGTTTTATGTTATTAAAAGTGTTATGATATATGTGTATGTTTGTAGGCTTGGGCATATGACCCATATGACTAACAAGACCCCAAATGGGTTATGGGCATATGACCTACTTGGCTAGTAGGACCCCACTAATCCCATGGGCATATGCTTGTTTAGTCTATGGGACCCCAAGTAATAATGGCCATTATAATAAGTGTATGTTATATGTATTATGTTAAGTCTTTATGTTTTCTTATGAAATTATGTATATGACTATGTGTTAGATTTTCCTTGCTGGGCATTAGGCTCACTCCTTTCTGTTTATGTGCAGGAAAATAAGCTTAGAGGCGGTAAGATTCGTGACGCTTGGAGGATGTGTATCGATGGTGAATGGATTCAAGGAGTCGAGAGTTCGATCATTCGAGGATGTAGTTTTGTTTTATGTCTTTTTACATGTATTTTCCGCACTATTTATGTAATGTCTTTTTATTTTAAATTATGTTTTGTTTTAAAGACAATGGGTACCCATATCCTACTTATGAAAGTAACTTTTGTTTTATAAGTTTTCTAATAAAATTATGGTATTTTCGCAAATGTAAGTTTTAGTAAGAATTTGTATGTATAGTTTCATTAATGGTCCAAAAGTCTAGAGTAGTGGGTCATTACAGTTGGTATCAGAGCAACGGTTCTTTTGCATGAAGTTCTCCTCGATACACACGCTCAAAGCTCCGAATCGGACCGCCAAGTAAGTGTTTAAGTTACTAGTTATGTTACTTATGTGTATAGCTAACACTTTTAGTGTTTATGTTTTCAGTTAAGAATGGAAGGAGCTTTAAGCAATGAGGATATCCGAGCCATTAAGGCTTTAAAAAGAATAAGGGAGCCAATAAACACCGTAGGAGCACTAGAAAAGATCACTCGCAGATTGATCTTGTTCCACAATGAGATAGGTCACCTTCAAGAATCTAGGCAAATTATGATGAGAGCTGCAGAACAATATGTCCTAGTAATTAGGCTTTTAAAAGATTTTCCTTCAGCAATTTTAACTTTAGAAGAAATATGGGAGAATATAAATAATGATGATGACTTACAAGCAGCCCTAAGATATTATTCTCTCATACTTAAGTTCACCTATGATTTAGAGTTTCAATTCACTAATGAGCAACAACATAGGATCTTCTTGAATCTTCCCCGAGGAAATTTTGAGGCTCAAGACAATGATGATTATAAGGAGATAGATAATGATATGCTAGATGAAGGATCGGATGTAGAAGATCCCGATTTTTAGAATAGCTAGTTTTTCATTGTTTGTTTTGTTTATTTCTTTATTTTATGATTGTAATAAGTGAAAATTATTTTTCCAAATTAATTTCAAGTTATTTTATCATCATGTATGAGTTTGATTTTATTTTCGCAATCATAATAAGTAATAAATAAAATGAATAATGACCAAGTTCAGTGAGGGTGGATACAAATCAATGAACCAAGTTTCCTTATTGAGAGTTAGGGGGCCTTAGTAGTGGGAACGATTTTACTGATCCCAGCCCTCCCTCAATATGGTTAACTTTGGAACAAAGATAAGTTTCGAGCCTGAGAATTCAGTCATATAGGATGATTAGAAACACACCTAGAAAATAAAGATGACTTGTTTTTCTAAGTATAGAAACCCACTCTAATAATAAATAAAGACCTATATAATTTTTCATAAGAAGTCATAATAAATAGGTCCGAGATATGTTTGTTTTAGAATAAGTTTTTGCCTTAGAGCCTATTATGGTAAGTTCTAACAAGTTCTCGACTGTTAGAACTTTTGGTGATGATGTCGCTCCGAAGATTTGCACGCACCAACGGAAACGCCTCCAACGTTGTTCCAACGACCAATGATGCCCTTCAGTTCGCAGAAGAGGAGTGCGTGCTACTACTAGCCGCAACGCGCCGACACCGTCAATTGACAACATCGCGGAAATCGCTAGACGGCGACAACAAGTCGAGGAACTCTTGCAGCAACAACGTCAACAGGCGCAGACTCAGCCTCAGCCTCCGCCGCAACCGCAGCCACAGCTACAAAAAATGGCCCTAGCACCCCAACAAGTTGGTCCATATGGGGGATGGCCAGTGACGAACTACGCGCCACATCCAGTACCGAATATGGTGTCAGTGTATGAGAGGTTTCGCAAGCAGCACGCTCCAAACTTCGAAGGGACTATAGACCCCTTTTAGGCAGAAGAGTGGCTAAGGAATGTGAAGCCAATTCTTACGCACATGAATCTTAGTAATGCAGACCGCATATCCTGCGTCTCGTCATTACTCAAGAAGGATGCCAAAATATGGTGGGACTTAGTTCACCTGACTAACGATGTCACCACCATAATATGGACAAGATTTGTGGAGCTGTTCCACAAGAAGTATTACACCTCAGCAGTCATCGCTAATGATAGAAGAATATGCTCGTCAGTTCAACAGATTAGTCAAGTTTGCACCAGAGTTGGTCCCAACCGACTTTACGAGGTTGACCAAGTTCGTCAGAGGACTTAGACCAAAGATGGAATTAGGGGTTAAGTTAGAAAACCTGGGAACCACTACCTATGCCAATGTTCTAGAAACGGTAATCGAAGTAGAAAGGATTCTGATGAATGTTAGTGAGGAGAAGAAGGACTAAACGATGGTTCCAGACCAAAATCTTTGCATTGACCCAAGGAGGAACCCATGCTAGTAACAAGGATTTACAGGTCAGATCCTATCCTCGATAGTATATGTTCTAGTATCGCTTGATTGGTAGCTATATACTCGTAGATCTTGTTAGGAATGATAGAAAAACTAGACAAACCTAGTGAAAGATTTAGAACTAGGTTTGTAACCGAGTTGCCTTCGGGCAAAGTAGTTCTATCATCACGAATAGTACGAGGCGTACCGATCAAGATTGCGGACATAGAACTAGAAGGAGATCTGATAAAGATAGTGATCAAGGACTTCGACGTAATACTAGGCAAGGATCGGCTAGCACGGCATGGCGCAACGATCGACAGCAAACGCAAGAAGGTGATGTTCGAGACTCCTGACGGCCAGAGACGATCCTTCATGGGATAAGCTTCAGGATTACGCACCCCGTTAGTGTCACCTCTCAAAGCTCAGAGAATGATGGAGAAAGGATGCCAAGCGTTCTTAGCCAGCATCACGAATGTGGAGAAGGAGACGTCACTTAAAGTTGGAGATGTTCAAGTTATACAAGAATTTCCAGAAGTTTTTCCCGATGACTTGCCAGGATTGCCGCCAAATCAAGAAATAAACTTCACGATAGAATTAGTACCGGGCACCGAGCCTATCTCTAAGGCACCATACCGGATGGCACCTACGAAACTCAAGGAGTTAAAGACACAGCTACAAGAACTCCTAGACTTGGGTTTCATTAGGCCTAGTCATTCACCATGGGAAGCCCCGGTACTATTCGTGAAGAAGAAGGACGGAAGTATGCGCATGTGCATAGACTACTGTGAGCTGATTAAAGTAGAAATTAAGAACAAATACCCACTACCTCGGATTGATGATTTGTTTGATCAACTCCGAGGCGCGACTGTATTCTCTAAGATCGATTTACGGTCCGGGTATCATCAGCTCAAGGTAAAGGGAGAAGATATTCCTAAGACATCCTTTAGGACTCGTTATGGACACTACGAGTTCTTGGTTATGTCTTTTGGTCCTACTAACGCGCCAGCCACGTTTATGGACTTAATGAATAGAGTCTTCAAGGATTACTTAGATAAATTCTTTGTTGTATTCATCGACAATATCTTAGTATACTCCAAGGATGAAGTAGAGCACGAGGAACATTTAAGGATTATTTTGACGCGATTGAAGGAGCATAAACTTTACGCCAAGTTCAAGAAATACGAGTTTTGGCTTTCACAAGTGGCGTTCCTCGGGCACATCATATCAAAAGACGGAGTTGCAGTAGATCCATCGAAGGTAGAGGCCGTGAAGGATTGGCCTAGAGCAAAGAACGCGTCAGAAGTAAGAAGCTTCTTAGGGCTAGCAGGTTACTATAGAAAGTTTGTAGAGGGCTTTTCTAAGAAAGCGACTCCACTCACCAACCTGACCCGGAAGCAACAAAAGTTTAACTGGAATGATAAGTGTTAGGAAAGCTTCCAGTTACTTAAGGATAAGCTTTGCTCAACACCAGTACTTAGTGTCCCAACACCCAACGATAAGTTCGTTGTCTACTGCGATGCATCAAAGCTAGGATTGGGATGCGTGTTGATGCAAAACGACAAGGTGATAGCCTACGCCTCACATCAGTTAAAGGAGTATGAACAACGCTATCCAACTCACGATATGGAGTTGGCAGCGGTGGTCTTTGCGTTAAAAAAATCTGGCGCCATTATCTTTACGGAGAATGGTGCAAGATTTATACGGACCACAAGAGTTTAAAATACTTCTTTACGCAGAAGAAGCTCAACATGAGGCAGCGCCGGTGGTTAGAGTTAGTCAAGGATTACGACTGCGAAATCCTATACCACCCAGGGAAGGCGAACGTAGTTGCCGATGCGCTTAGTAGGAAAAGCTATGGGAATTTAGCAGCCTTATCTGGAATAGAAAAGCCGCTACAGCAGGAGCTTATCAGTGCCGTAATAGAAGTGGTTATAGGCAAGCTGGCTAACTTGTCTATCTAATCCAATCTGCTAGAGGACATACGAAATCGTCAGAGACGTGATGAATCGCTAGCAGCATATATGGAAGCAGTCAGAGAAGGCAAGACTACAGATTTCTCAATATCCAGTCAAGGTTTATTGAGATATAAGGATCGAGTATGCGTGCCAGATGATCAGAGTATTAAGAAGACGATCCTAGAAGAAGCGCACAACACCCCATACTCAGTTCATCCAGGGTCTACCAAGATGACTCATCAAGGCAGTCTATTGGTGGCCAGGGATAAAGAAGGACATAGCAGAGTATGTATCTAAGTGTCTGGTATGCCAACAAGTGAAAGCGGAGCATCAGCGGCCTGCAGGATTATTGCAACCGCTTAGCATACCGGAATGGAAGTGGGACGATATATCCATGGATTTCGTGACGGACTGCCAAAGACAAATAAGCAGCATGATTCTGCTTGGATAGTCATAGATAGACTAACCAAGCCGGCTCATTTTCTGCCTATTAAGACTTCTTATACGGCAGACCAATATGCAGACATCTACATCCAAGAGATTGTACGATTGCATGGAATCCCCAAGACGATAGTATCAGATAGAGGATATGCTACGCGCATGTGTACTTGATTTCGGAGGATCGTGGAACAAGTACTTACCACTGATCGAGTTCTCGTACAACAACAGCTACCAGTCAACGATCGGAATGGCACCTTATGAGTTGCTTTATGGACGAAAGTGCCGATCACCGTTGCACTGGGACGAGGTAGGAGAAAGGCAGCTTCTAAGGCCCGAAGCTGTTAGACAAGCTCAAGAAGCAGTAACGCTTATTGGACAGCGTATGCTGGCTGCTCGAAGCCGACAGAAAAGATATGCGGATACCAAGCGACGCGATGTGGAATTCTAAGTTGGAGATCAAGATATCTCCTATGAAAAGTGTCAAGCGGTTCGGAAAGAAAGGCAAGCTTAGTCCCCGATTCATAGGTCCTTTTAGATATTGGACAAAGTGGGAACAGTTGCGTATAGACTAGCCCTACCGCCAGCACCAGCCGATAGTCACAACGTCTCCCACATCTCGATGTTACGCAAATATGTGTCAGATCCATCTCACGTCCTCAAGTACGATACGATAGCGCTCCAGAAAGACTTAAGTTACGAGGAATGACCGGTTAGCATCCTAGATAGAGGGATGAAGTAGTTGCGGTCTAAGAGCCTTCCTATAATCAAAGTCCTATGGAGCAATAGTTTTGAGCGCGAGGCAACGTGGGAGTTGGAGGAAGACATGCAAGGCCGGTATCCGGAGTTATGTGATAAGTAAATTTCGAGGACGAAATTCTTTTTAGTAGGGGAGAATTGTAGAGTCCAAGAACTTTACTTAGCTAAATGTTAGTAGTATTATAGTATGTTTAGTGTTACCTTTGTTGCCATGGATTTTTGGTTTAGACCGGGAATTATTTGGACACTCATAGTAGTACTTATAGATTTTCTAAGTTTAATCTATAGTTTAAGAATATTAAGTATAACCTAAGGTGTGATTAAAGTGACTGATATTAAGGATTATATTTATTATATTATAAGGTTTAGACATCAACCAATAGGATTTTAAGCACATGTTATGAATGGTGATTAAGGATTAAGTATTTTTTAGGATTAAATCTAATAAGGAGTAAAGTTTGAATGTTATAGGGTCAGTCAGCAGCTTTGAGTACGTTGAGGGCTTATTCAAGGCTGTTTACTCCATTCAAACTTAGCTAAAAATGTGTAATTTCGTGTTTAAATATTCAGCGTGTGCCGATATATCGCAGCTATATGGGGCGATATATCGCAGCACGTAGATACGGAAAACACGAAACGATGCACGGTCGCCTCGGGCATACTGGCCCAGGCGATATATCGCCTACAGGGGGCGATATATCGCCTCCTTCAGCATATGTTCAATTGTTTTTGAATTCTTTTCCTTTCAGCCATTCAAACTTCTTCATAAGTCCAGCATCTTTTGAACGAGTCTTCAGCCTCTGCTGAACGATTATTCAAATGATTTTCACCTAAAAAGCCATTATTTTTATTCAAGTAAAATCAAGATATTTTCATTCCCAAACTCTATAAATAGGACCTAGTACCCAGCCATTATTCACCATTTGCTCTAAGTTCAGAAGCTGCTAGTGTTAAGTGAGTGTGAGAGTGTAAACACCTGGTTTGGGGGAAAAACTATAAGCTTAAACATCATAAGCTTATCAAACACTTTGGGAAGTGAGTTCTATAGTATTTCGGTGAAGGTTAGATTGATCTTGCAATCTTTGAGGTAAACCCAAAAATCTAGTTCCTTTCTGTATTTTATGTTATTTCCTTTCTCAAAACCTTCTACTCAGTCCCCTAACCTTATTCTTATTTTGGTTAGGGAATCCAAGCTCATAAGCATATAAGTCGGTAAGTATGTTTTTTTATGGTTTAGTCTTTCCATCTCTTTCATTTCATCTCCTTTCTTTAGACTCACTCTTGTTCATTATGGTTTTAGGAGTGTTCCAAAAAGTCCCAACTCAGTCCATTTTATCCCGGTAACTTTGGTAAGGAAATAGGCTAGAATCAACATGTTATGTGATTATGTTATCTATATGTTTTATGTTATTAAAAGTGTTATGATATATGTGTATGTTTGTAGGCTTGGGCATATGACCCATATGACTAACAAGACCCCAAATGGGTTATGGGCATATGACCTACTTGGCTAGTAGGACCCCACTAATCCCATGGGCATATGCTTGTTTAGTCTATGGGACCCCAAGTAATAATGGCCATTATAATAAGTGTATGTTATATGTATTATGTTAAGTCTTTATGTTTTCTTATGAAATTATGTATATGACTATGTGTTAGATTTTCCTTGCTGGGCATTAGGCTCACTCCTTTCTGTTTATGTGCAGGAAAATAAGCTTAGAGGCGGTAAGATTCGTGACGCTTGGAGGATGTGTATCGATGGTGAATGGATTCAAGGAGTCGAGAGTTCGATCATTCGAGGATGTAGTTTTGTTTTATGTCTTTTTACATGTATTTTCCACACTATTTATGTAATGTCTTTTTATTTTAAATTATGTTTTGTTTTAAAGACAATGGGTACCCATATCCTACTTATGAAAGTAACTTTTGTTTTATAAGTTTTCTAATAAAATTATGGTATTTTCGCAAATGTAAGTTTTAGTAAGAATTTGTATGTATAGTTTCATTAATGGTCCAAAAGTCTAGAGTAGTGGGTCATTACAAGTAAGGTTCCGATCAAACTATCACATATGTTTTTCTCAATGTGCATGACGTCAAGATTATGTCTTACTAACAAATGTCTCCAATACTCCAATTCAAAGAAAATTGACTTCTTCTTCCAACATGAAGTATTCTTTGAATCTTCGGCTAATTGGTCTTTCTTATTGCGCTTTCGTTTGATGTTTGTTTTACATTTGCCTTTCTTTTTCCCCTTTGTCTCTACATTTTCATCGACCTTTTCCACAGGCTTGCCAAATTTATTTTCAACAAAACGAATCTCTTCGTAGATAGCTTCTCTAGTCATTGGTGTAGGCGCTTCTCGCAACTCTTGCTCACCATTAAATGCTAATTTTTGCTTCCAGTAATAATGCTTTTCTGGTAGAAACCTTCTATGACCCATATAACACATCTTCCTACAATGTTCTAATCTTGTGGCGCTTGTTTGTTCACCGCATATTGGACATCCTTTATATCCTTTCACAAAACATCCTGATAAATTACCATAAGCAGGAAAATCATTGATTGTCCATAAGAGTACACCTCTAAGTATAAAATTTTCTTTTTTAAAAGAATCATAACAATCAATTCCGTTCCACAACACCTTCAAGTCATCTATCAAAGGTGCTAAATAGATATCTATATCATTTCCGGGTTGCTTGGGACCTGATATCAACAAAGTTAACATTGTGAATCTTCTTTTCATACACAACAAAGGAGGAAGATTGTAAATACATAGAATCACTGGCCAACAACTGTAAGATGAGCTCATATTGTTGAATGGATTGATGCCATCAGCAGAAAGACCAAGTCGAAGGTTTCTAGGATCTTCTCTTATTTGAGGCCATAGTTTATCCACCTCTTTCCAATCTGGGGAATCAGCTGGATGGCGCAATTTGTCATCTTTGATCCTTCCATCCTCATGCCATCGCAGAATTTCGGCATGTTCAGGATTTCGAAACAAACGTGTAAACCTAGGTATTGGCGGCAAATACCACAATACTTTTGCTGGAATCCCTTTCTTACATTCTTTGTTGTTCTTTTTTTTTTCCATCTAGATGTTTTACATACGGGGCACTCAGTTGCACTCTCATATTGATTTCGATATAGAATGCAATCATTTGGACAAGCGTGAATCTTGCTCTACTCCATTCCTAATGTGCACAATGTTTTTTTTGCTTCATAAAGCGAGGAAGGCAATTCATTGTCTTTTGGTAAAATTTCTTTTAATAAAGTTAATAACTTTGTGAAACTTGTGTCACT
This sequence comes from Humulus lupulus, assembly GCF_963169125.1. NCBI lineage: Eukaryota > Viridiplantae > Streptophyta > Magnoliopsida > Rosales > Cannabaceae > Humulus > Humulus lupulus. The sequence goes on from NC_084800.1 coordinate 4,538,229, forward strand.
CCAACCACTACCAGCTTTCAAGTTGTATAGTTTTACTAAAACAACCAATTTTGACAAAGGTGCCCCCGAGAATATTGGTTTCTCTGCATCTTCTAAAAATTTCAAAAATTCTTCAGGCTTATCAACAAAACGTTCATCTGCATCTCTCACCATCTCTATAGGGTCATCAAATACTTAATCAAATTGCTTTCTTTCATTGGGAACATTATTGTTAGAGTCATATTCTTCTCCATGCCAAATCCACTTGACATATGTTTGGTCCATTCCGTTAAAGTATAGATGACTCTTTATCTCCATTATGTCTATTTTTTTCAAATTTGAACATTTTCTACAGGGACAATGAACTCTGGAAGGATCTGTTATATTTTCTAAGGCTAACTTAATAAAGTTGTCGACTCCCTCTTCATACTCTTTTGAAAGTATGTCCTTTGTTATCCAACTCTTGTCCATTTCCCAGAAAAAATTCGACAGAGGTTTCCCTAAAATTGGACTAAAATCCTCCTGCACGTAGAAAATTCTCATAACAAATTTTTAGTGTTGTCATATTCCTATTAATACACTATCTTTTTAACTCAAATTTTGACAGAGCTTCCCTATACCAATCAAACAAGAACAATGCAAGCACAACATAATTTAAATATAAGAAAATAAAACATAATTCTAGATGAATTTGGGCAACATTTCACTTGTAATAGTAACCTAACCATCTGTCAATAGAGAATCAAGCAATTCAAACAACACACAATAAGTTTCTTCCTTATATCTCCGTAGCACGCAAATAGATTTCCCAGAAACTACTTCACTAAAACACACAAGTTCTCAACCTTCCATTATCACCGCAACACACATTTTTAATCTCAGAACCTACTTCACTATGAATGAATATTTAAGATATTCAAACTCCTCTAACATTTTTATAATAATATTTATAAAAAAAAATAAGAGAACATACGTACCTCTTGCAATTAACAATAATCAAGCAACTTAATTAACTTGGCAATGATCCTTGCAAATATTTACACCCAAAACCTACAAAATTAAATTAATACCTTAAAGATTACTAGACAAATAAAAATTAAGGTCATTGGTGATAATAAATCAAAACAAAATTACATACACATACCAAAATTAAATAATAAATAGTAAAATTAATCAAAATAGAAATCCAAAAAAAATACATAATATGTATTATTTTGTAATAAAAATTAGAATCATAATATGGGATATATAATGGCGCACGTGACTATACAGCTAAGTTATGTACATATTCATTTGTTTACAAGACAGCTAATAAGATTATATTGATCTAATTCCACATGCCTCAAAATATTATATAAATTTATATGATTTATTAGTTACTAATTATGTGTGTATTATATTGTTATATACTATAAATAATCAAATAAATTAATATTATCTAAGAAAATGTATATAAATTTTTTCACAGATTAAACAATATATATAAATGTATATATTTTTTCTAAATATAAATAAAGAATCCAAAATATAGATATTAAAACATAGTAATTCTTTTTTGTCAAAGAAAAAACAGAAAAGGTGGGAACAGTTTATTTTCAAACATGGAACCCCAATTAGTTCTCTCTTCTGTTCTCCTTAACTTGCACTATGTTCTTTCGTTTTTCAATTCCCTTACATAAATAATGGTTTCCTTAAACTCTTATCCATAATCATCCCTTTTATTTCACTATCTTTGCTTAATTAATCTACCCACCAAAAAGAGCTAGCTGTTTAGCCATTTTTGGGCAATCTAATAGAATTTGGAATGCTTAATTAATATATATGTTTTGAATCAGATAAGTGCCAATATTTTTTTTGGGTTCAAAGTTACACAACCCCATTTGAGTTTGGCCAAGTGAAAACGAAAAAACTAGTAAGAAGTCAAATCTTTCTCATTTGACTTGCCTTTTAAGCCATAATATAGTTCTGGTAAAACCAGCTCAACTCATCAACCGGTACACTCGCTGAAAGACTACTCGACATGTCTTGACTAAGCTTTTTGTGTTTTGTTCACTATCTTCCCAATCTCTACGTCTACTATATGCTTTCAATTTTGATCTTTTTTCTCTTCAAGTAATGAATTTTGGATAATTAATATATATTTATATTTATATGTATGTATGTAATGTAGAGAGGAGAATTGGTCTTTACAGTCTGGTTTGGCTAACATGATTGTGATTGGTGAAGCTTTAAATAGTCTACAATACGCTTAAAGCTGCCAGAATGAAATTGCTGGCATCTCAGTGGCATCAACTGGTGCCAACCATGTCAAATCGTATATGTTTATCCTTGTTAAAATTGGTAAATGTTGCTAATAATAGCAAAATCAAGGATCAAACTAATATGTTTTACTGAGTTATTTTAGAATTGAGTGGGAAATTTGAATATTCCTTCAATATACTAGTGGGAACGTTGACTATGAAGATAAATTTAAAATTGATGTAATATTATTACATTATACTTGGAGATGGAAATGCAAATCCATGTTGAAGGAGGGGACATTTCTTTGTTAGACTCTTCTTCTGGTGGGATTTATGAGAAGTCTCTGCCATGTTTTGGTTGTGGCATTGGAATGTTCTCGTGAGTACTATTACATTAATTTATCTTCTTATATTCTTTTCAATTCAATAGTATCATGTTTGGAATCAAAGGACAAAGGGCATTAATTTTGTACTAGTTTGGTCTGTTATGTTTGTTTGAGCAGGTTTTTATTGGGGTTTGTATTTCCACCATTATGGTACTATGCTACAGTGCTTTACTTTGGAAACTATTACCTTAAAGATCCTAGAGAAAGACCTGGACTTGCAGCATCAGCCATTGCAGTAAGTAAAAAAAATAAAAACTCACAAACCAAGCCAAAGTAGCTTCTGTCGTTTTCTAGTGTTGGTCATATATAGTTTTCTATGTTTCCATGGTTTTGATCATTTTTTTGTTTTTATTGGCTGAAGATAATGATATTTTGCAGGCTTTGATTTGCTCGGTCATTGTCTTGGTTTCCCTAGCTGTTGTTTTCTGTTAGTTGGGTCTCATGTTTTGACTGGACACAGGGATTATTCAACCACACTTGTTGAATTTTCTGTACTGAATTTGGGCATACAAGTGCCATGTATGTTTATCACTGTAATGAATTTACAATAGGAACATAGTAAAGTCTATAAATTTAAATTTATATACATTTATATAAATTTAAGAAAATGGATGTTAAAGTCTATAATTGTTTATCCATTTTCCAAACAGGTTATAGACTATGCAAGAAAAGCAAAAACAACAGGTTATAATAAAACGACTCGGTAATTTTATCAAACAAGTTCTAGACTATGCAAGAAAAGCAAAAAAGAGTAAGTAACTGAGAAAACCCAGTTGGGAAAAAAGATGAAATACCTCTTCGAGATAGTCTCTAGCTCTGGTTTTCAATGGGTCACCGGAGAATGTAAGCACCGGCGAATTGGTCGAGCGAGAAGAGTTGAATGAAGCAGTTGTGGGAGTGGGAGTGGGTCAGAGAGCAGAGCGGTTGGAGCTGTGCGTGGAGAGAGTGAGAGCGACTGAGGTTGGGTTGGAGATTAGGAGAATCCCTGCCATGAAAAACAATAAACAATATATATATATAGTTATTCACAGATTAAACAATATATATATTTATAGAAACCCAAGCACAAGAGAAACCCATAAAAAACAATAAACAATATATATATAGTTATTCACAGATTAACTATGACGGCAAAAATCAAACTCCTGGGAAGAAAACAAACCCCAGAAATCAAACTCATGGGAAGAAAACAAACCCCAGAAATTCGCGGCGGGTATGACGGCAAAAAGGATTGAAGAAGAACGGTAGCTGGTGGAACGAAGAAGATGGGAAGAAAAAAATTTCGCGGGTGTACAGTGAAGAAGAAGAGTATGCGCGGGATACTCAATTTTATTTGTGTTTTTTTTTCCACCCTAATTTTAACATGGTATATCTCCAATAGCAACTGACATATGATGTAGCATCATAAGTCATTTCTAGAATCGACTTATGCTGTTAAAACTACAAATATATAATTTTAACATGGTATGTCAGTTCATTAGCAATCGACCTATGATGCAGCATGATATGTCTGTTCTAGAACCGACTTATGATGTTAAAATTAAAAAATATATAACTTTAATTTGTTGATATTTTATTTTAAAATTATAAATCTCCAACTTATTTAATTTATTTTTTTTCTAATATTTATAAATATGCTATTTATCAATTAAAATATTTTCTTATTAAAAACTAAATTAATTTTTTTAATTCCAAATAATTAATTAATTAATATTTCAAAAATTATAATATATGTAATATTAATAAGTATATATTTTTTATACTTATTGCATTCACAAATCAATTATATATATGTATTATTTGATAAAGTAATACATTTTAAAATTCAAATAATACAAAAAAAAATTAGACTATCTTTAACAATATATTTTTATAATGACATGATAAGTCAATCCATAGAACCGACCTACCATGTCACATGAAAAGTCAGTTCCCGCACAACCGACTTACCATGTCATTTAAACAAATATTAATTAAATACATTAAAATATTTATAAAGTTTTTTTTAAATTATAAATACTATTCAATTAAAATATTTTTTTCATTATAAAATATAATTATTTTTTATATTATAAATAATTAATTGATTTGATTCATCTATTTATATTTCAAAACATTATAATGTAGATAAATAAATATAAATTTTTTACATTTATTTCATACACTACTAAATAAATTATTGTATTTTAAAATTCAAATAATGTAAAATAAATAAAAATGTGACATGATAAGTCAGTTCATATAGTACCGACCTACCATGTTAGAAATGTAGGACATAGTAAGTCGGTCCACACAGAACTGACCTACCATGATTAACATGGCATGTCAGTTTTGCCGGAACCGACTTACTATGACATCTTCAAGCATGGGAGGTCGGTTCAATGTGAACCGACCTACCATGTCAACATGGTAGGTCGGTTCCTGCGTAACTGACCTCCCATGCTTACTTTTATTATACATGATAGGTCTGTTATGAGTAAACCGACTTATGAACATGTGGTAAGTCAGTTTAAGTAGAACCGACTTCTCATGGCCGATGACTGATGTCCCAATTGTAGTAGTGATAGGATATCCTCAAGGAATCAAAGGTTACAAATTATTTGACATTGAATCTTCCAAAACTATTATTAGTAGAGATGTAGTGTTTAATGAGCTTGATTTTCCTTTTAAAAGAAATGAGAAGGGTACTCTTTTTCATGATGCAGGAACCAAGCAACATGAAGATCAAATAAAAGGATTAGAGATGGAAATAACACATTCAAAAATCAATGACAATAATTATGACACAGATGAACAACAAGATGACAATGTGAAAGATTATCAGCTTGCTCGTGACAAACAAAGAAGAGAGATCAAGCCACCTATACAATATGCTGAAGCAGATATAATTGCTTTTGTTTTATCTGCTATGACATCAACACCAACTATGGAACCAACCAGCTATTCTGAAGTTGTTAAGAGAGAAGATTCATACAGATGGAAGGCTGCAATGGAAGAAGAAATGAAGTCCTTAAAGAAAAATGAGACTTGGACATTGGTACCTAGACCCGAGGGACATAAGGTGATAGGGTGTAAGTGGATCTATAAGCTGAAACCAAGCATAACTCCTACAGATCCTATGAGGTATAAGGCAAGGTTAGTGGCCAAGGGTTACTCATAAACAAAGGGAATTGACTACTCAAAAAAATTTTCACCTGTTATCAAGCTCAAAACAGTAAGAATGATGCTTGCTTTGGCCGTGCAATTTGATTGGGAGGTAGAACAAATGGATGTTAAAACAGCCTTCTTGAATGGCAAGTTGGAAGAGGTTATTCTAATGGAGCAACCCGAAGGATTCAAAGTTGAATCTAAGTTGGAAAATTTGGTGTGTTCTCTTAAGAGGTCATTATATGGTCTTAAACAATCACCAAGGCAATGGTACAAAATATTTGATGAGGTGATGTCTAAAATTGGGCTCAAAAGGTCTGCCTATGATACATGTCTTTATTTCTCATATTTGAATTCAAATTTTCCCAGTTTTTTGCTCATCTATGTGGATGATATGCTGCTCATGGAAAGGAACATACAAGAAATCAACAAAGTAAAAGAAGTATTGAAGGGAGAGTTTGAAATGAAGGACTTAAAAGCTGTTAAAAGGATTCTTGGGATCAAAATTCATAGAAACAGAATTGAAAGAAGGATGGTACTTTCTCAATCTCAGTATGTGCAAACTCTTGTGAACAAGTTTAAGATGGCAGACTCAAAAGAAGTTCTTGTCCCTCTAGGTGGTCATTTTGAGTTATCAAAAGAGCAATCTCCTACAACTCAAGTTGATATAAATCAAATGAAAAATATACCTTATGCTGAAGCTATTGGGAGTATAATGTACTCCATGATTAGCACCAGACCTGATATAGCACACTCTTTGAGTGTTTTGAGCAGATGTCAAATCCGGGACAAGAACGTTGGAAATGAGTAAAATGGTTACTAAGGTATCTCAAGGGAACATATGATGTTGGTTTAATCTATCAAAAGAGAGGCTTACAGATTAATTTGGAAGGCTTTATTGATGCTGATTATGTGTAACGCCCTGGCTACCCCAGAACAGTTACGGTGAACGGTGGACCGGAAATTTGACTCATTACCTGAGTCCTTTGGTCAAAAACGTGCTCTAAGTGTAATTAACAGGTTAAGGTATAAAACCAATAAAAAAGGAAATGGAGATTTATTACAAACTGCTCTACAGAGCTAAGCAAAACATTTACAAGTGGTTCTCAGTACAAAATGGTCATTACAGTTTTAAATTTACAATCCCGCCGACCTAAGCGGCAAAAATAGGGTAAACCCCCTAGTTCCTCTGAGAACTCCTTCGCCGTGGTGGTCAAGCGGCCGCATATGTACACAACACCACATCAGCTCTCCACTCAAGGCTAGGTGAGCTTCTCTTTCCCTTTACCTGCACCACATAGCACCCATGAGCCAAAGCCCAGCAAGAAAACATAACACTTCTCATAAACATTATCAAATGATTATCATTATAATCATACTGAACATAAAACTTTCAACAAGCAAATGAACATCACATGATTTTAGCGGGAGAGTGGCTGCTAGGTAAGCCACTAGCCTCCAGGCTCTCTTTTCTAGCGGGAGAGTGGCTGCTAGGTAAGCCACCAGCCTCCAAGCTCTGTTTGTTCATCGACCCTCAGGGTCGGTCAGGCATTAATGATCCTTGAGTCATTCAATGCTAATAGTCGATTAGATCTAATCTCTGTTGGCTTGCGTGAACCACGCTAAGTCCATCCTTGACTAATAAGTCAGTGCTAAATGACCAGTGTCCAGTATCACCGCCGAACTTGACTAATAAGTCACAGCTTCACAGCTGACACTAACACCTTTTCCAATTCTGACTGACAAGTCAGCGCAACGTGACCAGTGCCCAGTACCACTGCCGAACCTGACTAATCAGTCACAGCTTCACAGTTGATACTGGCACCTTTGCCAAACCTGACTAATTAGTCAGTGCTATGCACAAGCGAAAAACATACGCTAAGCATTCCATGTTCAATCCATGTCCATATTACACAATCAACATGCCTTACAAATATCCATGCATGTCACACTTGGGGTGCAGTTTTCTTACCTCCGGTTCGAGCAAAAACAAATAAAAAAGTGACCCTGAGAACGATCGACTTTTTGGTCCTTTAGCGGTTACCTGGTCATAACCAAATTATGGGATTCCATCAATAAAATGAATAATAAAAGGTTCCCAAACCAAAACCTAACCTCCGGGACCTCAAACACTACTCAACCGGGTAGTAGGTTCAATCCCGAGGCCTTAGGCTTGAATCCCCATGCTAAAAAGCTCACTTTGGCCAAAAATGCCTTAAGGGCCGCGGCCCTCCTTGGCCATGCCGCGGCCCGCCCCTCAAACAGAGGCGCCCAAACTCAGATTTCACCAAGGGCCGCAGCTCTCCCTGACCATGCCACAGCGCAACACCCAGTTCAGCCAAAACCCCTGTTTTTCTTCCTCTACGATTTCTCTTAGAACCAACCCTTCAAACCCAATTTAAACACTACCCAAACCTCTCTCAAACACCCATTTAAACCACCAAACATCACCCATAACTATCCCTTATCATAACCCAAGTAAAACATCCCAAGAACTCCCCTTGATTCCAACTTTCCACATCAAATTCTAAAGCTGAAATCCTAAAACGAAAACAGAGCATACATGGAAATTAATGGCTAAAATCTTACCTCAAGTTCAGGTTATGGTGCTCTTCCACTGTGGAACACTCTCCCAAAGTATAAAGGCTTAGCTCCTAAGCTCAAATCCTCAACAAGATCTCAAAACTCACAAGGAAGATGGTGGAAGGTGAAGGTACGGGAAGAAGAAGATGAGAACTCTGTTTTGGGTTCTGTTTCACAGCCATCTATACATCATATATATCCAAATACCAAAAGACCATTATACCCCTAGGTTTTTAAAAGTTTCTAAAGCCAACTCAAGAGTAGTTTTGACATTTTCCACCTACACCGTTAATGATAATTAACGCTTCCCAATTCCCGCTAATCTCAATACTCTCAAACACCAATATTTCACATCCCGTTACCCTTTAATCCCCGATAACACTCTAATCATTAAAAACACCCCGAGACTCACCCCGAGCCCCGAGCTTAAGCCCGTTATGACCAAACCGATATTCAACATTCCTTGATCGTCTCATGCCAAATGGCTCGAACAAACCCACATCATAATGTGGTCTCGATCTATATTACCAACATGCGTACAAATAATTAATTTACCCTCAGCGGGCCAAATTACCATCACACCCCTGTAATAAGAAATACGGACACATATGCATGCATTTCACATCATATCATAATATAATCAACAGATACATGGATTTAATCAATTAATAACATAATTAAGCAAGTACGACCCTCCCGGCCTACTGTTCACGCCGCTAAAAACATCGGAGAATTTGGGGCATTACATTATGCATCAAGTAAGGATGACAGAAAGTCCATCACTTCCTACTGTTTTCTCATTAATGGTTGTTGTATTTCATGGAAATCTCAGCAGCAACCTATAGTGACATTGTCTACCACTGAATCTGAATTTATGGCAACAACAGAAGCTTTCAAAGAGGCTACATGGCTTTCGGGTATACTAAGGGAGATTAAAGTTTTGAAAGAAAAAGCTATTATATATTCAGATTCTCAGTCCTCAATTCACTTATGTAAAAATCTTGTCTATCATGAGAGATTCAAGCATATAGATGTGAGACACTTCTGGATAAGGGCAAGATTGAAGGAGGAGAAATAGCTCTAGAAAAGGTGGACAGTGAAGAGAATGCAGCTGATGCTGGTACTAAGATTTTTCCTGTTCTTAAGTTCCAACACTGTTTGGAACTTATGAATATTGGAAAAGGCTAAATCTGAGTTTTTTTCCCAAGGTGTTTATAATTAGTCATGTCATGATTAAGGAGGAATTTGGGGTAAAAATAGTAATCATGACATAACTAATTAGCTTTATTTTCGGTTACACTTCAGTTATATTGGTTTCTTGTTCTTTTTAAATAGAACTTGCTGAGGTGTCCAAGTTCTTGAAGACCAATGTGTATATATATATATGAGAAGCTCATTATTCTAACGACAAGGAGAGAAAGCTGAGAAGAGTGCTCTGGTTTTTTCAGATTGAAGAGGTTCATCAAGAAGTTCTAATACAGAAGGTTTCGACTCAGAGAATTCCTAGGAGAGTTGAGTGAATTCTTGTATGAGTGTGTGAGGAAATCTTTGTATTGTGAGGAGTTCATTCTTGAGTGAAAATGAGAGAGTTTTTGGGAGAGATAAGCTTAGTAATCTACTGGCTTTCTTGTTTAAAGGATTGGTGTATTTCAGACCAATTTGGAGCTGTTGTAACAGAGGTGTAACATTTGCCAAAGATCAATAAAACTCTTGGGGAAAGCTGGATGTAGGCTAACTATTTGTTAGCTGAACCAAGATAAAATTTCTGGTGTTCTTCTTCCTTATTTTCATTTTTGTTTAATACTTGTTTCTGATCTTAACATTGTTAAATTGTTTATTCTGTTTGATCTAAATCGTTTAGATATTATAAGCTTAGAACTCTGTTTTATATAGCTTTGATCTTCACCTTTATTCTCAGTTTTCTTCCTACAGCTACTAATTAAAGTATACATATATAAAACTTACTGGGTGACTTGATCAATTTCCATTCTGTGTATGAACTGAACTCTATTAAATTCAACTTTTGCCAGTTCTTTTAACACATTTATGTGCCCATTCTCACTAGGATAAACACCAAAAAGGTCCTTGGCTGTGAACTTAGATAAACTTTTGTGACAGGGATTTTCAAGTGTCCTTGCCACAAATCTTGTCTGGTAAAGATGAGGACGTTCCATGAACGCGTCTAGGTGTTGAGCACTAAATAAGGCAGCTTCGTCGAGGATATGTTCTCCTTCTATGCTTAGATGCGACGCTTCATATAAGCTCATTAAGCCGTCGATGTCCTCACTTAGCCTTATGCTGAACATTCCGTTATTGTCCTTGTACTTGTTAAAAATATTTGATATAAGACCCAATCTACTTAATTAAATAAAGAGTAATAATTAAGGCATGTAATTAAATTAGTGAGAATGATCTCTTTTATTAGGTGATTTTGTATTTTGGTTTATTTTTTATAATTTTTTGTAAAATAATCTTAGTCTAAATATTCTATTAGTTATTTAAAAATTTTGACTGACTATAAATTTTTTTTAAATAATGACTTATTATATATTAAATATATTCATGAAATATGAACAAATATGGTAAAAAGTGAGTGTGATATATTATGAGTGCCCCCATTATTGGCCTCACTAATTGATTTGAAAACACCTCATTTATTTATTTATGTATTACTTTTATACAAACAATTAATTCACAAAACACCTAGCTACTCCGTTATTGGTCCAATATTGGTCCATAATACTTTCCTCTAATATGCTTTAAATTATTAATAAAATGAGGATACATGTTTTCTATTATTATGAGTAAAAATATATTTATTAATTCATGATTAATCTTTATCAAACATATATACGTAAGAGTATATTGGCATCTATATTAAAATAATATACACGTATAAGTTAAGAAGTACTGCATGAATATATATTTAAATTTTTTCAAAAGGATTACGAACCAGCAGGAATGAAGTGACCATGTTGCCTCAAGAGTCGAAAACGAAGAGCAACCTCATGCAGATCATCTTGATGATGATGTTCGAATTCGTTAAAAAACTTATGATGAGATTGGCTTTGTAGAATTCCATCAATCTCTTCCTCGAAGATATAGTCAATTCCTAGCCGTTGGATAGCATCAATCATCTTAAGACCTTCAAATGGATCTTCTCCTGCTTTTCTTATAACGTCTCTATATATATCCAAATCCTGCAATATATATTTTAATTTGTATAAATGAGTTAGATAATATACATAACCAAAAAAATAAAAAAGAGAGGATATATATTGTACGTATAAATTAAAAGGTCGGACGAGAAAACTTACATGATCAATATTAATGAAAGGTTTAGACTTTTGTAAGGGGGTAGATATTGACATAGTATTATGATGGTGGGTATTATTAATATTGATCAACTTTGGTGGTATAGTGAGATCATAATCACTCCTAAAAAGTTTGGAGTTTTCAAAAGCTGTAATTCTGTTTTGAGAGTTGGAAACTGAGCAGGATTTGAAGGAACGAAAAGATGCGTAGGAAGCCAATGCCATAGCTATATGAGAGAATGGGTAGCTAAGGATCCAGTGTGGAGTGAAGAGGAATCACTACAATTAATAAGGAAACTAACTCCACCTGACCCTCTTATATACAGAAAGACCAATAACTCTCTCACCAAATTATATATATGAAATTTCTTTGGTGAGTCTCACAAGAAGAGGTGCATGAGTGTGCCTCTTTTTTGTTTGTACAAACAATGTTCAAACATATTGTTTTTCACGCGCATAAAAAAAGTAGTAATGCGTGCAATAACATGTTTGATTATTGATTTCAATATCGTAATTTTTTTTCTCTCAGAGAATTCTCTTTGGAGCCATGGCAAAGAGAACCAAAGCTCAGTGGCAAATCAAGAAATCGGGAAGCAAACTTAAGAAGAATACTGGTCCGACTTCATCTGACCTTGTGAAGAAGGTCAAAGCGATCGATGAAATACTAGGGGTTCAGCCCATTGATTTTTCAGATGATGAAGATGAAATTGTTATAAGTGAGAAGGAGTCTTCTGGTTCACCTTCGACTCCGAAAACGGCAAGGCCATCAACACGAGATGCAGCGGTGAATGAAGCAATTTCAGCGTATGAGCATCAATCGCAAATATGTGAGCAAAAGATAAAGTCAGGTAAGGCAATGGTTTCTCCTCCCATTCTCAATCCCAGTTTCAATAGGAATTTGAATGGAAAATTTAGGGATGCGACTACTAGAAGGGCAGGGGGGAAGCTATCAAGATAGAGATGGAAGATATAGAAGAAGAGATAGCATTCTGGAATTCTGCAATGGTCTGTTATGTTTTAGGTGCTTATCCCCCACTAGGGGTTTTTGAAGGTTTTGTCAAAAGAATGTGGAAGGAGCAGGTAGATAAGGTGGGGCTGATCAATCATGGCATCTTCATTGTTCGATTCCATGATGTGGAGAGGCGAGATCAGGTAATATCAGGGGGTTTCATGTTTTTCGACAAGAAACCTATCATCATGAAGCCTTGGGTTGCATCTGTAGATTTTAAAAAAGAGAATGTAGAGAAAGCACCTATATGGATACAGCTTAAAGGTCTAGATCTCAAATATTGGGGGGAGAAAGCTCTATTTAAGATACTTAGCCAAATAGGGAACCCAGTGATGGTGGACCAGATCACTCAGAGGAAAGAACGTTTGAATTATCCGAGAGTCATGGTGGAGGTACACTTAAAACAGGACTTCCCTGAGCTCATTTATTTCATAAATGAAAGAGATGAGGACGTGTCAGTTTTTGTTGAGTATGAATGGAAGCCAACGCTGTGCAAAAATTGCCAAGGTTTGGGTCATGAGACAGGGATGTGTAGGAAGCAGTCGACTCAGAAGCAAACTTGGGTTGTGAAACAGAATTCAGAGAAGGATACAAAGGAGAATTCAAAGAAGATACAAGATGAAGAAGGATTCCAGGAAGTACGGAAAAGGGGGAAAGTTCGGATTCAGGAAGAAATCGTTCTTCCTATTGGGAACAATTTCCAGATTTTGAGGAAACAGGGGCATGTAGATGAAAATGAAGATGAGATTGGAGGTGGGGGAGAGCCACCTCTTGGTAATGGATAGAATTATGGCATAGAATGTCCGAGGTCTCAACAATCCAAACAAGCAAAATGAGATTAGATATTTAATCTCAAACAAGAAGATCGGATTGGTTGGGCTCTTGGAAACAAGGGTGAAAACCCAAAAGCTTGGTGAAGTATATCTAAGAATGTTTGCAAGGTGGTGTTTTTCTTCGAATAATGCATGGCACAAGGGAGGCCGAATAATAATTAGCTGGAATCCAGCTATGTTTCAGGTGGATATTAGGCAGTGTTCAAGTCAAATGATGCATTTGGAGGTTAAGACCGGGGATAGACATGAAGGTTTCTTGATTACTTTTGTTTATGCCTTCAATGATGCAAATGGTCGGAACTTACTATGGAGAGACCTCAAAGGCTTAGCAAGTAGAATTAGACAACCATGGGTGGTACCAGGAGACTTTAACGATATTCTAAATACAGAAGAAAGAGTGGGGAACCAGTCACAGGGAGTTGGGACTGTGGCTTTTAAAGAGTGCATAGAAGATTGTAAACTTGAAGATGTAAAATACTTGGGATGCTTTTTCACATGGAATAATAAGCAAGACAAAAACAGCAGAATATACTCCAAGATTGATCGAGTAATGGCTAATCAAGAGTGGTTCACCAAGTATGAGTTGGCGGAAGTAAGGTTTTTAGCTGAAGGGAACTTGGATCATTCTCCAGCTATTTTGACAGTATACCCAGAAGTTAGAGGGGGCAAACGGCCATTCAAGTATTTCCGCATGTGGCAACACGCACCAAAGTACAAGCAAAAAGTACAGGGAAGTTGGGAAAAGCCATGTCAAGGTACTGCTATGTTAAGTTGGTTCAGAAATTAAAAAGGCTCAAAATTGTTCTCAGGGATATAAATAAGAAGGGATTTGATAATATCTCAGTTGCTGATACCTTAGCCTTCCAAGATTTACTCAGGAAGCAACAGAGTCTACAGGAAGATCCACTGAATGAATAGCTGATAAAGCAAGAAGAATTGGCAAGGCAGGAGTATATGCATATTCACAAAATTTATATATCCTTTCTGCACCAGAAATCAAAAATGGACTGGATAAAAAAAGGTGATGAAAATACTCAGCTTTTTCATTCAAGCATAAGAGCAAGGAGAGTAAGGAATAGAGTATATACAATACAAAACATGGCTGGGTATTGGGTAGATAATCCTGGAGAGGTAGCTACAGCTTTTCTAAATTACTATCAGCAACTTTTGGGCTCACGTTTGGCAGGAAGAAGGAGAGTGAGACTAAATATAGTTAATGCTGGATGTGTGATAACAGAGGCAGATGCTGAATTTCTGGTGTTCGAATATACAAGTGAAGAAGTGAAAAAAAGCCATGTTTGATATCCCAAGTGTTAAAGCTTCTGGACCAGATGGTTACCCAAGTTGTTTCTTTCAGGATAATTGGGAGATAGTAGGGGAGGATGTGAGTGCAGCAGTGTTGAATTTTCTTCATTCTGGGCAGTTGCTAAAAGAGGTGAATACTACAAGCTTAACCTTGATTCCAAAAACAAATTGATCAACTGGGGTTAGTGATTTTAGACCAATTGCATGCTGCAATGTGGTTTATAAAGTTGCTGCCAAGTTGATTTGTTCAAGGCTACGGAATATTTTACCTGTGTTGATAGCTGAGAATCATGGAGGATTTATCAAAGGGAGATACATTGCCTACAATATTATGGTCTGTAAAGATTTAGTAAGGCATTATGGGAGGAAGAAATCAAGGCCTAGCATTTGTATGATTAAGCTAGATCTGAGGAAGGCGTATGATATGGTGGAATGGGACTTTATAGAGGAGATGCTAAGTGCCTTAAGTTTCCCAGAGCATTTGGTTAAGCTTATCATGACCTGTGTACGAACAAACAGATTTTCTACATTGCTAAATGGCTCACTGCAGGGATACTTTCCATCAAAAAGAGGACTCAGGCAAGGAGACCCCATGTCACCTCTACTCTTTGTATTAGGTATGGAATATCTTACGCGTATTTTGAGGAAAGTAGGCAACAAAACAGAATTTCAATATCATGAGAGGTGTACTCAACTCAAGTTGAATCACTTATGCTTTGCGGATGATGTCCTATTATTTTGCCATGGTGATTTCAAATCAATATATATGTTATTACAAGGCCTCAAGTTATTCTCTCAGACATCTGGTTTGCAGCCAAATGAAACCAAATCGGCTATCTATTGCTGCGGAATGAGTTCCTTGGAAGTCCAAAGAATCAAGGATATTTCTGGGTTTGGGAGGAGCAAGTTACCATTCAGATACCTTGGCATTCCAATTAACTCAAAAAAAATATCAGCTGAAGAGTGTGAAATGTTAGTGGAGAAAATGACTCTTCAAATTAGAACTTGGAGCTCTAGAAACCTCTCATATACAGGGAGAATAACACTTATTAATTCAGTATTGATCTCAATTCATTCATATTGGTTTCAGATCATGATATTTCCCAAAGGAGTATTACAGAATATAAGTGCCATCTGCCGTGCTTTTTTATGGAAAGCAGCATCTAAGCACTTGGGACCTGGTCTGGTGGGTTGGGAAACACTTTGTAAATCAAAAAAGGAGGGTGGATTAGGATTCAGAAATGTACTAGAATGGAATAAGGCAGCTATAGGGAAATATATATGGGCTATGGCAACAAAACAAGACAACCTTTGGATCAAGTGGGTTCACCATGTCTATTTGGGAACAGCTGACTAGTGGAGCTATGAAGCTCCATCAACAAGTAGTTGGTACTGGAAGCAAATAGTCAATGTTAAAAACAGCTTTAAGCAGCTTGTGGATACCCAGAAATTCGAGTCTGAAACATATCAGATAAAACAGGGATATCGGCTATTATGCCCAATACAACGAGAAGTTATATGGCATCATCTGGTGTGGGATAAATTAGCTATTCCAAAACATAGATTTTTGTTTTGGCTAATCATGTTGGGAAGACTGCCAGTTAGAGAGAGGTTGCAGAAGTTTCAAATCTGTCAAGAGGTGGAGTGTGTAGCGTGTGTAGCTGATGTAGAGAGCATGCAGCATTTATGCTTTAAGTGCATATACAGCAGCAGAGTGTTACAAGAAGTGAAGGATTGGCTAAAGTGGAGGACACCAGCAATGTTGATCCATGGGTTGATGAGTAATATAAGGCACAGCAGGTTCAAAAAAGGAGTACTCACAGTCACTTTGACTGCAATGAGCTATCACCTTTGGCTAAACAGGAATGAAGTGTTATGGCAATATAGATGTAAATAGGTGGTCACAATTGTACAAATATAAAAAATGAGGTCAAATACAGGATAAAAGGAATTACATACAAAGGACTAACACCTAGAGACATGAATTGGTTTGAACAATTGTAATTAAAACATCAAAAATCAGGCCTTTAGAGGTGATGTAGGATGTAAATATGTTTGGTCTAATATACTTTTTTCTGATTTACCCAAAAAAAATATATCGTAAATTATTCGGAATTTTATGAAAACTTGTAAAATACACTAAATAACTATAATATAAATAATCATTAAAAAAAATTATGTGAAAAACTTTTCCCAAGGAGCAAACAAAAAAAGTTGCACTGGTGCAGCTTAGAAATACCCAGTATATAGGCACACAGTAGCCTCTGTGAAAACGTTTGGTGCAAACTCTTTTGCGGCGCTCGCGCGTTTAAGTGCCCGTGTTATACGTGGCATGTTCTTTTAGTTTGAAAGAAACTATAACTTAGCAACAACAACTTGGAGACTTGGACTATATACTTGGGATGACGAAGCAGAGCAAAATGGATTGAGGCCATTACCATGGCCATTATATGAATAATATTTTTTATTGTTTTATATGTATTCTTTTTTTTTTAAATATTGGGGGGTCACTGCCACCCTCTATGCTTGTCTCTGTTTGTTCGTTTCTATTTTTAATCTTTTTGAGGACTATATAGACAAAATTATCTCATAGTTGGGGATCCATATTATAAATATAGTTCAAGGGATAATATATAGTATAAAAATAAAGGAAATGACTACAATGCATCTTAATTTTTTGCAACACTAATGCATAATTTTTCTATTTTCAGTACCTGGATAGATATAATCTAAAAAAAAATTATGTGATAGTGTACATTGTCGGTATTTAAAATATCCTGCAAATTTTCAAAAAATTTTGAATAGTTTACGAAGCCGAAAACAACGTTCAAACTGTCAAATTTTACATGCATACACAAAAAACAGGCATGCGTGCAACTGACAGTTTAGACTCTGTTTTCGGTACCATAATTTATTCGGAATTTCTTGAAATTTGTAGGATGTTATATAGATAGCTATAATGTACACTGTCATATAAAAAAATAGGGATTATATCTATCCAGGTGCCGAAAATATAAAAATGATGCACCGGTTTGCAAAAAGAAAAAGGATGCATTATAGTCGCTCCCTAAAAATATATATTTTAATTAAATTTTAAAAAATAATTTTTTATCTTTAAAAATAAAAAATATTTTTCATATAATATTATGAAAATATGCAGAAGATATACATAGCGGTAGAGTACAAATTTTGACAATTTATCATGAATTACGATTTGTAGTTGTTATCCAAAAGATTAGCATTGATGACGTGGCAAGTGATCCCTGGACACGTGGCTGACACTTGGAAGAGCTCTGCTAGGGTATCGACCAGAAGACGCATTAGAAGCAATAAGCAGCCCAGTCTTACCTGTGACCAGTCTGGTCGATGGTTCCGCATACAAAGCAACATTACTGAGAAGATCTTTGTAAATCCTGAATTTAACTTACACAATCTCCTGAGTATCCGATTATTCAGGAAAGAATATCTGTAACAATCTTTTGTAATCCCCCTTGAGCCAATAAATAGCAAAAGATAGCTCAAGGAAGGGACTTTTGGCTTTTGAATCATTTGAGACTAGAGTAATTCTCCTAGTGATATTGTATTGTTCTTCAGAGGTTAGTGAAACTCATTGAACCCTTGTTCTTTGATCACTCCTTTGATTCTTATATCAATAACAGTCTAAGTGGACGTAGGTTATTACCAGATCCTAGGGCCGAACCACTATAAAAACATCGTGTTGTTATTACTTTTTGTCATTACATTTTTCTCTACACATCCATTCATATCAAGCATATTCTGACTCCGTGTTAGTTGACCAAAATCTGGGTCAACATTCTGGTGCTTTCATTGAGAGCTTGATTTATCACTGCTGAGAAAACTAATGGCGAAAACTGGAAGGAAAGCTGGACAAGCGACCGCTGCTGTGCCATCAAATCCACCTCCTCCTCCCCCTGTAAGTGTGGCGGAGGATGAGCCACATCTGGATTTTGAGGAGGAAGAAATGGATGATGCAACGCTGAAGAGTACCCTGGGGGCGTTACAGGAGGAGCTGGCTAGTCTGAAAGCCAGTCAAGAGACTGCTGCCGGAGTTGTGGCGCGGCAGCAGCAGGAGATTGAATGGCAACGCGCGGAACTAAGCAAAAGGCAGGCGGAGATGGACCGCCGCAAGAGCGAAGCCATGGCAGCCCTCGAGGCGGCCTTGCAGCTGGCAAGGAATCAGGCCGCACCTGTTTCACAACCTGACCAATCTGTCAATGGGCCACCCCAGAGGGGTTCTAATCCAAGCCCACCGATCCAGCCTTCGAGTCCACAAAGGCCCGAGCAGCCTCAAGCGCCCCATGACTGTAATGCCCCGGATTCTCCGATGTGTTTAGCAGCATGAATAGTAGGCCAGGAGGGCCATATTTGCCTAATTATGTTATTAATTGATAAATGCATGTATATGTTGATTATATTATGATATGATGTGAAATGCATGCATGTGAGTCCATATTTCTTATTACAGGGGTGTAATGATAATCTGGCCCGTTGAGGGTAATTTGTGTATTTGGGTGCATAATTTGATTTGTGAATGAGATTCCATTATTATGGAGATATATTCGAGCTATTTGACATGAGACGGATATTTTTAGTGGATTAGCGGTTTTACCATAACGGGGTCAATTTTGGGGTAATAGAAATGTTCATTTGGTGATAAATTGGGAATATTTGAGATCAGGGTGGAATTTTGGAGGTTTTGACTATAATGTCCCCGGGGGTGTTTTCGGGACCCCGAGCATTAGGTTTTATTTGAGGTTACTTAAGGTTGAAGTAGCTTATCAGATAGAACGTACGATAAGAAAACCTTCCGTTCTCCCTTTTCAAGGTCTGTTTTACTGTTTAAGCTTTTTTGACGAAATCTTGAGTTCTAGGAGTCGGAATCGAGCGAGGATCGAGGCATAGTGATCCTAGGAAAGATTAGAAGCTTCTTAACCGAAGGATTCGACAGAAAACAACCCAATTGATGGTAATCGAAGTTTAAGTTTTGAGTTTTTCCGAGTTTCTAAGCTTTGAATTGATTTTGTGAATTGTTGAGTTTCCGATCCGTTTGAACCTTGGGTTTTGAGGGTTTTGATGCATGGGGAAGCTTGGAAACTTTGTTTTGATGATTGGGGAATGTTTAGGGATGATTTTGGAGGCTTTGAAGTGTTAGAAACGCGGTTGGGAATGGCCCAGGGTGGAGCGCCGCGGCCCTGTTCTTGAGGCGCCGCGGCCCTTCTTTGAAGAAGCAGGTGGAGCCTTTACCCTTGCTGGGCGCCGCGGCCCTTGCCTCTGGGAACCCTGGGGGCCGCGGCCCAAGGTGCTAGGGCCGCAGCCCTTGCCCTGTTTTCGCCCCGTTTGCTCGTTTTGACCCCGGGAACCTAGTTTTAGGCCTCAGGAGTGTCCTTACTACTTGGATTAGTTGGATTGATCTCTTGGAGGCTAGATATTGGTTTGAGAACCCTTGATTATCTTGATTATTGATGGTAACCCATATGTGTTGTGATTAGGTAACCGCTAAAGGACTAAAAGCTAAACCGTTCTCAAGGGTCGTTCTCTTGTTCATTCTAGCTCGAATCAAAGGTAAGAAAATTGCACCCCAAGTGTGACATGCATGGATATTCCTGAGGCATGTGGAATGTGAGAATATGGACATGGATTGTATATGGAATGCTTAGCATATGTTGCTCATTTGTGCATAGCACTGACTTATTAGTCAGGTTTGGCAAGGGTGCTAGTATCAACTGTGAAGCTGTGACTTATTAGTCAGGTTCGGCAGTGGTACTGGGCACTGATCATGTTGAGCTGACTTATTAGTCAGGACGGCCTTAGCATGTGTCACGCAAGCCAACAAGATTTGATCAAATCGATTATCAGCATTGAATGGCTCAAAGAGCATTAATGCCAGACCGACCCCGAGGGTCGATGAATGAAATAAGCGCTTTGAGGCTAGTGGCTTACTCAGCAGCCACTCTCCCATTTGATTTAGTGACTCGCTTGTCAGTCACTCAGTGTGGTTTATCAGGACTAAATGTGGTGTTTACTCATTTGTTTGAAAGCTTTATGCTCAGTGTGTTTATAACGATAATCATTTGATAATGTTTATATAAAGTGTTATGTTTTCTTGCTGGGCCTTGGCTCATGGGTGCTATGTGGTGCAGGTAAAGGGAAAGAGAAGCTCACCTAGCCTTGAGTGGAGAGCTGATGTGGTGGTGTGTACATATGCAGCCGCTTGACCACCACGGTCAAGGTGTTCTCAGAGGAACTAGGGGGTATTTACCCTATTTTTGCCGCTTAGGTCGGCGGGACTGTAACTTTACAACAGTAGTGACCATTTTGTACTGAGAACAACTTGTAAATGTTTTGTTTAGCTCTGCAGTGCAGTTTGTAATAAAATCTCCATTTCCTTTTTATTGGTTTTATACCTTAACCTGTTAATTACACTTAGAGCACGTTTTTGACCAAAGGACTCAGGTAGTGAGTCAAATTTCCGGTCCACCGTTCACCGTAACTGTTCTGGGGTAGCGTGGGGAGTTACAATGACGATGTCCCGCTGGACCCTGAGGCGCAGCCACCATCCCAAGCTAGTCGCGGCAATCCCCCGCAACAGAGGCAGAATAGGGCCGAGCATCAGCCTCGTAGTCCTAGACGCCGTAGGGGCGATGAGCCAAACCTACCGAACAGAGGATAGTATCCCCTTGGTAACAGGAGGGACTCAGAGTTAGGCTCTGCGGTCCAGGGTCCCCCACGGCACGATAGTGCACGGGGATACCACGACCAGCGTAGGCCGCCCTCTAACACTCGGGACGTTTCAGCCAGGGATGGAAATCGAGGGAACAGTCGATCCCACCATAGCCATTTGAGGTTCAGGGATAGCCATGGATATAATGAGGCTGATTCGGGCAAGGGAAACGCTGGCCGAAGGAATGAAGAAAGAGGTAAAGGCAGGAGCCAGGTACCTCAAGATGACCAGCCCAATAGATGGGATGCTGGGGGGCAGCCCAAACAAAATAATGTCTTCAACCGGCTCGGGGGTAGCGAGAAGCAGAGAAGAGACGAAGATTTGCGTGACGTACTCAACGATCGCCGTGAGCGGCATGGCGAGAACGTCCCCCCAGCAACAGAGGCCACAGCGATTCCTGCCGTTGTACAGGCCCAGATAGACGCCTTCAACCAAGCAGTGCAACAGCTGGTCGGGGGAAGGACATCTTACATCGACCACGATAGGAGGAAAGGCACTCCTTTTGTACAGAGGATAGCTAATGTCGAAACTCCAAGCAAGTTCAAAATGCCTACACTCCCAAAATTTGATGGGTATGGAGACCCAGTGTCTCATGTCAACAAGTTTGAAATTCAAATGGACATTCAGAAAGTGTCCAAAAACGCTCGGTGCAGGATCTTCCCTGCAACACTTTCTGAAGCCGCGCAGGAATGGTTTTTTAAGTTCCCTCCTGCAAGCATAGTTTCCTGGGAAATGTTCGTAAGGGAGTTTTACGGACAGATCTATGCAGGTCGTGTGCATCTGACCGAAGCAAACCAGCTGGTTGAAATTCGCCAACAGGATGGAGAGTCAGTAAAGGACCACATCCAGCGCTTTATGCGAGCGGCGGCTGGAGCAAAAACGGTGGGGGACGAAGGCAAAATGATGGCCATTACCGCAAGGGTTAAACATCATTCTCCCCTTTGGAAAAGTCTCTGAAAGGAAGGAGTGAGAACTACCCAAGAATTTTTGGACTGGGTTGATCGCTATATCAAACTCGAAGAAGCCATTGCTGACGATGGAAAGCCCTCAAGCAAGGATAAGAAGGCTTCCGAACCTGCCAAAGCCACTAATGGTTCCAAACCTAATGGCAACGGCAATGGCAAGAATGGTGGAAAACAGCCGTATAACGAGCCTTCCACCTCCAACAATAAACGAGCCAAGGGTAATCGTTATGAACCTCGGTTCACTAACTACACTGCCCTCGTCGAGTCTTGGGGAGAGGTTTATCAAGCCACAAGTTCTAGTGTGCCTTATAAAAAACCTGGCCCCATTCGAAAGGATATTTCGAAAAGAGACACTACCAAGTTCTGTCGTTATCATAACGACTACGGACATGACACCAATGAATGCAACCAGTAAAAAGATGAAATCGAGTTCCTTATTATACAAGGACACTTAAAAAGATACGTACGGGCCTTGGGAAATTCCCAACGAGAAGCTCCGAGTAGCAACGAGCAGGCGCCCACGCGCCAACGCTCGTCACCCTTACAGCCTGCCCCCGTGACTGGCACACTCTTAACCATCTATGGAGGCCTGCACCTCGCGGGAAATAGCAGAAAGGCCAGGGAACGATATGCTCGGACTCTGCGCCACGACCAGGACATTGAGATGATGACTGTGGAGGACCGTGCACCAAAAAAGGCTCGGTCAGAGGATGGCGAGATAACCTTCTCTGATGGTGATGCCCAACATGTCCGGTTCCCACATACCGATCCGCTGGTCGTAGACATCCAGATGGCCAACATAATGGTAGAGAGGGTACTGGTCGATACAGGAAGTTCAGTGAATATCCTGTATGAATCAACACTGGAACGCATGAAATTGTCCGTTAAGGACTTGGAGCCCTGCAACCAAACGATATATGGCTTCTCTGGAGAAGGACTCGCCCCCGCTGGATTGATCAAACTGCCAGTAACGACAGGTACAATGCCTGCAACGAGGACATTACTCGCCACTTTTGTAGTGGTCAATTTTCCTTCGGCGTACAATGCCGTTATTAGAAGGCCTATATTGGTTGATCTACGGGCTGTTATCTCTATGTGGAACTTGGCCATGAAGTTCCCAAAAGTCGCGGGGGTAGGATGCGTGTTGGGGAACCAGAGGGAAGCCAGGGAGTGCTACAACGCCTCAATCACAAAGGCAAAGAATGGAACGTCGAAGAGCACTACCTCAGATAGGTTGCAGATGGCAGTAGATACACAAGCCCAATCCGGTGATGAAGTCACCAAATAGGGTGTTGCCCAAAGTGAGGATAGAGACTCAGATCCTCGCTTTGGGGATTTTGAAGAAAATTTTGGACCCATCGAGGACCTGGAGGAGGTCCAACTCGACAAAGAAGACCCGACCAGAGTCGTAAAGGTTGGGAAAAACTTAGAGCCTACCACGAAGCACGCACTGGTGGAATTTTTGCGAAAGAACCAGGAGGTTTTCGCCTGGTCGGATAAAGACATGGCTGGGATAGATCCTGCAGTTATCAGCCATGTCCTGAATATAGACAAGACCTTTCCACCCGTGCAATAAAAGAGAAGGCTGCTCGATAAAGATAGGTCGAGAGCCTTAAAAGAAGAAGTCGAAAGACTAAAGGAGAATGGGTTCATCAGGGTGGCATTTTATCCATCGTGGGTCTCCAATCCAGTGCTGGTTCCCAAGCCTAACGGCAAGTGGCGGACCTGCGTGGATTTTATAGACCTCAATAAAGCTTGCCCAAAAGACTGTTTCCCACTCCCAAGGATCGACCAGCTCGTCAATGCAACTGCAGGGCACGAGATCCTCTCATTCATGGATGCTTATTCAGGCTACAACCAGATTAGGATGCATCCCTCTGACGAGGATCACACCAGATTTTGGACCGATACGGGCTTATACTGTTACAAAGTAATGCCCTTCGGACTGAAAAATGCAGGTGCGACTTACCAACGGCTAGTCAACCACATGTTTAAGGAGAAAATCGGAGTAAACATGGAGGTATACATGGACGACATGCTGGTAAAGTCTAAGAAGGCAGAAGAACATGTGAGGGATTTACAAGAGTGCTTTGATGTATTAAACAAATACCAGATGAAGTTAAATCCCCTCAAATGTTCCTTCGGAGTTGGATCAAGGAAGTTTTTGGGGTTTATTGTAAATTCAAGAGGAATCGAGGCCAACCCCGACAAGATAAAAGCCCTGATCGACATGAAATCGCCAGAAAGGATCAAAGATGTACAAAGTTTAACTGGGAGAATCGCAGCCCTAAGCAGATTCATTTCAAAATCAACAGACAAGTGCGTCCCTTTTTTCAACCTACTTAAAGGAAATAAGAAGTTTGAATGGACGATAGACTGCGAACAAGTGTTCCAAGCCTTGAAAGCCCATATGGCACAACCTCCCATCTTATCAAAGCCAATCGAAGGAGAAGCTTTGTTTGTTTACCTGGCGATTACTGAAGTTGCTGCTAGCGCGGTACTAGTGCGAGAGGAAGAAGGCGTACAGAAAGCAGTCTACTATGTCATCAAGAGACTGATCGGGGCAGAATTGAGATATCTGCCAATCGAGAGGTTAGCATATTGCTTAATCCTGGCCTCTAGGAAGCTACGCCCTTACTTTCAAGCCCATCCTATTACAGTTCTAACTGACCAGCCCCTTTGGCAAGTCCTCCAAAAACCAGAGGCGGTTGGGCGATTATTAAAATGGGCAGTCGAATTAGGGCAGTTCGACATAACTTATTCACCACGAGCAGCAGTCAAGGGACAAGTTTTGGCCGACCTTATCGCAGAGTTCACCGAACTCCCAGACAGCGAACAGTGCGAACAGCCTAAAGTGCCTGAGCCTCAAGACAAAGCTCCTTCGTGGAAGTTATTCACGGATGGGTCGTCCAACGAATCCCATGCTGGAGCGGGAGTGATATTGATAACGCCGGAAGGACATCGATTTCACTGTGCCATCAGGTTCGACTTCACTGCATCGAATAACGAAGCAGAGTATGAAGCACTCCTCGTTGGATTGAGAATGGCAAAGGATATGAGCATAAAGACGCTTGATATCTACAGTGATTCACAGCTGGTGGTGAATCAAGTCCTAGGAGAATATCAAGCGCGAGGCTTAAAAATGGTGGCCTACTTAAATGAAACAAAAGACCTGCTAGCCCAATTCACTAAATACACCCTCCAGCAAATTCCGCGAGATCAGAATTCAAATGCAGATGCCTTAGCCAAACTCGCAAGCGCGAAGGATGCTGACACTTTAAACATTGTGCCAGTAGAAAGACTAAGTAAGCCAAGCATACAAGCGGCCGAATCCAGTATAGAGATTCGAATGGAAGATACATGGATGACACCTTATTTGGAGTATCTGACAAATGGTACGCTACCAACAGATAGAAACAAAGCCAGAACTCTACAAAGGCGAGCCACTAGGTACATACTGGTCGATGGTGTTAT
This sequence comes from Humulus lupulus, assembly GCF_963169125.1. Classification (NCBI taxonomy): domain Eukaryota; kingdom Viridiplantae; phylum Streptophyta; class Magnoliopsida; order Rosales; family Cannabaceae; genus Humulus; species Humulus lupulus. Next base: position 4,564,206 of record NC_084800.1, read on the forward strand.
GTATCGAAGAGGATATTCAATGCCACTACTCAGATGCGTTACACCAGAAAAAGCTAAGGAACTCATGAAAGAGGTGCATGAAGGCTTCTGCAGGGATCACGCTGGGGGGCAGAGTTTGGCAAAGAAGATTCTAAGGCAAGGCTACTTCTGGCCAACTATGAACGAGGATTCGATGGAGTTTGTACGAAGATGCGATAAATGTCAAAGATTCTCCAAGATTCCATGAGCAGCTCCAAACGAATTAAAACAAATGCAAAGTCCGTGGCCTTTTGCAGTATGGGGGATAGATTTGATCGGATCCCTACCTACAGGGAAAGGCGGAGTAAAGTACGCAGTCGTAGCAGTCGATTACTTCACCAAATGGGTCGAAGCTGAGCCGCTCGCTACCATCACGACCAAGAAAGTCATTGACTTTGTTATCAAGAACATTGTCTGTCGATATGATTTGCCTTGAAAGATAGTTTCAGACAACGAAACCCAATTTGACAACAATTTATTCACCGATTTCTGCGAAAGACATGGAGTCGTTAAAAGCTTTTCTTCAGTTGCACACCCCCAAGAGAATGGGCAGGTCAAAGCCGTGAATAAAAACCTTAAAGACACCCTGAACAAAAGGCTTGAAGAAGCTAAGGGAGCATGGCCAGAGCAACTGCCTGAAGTCCTCTGGTCGTATAGAACGTCTCACCGAACAGCGACAGGACATACCCCATTTTCCTTAGCCTATGGATATGAGGCAATGTTGCCTGTCGAATTAGATCCCCCCTCACATCAACGTCTAACATACGACTAGGACCAGAACAGCAAACTGATGATGGAATCCCTAGACTCGATTGACAAAATACGGGAGAAGGCCCAACTCCGAGTTGCTGCATACCAACAAAAGGTCGCCCGGTACTTTAACTCCAAAGTTAAAGAAAGAAAATTCAATGTCGGAGACTTGGAGCTACGACGAGTTTTCTTAAATACCCGCGACCCTACTGGAGGAGTGCTCGGACCTAATTGGGAAGGACCTTACCAAATTGAAGAAGTCCTTCATTCGGGCACCTACAAACTTGCACGCTTAAACGGAGATCTCGTTCCGCGTTATTGGAATGGAGAACACCTACGCAAGTATTATCAGTGAATAGTTCTTTTTAAAGGACTGACTTGTATTAATTTTTCTTTTTACAAGTTTAGCAAAGAGGGTTAGCCATGCTATATGGATAATCGCTCGTATATGTAAGATTCTATTTCAGAATCACTCATAAAGACATGTTTAGTCCATTTTTAATACGAGATTATAAGGGACTGTGCGCAGCCAGTCATTCTTGCCAACCTTTGTGAATTTATATTTACAAGTATTTGTTCATTACGTGTGTTTTTTTGTTGTATTACAAGTATTATTTTTCACCCGAGCAGAAATGTTCGAACAGGTCGTGGTCAAGGCAAGTGACCAATGACCTAAAGCTCCTCGATCACTTGGGGAGCATATAAGGCACATCGATAGCAAAGCGTACCATGAGGTATGTAAACACATGAACAAAATGAGTGAAAGCATGCTGAGGTACTTAGAGTATTTTTCAAAATTTATATTTTGTTAAATCATGCCAAAGTACTATGCTAAGTTCGGTCATACGGACAAATGTTATAATAAATGAAAATGCTATAGCATCATGCAATCTTTTACACTGCAAGCATCACTGCTTGGATGTAATTGTTCAAGTAAAAGAAAAAATTTACTGCCCGTGCAGCAAAGTTTAAAATGAAAATATTGTCTTTACATCACAACCCGTGGGTCATGTAATCAAAAGAAAAAATAAATGAAAAAGCTTAAGAGGCATTGGGTGCAGGAGGGTCCTTAGCAGCATTCTAGGTGACAGCATCCTCAGCAGCCCCTTCTTCCTCTACGCCAACGATGCTTGGGGAAGCAGGGATCCTCGCTCTTGCCTCCTCTTTAGCCAGTTGGGCAGTGCAGCGAGCCAGCTCGGCAGACCTGACATCCTCTGAAAGATAGCTGAAGTCGGCTCCCTGATTGTGTTTCCAGAAGTTGTAGAAACATCGGAGCGTCGTCCTCTTATACCTTTCCAGATTTTTGGAGTTTTCGAGCTCCAGCTGCTTTACTTTGCCCTCAAGAATGGCGATGGCCTCATCCTTGGGCTTAAGCACCTCTTCCAATCTCTTGACTTCATGAAGATGGGTTCGGCTGGCATCTTGATACTCCTGCCTCGACTTTATCGCAGCTGCCTTTACAGCTTCAGCCTCCGACAACTTGGTCACCGCAGCATCCCTCTGTTGAACCATCGCCTCCAACTCCTTAGTATGCCTGGCCTCTGCAGCCGAAAGCTCCTCAGCTGCTTTCACCTGATACCTCTCAATGGGCTTTGCCCTAGCCTGCTCGATGGTGGCTTGGGTACGAGTGCGAGCAGTGGTGGCAGACAGCAAAGCCTGAGGACAGAGGATAAAAGTTAGAACCTGTGGCAAGGACTAAAAGACTGAAGCCAAAAAGATAAAGAAGTACTTAAGCTGGCTATTTCGTTCAGGGTCCTATTCAAAATTAGGTCGACCGTCATATTTTCTACCTCAACCATTGCATCCTTGACGCGGTCGTTTTTCCCGATGTACGTAATGCGGTCTTTGGCTGCTCGTATGGCACGGCTCGAGAGTCTGGCCCCAAGAGTTTCCTCCCGTTTGTCTTGTTCCCTTCTGGGCGCAGCCGGAGGAGGGTTCATTGGAGCAGGGGGAGTCTCCTTCTCAGCAGGGGCCGGAGGATGGGCAGAAGTTTGCCCAGCAGGCACATCTCTAGGAGGGTCTTCTGTTCGACTCTTTTTTGCAGGACCCTGGCTCATCTCTCCAGTTTGTCTCCGTGACGACTTCCTCCGAAGCTGAGGAACTTCCTCTTCCTCCTCAGTCTGGTATAGGTCAAAGACATTGGGAGTGGCCATATCTGCACACAAGTAAAAACATGCAAAGGGTAAAGATAAAAGCAGATGAAGACTCTCTATCAAAATGAAAAAGAAGGTCACAAAGTTAGTACCCGAGCTACAACTACTGGTCGGTATACTATTGACTCTATTAGTCACACACTCCTTATCTGGCATGAAGAAATCTGGCCCTAAATTTGGAGTATATGTAAAGTTTCCCTCCCCATCAAACAAATGACAGGGAATTGGCAAGCTACTTAAAAGCAAAATAACTTTACCATTTTCATCAGAGGATTCCCCCAGGTCCACAACTGGCTCTTTGGCCTTTTGTTTCCCCTTGCCTTGGGGAGCAGAAGGCCTTTCTGCGGAAGGATTGCTCGTGGGCTCCCTGATTGTAACCCCCATTGGCCTCCTTCGAGGAGGGGACGCGGGAGGTTGCTGCTCGGGAACCCCCTCGGCAGTGGCATCGTCTACCACGGACCCTCTTGTTTCATGGCGAGGATCCAGGAGGCCAGACAGCCTCAAGTTTTCATCGGTAACCAGGGACTTGACGCTTTTTTCTGCGTCTGTCATCCTGGCCAGTCTATTGGACCTCAACACCATGTTTGGTGTTGGGGTCGGACGTAACCATGGGCTTGAAAGACAAAGTGCAGTTTGAGAAAAATGAAAGGAAACTCCTTGATTAAAAGTATCGACCAGTCAAAGACGGTACTTACCTCCTCGAGCGAAGGCCAGGTTGTTGCTGGTTATGTCCGGAGTAAGGAAGTACTCCAACTGTACTGCCCCACGTTAGATATGTGCGTAGTGTCACTCAGGAATGTCTGGTTTGTCTCCTGGTGACAGAAGTGGAAGAAACCCGTTCCATATTGTTGCGGGTGTGATTTTAGGTCGAAAAGATAATTGACCTCGTGGGGAGTAGGTTCTGGCCATTTTTTAATTTTGTACAAGATATAGAGTGCGGCCATCATTCTATATCCGTTTGGAGTAATTTGGAAGGGGGCGACATCGAAATAATTAGCCACCCCCTGATAAAAAGGATGTAGAGGGAGGAAAGCCCCCGCCTCTATGTGATACAGAGACCAGGCGCTGTATATACCTCCGGGGAGGTTAGCCCTTTGGTCTACGGTAGGAAGTTTGATGGTGACCCCTGTGAGGGGATACTTCCTGAAATAATTAGCAACCATCCAAAGGGTCACCACGCTGGTCGGGGAAATATACCACTCGACATCAGGCAAATTCTGATGCCGAGGGCGGGCTCTAACTTGGATGTTAGGGTCAGGAACAGGATTGTCTAGACCGCTGGTCGAGGGAGCCCTAGCCTGCGAATTAGGCTGGGCAGGAAGGTTTGGACTGTTTTCAGACTCAGGTCTTTTCTTGCCTACGGATTTGGAACGGGCCAGAAGATCGTCATCGATGGGCCATTCACCTCCCCACAAATCTGGCATCAATGTCTGCAAACAGAAGAATGGGGAGGTGAGGATAAAGAATTTCTAAAGGTTTTTTAGAATAACGTTGGTCAAGTATAAAAGCCAAGCTTTTATACAAACAGCATTCTAACAAAAAGCTAAGTTTTCCGCACGAACAGTTTGGAAGACGGATCAAAGGGTGAAAGTAAAAAGTTTTTTCAAGAAAGCTTTTTTCAACTCCCCTTAGGGCGGGAAAAACCTATTTTCCAACTAGCCTAAAGATCGAATTTTTACTTCAATTTTACGTCCTAAAAGTATGATCCTGATTATTAAACTAACTCGTAACCCCTTTTTTGCCTACAAAACATTCTACTCACAAGCGTATCAAACCAGAAATAGATGAACTCAAACAGTCAACATACAGAGGCATGCATCATGAAAATTCGAAGCATGAGAAGTCGAAAACTTACCAAGAAAATGATCATGGAAATGGAAAAAGGGTCTTCGGAGATTAAGGAACTCTCGGGCTGAGTCTTGAAAATGCAGAAGAACGGTCTCCGGAGAAGTTTAAAACTCTGGTTTTTAGGGTTCCTTGTGAAGACAATGGCGTGCGTAAAAAGAAAAGGAAGATTTCGAAGGTATTATATAAGTTTGTCTGTGGCATTAAAAAGGTGTAATCATCAATTTCCCTTTTTCGAAGTATGGGGAAGCGGAATGGCCGTCGAATTATTACTGGGGAACCGAAAAGTCATGATTAGACAGAAGTAGGTCACTTTTTCCAAGAACACACGAAGGGTTCTGACACGAAAGGCGGGGTTACCGAAGAGTCGTTCACTCAAAATTTTATTTATTGCTCGTGATAAATAAACTTGGGGGGAAAATGTTATCCAAAAAATTAGCATTGATGACGTGGCAAGTGATCCCTGGACACGTGGCTGATACTTGGAAGAGCTCTGCTGGGGTATCGACTAGAAGACGCATTAGAAGCAGTAAGCAGCCCAGTCTTACCTGCGACCAGTCTGGTCGATGGTTCCGCATACAAAGCAACATTACTGAGAAGATCTTTGTAAATCCCGAATTTAACTCGCACAATCTCCTGAGTATCCGATTATTCAGGAAAGAATATCTGTAACAATCTTTTGTAATCCCCCTTGAGCCTATAAATAGCAAAAGATAGCTCAAGGAAGGGACTTTTGGCTTTTGAATCATTTGAGACTAGAGTAATTCTCCTAGTGATATTGTATTATTCTTCAGAGGTTAGTGAAACTCATTGAACCCTTGTTCTTTGATCACTCATTTGATTCTTATATCAATAACAGTCTAAGTGGACGTAGGTTATTACCAGATCCTGGGGCCGAACCACTATAAAAACATCGTGTTGTTATTACTTTTTGTCATTACGTTTTTCTCTACACATTCATTCATATCAAGCATATTCTGACTCCGTGTCAGTTGACCAAAATCTGGGTCAACAGTAGTGTAACGCCCTACTACCTTAGAACCGTTACCATGTAAGTTATAAATGTGTCATTAGCTCGCTAATCAAAGTTTTATGTTAAAAGTGTGACTAAATTGAGATAATAAAATTCGTTTAACGACATTAATTATAAATATTTGGACATTCATTGAAATCATAAAAAGTTATACAGTTGAGATCCCAAAATACTATTTAGAAAATGTATTACAACTCAAAATATAAATACGGTCGACCTAAGCGACAAAAGCAAATCATTACAACACATTTCCCAAAATAACCTTGGTCGAGCAGCCAGGTAGACCGAACATGTACATGCCACTCCATGCTCTCCGTACTCATGGTTGGTCGACATTTCCCTTGCCCTTACCTGCACCATAGAGTTCCCGTGAGCCAAAGCCCAACAAGAAAACCCAACGCATAAAAAACATAACCCAATCCAATAATAACAACACAAACAGTCAACAGACTAAACACATAGCGGCCTGCGCTGACCTAGGTGCTTTACCAAGCCCGGGATTCACGATCTTCACCGAGCGGGTGGATACAGCACCCTTGGAGGGTCTCACCCAAGCGGCTTACAGTCAGCGTGCTCAACGTCGATCCTTGTCGTACCCGGCCTTTGCCATTCCTAGCCCTCACCGTTCATTCATACATATGCATAACACAGCATAACATTCACATATACTCACATATATTACACATAAACAATAAGGCCACGCCCTGAAACATAAACAACAGGGTCATGCCCTGCTCTACGGGTACAACAATTTTCTTACCTGTGAACTTAGTCACAACGCATCCATAATAATAATCCATCAAGCCTTAAACCAAATAATAACTTCGGAATATTATTTTAGCCTCCAGGACCTTGAATTCTACTAAACCGGGTAGTAGAATCATTCATGAGCCTTAACATTTGGGTTCCCGAGCTTAAAACCCTCAAAGGGCCAATATTTCCCATTTGAGTCGTGGCCCAGCCCTTAAGGGCCGCGACGTGCTCAAGTTAGAAAGCAAAGCTCTCTCTGTTGTAGGACATGGGTCGTGGCGCGCTTTGCCATGCTCTGCGGCACCTGGGCACAACCTGGGCTCTTAAGCCTCAAAATTCAAGCAGGCCGCGACACCTGATGAGCACGACTACGGCGCAAGCCCTTGAAATCCAAAAACTAAACATTTCCTACGTTTTTCCCCAAGCCTTAACCCATAATATACACTCCAAACACCCTTTAAACCCAGAATTTAGCCTAGATTTCCTATCCACACAACCTAGGCAGCATAACAATCCCAGAAATAGCTTCATATATTCACCAAACACTCAAAACCAAACTTAGAGTCCATTCACATCCAAGCCTATAGTTTTAGCAGAATTTAACATAAACAATAACTGAAATCCCTTACCTCTGTGATATCCTCAATCCTTGAGCAAATCCCAAACACAACAAGCTTTCAATCCTTCAATTTCTTAGCCTCGAGTCCTCCAAAACTCATCAAACTTTCAAGCATCAAAGAGAGATAGAGGGATCCGTGAGAGAGAGAGAGAGTGATAAGCTAAGAGAAGTATGTTTTGTTTTTACTTTGGTTTCCAGAGTTGTGTAGGCTAAGTCTAATCCCAAAATACCTAAAATGCCATCAAGTCTATCCTAATCCTTTAATGCCATCAAGGGCAATCCCGTTAATTACCACATCCTGCTAAATCCTCGAGTGTTCCAATAGATCCCCATTTTAATCCCGACATACTTAATCAGTCACTAAATCACTACCTGTTATCCAGTAAATCCTTAATACCAACTAAAGCATATATTTGCCCTGATCTATGATGTTTGGTTATGGCTATGTAGGTTGTTTGCCCTGATCTATGATCTATACATTATTGATCTATGTTCGCCACAAATAAGAGTCAGACAAGACACATTAGCCATTATTTACGGCGAATAACATGACTATTTGGGGGTGAATTATTTTAAATTTTCGCAGCAAAAATAAGAGTCAATTACGACAAAATCTAGAATTATTTGCGACGAATTTATTATTATTTACGGCGGACATTTTTTTCGCTGCAAATAATAATATTTACGACGATCTTTTTGCAGGGAATTTTCACCGCAAATAGTATTTCCAACGAATTATATATTGAGGTATTTGCGGCGAAATTGATCACCTATTATTTGCAGTGAATTATTGGGGTATTTGTGGCGAAATTGATCGCCGCAAAAACCCTAATTTCTTGTAGTGTAAAAAGTAAGTGAGGCATGTTGAATAATTAGCCTTGTAAAAAATAAAAATAAAAATAAAAAAGAAGATAAAGATAATAAGCTCCCTTCTTGATATCCGCAGCCAGAAGATATAAAGTGGGCACAAAATATTTATTAATATCATACATATATAAATATTTTTGGTACCAAAAAATATATCTGGCTACTTGTACGAGGAAAATCATTGGGAGAGTTAGTATTTATTGGAGCATGGTGTCCCACATCGAATAAGTGTAAGAATATTGAGTCATTAATAAGAACATAGTTACCATCTTGAGATATAATATTAGATTTTTAGATCAAGCTTGTCACTATTAAACTAGGACCACAAGCAGCCGATAGCCATTAGATTGTTTTATTTATATGTATATAAGAGGGTTCTTGATTTTGTACTAAATTCCTCGTAACCATACAACTCCACACTACTCTTACGATCGACTAACTACTCTCGTCTCTATATCTCTCCCCACACCACTCTCATTCTCTCGATCTTCTTTGCTAGCTAGCTATGGCGTTGTCTTCCTATACTTATCTTTTGGTTGGTTCATACCCCCAAGTTTCCCATTATAGAGTAACAAATTTTGAAAGCAGTTCGAAACTTATTAGGAATAATAATTATGACCTCAAACCACAAAAATTGAGCAATATTAGTACCCATGATCATAACAAGCTGTTAATTTCTACTCCTTTCCAAGATTCTAAACCTTTAACAGATGAGCATCCGTCCACTAATATTGATCATGTAAGTTTTGGCCGGACCTTTTTATTTCTATACAATTAATCATTTTTTTAGTATATATATTTATTATTAATTTTTCTGAAATTTTTTTATAAGGAGGACTAACGAGAAACACATGTAATTGTAATATTTTATTAACTTAAGAAAATGTATAACTTTGGTTTACTATTCCCGAATCAAAAGTAATTCTTTTGTCTCTTCCAATCACTTGTCGATACCATGTTAAAATATGAGAATTTGTTTAGAAAGTAGAATTTGGTGCATAGTATGTAATAAGTATGATTTTTATCTCAAAATCAATTATTAATTAGTAAAGTAATTCATGTTCTTATAAATAGTATAAGATAATCTAACACACTTTCCACCACAAATTTTCCATGTAAAATTCTATTCTCTAACACGGAATACAAAGTTTCACAGTTAAGTTTTGCACATATATTGCCATAATATTAATGTTTTTAGCCGAATCATATATATATATATAACTGATTAATTAATATGTTATTGATTAACTCTTTCCCTTAATTATTTCAGGACAAGTTTTACATGGAATATGCACGCAATATACAAGAGAGATCAAGAACATAATGAACAATATTAGATTACACTACAACAAAAATGGTGATTACCGGCGGAAGTATTACCGGCGGAGGTAGTCCGCCGGTAATAACCAAAATTTATAACCGCGGGAAACTTACTGCCCATTAAATTTTTCAATTATTACCGGCAGATTATTGCCGGCGGGCTCTGCAGGTAATAATATTTCGATTATTGCCGGCGGGCTCCGCCGGTAATAATTATTAAAATATTACTGTTATTTAAGTATTACCGGCGGACCTCCGCCGGTAATAATAATCTATAAATAAAACTCATCCCTCTTCTTCACGGCCGATCCTCCAACTCTCCCTAAAAAAAAACCAGAGAAAACCATTCGTTTTCAGAAGCTCTCTTTGTTCGTGGGCAGTTTTGGTTCATCAAATTTCTTCGTGGGCAGCTTTGGGTATGTATTTCTTTTAATAATTTCTTTGCTGATAGTATTTTTCATCAAATTCATGTATTTCATTTAATAATTTATTTGCTGACAGTTATAATCTTTGGTTATAAACCATTTATCTTTTTATGTATAGGTTACTTACAGTATCTCTTTCGCTTTGGCATCCATATTTTCGACCAAATTTCTGGTGCTAGTCAAGGTAAAATTTATTTTGTTAATTATATATATTGAATTTAATTATTCCATTAATTTATATCTAATATATATATATTTCAGGGCTTTATTGGGAGTACTGAATCTTGCTATTGTTGTACACTGGTAATTAATTTTCTATTTCATACATTTTTATTTTGTTCATTTAGTTTTAAAGAATATTAAATAATTATTTTTGGGTATTATTAATGTATAATTTTTTGTTATTGTTAAATTGTTATTATATTGTTAGAATGTTATAATGTATTTTTGTTATAGTTTAATTAAAATTATTTTAATATTGTGAAGTTTAGATTTTAATAAATTTTTTATTAATTATTAAAAAAATAGTTTAATGGTAGAGAAATAAAATATTAATAAATATTAAATTATAGAAAAAAGTTATTTTAATAACTTAGATAGTAATTGATATAAAAATAATAAAAATTAAATAATTAAAAATTTATTTATTAAAAAGTAAGTATTAAATCATATATATAAACAATTATTAATTAAGTAATTATATAAAAGAGTAGTTATATGATTAATTAAATAAAAATAATTTCAAATAATTACATATTAATTATTAATTTTTTAGAATAGTTATAATTAAATATGTTAAATAACCAAATAAATAATTTATTAATTAATTAATTAATTAATTATATAATTAGGAAAGATTTAAATTAATAATATGATAAATAAATAAATAATTAAATGAATATTAAATAAATAAATAATTAAGTATTAATTAAATAATTATTTTTTTAGTAAAGGAAAAATATTATATTAAATAATTAATTAAATAAATAAATAAATAATTAATTAATTAATTATGTATAAATTAAATAATTAGTAAACAGTAGATAATAATAATTTATATAAATAACGGAAAAATTAGATAATAATTATCTAATTAATTAAATAATAAGTAAACATTTAAATTAATAATATGATTAATAAATAAATAATGAAGTATTAATTAAATAATTATTTTTTTAGTAAAAGAAAAATTAGATAATAGATAACTAATTAATTAAATAAATAATTAATTAATTAATTAAAATAAATAAATAATTAATTAATTAAGAATTAATTAAATAATAAGTAAACATTTTAATTAATAATATGATTAATAAATAAATAATGAAGTATTAATGAAATAATTAATTTTTTAGTGAAGGAAAAATTAGATAATAGATAACTAATTAAATAAATAATTAATTAATTAAAATAAATAATTAATTAATTAAGTATAAATTAAATAATTAGTAAACATTAGATAATTATAATTTAATTAAATAATGGAAAAATTAGATAATAATTAACTAATTAATTAAATAATAAGTAAACATTTAAATTAATAATATGATTAATAAATTGATAAATAAATAAATAAATAATGAAGTAATAATTAAATAATTAATTTTTTAGTAAAGGAAAAATTAGATGATAGATAACTAATTAATTAAATAATTAATTATTTACTAATTAAATAAGTAAATAAATAATTTTAGGATAGATAACATATCTGGTGGTTCCTCTCAGTCGCCACTTTTTAATTATATGTTTGGACTTTCTTCCCAGTTTCCTCAGACACAACCTATGGGAAGTCAGTTTGGAGGATTACCGCAGCAGCAGCAACAACAACCTATGTATGGTCAATTTGGGCCGTTCATGCAGCAGCAGTCGGTATATCCTCATTATGGAGGATCGACACAGCAGCCCGTTTATAATCAGTAGTACTACACTTCTCCGAATCAACAACAGCAGCAGTCTCCTTTGATTCGTCCACAGCCTCGACCATATTATCCTTCGCCGCCAGCACCACAGTCTCATGAAGGTTTGAGTCGAAGCACGAATGTTGAAGATTTTTTAAATGAAACTTTTGATGAAGACAATAATAATTAGTTTAGGTTTTATTATTTACTATTAAATTTAAGTGTATGTTTTTTTTATTTTTGAAAAGACAATTTTAGTATTTTAAAGTTGTATTTTTAATTTGGATATTAATTTAAATAATATTGATTTTATTTCTAATTTTTTTTAATTATAAGTTTAGTTATTTAATATTAATTATATATAATTTATAAAAATTAATTATTTTTTTAAAATATATTTTATTATTACCGGCGGAGACCGCCGGTAATAATGGGTCAGACGTGAATTCTGACCAAATTATTGCCGGCGGGATCCGCCGATAATTATCCGCCGGTAATAATATTATTACCGGCGGGAGGCTAGTTCCGCCGGTAAAAATGACTTTTACCGACCGGTTTTTACCAGCGGATTATTGCCGGCGGAGACCGCCAGCAATAATTTTACCGGCGGCTTTCTTGACTATTACCGGCGGTTTCCTCCACCGGTAATGGCTTGTTTTCCTGTAGTGTTAGCTGATTATGATCATCAACACTCCATAGAAGGTTTGAACTTGGTCAACGCTGTGCTAAGACTCGGCATTGACTACCACTTCCAAGATGAGATTAACGCTATCCTTGAAAGGGAACATCTAAATTTCAGTAGTTGCGATGACGATGTTGTTAACCATGGCTTTTACAATAATAATAATGTTCAAGACTACCTCTACGTCGTTTCTCTTCGTTTTCGATTACTGAGACAAGGAGGCTATGACGTCTCTACAGGTACTATATATATACATACACTACAAGAAAGTCTAAAATTAGAGGCGAAACAATTAGAGGCGGACTTAGTCCGCCGGTAATATACGGGTTATTAGCGGCGGACTACTGGGTCCACCGCTAATAATGTAGAAATTAATAAAAAAAAATGATTTTTTTTATTAGCGGCGGACTTACCAATTATTAGCGGCAGGTAGTCTGCTGCTAATACAATGCCCGGGAAACGAAAGGGTATTAAGTTTCAAAATTATTAGCGGCGGGTATTTTCCCTTAGTAGAGGCGGAGTATCCGCCGCTAATACTATTAGCGGCGGGTAAATATTCGTCGATAATAAGACTATTACTGGCGGGATATATTAATAGCAGCGGGTCCCACCGCTAATAGTTTATTACCGGCGTGATTATATTAATAGCGGCGTGTAAATATCCGCCGATAATAAAACTATTACTGACGGGATATATTAATAGCGGCGGGTCCCGCCGCTAATAGTTTATTACCGGCGGGATAATATTAATAGCGGCGGGTCCCCGCCTCTAATAATCTTACATATTAAAAAATTTGCACATCGTTTCGTCCATCCCTCTCATTTCTCTTCTCTCCCTCTCTCAGACGCACTCTTCTCTCAGTCCTCCCCTTTGTCCGAGCACCACCACCACCCCTCTGTCCGAGCACCACCGCCGCCCCTCTGTCTGAGACCTCCCTCTCTCTCTCTCTGACTCTCACTTTTACTCTCTTTCGTTCTCGCTCTCTTTGTCACTCTTTGTGTCTTGCTGGTGGCGGTACCCTCTGGAACCAATGTGGTGGCCTTTGGTTTCGACGAAGCTATGGGCCTCTGGGTGTGCATTGGCCCATGGTTGGGGTCGAGGTGTGTGACGGCAATACACATGGTAAGTCTCTCTTTATTCCTCTCTTTCACACACACTCTACCTATCTCTCTCTAACTGGTTTTTCTAATATTTAGGTGGTGGTGGTTCATAGTGGGTCTATGAGGTTCGTGGGTTTGACCATGGCAGAGAGTTTGGCCACTGATGGGGTTTGAACACGGCATGGATTTCATGACAGTTTTCAGATTTTTGATGTTCTTATGTTTGTTATGTTGTTTTATGAATTTTTTTTTTATTGTATATGTTTCAGATTTATGATGTTCTTAAGTTTATTGTGTTGTTTAATAAATTATTTTAATGGGTTTTGTTTATGGATTTCATATTTTTTTCAATTTTGTTTGTGTTTTTATAAGTTGTTTCCTATTTTAATGGTGTTATTATTTTATTTTTTTGTTCCTTAAATTATGTTTATTTATTAGCGGCAGATTACTAGAGGCGGGACTGCTGGTATTAAATAAGTCAAATCTTTTATACCAGCGGAGTCCCGCCCCTATTAATCCGCCGGTATTAAATAAGTCAAATCTTTTATACCGGCAGAGTCCCGCCCCTATTAATCTGCCGGTATTAATAGAATACCGGCGGGGTGTCAGTCCGCCGGTAATACCCCTAATCACCGACCGAGTATTACCGGCAGAACCCCACCGGTAATATGTATTACCGGCGGAATGCCCTATTATTACCAGCGGAAGCCTCCGCCTCTAATACTCCTTTTTGTTGTAGTGATATTTTACTATAAATAATACATATGTAAAACCTTATACCAATCTAATAACCAATTAAATTATTGCTGTGAATACAGATGTGTTTAACGAGTTGAAGGACAAAAAGGGAAATTTCAATCCTTCAGTGGCTGAAGACAGAGAGGGACTAATAGGCATGTAAATGGGGCAGGTCTGCCCCGCCCCGCCCCGCCCCGCCCCGTTAACATTTTGCCCCGCCCCGCCCCGTTAACATTTTGCCCCGCCCTGTCCCGCCCCGATTAGTCTATTGAAGCGGGCCGGGTCGCCCCGCCCCGTCTTAATCGGGGCGGGTTTGCCCCGCCCCATTTGCCCCATTTGTCTTTTTTTTTTTTTAAGAAATATTAAATTTTAATTTTAGAATTCTCTTTAAACTTAAATTATTTTTTTATTGCAATCCTTATTTTTTACACTTCTTGTCAACTACACCTTCAAATATTTTATTTTATTTTTTATTTTATAATTTACAAAAATAATTACAAGAATAAGGATAATTAAATAAAACATATTTTTTAATATTTACAATTCTTTCATAGAGTAGTTATGGAATATATTTTTTTATAAATCTTACACTTAAAATCTATTTAAAATTAAGAATATTCTAAACCAGATTTATAATGACAATTTTACATATTATGCATGTATATAAGTAACACGAGAGACTTGTATTAAATCATATCATTATATCATCATTTAAATCAAGAATTCGCCAAGTATAATAATGGTTTCTCAAGAGAACAAAGTAAAATAAAACTATCATATGCAACATAGCACTCCACTTTTGAGAGTTTCTCAAGAGAACAAAGTAAAATAAAACTATCATATGCAACATAGCACTCCACTTTTGATGCGTCAAAAGAATCAAATGACTTTCTTCTTCTTTATTGACCTGCTACCTTAATCATCAAGATCAACTATGTATGGCTCCTACAAAAAAAAATATATATGTATTAAAAATAGAAGTTAATAATTTATTTGATGACTTATAAAGTCTTAATTAAGTACCATAGTTGGATCTACATCATTATCTTCATCATTCATGGTGACTAGTGGAGTCGCTTCTGTAAAGAAAATAAAAAAAATTAATATTGAAATAATACAATAAAATATGAATTTATATATATATAAAGATAAGTATATTTACCTTTTTTGTCATTTACCAACCAATTTTGAGTGCATATCAATGCTTCTAATGTAGAAGGATGAAGTCTCGCTCGGTGTGAACCCACATGTCTACCGCTAGTACTGAATGTAGATTCCGAAGCAACAGTGCTAATAGGCACAGCAAATATATCTTTGGCAATCATATTCAACACAGGATATTTGAGTCCTGTTACTTTCCAATAATTGCATATATCAAAGAACTCATCAGTCCTAGGTATCAATTTCTCTTCCAAATAGAGTTCTAATTCTGACTTCACATTCTCTACACCATATGCAACTCTAACATATGTGTCAAAGTTAGATAGATCATCTATTTGTGTTTGAGAAGATGCTGATACACTATCCATTTGCTGACTTCTTTCTCTAAGATTAGGAAACTTAGAACTGTACTCTTCTAGTAGCTCATAACAAAGCTTGCGGACCTTCTCAATTTCAATCTCATATTGATCATTTCCATAAATGGTAGGAAAATAATATTCGATCAACATAAACTTATATCTTGGATCCAAAACAACAGCCACAGTCATAAGCCCATGAATCTCTTCCCAATACTTTTGAAACTTAGACATCATTTGAGTTGCCATGTCCCTAATAAAGGGCTCATCTAGTGTCATCCATGCTTTAATTCTCATTTTAATTTGACACATCTTTGGGAAAAAAAGATTAGCAGTAGGATACTTGGTTCCTGAAAACAACTCTGTCACCTCATGAAACACTTCCAACTTGTCACACAATTTTTGAGCTCTAATCCAATCATCTTCTGATGGCGCATATCTAACATATCTTGAATCACGTAGTTTTAATTGTTCAAATACTCTATTGTACAATAAAGCTATGTTGAGCATCAAGTATGTTGAATTCCACCGTGTTTGACAATCAAGTGATAACTTTTTAGTACATGTCACTTCAAGAGAACGAGCAGTGTCCTCAAATTTCTCATACCTCTTTGGTGTGCCCGACCAATAAGCAACACTGTCTCGAATCTTGTCAATGCTATCACCAATAACAGACAAGCCATCCTTGACAATAAGATTCAAAATATGCGCACAACAACGCATGTGAAGTAGCTTTCCTTTTAAAATGAAACAGTTAGAATTAAATTTTTCCTTCAAAAGTGGAATCATTGCATCGTTAGTCGTACAATTATCCACAGTCACTGTACTAATCTTGTCTTCAATATTCCATTCAGACAGACACGAACTCAATGTATCAGTAAGTGTTACAGCATCATGTGGGCATGGTACATACTTAAAACTTATAATCCTACTATGCAACTTCCAAGAGTCATCTATGAAATGAGATGTCACAGTCATATATCCCCTCTTTTGATGATTGGCAGTCCACATATCAGTGGTTATAGCTATTCTACTTCTATTCTTCTCCAAAATTTGGCTACATTTTTCCTTCTCAACCTTGTACATTTTCAAAATATCAGACCTAATTGTATTCCTTGACAACATTTTAAACATAGGGAAAAGAGTATTTGAATAGTCTATAAAACCACTATGCGCAACCATCGATAAAGGGTATTCATGTAGAATGATCATTTGAGCTAACTTTTTTCTCTCTAGTTCAGGATCAAAATTGTAAGTTGTGACTGAAGGACTTGCATTAGGATTAGGATTCATGGCAAGTTGTTCCTTTATTACTGGGCATCTTTTCACATGAGCAAGCAAATGTTTAGTCCCATTACTACTCTCTCCCCCTAATTTCCTCCCACAATGGTTACAAACTGCCTTCAGTATACCATCAATTTTTTGCAATGTAAAATGATCCCATGCAGGAGATGTTCTCTTTCTCTTAGTACTTCTACTCTCACTTTCACCTCTTGTATTTCCTAGAGAATGTGCCTCTTGTGTATGTGTTGATTGGACATAATCAACATCATCGACAAAATTAGATTCGATAACATCTTGGGTAGACATGTTTAGTGTTTGATATAACCTACATTATATTTACATAGCAATTAGGAAATGCTTGGCTCCAAAAATATTATACATATGTATAAATATAACTTAAAGATTACAACACATAAATTCTAACCAGTAAAGGCTTTGACCAAGAAAATAGTGCCACTGACAGTCCTAATGAAACACAATCCGCAGGGTCCCTGAGTAGAATAATCATCATGAAACCTTTTATTATCAATGACCCCAACCAAAACACAAAACAAAAGTACACATAGCAGAACATAACATTAAGTTTTGCATTTATTTAAGACTGTTTTGCATTTATTTAAGGTCTAGCAAAACACAACAGAACAGAAGAATTTCATGTCTCATGAATCAAAGAAGAACAGTACCAAGGCCTAAAATTACAGCACCGATTGAATATTTATGGCTCAACTCAAACTTCCAAAAATAATAAATGTCAAGGAAATAACATATAGATAGATATATGACAGTCATAAAGTCAACAATGAAACTTCTGGTGAAATGTAATGGGCTCCATGAAGTTGACTGGTACTTCTGAAAAGATGTAAGACTCTAATGACTAAGAAGACTATTGGTTCTGGCAAGTCTTAGAGACTAAGATGGCTGCTTTTTTGTTAAATTGGTCATCAAAGAGATTAGTCAAAAAAATTTAAGGAAAAGAGAACAAATAATTTATTCTATCTAGTGTTTAGTTTCTTCTATTTCTTTTCTTTTCAATCATCTATAATGGTTTTGTTTATTATACGTATAAAAATGAAAATAAAAACCCAGTAAACTATCAAACTGCATTCGAAGCAAATATGAAAATAAAAATATGGTTAGATATGTCATAAACAAACTGTTCTACTATTTGAGTTTGCATACTTGACTAAATAACCAACATTTATGTAGATGCAAATGAAAGGAAAGCAATATATGCTTACAGCCACAGTATGCCTGAAAGAAAAATTGGATTGAAACAGCTTCTAGCCAACTGGTATATGTTTTGCCTGATCCTGTTTGACCATAGGCAAAGATGCAAACCTGAAAAAAAAAAAAAAAAAGACCATAATGTTGCTAAGATTTATGTTATATGAGTAAACTCAATTCATGAAATACAATTGAACGATGACAAGAAGGAGAAAACCTGATGCAATAATATAAGGCTGACAAAAACATGTTTATCAATGTTGAACAGTACATACATAATAGAAAAGATAGAAATAACTAATAAGGTATAATTTCACAGAATCTGAGTGCAAAATCAAGTTCATAAGCTGCATTTGGATTGTTTATTACATCAAGTTCCATATGAATCAGTAGCCAAAACTTCACAGCAGATCAAAGACAAGAACACGAAAATGAGCACCTAGCAAAAGAACCATCAAGAAACCCTTGAATTCAAAAGTACTTTACATGCAAAATTTGTGTTCACAGAAGCAATACCCATCTGAAAAAATGAATAGAAGCAATACCCATCTGAAAAAATGAATAGAAGATCTGAAGATGGAGAAGAGAGCACTCACCATTACCCAAAACTTTGCAGGTGACGGTGGCGGGACACACCGCCGATCAATGGGCAAAACACGTTCCTAGATGGAAATTAGTGGCGTCGATCCTGGAGGGAACTTCATTGACCATGTTCTTCCTGGTTGTTCAGAGGTTGGATCGGCATTCGACAGCAGCAGATTTGGTTTGGATGGAGAAGAAGGTTTCGTTTTTGGCTTTGGAAAAAAAGGGTTCAGTTCAGTAAGCAGTATAACTCACTTAGAAAAGAAAAAAAAAGTAATCGGGGCGGGTCTGCCCCGACCCGCCTGAATTTATATCGGGGCGGGGCGGGGCCCAATTTTACCGGGGCAATGATGCCCCGCTGGGTCGGGGCCCCGACCCGCCCCGCTCCATAGACCCATTTTGCCATTCCTAGGGACTAAGAGAGTTGTTTGAAGCCTCACAAGCAAGAATAGAAGGAGAACACGTGCTAAAGGAAGCTGAGGCCTTCAGTGGCCAACACCTAAAAGAATGGGCAAATCTTAATAAATATACAAGTGAAGCTTGGACTATTCAAGTAACGTTAGAGCAGCCATGTCATAAAACCTTGGCCAGGATCACTGCTCCAAACTTTTTGGAGAGTTCATTCCCAGCCACCAGACAACAAGGCTGAATGACCCTTTTACAGAAACTGGTCACAACAGACTTCAAAATAGTTCAGTCCATTCACCGAATGGAAATTGTTCAAGTTTCCAAGTAATTAAGTTTTGTTATGTTTCGATATTTTCAATAATTTTAATCATACATGGTACCGAATTGAATTTCTTGTGTTTAGTCATGAGGCTTTTCAACTATAGTGAACTGAGAAAAAAGGTTTTTTTTTTCAAATATTTATGATTGCATTGTTCAACAGATGTGTAAGGTTTAATTACCCTTATAACCCTACACCAACTCAGCAAAAGATTAGACACCACAAGGTCAAACCTGACCTTTCACTCAATACAAAAATATGGCCAAGATTTAGACACGTTTGCTGTACTGTTCTACTTTATCAATAATATTTAATATAGCATATGCTTTTGTACTTATCAGATGAAGCTTTCTTTTTGTTCCACACAAAACAGAGATAAACGAAAGCTAGGGCACAAACACAAAATACACAGCAAGTACCCCCAAAAACAATCAAAGAAGAAGAGAAGAAAGAAGGGAAGAAGAGCACACAGATTTATGGAGGTTCACCCAAATAAACTGGGCTACGTCCTCTTGAGCTCGCCTCAGAGATGCGGTTAGCTCTTGCACTAAATCAATGGTGATTACAACAATTTATGAGATTCCAAGCTACAGAAGAACAACTGGTAATCTCTTGTAACTTTTCTTCTAAACTCTCTGTTTCTTTCTTTTGCATGAAAACACAAACCTCACTCTCTCTCTCTCGGAACGAGAATACAAGGAAGAAGAAAAGGGGCTGGGTTCTTGGATTTCGCTAGTCTTGAAGATTTGGTGAGATTCGGCTCTACAGAATTAGTTGTATTTATATATGTATATATCTCCTTATTTGGTAGGGTTTAGATATAAACTGTTTTTGCTAAACTATTAAGAGTTTGTTGTAACTTATTGTAACTGATTTTTGGTATTGGCTTATGACTGGATCCACACAACAAGATGGTGGAAAGAGCTTGGATTGGCTAAGGAGTTGGAATTTGCAAGAGACCAACCATTAAAATGGTACCTCTGGACAGTGGCAAGTCTAGCAGATCCAAACTTGTCTGAGGAGAGGATTGAACTTACGAAACCCATTTCTCTTGTCTACATAATAGATGATATTTTTGATGTTCATGGGACACTAGACGAACTCACACTTTTCACAAACGCAGTTAATAAGTACAGACACATCACAATTTTTTTTTTCTTGAATTAGTTGACATATATATACCATAATAAATTAAAGCATAAAAAAGCGTGTGTATTATAAAACTTGAATCTGTTGATCGCTTTTGCAGATGGGATATAACCGCTAATAAAGAGCAGTTACCAGACTACTTGAAGATATGTTTCAAGGCACTTGATGGTATAACCAACGAAATTAGCTACGTGGTGTACAGAAAACATGGATGGAATCCCATTGACTCCTTAAGAAAATCGGTATAGACAAATCAGATTTACAATTAATTTGCCAATGAAATAAACATGCATATTAAACAGATTTTCGATCTATAATAAGAAGAAAACTTATTTGTTGTATTGACGTACGTGTAATACAAAATGTTGATATTGTTTTTTTGTTACTGTTCATGTCACGACCCGAGCCCTAGGCCGTGGCAGATTTGTAATATCCATAACTTGGGTGGTCAAAGGTCAAACTTTGACCCTCGGTGGAAAATAGTCTTTATAAATGATCCTTTAATTTATATTAAATATTACTATAATTATAAGTCGAAACAATAGAATAACTCCTATAATTATATATGAAAATATTACGGATAAAAGTAGGATCATTAGCTCACCCAATTGCTTGTTCATTACATCCAACTCTGCAGGTGCCATGCGATAAGGGGTAGTAGAAACTGATTGAGTCCCGGGAATCAAATCAATGCAAAATTTGATCTCTCTATCAGGTGGTAGTCCTGGCAAATCCCCAGGAAACACATTTAGAAAGCCAATAACCACTGATATCCAAGGAAACTTGTCTAGAGGCCTAGACTTATCCTCAATTGCAAACAGACTCCCATAAACACTCTAAGTTTCTTTTCCCACCTAAACATGCCTTAAGGATAGGATCCTGCCTTACTGCATTCATGTTGGCTCGATATACAATGAAATCTCCACTTGGAGTTAAAAGAGCCACCATTTTGCGTGAGCAATCAACAATGGCTTGGCACTTAGACAACCAATCCATGCCAAGAATCACATCAAATTGTCCTATAGGTAACACCATCAGGTTTCCTAATAAATTATGCCATTCAAACATAATACAACCGATTTGTAGATGGTTGATACTTCACAATGCCCTCCCATAGGTACACTCAACTGCAATGTAGGACTAAAAGTTTCCCAACTCAAACCCAACATGCTAGCAAACATTAATGATATACAAGAATGAGATGCACCAGTATCAAATAATACATGAGCTCAAGAGTGTGAGATAAGAATCACACCATCCACAACTCCCTGACATGCTCCTCCTTGCACATCATCACTACTAAGAGCATAGTCTTGACCAGAGGTTTTTTTCCTTTGCTTTCCCTTTTCCTTGACCATATGGCTTGTGCTTGCATTAAAGCCTCCTCCGGGATTGAACACTCTCTAACTTCTAGCATAAATAGGAGTTTGAAAACTCTGCGATTACCCCTGGTTGAATCCTGAACCTTGGGGCTAGAACTGATGTTGATATTGGGATTGTTGCCCTGGTGTGGGTGTGAAACCATATGATGAAGTCTGAGACTGGTTACTCTTAGTTTGTCCTTTGAAAGGAGTAGACCTTGCATAACTCCCGATGGGTCCTCCATGTGATGGTTGGAACCTCTGTTGTCGTGTGGGCAATCTTTCTTTCGATTCCTTCTTGATGAACCTCAGTCCATAAGGCTGCTGTCACACACTCGTTCAAATTTCCAAAGGCCAAAGGGCAAGTGAACCCAGCATTGAAGGGAGTAAGGGACGAAGGAACTGCTCAATTAAAAGAGGTTGATCGACCGTACCAACATAAACATAGGAAGATAAATCTACAAACCTCATGTAGAATTCATTCACCCACCTCCATCATTATCTAGTCATTCTATGATCTCATCAACCTGTTATTGATCTTAAGAAATCAAATGATCCAATCAAGTCCTCCTATGAGATGGGTTAAAATGTTGTTCTTTGAAAACCCATCTCAAAATTTCCTCAAATCATCCCATCAATTCCACTCATCCTACTTAAGGCTTCCTACTAGTCTGGTGCGCTCCTTTCCAACTTGGGCACATTAATATTAACATGATACTCCATAGGGGTTCCTATAATGTTTAAACTCTTCTTTATATGCCTCGACCATATTTTAGCAACCATGGAATCCTTTCCACCTTTAGGCGTTCATAGGGAATGCAACTGGCGAAAAAGGAACCTCAGCCTCAAGGACATCATCTGCAAGCCTTCTCCTTGTTGTCCTTCCTTTCGGAGGCTTTTCTTAGGTCAGTAAATCAAAAGCTAACCAGTTAGTGAGGAATGGATGCTATCTATATACATATGCCTTTTATAGATCAAAATACTTTATTTTAAAATAAATTTAATCTATTTGGTGACACACTCCGAGGTATTTGAACCCGGTGCTCTGATACCATTTTTCTGTCACGACCCGAGCCCTAGGCCGTGGCAGATTTGTAATATCCATAACTTGGGTGGTCAAAGGTCAAACTTTGACCCTCGGTGGAAAATAGTCTTTATAAATGATCCTTTAATTTATATTAAATATTACTATAATTATAAGTCGAAACAATGGAATAACTCCTATAATTATATATGAAAATATTACGGATAAAAGTAGGATCATTTATCTTAATACATAGAATAATAATATCCCCACAGTTATGTAGTCACCAAACAGTTAAATTTAATAAGTCATAAAATATCCAAAATAATATTTAGCATCCACCATTCCTCATTCCTAACTAAGACATAGCTAATTTAGATGTACAGACCGATAGGTTCCAAATTAAATACATACAATGTTCAAAAGATAGGACTGTGGCTCTAAACACCTTGGCTTCAGCAACAATTCATACTTTTCCACGTTCGCTTCACTAGGCTCCTGGAATGGGAGAGATAGGGGTGAGCTTATAAAGCCCAGTAGGAAAGCAACTAACAACATCGGACTCAAAAGTTCAATAAAAACCCCTGCATGGTTAGCTTTTTAAAACAAAACATACATCATCATGTATAAACCAAAATAGAGAGACCACAAATAATCATAAGAGCATAGCTACAAGTGCACATCACACCGTCCACTAGATTCCTAGTTCCCGTTACCCACCATAGAAAATCCGACATCCTAAACCGAGTAGCCGGACCTGATAACCACCACAAGGGGGAGGCTCAGAACACTTCCTGTATACAGATACTAGGTCTTTACACCTACAGGTGAGTGGACACCTGATCTACCTATGATGACACAGAGACTAGGTCGTGAAACAACAACGTGCACCAATCATGACCACTATGGCTCTCATCAGTATAACCAAATGCAGGTAAACATTAAAAGAAACAAACATATTCCCTTTATATTTTAAAAAATTGGGCAGCATAACAGCTACATTTGAATAAACTCAAAAATCATAACCTGCATAAATAAGTGAACAAAAATATATATTTGGCACTCGGTGCCCTCAGAACAGATCAGAAAACATGCAGGTTAAGTTTTCAATTTTTCAAACATTTTATAAATATCAAAATTGGAATATGTTGAATGCAATTTAATACGAGTAAAATAAGTCCAATAGTCTAGTTGAGTCCCTACCTCTTTAGAATTTAATCTGAGCCCAAAGCAACGCTACTAAGCTTATCGATGATCTTAGAATGATTTAGTCTGATTTTAATATCACGCTTTTCCTACGTGCACCAAATGAGCAAACGATTATCATCATAGCATTCCTTATTCAAAATCGTGTCAAATGACATATAATATGATCATATTTAAAATTTCAAGTTCTGGAACCTCACCCAAGCGGTGCACTATAGCGGTTGGTGGCAGTACCGGAAACGTCGACGAATATATGCATAGCATATATCAAAACGATCCTCTCGATGAGTACATCACGAAAGTATAGCTCCTTCGCCCAAATGACCTCCGGTGTCGCCGGAAAATGCTTCCAAAGGGGCAAAGATACCCAAAATCTCGCCGGAGATAAATGGCGAGTTGACCGGGATGACTTAGTGGGCGACGATCCTTTCACGATGCTGATTCCAACGGTACCACCCATTCGCCGAACGGTGGTCGGAGTTCGCCGGAAAGTCACCTCAAAGTTTGGACGGCGAAACTTCGGAGTGTCCGTACAGGCGCGTCCTTCCTCCGATGGTCACCAAACTTTGGGGTTTCAGTCATCGCCGGTCAGGGAAGCTGCAGCTCCAGCGCGTGTCAGAAATGGAGCTCCTACGGTGGCTGGTCTGAAGCTTGCCGTGGCTGGTTTGGAGAGAAAACAAAGGAAGGAAAAGAAATAAAAAAAAAAAGAGAGAAGAAGAAGAAAGAGAAAGGTTCGGGAGGGAGGGAGAAGAAAAGGAAACAATCAAATATATGATTAAAATTTTTTTATTTTTTTTTCCTCCCATAATTGACTTTTCAACCTGAAAAAGTCTTGGGTTTTACAGTTCAAAAGTGGGGAAAACTATGCAATGCGTTCTTATTAGAAGCACAGTGGTTTGCTTCTGGGAAGTTACCAAATGAAGAGGAGTATTTGAAGAACGCGATTGTGAGTTCAGGGGTCCATGTGGTGCTTGTTCATATGTTCTTTCTCTTAGGTCAAGGTATATCCATGGAAACTGTAAACTTACTCGACGACATTCCAGGCCTTGTGTCTTCTACAGCCGCAATCCTTCGTCTTTGGGATGACTTAGGAACTGCCAAGGTAACCTCATCATTGATTAGCATATATATGAAACCGCTATCAACGGATACAATAATAGCAATTAGAAAACACCAATAGTATTCAAATTTTGTATAGATGTGAAATGATGAGATGTTACATAACCAATTAATGCAGGATGAGAATCAAAATGGGCATGATGGGTCCTACGTTGAATGCTACATGAAAAAACACCAGGGTTGTGTGGTGGAAGAAGCAAGAGACCATGTGATCAGTATGATTAAAATTGAGTGGGAACGCCTCAATAAGGAGTGTTTCTCTTCAAAACACTTTCCAATGTGCTTTAAAAAGGGTTGTCTTAATGCTGCTCGGATGGTTCCAATAATGTATGACTATGATGATAATCATCGCCTTCCAGGCCTCGAGGACTATATCAAATCACTTCTCTTTGAAACAATTAAATAGATTATTATAGTTGAAAAAAAAAAAACATGATTGAAAGTAATTATATATTTTTAAAAGAATAATTAAAGTGTGGTTGTTGAAATTATGACTTTATATATATCCGTTCAAATAAGAGCTAAAGCCGTTGTTACATTCATGAGCTGTTTATTATGTAGCTAGGGTTCAACATGATCGGCTTTGTTGTCTTAATTTATACCTAAATATCAATTCGTATGTATATGTTACTTAATTATAAGATTAAGAAAGCTATTGTGTGAGACATATGTGCTAAAAAAATTTCTATCTTCCCATTTTCTTAATTAATTAAATATAAAAATTTCCACAACTATAACTCGACATCTATATTCTCATATAACATTAAAGTGTTATGAAATTTTTATATTTTAGACTCTTCAAATGAACATGACTCATCCAACAAAAATCCTAAAAAGTTGATTTGTGTAATAGGGTAAACCTAATTTAAATAGTAAAGATTATATATATATATATGTTCTTAACCTAAATTAAATATTTTTCATAAACTTTATTAATATATAAATCTTCGACTTTCTTTTTCTTTTGTAAACAAAAATACTCATTAAAATTTTAAAATTTAACTCTCTCTTATATATCATATTTTTTAAAGGTATCTAGGCAAAATGATACTTACTTTTTAAAATTATTTTACACTCTCACATAATTTTTATAATTTTTTGCAAAATGACTTCGAACATGTTTATGACAAAAAATTTCAGACAATTAATCGAAAAATTCAGACAAAAATTATTTTACAAAAAATTATTAAAACTAAGTCAAAGTGCAAAATAAATCAAATTAAAAAAAGAAGTCATTTTCACCCATTACTCCATTTTTAATCAACAACTATCATATATACTTATGCACACATATTCAAAAAGGAAAACAAAATAATCTTCTCCCATTCAATAATTTAAGAAATATATTATGCAAAAAAACCCTTACTTTAGTTTGAGAAGATCTATAGTGTGTTAGATTAAATTATTACATATATATATATATATATAGTTGCTGGAATAGATTAAATTGTATAGAGATATCTGTATATATATATATATATATATATAAATGAATTACATTGTATGCTTCAAGAAACAAAAGAATGGTTGTTGTAGCGATTCATTGACGAGTAAGAAGGCAGTGCGGCTAACTCTGATCCCTTATTTGTTTTAAAATGTGCTGCTATCATATATATATATATAGTGCGGCTAACTCTGATCCACATATATCTATTAGATCGATGTGGGGGTGTCTGGATGAGCTCTTTTGTACTCATTAAGACAAAGACATAATATTGGGATCAAACAACTTTATTCTTGTATTGATTTTAGATGTATGTGATTTTCTAGCATATTGTAACTTTTTAAAGATTTATAATTTTATTTTGGATAATATTTAATATTTTGAATTATTAAATAGTGTAATATATATTAATTTTAGATAGTCTATTTTTTTTTAATTTACTTTTTAATAAATGAGTACTTATTTGAATTCCTCGTCCCGCTCCTGTCAAGAAATATGCAAGGTTGGGAGCGGGGAAGGTGATTAAAATAGTTAACAGATATGGGGCAAGGGAACCCTCCTGTCAGTTACCCTTCCATATATCTCTATTATTCAGCCCACAATTTATGTATAGCACGTAAGAAATATCATTGTTCATATGTATTCACATGTAATAGATATTTGTGTCATATGTATCATGTTGTGATAGACAATTTCTCTTGTTAACAACATCTACAACAACCCTCGAAATGGCCGGTTCTGATCATTCTTTTTTTTTTTTCTTTTTTTGAAAAGATAAGTTTCCAAACATAACTTCAGTACCTAACTTGACAATGATAGTGATCTGCAAATATTGGCCAATTCAGATTAATATTAACACCAGTTTTTTGGCGAAATATGTGATATAAAAAGAACAAACGAAATATAAGGAGCACCTCATATTTTTACTAGATATAGTTTTTATGATACGTATTTTCAGAATTAGTTTAATGATATTTTAACTTTTCCAATCTCAAGTGCATTTTTAATCATTTTTCTTTATATTTTGGAGCTATATATTTCTATTTTACATCATATATGTGTGTGTGTGTTCTAATGATGAGATGCTTTGCTCCAAATTATTCAACAGGAAACTTTCTGTTTGTTTGTTAATTTGTTTTATCCAAACACAATTTTCCACAAAAATTTAACCATAAAAATTAAAAATAAAAAGTTATTTTAGCTTATGCATGTCTCAAACCAGGGAAAACGTGTTGCATTTTAGCAACAGACATTTCATCGAATGAATTGCCGAGATATATAATTGTACACCATTTTAATCACCTACTCTTAAAAATTTCAAAATACCCAACTTAATTAATTTCAAATCTTACCTAAATAATAGATTATAGGCATATTTTGGGATTTTTTTTATAAAAAAAAAATTAACCAAGATGGATTCGGGATAAATCGACTAAAAATTAAATATATAAATAATTATTCTATGTCTTCTTTCTTTTCGAATGACCAACCTCATTAATACGAAATAGCAATTACAAAAGTCAAGATATTTGAAGAAAAAGTTAAGTCATTAACAATCTTAAGTAAATATATGTTATATTAGCATATTTGATTAGACACCATCATGTCTTAATATAATTGATTAGACACCAATAATTAAGAGCACAATATATGTCTCACTTAGCCGAACATTCCTCAATTGTCTTTGAACTTGTTAAACAAAATGATCAATTAAATGCTTAGACCATCTTCAAATTTAGCATAAAAAGTAACTTAATGTTAATTTGGCTCAATATTTACAATTGTACTCAAATGCACAAAATGCAAATTAACTAAAAAAAATCAACAATTTATTTAATATTTATTGATAATATACAAAAAGTAACCATTTTTTCATTTTTTATTGTAAAAAAAAAAGTTATTATTAATTGTTAATTAATAAATTAGTGGCAATATGGTAAATAAAAAAATAATAATAATTGTTGTTCTAAATTTGGTTCATGCTTTATTTTGTGCTAAATTTTGCACAACTTTTAGTATGTGTCAAATTTATCACACCTTTTAGTACAACATTAGAGTGATAATTTTTCTGAAATATGCTAATATAACAATGTATTACTCTTTTGACATTCCATTAGAAATGCTCTAAAATGATAAAGGCATATTCTACTTATGACACAATTAAGAATAACATTTTCAATTGATTTTTTTAGTTAAAAAAATAATAAAGAATACTATTTTTGAAAGACAAAATTATCTTTCAGCTTTAATTTAAAAATAAAGAAAAGGAAAAAGAAATCTCCAGTAGGTCATTACTTAGGTAGTTAAGATGAAAAGTATTCATTTGTTATTTTTTATATATATTCTTCTAAATTATTTCATTATTAAATTTTGATTAGTGTAATAAAGCATCTTCACGTACTTGACACTATAAGGATCAAATTGTCACATTCAGCTTATAAAATTATAATAAATTCAGCTTGATTTTAAATAAATTAAATATCACATGAAATTATCATATTCTTATGTAGTATTGAGCACTTTTAAGGTGTGCCCAACAACACACATAATTTTTAATAAACATGTCATTAACTCTTAGTTTTTATTTCAAAGTATATGGGTTACATTATATTTCCATAATTATGATTAGTTACTAAAAAAATAATTGAATGCAATTAATTTTAGAGCATCAATCACTCCATGTCATGCAGCATGCTATTGCTATGTATAGTCTTAATTATTATAAAGTTTTTCTAAACTATCTGCCGCAAAATCTCTCAATTTATTCTATTTTTGGCACTTAAATCTGGCGCCACAGGTAAAAAAAAAATATTTTTTTTAATTAATTAATATATATATTTTTAATTAAAATTAATATTTAATAATTAAGACTTCGACATAATGGTCAAGCAAATATTTAGGTCCCAACTTTATGTAGCTCTTTCTTCCTATATTTTCATCGTGCCTATAGGTGAGTATATATTTTTGCATTTTTTAAGGAATCTAAAGAATCAAAATTACAATAATAACTTAATTTTTAAATTTATTTATTGTGAATTCAATAAATAAATATACTAATAATTTTAATTTTTTAAAAAGAATTTATAGAATAAATATGAGTGTTCAAAGAGTTTTCAATGAACGAATATGTCTTGATTTTACTATTTATAAATAAAAAATTATGTCGTTTTATATTTTAAATATTAAATTTTCATAATCAATTTAATGTTATTTATAAAAAAAAAAAAATAAGTGATCGTTTCATTTAATAAATTATAATTTACGTAATTATTTATCGAATTTATGGATAAATGATTATAAAATTATCAAGTAATAATTTATATATATATGGGGCACTTTTTAATGGCTACTACCCTATGAATAATTATTTTAATATTAACTATTAAATTAAGATGAATGGTACATATTTATAGTTGTCAATTAATATTTCTAAAAGTAAATTTTGATTTTTTTTAAATTTTCGGAAAAGTTACATAATTACATGGCGGTCATATATTTATTAAATTAAAGAATTAAAAAAATATATTATTTAAATATTATATATGAAAATTCGAAATTAATGTAGCAAACAAAATTTTACCATGTTGGTGACTTGCTATACAAAATCACTATGTTGACACATCATCATAATTGTTATTACTCATCTATAGGTAGTAACGATTGACAAGTCTTCCATATAATATATTAAACCAAATAATATTTGTGAAGATGTAGCAAAATTAAGCTAAAGGTGTAGTGTAGTGATGAGTAATTAATTAAACGTATCTTATATAAGAGGACTTTCTTGCATAGTATGAGAAGAGACAAAAACCAATTAAGCTACCAAATTGGTCGATCTCAACTGAATGAAAATCTTAATAACACATAAACAGACAAAAAAAGTGAAATTAAACTTATGTACGTATAGTGTTGAGTTACGCTACAAACTTTCATACAAGATAGATTTCACAAGCTCCTCAAGATTCTGTTGGTTGTCATCGTTATAAGTATACCTCAAAGGAACCACTCTTGCGAAATTGAGACAAGCCTTTTGGAATGTCGGTGGAATCACTGGATTTGGATTCATTATGCATTCTTTGTTGAGACACTTCCATGCATATGAAGTCTTTTCGATGATGTTCTCACATGCATCTTCTATTGAAGATCCCTCTCTTTCTTTCATGTAACATTCCACATACGATCCATCATCGCCCTTTGGATTCTTGTCCTGCAATTATTTATATATATATTCATCTACATAATCCATCATCATTAAGCCAAATCAATTAATTCTCCTGTGCACCCTCTTATAGTATTTTTTATTTGAGAAGTATTTTCGGCAATTTTTTTAATTATGAGCGTGTACATTATAGTTATTTAGAGAATCGTGCATATTTTCAGAAAATACCAAATAATTTACAGTGTCGAAAATAAGATTCAAACATATTACCTTCTACGTACATCAAAAAAACAATCATGAGTGCAACAGATTATTTGAACTTTGTTTTCTACACTGTAAATTATTCAGAATTTTCCGAAAATTTGCTATATGCTCTAAATAACTACAATATATGCGGTAAAAATTTGCGCCAAAAATATTCTCAAGCCGAAAACTAGAGATGGGTTTACCGGTATGCCCTTTTTTGAGATTGCACCGGAGAACTCCCCATAGTAGTGCCCATTTTTATATTTTTACTCTACTGGATATTAATGACTTTGATGACCATACATATAAGTAAATCAATAGTGTTACGTACGTACTGTTGAAACACCTACCAAAGTACTGTCACACGCGAGTGTCCTATATACCTTAATGAAGTGGCAACAACTTCATTGAAAAAAAATATCTTTTCTTTGGTGGGACACGTAGGACGTATATACAACTTTCAACCACACAAAATAATATATATTTATTTTGAGAGAGAAGGATAATATTTGAATCAATTTTGTTGGTGGGACACTTTAGCTTAAGGGTGTCGGCAGCTACAACCCTTAAGGATAATATATGTTCAAGCAAAATTTTAATTTGAAGATGAAAAGTTAACCCTTATTTTATAAGTGTTAAAATATTACACATGTAATTAAAACTTTGAGTTATATATAAATAAGATTATAATAATATCACAACTACAAATATATATGAGTAATAATGAATGGAAGACTCAAAACTCATACCTTTTTTTTTTGGATGGAATAGCATTATTTTTATTAGTTTTTTTTTTTAAAAAAATTATCAACGATGAATATAAATTTTGAATTTAAAATTGCTTATATATTAGACCAACAACAACATTCAGAAAGAAAAAGAAAAGAAAACGAAGAAGAAGGACGATGTGGAAGATAATTATATTGTGGGCAAAAGAAAGAATAATTAAATAATTAGTTTCAAAAGAGATATTCGGAATATTATTTAGTTAACGATCACACAGCAATTATAATTAAGAATAAATGAAGCTCGTGATCGTATACATTATGATGTGATTTTCTTTCATTATTATTATTTGAATTATTAATGCTGTAACCATATATGCTGCTTAAAATTAAGCTTGGTATAATAATTTTAATTAATGTTTTTAATAATTGATTATATGATTATGAATAAACTATAACATTAATATAAAAGGATTACTATGCACAAATATAATTAGGTGGTGAATTAATGAAAGTTAACATAGATTCACCTTAATTAAATAAAGGCTATGGTTTTGTCTTATTATTTATTTGAATTATGTATTTTGATAAAGTATTATATTTCGTAAAATAGTTTAATTAGATAGATTAAGTTCAATTTTGGTCACAAATAATTTTCCAAACAATCAATTTTGTAGAGAAAATATCACAATCATTATGCTAGATTTAATATCTATTTAAATTATTTTGCAAAATAAATAATCAAAAAAATAATTTACCAAAACATATCATCCAAACAAACAAGTAATAGAACGAAAAACAAATTACTAAAAAGTATAAACCCTTAAATGAATCTATACCGATAATCCAAATGAAAAAATACCACATTAACCTTTGTAATTAAATTTACCTGGGCATTTCCCAAGTCATTCCAAAGTCTGACAACTGAAGCTGTAGAAGTAACGATGGGAGGCATGTTTTCCACAAAATCGAGTGCGTTCTTCGAGGTTAGACCTTGACCAAGGAGGAGAAAGATATGAAGCAGCAGTGCTGGTATTCCTGAGCTAACCACACCATTTTTCAAATACTCTTCTGTGTTTGCCACGTGCCCTGATGCAAACCACTTTGCTTCTACCAAAAACGAATGGCACAACCTTCCCCACTGCAAATCACATCAACACGCATAAATAATCTTCTCCTTTATTCAATAAATTTTTACAGAAAAAAAAACGTGTAGTACGTACTGTCTTTCGGAGAGAGTGCAACGGGCTCCACCCATGCTTTTGATAGACCACGTGGCAAGATTCATTGATCATGTTATCAAGTGCTTCAAAGCAAATCTTCATGTACTCGGGAAGCTTTTCTATATCACTATTTTCCCAGCTACATAGTAATCGTACGTACGTCGGTCACATAAATGAATCAATAAATAAGATTAACGTCTGTGTATATATTAAAAAAGTACAATAGCATGTATATATATACAAATACCTAGAGACGGCCTGAGTGAAGAGAATGAGTTCATCAAGTGAGCCATAAACGTCGAAAATATCATCAATTATATAGATAAAGGAAACGGCTTTTGTAAGCTCAACCCTTTGCTGCGACAAGATTGGGTCTGTTAGGCAGCCCAAGGACCAAATGTACCACTTCAGCGGCTGGATTCTGGCGAACTCTAATTCCTTACCCAAACCTATCTTCCTCGACCACCTAATATAATCAACCAAACAAACAAAAAATTTGAAATAAATATGGGATGTATGCCTAAGTGTTTATATGTTTTTGGACTTTGTGTTTTGTCTCATTACTTATTTGGAACTTGTGTTTTAATAAATTACTTTTTGGAATTTATATTTTGCAAAATTCTTCAAATAATCAAGTTATAAACTCAATTTTGATAAAGAAAAACTTGAATATAACAACACCCTTATTAGACATAATGAAATTACTTTTTTTCAAAATTATTAGTTTGATAAATTATTTATAATTTTAGCTCAAAAATCTTTGACCAAAATCAAATTTAATGGTCTAATCGGATATTTTCACAAAACATATAGTTAAAATATTAATTTATCAAAACACAAATTCAAACAAATCCAAAATGCATATAAGCTATATATATATATATATATAGGTTAGCACTTAATATACATAAATCATGCATTCTAGTTACTAAAATTACTTAGCTATAGCACTTAATAAATATAAATCATTCATTCTAGTTACTAAAATTACTTACTTGGTGACTTGATCAATTTCCCCTCTGTGTAGGAACTGGACTTTATTAAACTCACTTTTTGCAAGTTCTTTGAACAAATTTATGTATTCGTTCATACTAGGATGAACACCAAAAAGGTTCTTGGCAGTGAACTTGGATAAAGTTTTGTGAGTGGGATTTTTAAGTGTGTTTGCCACAAATGTGGTCTGATAATGATTAAGACTACGTCTCATCATGGATGTATTTATTAGGTGTTGAGTTGTAAATAAGGCAGCTTCGTCAAGGATATGTTCTCCGTCTATGCTTAGATGCGACGCTTCATATAAGCTTATTAAGCCATTGATGTCCTCGCTTAGCATTTTGTCGAACATTCCTTTACTGTCTTTGAACTTGTTAAAAACATCTGAAATAATAAGACACAATCAAATGAATGATTCAAATAGACCGAATAAGGTCTGTTTGGCTGATTCTTAAATCTCTCTGTACAATCTAAACATTATTTTTTAATGAATTTTTTAAAATATTGTATGTATTTAAAAAATATATTTATTATTTTGAGTTTTGATAAAAATAAAAAAAAATTATTTTATACATATTTTAATAATAGATCTTTTTATTGTAATTATTATAAATAATAATTATTATGATTTAAAAACATATATATAATACTCAGACAATAATTTTATAAAAAATTATGCTTATATTTCTGTCTTCTACTAATTTACTCTTTTTATAATGCAAAAAAAAAATTATTCTTTTTTAGAGGGGATTTGAATTGGGAATTTTCTTTTTGTAAAAAAATGTGTAGTATTACTAGACTATATAAGTGTCCACAACTTAAAATTTACTTTTAACTTTTATTGGTTGTAGTTTTATTTTATTCGTATTCATTGATATTTTTTGTGGTGACAAATAATAGATGATATATTATTAATTATTACGAACCAGCAGGAATGAAGTGACCATGTTGTCTCAAGAGTCGAAAGCGAAGAGCAACCTCATGCAGATCTTGATGATGATGATCGTTCAAAAACTTATACTGTTTTTGTAGAATTACATCAATCTCTTCCTCGAAGATATAGTCAATTCCTAGCCGTTGGATAGCATCAACAATCTTCAGACCTTCAAATGGGCGGTCTTCTCCTGCTTTTCTTATAAGCTCTCTATATATTTCCAGATCCTGCAAAATACGAAGGAATTTCAGTCTTCTCAGCCTAGCTTATATAGCTATAGTATATGTATATATATATATATATAGTATTGGAAGCATATATAAAAAGACAAGTAATTATACGTGCACTTGAAAGAAGAAGAAGAACTGTTACATTGAAAAGTCACGGCAGAAACTTACATGATCAATATTGGTGCAAGGGTATTTAGGTAATGGTTTAAAATTTTGTAGGGGATGAGTAGAACTTAACAAAGTGTTATGATTGTGGGTATTAATATTGCTCCATCGTTGTGGTGTGGGATCATCATAATAACTATTCCTAATAAGCTTAGAGTTTTCAGAATTTGTTGTTTTGTGATGGGAAACTGAGGGTATGAATATGAACGAACAAAATGATGCGTAGGAAGAGAGAGCCATAGAGGTATTAGAGAAGAAGATAAAAGGGAGTGAAGCGAGGAATCGGTACTAAATGCCCACCCTCTTATATAGATTATTGGCTAGTTAATTATGGCTGTCACCATCATCTTGGGTCGAACATGTTTAACATCACTACAACAACAAAAATGTGAATTAGTAGCATTTTTGACCAATGTAGTAACATAAATGATAAATGATCCTAAATGTTTGAAACGTTCTATTATTATTATAGTGACATTTATAAATTATTATAAAATCTTTTTTTTTTAAATTAATACAAAACATAATTAACTAATTACACTTTCAAATGTCACTATCATTTAACAGTATAAATAATTTATTTATTTTTATGTTGAAAAATTGGTGAAAATTTTAAAAATTTTATTATTTTACAACATTAATGATTTTTAAAGAAATACTTGCACCAAAATCCTATGATCTTTTTGGGTTGACGCGCACCTGTACCCTAATAAAAAAAATTGATGTAAAAACCCCAACTGTTACTATTTTGTTGTAGAAGAGCCATTTTGGATGTTAAGTAACAGTAAAGATACCATGCGCTCCCAAACTATCGCCAGATAAAGAAGATTAAGTGAGATATGTTCAATTCCTTGGTTTCCAACCAAAATCTTCTTAATTCAAGAACACACTTAGGAAGCTGAGAGAGAAAGAGAGAGAGGGGGAGTCAGTTGGGTGAGGGAGTCTTTTTGTGATTCCTAAGGCTTAAGTTTACTTATGCTAATCCCGAGGCTCGGGTACCAAAATCGTCCCCGAGGGTAAAATGGTCAAAATCCCCAGTATTCCCTCCTAATCTCACTAACTCCAAATATATCCTCAATTATTCATTCTCATTTCCCGATAACTCAATATTATGATAAATACCTAAAATACCCCTTGACTCGCCCCAAGTCGGGTATTGGGTCCCGTTGTGACTTTCTCGCTAACTCGCTCCCTAGGATCGTCTCGTGCCGCGTAACCCAAATAAACCCACATAATAATGTGATCTCTTACATATTTCACATAAATGCACATATATACAATTATGCACATAATGTGCCAAATTATGAGAACTACCCTTCTAATAAGAAATGGGTCCACATGCATATTTAATACTCCTAAACATGCATAATTAGTTATATTATCATATAACTCACATAATCACAATCATACACAAATATATCATATAAACATATAATTCCATATATTGTCATCCTAGTCCCCTAATCAAGGTCCTAAGCATTATTAGGTAATTTGGAACGTTACATAATGTCTCCCAAATAAAGTCATAAAACCATTATATTGTTGTAGTGTTAGTCCTGTAAATAAAAAAAATTATATAGCAACGACCCTATGTGATAGTAAAAAATTGTGATAAAGATTTTTTAATTTTCTTTATTAGAATGTGGAAGGTGATATAGAAAGTAGAATAATGTGATGTATGGTAAGAAGTATGAGGTTCTATTTCAAAACCAATTGGTGATAAGTGGAATAATATATGCTCTTATGTATTGTTGAATGTACATACACGTTTTCCATGTGAGATATTTTCTCTAACATTCTTTAATAAGTGATAAAGACTTTTTTTTTCTTAATAAGTGACCGACTATACCATACTACCATATATGTTTTTGTTAGGTAGTTAGATTCTATGTGATTTTAGTAACTAATTATTTAGTATAAAAAAAATAAAAAAATAAAAAAACTATTCATCCCGCTTGGCTATTTTGGACGAGCTGATGTGGCTGCATATATGGACCCACGGCCACATATTTATTTTACTTTTCAATTAACATGTGTTGAAATCAATAGTAATAATCAAATTGGATGCTTGGGCAAGTTTTCGAGTTATGAACAATGAACATGTGAAAATTAATAATAAAGATAAAATTGGGATTGTTGAAATCAAGAGGGGGTGGATGTACTAATAATAATTGATATAAGGAAATGGAGCCACTGATAATGATAGTACGTTGAGATAAAGAATAATATAGAGGAAAATGACTTTAAAAGAATGCTGAGGGAAATGAAAATCATTAAGTAAATTATCTAACTTCTGTTTCCAATAAGTTGGAGCAATATTCCAATTTCGCTATTTCCACTAAACAAAAGGTTTGAATTTGTTCACAATTTTGATTCCACCTTTAAACTAAATAACACTATTTTATACATTTTCTTTACATATAACACTATTTTACATACATTTTATAAGCCCACCCCTATCTCTCTCATTCCAGGAGCCTAGTGACGTGAACATGGAAAAGTTGAATTATTGATAGAGCCAATGTGTTTAGCCTATTTTTATTTCGTGTCATTGTCTTATCTTTTGAGCATTATATATGTATTTGACTTCGAATTTAATGATCGGTATATCTGAATGAGCTATGAAATAGTTAGGGATGAGGAATGGTGGATGCTAAGTATTATTTTGGGTGTTTATGACTTATTAAATTTAACTATTTGGTGATTACATAACTGTGAGAATATTATTGTTTTATGTATAATGATAAATGATCATACTTTTATCACTAATATTTTTATATATAATTATATGAGTTATTTCATTATTTTAACTTAAATTATAGTACGATTTAATATAAATTAAATGATCATTTATAAAGACTATTTTCCAACAAGGGTCAAAGTTTGACCTTTGACCACCCAAGTTATAGATATTACAAATCTGTCATGGCCTAGGGCTCGGGTCGTGACAGAAAAATGATATCAGAGCACCAGGTTTAAATACCTCGGAGTGTGTCACCTAATAGATTAAATTTATTTTAAAATAAAGTATTTTGATCTATAAAGGCGTATGTATATAGATAGCATCCATTCCTCACTAACTAATTAGCTTTTGATTTACTGACCTAAGAAAATGCCTCCGAAAGGAAGGACAACAAGGAGAAGGCCTGCAGATGATGTCCTTGAGGCTGAGGTTCCTTCTCCGCTAGTTACATTCCCTGTGAACGCCATTCTTGAGGTTAAGAGGCATTCCTGCCCAACAGATGGATCCAGCTCTGGCCGACAAAGCAATCACTTCCAGATCTTCCATCGGATTCAAATGCCTAAGTCTAAAGGTGGAAAGGATCTCATGGTTGCTGAAAGATGGTCGAGGCATATAAAGAAGAGTTTAAACATTATGGGAACACCTAAGGAGTATCATGTTAATATTAATGTGCCAAAGTTGGAAAGGAGCGCACCGAATTGGTAGGAAGCCTTAAGTAGGATGAGTGGAACTGATGGGATGACTTGAGGAAATTTTGAGATGGGTTTTCGAAGAACAACATTTTAACCCATCTCATAGGAGGACTTGATTGGATCATTTCATTGCTTAAGATCAATGATAGGTTAATGAGATCACAGAACGACTAGATAATGATGGATGTGAGTGAATGAATTCTACATGAAGTTCGCAGAGTTATCTTCTTATGTTTATGCTGGTACGATCGATCAACCTCTTTTAATTGAGCAGTTCCTCCATCCCTTACTCCCTTCAATGTTGGGTCCACTTGCCCTGTTGTGTAAAATCGATACGCAAGTGCACCTAATTGTAACAAGTAATAAAGAGTAAGTGAGATCGTTCCCACGAGGACTGTATATTAACTACCAAAACTTAATTCCTATTTCTATTTAGCTAACGATAATTGAGTCTCAAGAATTAACTAAAATTATAAAACAAAAATCTGAAATTAATTTCAAAAACTGAAAATAAACAACGTTAAGAAAATTTAATAGATTAAAAACTAGGGTAATCAATTTCATCAACCATCCTCTTTAATTCTTATTAACACAAATCTTACTATTCAATTTTCTCTTGTGATAGCAGGTCAACAATAATAACTTATATTCGTACTAGGATATATAAGTCTCAATCTTATGCAAATTTTCTATATCCCTGTGATAAATAAACACAAGATATGCATTAAGATTAACAACCCTAAAACTACACAGACCACACAGGTATCCTCGTCCTAATATGAAATCTATGTTTATTCAATTACAGCATATTCAATTCTCACTTCTCAGATTTCGAATCAAACTCATATATTTCATGTCAATGGTGATCAATCATTCACAAGCATTATATTCAAATTGAATAAATCACAAGATAAAATTGAAATCATAAAACTTGCATTAATTTAAAATAATGATTCGGGAGAATCCATTAACACCCCAGAAAAAGAGTTTAGTTCATGACAAGATTCATAATAACCATAGAAGAAATAAAAAGCATCCAAAAATACAGAAAACTCCAAGTAGAAAAGATGAAAACTGTGATGAATTATTTGATTCCACTTGCAATCCTCCACGATGTGCCTCCAGCCGTCTCCTTGGGTTAATCTCCTCCATAAAACGTCATTAAGAAAGCTTTTATAATCCCTAATTAATTATGTGCGAAAGGACAAAATTGCCCTTGAAAAATGCCCTAAATTTGGCTTCCGTACAGACTGGCGCCGCGGCTCCATGTGATAGAGCCATAGCTCTAATGCATTTTGCGATCCGAATTCCGTCTCTGGATTTGGTAGCGCCGACGCTGCTTGATAGAGCCGCAGCTCTAATTCTGGCATATTTTTTTTTCTCTTCTCTGAAACTCTTAGGGCTGCGACTCTAATTCAAACTTTTCACCAAATCATCAATTTGACCCCCGGTTTCGCCTAGTTTCCATTCCTTAGCCCGTTTAACACCGTTTCTTCAAGAATTAAGTGCTTTTCCTCCAATTTTAAGCTACTTCCTTCATAACCACACTTAATCCTGAAAACACAATAAACACCGACATAATATCGCACAAAACCAAATAAAAGACTAAAATTGCATCTTAAAACACACCATAAAAACATACCAAAACTAGTCCTAACAAATTCCCCCAAACTTATCCTTTACTCGCCCTCGAGTAAAGAACACAACTAAGACTCGATAAAACCTAAACAAACCAAATTGACAACCATTAAAATAGCCTCAAAAATCATGAATACCATATGCATATAATTCTAAAGAAAAGTAACGTGCCACTTCAAAAATTAATCCAGAATTTAAATCAAAATAATTCACCTATTCACTGTAATTCATCGATACTCATGCTCATTCACCCATAACCAATAAATGTAAAGAATTGAACCAACCTATGCATGCCAAATTCTCACCATCAATCCGCTCAACATGGTTATTCCATATACTTGCTATACTTACTATTCTCCACTAATGTAAACAAATACACACTTAAAAATCAATAGGACTTTACAAAGCTTGTAATAGATGGCTTAGGTAAAGGTGGATAAGAAGAAATTTTAGGCTCAAGTATACCATAAGCATTCAAACCAAGCAACCTATCCCTTTAACTCAACTTCACATCCCATTGTTACTCTCTTTTTTTTCAAGATTGAGAAGAGTTGACTATTTATTCATCACATTTTTTTTTTCAAACTACATTCCCCCAAACTTAGATTTTTCAGTAAATAATTAAGGAATGTAGTTTATTCTGAATTTATAATTTCTTTTCTCCTTTTGTTTCTTTCTTCTTCAATATTTTTTTTAATTGCACTGAGTAACCACATATTTCTACATATGTCCCTTAAACATTCACTCCCTCTTCCAATCAAAAGATATGTTTTCTGCTCATGGTATAGGCTCAAAACATGTGTTAAACAATGAAAAAGGTCAATTGAAAGGCTCAAATAGGGTAACTAGTGATAAAAATATATAAGGGTTAGCTTGAAAGGCTCAAACGTTCCAAAGATGGCCTATCTCCTCTTCTTAAGTGTGTATTGTTTAGGATTTCATCTCAAATAGCAAGCAAGCAAGTTCTAGAAAAATTTCAACTTGTACAATCAACAATCCAAATTCAACATGCATATACAAAGTTCAATTCCCACATTTACAACTATGAGCAATAGTTCAAACAAGTATCCAATTAACCACAGTGAAGTGACAAAGCATTTCAATCAAGCACACAGATTTTTTATATGCACAACTCTTCCTTTGGATTATACAGCATAGCAATCATTCAATCTCATCGGCAAAAAATTATCAACTTGGTTTACACTCTAACAACCCCATGAAAACTAGACTCAAACACAATAACAACTAATACTAAACTTGAAAAACAACAAATAACAGCAAAGCTAAAAATAAATCCCTTCCCCCAAACTTAAGACGAACATTGTCCCCAATGTTAAACTCAAATAAAAAGAAGAGACTTACCTGAGACCCCATAGCAAATATTAAAAGGGAGGAGGCGGTGGAGGTGGGTACTATGGTGGATACGGCGGGTACAGAGGTGGAGGAGGGAAGTAGTTATGCCCCGCATCATTCAAGGACCATCGATTGACCAGAGTATTCAAACGGTCCACATGAGCTACCTCATAATCATACCTTTGACCCATGTATTGATTCATCATCTGATGTTGCTGGACCATATATTGATTTTGCTGAATAAGGTAGTCCAGCCGAACATGGGTATATTGAGTGTTGGAATCAATTGGACCACCCAGTAATAGCGGTGGATCCAGATGCATCGAGTCAGGATTATTACCATTAGCATTGCCCGTGTCATTTCCATCCCCCCCAAGATCTGGGTCTTCTTCTTGTTGTACTACCTCAGCACGATTCCGAGGAGGAGCTGGGACATATGGAATAGGCAGCAGATACTTGGTAATTTTCGCTCGAGTGATGGGAGGTTTTGCCTTCAGAGTCACATCGTTGTCATAAACTTGTACCTCGTAGGTAAGACATAAATCTATTAAGAAATGGATATGAGGCAGTCCAATAGTGGTGGAACCACTCAAAACATGGTTGATACTTTCACGAATTCTACGGCCAACATCCACATTATGCCCCTTCACCAAAGCATAGACTAAATAAATATGTTCCATATTGATGGTCAACAAGTGCCCAGATGGCATCAACCGACTACTAACAAAGTATAGCCATGCTCAAGCTTCCTGGGTGAACTGACACAAATGCAACCCAGCATACTCATTATGAGTAATTATCCACTCCGCTCCAGGGAATGAAATCGTATTAACAATTTCATCATGATCAATTTCACCCCCAACTAACACCCTGTACTGTTCTTCATTCCCCTCATAACTAGGAGTACTATAGAGGGCATTCAATGTGTCCGCAGCAGTGGGCACCCACACACCCCTAACAAAGCACTTCTTTCGTCCCTTTGTTTCTGGATAATTGGCATAAAATTCATAGCAAATAGAAATATTTGCTCTTATGATATCCTTGTCTACAAACCCTTGCCATCGTCGTGCCGCTATATTGGCTCGAATGCTTTCATTAAGTGGGTCATTCTCATATGGTTCATTGCTATACTCGATACCCCTCTCATGAATGAACGACTTGGTGCACAACTTGAGATATCTATCTTGAGCCTTTTTATTCACAAACCTTACAGCATCAAAGTCTGATGGAGCTGGTGGGAGAGGACCATCCCGAGCCCTTGACGTGGAAGCCTTACCCTTATCCTTGGTCTTATTTCTATTATTAGGTGCCATTATGTCACAAAAGTTGGAACAAATACCCCAAACAGTCAGATTTAATTTGAGCAGCACGTCTCCTAGAATTCTTAACTTCCCAGATTATCTCAATCACCCAAATCCTCCATCAAAAGACCAGAACACAACCAACAACAATAATTCCCAAATCTATAAAACTCTCTTACAGATAAAACTCTTTCTAATATTCACAAATCACTATCCATACACTGGCAATGAAAACAATTGAGAAAGCCCACTTGCTTGAGATGAGATAGATGATCCTAAGGAGTAGAGATGCCCAAAACGCAAAAATTCTTCCACTACAAGAATTAAAGTCATTTGCGGCGTCACTATTAGCGGCGGACCCAATCCGCCTGTATTGTACAGGTTATTAGCGGTGGACTAAGGGATTCGCCGCTAATAATGGGAGATTTTTTTAAAAATTTAATAATATCTATTAGCCCAGGAAAGTTTTTTAAGATATATTAGCGGCGGATAATCACCTTTATTAGAGGCAGACTATCCGCCACTAATAGTATTAGCGACGGGTAATCGTTTTTATATAGCAGCGGACATTTTTAATAGCGGCGGGGCCCGCCGCTAATACTTTTACAGTTTCAAATTTTCGCAGCCCTCTTCGTTTCCCCTCTCCTTAGTTCTCTTCTCCTCTCTCGCATCTTCTCTTCTCTCTCAGGCAACGACAAGCATCCTCCTTCTGAATTTCTCACTCTCCCAATCTCAGTCTCTTGTCTCAAAGCCCTCGATCTTCCCTTTTCCCATCTCTCTCAAAACCCCCGATCCTCCCTTTGTCACTCTCCCTTCGGCCTCACTTCTTCTCTCTCGGCTTCTCTCTCGAGTACGGTGGTTTTTCTCTCGATGGCTTCTCTCTCGGCTCAGTCTCAGATAGGTGGGGTTAATTTGTCTTTGTTTTTTTTTTTTTGTAACTTTTTTTCCTATTTCAGTTCTTGTGTTCAAGATTTGTTTGTATGTTTGTATGTTTTAGTGGAGCAAGGGAGCAAGGGATCTTAGTGGGGCATTTCTATAAAGCATATTTCAAGAGGAAAACACTAGAGGAAGGCATGTCATATCTTATTTATTGATACAGTCCAATTTAGAATTATTTTCTATTTTATTTGATAAATTAGAGGTAAACTACAGCTTGTGGTGTGTCAACATCTTTTAAAGTTTGTTTGTCGAACTATTTAATATATGTTGGATCTTAATATTGCATTATTTTGAATAACTATTTATGAACTGAAAGAAGTATGCAAAGATGGAATACTCTGAAGTAATTGTTTTTTTAAATGTGTTTGTGTAATTTGTAAATGGAAAAAATTGTTGGGTTTCATT
Source organism: Humulus lupulus (assembly GCF_963169125.1). Taxonomy (NCBI): domain Eukaryota; kingdom Viridiplantae; phylum Streptophyta; class Magnoliopsida; order Rosales; family Cannabaceae; genus Humulus; species Humulus lupulus. Next base: position 4,608,788 of record NC_084800.1, read on the forward strand.
TATCTTTTATGTGCGTTGTTTGTATTGTGTATGCATAAATATAAATATATTTGATGATGTTATTTATTTTCTCAGATACGATTTTGATAATCCATCCATCCTCTTCTTCTTCCAAAAGCATAAACTCATTTTTCCTCCATTTTCCCTCCGATTTCATCTTCCTCTATCAGGTACATATATGTCTATCTATGTATGTATATGTTTATTTATATTTTTTTCATTTTGGTATTAATTCTCTCACCCTTTGATATTTTCTGATATTTTTTTCTCAGATACGGTTTTGATATTAGCATTAGAATCAGGTATGGTTTTTTTTTTCTCTTTGTGATTTCTGGTTTTTTGATTTCGTTTTCATTTTTGGTTTTTTGTTTATTAATTTATTTTGAATGAACTCTTAAATAACCAATCATTGGAAATCTTTATTCATTTTTTGGCTGATTTCTGATTGTGAAATTTTTATTCATTTTTTAGATGATTTTTAATAGATTAGAGTAATATATTTTGTAATGGGTATAAATGGACAACTTTAGGTGAAAAAAATTATCATTTTAAAAGATAAATAAATGGATTGATTATTATGATTGTTAAGTTTTATTCTCTATCAAGTCAAATAAATAAATACGTTGTTATTATTAAGTCTGGAACTATGGAGATTTACATTAATGTCATCGTAAAATACATTGGTCTGGTATCTATATGTTTGCTTTTGTTGACGCCGTTTTTCGTCAACAGATAAAAGAAGAGAGCACGTAAACAATTAAAGACAATGGCCAAAAGAAACAAACGAATCAAACACACGGTTTTTTACGTGGTTCAGCAGTTAAATCTGCCTAGTCCACGAGTCTCTGTTATTAACCTCAAGATTATCTCTGAACAATTCTTTAGCATGAATTCTACAGAGTTTTCTCTCAAGGATCAGAATTTCGGTCCCTTACAATGGTGCATGGCTTCTCTATTTATAGAGAAGGATGCAGAATACTATCCCACATATTTTGGGTAGTTACTCTTTTGTGAATAAAATAAATGGCTTTAAATGCCTTTAATCAGATAAAAAAGGAAACGTCCCTGAAGACCAGGGAACGCATAACTGACTAAATAATATCTCACGATTCTTGGGGATTTACATCAATAAATGAGGATTACATCTCATGTTTACAATACTTGTAGATATTCAAGGTGGTTATAGCGTATCTCCAAGGCTTTAGCATCTCAGGTTTCATGTCATTGTGCGAGCCACTGACATCTCCCGAGCTAACATTGCTCTCGAGATAGTACATCGAGCTCAAGACCCATGCTCCGAAGTTCCTGAAGATGAGGGTGTTCTCGGAGCTACCTTTCGAGATCGAGATCATTTCGAGGTCACCACATTCGAGATCATATATCATACTTTGCAGGCTCGATTTACCATCCTAGAGCATACCCTAACCCTCACGAGACCATTTAATGCGAACTCAGCTTTCGAGGTCATATTTACTATGGCTCGAAACCTAGGTATAACAGCTTTTAGTTTTGATCGTCAGAGATTTCCAAGTACAAAAAAAACTTTATGGTTGTGTTTAGTAAAATTTTTGTTTTTGAATTTTTTAAACACAAAAATGGAAATATTATTTTTATTTTTGTTTTTTTATTTTAAAAAAATAAAAATATGTTTGACAGCTATTTTTGTTTTTTGTTTTTAAAAATAAAAAATAATAAATACGTTTGATAAATTTTATTTTTATGTTTTGTTTAACAAAATAAAATGAGGTACTAATTTGAAAAAAATAAAATAAAAACTAAAAATGGAAAAAAGTTTTTAAAAAATTTGGAAATTGAAAATACCCATTACATTATATATTCACGACATGATTTTTTTGTTACATGTTATGTCAACATAATGAGAATTGTAATGAATATTATATAATTTAGTTAATTAGTATTATTATAATTAATTGAAAATTATTAAAAAAATTAATTAGTAGTTAATATTAGAAGTTAATTTATTTTCTCTCTCCCGATATGGTTGTGATTAATGGTTGTTGACTACAACCATCAATTACAGGGATATCGGCAGAGAAATGATAAGTTTAAAATATTATCAATAAAATAATGAATAAAAGAAATTAATAAAATTTATCCAATTATTAAAAAAAAATTAATCTAAAATTTAAATAATAATTAATTTATAAAATTATTATTATTATTACAAATTAAAAAATTATAAATCAAGAATTAAATAAATAATAATTTATTTTTTAATTATGTAATTATTTTTTATTAATTTAATTAATTAAATAATAAAAGTTTGATATAAAATTATCTAATTAAATAATTTAATTTAATTTGTTTATCAAATAACATTATCTAATATTAAATATTTATAAATTAGTTGAATATAGAAATTGATAATTATATATAATAAAAGTTTAATTTGTTTATAAATAACATTATCTAATAAAACATCATAAAATAGCATAAGATATTATAATATTGCATAAGATTTAAAAAATGATAACAAATTTCTTTTGTTATCCATTCCTATTCACATTACTAAAACTCACACACTCTTATAACACTTTAGATGGCGATTGACAAAACTTGGACAACATTGAGAAATCGTGGTTGTCAAGAATATTGGAATGGTCTGCAAGCTTTTTTGAGGATGGCGTCGGAACATAAAGATTCTGATGGAAGAATTAGGTGCCCGTGTGTGAGATGCAATAATAATAGATTTGAATATTTGGATGTAGTTCGGGCACACGTATTCGATAGGGGTTTTCATCAAGCTTATGATAAGTGGATTTTTCATGGTGAGGTGGAAGAAATTGTTGCTGATGAGGTGGTTGATGAGAATGAAGACGATGAGATGATTCACGTTGTGGAAGACTTCCTTTTACCGACAACTGAGGAAGTAGAAAGGGATCCTGGTGGGAGTCAGTATTATGACGAGTTATTTGAGGAGATTGAAGCGGAGTTGTATCCTGGATGTGATTGGATTTCATCCCTGAACTTTTTAGCAAAGTTATTGCATCTAAAAGTTAGAGGGAAGGTGCCTAACAACATATTTGATGAATTGCTGAAGTTGTTAAAGCTTGCATTTCCTAAGGAAAACAAAATCCCCTGATCATACTATGAGGCGAAAAAGAGATTGAAAAAATTAGGGGTGGGATACGAGGCCATTCATGTGTGTCAGTATGATTGCTGCTTATTTTACAATGAGCATGCATCTAAAGAGACATGTCCAGTATGCGGAAGTAGTAGATGGATTACTTCCGAAATGACGAAAGGAAAAAAAGTGCCACACAAGGTGATGCGTTACTTTCTGTTGGCCCCTCGGTTGAAAATATTATACAGTTCAAGGATTACAGCGAAACACATGATATGGCATCACGCCGGGAAATCAAAAGATGAAAGGGTGATGCGACATCCGGTGGACGGCTCTGCGTGGAAGGACTTTGATGCCAAGCATCCTGATGTTTCAAGGGATCCCAGAAATGTTCGTCTGGGCTTAGCTGCTGATGAATTTAATCCATTTGGCAACATGAACCTTGCATACAGCATGTGACCTGTGGTGTTGGCAAACTATAATCTGCCACCTTGGTTGTGTATGAAAGACAATTATTTCATGTTAACCCTCCTTATTCCTGGGCCAAAATCACTCGGTAAGGACATGGATGTATTTCTGAGACCATTGGTGGATGAGTTGAAGGATATGTGGGTTAACAGAGTTGATACAAGAGATAGTACTACCAACAGGATGTTCAAGATGCGTTCAGCCCTTTTGTGGACAGTGAACGATTTTCCAGTTCGCAGTAGTTTGTTTGGATGGAGTGGTCAGGGATACAAAGCTTGTCCTACATGTAATGAGGACACAACTTCCATCCGAGTGATTGGTAAGACATCTTACGTTGGTCACAGAAGATTCTTGCCAAGTACTCATCGAATGAGAAGAGACAAAGAGTTCGATGGAGAAGTTGAGAGAAGACGTCCTCCGAGACGGTTTACTTATGAGGATATACTAGAACAAGTCAATGCTCTTGCAGCGCAAGTTCCAGGAAAACATGTCCAGTTTGGGGGTGCGAAACGTAAAAGAGGAGTAGATGAAGGTAATTGGAGGAAAAAAATTATTTTTTACGAGCTTGAGTATTGGTGTACAAACAAATTAAAACACAATATAGATGTCATGCATGTTGAGAAGAATGTGTGTGATAGTCTCCTTGGCACCATCTTAGACAATGATAAATCTAAGGACACCACTAATGCCAGACATGATTTGAAAAAGATGGGTGTGAGAGAATCATTGTGGATTTATGAAGATGAGAATGGGAAGCTGATGAAGCCGCACGCTCCTTATGTGTTAACTCCAGCGCAGAGGCAACAATTTTCCCAATTTATAAAAGGAGTTAGATTTCCATATGGCTTTTGTTCAAATTTGAAGAAGAAAGTGTCTGAGAATGATACAAATATTCTTGGGTTAAAGTCGCGCGACTGTCATGTGATAATGCAACGATTACTTTCCCTCGGTGTTCGCAAGTTTCTTCCAAAATCTATATCGACCACTATTGCAGAATTGTGCAATTTCTTCAGGCAAATATGTTCGAGGACTTTAAATGTTAGATATATGGAGGAAGCACAAAATGATCTTATTCAGATATTGTGCAAGATGGAGTTGATTTTTCCTCCAGCTTTTTTTGACATAATGATTCATTTGGTATTACATTTGCCAGAAGAAGTTATATTGGGTGGCTCGGTATTTATGAGGTGGATGTATCCTTTTGAAAGGTACATGAAAAAATTAAAGAATTATGTGGGAAATAAAGCTCGCCCTGAAGGGTCGATCGCCGAAGGCTATGTTGCAGATGAGGCTTTGACCTTTTGTTCAATGTATTTCAAAGACATTGAAACCAGATTTAACCGTCTTGATCGAAATGAAGATGCAACTTATATCTCACGAAACCTTACAGTTTTCCAATCTCAATGTCGTCCACTCACAAAGGGAACTTTGAAGCCTCTCAATCATAACACTCGTGAAATAGCTGAGTGGTTCATACTTGAGAATTCTCCTGAAATTGAGCCTTATTTAGAGTAAGTTTATTCTCTTATAAATTAGAACATGTGTGTTTATTATCAGTTTTTTGTTATCAAGAATCGTAACACTATTCTAATTAATAGCGAACACCTACAAGAGATTAAACAAAAATACCCAGATGGTGATCATAATCGTTTGCATAGGAAAAAATTCCGTTCGTAGTTTCATAAAAAGGTAGCTTTGAACTTTGAACTTTGAACAGTCATTTTATTAATGATATATTTTGTGAATCTAATACCATTTTATGTATTTAGATATATGACTTGCACAAGCTTGGGTCTTTGGAAAATGGTGATGAACTGTTAGCTTTAGCATCTGGGTCAGATCATTTGTCAACCTTTTACCAAGGTTGTATAGTCAATGGTGTTCAATTTATTGCACACAACCGAGACAAAAAGCGCACCACACAGAATAGTGAAGTGTCTGTTGCCGGAACAGAAGGTTTTAATTATTACGGCACGCTTGAAGAAGTAGTGACACTTTCTTTCACTGGTGCATATTCAGTGGCATTATTTTGGTGCAAATGGTTTAATACAAATCCAAGAATGAAGAAAACAGTCATTGAAAATAATATCACCAGTATAAACGTCAATGGTGAATGGTACAAAGATGAGCCGTACATACTTGCTACTCAAGCTAAGCAAGTTTTCTATCTCGATGATTTACTTAGAGGTCGTGATTGGAAAGTTGTAGAAGATGTGAATCATCGATAGATTTGGGACATTAAGGACAATTCTGATGAGGTTAATGATGTTATTGATGTTGTACATGAAACAAGTTCATCAAATTTTGTGTTGACTGTGGACCTCAGAGAGTTTATTATGCAATCTGATCAACCTGCTGCATATGTTGGAGCGGATGAAGAGGGTGACGACGAAGTTGATATGTCAGAACATGAGGAAGTTGCAGATGCAGAGGATGAATTGTTAGTTGAGCTTTGTGAAGATGAAAATGTGTCTCTGATTACTGATGGAAATGATAGTGATTACTCTGTTTAGTTTTTCTATTTGTGTAACAGAACTATATATTTAAATATAATAAAGTTTTTTTGTAATTATTAGTATTATGAATTGAATGTGATATACTTCTATTTTAATGCTAATCACTAACTAATAAATTTTAAACTGAAGTATAATGTCAGCTGATATAGTTACTTATCACGGCGGAGATGGTGGGGGTCAAGACCCGCCAGATCCTTCTAGGGTACCATCATCTTGCAAGTCAGGTTAAATATTGCATATCAAAATTATTTTTAGAAATTATATCGTTAGATAAATAAAACATCAATACTAATACTGATTATTGTTAATAAATTTTAAAGCCCAACCGACGAGAAGAAAAGGTCGTGGCCTTGCTAGTAATAATGTTCTTGAAGAACGAAGGAAAAAAGCCGAGAAACCATTGGATCTAGAGCTTGATCCTGTGACCAACAAAGTGGTTGGGCAGTAGGATCAAGCTTTTATTCGCATGTTGGGCACTCTAGTTACCATTTTGTGTCCGAGACATTATTTGGATTTTGCTGATGTACCTCAACAGTTTAAGGATCAAGTGCTTGATCGTATGAGGGTGAAAATATTACAAATCTTGTACTTTTCATTATTTATTTCCATTATTTACAAAGTTATCTAAATTTTTTTTTCTTAATGCAGTATTACTATAATATAGACGGTCATCCACAACGTGAGTCAGTTCTGGCAACTGTCAACAAGGAGATGGGTGAAAGATATCGCGAGAGAAAGAACAATAGACATAAACACTTCAAAAGTCATTATGCTGGACCAGAAGATTTGGAGAATGTCCTCTCTAAGCCACCTGACCATTGCACTAAGGAGGCTTGGCAAAATATTTGTGAAATGTTTTTTAGCGAAAGATTTTTGGCTCGTTCCGCTAAAAATCAAGCAAACAGAAAACAAATGAAGTATGTAACAACACAAGGCACAAATTCATTGGCAGCTAAGCGTCACCAATATGTAAGTGAAGATGTTAATTTAATTTTATAAAATAACACATTCTGAAACATTTTGTTTACATTTGTATAGGAGAACCCAGATGCGCATGTTGTTGATACTTGGAGGGATGCTCATATGAAAAAATCGACAAAATCTTTCGTCAATGAGGCAGCTCAACAAGATTATATAAGTGAATAATATTGTTTTCTTGTTTCTAATGTTTCTAATTTTTGTTCATAATGTTATCTTTATACAGGAAAAAATGGCGGCAAAGGTTCAGAGGTCACAGCTTAAGAGGCAAAGTCAACAGCAGAGTGAGGCATCTCTTAATGTATCTGGCGTTGATTCATCCCCGGTCGATCAATACGAGATACTAAGTAAAGTACTCGAGGAGAGATCTGACTACCAAAGAAGAGTGGGTTATAGGGTGAAAGGGAAGGCAAGAAAGACAACCTCTAGCTCTACAGATCAAAGTCAGTCCCAAGCAAATACTGCTGCTACGCCTAATGAAGATATGACTACTATGGCTCTGATGATGAAGGCAATTCGTGAAACGCTTCAGTCTGTGGTACCTGAGCAACCCAGTAAACTGTATGACCCACGGTTTGACAGTTTTCTGTAGAGGTATTTGCCACCACAATCCGAAGGTGGTTCGTCTTCTCAGAGTAACACTGCCAATCCTGACCTTCATACACCTCCACAGCAGCAGTACCAGCCTCCTTCACAGTTTCCGCCAGAGCAGCAGTACCAGCCTCATCCAGCTTATCCTCCACATGTGTCGTCGCAACAACCTCCTCAGTATCAAAACCAATACATTTTTTGACGCTCTTCCCTGTCTCCTCCACTATATTTTTGCATTACCGATTTTCAAGGAGGAACGATGCAGCCTCTGCTACCTAATATTAGATATGGGGAGGTTAGAGGTTCGTCGCAGCAACCATATGTGAGATATGGTGAGTTTGGGGGCGGGTCGCAACCACAGTCTCGAGATCAGTTTGGGGACCTCACTCTTGGACGATCATCACAGCCACCTTATATTCCTTCACCGCCACAGTCGTCACCGTCACCACCACAGCCACAGCCGTCGTCCTCACAACCACACCAAAATGTTGAAGATGAGGACAATTTCAATATTAATCTAAATGATTTTATTTAGTTACTAGTTTATGTATTTGGACTGAATTAATACTGTATTTATTTTTAATGACAATAGCAATATTAGCTAGGTTGATAAATATTAAAACTATTCACATTAATTTTAATGTTAGTTATGTTTAAATTAATTAAATGCTTATTTTGTTAAATTTTATTATGAATTATTTTTAAAAATAATTAAATTTAATAAATATTAATTTATTAATTTATTTCAAATAAATTTTAAAATATATTATAAAAACAATATTAGCGGCGGACCCCGCAGTTAATAATAATGAATCTGACATATGTATTAGCGGCAGGCTCCGCCGCTAATATCCACCGCTAATAATATAATATTAGCGGCGGGTGTGTCAGTCCGCCGCTAATAATAATTATTAGCGACAAATAATTTGGCGCGGGACATTAGCGGCGGATCCCCGCTGCTAATAAGCGTTAGCGGCAGATCCCCGCCGTTAATAAGCATTAGCGGCAGATGTCACCCTTATTAGCGGCGGAGTCCCCCGCCAATAATGTGTTCAATTCTTGTAGTGTTCCAAGATTACTCCGAGATTCAAAAATTAGGGGTTAGGGATGTCCAAAATGGAAAGGAAATGTGTCTTAGAGAAAATTGAAGAAGATTGAGGCTGTTGATTGAAAGAGAAAGGATAAAAATGTGGTTTAATGGAAGCTTAGGGGTGGTATGATGGCTAGGCTGTGGTGGCTATGGTGTTTTGGGACGGACTTGGTCAAAGAAGAAAGAGGCGAAATGAAATGAGATTGTGGAAAAAAAAAATAAGCTGAAAAAACCCTTAAAATAAGAATCTGGGCCCATTTGGCGTCGCGGCTCTATTGGTTAGAGTCGCAGCTCTAATTCAGAACTGGGCAAAAATAGGGCTCGGATTCTTTCTTGGGCCGCGGCGCTATGTAATAAAGCTGTGGCTCTAAAACATAGAGCTGCGGCTCAAATTCTCCCAAAATTCTCATCATTCTGACATAGGTAGCGCCGCAACTCTAACTCCTTGAGCTGTGGCTCTAATTTATTTATTTTCTGGCTCATCCCTTTCTGATCATATTAGAGTCGTGGCTCTAATTGGTAGAGCTGCGGCTCTAACTCAACTTTTGTGATATAGCCCCTCTTTTCACTATTTTCACGATTCTAATTACATAAACTATTTACAAAAAGTAAACAAAAACAAATTAAAATAACATAAAATAAAATTGTTCAACTAAAAATTGCATAAAAATTAAAAGTAAAAAACATAAGCTTGAGATGCCTCTCAAGGGCGTTGTCGTTAACGTCATTTAGCAGGACGCTGGATTCCTCATCGCTGAGGGTGCAAGAGGATGACCGACTTGGCTTGATCATAGGGACCTCCCAAGTACATCTTAAGTCTCTGCCCATTCACTTTAAAAGTTCATTTCTTCTCGTTGCATACTTCAACTGCTCCATATGGAAATACTTTCACAATTGTATAAGGCCCAGACCATCTAGACTTCAATTTTCCTGGGAAGAGCTTCAATCTTGAATTAAATAATAACACCTACTGCCCCGAGTGAAATTCCTTTTGTACAAGATTCTTGTCATGCCATGCTTTAGTTCGTTCCTTGTAGATTTTCGCATTTTCATATGCCTCATTCTGGAATTCCTCTAACTCATTCAATTGTAACATTCTCTTCTCTCCCGCTGCAATCATGTCCATGTTCAGTTTCTTCATTGCCCAGTAGGCTCTGTGCTCTAACTCAACTGGTAAATGACACGCTTTACCAAAAACCAATCTATATGGAGACATACCAATTTGAGTTTTGAAAGCTTTCCTATACGCCCATAATGCATCATTAAGTCTTTTGGACCAATCTTTCCTCGAGCTTTGCACCGTTTTCTCTAAAATACTCCTCACTTCCATATTTGAAATCTCTGCTTGGCCATTGCTTTGAGGGTGATAAGGTAAGTAGTTCAATGTCTTACACCGTATCGAGACAACAGTGCATCAAATTGCTTATTGCAAAAATGGCTCCCCTCATCACTAACTATAGCTCTAGGAGTTCCAAACCGAGTAAAAATAAATTTATGGAGGAAATTGAGAACCGTTTTACCGTCGTTAGCTGGTGTTGTTGTTGCTTCAACCCACTTGGATACATTATCGACAGCAAGAAATATATAAAGATTATTATAAGACGACGGGAAAGGCCCCATGAAGTCAATTCCCCAAACATCAAAAAGTTCCACTTCCAAAATTCCGGTCAAAGGCATTTCATTCCTCCTTGTGATGTTACCAGTGCTTTGGCAACGATCGCATTCCTTGACGAAGTTATGAGCATCTTTAAAAAGACTAGGCCAAAAGAACCCTGATTGAAGTACCTTGGCTGATGTCCTATTGCCCCCAAAATTCCCTCCACAATGCAACGTGTGGCAGTGAGACAATATAGAATACATTTCCTCTTCAGGCACACAACGACGAATGATTTGATCGGCACAATGCTTGTAGAGAATCGGTTCTTCCCAATAATAGTGTTTTACTTCAGAATAAAAAATTTTAAGCTGTTGTCTGGACACCTCCAAAGGAATTATGTTAGCCGCCAAGAAATTCACATAATCAGCATACTGTAACGCCCTGGCTACCCCAGAACAGTTACCGTGAACAGTGAACCGGAAATTTGACTCACTACCCGAGTCCTTTGGTTAAAGACGTGATCTAAGTGTTATTATCAGGTTAAGGTGAAAAACCAGTAAAAAGGAAAGGATATAATTCATTAAGTAAATAAACTGCTCATGAGCCTTTCAAAATGTTTACAAGTAGTTTGTAATACAAAAGAGTCGCTGTTGTTTCAAATTTACAGTCCCCGCTGGCCTAAGCGGCAAAAATAGGGTAACCCCTAGTCCCTCTGAGAACTCCTTGACCGTGGTGGTCAAGCGGCCCTGTATGTACACAACATCGCCCAAGCTCTCCACTCAGGGTTGGGTGAGCTTCTCTTTCCCTTTACTTGCACCACAAAGCACCCATGAGCCAAGGCCCAGCAAGCAAACACAATAAAGCATGATATAATATCAACAACGATCATAATAACCATTCAGGACTATCAGTCCAAACAAATAGGTGACATTAGCCAAAAGTCACAATAATGAGCATAGCTCCCTCTAGCCATGTGACGATAGGGTCACCAGGGCTTAACTGGTAAGTGATTCTTTCATAAGTTTGATCAGGATAGGTGCATGGTGATTGGTCACCAACATAACCTTCCTCTCGACTCTAGAGTCGTAACTATGGACAACGTCCCCTAGCCATGTGACAATCAGTCACCGGGGTCATATACCTTGGCTAAGTACATCTGGTCTTAGACCAGGCAAGCGCTTATATGTTCTTCGACCTTAGGGTCGGTCCCGCATTAATGCCATGGAGCCATTCAATGCGTGTTCATCGACTTTAGAGTCGATCCCTGACTAGTCAGTGCCATAAACAAGTATTCAGCGTTCACTAGCATTTAATATGCAATCCATGTCCACATATATCAACCAACATGCCCCAATATCAAACCATGCATGTCATATACCTATACAGGGTGCAACTGTATTCATACACTGTTTTCTTACCTCTGGTTCGAGTGTGAATTATTATATGAACGACCCTTGAGAACGATCAATCTTTAAATTCCTTGACGGACACCTGGTCATAACCAAAATATAGGATTCATCAATAAAAATGATAACTGAGGGTTCCCAAACCAAGATCTAGCCTCCGGAACATCAAACACAACTCAACCAGGTACTAGGTTCAACCCCGAGGCCTAAGGTTTGAATCCCCAAGCTAAAAACATATTTTTGGCTAAATTTGCCCTGATGGGCCGCGGCTCACCAGAGCCATGTCGCGGCTCACCCTCCTGACAGAGGCATTTCCACCTTTAAAGCCAACTCAGGCCGCGGCACACCATAGCCAGGCCGCAGCTCATTATGCTAAACAACCCAGAATTCAGCAACGCACCAGCAAACTCCCCTGCGTTTTCCCTCTCAAACCAGCCCTTCAAACCAACTCAAAACCTCTTCCAACCACCCATTTAAACCTCCAAACATCACCTATAACTCTCCCTCATCATAACCCAAGTAAAACACCACAAAAACTCCCCTTGATTCCAACTTTCCACACCAAAATCTAGAGCTGAAAAACTAAAAGGAAAACAGAGTATAACCAAAAAATTGATGGATAAAACTCACCTCAAATTCGAAACCAAACCCTCTTCAATGGCTTAACTAAGTCTACAACCTTAGCCCCTTGATCTCCTAGCTTAATTCCACCCTTTGAGCTCAAAATTCCAAGAAGAAAAATGAGGGACAAGAAAGTATGGGAAGGAGAAGCTCTTACTCTGTTTTTGTTCTGTTTCTACAGCCATCTAAAACTCACAAATATCCTAGCCAAATGACCTAAATACCCCTAGGTCATTTAAGGCCTCTAAAACCAACTCAAGGGTAAAATTGGTACTTTCCGCTTATCCCGTTAATCATAATTAACGCTTCCTAATTCCCGCTAATCTCAATATCCTCAAACACCAATAATTCATATCCCATTACCCTAAAATCCCCGGTAACGCTATAATCATTAATATCACCCCGAGCCCCGAGCTCAAACCTGTTATGACCAAACCGATAAATCATGTTTAAAGATCGTCTCATGTCGAAATACTCGAACCAATACACATTATAATGTGGTCTCACAATATATCATTAACATGCAAACAAATATTCAATTACACCCTCAACGGGCCAAATTACCAAAACACCCCTATAAACAAATGTGGACTCACATGCATGCATTTAACATCATATTATAATATAATTCTCATAGACATGCATAAACACATTTAATGGCATAATTAAACAGTTATGGCCCTCCCGGCCTACTAATCCAGCCATTAAACCATAATAGGGAATCCGGGGCATTACACATACCATGAGACAATCAGCTCTCCTCTGATGGCAAATAATTGCTCATCGGGGAAACTGTCATTTATCTGCACTTCTTTCTTACTCGGTGTCTCTGCAACCTCCAACCTCGATAAGTGGTTTGCTACTGAATTCTCTATTCCTTTCTTATCTCTTATCTCAATATCAAACTCTTGTAATAATAGTATCCACCAAATCAATCGAGGCTTTGCATCTTTCTTTGTCATGAGGTACTTTATTGCTGAATGATCAGTGTACACTATGACCTTATTTCCAACGAGATAGGGCCGAAACTTATCGATTGCAAACACTATTGCAAGCAGTTCCTTTTCTGTGGTGGCATAGTTTAATTGAGCTTCGTTCATTGTTCTGCTTGCATAATAAATAGTATAAAAGACCTATCAATTCTTTGACCCAAGACTGCCCCAACTACATAGTCACTGGCATCGCACATCAATTCGAATGGAAGGTCCCAATTTAGTGCAGCAACTATTGGTGCAGAAATCAATTCTCCTTTAACATTCGGAAGGCTTTTAAATAATCTTCATTAAAATCAAATTTCACTCCGTTCATTAACAAGGTCGAAAGGGGCTTTGCAATTTTTGAAAAATCTTTGATAAATCTTCTGTAAAATCCAGCATGCCCAAGGAAACTTCGTACCCCTTTTACTGACACCGGTGGTGGAAGATTTTCTATTATTGAGATTTTGGCTCTATCCACCTCAATACCTTTACTAGAGATTCTGTGCCCAAGTATTATGCCCTCCTTGACCATAAAATGGCATTTTTCCCAGTTTAACACCAGATTTTCTTTTTCACATCGGTTTAATACATTCTCCAAGTTACCCAAACACAAATCAAATGAAGAGCCAAAGACAGAAAAATCATCCATGGAAATATCTAATACCTGAAAAGATAGCCATCATGCACCGTTGGAATGTTGCTGGTGCATTACATAGTCCGAATGGCATTCTCCTGAAAGAGAATGTGTCATAGGGACATGTAAATGTCATTTTCTCATGGTCCTCTAATGCGATGGCAATTTGATGATACCCTGAGTAATCATCTAAGAAGCAATAATACTCATTGCCTGCCAACCTATCCAACATCTGACCAACAAAAGGAAGTGGGAAGTGATCTTTTCGTGTCGCCTTATTTAACTTGCGATAGTCAATGCAAATGCGCCACCCGGCCACAGTTCGTGTAGAGTCCAAGAACTTTACTTAGCTAATTATTTAGTAGTATTATAGTATGTTTAGTATTATCTATGTAACTGTGGATTTTTGGTTCAGACCGGGAATTATTTGGACACTCATAGTAGTACTTATAGATTTTCTAAGTTTAATCTATAGTTTAAGAATATTAAGTATAACCTAAGGTTTGATTAATGTGACTGATATTAAGGATTATATTTATTATATTATAAGGTTTAGACATCAACCAATAGGATTTTAAGCACATGTTATGAATGGTGATTAAGGATTAAGTATTTTTGAGGATTAAATTTAATAAGGAGTAAAGTTTGAATGTTATAGGGTCAGTCAGCAGCTTTGAAAACGTTGAGGGCTTAGTCAAGGCTGTTTACTCCATTCAAACTTAGCTAAAAATGTGTAATTTCGTGTTTAAATATTCAGCGTGTGCCGATATATCGCAGCTATAGGGGGCGATATGTCGCAGCACGTAGATACGGAAAACACGAAACGATGCACGGCCGCCTCGGGCATACTGGCCCAGGCGATATATCGCCTACAGGGGGCGATATATCGCCTCCTCCAGCATGAATTCAAACTCTTTTGAATTCTTTTCCTTTCAGCCATTCAAACTTCTTCAAAAGTCCAGCATCTTTTGAACGAGTCTTCAGCCTCTGCTGAACGATTATTCAAATGATTTTCACCTAAAAAGCCATTATTTTTATTCAAGTAAAATCAAGATACTTTCATTCTCAAACTCTATAAATAGGACCTAGTACCCAGCCATTTCTTCACCTTTTACTCTAAGTTCAGAAGCTGCTAGTGTTAAGTGAGTGTGAGAGTTTAAACACCTGGTTTGGGAAAATCATAAGCTTAAACGTCATAAGCTTATCAAACACTTTGGGAAGTGAGGTTCGATAGTATTTCGGTTGAGGTGTAGATTGATCTTTCAAGTCTTTGAGGTAACCAAAACTCTAGTTCATTTCTGTATTATGTTATTTTCTTTCTCATAGTCTTCTACTCAATCTCTAACCTTAATCTTCATTTTGGTTAGGGAATCTAAGTTCTTGAGCACATAAGTTTCGGTAAGTATGATTCTCAAATGGTTTAGTCTTCCCATTTTCCTTTTCATCTCTTTTCTTCTTTCAACTCACTCTTGTTCATTATGGTATTAGGAGTGTTCCAAAAAGTCCCAACTCAGTCCACATATCCCGGTAACTTTGGTAAGGAAAATAGGCTAGAATCTATATGTTTATGTTTATGTTATCTTATGTGTTATGTTATGATATCTTATGACTATGTTATAAATGTGTTTGTTTGTAGGCTTGGGCTTATGCCCTATTTGACTAACAAGACCCCAAAAAGATTGTGGGCATATGCCTATTTAGCTGGTAGGACCCCACTAATCTCATGGGCATAAGCTTGTTTAGTCTATGGGACCCCAAGTAATAATGTCCATTATAATAAGTGTATTATGTGTTATGATATGTCTTTACGTTATTATGAAATTGATTTGTATGACTATGTGTTAGATTTTTCCTTGCTGGGCATTAGGCTCATTCCTTTTGTTTTATGTGCAGGAAAATAAGCTTTAGAGGCGGAAAGATTCGTGACGCTTAGAGGATGTGTATCGATGGTGAATGGAGTCAAGGGGCCGAGCGTTATTTTGATTCGAGGATGTAGTTTCTGTTTTATGTTTTTTTTTTTACATGTATTTTCCGCACCATTTATGTAATGTCTTTTATTTTAAATCATGTTTTGTTTTTAAAGACAATGGGATCCCATATCCTTCTTAGTAATTTTATTTATTTGTAAGTAACTCTTATTTTACAAGTTACTCAATAAAATTATGGTATTTTCGTAAAAATGTAAGTTTTATGTATAGTTTCGTTAATGGTCCAAATAGTCTAGATTAGTGGGTCGTTACAGTTCGAGTTGGGATTAACTCGTTATTTTCATTCTTGACTACTGTTATTCCACCCTTCTTTGGCACCACCTGCACTGGACTCACCCAAGCACTATCAAAAATTGGGTAGATCACCCCGACGTCCAACCATTTCAGGATCTGCTCAAGTACAACCTCCTTCATAGCTGGATTGAGCCTTCTTTGAGCCTCTATAGAGGGCTTGCTTTCTTCCTCCACTAAGATTCGATGCATCACTGTTGAAGGACTTATTCCTCTAATATCCGCCAATGTCCACCCAATGGCCAATTTATGATCCCGTAAAACCCTCAATAATTTCTCTAATTCAGTTTTTGAGAGATTAGCTGAAAAAATTACCGGTAAAGTCTCTGTAACGCCCCAACTCCAGGGACCGCTACAATGCACATTGCAAACAGTGCTAAACTCGCTAATCGAGTCATTTGGCCATAAACGTGTAACTAAGAATGATTAGCAGTTTAGGGGTTAAAAACTTTGGTTAAGATATAACGTTTCACTAGAACGTTTACTGTATACATTGGGATCCCAAAAAATATAATTTCAGAGTTTATTACAAGAAAGTGTTTACAACAAGCCGTTCTAAGCGGCAAAACAGGGTTCAGCCCTAGTTCCACTTTCAAACCTCGCCCAAGTATTGGTCGAGCAGCTGCATATGTACATGTCATCACCTAAGCTCTCCAACTCAAGGATGGTCCAGCTTTCTTTTGCCTTTACCTGCACCACAAAGCACCCGTGAGCCGAAGCCCAGCAAGAAAACTCATATGCTCATAAACAGTCATATCATGATATCAAATCATATCTGGCATGCCTAGCACTCATAGCTCTATTCAGCATGCAAATGAATTCAAACAGACGCTGGGGTATCCAGGATAAGAAGTCCTGGCCTTCTGACTGGAGGACTATCAAGTCAATCCTAATCAGATGAGTGTCGCAACACTTGAGGTTCCGATAAACCATGCTGAGTGACCGACAAGCGAGTCACTAATTCAAGTGGAAGGGTGGCTGTTGGGTAAGCCTCTAACCTTCAACAGGTTCCGGTAAATCATACTGAGTGACTGACAAGCAAGTCACTAATTCAAGTGGAAGGCTGGCTGTTGGGTAAGCCTCTATCCTTCAACAGGTTCTGGTAAACCATACTGAGTGACTGACAAGCAAGTCACTAATTCAAATGGAACGCTGGCTGTTGGGTAAGCCTATATCCTTCAACAGGTTCTGGTAAACCATGCTGAGTGACTGACAAGCAAGTCACTAATTCAAATGGAAGGCTGGCTGTTGGGTAAGCCTCTATCCTTCAACAGGTTCTGGTAAACCATGTTGAGTGACCAACAAGCAAGTCATTGGGGCCTCAGTGCTCAAAGCCATGCTTATGATGACCAAGATGATCATACAGAGCTCATAGCTCTGATCAGATGAGTGAATATCACTTTGAGGTTCTGGTAAACCATACTGAGTGACTGACAACCAAGTCACTAGGGGCCCAGTGCCCATAGCTGTGTAACAACACCGTTACCTAGGCTTTCCTGCAATGGCTCTAAATGACTAGCCTTTAGCTTGTTAAATGCTTGTTTATATTCATCGAACTTGAGGTTAGTCTTGCATTAATGCTCTTTGAGTCATTCAATGCAGAGGGTCGATTAGGTCCAATCAACATAACTTGCACTAAACACACTAGGGTTGTCATGACTAGCGAGTTAGCACGATATGACCAGTGCCCAGTACCACTGCCGAACCTGACTAGTGAGTCACAGCTTCACAGTTGATACTAACACCTTTGCCAATTCTAACCAATGAGTCAGCCCTGTGTGACCAGTGCCCAGTACCACTGCCGAACCTGACTAATGAGTCACAGCTTCACAGTTGATACTAGCACCTTTGCCAAACCTGACTAATTAGTCAGTACCATGCGCAAGTAAGCAATGCTATCATTATGTATCATATGCCAATTATCCAAGAATAGGGCACTCAGCATGCTTACTAAACAGTTGCTAGCATAATTATGATCATGCACAAACTCAGAGACTCAAGCCCTGACCAATCTCATATTCATCATTCATGGCATGCTCTAATCACATGTTTCTCGTGCATCACATGCATCACACTTAATCATCCAGCATGCCTCAATAATAATCATATGCAAATGGGCAAAATTGCCAAGCATACATTATGCTATCAATGTTCACTTTCAACATCCAACATGCATCAATCATAGCCATGCATGTCACATATGGGGTGCAGTTTTCTTACCTCGGGTTCGAGCAAGAATTAGTAAAAGAACGACCCTTGAGAACGATCAGTCCTTTGGTCCTTTAGCGGTCACCTAGTCATAACCAAATATGGAATCCCATCAATAAAATAAATCATAGAAAGGTTTATAATCTAAAACCTCACTCCCGGGATCCATCACACACTCTCGGGACTCTCAAACCACCCAAACGGGGTAAAGGAACCAACCCCCGAGCCTTAAAAGTCCTCCTGAGCCCTAAAATATGCTTGCTGGAAAGTGCACTAGCGCTGGGGCGCTGCCTAATGGCGCTGGGGCGCTGCCCCAAAGTCAGAGAGCTCCAGAAACAGCTCTGCCTAGCGTTGGGGCGCCAGGAATGGCGCTGGGGCCCCATCAGCAGACCAGAAACTTTTCTGGTCTTCTCCCCTGCGATTTCCCTTGAAAAACAAACCTCCAAATCAATCCCAAACATCATCAAAACATCAAACTCAACCCCCAAACCTCATCTACATCACACCCTCATCAAAACCCAAGCAATCTTACACAAGAACTTCCATGAATTCTCATAACTAACATCTCAAATTCCCAACTGAAAACTAACTTGAAAAACAGAGTAAAGCTTAAGTTCTTGGATGAAACCTTACCTCAAGTTGGATTTGAGTCCTCTTCAATGATTGAACTAAGTTCCTAAGCTCCCACCTTTGATCTCCTAGCTTGGTTCGTCAAGTTGGCTTCAAAAATTCCAAAGGAAGATGGAGGGAAGAACATGTACGGGAGGGAGAGAAAGAGATGAGGTTGATGATGCTCTATTTTTCTTTCTGTTTTCTACAGCCATCTAATTGATATATATCTTAGGGGTGAAAAGACCATTTTGCCCCTAGGTCAAATAAAGGCTTCCAAAGACTCCCAAGGGTAAAACTGTCATTTCTCGCCTATCTCGTTAATTATAATTAACACCCTCCATTTCCCGTTATTCTCAAAATTATCAAATACCAATAAATTATATCCCATTACCCTTTAATTCCCGGTAATGTTCTAATCATCAAAATGACCCCGAGACTCACCCCGAGCCTCGAACTTAATCCCGTTATGACCAGACCGAAAACTTGCATTCCCATGATCGTCTCATGTCGAATGGCTCGAACCAATCCACATATAATGTGGTAAAATTAGAATTCACCCATATGCATAAAATTACTCAATCACGCCCCCAACGGCCAAATTACCAAAATTCCCTTGCAATTAAAATATGAGCCCATATGCATGCATTCACCATCATATAATAATATAATTCACGTAAACATGCATATAATCATTAAATACCATAATAAATCAATTATGGCCCTCCCGGCCTCCTAATCAAGGTCCTAAACCTTATTAGGAAATTTGAGGCATTACAGTCTCATTCTCCCCTAAGTACGCATAACACAAATGATCGGGAAGAGCCTTTAATTCCAAATTTAGTGGCTGCTGAATGGATGTTAATGGTCATTCGGTGGCCTCTGCCAACTCTTCAAATTTCTTCATGTACGGGTGGTAAGAGTTAATCCACTTTACATATTCTTTCATCTCTTCGTCATCATCATCTTCCTTACCACTTGTCAACACTGCCTCTAAAGCATCACTACTCACCCTTCTTTCCAAGACTGCTTTATCTATTACATCCACACTGTAGCAACTGTCACTAGCCATTGGATACGTCATTGCCTTGAAGACACTACATACCACCTCATCCCCCTTAACTCTGAGTTTAAGCTCTCCCTTTTGAACTTCAATGAGAGCTTGTCTTGTTGCTAGAAAAGGTCGCCCAAGAATAATTGGGACATTTGCATCCTCCTCCATGTCCAGCACAATAAAATCTGCAGGGAAAATGAATTTGTCGACCTTCACTAGCACATCTTCTATGA
Organism: Humulus lupulus; assembly: GCF_963169125.1. Taxonomy (NCBI): domain Eukaryota; kingdom Viridiplantae; phylum Streptophyta; class Magnoliopsida; order Rosales; family Cannabaceae; genus Humulus; species Humulus lupulus. Next base: position 4,629,134 of record NC_084800.1, read on the forward strand.
TCCCCCTCGGATGAGCCAGTGATCGATCCGCCAACTGTAGTGTAACAGTGGTTGGCTTTGCCTCACCCAAACCAAGTCTTTTGAATACTGATAGAGGCATGAGATTTATGTTGGCTCTCAAATCGCATAGTGCATGTTTACACTCAAAGTTACCAATTGTGTATGGGATTGTGAAACTTCCAGGATCTCTCAACTTCTGTGGAAGCTTCCTTTGCAAAATAGCACTGCATTCTTCGGTCAATGCCACAGTTTCGTAATCCTCCATCTTTCTCTTCTTTGATAAGATATCTTTCATAAATTTAACGTAACTAGGCATCTGTTCTAACGCTTCTGCAAAGGGGATGTTGATATGCAGCCTCTTGAATACCTCTAAGAACTTTCCAAACTGCTTGTCAAGACGGTTCTTTTGGAGTCTCTGTGGATATGGAATTTTGATGTGATGATCCATAGACACCAGAGGTACCACTAACCTTCTCTTTGCAACCTGCTGGAGGATTCTCAATAACCTTCTCTTCGCAAGTCTTCTTGTCCTCAATATTGGGTGCCTGTTGATCCTGCTTTTGCTCGACTCTTTTTTCCATACTAGTTCCCTCATATACTGTTCCACTCCTCAGAGTAATAGCATGGCAATGTTCATTAAGATTCCCCTTCGGATTCACTTCAGTAGTGCTTGGAAAGTTCCCTTGAGCTCGGTTTTCCATAAGCGTGGCTAACTGTCCGATCTGAGTTTCCAAGCTCCGAATTGATGATCTCGTTTCTGTCATAAATTGAGTTAACACATCAACCTGACCGTCTTGTTTGCTTGCATCTATTGTTGTGCAGGTCTTATTGGTTGCTGCTGATAAAACCCAGGAGGGGGTCGAGGATACTGTGGTTGATTCTGTTGAAATTGTTGCTGACTGCCCTGACCACTTGTCCAACAAAATTTGGGTGATTCCGCCACCCTGGATTGTAACTCATGGAATATGGGTTGTTGGAGGGCCTTGAGAAGTTTCCTATTGCTTGCACTTGCTCCATAGGAATATTGTTAAAATCCTGCATTGTGCATTATTCAAATAAATGAGGTCCCCCACATAACTCACTTATAATATGCATCTGCATAACTGGAACTTGAGCTTGAATGTTGTTCTGCTGTAACTGTTTGGTTAATGTTGCCACTTGAGTGGACAACATTGAGATGGCATCCATTTCATGCACTCCAGCGACCTTCTTAGTGGTTTCTCTTTCTGATGGCCATTGATAGTTATTCATAGCCATTTCTTCCAACAGATCATAAGCTTCATTAGTGCTCTTACTCATAAACGCTCCTCCAGACGTTGCATCTATGATTGTGCAAGTAGTAGCACACAAACCGTTGTAAAAAAATATGGACTGACATCCATTTTTTGATTCCATGATGGGGACATTTTCTCAACAGCTCCTTGAACCTCTCCCATACATCATACAACGATTCACATCTTTTTGGTGAAAATTGTTGATTTCACCTCTATACCTTGCAGACAGCGATGGTGGGAAAAATTTTGCTAAAAATTTCTGAGTTAGCTCCTCCCATGTTGTGATAGAATTGGCTTCCAGAGAAATAAGCCAACTTTTTGCTCGGTCCCTCAATGAAAACGAGAAAAGTCTCAACCTCACTGCATCATTTTTCACTCCGTTCATCTTGAATGTGGCGCAGAGCTCTAGGAAATTAGCCAAATGTAAGTTTAGGTCTTCCGTTGGTGATCCCCCAAACTGAACTGATGATTGTACCATTTGCAAAATAGTAGGCTTAATTTCAAAATTATTAGCCTCAACTGTTGGAGGTCTAATGCATGACTGTGCCCCCGTTACAGTAGGTAGCACATAGTCCCTCAAACTTCTTTGCATTGGTTGCTGAACTGGTGCAACTCATTCAGCAACTCATATTCGTCCAACATTACCCATTGCTATCCCAGCATTAATATTCTCAATGTTGTCATGGGCAATGTTCTCAAGCCCTCCATTACCTCTGTTCTGAGCCATTCTTTCTACCCTTTTCTGTTTCCGATTTCTTCTACAGGTTTTCTCAATTTCAGGATCAACAGGCACCCTTGATTCAGACCCCTGTCGTCGCATAAACTATATGAATACCTGAAATCACAAATTGCAAAAGAAAACCAGAATGAGAACGGTATAAAAGAAAAGCAACAAAATTAGAAAAAGAATTAATTTCTTGATATTAGTAAAAACAATCCCCGGCAACGGTGCCAAAAACTTGTTGTGTAAAATCGATACGCAAGTGCACGTAATCGTAACAAGTAATAAAGAGTAAGTGAGATCGTTCCCACGAGGACTATATCTTAAGTACCAAAACTTAATTCCTATTTCTATTTGGCTAACGATAATTGAGTCTCAAGAATTAACTAAACTCATAAAATAAAAATCTAAAATTAATTTCAAAAACTGAAAATAAACAATGTTAAGAAAATTTAATAGATTAAAAACTAGGGTAATCAATTTCATGACCATCCTCTTTAATTCTTATTAACACAAATCTTACTATTCAATTTTTCTCTTGTGATAGCAGGTCAACAATAATAACTTATATTCGTACTAGGATATATAAGTGATTAGCGAGTTTTAGACTTGTTTTAGTGTGTCTACTTAGGAAGTATTTTAGAAGTTTAGGGTTGTTTTGTTCTATTTTACGCTTGTGTTTGTGTTGTTTTTGTTTATTTTCAGGTTTCGAAGGATTGGGATGATTTAGAATGAAAAAGATGCCAAAAAGCACAAAAATTCGTAAAGCTGTCAAAAATTCCTTTTCTGAGAGAGTAGAGCGACCTCGCTACTGTAGAGCGTGACCTCGCTACTGTAGAGTGCGACCGCGCTAGGTTGCTGGAAATTGAAATTCGGCAGATTTTTAAATGAAGGGCATTTTGGTCCATTCACAGGAGCTAATTTAGGGTAACGAGTTCTGATGCGATTTGGAGAGAGAGAAAACGTGAATTAGAGGCTAGAGACAAAAAGAAGGCAACAGAAGAAGAAGAAGAAGAAGAAGAAGAAGCTTGGAGCAAGCGTGGGCGATTTGTGACAATTCCCCATCTAGTTTCATTCTCTTTTTCTTTAATTTTCTATGTTATTGTTTATGTTTAATTTGATTATAGATATGAATATTGAGATTATGAGCTAAACTCCTATTTAGGGATTTGATGGATATTGACTGAGATTATTCCATGGATTAATGCTATTTGATTATTCCTTCTTCCTTGTTTATGTGATTTATTCATTCTTGTGCTAACTACATGTTTGAGATTGATCACCTTAAGCATGATTCATGATCCTAATATGAAATCTGAAAAGTGAATATTAGGAATGCTCTAAATGAATAAACATAGGTTTTCATGTGAAACGAAAGTATTTGCATAGCTTGTGTGACTTTTAGATTATTGCTTAATGCAAATTGTTTGTTGTGCTATCTCAGAGATGCAGTAGTTGACATGCAATTTAGTACCTTTATGATCTGAAAAGAGTTTAGGTGATTTTATAATCTTTCATCACATAGGGGGAAGAAGAATTGTTAACTAGTATTAACAATTGGGTAATCAAAGCAATTGAAATCATATTCCTAATTTCACATCCATTGTCAAATCCTTTTTATTTATTGTTTTGCTTGTTGTGTTTTCTGCATTATAATTTTAAAAACCAATTTTTATTGTTGCCAAATAGAAATATAAATCCAATTTTGTTAGTACTTAGCTGCAATTCCCTTGGGTTCGACCTCACCTGTGTGAGTACTACTTGTATGATACGTGCACTTGCGTGTAATAAAAATATCGCAACAATAAGTCTCAATCTTATGCAAATTTTCTACATCTCTGTGATAAATAAACACAAGATAGGCATTAAGATTAACAACTCTAAAACTACACAGACCACACAGGTACTCTCCTCCTAATATGAAATCTATGTTTATTCAATTACAGCATATTCAATTCTCACTTCTCAGATTTCAAATCAAACTCATATATTTCATGTCAATGGTGATCAATCATTCACAAGCATTATATTCAAATTGAATAAATCACAAGATAAAATTGAAATCATAAAACTTGCATTAATTTAAAATAAAGATTCAGGAGAATCCATTAACACCCTAGAAAAAGAGTTTAGTTCATGACAAGATTCATAATAACCATAGAAGAAATAAAAAGCATCCAAAAATACAGAAAACTCCAAGTAGAAAAGATGAAAACTGTGATGAATTCTTTTATTCCACTTGCAATCCTCCACGATGTGCCTCCAGCCGTTTCCTAGGGTTAATCTCCTCCATAAAATGTCATTAAGAAAGCTGTTATAATCCCTAATTAATTATGTGCGAAAGGACAAAATTGCCCCTGAAAAATGCCCTAAATTTGGCTTCCGTACGGACTGGCGCCACGGCTCCATGTGATAAAGCCGCAGCTCTAATGCATTTTGCGATCCAGGTTCCATCTCTGGATTTTGTAGCGCCGCAGCTCTAATTCTGGCAGATTTTTTTTCTCTTCTCTGAAACTCTTAGGGTTGCGGCTCTAATTCAAACTTTTCACCAAATCATCAATTTGACCCCCGTTTCGCCTAGTTTCCATTCCTTAGCCCGTTTAACACCGAATCTTCAAGAATTAAGCGCTTTTCCTCCAATGTCAAGCTATTTCCTTCATAACCACACTTAATCCTGAAAACACAACAAAACATCGGCATAATATCGCACAAAACCAAATAAAAGACTAAAATTGCATCTTAAAACACGCCATAAAAACATACCAAAACTAGTCTTAACACCTATGACCTTTGGAAATTTGAATGAGTGTGTGACAGCAGCCTTACGAACTGAGGCTCGTCAAGAAGGAATTGAAATAAAGAATCCGACCCGAGAAAGAGGAAATGATAGGAAAATGAATAAGAAGAACCAAGGACGATGGTTATCCCAAGGACAACAACTTAGTGGGGGTAGCAATAGTAGCAAATCTTCAGGAAAGACTCGAATTGGGTCGTATGGGTGTTTCAGTTGTGGCCAACAGGGCCATAAGAATAAAGATTGCCCACACGACAACAGAGGTTCCAACCATCACCTGGAGGACCCATAGGGAGTTATGCTAGGTCTACTCCTTTCACAGGACAACCTAAGAGTAACCAGTCTCAGACTTCATCCTATGGTTTCACACCCACACCAGGGCAACAATCCCAATATCAACATCAGTTCTAGCCCCAAGGTTCAGGATTTCCACCAGGGGTACTCGCAGAGTTTTCAAACTCCTATTTCTACTGGAAGTTAGAGAGGGTTCAATCCAGGAGGAGGCTCTAATGCAAGTACAAACCATCCTGGTCAAGAAAAAGGGAAAGCAAAGGAAAAAGCCTCTGGTCAAGCCCATGCTCTTGGTGGTGATGATGTGCAAGGAGGAGCATGCCAGGGAGTTGTGGATGGTGTGGTTCTTATCTCACACTCTTGGGCTCATGTATTATTTGATACTGGTGCATCTCATTCTTGTATATCATTAATGTTTGCTAGCATGTTGGGTTTGAGTTGGGAAACTTTTAGTCCTACATTGCAATTGAGTGTACTTATGGGAGGGCATGGTATAGTATCAACCATCTGCAAATCGGTTGTATCGTGTTTGAATGGCATAATTTATTAGGAAACCTGATGGTGTTACCTATAGGAAAATTTGATGTGATTCTTGGCATGGATTGATTGTCTAAGTACCAAGCCATTGTTGATTGCTCACGCAAAAGGGTGACTCTTTTAACTCCAGGTGGAGATTTCATTGTATATAGAGCCAACATGAATGCAGTAAGGCAGGATCCTATCCTTAAGGCATGTTTAGGTGGGAAAAGAAACTTAGAGTGTTATGGGAGTCTGTTTGCAATTGAGGATGAGTCTAGGCCTCTAGACAAGTTTCCTTGGATATCAGTGATTAGTGGCTTTCCAGATGTGTTTTCTGAGGATTTGCCAGGATTACCACCTGATAGAGAGACCAAGTTTTGCATTGATATGATTCCCGGGACTCAACCAGTTTCTACTACTCCTTATCGCATGGCACCTGCAGAGTGGGATGAATTGAAAAAGCAATTGGGTGAGCTAATGGATAAGGTACATCAGGAACAGTACTTCCCCATGGGGAGCTCCAGTTTTGTTTGCCAAGAAATCAGATGGATCCTTGTGATTGTGCGTCGATTATCAGAAATTAATTCATATGACAATTAAGAACAAGTATCCATTGCCACTGATATATGAGTTGTTTGATCAGCTCATATATTCAAAGTGTTTTTCCAAGATTGACTTAAGGTCAGGCTATCATTAATTGAGGATTTAGGAAGAAGATATTCCCAAAACTAATTTTAGAATGCGTTATGGATACGTTGAGTTTTTTATGATGCCATTTGGATTGGCGAATGCACCTGCAACATTTATGGACCTTATGAATAGAATCTTTAGACCCTATTTGGATAAGTTTGTGGTTGTTTTTATTGATGACCTTTTGGTGTATTCCAAGACACCTGAGGACCATGCAGAACATTAAACAATTGTGTTGCAAACTTTGAGGGTCCATCAATTATATGCTAAGAAGAAGTTAATTGTGTTAAAAAATTTATTGTAGTTTAAAGATGTCAAGTAATTGATAAATTACTAGGCTTAGTACATAGAATTAGGAATGGAATAAAAATTATTTATTATTAATATATATTTATCATCAACTAAAATTACGATAAATAATTTAAATTTTCACAATAATTTCATTTACGTGAAATTATTTATCACAACTAAAAGTATAGATAATTTATCTCACATTTAAGAGTAATAAAAACTCTTTCAAATATTAGTGGACTCACATTTATTATTTTTTATTTCTTTTTAAATTAAATTTATTTTAAAGAAATTTTTAAAAAAAAACAATATGTAAGAATTTTATACTTTAAAATTAATTTGCATAAAATATAATATTTATTTAATCAAACACTACACATTGCACATAACACAGTATAATTGAATTTAGTAAAAATATTTTTGGATCTTCAAAATCAAAAATTATCATTTAAACTTTTGAAAATAGAATATCAAATCTAATATTTAGATAAAATGCAAAAGATTATATTTAGATACAATAATCATATTCAATCTTATTTCTGTTTTTGTTTTTAAAGTTGTGATTTCAGAAATGATAACAGAAAACTGTTTTTGTAGTTTTTAAAAAACAAATGATGTTTGGTTAATGTTTTCTATAAACATTTTTTTAGTTTTTTACTTACATACAACAAAAGTAAAGAATTTACTATAATAATATCATATATATTATTTACAAAATTATATACAATATATATATTATTTTATTAAACATAATTATATAAACACAATCTCTCCAATTAAGCCACTTTCCTTCCATATTTAATGTTATAGAATCTCAATTAATAAATCTAATAATAATTATATAATATAAAAATTAATTATTATCTCAATTTAGTAAGATATAACAACCAAATAGACAGCAACTACTCTTTCGAAAAACAAAAACAAAAAAGTGTATAAATAAAATTGTTTAATGATAAACTAATATAGTGAAGAAAAAAAAACAATTCTATTAAAAAAAATAAACATAAACGTATTCAGTATAAAAATACTCATTGAACAATAAATTAACAAAAACGTGAATATAACTGTAACATGCTATTCTAATGTGTTCTTTTATTTTTATTAATAAAGGTTAAAAAAGGACAACTATGTATAATTATAACTTATTTGTCTAACTTAAATGTTTTTGTTTATTTTACTATACCATTGTAAAAATAAATGAAAACGATGTCTAATAATAGTATTATTGTCTAACATATGTGTTACCGTTTATTTTATTAAAACACGATACACAAATATGAAAATTGTGTACATTTACTACAATAGTATCCAGGAAGATCATTGTACTTATAAAAATGTTTAGGTAACTGTATCAACAACATTTAAGAATCGCATCTATCAATTTAAAGTAAAACATAATAATTAAAAAATAAACAAATTTGTTTAAAGTACAATATATTCATTCATCATTGATAAAATAAATTTGTTTTCCGAAAAATAAACATAAACATAACTGTATATTCATAGCAAGAAATATTCATATAGATAAATATAAACATAATTGTATATTCATAAAAAGGAAAAAGAAACTAACATAAAAACAATCCAGAAAATCAAAAATGACATCATGAGTATAAACATAAAAATAAACAAAATTGTTACTAACAATAACCAAAACATTAAATTTAAGGGATTTTCACACAAAATACTATATTTGGCAAAAAAATTACATTTATACGAAGACACGGGAATAATTTCATTTTTTACAATTGAGTGCTATTTTTTTCTTTTATCCGGTGGTAAATGTTTGGGTTTCTTCGGTGGGTTTGAATGCAAATGTGCTAGTGAAATCTTGGAAAGGAGTTGTAACAACCTAAATATTGACTATAATTGTAGAAAATAAAGATGTTGAAAAATTAACGTAATAAATCATAAAAAAATTTGCCTTCTTTATTGATAATTTAAAATTTAACCCGGGTTTAGGAAAAATAAATAATAGTCTTTGCAATAAATAAAATTAAAATTAGGCAACATTAAATCATAAAGTTCACAATTTCCCAATAAAATAACACGCGGCTATACGGCCCCCACATATTCACACTAGTCTTGCTATTGGGAATCCGCTCGCCACCGGTCATCTAAGGTTAACTTATTCTGCAAAAATAAAATAAATGAATGAGCTTCTAAGCCCAGTAAGGAAAATACACAAAACTTCATACAGAAATCAATCATAAACTCACAACAAATAATTTCACATGCAATACTATATTCATAACAAAAACCAAGGTCGTAATCTATCTTATATCACCGTCATACTAAAAAAATCACACATAGATTTATATCATAAATTATATCCTACATTCATAACATTAGTCATAAACACATCATAAATAACAAATCATATAATCACATAGTCATAACAATCATGCCATCAGTTCATACAAGAGTTCATAACAACGCTAATTTATATTAATCATATAAGATCAAAATATGTCCTAGGTCATAGGTCATAATCATAGGTTATAATAACAAGACAGGTATAAGAAAAAGATAAGTGCTTATACAGGGGTGGCAATTAAGCCCCGGACATAAGTCTATCATACAATTTTGGCAACCGAGCCTACCAGACATCACTTAGGTCTGTCATACATTTCTGAACACCTTAGGTCCAGCCATACTTATCTTCTTTTTGTACCTGAAATGTTAGGGTCATACATATCAAAAGCTAGGTCATAAACTAAACTACCTAATTTTCTTTACCTTGAGTGTGGTTCACAGAAACTATACTTGAATGCTTAGGTCCATTATATGCTAATCCTTAAATGCTTGCTTGTAGGGTTTTGACAACAAGAAAGATAACCTTGGTCGTGTGGCCTTTTGGGTACTAGGGTTTCAAAGATTTGGAGAAGTGATGGAGATGATGATTTTAGCCTTAGGGTTTGTGTTTTGATGGTGGTGCACAACGACAATAGGGAGAGAGAGTGTGTGTGTGTGTGTGAGGGTCTCAAGAAGAGCAAGAATGAATGAAAAAAAAAAATGAGAAGGAATAAGCTCTATTTATAAGCTCTCACAAATCTTAATTTTATTCTAACTATAATCCAAATTTATATTTAAATAAAATAGAATCCTAACTTCTATAGAAACATCTCTAAATTATCTTATTAATATTTTTATTAAATAATTGAGGAATAATCTAACATCAAACTACCTAGGAAAAATATCTCAACCTCTAAATCTCGTAACTCTAGACTCACTTGTAGTAAAATTAACATAACTGAAGTTGTAGGAGTCCGATTTGAACCATCTTTATATCGTTAGAAAGATAATTCAATTATCTACAACTTTTTAGAAATACTATTTTTCGAAAATCATAATATAAATGGGTCAAAACAAGTCCGAAGTTACAGTACCCTAAAGTTACGAAAATTTTATTTAATTATCTAAATAACAACCTAATCCGCAAATATCCTAACTAACCATAAAATAACTGTAGAGTCCAAGAACTTTACTTAGCTAAGTTAGATAGTAGTATTATAGTATTAATAGTATTATCTTTATGACTGTGGATTTTTGGTTCAGAACGGGATTTATTTCGACACTCATAGTAGTACTTGTAGATTTTCTAAGTTTAATCTATAGTTTAAGAATATTAATTTTAACCTAAGGTTTGATTAATATGACTGATATTGAGGATAATATTTATTATACTATAAGGTTTAGATAAGAACCAATAGGATTTTAAGCACATGTTATGTATGGGTGATTAAGGATTAAGTATTTAGAGGATTAAATTTAATAAGGGTAAAATTTGAATGCTCTAAGGTCAGTCAGTAGCTTTGAATACGTTTGAGGGCTTAGTCAAGGCTGTTTACTCAATTTGAATTAAGCTAAAAATGTGTAATTTCGTGTTTAAATAAACAGCGTATGCCGATATATCGCAGCTATACGGGGCGATATATCGCAGCATGTAGATACGGAAAACACGAAACGATGCACGTTTGCCTCGGGCATAATGGTCCAGGCGATATATCGCCTATAGGGGGGCGATATATCGCCTCTGTTATACCCAGATTTCGAGCCGTAGCAAATATGACCTCGAAAGCTGAGTTCGCATTAAATGCTCTCGTGAGGGTTAAGGGTATGCTCTACGATTGTAAATCGGAGCCTGCAAAGTATGGTACAGACCTCGAATATGGTGACCTCGAAATGATCTCGATCTCGAAGGATAGCTCTGTGAGCCCCTCATCTTCAGAAGCAACTTCGGAGCAGGGATCTCGAGCTCGATATGCCATCTCGAAAGAAATGTCAGCTCGGGAAGTGTCAGCGGCTCGCACAATGACGTGAAGCCTTGGAGATACGCAATGACTACCTTGAATATCTACAAGAGTTGTAGATATGGGATATGATCCTCATTTATTAATGTAAATCCCCAAGAATCGTGGGATATTATTTGGTCAGTTATGCGTTTCCTGGTCTTCAGGGACGTTTCCTTTTATATCTGATTATAGGCATTTAAAGCCATTTATTTTATTCACAAAAGAGTAACTACCCAAAATATGTGGGATAGTATTCTGCATCCTTCTCTATAAATAGAGAAGGCATGCACCATTGTAAAGAGGGGGATTTGCTGATTCTTGAGAGAAAACTCTGGAGAATTCATGCTAAAGGATTGTTCAGAGATAATCTTGAGATTAATAACAGAGACTCGTGGACTAGGCAGATTTAACTGCTGAACCACGTAAAAACCGTGTGTCTGATTCGTTTGTTTGTTTTAACCATTGTCTTTAATTGTTTGCGTGCTCTCTTCTTTTATCTGTTGGCGAAAAACGGCGTCAACAGTTTGGTGCTTTCATTGAGAGCCTCAAGCATCCATCCCTGAGAGATTCATGGCTACAAACAATCAGAACACTCCTGAAGAAAATTACCCAAGGCGTCCTGGAAAACAGCCAATGGAGAACCCGGACGCTGATGAAAGGAGTGGGTCCTCTGATTCCCGGGGACCACCTCCACAACCAAGGGATGAGGACATGTACTATAACCCTGAGCGCTATGTCCCTATTGTAGAATTGGAGAATCGGCAGCTGAAACAACTGCTGGCAGATGCCAACAAACGTAACGAGGAGTTGACTAGGATAGCCGCGGAGGCGCAGGTGGCTCAGCCCCCACCTCCGCGCGAAGACCGAGCCCCTCCTCCAAGGGACGTGCACGTTCCTCCCCGGAAGCCCCGTGGACGTCCACGAAAAAATGCTAACACAAGGAGGCCAGCTCAGCCTCCAGCACCAACAGAGCCATCTGCTCCTTCTAGGCCTCAGAGGAGTACCCGAGCTCGGGTCCCGCCTAATCCACCCGTGGAAGTGCCTGCAGGAACTGAGAACAACCAAGCTCCTGTCGGGGCTCGGACTCAGGTTCCTGGTAGCGCACCAAACGCAACCGGCCCATCTCGGGCAAATTCTGGACCTTCCAGGCCGAGGCAAGGACGGCAACCACCGTCACCTATACGGTTTCCTCCGTCTCCCGTAAGATATCCTTCACCTCCCCGCAGGAACGCTCAACCTGGTCGAGATCAGGATCAAGGGCGTACAGGGGAGAGACAAGGAAACGGGGAGACGTTCCAGGGGCGGAAAGGCGCGCCATCCGAGAGAAGTCAGACGTCCCGATCTCGTACTGCAGTGACGAGGCGACGTAGAAAGGATCCACCACAAAATGACCGATCGATGAGTTTCATTAGCGATGAGTCCGGAGAAACAAGGTCTGTCAGTAAACACGACCGAGGTCGTAAAAATACTGGGAATCACAAGAGCCATCCCGACCTGCGCAATCACCTGAATCAGAGCAGGGGAAAGGGAGATCAGACAAACCCGGATCTTAGGAATCATCTGAATGGGCGTAGAGATCCCTCACGGAGACGCGAGCCTGGGATCGCGATTAATGACTATCAATTCCAAACACCGCCTAAGGACCCAGTACAAGAAAGGATCGATCACCTCGAAAAAGCCTTTAGGCTTTTGAAGAATGAGCGAGGAAACGGTCGATATGAGGACTCTGATGAGGAGCTCGAGCCGTTTGCTCCCAATATTTCTAACACTCAGTTCCCCCAAGGGTTCCGGATTCCTCACGTCCCAGCGTTTGAAGGAAAAACCGACCCATGCAGCCATCTGAGTACATTCAACACTATTATGAGAGCTAGTAACGTAGGTTACGAGCTCAGATGTATGTTGTTTCCAACATCATTGGCCGGGCCTGCCAAGAGTTGGTTCGAGAAGTACAAGAGACATTCTATAACTTCGTGGGATCAATTGTCTAGAGACTTCAAGAAGCAGTTCCGGGCTATGGTGGGAGTCAGACCCGAAGCATCCACTTTGACTAACGTCCGACAACAACCAGGCGAAACACTAAAGAGCTACCTGACAAGATTTAATCTAGAGGTCGCCCGAGCTCGTGACGTGGATGACAGCGGGCACTTGATGGCCATCCGAGCTGGTGTTTTACCCGGGAGTGCACTTTGGGATGACATACAAGGGAAACCGGTGAGGTCGATAACCGAGTTTAACAGACGGGCGCAGAAATTTGTTAATGTAGAGGAAGCGAGGTCAACACTCAAAGCGACCTCGCAGACCGAAACTACAACGATAAACATTAACTCCGCCTCAACCTCGGTTGACCCTCTAGTTACACAGCCTGCCTCGGAGAATCCTTCCAAGAGAAAAAAAAGCGAGGGAAATAATCCCGAGGCTGATGGAGGAAAGAAGAAAAAAGGAGAAAGATATTTCTCCGTATATAAAGTGCATACCGAGCTCAACGAGTCCCGGGAAAACATATACCTGGCTAATGAAAACCAGGTCCCCTTCAGGCGACCGGATCCTATGAGGAATCAAAAGTCCAAGAGGGACTCCAGCAAGTATTGTCGATTTCATAGGGACACCGGCCACACAACTGATGAGTGCCGACAGCTCAAGGACGAGATCGAAGGATTGATCTCGAGAGGTTATTTCCGGCAGTATGTCAAAAACCAGAATACTGGACAGGCTACTGCCAGCCAGAGAGTAGCCGCGCTTCCGGCAACACAGAATAATAACTCCCGATCTCGGGATGAGGATAGGCCTCCACCGATAGATGGAGAGGACGTAATAACCATCTCGGGAGGTCCTCATCTCGCAGGAGGGGGCAGAAATGCTCAAAAACGATATGTGAATGAGCTGAAGACAGGGGACGGGTCTCCATATGAACCCAAACCAAGGGCACCAAAAAGCCAAAGGGTTGAGACTCAGCCTATAACCTTCACCGAGGAGGATGCCTCTCACGTCCAGTTCCCTCATCATGATCCACTCGTCATCACCCTACAGCTTGCCAACAAAAGAGTGCGCCGAGTTCTCATAGACAATGGGAGCTCAGTTAACATTCTTTATAAAGCAACCCTAGAGAAAATGGGGCTCTCCCTTCGCGACCGGAGGGCTTGTGCAACCACTTTGTACGGCTTTTCTGGAGAAGGAACCGCCTGTATGGGGTCCATTGAACTCCCTGTGACCTTGGGAGACTATCCAGTCTCGGTGACCAAGATGATGGAGTTCGTGGTAGTAGAGTTACCATCTGCCTACAATGTATTGCTCGGGAGACCCGCCCTGGTCGGGCTAGGGGCAGTTTCATCTGTAAGGCATCTAGCCCTTAAGTTCCCAACTCCAAGCGGGGTCGGAACATTGAAAGGAGATCAACTGGCAGGAAGGGAGTGCTACAGCATTTCCTTAAGGGGAAAGAAATAAACAAGCGCGCAAGCACTTGTTGTCATACAGTATAAAGACGGGACAGTTCTAAAAATTGACGAGGAGATCGATCCAAGGATTGAAGAGAAGATTGACCTCCAACCTTTGGAGGAGCTCGAAGAGGTTCAGCTCGATGAATCTAGTCCCTCGAAAAAGGTGAAGGTTGGGAAACACCTCCTAGACGAATCAAAATAGCAATTAATTTGCTTTCTGAAGAAAAACCAGGATGTCTTCGCGTGGTCCCACTCTGACATGGTGGGAATAAGCCCTAATATAGCGAGCCACACATTGAATATAGACAAAAGCTTTCCTCCGAAGCAGCAAAAGCGAAGGCAGCTGGATGAAGACAGAAAGAAAGCACTAAAGGAGGAGGTGGACAGGCTGAAAGCAAATAATTTTATAAGGGACGCTTTTTACCCTGATTGGGTGGCCAATCCAGTGTTGGTCCCGAAACCCAATGGGACATGGAGGACGTGCATTGACTACTCAGACCTCAACAAGGCCTGCCCGAAAGACTGTTTTCCCCTACCGAGAATTGATCAGCTCGTGGATGCCACGGCGGGGCATGGTCTGATGTCATTCATGGATGCCTATTCTGGATATAACCAGATTCCCATGCATGCCCCCGACCAAGAGCATACAAGCTTCATTACGGATAAAGGGCTCTACTGCTACAATGTCATGCCATTCGGACTCAAGAATGCCGGAGCCACGTACCAGCGGCTCGTAAACATGATGTTCTCAGAGCAAATAGGGAACAACATGGAAGTTTATGTTGACGACATGCTCGTAAAGTCTCAACTTAACAAGAACCATGTTGATGACCTCGAAGAGTGCTTTGGCGTGCTCAGAAAGTACAACATGAAGTTGAATCCTCAGAAGTGCACTTTTGGGGTGTCTTCGGGGAAATTTCTGGGTTTCATTGTCAACTCTCGTGGAATCGAGGCTAATCCCGATAAAATAAAGGCCCTGATCGATATGCCTTCACCTCGGAAGCATAAAGATGTTCAAAGCTTGACTGGCAGGATGGCAGCTCTGGGCAGGTTCATTTCGAAGTCAACGGACCGCGGTCTCCCGTTCTTCAACTTATTGAAAGGAAGTAAAAAGTTCGAATGGACAGACGAGTGCGAGCTAGCCTTTCAAGAGCTAAAAAGGCACTTAGCCGAACCACCTATCCTATCGAAACCTGAGACGGGAGAAGTACTGTTCTTATATCTCTCAACAACTGAACACGCGATAAGCGCGGTGCTCGTCCGAGAGGAAGAGAGAATACAGAAACCCGTCTACTACATCAGTAAAAGATTACTGGGGGCAGAGTCAAGGTATCCACTGATGGAGAAACTCGCCCTCAGTCTGATCCACTCATCTCGAAAGCTCCGCCCTTACTTTCAGGCACATCCTATCCATGTACTGACAGATCAACCATTAAGGCAAGTCTTGTCCAAACCAGAGGCATCTGGTCGACTCCTTAAGTGGGCTGTTGAGCTCGGACAATTCGAGATCACCTACCATCCGAGAACAACCATTAAGGCACAAGCGTTGGCAGTAGAGTGCACCGGTACAGCCGACGACGAAGTAACAACCACGGCCCACGAGCTATGGAAACTTTACGTCGACGGGTCGTCAAATGAAAATGGAGCGGGGGCAGGAGTTATTCTGATCACCCCTGCAGGGAGCAAATTTCACTCTGCATTAAGGTTCGGCTTTAAAGCATCTAATAATGAAGCTGAGTACGAGGCTTTACTGGCGGGACTACGAATAGCAAAGGAACTCAAGGCCAGAGCTATACATTGCTACAGCGACTCTCAGCTCGTGGTTAATCAAATCTTGGGAGAGTATCAGGCTCGTGGCACAAAAATGGCAGCTTATCTGGAGAAGGCAAAGTACGCATTGGAGTTTTTTGAGTTTTATGCAATCGAACAAGTTCCCCGAGAACAAAACTCAAATGCAGATGCCTTAGCTCGGCTCGCCACTTCCACTGAAAATGAGGAGCTGAATGTTGTACCCATAGAACATCTGTCAGCACCCAGCATTACTGAGTCAGACAAGGAAGATGTGTGCATGATCGAGACAGAACCGACCTGGATGAGCCCGATCGTTGAATACCTCGAAAATGGAATTCTTCCCAAAGATCGAAGTCAGGCTCGGAAACTAATGTATCAACTTCCTCGTTACACCATCCTAGATGGAAGGCTATACAGAAGAGGGTATTCCATGCCATTGCTCAGATGCGTGACTCCCCCCGAGGCAAAGAAGATTATTAGAGAAGTTCATGAAGGGTTTTGCGGAGATCATACCGGGGGGCACAGCCTATCCAAGAAAATTATACGCCAAGGATATTTCTGGCCAACCATTAAGACGGATTCTTTCGAGTTCGTGAAAAAATGCGACAAGTGCCAGAGATTCGCCACGATACCCCGAGCTCCACCTTCCGAACTAACCATGTTGACGTCCCCATGGCCTTTTGCGGTATGGGGCATCGACCTCATGGGCTCACTCCCAACTGGCAAAGGAGGAGTAAAGTATGCTGTGGTCGCGGTTGATTACTTCACAAAATGGACGGAGGCTGAACCATTGGCGACCATAACTTCGAAGAAGATCCTGGATTTCGTGGTAAAGAACATCGTATGCCGATATGGAGTGCCAAGAAAGATTGTGTCTGACAACGGAACCCAGTTTGATTGCGACTTATTTTCCAACTTTTGTAACAAGAACGGTATAATAAAGAGCTTTTCGTCAGTGGCTCACCCTCAGGCGAACGGTCAGGTCGAAGCCGTTAATAAAACTCTCAAGAGTTCCTTGAAGAAAAAGTTGGAAGAAGCAAAGGGACGATGGCCTGAGGAATTACCCCAAGTCCTTTGGGGATATAGAACTACAGCTCGGACATCAACTGGGCATACCCCGTTTTCTCTAGCATACGGCTGCGAGGCAATGTTGCCCATTGAGGTCGAAATTCCGACAATTCGAACTCAGATTTACGACCAAAGTTCCAATCATACTCAGCTCGAAGAAACCCTAGACTTGATCGAAGAAAAAAGGGAGGAGGCTCAGCTGAGAAATGCTGCTTACCGGCAATGGACCACGAGATATTTCAATAAGAGGGTTCGAGACCGAAAGTTCGGAGTGGGAGACCTGATTTTGAGACGAGTATTCTTAGCAACCCGAGATCCAGCAGCAGGAGTACTCGGGCCAAACTGGGAAGGACCATACCAGATAGAATCAGTCATCCGCCCTGGCGTATACAAACTTGCAAGATTAGATGGGAACCTCATACCACGAGCATGGAATGGTGAACACCTTAGACCATATTATCAATAGTGTAGGAAGTGTCGCCCGTAACCATGATTTTCTGTACTTAGTTTGTTTTTGAATTTCAAATAAAGGGTCTACTTTGTTTCACATGTAACTTATTTTTATTTTTGCAATCTCTCTTAATTTAATAACCTATGGTCACACTCATAGGATATTAAGGGGGCAACATTGGTATACATACCTCTAGCTTTAAAAAAAAATAAAAATAAAAATAAAAAAAATACAAAAAGTATTTGGATACAACCAAATGCGCGAGCTTAGATAGTTCGGACTTAACCGAGTTATCAAAAACAAAAAAGTATTTGGATATAACCAAATACGCGAGTTTAGATAGTTCGGACTTAACCGAGCGAGCTTAGATAGTTCGGACTTAACCGAATTATAAAAAAACATTAAGTATTTGGAAATAACCAAGTACGCGGGCTTAGATAGTTCGGACATTACCGAGCTACCAAAAACCAAAAACGTTTGGAATTAACCAGATGTGCAAGCATAACAGGTTTGGAACAAACCAGCCAAATTATCGATCAATGATGAATGGGAGCCTAAACCCGTCACAAAATATGTCGAGATCGAGGCTGGAACATCTTAAAATAGTTTCGAACTCATAACCTCGGAGCTAAGATACTAAGGATGAGGAAAAGTGACT
The DNA here is from genome assembly GCF_963169125.1 of Humulus lupulus. Classification (NCBI taxonomy): domain Eukaryota; kingdom Viridiplantae; phylum Streptophyta; class Magnoliopsida; order Rosales; family Cannabaceae; genus Humulus; species Humulus lupulus. The sequence continues at coordinate 4,647,414 of NC_084800.1, forward strand.
AAAAAGATTAACCAAATCATTCATATTACATGCCATATAAGTACTTTTCAGTTCATGGTTACAGTAATGTCCGACCTTGATAAATAACGAGGTTGGAAACGGATAAATCGAATAAACTATGCATGAATGCATCGAATTTCGAGCCTAAATCCAAACTATGTTTGTATGCATAAATAAACATAACCGGTCCATCAATTATAAAAATATGCAAAATATTTCGAACCAAGAAATGTAAGTATATAAAAGAATAATAAAGGGTATTGTATCAGCCCCGTGGGCACAAGTTGAAATAATTACAGAAATAATGGGACGCAGCCCCGAAAACTGATCTCCCCGAGGTCAGATTCAAAGAAGAGGAGTCTCCTTGGCCTTCTCAGCATCAGTGGCACCGAACCCCTCAGGACGAATAGCATGACTATCCTCCTGAGCTCCCTCCGAAACGGTACTCGGAGTAGCTTTATCCTTCTCGAGCTGGTCAGCCTCTTCCTTCTCGAGCCGGGCATTCCATCGTTCGAGGAAGGACGCCTCGAGGGGACCCAAAAAACGGGTGTCCAGTTCTTCGTTATAGGCCCACATCCGGTACATGGCTGAATCGACCGCCGTTTCCTTCTTTTCTTTGAACTCGGCAGTAAGGCGGGTTTTGATATCCTCCATGAGGTCGAGGGTGACGGCCTTGTCTTCCTCGAGCTTCTTATTGGTCTCCCGAAGCTGGATGTTGTCTTTCTTCTGCTCCTCGAGTTCATTTTTCAGCTTTCCGAGCTCCTTGGCCATTTCCTCACGCTCCTTAACCACTGCCTCGAGCTTAGTATTCACTGCCTTCAGGTCGTCATTCGCTTTAAGGTGTAGGTCCCTCTCCTCTTGGGCGAGGGTCCTGCTCGAATGGACCTCGTTGTTCAGCTCGTAATTAAGCTGGGCAGTGAAAGCAAGAGCCTGAAAAAATGAAGAAACCATCATTAGCCTCGAGACAGCATGAATGTAAGCAAAGGGAATATATAGGATACTTACCGCGGCAGTGTGCTCGATACTCTTCTCGTACAGGACAGTGCGGTCCCGAGTGCCAGTTAGACACTGCCACTGAGGAGCCTCAAAATTGCCGTAGCTCTGGCCAATCCGGGACATTACATCCGAGATCAGCGTAGACCCGTGAGGACCGGCAGCATTATCCACCACATACGAATCCATATGGGTGGAAATAGTTAGCTTCTGAGCTCGGGAAGCAGAAGGTCTTTTAACGAGCTAGGTAGAAGGCATTTGACCCGCCACAGGAGGTTGAGATTCAACCACGGCAGCGATATCAGTCTGCGAGGCCGGCGCCACCACAGAGACGACGGCCTGCGAGGGTGGTATCGTCGTGGGGACGTTAGTCTGGCCAGTCGACGCAGCAGCAGAGCTCGAAGCCGGCGGGGGAGGAGGAGGCGTTTTCCTAGATCTCTTGGAGCTTTTCCCAGGCTGACTGGTTGTCAGTCCCCTTGCCCTGGGGCGCTTGCTCCTCTTGGCACCCGCATTGTCGATGAGGGCGTCGAGGTCGGAGTCCATGTTGCCTGCACAAGTCATCACAGTGAGTCAGTGAAAGAAATACAAGTTACTCCAACACTATATAGAGTGGTGAAAGAAAAAACCTAACTGGAACTTTCCCCCGAGATCGAGCTTGGGGACCATGAAATTCCCCCATCTTCAGAAGAGGCGGGGGGAGGGCCTTCCCTATAAGTTGGTGATAACCTCGAAAGGTCCCTATAGTCATTGGTCCCATACTGCACAGCTATCCCATTCCACATCTCGTCTGTGGTATACATAGTGTCGTATTTCCCGAGCCCACTATCAAACCTATGGACACAGTCATCTACCCAACTCCATATGTAGAAGTGATATCTATCCTGTGGGCACGAGACTAGTCTATTGGGCCTGTGTTTTAATAAAGTGGGAGACCACATTCGCGAAGTAGGAAGGGTTTTACCTCCATCGGAGTCCGAACCCGAGGCTTCATCATTTGCCTCGTTCCCTGACCGCGGACTTCTCGAGCGAATTGGGAGAGGTGCTTTCCTTTCCCTCCTCGGAGGAAGGATGCCTGTGGGCAGAGGCACTTCCTCCCAGCGTTCGTATTTTTTACTGGACCAGTCAGAGGTTGACTGGCCCTGTCCCAACAAGCCACAAGCTCGAAGCTTGTCCTCATGTAACATAAATAAAAGAGACCTCCTGCCATAAGGGAGTCGGAGCAGGCTCCCTCTGTGCTCCTTCATTGTCTCGTCGGGGGTGGGACGCTGAAAGTTAGCTGAAAGGCGAGATACACTTCAACTAAACATGGATACAAGGACTAAAGATTCGAGCTCAAAAATAGAAAGTAACGAGAATACTTACGAATTCGCCTAAACGAACGATGTCGAGACGGGAACAGACCGTCTGTCCAGAAAAAAGCCCTTTTGAAGTCAGGGGGATGGTTCGGAAGGTCTTCAAAGATTTTTGTCTCTTTGGGATAGCTCGAAAGATAGTAAAAACCATCTCCTCCCCGAGCTCGGGAGGGATTACTCTTCAAACAAAAGAGGTATAAAATCTCTTGGGGTGAAGGTCCTATCCACCCCAGCTCGTGGAATAAGGACCTCAGGGCAGACAGCACCCTGTATGAGTTAGTGTTGAGTTGGAATGGAGCCAACCCAACGAAATCGGTGAAATCTCTAAAAAAGGACTTCAGGGGCAGCAAAGCTCCTGCCTTTAGGTGTTCCTGGCTCCAGGCCGCGTACTTCACACTGGAATCACGGCCCCCAGGAGCGAAGCAGCTCCGTTCATGTCTTGTCGGAGCTCGGCAGTTCAGTGTGTCCAACGAGCTAAGGCCATGAAGGGCCAGGATGTCAGTTATCTGGTCAGAGGTGGTAACCGAGCTCTGGTAGAACTCGGCTTCAAACATCTCCCTCCTAGGCTGCGAAGACGAAGGCTCCGCCATTAAGGAAAACTGAAGTTCCCCCGGATGGTATGCTACCGTGACTTTTAACGCGGGGTCGAGGGGAACTGGCCTAGGTCCGGGGTTCGGCTCCGGATAGATGGCTTCCCGAAGGACCCTTCTCTTCTTTTCGATGACCTCGTCAATCTGGCGGCGATAGTGGGCTCGGATGTCTTCTTGCTCGCATGCGATCTCGTACTCTTTAATCCGACGCTGGTTCCGAACAAAGACCGATTCCGGGCTCGGAGATTTGGGCTCGTAAGGGATTGCTCGTAATGACCCCCACCGTCTTTCCAGATTCTGTGACATCTAACGAGAAAGAAAAAATGGTGAGGGCCATGCATGCAAGGATCACGAACTCGATAAGATAAGCTCGGATAACTAAGGGCAAGAAACTAAATATTAAGACCCTCACTAAAGAGTCAGAGCGCGTGTTCCACAGGGAAGAAAAAGAACGTGGATGATTTTTTGAAAATCCCGAAGTTCAAGGGAAAGAAAGATGGCGGTTAGCCAGGAAAGGGCTTTTTCGGGTTTCGTGTAATTGTCAAGAATAAGGGTTTTTACCCGAAAACTTGGTGTACAAGAAACATAGCCTAAAATCTTCAAAACCCAGAAAGTTGAAACCACATTCAAACGATTGAATCTGAATATAAACCAGAGACGAACTTCCAGAGTGAAAATCCAGAAAGCCTAAAAACCTATCGGTTCAAGCCCTCCTATCGCATCATGCTAATAACGTAAACTAACATACACAGCAAGCACAATATAAAAGGAACTACAAAAATGGCGTACTTACACAGTAATGGGGAGTGCAGCGAAATCGTCGAGTGGAGAAGAGGTTGCAGGAAAGAACTCACTGACTCGTACAAACCAGGATTCTTTTGTTTCTTCGGCCTGGAAAACATGCAATGAGCATAAACTGTGGTAAGAGGTTTAGGGAGTGTTTCTTTTTTCTGGTCTGTGATGAGAAAATGTGAAGAAGACGAAGAGGGAGTCTTGCATAAATAGGGGGGGAAACTGAATTAATCAGGAACGTTGATTGAAATCCTCAACAGATCGAATGGAGGGGAGTCGATGATAAGATAGCGCCGAAAAGCTGTCAGACGAACGATCGTGGGCATGTTCCCAAGGTACTCAAGTACCTAAAGTGAGCAATACCCATCTGGCACGTGTCCGTTTTTAAGAGTGTGACGGTATGGTTCCCGAAAAGAGTAGTTCAAAAGTTTCCTTCTCTTAGGATTCGAACAAATACTTTTGAGGGGGCAAAATGTTATACCCAGATTTCGAGCCGTAGCAAATATGACCTCGAAAGCTGAGTTCGCATTAAATGGTCTCGTGAGGGTTAAGGGTATGCTCTACGATTGTAAATCGGAGCCTGCAAAGTATGGTACAGACCTCGAATATGGTGACCTCGAAATGATCTCGATCTCGAAGGATAGCTCTGTGAGCCCCTCATCTTCAGAAGCAACTTCGGAGCAGGGATCTCGAGCTCGATATGCCATCTCGAAAGAAATGTCAGCTCGGGAAGTGTCAACGGCTCGCACAATGACGTGAAGCCTTGGAGATACGCAATGACTACCTTGAATATCTACAAGAGTTGTAGATATGGGATATGATCCTCATTTATTAATGTAAATCCCCAAGAATCGTGGGATATTATTTGGTCAGTTATGCGTTTCCTGGTCTTCAGGGACGTTTCCTTTTATATCTGATTATAGGCATTTAAAGCCATTTATTTTATTCACAAAAGAGTAACTACCCAAAATATGTGGGATAGTATTCTGCATCCTTCTCTATAAATAGAGAAGGCATGCACCATTGTAAAGAGGGGGATTTGCTGATTCTTGAGAGAAAACTCTGGAGAATTCATGCTAAAGGATTGTTCAGAGATAATCTTGAGATTAATAACAGAGACTCGTGGACAAGGCAGATTTAACTGCTGAACCACGTAAAAACCGTGTGTCTGATTCGTTTGTTTGTTTTAACCATTGTCTTTAATTGTTTGCGTGCTCTCTTCTTTTATCTGTTGGCGAAAAACGGCGTCAACAGCCTCCTTCAGCATATTTTGAATTTTTTTGAAATCATTTTCCATTCAACCCTTCAACCTCTTGATAAGTCCAGCACCTTTCTGAACGAGTCTTCAGCCTCTGCTGAACGATAATTCAAATTATTTTCACTTAAAAAGCCATTATTTTTATTCAAGTTAAATTAAGATCCTTTCATTCCTAAACTCTATAAATAGGACCTAGTACCCAGCCATTATTCATCTTTTGCTCTAAGTTCAGAGGCTGCAAGTTGCTAGGTGAGTGTGAGAGTGTAAGCACTTGGGTTGGGAATCATAAGCTTGATCATCATAAGTTTATCAAACACTTGGGGAAGTAAGGTTTTATAGTATTTCGGTTCGAGGTTTAGATTGGTCTTACAAGTCTTCAAGGTATTTCCACACCTTAGTTCATTGGTATTATTTTATTTTAAGTTCTCATAGTCTTTTACTCAGCCTTCTAACCATTTCTTATTTTGGTTAGGAAATCTAAGAACTTGCGCATAAGTTTTTGGTAAGTATTTTCTCAATGGTTTAGTCCTTCCATTCCTTTCATTTCTCTTCTTCACTATACTCACTCTTTTTCAAATGGTTCTTAGGAGTGTTCCAAAGTCCCAACTCTGTCCTCTTATCTCGGTAATTTTTTGTAAGGAAAATAGGATAGAATTCATATGTTATATGTTTTATATGTTATCTTATGTTTTTATGTTATGTATGTTTGTAGGCTTGGGCATATGACCCATATGACTAACAAGCCTCAAATGGATTATGGGCATATGACCTGCTTAGCTAGTAGGACCCCACTAATCTAATGGGCATATGACTTGTTTAGTCTATGGGACCCCAAGTAATAATGGCCATTATAGTATGTGTATGATATAAGTGTTATGTTATGTTGTTATGTTTCTTATGAAATTTGTGTATATGAACTATGTGGTAGATTTTCCTTGCTGGGCATTAGGCTCATTCCTTTTTGTTTATATGTGCAGGGAAATAGCTATAGTAGCGGGTAAGATTCGTGGATGCTTGGGGAATGTGTATCGGTGATGAATGGATTCAAGGAGTCGAGAGTTCGATTTCGAGGATGTAGTCTTTTATTTATGGTTTATGTGTATTTTTTCGCACCTATTTATGTAATATCTTTTCATTTCAATTAAGATATGTTTTCTTTTTAAAACAATGGGATCCCATATCCTGCTTTGAGTTTATGTAAGTTTAAAACATTGGTTTTCACAAGTATTTAATAAAGCATGATCTTTTTCACTTGTAAGTTCTATTAAAGATTAGGGTCTATGTATAGTTTTCGTTAATGGTCCAAAGTCTAGAGTAGTTGGGTCATTACAATAACAAACTCTAATTCTCTAGCCTGATTTTGAATTTACTAAGCCCAAAATCTTATTGGGCTTTAGGGTTTTATGTAGACTCGATCCATAACAATTCTTAATAATACCATAATTAATTTATTCTTACACAATCACCCATTTTCCCACAAACAAGACTACTAATACCACAAATCTATAATATGCTATAATAATTATAACCACTAAATATTAAAAAAACAACTAAACCTTATTCTATCACCACAACTCAAGTTAAATCTATTCTATAAAATAAAGACAGCCTATAATCACATAAATAAAGAGGTCTAAGAGAAAGGTAACCTCGGATACTACAATTCTCCCCTCCTTAAAAAAATTTCGTCCTCGAAATTTGACTTACTAAAAACCTCAGGATACCATTCCCTCATATCTTCCTCCAATTCCCATGTTGTCTCTCTTTCAGTGATATTGCTCCACAAGATTTTAACTATAGGGTAACTTTTGGACCTTAACTTCTTAGTTCCCCACTCTAGAACGCGTACTGATCATTCTTCATAACAGCAATCTTGTTTCAACTCTAGAGCCTCGTAATCGAGCACATGGGATGGGTCTGATACATACTTTCTCAACATAAATATATGGAATACATTATGTGTTTCAACTAATGATTGTTGTAAAGCCAAACAATATGTTATTTGCCCTACTTTGTCCAATATCTCAAAAAGGACCTATAAACCTCGGGCTTAACTTGTTGGCATGTAAGATATTTTGCTGCAAACTCTACTATGTCTTTATTCATTCTCGGCCACTAGTACATTGTCTTGACATCGTTGTACATATCGGTCAATCTCGGATGAAGTGAATACGGAGTGGTGTGCGCTTCTCGCATGATACTTTCTCTTAATATGTCCCGATTCAGCACACACACTCGGTTTCTATATCATAGCATACCTTACTTTGTTATCAAAAAATCAACATTTTCTGAGCTTTGTAGTGCTGCCTTTTTCTTAAGAAGAAACTCGTCCTCTTATTGTTTCTCCTTAATTTCCTCCATAAATGTTGACTTGATTGTGAAATCAACTAATTGTCTTGTTATCAGCTCGATTTTGGATTTCTTAATATCATCTTGTAAGGGTTGTGCAATCCTCTTAAGCATCAATATGCTACCATAACTCTGTCTACTAAGCATGTCTGCCACGACATTAGCCTTTCCCGGATGATACAAAATCTCACAATCGTAGTCCTTAACTAGCTTCAGCCAACTTCGTTGCCTCATATTGACCTTCTTTTGCGTAAAGAAGTACTTTAAACTCTTGTGGTCTGTATAAATCTCGCACTTCTCTCCGTACAGATAATGCCTACAAATCTTTAAAGCAAAGAACACTGCTGCCAACTCCAAGTCATGGGTTGGGTACCTTTGTTCGTACTCCTTTAGTTGTCTCGAGGCGTATGCGACCACCTTTCCATCTTGCATCAAAACGCATCCAAGTCCTTGTTTTGACGCGTCGCAATATACTACATACTTTCCCTTGTCATTTGAGATGAATAGAACTGGGACTGTTATGAGCTTGTCCTTTAGCGTTTGGAAGCTTTCTTTGCACTTCTCCGTCCATACAAATTTACGCTGCTTCCTTGTCAAATTTGTTAAGGGCGTAGCTATTTATGAGAACCCTTCAAACAAATCGTTTGTAGTATCCTGCTAAGCCCATAAAACTTCTCACTTTGGTGGCGCTCTTAGGCTTGGGTCAGTCTTTCACAGCTTCTATCTTGATTGGGTCTACTTCTACGCCATTTTTGGATACGATGTGTCCTAAAAATGCCACCTTCTCTAGCCAGAATTCGCATTTCTTAAACTTGGCATATAATTGGTGTTTCTTGAGCCTTTCCAATGTCAGTCTCAAGAGTCGTTCATGTTCGGCTTCCGTCTTTGAGTAGATTAGTATGTCGTCAATGAATACCACCATGAACTTATCCAAGTAATCCTTAAATATTCTGTTCATAAGGTCCATGAACGCGACTGGTGCGTTTTCCAATCCAAATGACATTACTAAGAACTCGTAATGTCCATATCGAGTCCTGAAAGCCATCTTTGGGATATCCTCCTCTCGTACTCTTAGTTGTTGATATCCTGACCGTAGATCTATCTTTAAGAACACCATGGATCCTTGCAATTGATCAAAAAGATCGTCTATTCGAGGCAAAGGATACTTGTTCTTGATCATCACTTTGTTTAGCTCTCGATAATATATGCACATCATCTTGCTCCCGTCATTCTTCAAAAAGCACTAGTGCACCCCAAGGAGAAAAGCTTGGTCTAATGAAACCCTTGTCTAAAAGCTCTTGCAGTTGTATCTTTAATTCCTTAAGCTCCATCAGTGCCATCCTATATGGAGTTTTTTGATATTGGTGTCGTTTCTGGTGCCAACTCTATTTCGAACTCGATCTCCCTAGACGAAGGTAATCTCGGTAGATCTTCTGGAAATACCTCAGGAAATTCGCATAGTATGTGCACATTCTTTGGTTCGAGTTGTGTCTCGTGACTTGTCTACTATGCTGGCTAGAAACTCCTGGTAACCGCTACCGATTAAATGTTGAGCTTTGAGAGCTAAGACTATCGTATGCGAGTTCTAGAAATTACTCCTCTGTAAGTGAGCTTCTCGACATAATAAAAACTCCCCCAAACTTTGAAAATTACTCGCCCTCGAGTAATACTCAGAATAAAAACTAAATAAGAAAAACTAAACACACTCACATAATGCGAATCAAACCAACAATAACAGTCAAGCTTCAATTTCCTTAATACCATGCTCACATAAAGCTTCAGAAATATCCCAACAACACAATCCAGAATTTCAACCTCAACTATTGCCATAATCAACTAATTATCATTCACATCCTTTAACTATTCACCATAATGACTAAAACTCAAGTAATTGACATAGTTATGCACATCAAATTCTCACAGTCATACCACAATCCATATTATTCCATAAGTTTGCATTACTCATTATTCTCCACTAATGTAAACAGCGCATGCTTAAAAATCAGTAGGACTTTAATGGCTTACAATGTATGGCTTAGGTAAGGTAGATAAGAAAGTCATTTAGGCACTAATACCATAAGCATACCAACCTTTCAAACAACCATGTACACATAAATCCCAAACACCCATATTGAACAACCTTGACATGAATGAGAGCTATATATATTTTTCTTTTTCAGCTCTTTTTTTTTTTTTCAACACTCACTCCCCAAAACTTTGTGTATACAATATATTTCCTTAAGGGAGTGAGTCTCCATGATAAAAAATTTCTCTTCTTTTTTTTTTTTTTCAAGAAGAAACTTTCTCTCATTCATCTACTCCTCTCTTGAAAACCCAAAATACTTTCCATTACAAAACCCCTTCCCACATTATCTTTGTATGCTCATGATATTAATATGGATAGGATATTTGATAAGATTTTCGTTAGGTTTCAACAAAAAATAGGCCTAGGCTCAATTAGGGTGACTAAGGATACAATTTTGTCTCAGGTTGGCTAAAAAGGCTCAAACGGACCAAACAAAATTGCCTACATCTTCTTCTTAAGCATACATTATCTAGGATTTCGTCTCAAATAACAAGTAACACAAATTCTAGAGTAATCAACCAAATCTTTCCACAAATCCCATTTAACATGCATAACACAGTCAATTAGCACAAATTTAACAATCATGGCAAAAAGTTCAATCTTTCCTCATATATTAGTCAATCATGGCAACAGACAAAATCAAGCACACGGATTCAAAGTGGTTTTATTTCTTAACTTTATGTTCATAGCATTCATTACGTAACCTTGACTTTTATTATTGACTTGATTCAAACACGACTCACAACACCCCGACTCTAAACACATATTTACAAAACAAAAGAAAACTTTCAAAAGAAATCCATCCCCCAAACTTTGAAACAAACATTGTCCCCAATGTGTAACTACAAAGAAAAGAAAAGAAACTTACAAAAAGTCCATCCTTACGGATAAGGAGAAGGTGGTGGCGGTGGTGGTGGTGGATCTTGCATCCCTTGAAACGGAGGGGGATAAGCGAAATAGTTATTTTGTCCTCTGTTCAACGTCCACTGAGCCACCAACAAATTTAGTTGATCCACCTGATTATGCTCATATGCCTCCCGAGCAGCCAAATAGTTATGAGTGATCGTGTTTTGTTGAACAATGTAGCGCAGCATGTCATGCGAGTATTGCATATTAAGATCAGTTGGGCCACCAAGAGCCAAAGGAACATCCACATTCATTGGCCCCTCTACATTCTCCGGAACATTGTCATCCTCTTGATTTTCAAGGTCCTCATCGTCACTCTCCCGCCTTCGTCGTTGGCCTTGTCGTCGTGGAGGTGCGGCTGGTGCTACTAAAGATGCATTAGGATAACGCGCAATTCTTGCTTTAGTAAGTTTCCCTTTGACTGGCACCACTATATCAGTTTTTTCCCTTGGTACTTCATACACTACACACATATCGGTGATAAATGACCCAAACGAAAATCCCCCAGTATTGGTGCCACGAAGAACAAACCTCATACCCTGACGAATAATTCGTCCAACATCGATGGTCATCCCCTTCATGATAGCAAAAACCAACCTCATCCGGTCATTCGTCATATGGCTAACATGACTAGTTGGGATCAATTTGGCTGCCACAAAATAAAACCATGCACGAGCTTCTTGATTAAGTTGCCATAAAAACATCCCATTAGGCTCATCATGAGCATATGCAATTCTAGCTCCTGGGCAACCCAATGTTTCCGCTATAAGAACATGATCATGCTGATCTTGTAGAAACAATTGGTACTCATCATGCTGGTTATCAAAGCTCTTAGTATTGAAAAAATCATCGATGGCCTTATAACTCCCCACTGGTAGCCATTTTCCTCTCACAAAACATTCCCCCTTCTCATTCAACTCTGGAAAATTCGCATAAAATTAATACACCCAAGAGATATTCATTTTAATTTTCGGTTGTTTCACAACAGATTCCCACTGCCTACCTTCTATGTTGGCTCTAATTGGCTCAAAGATAGCACACGAACTAGGTTGAGGATCATATTCAATACCTCTTTCCTTGAGCACCGGTTTCCCCATAAAAGAAGTATATCGATCTTCTGCCTCCTTACTTACAAATTTGGTGGTATCAAATGGTGGTGCCCTAGAGGATGAGGGTCTTGAAGATGATGGTCTTGCACTATTTCTCTTAGGTCCCATGGTGACTCGGAACAACCCGCCAAACACCCAAACAATACCTCACCTCTCAATTAATCACGTATTTACCCCCCTAACAACTAAACAATCCCACCAAACTTAAGTCACAACTTCTTCCTTACTACAATTAAGCAAAAAACACCAATAACAGTCACTTAAGCAATTTCTCAAACACTTGGTGGGCAACAATTTTTCTCACTCTTCCCTTCCACTTTTCTCTCAATCTTATTTCCCCAAATCACAATAAAACTTCAAAAACTATCCAATAATCATCAATTCCAACACATCAATTCACACATTCATCAAAATCAAAATTGCCTCTTACATGAAATATCCATTCAAGAACTTAAGTGCTCCAAAGAGATGAGTGAATGACTTACTTGATGAATGTGAGTGTCTTGTGATCTTCAATGAACTACTCCCCTCATAAAATTCGGCCAACACCCTTGAAAAGTAAATGAAAACTTGATCACAATGGAAGTTGATGTGGTATTGATGATTAGGGTTTGGAAAAATGAAGAAATGGGATGAAAAATTAGGAATGGGAATGAGAAAAGTAGGATTTGATGGTTTGAAATTGGGGAATAAGCAAAGAAAATTGAGTTATGGGTATGGAATATGGAATTTCGGGGTAGAGGAGAAAGGAGGGTAATGGTGTTTGAGATATTGATTTTTCGGAGTAGGGAGAAGAAGAAGAAAAAATGGTGGTTAGAGAAAAAGAGGGAAGAAAAAGAATTTAAAAAACCTATTTTTTTTTTGTTCTGTTCGAAGTGGCGCTGTGGCGCCAAAGGTCCTGAAGCTCCAGATTTTTGTTGCGCGATTTAGCGATGCAGTGCCTAGTGATGGCACTGCGGCGCTTGGGACCCCCGAAAGACACCCTCTCTGTTTGGGTGTGGCGCTGCAGCGCTTAAGTAAGGCGCTGCGGCCCTAATTCTTGCCACAATTGCGTTGCAGCGCTATGAAGTGGCGCTGCAGCCCCTGGAACACTGCTTTTCATTTTTTTCATCATTTTTTTTTTCATTATTTCTTTCTTTTTTCACGATTTTCACGGCTCAAAATAAACTTAATATTTACAAAATAAATAAAATAAAGTCTACTAAAATAAAATAAAATAAACTAAATAAAAATAACAATACTAAAACAATGGGTTGCCTCCCATTAAGCGCTTAATTTATCGTCTTTAGCTAGACATTGATGACGCTTCAGTTGCTGTCTTGGAGATACATCGTCTCCACCTTCTTGTGAATTTCACCAAAATAATGTTTCAACCTTTGTCCATTCACTTGAAAAAGCGAACCGTCATTATTTCTTAATTCCACAGAACCAAAAGGAGAAACTTTGGTGATAATAAACGGACCAGACCATCTTGACTTTAGCTTGCCGGGAAATAACCTCAAACGAGAATTGAAAAGTAAAACTTGCTGTCCCGGCATAAATTCTTGCTTTAATATCATTTGATCATGATATTTCTTTGTCCTCTCCTTGTAAATACGAGCATTTTCATATGCATCATTCCGGAACTCCTCCATTTCATTCAGCTGCAATAACCTCTTCTCACCCGCTGCTTGGTAATCAAAATTAAGCTTCTTGATCGCCCAATAAGCCTTGTGCTCCAATTCTACTGGTAAGTGACAAGCTTTGCCAAATACTAGTCGATAAGGAGACATACCGAGAGGAGTCTTGTACGTTGTCTTGTAGGCCCATAAAGAGTCATCAAGCTTTTGAGACCAATCTTTTCTATTTAAATTCACTGTTTTCTCCAAGATAGACTTGATCTCTCGGTTTGATACCTCAGCTTGGCCATTAGACTGGGGGTGATAAGCCAAAGCCACCTTATGTCGAACTCCATATTTCATCACGAGTGGTTTAATAACTTTGTAACACAAGAGATATGGTCTGAATTTATCGCATGCGAACACCACCGCTAATAGTTCTTTTTCAGTGGTTGAATAATTTCGTTGAGCATCATCAAGAGTCTTGCTCACATAATAAATTACTCGAAAAATCTTCTCTCTTCGCTGCCCCAACACAGCCCCTACCGCATAATCACTAGCATCGCACATAATCTCGAATGCTTGACTCCAATTCGGGACACTCATAATAGGGGCTGACACCAACTTTTCTTTTATCGACTCAAATGCCTTCCTACACTCTTCATCAAAAACAAAATCAGCATCTTTTTCTAGGAGATTGCATAGTGGCTTGCTGATTTTCGAAAAGTCCTTGATAAACCTCCTGTAAAAACCCGCGTGCCCCAAAAAAATTCTTATCCCCTTGACATTCACCGGTGGAGGAAGCTTCTCAATGATGGCTATCTTGGCTCGATCTACTTCAAGACCTTCCTTTGAAACTCGATGCCCCAACACAATCCCCTCTTGAACCATGAAGTGACACTTCTCCCAATTTAGCACTAGGTTCTTCTCTTCACATCTACAAAGGACCAATTCCAAGTTGTGCAAGCACTGGTCGAATGATGACCCAAAAACAGAAAAGTCATCCATAAATACCTCCATGATCTCTTCTACCATATCTGAGAAGATGGCCATCATACATCGCTGAAAAGTGGCAGGTGCATTACAAAGTCCAAAAGGCATCCTCCTGTAAGCAAAAGTGCCGTAAGGACATGTGAAAGTTGTCTTTTCCTGATCTTCAGGAGCGATTGCTATTTGATTATAGCCTGAATAGCCGTCTAAGAAGCAGTAATGTGTATAGCCAGCCAAACGATCGAGCATCTGATCGATAAATGGAAGTGGGAAATGATCCTTTCTAGTCGCCTTGTTCAACTTCCGGTAATCAATACAAACTCTCCACCCCGTCACTGTTCTTGTCGGAATCAATTCATTGGCTTCATTCTTGATCACTGTCATTCCCCCTTTCTTTGGTACAACTTGCACAGGACTAACCCAACTACTATCTGAAATAGCATAAATGATCCCAGCATTCAATAGCTTCAATACTTCTGCCCTCACTACTTCTTTCATGGCTGGGTTCAATCGCCTTTGATGCTCAATAGAAGGCTTATAATTTTCTTCAAAAAGAATCTTGTGCATACAAACAGTTAGGCTTATTCCCTTCAGATCTGAAATTTCCCATCCTATGGCAGATTTATATTTCCTCAAAACTCTTAGCAATTTTTCAGTTTCACATTCTGATAGTGTTGATGAAATGATCACTGGGCAAGTGAAATTCTCTTCTAGATACTCATAACGCAAATGCTCTGGGAGTTGTTTCAAATCTTTCTTTTCCACCACAACCTTCTCGACTTCTCTTTCGTTAGCTTGACAAAGAGTTTCTTCCATTTTAATACTACTAGCACAAGGAATAGCACTGAGATCCATCACACATTCAGCCACTTCGTCACCCACAAACTCACCATTCACTTTTTTCAAATCAGCCTGAGTAATACTAGAATTAAGGAAATGTTGTAAAGGATCAGCACATAATTCTTTTCTCATCGTCTCTTCTACTACTACCTCAATAGAATCCACACGGTGACATGTGCTCGTGTTGTCATGTTGCTGTAGTGCTTGATAAATGTTGAATTTAACCTCTTCATTGTTAACTCTCAGTGTCAAATGACCACCTTGCACATCAATAAGAGCTCTTCCAGTAGCCAAGAATGGACGACCAAGAATAATGGGGATTTCATGGTCCTCCTCCATATCCAAAACCACGAAATCAGCGGGAAAAATAAACTTGTCCACCTTAACCAATACGTCTTCAATCACTCCCCTAGGATAAGTAAGTGACCGATCTGCTAATTGAAGAGTGATGGTTGTGGGCTTCACCTCTCCTACCCCCAATTTCTTGAAAACTGAAAGTGGCATCAGATTTATACTCGCTCCAAGATCACACAAAGCCTTATCAAAGGACGACCCTCCAATAGTGCATGGTATAGTAAAGCTACCAGGATCTTTCACCTTTTGAGGCAACTTTTTCTGTAAGATGGCACTGCATTCTTCTGTTAACTTCACAGTTTCAAAGTCTTCTAATCTTCTTTTCTTTGACATAACTTCTTTCATGAATTTCACATAATTAGTCATTTGCTCAAGAGCATCTGCAAAGGGAATGTTTGTGTGAATTCGTTTGAAGATTTCTAGAAACTTTGCAAACTGTTCGTCTAATTTCTTCTTCTAAAATCGTTGAGGGTATGGAATGGGAGGTTGATACACTGGAAGGCTATCTTTCTTCATGTCATTCTGGTCACTTCCACTCTGCTTCTTGGCTTGCTCTTCTTTGTCTACCTCTCGTACCACTGGCTCAACTTTCTCCTTTGAACTAGCTTGAACATCACCCTTTTTAAGCACCTTACCACTTCTCAAAGAAACTGCTTGGCATGATTCCTTTGGATTTACCACAGTGGCACTAGGAAAACTTCCCTTCTGATTCGAATTCACCGCATTAGCTAATTGGCCCACTTGAGTCTCAATTTTCTTCATTGAAGCACCCATGTTAGTCATATGGGTTTCTATATTGTCGAGTCTTGCTTCATTTTTTCCGAACCTCTTGTTAGACTCCAAAATAAAAGTGCCCAAAATGTCTTCCAACGACTGCTTTTTCTCTTGTTGCGGTTGAGAATCGAATCCTGGAGGTGGTTGCAGCACATTTTTATTATTGGCATAAGAGAAATTTTCATGATTGCGCAATCCTGGATGATAATAATTAGGCATGTTGTTGCTTCTGTAATTATTGGGGAAGGAGCGGTTTGCCATAAACTGGGCTTGTTCTGGACTCATTTCTTGCCCCTGCATTGCAGCAGCCGCTGCTACACTCTCCATAACCGTTGGATTATTTTGCGCTGATAGAGCGGCCATTTGGGTTTGTAGAGCAGCAATTTGGGCATTCAAGGCTGTCATCTGATCAACTTCATATAACCCAGCAACTTTCCTTGGGCCCGACCTCTCATTAGGCCACTGATAACTGTTGGTGGCCATTTCCTCCATCAAAGTGAAGGCTTCATCAGCTGTCTTGGCTAATAGAGCACCCCCTGCAGCAGCATCAACTATTGTTCGTGTTGGAGCGTTCAACCCTTGATAAAAAATCTGAACTTGCATCCAAATTTGATAACCATGTTGTGGGCAACGTCGTAATAATTCCTTAAACCTCTCCCAAGCCTCATAGAATGGTTCTTGATCTAACTGTCGAAATTGTCCAATATCACTGCGTAATTGGGCTGACTTTGAAGGAGGGAAAAACTTAATCAAGAACTTTCTTGCCATCTCATCCCATGTTGTAATTGTTCCAGGCTGCAAAGATTGCAACCAACTCCTGGCTCTTTCCCTCAAGGAGAAAGGAAAGAGACGCAATCTGATGGCATCATCAGTAACGCCATTCATCTTCACTGTGGCACATACCTCCAGAAATATGGCCAAATGAATGTTAGGGTCTTCAGTAGCTAGACCCCCAAACTGATTTTGCTGCACCATGTTAATTAGTGCAGGTTTCAGTTCGAAGTTGTTGGCAGCAATGGCTGGATTTGCTATTCCAGTGAGATTCTCATTAACAACAGGCATGCAAAAATCACACACTGCCCGCTGCGCTGGATTAAGAGGAGCCCCAGCAGCTGCTGGTTGATTGTTATTATTGCCATTGCCACCGTTGTTGTTCACCCCGTTGTTGTCCATATTAAGCTCTTCAGTCCTTTTCTTAGATCTCAACTGACGGAGTGTGTGCTCAATTTCAGGATTCAGAGGCTCAACAGGTGTAGAACTCCTAGTCCTTCGCATATACTGAGAACACAAGAACAATCTATAATGTTAGTAACAAAATAAATAAAAATCTAATTTAAAATCAAGACTTAAAGTTTCAATATTAGTAAAATTAATTTTAATCCCCGGCAACGGCGCCAAAAACTTGTTACAGAAATTTTCTACCGCAAGTGTACGGTGTATTGCAATATAGTTTTAAATTAAAAGATGTCGAACCCACAGGGATTAAATATTAAATTCACTAATTACTATTACTGTTAAGTCTATAATTTTAATTAGAAAAGTCAATAAATAAATCAAACAATAAAATAAATAATATGAAATAACAAGATAATCAATTCTAATGCTCTTGGAAAGTGATTAAATAAAAGATAAATGTACTAGAGTATTGATTTCACTATTCAACTATGAACATGGTTTCTTTATTATTCTAATTAGTTCTCCACATTTGTAATTCTAGAATTCTAATATAATGCATTTATCTCTCTCAAGCATATATGCAATTAATCTCAATTAATCAATATGATATCTCTATTCACTAATAATTAATCAAGACTTCATTAAGCAATAATTATTCTAAGCCAAATTCATAGAGTTCAAGGAATCTCTCAATCTCACAATCACTCTATGTCAAATCTTCTTATGTCCAATCTACGTTTATCTTTCTCAAGCATAAACCCTAGATTTCAATTCACAATAATGATGGCCAAACATTAATATGATAAAATTAAATCAAGAAGATATGAACAAACGAGAAGAATTTCATAGAAATAATAATAAAAACCAAAATTCAATAGTCAAATAGATTCATCTAATACTCTAGCACAAGAAGAGTTTAGTTCTCCATTATAAACATAAACATAATAACAATGTATTTGTTCATAATTAAAAAACTAAAAATCAAAGGAAGAAGAAATAGACTAGATGTAATGGTGATGATCTTGATGATGTCTAGCCTCCTCTTCTTCTCCGAGCCTCTAATCTCTGTCTAATCTCCTCCAAAAACCGTCCTTAGACCCTAATTAAACTTTTCCTTATATATCCCTTGCAAAAAGCCCTCTTTTGCCCTTCAAAAATCTCAATTTACGATTTCCGTACGGCTCCCGGCGCTGCAGCCCCTTAAACAGGCGCTGCTACGCTACAAATGTGCCAAAAACAAGTCTCTGTTTCAGTCAGGCGCTGCAGCCCTAATTCATCCCAGAAATAGCGATCCCAGAAATAGCGATGCAGCCCCTGAATATGGGGCTGCAGCCCTAATTCACGAATTTTGCATTTTTCTTCGTTTCACTTCCGTTTTGTACCAATTTCGCACCACTTTTCCTTGGACCCTACACAAACACAACACAAGCATAAAACCAAACAAAAACACCCTAAACACCTACAAATTAGATATAAAATGACACTAATAAGTGAATCTAAAATTCACTTATCAATCCCCCTAGACGAAGGTAATCTCGGTAGATCTTCTGGAAATACCTCAGGAAATTCGCATACTATGTGCACATTCTTTGGTTCGAGTTGTGTCTCGTGACTTGTCTACTATGCTGGCTAGAAACTCCTGGTAACCGCTACCGATTAAATGTTGAGCTTTGAGAGCTAAGACTATCGTATGCGAGTTCTAGAAATTACTCCTCTGTAAGTGAGCTTCTCGACATCTTCTATTCAAAAATTGACCGTCTTATCCCTTATAGTCAATTGTTGCCCCATATTTTTCTAGCCAATCCATTCCTTATATCATAATCCTTAAGGTCTAACTCAATCAAATCTACTGGTAATTCTTTTTCTTCGATTCTAACTACAACGCTACACACCCCTCTACTAGATAGCATTCTTACCCCCAGAGGTAATTCCGTGACAAACTTATCTCTAAAAAGTTTGCATGGCTTATCTAAGCTATCAATCGTATTCATAAAGAAAAAGGAATGTGTTGCTCCTTAATCGAATAAAATATCGAATTGCTTGCCAGAGATTATGATCTGACCCGATACTACTGTATTGCTAGTTTCCGCCTCACCTTATGTAAGAGTTAAAACTCTGGCTGGTATTAGCTTTTCGTCCTTCTTTTGGTCTCTCAATTTTGGGCAGCCTTTCTTGAGATGAAATTCGCCTCCACAATTGAAGCAACCTCTAGTCTTATATCAGCATTCCCCTTAATGTTTTCACTACAGATTGGGCATTGAGGATATTCTACGTAAGGCTTCTTATTCCTATTGCCTTCCGACGCAGTTTTACCTTTCTTGTTCGCCTTTTGGTTATGACCACCATCGTGTTTCCTTTTGTGGTCATTTTGTTTGTAATTTCTTTTCTTGGTGTCTTTCCGACCGCTCATTTTTTCCAGATTTTATCCTCCGCTTGCTCGGATTCCCAAGCTATTTCCAACGTTTCCGCGTATATGGTTATTCCCCGAACCAACTTTACGTCTCGGCTATCATTGGCTTCATCCCTTTTACAAATATTTGAATTTGTAACGCTCAATGGGTCGAATTTTCTGGCGTATTTTGTCACAGTCAAATTCCTTTGAGTAAGCACAATAAATTTGTCCACCTTTGTGGCTAGAATCGTAGGACTTTAATACTTTTTGTTGAACACCTGGACAAACTCGTCCCATGTCATAATGTTTACATTTCGGGTTTGCTTTACTATATCCCACCAGATGCGGGTGTCTTTCTTGAGTAGGCTTGAGGCACATGAGATTCGGTCCTCGTTTCCCAAGCTATGTTCCAATATGGATTCTACCGAACGAAGTCATTCTTCGGCTTCTTCCTTGTCCTCTTTCCTGATTGATTTCTTATTCGTTCAGTCTTTCAGATCTTCTTACTTCTTGCTCCATTTTCTTTTATGTTTCCCCCGAAAGAGAAAATTGTAAAAACTAAGACAAACAAACAAATAATTATATAACCTAGCCTATTGTACTACTGTTTATTAGGTCTATCTATCTATTAAAACTATCTTATTACAATCAAGTCCAACTCAGGTAAATGGGCCTTAACAATTCAATCTTCCATGGAGGAGGGCTGGGTTCAGTATGTCGTACCCACTACTTAGGCCCCCTAACTTCCACTTGGACCCAAAAGACAAGAATTTGAACCCTCATCTTATTAATTGTTATTCATTAATTAGATCCAATCTAATAATGCAAAGCAAATGAGCTTTCACAAATGGGCTAACCCATAAGAGAAGAATTTAAACCTTCCACTTTCAATTGAATCCAAAATAAATTTTAAAACAATTTTAATATTACCAAAGTCCATAAAAATCCACAATATAAAAAAAAACAACAATACAAAATTTTGAAATTAATATAAAAAAAACAAAAACATTATTTATAACAAATAAATATCCATAACAAACTAAAGGAAGTTATACTAAAACGTCTTATTTAAAAAAATATATATCTACCAAACTAAAGATCTAATCTTTTATATTAGATATGGCTCTAATCACATTATGATTCATTGTTCTAGATTTTGAAAAAAAAAAAAAACTTTGAAATCAAAATAAACTACAATTACTAAGGCTATAAATAATATAAACAAAACAGGGTACTTACTTGGTAACGAGACGACCCCTTTTTCTGACTTGTATGAATATGTGAGAACGTTCTGGACCAGTATAACCGTGGCTCTGATACCACTTGTAACAACCTAAATATTGACTATAATTGTAGAAAATAAAGATGTTGAAAAATTAACGTAATAAATCATAAAAAATGTTGTCTTCTTTATTGATAATTTAAAATTTAACCCGGGTTTAGGAAAAATAAATAATAGTCTTTACAATAAAATAAAATTAAAATTAGGCAACATTAAATCATAAAGTTCATAATTTCTCAAGAAAATAACACGCGGCTATACGACCCCCACATATTCACACTAGTCTTGCTATTGGGAATCAGCTCGCCACCGGTCATCTAAGGTTAACTTATTCTGCAAAAATAAAATAAATGAATGAGCTTCTAAGCCAAGTAAGGAAAATACACAAAAATTCATATAGAAATCAATCATAAACTCACAACAAATAATTTCACATGCAATACTATATTCATAACAAAAACCAAGGTCATAATCTATCCTATATCACTGTCATACTAAAAAAATCACACATAGATTTAGATCATAAATTATATCCTACAATCATAACATTAGTCATAAAGACATCATAAATAACAAATCATATAATCACATAGTCATAACAATCATGCCATCATACAAGAGTTCATAACAACGCTAATTTATATTAATCATACAAGATCAAAATATGTCCTAGGTCATAGGTCATAATCATAGGTTATAATAACAAGACAGATATAAGAAAAAGATAAGTGCATATACAGGGGTGGCAATTAAGCCCCGGACATAAGTTTGTCATACAATTTTGGAAACGAGCATACCAGACATCACTTAGGTTCGTCATACATTTCTGAAAACCTTAGGTCCAGCCATACTTATCTTCTCTTTGTACCTGAAATGTTAGGGTCATACATATCAAAAGCAAGGTCATAAACTAAACTACCTAATTTTCCTTACCTTGAGTGTGGTGCACAGAAACTATACTTGAGTCCATTATATGCTAATCCTGCTTAAAAACCCTCAACCTTGATCTTGAAGAAAAACTCTAGATCCTTAAATGCTTGCTTGTAGGGCTTTGACAACAAGAAAGATAACCTTGGTCGTGTGGCCTCTTTGGGTACTAGGGTTTCAAAGATTTGGAGAAGTGATGGTGATGATGATTTCAGCCTTAGGGTTTGTGTTTTGATGGTGGTGCACGACGACAATAGGGAGAGAGAGTATGTGTGTGAGGGTCTCAAGAAGAGCAACAATGAATGAAAAAAAAATGAAAAGAAATAAGCTCTATTTATAGGCTCTCAAAAACCTTAATTTCATTCTAACTATAATCAAAATTTAAATTTAAATAAAATAGAATCCTAACTTCTATAAAAAAATATCTATAAATTATCTTATTAATATTTTTATTAAATAATTGAGGAATAATCTAACATCAAACTACCTAGGAAAAATATCTCAACCTCTAACTACCTAAATCTCGTAACTGGCTCACTTGTAGTAAAATTAACATAACTGAAGTTGTAGGAGTCCAATTTGAACCATCTTTATATATTTAGAAATATAATTCAATTATCTACAACTTTTTAGAAATACTATTTTTCAAATATCATAATATAAATGGGTCAAAAATGAGTCTGAAGTTACAGTACCCTAAAGTTACGAAAATTTTATTTAATTATCTAAATAACAACATAATCCGCAAATATCCTAACTAACCATAAAATAACAAACTCTAATTCTCTAGCCTGATTTTGAATGAGATGTTTACATAAATATGGGAAAAATATATATAGTTTCTAAATTTATGGGAAAAAAAATAATTGTACAAAATATGGTAAGTTTTGGGAAAAAAGTTTAAAATATGGTAAATAAATTACCGTAAACTTAATTCTCTTATTTTCTCTTCTCTCCTCACGATCTCTCTCTCTTCTTCTCATTTCTTTCTTTCTCCTCCCCCATTTCTTCCTCATTTCTTATTTTCTTTCTCACGATCTCTCCTCAGATTTCTTCCGGCGATGCTACCTCCGCCGCTACCGACGACGACGACGAACTGGTTTTTCTTCTTCTTCTTCTTCTTCTTCTTTCTTTCTTTCTTTCTTCTTTTTCTTCTTCTTCTTTCTTTCTTCTTCTTATTCTTCTTTTTCTTCTTCTTCTTCTTCGGTCTTTCTTATTCTTCTTTTTCTTTCTTCAAATCTAGTTTTATTCTTTTTCTTCTTTTTCACATCTGATTTTGAACTTCATATTTGATTTTTCTGGGTTTTTTTTTCTAAATCTGTTTAAGTAGCCAGGTACTTGACTTCATATTTGATTTTTCTGGGTTTTTTTTTCTAAATCTGTTTAAGTAACCAGGTACTTGACTTCATATTTGATTTGATTTCATAAATGTACTTAAGAAAAGTTGACTACTATTATTTAATGTAGACTAGGGTAGTATAAGAAGCTAGGTAGTTGAATATTTTAGGGTACTTTTAACATATGAAAGCTTAGGTTAGCTGATTAGTTTTTTTGGTTGAAAAGGGCAAAAGTTGTCAAAAGGTTCTTCCCTGTGATGTTTAGATCAATTGAATATAGGTTTAGCAGCCAAACGTTCATCAAATAAGGTTCTAACATAAATATTTATGTGTTTATTAATTATTTAAAGAAATAGAACTAGAACGTTTGCTCAAAAAATGTATCGATAGGTTTACAAAATTTATTCAGAATACAAGTACAAGAAATAAAAAAACAAGCAAACAAAACTTTTGATTTTTTTGGGTTTTTTTTTCCAAATCTGTTTAAGTAACCAGGTACCATGACGCCTGATTCATTTTATTCATATTTAATTTTTTTAGACCTATGAGTAACCAGTTACGATAACGATTAATTTAGATTCTTTTGTTTAGATTTGATTTTGTTTTTACACTTGACTAAATAACCAGGTACCATAGTAATTGGTTTTTTTTTTAGATTTGATTTTTTTTTCAAACCTCGCTGTAACCAGTTACGATTATGATTAGTTTAGATTTTCTGTTTGAATCTTGTTTTTTTCCAAGTCTGGCTAAGTAATCATTTACCAATGCAACTGTCACTGTTTTTTTTTTCTTTTTTTTTCAGACCTAGTTGTAACCTATTACTTTCAAGATCAATTTAGTTTATTTTTTTCATATCATTTTTTTTTCTTCCAAATCTCACTGAGTAACCAGTTACAATTCAGTTGATATTTTGATAATGGTACATTACTTAAAAAAATAAAAATTATTTTTATAGTTGTAACCAGTTACTACAACACCTCTTAAATAATAAAACTGATTTTTATAGTTGTAACCGGTTACCACACATCATTAAAAAAATAGGCAGTGGCATACGATTATTATCACAAAAAAAATCAAAATTGTTTTAATAGGAGTAACCAGTTACTGTGGATAAAATGTTGATTAAAGAAGATAAAAAATGGAAAAAAAGAAGAAGAAATGAAAATAAAAAGTATGGTGATGAAATGTCTCAGTTTTTTCTTTCAAATAATAATGTAAAAAAATATTTTATCAAAAATAAATGATAAAAATTAACACAAATAGATTAAAATTATTAAAATAATCTCAAAATATAAATGATACTTGCTTGATGATGATTGATTTCTTCTCTTCTTTGGAGGAGCAGTGGTGGAAACAATTGAGGAAGTGAGAGTAGCAGTGGATGAATTAGGCTGCTGTAATATGCAATGCAAACACTTTCTAATATATCTCCAGGAAAATAAGATGAAGATGATGAAGAAGAAGAAGAAGACGAGAAGATAAGATCAATCCAAATTATATGAAGACACATCCATATGAATTTGAAAACCCAGCAGCAACTTTCAAACAACTAAGAAAAAAAAAATCAAAGCATATGAAGAGAACCGAGAAATGGATATATAGATAGATAAATATACAAAAGAGAAAAGAACAAAAAAAAATAATACTACCAATAATAATATAAGAATAATCAATACAATCGTTTTCTTTTGAATATATCTTAGTTTTTTCTTTCAAAGAATTATATAAAAAAATATTTTATTAAATATAAATGATAAAAATTAACACAAATAGATTAAAATTATTAAAATAATTTCAAAATATATCAAAAATAGGTACTAAAAAAGAATAAAAGATAAAATGTGGTATACAAATATATGGGAAAAAAATCCCATAAAAATGTAAACAAAAAAATATGCCATAAAATACTTTAAAAGAAAATTGTCATATTTTTCAAAGTTTATAAAAAAAATCTCATATTTTGTGTAATTTCCTCATTTTGAATTTACTAAGCCCAAAATCTTATTGGGCTTTAGGGCTTTATGTAGACTCAATCCATAACAATTCTTAATAATACCATAATTAATTTATTCTTACACAATCACCCATTTTCCCACAAAAAAAACTAATAATACCATAAATCTATACTATGTTATAATAATTATAACCACTAAATATTTAAAAAAACTAAACTTTATTCTATCACTACAACTCAAGTTAAATATATTCTATAAAATAAAGACAACCTATAATCACATAAATAAAGAGGTCTAAGAGAAAGGTAACTTCGATTACTACAGGAGTGGTGCGAAGAAGCATAAATTGGAGTGGAGCCAAGCTTAAATAAAGATTATATAGGTGGGTGACTTTTGAATGTACAAATGTGTGTGAAGAAAAAGTGGAAAACAAAGAGGATGTTTGGCACCTTAACTAAAAAATTGTTTTTTGATTTTAAAAACTAAAAACAGTTTTTTGAAAACAAGTGGGGGTGTTTGGCATTGTTTTCAGAAAACAATTTTTAAAAACAAAGTTACAAAAAACAGAAAATTTTGAGAACAATAAAAAATTGTTTTCTGTTGTTCTCAAATTTTCTCACTTCTTATTTTTCATAATTTTTTCTTTCAAATTATTTTATCTCATTATTTATTACAAATTTTTAAAATATTTTTCTCTTTGTAAATATATTTGTTAATTTTTTATTTAAGATCTAAAAAAAATAAAACTAAAAAATTATTTTTAGAAAACATTAATCAAACACCTCTTGTTTTTTTAAAACTACAAAAGCAGTTTTCTGTTCTCATTTCTAAGAACACAATTTTGAAAACAAAAAACAGAAAACAATACCAAACAGGCCCAAAGTATATCTTCTTATATGGTGGTGAAACAGATGTATATATATATATATATATATATGAATATGGTTCATAATGGGCGAAAGGGTCTCTGACAAGTTTGTAGGAATTCCTGTGTCATGGTAGTTCATCTCCACAGCCTCAACTCGAAACTGCCAAAATAATTCATCTACTTCTTCGTCGAGTGAGAATTTGAAAATTCAAACTGAGTTTCAAAAGAAAATAAGGAAGTTTATGAAGAAGGTGGTGATAGATAAGGTCAAAGCCATAAAAAAAATGGTGTAAGTTTTTTCTGGATTAGGGGCTACGTGCCAATATTAGCATTGTACTCACACTCCCATTCTACATCTTTATAGTTTTATTTGGATGTGTTATATATAAGTTATATATTCACACTGACGCATTGTATTCACACTGACACGTAACATAAGTTATATATATATTTCTTTTGACTACTCACACATTCAGTGGGTCATATAATATTTACATAATGCACATTTTATATAAAATATGTATAATTCTTTTAAATAACTAAATCTTTTGAAATATATTGAGGATAAAAAGATCTGATTTTTCCCAATAAAAAAAATTAATAAAAATGCCCTCATGTGTATATGTGTTTTTCTATATTAAGAGTTGTCAACTTTATTTTTTCTTTTAGTTTATTTGGAGTGTAATTTAATTATTTATATTTGAATTTTTTTTGTTGTGTGAGTTGGTTTTTAGTGATTTTTTTAATTTATTTAAGGTATATGTGCAGATGATCTAAGTTATATTTTAGGCGGACATCAAGTTGATTTTATACTTTTAGTATATTTTTGGTAAATATAAAAAATTTCAGTTTCTTTATTGTTATTGTGTGGGTTGACTTTGGGTATGTTTAGTTTTCTTTGAGGGTAGATGTTTAGTTGATTTTTAATTGAGTAAATTTTTTGTTTTTCTTGACACGTTTTACAATGGAGTGGTAAGTTTTTCAATGTTGTTTTTTATTTTGTTTTTGTTTTTGTTATTTTTTTAATTTATTTTGGGTTTATGTTCGTATGTTCTCATATATATTTTTAGTTTATTTTTTACACATTTTACAATGCAGTAAGAAGTTTTACAATATTGTTTTGTTGTTGTTTTTTAGATTATATTTGGTTAATGCAACGTGTTGATATTTAGTTTATTTGCATGTGTTTTTCCAACACTGTATTATTCTGGGGTTGTTATATAGTTGAGTTTAGGTTGCTTTTTCAACACTGTATTACTGTGGGGTTGATATCTAGTTGAGATTGTATTTTTGCAATTATGAAACTTTAAAATTGTATTTTGAAAATTTGAATTAGTAAAATTGAAAAAAAAAAATTAGGGGTCGTAAAAATGTAAAAAAAAAACATAAAAAATGTGTATTTATGAAAAAATCCCTAAATTTAATATAAAAATATACTATTCAATTTAGAAAAATAAATAAGCGGTAGAGTTATTTTTTTTAAAAGAGATGGAAGAGAAAGGGTCAAGATTTGATTTATTTTTTGTCAGATATAATTTGGTTTTTTAAAAAGAAGGATAGTGTGAAAAGGTAAGTGAAATGAGAAGTTATGCTTAAAAATAAATAGTATTTAAAAATAATATAAAATCAAATCAAAAATAAAAAAGAATCTAATTAATTAAAATCTCAAAATTGTTAGGATTTGTATATAAAAATGACATTAGTATTAATATAGAAATATAAAATATTATTGTAATGAGTTGAGTAAAAATCTTTTTTTTTTTAAATATCTTATATAAAAAATTAATAAACATATTTACAAAGAGAAAAATCTTTTAAAAGTTTGTAATAAATAATGAAATAAGCTAATGTGAAAGAAAAATTGATGAAAAATAAAGAGTGAGAAAATAAGCCGAGAAAATTTGAGGAAGAGGAAAGTGAGGAGAAAAACTGATACGAGAGAAAGTGAAGAAAAAAAAAAGTGAAGACCAAGCAGTGAGGAAAGAAATTGAGGAGAGAGAAAATTGCGAGAGAAAAAAAAATAAGGAGAGAAAAAATAAGGATATAGTAAATGATGATAGAAAAAATAAAGAGGTAGAAAGTGATGAGAGAAAAAATAAGAAGATATAAAGTTAGAAGAGAAAAATGGTGAGAGAAATTGACGAGAGAAAAAATAAGAAAGATATAAAGTTAGAAGAGAAAAATGGTGAGAGAAATTGACGAGAGAAAAAATAAGAAGAAACAAAGTGATGATAGAGAAAGTGAAGAAAGATAAACTAACGTGAAATAAAGTGAGTAGAGAATAAATTATGTTAGAATAAATAATGTGTGTTAATAATAATTAAAAATACTGAAGTGAGAAAAAAAAAAAAAAAAAAATTAAAACATAATTTAGTTATCAAAACTTTCTTTTTTTGTAACTTTTTTTTTTAAATTGTTTTTTAAAAACAATGTCAAAATGCTATACTTATTGAAAATAAACAGTTTATAAATTTTAAAAATAAAAAACTGTTTTTTAGATTTTTTTAGTCAAACACAGTCATAAATTTTGATAGGAGTTTCTTTGTGTATCAAATTTAAAACAAGAACACAAACAAGAGAGGTACTGCAACAAGTGATTTGCCATTTTCATAATATAGTCGTATATTTTTCAAGGATAAGTGTATTTATCTGCAATGGACAAAATATCTTTAGCATATTGCCCAGCGAATATTTATAAGTAACAAACCTAATTCACCTTGATCATTGAGCTAATACAATGAGGATTTCCAATTCAAAATGTGATAGCCTCAGCTCTTTACCGCAACGCAAAGGAACTCAGGCCAACGAATTCAGCTTCTTTTCGAGAAGTTTGGCCTTTCGAAGGGCATCCAAGGCCTCCACTTGCCTTCCCGATCGTTTCAAATTCAATGCCTTCACCTTCTCGGCTTTTACCTGTTCTTCTAGTTGAATTCTTTCTTGGTTAGGGTTGTCACTCTTACCCACATTAAGTTTTGAAGACTGTAATTTATCAGGAACTCGTGGCACCGTGTTCGTGTTCGTATTTTCTATTCCAATCGCTTTTAAAGCAGACAAAAGTTGAGGATCAAGAAAATCCTCAACGCCCATATCTTTCTCTGTCCCTAAGCCATCAACACTTGAATTGACAGACTCATTTGCAGACAACTCCTCCAACTGGGTCTCAAGTGCCTTAGCCAATTCAAACTCAGCATCTGCCTCTTCAATCCTACCCTCTCTTCGCAGCTTCAAAGCCTGGCGCTTGTGAGCAAGGGATTCCTGTTGCAACTTGAAGCGTTCACGGCTAGAAATTGGTTTTGGGATATTATTTGATGTACCACGCTCTTTTTGGCCAACGGAAGAAACACTTGGTGTAGAAACTGGTTCCAATGTTGGATTTGTTTTGGATTTGGTGTTCTCTGTCTCAAGATGCTTCTCCAACAACTTTGCTTGTCGTAATTCCTCTCGAGCTTCTGCTAATTTCCCTTCTCTCTTTAAAGCAAGTGCTTTTCTCTTACGAGCCAGAATGTCTTGCTTAAGGGTGGCTTCATTGATCTGAGAAACATGTTCTTTGACACTACTTGCTTCAGAAAAATGTGGCTTCTCGTCTTTGACAACTGTACTTTCTTGTTTTTCACTTCTAACACTAGATTCTCTAGCCGCGGGTACATGTTCCTCAATAATATTTGATTCATAAGGACGTGGTTTCTCAAT
Source organism: Humulus lupulus (assembly GCF_963169125.1). Taxonomy (NCBI): domain Eukaryota; kingdom Viridiplantae; phylum Streptophyta; class Magnoliopsida; order Rosales; family Cannabaceae; genus Humulus; species Humulus lupulus. The sequence goes on from NC_084800.1 coordinate 4,677,032, forward strand.
GACTCCTCGTTTTTCATATTTCATATCATCCCCCCTTGTCATGTCTCTCATAGAGCTCGCAACCGTTTGCAACCGAATAGCGGTAGCAACAATGGAACCGTCAGAACTATAATTTAATCCATCTTGTTTTTCAGGAGCCATTTGGGTTCCCATGTCACCCAATATCATTTGGTCTTCGACAATTAGCTGCGAGTTTAGAGGAATTGGCATCTCAGAATTTTGTGATGGATGGTTAGCTGTATCACTTCCCATACTACTTTTATCAATTGATAAATCAACACGACCAGAGGTTTCTTGGGACATCACCCTACTTGTTTCTACGTCACTTATTCCACTCTTATCTTGGTTCATCAATAATCCAAAACTCTGAGGTTTCTCATCCTTTGAAGCTTCATGTAGATGCACCTGTTTTGGGGCTTCCAGTTCTTCTATTTGAGTCTCTAAAACCTTTGCACTCCTCAGCAATTCCTCAGCTTCTTCAGTTTCTCCCTTCCGTCTCAACGCAAGTGCCTTTCTTTTCAAATTTAAAAGTTCCCTTTGTAACTCACCTTTACTTCTTCGAGCAGGAGCAGCAAGTGGAGGAGAAGATTGAATTAGAGATGTGTCATCAGAATGTTTGGACTTAATGGCAACGTCTTCATGTTTTTCATGCGTTGTAGCAGCATCTTGTTCGTCGTCATTCCACCCCAAATTCTTTAACACTGATAGCATCTCTGGGTCGTGCATATCTGTTTCTGTGATAGCCACTGCATCGCCTTCCTCATCTGCACTTCCAAGAGGAGATTTTATTATAATTTCTGTGTGACTACTATGCTGAAAATCTTTTCCTAGTGATTCAGTTTCCGCTATCTGGGCCTCCAAGGCTTTTGCCATTCTCAACACTTCTTCTGCCTCCTCACTCTCTCCTTGGCGCCTCAAAGCCAGGGCTTTTCTTTTCAAACCCAAGAGCTCCCTCTGCATTTCAGCTTTGCTTCTCTTTGGTACCTTAATATGGCCTGCTGCAGCTTGAGGTACAGAGGATCCACTAGCATTTCTTTCTTTGGATTCTGGTGAAAATTCGGCAAGGTCATTGTCTTCGTCTTTCCAACCTAAATTCCTCAGAAGTGAAAGATAAGTTGGGTCATGCATATCTTGATCAGATATGTTCTCTTCCATCTCATCTCCAATAGGCAGGTTGAAAGGGAAATCGTGATTCCCATTTACTGAATTCGGGCCCTTAGTATGAACAGCCACAGACTTAGTCTTCACATTTGAAGCTTTTTCCATCTCTTCTAGCTGATGTTCGAGAATCTTGCCTTTCTTTAATTCTTCTTCAGCCTCATCCAACCGCCCTTCCCTCCTTAATGCAAGAGCCCTCTTCTTCAATCCTAAAAGCTCTTTTTGAATCATTAATTTACTCTTTGGTGCAAATTTGGAATCTGTGTTTTCACTCCCCGTAAATGATCTATGAGCATTTAGATCATTTGAATCTTTCTGAACTCTTGCAGGATCCTGGGCAACTTTTCCTTTTTGAGGCTCAACGCCTTCAAGGTCTCTCTCAAGTAGTTTTGCCTTCTTTAGCAGATTCATTGCCTCTGAAACATTACCAGCTCGTTTTTTATTCACAGCCTCTCTTTTCAAGGATAGAATTTCGGTTAATAGTGCTTCCTTGTCAAATGAAATATCAGAATTAACAGAATCTTCAGTCCATCCTAAAGATTTTAATGCAGCAGCCATCTCTGGGTCCTCCATATCGTCATCTGTCACATCAAAACTACTATCAATAATCTGATCATCAGCAGCACCTAAAAGACTGCTAAAATCATAACCATGCTGTTGCTCATTTGGATCAGAATATAAATCTTGTTTATCGCTGTCCATACTACGGATCAATGCAGAAAGGTCATCATCAGAATCTTCAGCCTCAGCAAGAAGTTCCTGTTCTTCAAGTTCCTTTTCTAAAACTTTAGCTCTCTTTAATTCTTCTTTTGCTTCTGCCAATTTTCCTTCACGCTTTAGCGCAAGAGCTTTCTTTTTATGTGCAACAACCTGAGTTTTGTCTATAAAATTAGCACCCTTATTTTTACCAGGCTTCACTGAGACTTCACCAAGGAGAGAAGAGAGTTCACCTTCCAAAGTCAAATTTGTTCCTTTTTTGTCTTCACTATGCAGATCCATATCAGACCACCCAAGTTCTCTGAGCTCAGCCGCAAGGTCATCTTTCTCTTTACCTTCAGAATCACCAACCTTATTCCTTTTTCTAGACTCTCCAGGAACATCGTTAATCTGTATCTCCTCCGCATTCCCAGCAAGCAAAACCTTTCTACGACTTTTTCTTAAAGTTTTCTCCAATGCATCAGCTTGCCTTTCAAGCTCCTTTCCTCTTTTAAAGGCTTTTAGTGCTTCATCAGATTTCCCTTCTCCTTTTAGTTGCTTATACATCTTCTTTTCATCCAAAGCTTGTTGACGCAAATCATCAGGACTAGTAGCTCCCTTCTCAGTCGATGAAGAACCAAACTCATCAATAGATTGACTTCTGCATACTTCCCCCTCCCCATCCAGATTGACAACTTCAGTATTTGAACTTGCTGCTCCTTGAGTACTAGACACCAATTGTTTACTGCTTGAACCAAGTCCTGATGCAAAAGCTTCCTTTTTTTCATTACTTGGAATCTGGTTTAAGACTTCATTCTCGGACTTTGATGTTGATTTTAAACTACCTAAAATAGAAAAAATAAGAATGAGATGGAATAATCACAAGCATGGTAGTCAATATTCTTTCCCTTTTTTTTCTCCACATTAACCCATGTTAAATTACATAAATGATGACCAAGTGGATTCATATTAACACAGCAGTTCAAAAACTAAATGAGAGAGCACATAAAAAATATTCTTCAAAAGATTTAATCAGAATATCTTGAGGAGCCATTTAATGACACCAATAGAAGAAAAAAAAAAGGTTTAATGAAGGATATGACCACAATACACAACACGGTAAGGTGAGCATAGGTAAACATGGGGCAATGATGCCAAAAGAAAGGGGCTTAGAGTGTATCAAAAATTACAAATTGAAGACAGAAGATGCAAGAGTTAAGCATCAGCCACTTTTAGCGACCCTGAAAAACCACATAACTAATGACCCAACAAAAAGAGTTCCTAGCTCACAGGATGACAAATCAACTAATAATCTGAGCTCATCAAAAGGCATACCTCTCCAAGCTCTGCTCCTGTGTCCATGGCGAAGTTCAAACCGTGCCGCCTCCTCTAGAGTTTTGCAAGGTTCACAAATACGCACAGGCGAATCCCCCTGTCCTCGTAATACCATCCTTTGCTGGGTGCAACTATTGCAGAACAAACCCCCACATCTTCGGCAATGATGCTGAGATTTTCCAAAATGTACAATCATCAAGAGACAAAATTAGCAAGGTCAGGCAAGAACTAATATGAACTCTTTACAAGTGTTCAGTAAAAATGAAAGAAATTTGTAATTTGTATAATAACTTTCAAAAATAAATTATTTGCAATATGTTCTTCATAAAGATCCTATTCGTATGTTCAGTGTAATTCAACAAGGTTAATTAACTAATTTCACTTCCTCACGATGTAAATTCCTTAATCATACTGATAATACTTCTTTAGAGTATTTTTAGTTCCAATATGAAATCAACGCACACAATGACACATATATTTATGTATAACAACATAACAGAACTCTGTTTCTATATAAATCAAGAAACTTAAAACAATAAATATAATCCAAAGCATGCACTATAAGCTGAATGAATGAATTAAAGAATTACCTTAACTCGTAATCAAATTCTAATTAGAACCCACAAATAAAATTATAAAAACTGGGTATGAAAGAAAAATCTTGCCCGATTGATGAAGTAGATCAGAGAAAGCGAGAAATAATATATTTCTTTAATTTAAAACAAAAAACAAAAAGATAAGAACCTTGCGATTGATGAAGGTAAACTGAGAAGAACATCCCTGACAGTGGGAAGCATCAACCACCCAGTTGTTCCCTCGCACTGATGGCTTTCCCGGAAGCCCAATCTTCTCTAACATCTTTTGTTTTGCTCTCCCGGAATCCAACTCGGACTCCACAGATCAAAAAGAATCGATTTCTCACAAGGAAAAAAAATTGAAAAATTAAATAAAATTGAAAAGGCTTTCGTCAACAAACTTGTTCGGTGTTTTGATCTGATAACTTTTCTTGAGGGAGCAAAACCGGAAAAAAGACAAACAAGACAAAGTTGAGACTTTCTTTGCGATTGATGACGATCTAGGCCGAGGTGGTAAATGTCGTTTACTTTTGTTTGTCATACGGCGTCGTTTTCGACGAGCTTAGATGTTTGATTTTTTTAGGTATATATATACTGGGACTGCTACATAACCAATCTAAATCTACATTCAATTATAATATTATGAAATTAGAGGTTAAAAATTGGATCATAAGAATACAATAGCATCGGTAATGGAGTGCTATAATAATGGTATAATTTTATATCTTAGCACATCTTAAAAAAAAAAAAATCTCTTGCAAAATATGTGACAAATTTTATAAATGTTAAAAGTTTTGTTAAATTTGGCACACAATCAATTTTACATGTTTCTTTTGTCACTAATCAATAAATTTTATCTATTTTATTTACCATATTACAACTAATTAATATTATTTGTGAATTAAAAGTTTTTTAAATTTTTATTTATTTATTTAAATATTTTTTATATATTTTCAATAAAAATTAAATAATTATGTTGACTTTTTAAGTAATTTTGTATTTTGTGTATTGAAGCATAATTATAGAATTTAGTCCAAATATAGCATTAATTTATTTTTCAGGCACAAAATTTATAACATTCATAAAAGATGGTCCAATTACTTAATTTGAACCAATCTCATGATATAGTTAAAAGAATTAAATTAATTAATTTCAAATCAATGTAAATTAATATTCAAATTTATATATACTTTTCATTTTATTGCTAAAATTTAGATTTTTAATATGGTAGTATGACTATACAGTGACTCTGCTTATTTTGTATTTTATTTGTATTAAATTACTCATTATTTCATTTTATTATTTGTGGTTTGACAAAAGGTTGAGATTGCCAAGTGAATTCTTTGGCAGGTATTCTTTTTTATTAAATGAAGCCAAAACAATTTTCATTTTACTTGTATCATCTTCACAATAAGTTTTTGTAGATCCCCGCATCATTTACTACTTGATTTCAATTTTGGAAAATCCAATTTTTATTTTTTCACTTCTACCATACTCTTCTTTTCTCTCAACTACATATCTTATAAAGTTCTCAAATCGAATAACGAAGTAGGCAACCAATCGTAATAGAAACGTGTCAACAAAACAAACAACCAAGCAAGTTATATATATAAATAGTAAAGCGATAGAAAATTGGCAAAATTGCTTGTATGAAAATTGGTAACAAGATAAGCCCCAACAGTTACCTCACGCTTTCACTACATATGCGAATATCAATCACGATTACTTCCTTTTAACGTGAGATAAATATTGAAGAACACTCAAGGAAGAACGAAAAAAATACAAACCGAATTGATATCATCAGCAAGCGTAAAGAAAAAAGACAACATCCCTTCTAAAAATTAGAAATTTGAATGTAAACATCTTTAATGAGGAAACTTAACTTTTTTTTTTGTAAAGGCACTAGCAAAGGCTGCTTTTTTCAATAAGAATTTAATCATTGATGCAATCTAATTCAGTAACCATTTATCTGAGGCCTTTGTGTTGGACTCATCAACCGGGAGAAAGGCATCTGGGTGCGCCCAGGAAGACTTCTTTGGCCAGAATGTCGGTCATTAGTGGGATCGGAGGCCGATGATCTAGAGAATGCTTGGGCAAGCTCAACAGCAGAAGCTGCTTTCCCATATCGCATACCAACAGAGTCAGCAGGGGTTGGTTTTGGCTGCTCAACAGGCTTGCGCCAGGTTTCTGGTGATGGAGCCCGTTCTGGCTGCTGTGGTTGCTTTTCTATCTCTCTGTTGTTCCTCCGATTCTCGCGGTTATCACTTCGCCAGTTCCTCTTCTGAGCATCACCTCTTGCAATGTCTGTCCGGTGATCCCTCTTCTCATGATCCCTCTCCCTCCTCTCTCCTTTCTTTATAGTCCTTTGATCAACAGCAGGAATCTCAGTTCTTTCACTGTAGCGTGATGAATTAGCATTACCCCCTGAAATTCTTTCTGCCTTTGGAGCATGAACTTCAACCCTACATAATTTATGTTTTATGAAATTTTCATATTTAAGAATAGAAATCAATGTTGGGGCAAAACGATGGGTTTCTCGCCAATACCTTTCAGGCTGCTGAACCAAGTCGTGGCTAATAACAACATCATCAATCCCTCTCTCCTTCAGAACCTGAGATTATGGAGAATTGGAGATGCAACAACATTAAGCAGGAAAAAATACGCCAAACATAACAGCGATGCAAAACATTCTATGAAGAGACCAGTATTGCTATTGATCCTAAAGATATCCTTGTTTCTTTTTTGCTGGAAAAAAAAAACCTATTTCTTTAGTTCACTGATGAAATGGGCAGCTGACTTATTATTATTATTAAGCTGTTATTGCAAATTATTACAAAAAAAAAACTACATATATAGAATTAATGATTAATTATTCCATTTCTAAATATTAGTCTTGTGAAATATTCGTGTAAATTAAGAAGATTACGAGAAGGTTCGGGGCAGAACAACAAGGATCCAATCGGCAATTTACACTGACACAACACAATATTTAAAATAGTAAATTTGCACACTGATATCAGTAGTGTAAACAAACAAAAACCACTCACTAGTTCTCGTGGGCGAGCACCACCAAACAAAAAATTCCTGCACCAATCACAAAATTTTCAAAATGTAAGTAAGAATAAGCGAGCCTTTACTTGATAGGATCCTTTTCAACAACTCAGAATAGGGTTAAAAAAACTAGTCATGTCATCTCACATATTTGAGCATTTAGAATCAAAATAACAGAAAATGGTGTACACATGTGACACGTCTTTTCATGTTGGTCAAGAAAATTTAAATATATATACATATATAAAAGGCTAGACAAACCATTGGACAGAGGGATAGGTTAGCTCTATTACAAGCTTTAAATACATCAATGTGCTTAAAAAACAAAAAAGGGAGCAGGGAGCTCTGCCACCTCAAGGTCAAAGTTTCAAAACCAAGATATTTACTGGAGCGAAATGCTTACAGCCATGCTTGCAGGTAAAAGCTTAGCATAATTTGACGGTTAGCTACAATACAACTGTATGAGAGAATCTATTTAAGGTATTTCAACTTTATCTCATGACACATAAATCTGAACCTACGTTGTTACCCTTCATATTATATCTTTACTGTATACCAGCTATCCCACTGAACCTTAAAAATTTTTAGAGGATTATAAGACTTCATTAAGTCCATCCCCATGATTAGTTAAACCCCTGACATCATGAGAACAAACTAATGGATGACCACTCAACCTACCCTCCAGTAACATTGCATTATATATCTCATATACACGAAAACATCAAGACCAAATACAATCTCATATCTATTTAAGATCGTCTCACCAATCCCATATCTGTTACGATTTGTTAAGTCCATATTAACTTAACAAATCGTAACAGGATGAACTCCTAAGATTTTTTTTTTTTTTTTTGAAACTGGGTTCCTTGCCTATCCCTGCAATATTTTGGACCACATAGCAAACCACGTGTAATTTGAGCTACTCCCAAATGATTTTAAATAGCATTGCTAACCTTTCCTTTTCAGTTCCCTCCATTCGTTCAACTGACTGCGACCGGGGCTGTAAATTCAGCTTTGGGCGCTCTATGGCCTGCTTCTCAATCTCAGTGCTAGCTAAACCAGACTTTGAAGAGTTCAAATTTCCATGAGGCTCATTAAAAATATCAGCATGAATATATTCAGCCGCCTGTTGAATGCCCTGCAATAAACCAAATACAAATATTTAGAACTTGCCCATCTGATGTTTCGACCCAAGGTGGACCCTTATCTATTTTTTTTCTCCCCAAGAAGGAGAACAATGTATGTGAATGTTACTATTACCTGAATATTATCCACACCATAAGGCTCCAAAGTTTCAAGTGGCTTCGTTCTCGGAAGTAACTTCAACTTGGGCCGCTCTGAAGGTTCTAAATGTATTTGGGTCTGCAGTTCAGCTCCACCAAGTCTGCCACTAGTGTGATCTGGCTGACCCCTGTCTCTATAACCTGTTAGATTCTTCTCCTTTGCTTCTGAATTAATAGGAGTTCTGGCCCGCTCATAATCAGGATTTTCCTTCCTACCACCCTGAACATTATCTTCAATATTAAGTCCCCTATCAGCATGCCTGGCTAAGGTTGTATCATAACTTTCTATGCCAGCAACTGCGTCTGTCTTGTTATAGGCATTATTACCATATCCCTTGGTGTGTAAACCACTTTCTGTTTCAGACAATCTCATAAGCTCAGCATCTGTCTGATTATTTGTAGAAGGCTTAGACTGCCATCTTCCGGAAGAAACCTTTTCGAGCGCACTGGCATGAGCCAACTTAGAAACAGCCATTGGAGCAGACCACGTAGATTGTTGCCTCTCATGACCACCTGCAGCCTCTTTCCTCGCTGCCCATGCATTCGGATAAGTCCCACCAACACCATGCCCGACATTGGTATCTAAATTCTGATAAGGCACGCCCCCGTGGGTCGTCTCAGACACCCTCCCCGAATATGAATTGACAGTCCCACTCGGCGCTTGCGAATTCGGAGTCAATCCCTGTCGACTCCAGGAACCTCCTCCAGCGGATGCAGACTCTTGCTTCAGCTCCGTACGGCTTGGGGCCACTCGAATGCTATCATCACTAATAGTCCTCCGCGGAGCAGAAACCCCATCAAGGGGCTTGCGCTCATCCTCATCAAAGTTCCTGCCGATATGTGAAGTATGAGTGAGAAAAGGGGATTTGTCATCGAAATTCCTCATGGCTGGAGAAGTGTGAGGACGGGAACTCCGGTGATCGGACCGACCCATCTGGTTACCCCACGAAGCCGATCGATCGTAACCAGGACGATCCGAAGGCCTAACGATTCTGCACCCCAAAAAAAAATATTGTGAAATTTAACAATAATCAACTAGGGTTTCTTCTATTAACAGATCCAGCAAGGACGAGATCTAGCAAGAGCCATTAATAGATCCTAAATTGTACAAGATTAAAATCCGAACTTTGAGCACGGGTAAAAGGGACTTACACACCAGGAGCAGAAGGGAGAGGAAGATCAGTTGGGATAGAGCCACCATGGAAGTCCTTGAGGGTCATAGTATTCCCACATACTTTCTTCTTCGACATTCTCTCTCTCTGACTCAACCTCTCCCTCCTGGGTAACCCTTCTCTTGTTGAAGATTTAGGTTTCAACCAGGTCAATCGAAAATGTGTTATATATATAAAAAAAATATATAGATATTTATATATATATATATATGAACAAGATTCCCCACCCCCTGAAAATATCAGATATGACGGCGATGGTGGATACTGTGTTTATAAATATAAAAAAAAATGGAGGTGGGGGCGGGAGAAAGGAAGAGGAAGAAAGGGGCCGCGTGTGTGTGTCTATGGGGTGGGCTGGGTTCGGCTGTTCTCTTCTTTACGTTTCTTTTCTTCTCTGAAAAAGAAAAGGAGAGGATTTTTGGTTTTGGGGAGATTGGGGCTTGTCCTTGTCCCGCGTTTGGCTGGGTTCAATCCAGTTCCCCCCGTACGGTTCTGTCAAGTTGTTCCGCTTCAATTCAATTAAATCCTCTTTGGCTTAACTTCTTCTCAGATATACTTGCACACTGTACGCACGTGATGGACGAGTCCAGAAAGAGCGAAAAATAATGCTCACCTCAATTTTTTATTATTTTTTTAATTTAATATTCTTCTCATTTTTATTTAACTTTCCTAAAATTCATAAATAATATTCATGTAAATTATATAAAGTAAAGTATATATTTTGCACTTCATGTAAATTAATATGATATTGTAAATCCAGCTCTTAATATTAAATTTTGTTCATTAAAAACGCAAATTTTAAGGGATATTTTAATGTCAGCTGTTTTTATTAAATAAGATCGGCCGTAGATTTCAAGTGTTTGGGAGTTTGCTTCCCAAAGAATTTTGGAAAAATTATAGCAAATGGTCCAAAACAATGACATCAAGAAGAAATAATATTTTTATGTTTAAAATTATAGAGAAATTATTATTTTATATTGTTGATTAATTAAATTTTTCATTTTTATAATTATTTAGGATCGTATAATTTTAATATAGCGGTACTAGATACAAAATACGTTTGTTTAGTTTTATTTATAGAATTTATTAAATTTATATTAATTTCATATAAATTTTGAAATAATATATTATTTTAATTAAATAATTTATTTATTTTTATTTAAGTTTATATTTATTTTAGTTTTTGAATTTAAGAGTGACAACAAGAGATTATATATTATATATTTAATGTAATACTAAATATTATAAATGGATTTTAAATTTAAGTTTTTTGCTAGTTTTTTTTTAAAAAAAGTAATTTGTTGTTGATTCATAGTACATTATATTATATATTTAATATGATATTATTTTAATAAGTGAGTTTAAGTTTAATTAAATTTTATTTAAGTTATAAAACATATGATTTTATTATTTTTAAATAATTATCATTATAAAATATTTCAAAAATATCGTATTTTAATTTGTTTAATTATTTATATTTAAAAATAATTATCATTGTAAAATATCTGAAAAATATCATATTTTAATTTGTTTAATTATTTATTTTTTTTAAATAATTATTATCGTAAAATATCTTAAAAATATCTTATTTGAAATATTTATTTTATTTTATTTAAGTTTATGTGTTTACAAACTACCGTTAAATGTAAGAATATTATGTTAAATATAAGAATATTTCGTTAAAGTTAACATTAAAAAAAATAAAACCCGCTAAAACAAAATTTTGTTATCTACACACTTATTATATAGAAGAGATATGTATATTAGTTTTGTTTAATTAGTTTTTATTTTAAAGTTATATTTATTTTTTATGAGTTGTTGGTATATTATGATCCAACTAATGTATATATTTTTTGTGGTATGGTATATTATTTTTTTATGATATTTAGTTTCTACCATTAGACAATCCATAAAAAAATAGAAAAAAAATCAAAATAACTTTAAAATAAAAACTAATTAAACAAAACAATATACATATACAATAATATTAAAATATTTATAATAAAATAATAATTTGTTAAATAACATATTTGGTAATATGTGATAATAAAAAGGTTGTTAAAATATTTTATTATAAAATTAAAATAATAAATATTTATTTACTTTCACGCAATATTAAAAATACTCCGGTAGAATTAATCTCAACTATTTTCATGCCAAACACAATGTGTATGAATGTCAGCTGTGATGCTTGTGTAGATTCATCCGTGTACAGTTTATATGGGCTAACAGGCCCAAAGCCCAGCAATGCATTTTATGGGCTTACTTTGTGACTTACTGTAACTGTGAGTTATTTCTGGGCCTGGGCTTACTTTTAAACACACCAAGCCCGACGCATTGATAGAATAGAGTCTGTTACCATGTTTTTTTTAAGGAAAATCTACTGCACTAAAAGTTAAAAAAATATATGAAAAATATGGTAGATTACAAAAATACAGAATTTTTGGATAAAAACACAGAGTGGCAAAAGCGTAAATACGGAGTGACTTTTAAATCGTAAATAAAAGCGATAAAATACAATTTTTTATGATCAACGTTTACAAACTTGTAAATATCAGTTACAAAATTGTAAATATCTGTTACATATTTGTAAATACTATTTACAAAAATCAGTTTTAAAATTGTAGTTTTTTGTACATAAAACTTACGAACAAATTCGTAACTAATTTTTTATTTTTGTAACAATAGTTTACAAAATTAGATTCATAACTAGGAAATATATTTTTATAACTAACATTTACAAAAATAATTTATAGTTAAGAAATTATAACCAAAATTTACTTTAAAATATTATATTTTTCTATATGTTACAATATTGTACCAAAAAATTATAGGAACCATCAAATTTATATTATACACCTTAAAAATATAAATTTAAGATATTCATTATTTATAAAACAATTTATTATATATATATATATAAAAATGTTGTTAGTGAATTACAATAATTTTGTAAAAAAAATTTATATTTTTGTATGGAACATTTACATAAATATTTATAAATTTATTTAACATGATTGTTACACAAATTTACAAAACGAATTTTTTAACTTTAAAATATATTTTTGCAACAAAGCTTAAACTTTAACTAGATTAATATTTTAGTTTGACATTGAGTGCTCGGCAATGATTTTCAAAATAATATAATATTTTTTATCACTATCTTTCCTACTACCATTAATACATGTTACAAAAATTTATGAATATACATATAATAAAATTGAAATATCATTTATATCAATTTAAATAAAAAAAAGGATAAACAAATTAATTATAAAAAGTAATATTAATGGAGAGCCAAAAAAAAATGAAAACCCTATATTTAATTATTATTATTAGCATAAAAAAATATGGAGATGAACTAAAATTACTGACAAATAAAAGACAAAAGAAAAAAAAACAGAAGTGAACATAATGGAAAAAGAATAATGAGATATTATCATATATATATATATATTTATTTTTTAGTTTATAAGTGGCCAATATTATATAAATATAAATGTATATATATAGACATCTATTTAGATATAAATAATATATTAGTTTGAGGATTGGTCAAATAAATTTCGAGGAGAAAAGAAGTGTTATACAGGAAGCAAGAACAAATGTTAAGGTAGATGTGTAATTATTTTAGTTTACTGTAAAAAAAACGATATTTTTTTAACATTACCGTGAATATTGTAATTTTTCCTTTTTTTAAATTACGGATAGTACTGTAAATTACAAACAAAATATAAAAAAATACTTAATTTTACAAAAATTAAAGAAATATAGATAACGGTCATATAATTATTTGTTACAACTTTTTATTTAGTCTGTAAATATTGTTTACAAATTCATAACATATAATTACAAACTTGTAAACTTTAGTTACAAAAAAAAAATACATTACTACAAATTTGTATACTGTGTTTATAAAAAAAAGATCTTTAATTATGATTATGTTCCTTCATATTTTTGTAATATTTTACAAATTCAGTATTTTTTTTAAATCTTAGATATTTTTATGAATTTCTTTTTTTTTTTTTTTGTCTCAAGAGTCTGTTACCAATTTGACCACATATTATTAAATTTTGAACAACTAACTTCAATTTTTATTAAGAAAAATATATCCTATCATTTATTTAGTATATATTTGACATATATTCAGTAAATATTTAATTTTAGATTTAGAAGTGTATGTGTAATAAAAAAAATTAAAAATAATAATTTTAAAACTAAAAATAGTATTTTTTTTTTTTAAAGAAAGAAAAATCTAATATTGTTAAATTAATCAAGATATTTATAATTGAACTATATTTTACAAAATCCCTTGAAATTTTTCCATTTTAGTTTAAAATTAGCGATTAAAGTAACAGTTTTCCTTTATTTTTCCAGTTCAACATTAAAATTGCATTCTCCTAAATATTTGACCCTCTCCTATCAAACATTACAATGGTAACCTTTTATTTTATAAAATATACTAAACTTGACCTTGCTTTTGGTCAATTTTTTTAAATAAGACATGTTTATTTTTATTTGTTTAGAATTAATATAATTTAATTAATTTTTTGTATTTTAATTTTTGAAAGTAAAAATAAAATAAATCTTATAAAAGGTTTCATAAGAGATTTCAATATAGGGTTATAAATGAATCTTATAAAATGTTTCATAACATATTTTTGAATTCTTAATAAAAAGAAAATTATGGAGCTGGAACATAATTTAAAAAAATTAATATTTAAATTAGAAATAAAGTATTAAAAATAAAATAATTTAGAGATTTTACTTATAAAAAAACCAATAAATTAATGGGAGTTTTTAAAAAATATGGTTTTTAGCCATCAATGTGCAAAAATATGGAAGTTAAACTTTCCTTCATTTGTATGGGAAAATTTAATTCTCAAAAACTTAATTTATGGGAAAACTAATCCCATATTAGAAATCAAAATTAAACAAAAAAAATCAGCAAAGGAGGGGTACTATGGTAATTAACATAGCCAAAACTCCTTCAGCCACATCTTCTCTTTCATTTTGCCCTAGCCGCCACCTCCCTGTCCTCCACTCGCTTACCTCACCATCTCCACCATCATCTCTGCCCACCCACCCTCACCACCTGCCAAGAACACCCCAGCCGCACCTCCGTGAAACCTAGCCACCCTCACCACCTTAGGCGCGCACCTCCGTGAAACCCAGCCAAGAACACCTCAGCCGCACCATCGACGAACACAACCTCAATCCAAAACGACGGGGATAGGATGAGGTGAGGGATGTGTTGATGGTGGTCGGACGCGAAGAAGAAGGGTGGCGCTTGGGCTGAGTGCGATTCGTGGTGGTCGGAGCTGCGAAAAACGACGGGGATGGCTGGGATTTGCGACGGGGTTTTGCGCGCAGGGGATGGGGGTTTCTAGTGGTGGTCGGAGGCAAGGGAGAAGGTTGGTTCGTGGTCAGATCTGTTTTTTTTTTTTATCTTCAGATATGTGATAATTGGTTACCTTCACATTCTTTGTGTGTATATTTCAGGAGGTAACTGGTTACCTTCACATTCTGATGTGTGTGTATATTTGTGGGTTCTTTATGATAACTGGTTACCTAGGTTACTAAATCATACTTACTCTTCCTTTTTTTTCCTTCAAATGTGATGTTTCTTTTCATTTCTAATATGAGTGACTCATCACCCCTCTTATGGTAACTGGTTACCCCTCTTATGGAAGTAAGTTACTAATCTCACTGTAACTGGTTACCTCTCCTGATACATGTTATTTAACCTCTAAGACTATTTTTTACATAACTCTGAAAAATCAAACAAGTAACTAGTTATCCCCTCTAGATAAATGTTATTTAACCTAGCTGTAGGATTTTTTTTTACATAACTTTCAAAAATCAATTAAGTAACTGGTTACCTTACCAAGGTTTTGAAAAAAAAATGTTTATAATAAATAAAAAATAATAATAAACACAATTTATATTACAAAAAATAATTGATAAAAAATTTGCAAAACAACCATGGAAAAATTTAATATAAAAATAGTTATATAAAATTAATATAAAAAAAATCAAATAAGCTAAAAAAATAATCAAATTATAAACATACCCTTCCAAATTAATAAAACTTGATTAAAAGTAAAACTATGGCATAATCAAACTTGTATACAAAAATATGGGAAACTAAACCCATAAAAGTGAAATTTAAAAAAAAAATCTATAAATTAACTTTTCTTAAAAAAAAAAGTCATATTTTTGCCTAATCTATTAAAATCTCATATAACATGTAATTTTCACTAAATTAATTGTGTATTTTTTATGTTATAACCACATAATGATAGTAAATAAATAACTAAATTAATTTTATATTTAGAAATTCATTTTTAATTCTAAAATTTATATTTAGAAATTCATTTTTAATTCATTTTTATGTTAGAAATTCATTTTTAATTCATTTTTAAAAATGATAATTTATATATTGATGATTCTTCTATATATATATATATATATATAGGACAATTCTTTTATAGGAGCTTCACTTTAAGCCCTACCGGTAGAGTTCTTAGTGTTTCTCGACCCATGAATAGTTTTCAGCGCGACTTTTTTTTATGACCGTGTATATTGTAGCTATTTAGAGGACGCGTGACTAATTTTTTTTATGTGTGTGGAAAACAACATGTTTGAACCTAGTTTTCGGTACTGTAAACTATTCGAAATTTTCTGAAAATGTGCAGGATGCTCTAAATAGCTACAATATACACGGTCATAAAAAAAAGTCACGCTGAAAATTGTTCACGGGTCGAGAAACACTGAGAGCCTTATCGGTAGGACTTAAAGTAAAGCCTCTATAAAAGAATTGTCCTCTATATATATATATATATATATAAATATAAATTTATTGTATTTTAATTTTTGAAACTGAAAATAAATAAATCTTATAAAAGGTTTCATCCTTGGGAGAAATGAGTTGATTTAGACAGGGAAAATAAATCTTAATTTATATTAGTTTACAATTAATTAGTTCTTTATCTTGGCATTAGTATCTAAGCCAATATTAGGGTTAAAAGCATCTGTGATTAAAAATTCTACTGATTATAATATTATTCTAGAACTAGCATTGCTAAGTATTTCCCTCTTTTTTTGGAAATAGTTTGGGAGCAATTTGAAGTTGTCTTTAACGCCTCATGTTTAGAATTGTCTTGGTGAGGCTAGATTAGGCTTGTTTGACAACCTTTTTGGGATCAATCAAAGTCAAAGGTTGTGGAATTTTTTTTGGGTTCAGTATAACTTATCTTCTAGGTTGTTCTATTGGCTTGTACTTATTTAAATCAGTCTCCTACTTTCTCAAAATTGTGGCAGTGCCTATATATAGGATTAGTTTGTGCCTTCTTAGGATTGTATTGTTCCTTAGGTTTGTTTTATGCCTATGAAGGTCTGTCTTGTGCTGTTAAAGTTTTTTGTTATCATTTTTAAGTTTTGTAAGTGTCTTCTTAGGCTTCTGTGTCGTGCCTTTTCAGGCATGTTTGTTGTGCCTTTTCAGGTTTGATCATCTAGATTTGTTTTGGTGCTTAATGTCTTCTCAGCTTTGATGTGGCAACTTTGTTTGAACTATGTTATATTTCGATTTGATATCGTAGGTACCTTACCAAAGTATTTTGTGCTTATCCATTTTGCTCTATATAGCAATATCAATGGAAATTATTACAGAAGGTATAAAGCCTCTAGTGCTAAAGAAAGTCTACCTACATAAAACTAAAAATCAGAATTTATAATTAGTAATAGTATTCTTGGAGAGTCAACACATATACCAAAACTTAAATGTGAGCCCAAATACTAAAGTTTGTCCACAAGTGCTCATATTTTATCCACTAAAATGTAACTGATTATTAAGGGCTCATGACATGCCCATTTAGTGGTATAACATCAATGTGCAATTACAAGATTTAATATAGGTAAAGGACAGTCAGGATCTATATCTCTTCTTATAATTATTTTTATCCTTAAAAACTTAAGGGACTTCATTTTTGAGATTACCAGATGTAAAGATTATAAGATCATTTCCAATGCAAGAAGTAAATTGAGTCTTAAATTTGACACAAAAAATGAGTCAATGACATATTTTGCTCAATATTTGCAATTGTTCTTCAATGCTCAAGAAACAAATTAACTTAAAAAAATCAACAATTTATTTAATATTTATTGATTATATACAAAATTAATATATTTTGTTTCATTTTATATTGTAAAAAGAAGAATAAAAAAGTAATATGGTTAGTAATTAATTGTTAATTAATAAATTAGTGATAATATGATAAATAAAAAATGGACTTTTATTGTTGTGCCAAATTTGGTTGATGCTATATCTTGTGCCAAATTTGGCATAACTTTTAGGATTTGCCAAATTTACCACACTTTAACTTTATAGAATTTTTTGACACTTCATTGGAGAGGCTCTAAGATGATATAATAACTAGACATGAACTTTCATTTGCTTTTGGTTTTGATCAATATATTTCAGCTTATCAAAATCAATTATGTTTAATTATTACCAAATGTAAACTATTTTGTCTAAATTTTCGAGACTATCTACACATGTTCTTCGTAGGTGTTGACGCCGTTTTTCGTCAAACAGTGAAAGAAGAGCACAAAAACAATAATAGATAATGGCCAAATACAATAAAACAAATCAAACACGCGATTTTTACGTGGTTCAGCAGTTAAATCTGCCTAGTCCACGAGCCTCTGTTATTAAACTCAAGATTATCTCTGAAAATTCTTAAGCATGAATTCTTCAGAGTTTTCTCTCCAGGATCAGAATTTCGGTCTTTTACAATGGTGCATGGCTTCTCTATTTATAGAGAAGGATGCAGAATACTATCCCACATATTTTGGGTAGTTACTCTTTTTGTGTAAATTAAATAAATGGCTTTAAATGCCTATAATCAGATATAAAAGGAAACGTCCCTGAAGACCAGGAAACGCATAACTGATCAAATAATATCCCACGATTCTAGGGGATTTACATTAATAAATGAGGATTATATCTCATATTTATAATACTTGTAAATATTCAAAGTGATTATTGCGTATCTCCAAGGCTTTAGTCTCCCAGGTTTCCTGTCACCTTTCGAGCTGGAGACATCTTCTGAGGTCACTCAACCTGTTCGAGATCGTATGCGCGTCAAGCTCGGGAACCCTAATCCGAAGTTGTCTCCGAAGATGAATGTGTTCCTAGAGCTATCTTTCGAGATCATGAACTCTTCGAGGTCACCATACTCGAGATCGTCCATATCCTGCAAGCTCGGCATATGATCCTGGAGCTTGCTTCCAACCTTATGAGTCCACTTATTTGCGAATCCAACTTTCGAGGTCATAATTAACATGGCTCGAAATCTGGGTATAACATTTTGCCCCCTCAAAAGTATTTGTTCGAATCCTAAGAGAAGGAAACTTTTGAACTACTTTCCTTGAGAACTGTATCGTCACACCTTTGAAAATGGACACGCGTCAGCTGGGTATTGCTCACTTTTGGTACTCGAGTGCCTTGGAAACACGCCCACGATCGTCCGTCTGACAACTTTTCGGCGCCTTCTTGTCATTGATCCCCATCTGTTCGATCTAGTGAGGATTTCACTCAACGCTCCTGATTAATTCCTTTTCCCCACTTATATATACAAGACCCCACTCTTCATCTTCTTCTTCACTTTTACATTCATTCACCATAAGCAAAAACAAAAAAAAAACAAACAAACAAACTCAGAGACCTCTCTGCAAAATTCCTATTCTGTGCATGTTTTCTCGACCAAAGAAGCAAAGGAATCCTGGTCTGTTCGAGTCAGTGAGCTCTTTTCTGCAACCTCTTCTTCAATCGACGATCTCTCTGCAATCGCCATTACTGTGTAAGTATGCCATTTTTTTTATTTAAACTGTTCTTGCTATGTATCTGTTTATACTGGTTTGCATCCATGATAGGAAGTTTTAACACGATAGGCTTTCATGCCTTTTAGACTTTCATTCTGGATTTTCGTCTCTGGTTTATACCCAGTTTTGACGTTTGAATGTGGTTCCCATTTTCTGGGTTTTGAAATTTTTAGGCAACGTTTCTTGTGCACTAAGCTTTCGGATAAAAACGTGGGTCTTGATAAATGCACGAAACCCAAAGACGCCTTTCCTGGTTAACCGCCACTCTTCTTTCCCTTGAATTTCGGGATTTTCAAAAAATCATCCACGCTCCTTTTCTTTTTCGTGGAATACACGCCCCTGACTCTTCAATAAGGGTCTTAGTATTTAGTCTCGTTCCTAAATTTCCGAGCTCAACCCATCGAGCTCGTGATTCTTGCATGCATGGCCCTCACCATTTTTTCTTTCTCGTTAGATGTCACATAATCTGGAAAGACTGTGGGGGTCATTGCTGGCAATCCCTTACGAGCCGAAATCTCCGAGCCCAGAATCGCTCTTCGCCCGGAACCAACGTCGGATAAGAGAATACGAGCTTGCACGCGAGCAAGAAGACATTCGAGCTCACTATCGCCGCCAGATAGACGAGGTCATTGAAAAGAAGAGAAGAGTTCTTCGGGAGGCCCTCTATCCGGAGCCCAATTCAGGACCTAGGCCCATTCCCCTCGACCCTGCGCTAAAAGTCACTGTTGCGTATCATCCAGGGGAACTCCAGTTTTCATTAATGGGGGAAACTTCATCCTCGCAGCCGAGGAAGGAGATGTTCGAGGCCGAGCTCTACTGGAGCACGGTTACCACAACCAGCCAAATATCTGAAATCCTGACCTTCCATGGCCTTAGCTCGTCAGACGCCTTTAAGTGTCGAGTTCCGACCAGCCATGAACGGAGCTGTTTCGCTCCTGGCGGCCGCGACGCCACAGTGAGATACGCAGCATGGAGCCAGGAGCACATGAGGGCAGGAGCTTTGCTGCCCTTGAAGTCTTTTTTCAAAGACTTTACTGATTTCGTTGGGTTGGCACCGTTCCAACTCAACACCAATTCGTACAGGGTGCTGTCTGCCCTGAGGTCCTTGTACAACGAGCTGGGGTGGGAAGGACCTTCACCTCAAGAGATTTTATATCTCTTTTGTTTAAAAAGTAACCCCTCCCGAGCTCGGGGAGGGGATGGTTTTTATTACCTCTCGAGCTACCCCAAGGAGACGAAGGTTTTTGGGGATCTCCCCAACCACCCGCCTGATTTCAAGAGGGCCTTCTTCTGGACAGATGGTCTGTCCCCGTCTCGACATTATTTGTTCAGGCGGATTCGTAAGTATTCTCGTTACTTTTATTCTTGAGCTCGAGACTTTAGTTCTTAAATCCATATTTAGACGAAATGTGTTTCGCTTTTCAGCTAATTTTAAGCGTCCCACCCCCAATGAAGCAATGATGAGGCACAGAGAGGCCTTGCTCCAACTTCCTTATGGCAGGAGGTCTCTCTCGTATCTGTTACACGAGGACAAGCTCCGAGCTTGCGGGTTGTTGGGAGAGGGCCAGTCAACCTCTGACTGGTCCAGCAAAAAATATGAACGCTGGGAGGAGGTGCCACTGCCCACAGGCGCCCTTCCTCCGAGGAGAGAAAGGAGGCCATCACTCCCAGTTCGTCTGAGGAGTCCGCGGTCCGGGAATGAGGCCAATGATGAAGCCTCGAGCTCGGACTCAGATGAAGGTAAAGTCCTCCCTACCTCGAGGATGTGGTCCCCCACACTACTAAGACACATGCTCAATAGGCTAGTCTCGTGCCCACAGGATAGATACCACTTCTACATATGGAGTTGGGTAGATGACTGTGTCCATAGGTTCGATAGTGGGCTCGGGAAATACGATACCATGTACACCATGGACGAGGTGTGGAATGGGATAGCTGTGCAGTATGGGACCAATGATTATAGGGACCTCTCGAGGTTATCACCTACATATAGGGAAGGCACTCCCCCCGCCTCCTCTGAAGACGGGGGAATTTCATGGTCCCCAAGCTCGAGCTCGGGGGAGAGTTCCAGTTAGGTTTCTTCTATCATCACTCTATATGTCTGATACCGAAATTACTTGATGTACACTTCTCTTTTACTGACTCACTGTGTTGTGACTTGTGCAGGCGAGATGGACTCCGACCTTGACACCCTTATCGACAATGCAGGCGCCAAGAGGAGCAAACGCCCTAGGGTGGGGTCACTGAAGACCGGTCAGCCGGGCAAAGGCTCCAAGAGATCCAAAAAGACACCTCCCCTTGCCCCGCCGGTTTCGAGCTCTATTGCTGCGTCGACTGTCCAGGCCAGCGCCTCCACGACAATGCCATCCTCGCAGGCCGTCGTCTCCGCGGTTGCACCGACTTCGCTGGTTGGTGCCCCTGCCATTGAGTCCCAACCTCCTGTGGTGGGCGAAACGTCTTCTGCTCAACTTTCCAGAAGGCCTTCTGCTTCTCGAGTTCAGAAGCTAACAATCTCTATAATGCCCCAAATTTCCTAATAAGGTTTAAGACCTTGATTAGGAGGCCGGGAGGGCCATAATTGATTTAATATGTTATAAAATGAATATATGCATGTTAATGTGAATTATATTATTATATGATGATAAATGCATGCATATGGGAGTATTTAAAATGATAAGGGCATTTTGGTAATTTGGCCTGCTGAGGGCATATTTGTAAATTGGGTGCATATTGTAATTTGTGAATGAAATTTCATTATTATGGAGATAAATTCGAGCTATGTGGCATGAGACGATCTTAGATTATAAGTTAGCGGTTTGGTCATAACGGGGTCAATTTTGGGGTAATAGAAATGTTTATTTGGTGATAGATTGGGAATATTTGAGATCAGGGTGAAATTCTGGAAGTTTCGACTATAGTGTCCCCGGGGGTGTTTTTGGGACCCCGAGCACTAGGTTTTATTTAAGGTTACTTAAGCGTGAAGTAGCTTGTTAGATAAGAACGTACGTTAGAAACTTCTCGTTCTCTCTCAAAACAGACCGTTTTACCGTTTTACCGTTTGAGCCTTTTTGAGGGAATCTTGAGTTCTGGGAGTCGGAATCAAGCGAGGGTCGAGGCGTAGCGATCCTAGGAAAGATTAAAAGCTTCTTAACCGAAGGATTTGACGGGAAACAACCCAATCGAAGGTAATCTAAGTTTGAATTTTTAAGTCTTTAAAGTTTTAAAGCTTAGAATTGGACTTTGTTAATTGTTGAGTTTTTGGTTGGTTTGAGCTTTGAGTTTTGAGGGTTTTGGAGTATTGGGAAGCTTGGGAACTTTGATTTGATGATTGGGGAATGTTTGGGTATGTTTTTGGAAGATTTGGAGTGCTTGAAACGCGTTTGGGAATGGCCCAGGGTTGGGGGCCGCGGCCCTGTTCTTGTGCGCCGCGGCCCTAGTTCGATGAAGCAGGTGTCAGGAATTTGTCTTCGCTGGGCGCCGCGGCCCTTCATGGAGGGCGCCGCAGCCCTTGCCTCAGAGAACCCTGGGGGCCGCGTCCCAAGGTGCTAGGGCCGCAGCCCTTGCCCTGTTTTCACCCCGTTTGCTCGTTTTGACCCCGGGAACTTAGCTATGGGCCTCGGAAGTGTCCCTACTACTTGGATTAGTTTGGATTGATCTCTTGGGGGCTAGATATTGGTGTGGAACCTTTGATTATCATGTTATTAATGGTATTCCATATATGGTTATGATTAGGTGACCGCTAAGGACTTAAAGGTTGATCGTTCTCAAGGATCGTTCTTATATTGGTACTAGCTCGAATCTGAGGTAAGAAAACTGCACCCTGTGTATATGTGACATGCATGGCTATTATAGATGCATGTTGGTTGATTATTGAGCATGACATGCATGGCTATTATGATGCATGTTGATTGGCTATTGAATATGACATGCATGGCTATGATTGATGCATGTTGGGTGATTAAATGTAAACATTGTTAGCATAATGAATGCTTGGAAAATCTTGTCCATTTGCATATGATTATTATTGAGGCGTGCTGGATGATTAAGTGTGATACATGAAATGCACGAGAAACATGTGATAGGGCATGCCATGAACGATGAATATGAGATTGGTCAGAGCTTGAGTCTCTGAGTTTGTGCATGATCATGACTGTGCTAGAAACTGTTTAGTAAGCATGCTGAATGCCCTATTCTTGGATAACTGGCATATGATACATATTGATAGCATTGCTTATTTGTGTATGGAATGAATACAGAATTGACAAAAGTGTTAGTATCAGCTGTGAGGCTGTGACTTACTTGTCAGGCCCGGCAGTGTTACTGGACACAGGTCAGGAAGCGCTGACTTACTTGTCAGAACGGCCTTAGCGTGAATCACGCAAGCCAACAGAGATTAGATCTAATCGATTACTAGCATTGAATGACTCAAGGAGCATTAATGCCTGACCGACCCTGAGGGTCGATGAATAAACAGAGCTTGAAGGCTAGTGGCTTACCTATCAACCACTCTCTTGCTAGAAAACAGAGCTTGAAGGCCAGTGGCTTACCTATCAGCCACTCTCTTGCTAGAAAACAGAGCTTGGAGGCTGGTGGCTTACTTAACAGCCACTCTCCCGCTAAAAGACAGAGCTTGGAGGCTGGTGGCTTACTTAACAGCCACTCTCCCGCTACAAAACAGAGCTTGGAGGCTGGTGGCTTACTTAACAGCCACTCTCCCGCTAGAATCATGTGATGTGCACCCATTGGTTTGAAAGCTTTATGTTCAGTGTGGTTATAATGATAATCATTTGATAATATTTATGAAAAGTATTATGTTTTCTTGCTGGGCTTCGGCTCACGGGTGCTATGTGGTGCAGGTAAAGGAAAGAGGAAGCTAGACCATCCTTGGGTTGGAGAGCTTAGGTGATGACGTGTACATATGCAGCTGCTCGTCCGTCACGGCCGAGGTTTAAAGTGGAACTAGGGTTGAACCCTGTTTTGCCGCTTAGAACGGCCTGTTGTAAATATTTTCTGTAATAAACTCTTAATTGTATTTTCGGGATCCCAATGTATATGTTAAACGTTCTAGTGAAACGTTATATCTTAACCAAAATGTTTAATCCCTAAACCGCTAATCATACTTAGATCACGATTTTGGCCAAATGTCTCGATTAGCGAGTTTAGCACTATTTACAAGGCACACCGTAACGGTCCCAGGAGTTGGGGCATTACAATCTCCACCCATATGGACTCATATGTGGTGGACAATGCTGCTGGACCTCACGGATCTACGCTGATCTCGGATGTCATGTCCCGGATCGGCCAGAGCTATGGCAGTTTCAAAGCTCCCCAGTGGCAGTGCCTAACTGGTACCCGAGACCGCACTGTCCTTTACGAGAAGAGTATCGAGCACACTGCTGCGGTAAGTATCCTTCTATATTCCTTTTGCTTACATTCATACTGACCTGAGGCTAATGGTGGTTTCTTCCTTTTTTCAGGCTCTTGCCTTCACTGCCCAGCTCAATTACGAGCTGAACAACGAGATCCATTCGAGCAGGACTCATGCTCAAGAGGCGAAGGACCTCCACCTTAGAGCGAACGACGATCTGAAGGCGACGAATGCTAAGCTCGAGGCAGTGGTTAAGGAGCGTGAGGACATGGCCAAGGAGCTCGGAAAGCTGAGAGCTGAACTCGAGGAGCAAAATAAAGATAACACCCAGCTTCGGGAGACCAATAAGAAGCTCGAAGAGGACAAGGCCGCCACCTTCGACATCATAGAGGATGCCAAAACTCGCCTTCTTGCTGAGTACAAAGAAAAGAAGGAAAAGGCGGTCGACTCAGCCATGTACCGGATGTGGGCTTATAATGAAGATCTGGACACCAGCTTCTTAGGTCCCCATGAGGCGCCGCTTCTTGAATGATGGAATGCTCGGCTCGAGAAGGAGGAGGCTGAACAGCTCGAGAAGGAGAAGGCTGCTCCGGACACCGTTTCGGAGGGAGCTCAGGAGGATAGTCATGCTATTCGTCCTGGGGGGTCCGGTGCCACTGACGTTGAGAAGGCCAAGGAGACTCCTCTTCCTTGAATCTGACCTCGGGGAGATCAGTTATCGGGGCTGCGTCCCCTTATTTCTGTAGTTATTTTAATATATGCCCGCGGGGCTGATACAATTTCTTTTACCATTCTTTTATATGCTTTACATTTCTTGGCTCGAAATATTTTGCATATTTTTATATTGATGAGCCGGTTATGTTTATTTAATTCATACAAACATAGTTTGGATTTAGGCTCGAAATTTGATGCATTCATGCATAGTTTATTCGTATTATCCGCTTCCGACCTCGTTACTTATCAAGATCGGATATTACTTTAACCATGAACTCAAGAGTACTTATATGGTATGTAATGTGAATGATCTGGTTATATCTTTTTTTTGTTTAGTCACTTTTCCTCATCCTCATTTTTTGTTCCGAGGTTAAGAGTTTGAAACTATTTTTCTCTTAAGATATTCCAGCCTCGGTCTCGACTTGTCTCGTGATAGGTTTAGGCTCCTACTTATCATCGATCAATTTTTTGGCTGGTTTGTTCCAGACCTGTTAAGTTTGCACATCTGGTTAACTCCAAACGTTTTAGATTTTTGGTAGTTTGGTTTTGTCCGAACTATCTAAGCTTGCGTATTTGGCTATATCCAAATACTTCATATGTTTTTGACAACTCGGTTATCTAGGCTTGCGTACTTGGTTATCTCCAAATACTTTTATCTTTTTGATAAGTCGGTTATGTCCGAACTATCAAAGCTCGCGTACTTGGTTATCTCCAAATACTTCATATATATATTTTATTTTTTATTCTGATGGTACATATACCAATGATGCCCCCTTAATATCCTATGAGTGTGACCATAGGTTATTAAATTAAGAGAGATTGCAAAAATAAAAAGAGATTACATATGGAACAAAATAGACCTTTTATTTGATGAAATTCAAAAACAAACAGACAAACTAGTACAGATAGAAAGTCATGGTTACAGGCAACACTTCCTACACTATTGGTAGTAAGGTCTAAGGTGTTCGCCATTCCATGCTCGCGGTATCAAGCTCCCATCCAATCTTGCAAGTTTGTATACACCAGGTCGGATGACTGACTCTATCTGGTATGGTCCTTCCCAGTTCGGCCCGAGCACTCCAGCTGCTGGATCTCGGGTTGCCAAGAATACGCGTCTTAATACCAGATCTCCCATTCCGAACTTTCGATCTCGAACCCTCTTATTGAAATATCGTGTAGTTCGTTGCTGGTAAGCAGCGTTTCTCAGCTGAGCCTCTTCTCTTTTTTCATCAATCAAGTCTAGGGTTTCTTCGAGCTGAGTGTGATTGGAACTTTGATCGTAAATCTGAGTTCGAATCGTTGGGATTTCGACCTTGATGGGCAACATTGCCTCGCAGCCGTATGCTAGAGAGAACGGGGTATGCCCTGTTGAGGTCCGAGCCGTGGTCCTATACCCCCAAAGGACTTGAGGTAATTCCTCGGGCCATCGTCCCTTGGCTTCTTCCAACTTTTTCTTCAGAGAACTCTTGAGAGTTTTGTTAACGGCCTCGACCTGACCATTCGCCTGAGGGTGAGCCACAGATGAAAAACTCTTTATTATGCCATTCTTTTTGCAAAAGCTGGTGAACAAGTCGCAATCGAACTGAGTTCCGTTATCGGATACGATTTTTCTCGGTACTCCGTATCGGCATACGATGTTCTTTACCACGAAATCAAGGATCTTTTTCAAAGTTATGGTTGCCAATGGTTCAGCCTCCGTCCATTTCGTGAAGTAATCAACGGCGACTACAGCATATTTCACTCCGCCTTTTCCGGTTGGGAGAGAGCCTATGAGGTCGATGCCCCATACTGCGAAAGGCCATGGGGATGTCAACATGGTCAGTTCGGATGGTGGAGCTCGGGGTATCGTGGCGAATCTCTGGCATTTGTTGCATTTCTTCACATACTCGAAAGAATCCGCTTTAATGGTTGGCCAGAAATATCCTTGGCGTATGATCTTCTTGGATAGGCTATGCCCCCCGGTGTGGTCTCCGCAGAACCCTTCATGAATTTCTTCAATGATTTTCTTAGCTTCGGGAGGGGTTGCACATCTAAGCAGTGGCATGGAATACCCTATTCTGTATAGCTTTCCGTCCAGAATGGTGTAACGAGGAAGTTGATACATCAACTTTCGAGCTTGATTTCGATCTTTTGGAAGAATTCCATTTTCGAGATAGTCAACTATTGGACTCATCCAGGTCGGCTCTGTTTAAATCATACACACATCTTCCTCGTCTGGCTTAGTAATGCTGGGTGTTGATAGGTGTTCTACGGGTACAACATTCAGTTCTTCATTTTCGGCGGAAGTGGCAAGTCGAGCTAAGGCATCTGCATTTGAGTTTTGTTCTCGGGGAACCTGTTCGATTGCGTAAAATTCGAAATACTCCAATGCTGATTTTGCCTTCTCCAGATAAGCTGCCATTCTTGTGCCACGAGCCTGGTATTCTCCCAAGATTTGATTAACCATGAGCTGGGAGTCACTGTAGCAATGTATGGCTTTAGCCTTGAGCTCCTTTGCTATTCGTAATCCCGCGAGTAGTGCCTCGTACTCGGCCTCATTATTCGATGCTTTAAAACCGAATCTCAAAGCGGAGTGAAATTTACTCCCTGCGGGGGTGATCAGAATAACCCCTGTCCCCGCTCCATTTTCATTTGATGAGCCATCGACGTAAAGTTTCCACAGCTCGTGGGCTGTGGTTATTACCTCGTCGTCGGCTATACCAGTACATTCCACTATAAAGTTTGCCAATGCCTGTGCCTTAATGGTCGTTCTTGGATGGTAGGTGATCTTGAACTGTCCGAGCTCAACAGCCCATTTAAGGAGTCGACCTGAAGCCTCTGGTTTAGACAGGACCTGCCTAAGTGGTTGATCTGTCAGTACATGGATGGGATGTGCCTGAAAATAGGGGCGGAGCTTACGAGATGAATGAATTAGACTGAGGGCGAGTTTCTCCATCAATGGATACCTTGACTCTGCCCCCAGTAATCTCTTACTGATGTAATAGACGGGTTTCTGCACCCTCTCTTCCTCTCGAATGAGCACCACGCTTATTGCGTGTTCGGTGGTTGAGAGGTATAGGTACAATACTTCTCCCGTTTCGGGTTTTGACAGGATGGGTGGTTTAGCGAGGTGTCTTTTGAGCTCCTGAAAGGCCAGCTCGCACTCCTCTGTCCATTCAAACTTCTTACTTCCTCTCAATAAGTTGAAGAATGGAAGGCCACGATCCGTTGACTTCGAGATGAATCTGCTCAGGGCGGCCATCCTGCCAGTCAAGCTTTGGACATCTTTATGCTTCCGAGGTGAAGGCATATCAATCAGGGCCTTTATTTTGTCGGGATTAGCCTCGATTCCACGAGAGTTGACAATGAAACCCAGAAATTTTCCCGAAGATACCCCAAAAGTGCACTTCTGAGGATTTAGCTTCATGTTGTATTTTCTGAGCACGCCAAAGCACTCTTCGAGGTCATCAACATGGTTCTTGTTAAGTTGAGACTTTACAAGCATGTCATCAACATAAACTTCCATGTTGTTCCCTATTTGCTCTGAAAACATCATGTTTACGAGTCGCTGATATGTAGCTCCAGCGTTCTTGAGCCCAAACGGCATAACATTATAACAGTATAGCCCTTTATCTGTGATGAAGCTCGTATGTTCTTGGTCGGGGGCATGCATGGGAATCTGGTTGTATCCAGAATATGCATCCATTAATGACATCAAGCCATGCCCCGCCGTGGCATCCACGAGCTGATCAATTCTTCGCAGCGGAAAGCAGTCTTTTGGACAAGCTTTGTTGAGATCCGAGTAGTCAATACAGGTTCTCCATGTCCCATTGGGCTTTGGGACCAACACTGGATTGCCTACCCAGTCAAGGTAAAAGGCATCCCTAATGAAATGGTTTTCTTTTAACCTGTCAACTTCCTCCTTTAATGCTTTCTTTCTGTCCTCGTCTAGCTGTCTTCGCTTTTGTTGCTTCGGGGGAAAGCTTTTGTCTATGTTTAATGCGTGGCTCGCAACATTCGGGCTTATCCCCACCATGTCTGAGTGTGACCATGCGAAGACATCCTGGTTTTTCTTCAGAAAGTAAATTAATTGCTATTTTGCCTCGTCTCGGAGGTGTTTTCCGACCTTCACCTTCTTCGAGGGATCAGCTTCCTCGAGCTGAATTTCTTCGAGCTCCTCTAAAGGTTCGAGGTCAACTTTCTCCTCAATCCTCGGGTCGATCTCTTCGTCAATTTCTAAGACTGTTCCATCTTTATTTTGTATGATAGCGAGTGTTTGAGCGCTTGTTTGTTTCTTTCCCCTCAAAGAAATGCTATAACATTCCCTTCCTGCCAATTGATCTCCTTTTAATGTCCCGACCCCGCTTGTAGTTGGGAACTTAAGGGCCAGATGCCTCACAGATGAAACTGCCCCCAGCCCGACCAGGGCGGGTCTCCCGAGCAGTACATTGTAGGCAGATGGTAACTCTACTACCACGAACTCCATTATCTTGGTCACCGAGACCGGATAGTCTCCCAAGGTCACAGGGAGTTCAATGGATTCCATACAGGCAGTTCCTTCTCCTGAAAAGTCATACAAAGTAGTTGCACACGCCTTCAGGTCGCGAAGGGAGAGTCCCATTTTCTCGAGGGTCGCTTTATAAAGAATGTTGACCGAGCTCCCATTATCTATGAGGACTCGGCGGACTATTTTGTTGGCAAGCTGAAGAGTAATAACCAATGGATCATGATGAGGGAACTGAACATGGGAAGCGTCCTGCTCAGTGAAGGTTATCGGTTGTGTTTCAATCCTTTGGTTTTTCGGTGCCCTAGGTTCGGGTTCATAAGGAGACCCGTCCCCTGTCTTTAGCTCGTTTACATATCTCTTTTGAGCATTTCTGCCCCCTCCTGCGAGATGAGGCCCTCCCGAGATGGTTATCACGTTCTCTCCATCTATCGGCGGGGGCCTGTCTTCTTCCCGAGGTCGGGAGTTATTATTTTGTGCCGCCGAAGGCACGGCTACTCTCTGGCTTGTAGTAGTCTGTCCAGTACTCTGGTTTTTGACATACTGCCGGAAGTAACCTCTTGAGATCAACCCTTCGATCTCGTCCTTCAGCTGTCGACATTCATCAGTTGTGTGTCCGGTGTCTCTGTGGAACCGGCAATACTTACTGGAATCCCTTTTGGATTTTTGATTTCTCATTGGGTCCGGACGCCTGAAGGGGACCTGGTTTTCATTAGCCAGGTATATGTTTTCCCGAGACTCGTTGAGTTCGGTGTGCACTTTATATACGGAGAAATACCTTTCTCCTTTCTTTTTCTTTCCTCCTTCAGCCTCGGGGTTATTTCCCTCGCTCTTTTTCCTCTTGGAGGGATTCTCCGAGGTAGGCTGTGGAGCTGCTGGGTCAGCCGAGGTTGAGGCGGAGTTAATGTTTATCGTTGTAGTTTCGGTCTGCGAGGTCGCCTTGAGCGTTGACCTCGCCTCCTCTACATTGACAAATCTCTGCGCCCGTCTGTTAAACTCGGTTATTGACCTCACCGGTTTCCCTTGCATGTCGTCCCAAAGGGCACTTCTGGGTAAAACACCAGCTCGGATAGCCATCAGGTGCCCACTGTCATCCACATCTCGAGCCCGGGCGACCTCCAGATTAAATCTTGTCAGATAGCTTTTCAGTGTTTCGCCTGGCTGTTGTCGGACGTTGGTCAAAGTGGATGCCTCTGGCCTGACTCCCACCATAGCTCGAAACTGCTTCTTGAAGTCTCTGGACAACTGTTCCCATGAAGTTATTGAGTGTTTCTTGTACTTTTCAAACCAACTTTTGGCAGGCCCTGCCAATGATGTTGGAAACAACATGCACCTGAGCTCGTAACCCACATTACTAGCTCTCATAATAGTGTTGAATGTACTCAGGTGACTACATGGGTCGGTTTTTCCTTCAAACGCTGGGACGTGAGGAATCCGGAACCCTTGAGGAAATTGAGTGTTAGAAATATGTGGAGCAAAAGGCTCGAGCTCCTCATCAGAATCCTCGTATCGACCATTCCCCCGTTCATTCTTTAAAAGCCTAAAGGCTTTTTCAAGCTGATCGATCCTTTCTTGGACTGGGTCCGTGGGAGGTGCTGTCTGGAATTGACAGTCATTGATCAGGATTCCAAGCTCGCGTCTCCGTGAGGGATCTCTACGCCCATTCAGGTGATTCCTCAGGTCCGGATTTGTCTGATCTTCCTTCCTCCTACTCTGATTCAGATGATTTCGCAGGTCAGGACGATTCTTGCGGCTTCCAGTATTTTTACGACCTCGGTCGTGTTTACTGACGGACCTGGTCTCTCCGAACTCGTCACTGGTGAAACTCATTGTTCGGTCATTTCGCGATGGGTTCTTCCCATGTCGCCTCGTCACGTCTGACTTTTCTCAGATTGAGCGCCTCTCCGCTCCTAGAAAGTCTCCCTGTGTCCTTGTCTATCCCCCGTACGCCCTTGATCCTGATCTCGAACAGGTTGAGCGTTTCTGCTGGGAGGCGAAGGATATCTTATGGGAGACGGAGGGAACCATATAGGCGATGGTGGCTGTCGCCCTTGCCTCGGCCTAGAGGGTCCAGAATTTGCCCGAGATGGGTCAGTTGCGTTCGGTGCACTACCAGGAACCTGAGTCCGAGCCTCGGCAGAAGTTCGGTTATTCTCAGTTCCTGCAGGTACTTCCACAGGTGGATTAGGCAGGACCCGAGCTCGGGTACTCCTCTGGGGCCTAGGAGGAGCAGATGGCTCTGCTGGCGCCGAAGGTTGAGTCGGCCTCCTTGTGGCAGCATCCTTTCGTGGCCGCCCACGGGGCCTCCGGGGAGGAACATGCACGTCCCTTGGAGGAGGGACTTGGTTTTCGCGCGGAGGCGGGGGCTGAGCCACCTGCGCCTCTGCGGCTATCCTAGTCAGCTCCTCATTCTGTCTGTTGGCCTCTACCAACAGCTGTTTCAACTGCCGGTTTTCCAGTTCTACAATAGGAACGTAACGCTCTGGATTGTAGTACATGTCCTCATCCCTTGGTGGAGGCGGTGGTCCCCGAGAATCAGAAGACCCACTTCTCTCCTCAGCATCCGGGTTCTCCATTGGTTGTTTTCCAGGACGCCTTGGGTAACTTTCATTAGGCGTGTTCTGATTGTTCGTGGCCATGAATCTCTCAGGGATGAATGCTTAAGGCTCTCAATGAAAGCACCAAACTGTTGACGCCGTTTTTCGTCAAACCGTGAAAGAAGAGCACAAAAACAATAATAGATAATGGCCAAATACAATAAAAAAAATCAAACACGCGATTTTTACGTGGTTCAGCAGTTAAATCTGCCTAGTCCACGAGTCTCTGTTATTAAACTCAAGATTATCTCTGAAAATTCTTAAGCATGAATTCTTCAGAGTTTTCTCTCCAGGATCAGAATTTCGGTCCTTTACAATGGTGCATGGCTTCTCTATTTATAGAGAAGGATGCAGAATACTATCCCACATATTTTGGGTAGTTACTCTTTTTGTGTAAATTAAATAAATGGCTTTAAATGCCTATAATCAGATATAAAAGGAAACGTCCCTGAAGACCAGGAAACGCATAACTGATCAAATAATATCCCACGATTCTAGGGGATTTACATTAATAAATGAGGATTATATCTCATATTTATAATACTTGTAAATATTCAAAGTGATTATTGCGTATCTCCAAGGCTTTAGTCTCCTAGGTTTCCTGTCACCTTTCGAGCTGGAGACATCTTCTGAGGTCACTCAACCTGTTCGAGATCGTATGCGCGTCGAGCTCGGGAACCCTGATCCGAAGTTGTCTCCGAAGATGAATGTATTCCTGGAGCTATCTTTCGAGATCATGAACTCTTCGAGGTCACCATACTCGAGATCGTCCATATCCTGCAAGCTCGGCATATGATCCTGGAGCTTGCTTCCAACCTTATGAGTCCACTTATTTGCGAATCCAACTTTCGAGGTCATAATTAACATGGCTCGAAATCTGGGTATAACAGTAGGGATGCACATTTTTCCTATGGGGATGAGGCCCTGCGGGGACCCGCCCCTAATGGGGTGGGGAATCCCTGTCTAAATTAGAAACGGGGCAGGGACGGGGATAACTTTCAATCCCCGAATGTTAAATGGGGCGGGGACGGGGTTATCACTCCCCGACGGGGCCCCGTTTAAATTTTTATAATATTTTTTTTATGTATTTTATATTTTTCTTTATGTGTTTTTGTAGTATAGTAGTAACTTTTTTAATATTTTAAAGGGGATTTACTCATTTGGTATCCTGTGTTTTTGCAAAGTATAATTTTGGTACCCTCTGTTTTCAACAATGCTCATATAGTACCAAATATTTTAAAATTATACATATTTGATACCCTTGACTCAGATTTGATAGATAATTTTTTGTCAATATGATCAAACTGCCATCAGCTATATGTAATTAAGTAATTAAATTTAAATTTGGAACTTATATAATTGATAACATTTTGATTAAATTGGTAAAATTTTATTAAATAAATTTGAGTTTAGGGTACCAAATATGTACGATTTTAAAATACAGGGTACCAAATATGTATGATTTCAAAATATTAGGTACCAAATGAACATTATTGTAAACATAGGGTACCAAAATGATACTTTACAAAAACACAAGGTACCAAAAGGTTACCTACCCTATTTTAAATTTTATTTAGGATAGTGTTTAATATTTTAAATAATAAATATTGTACAATATTTTAATTTACATGTAATTTACGATTTTTAATTAAAAATTTATTTTTTAAATAAATGGGTTCCACGTGGGATTCCCCGCCCCAATAGGTAATTCCCCACCCTGTCCCCGACGGGGAATAAACGAGGATGGAGCGAGGACGGGGATTAGAAATATAAATGGGGACAGGGACGGGAGGAGCACTCCCCGCCAATTCCCTGCCCCGTGTGCATCACTAGTTCTCTGGCTAGACAAGAAATTTATGTTGGTTAGAGGATAACCCTCCTCCAATTTGTATTATTTATCTTCTTTATTCTGAATAATAATAATAATAATAATAATAATAATAATAATAATAATAAAGTTATTTTTGACCAAAAAAAAAAAATTTAAAGGAACCTTGTTGCATCTTGTATCTTATAAATTAGCTTATAAATTATATCTTGTTTGTTCGTTGCAAAATTGGAACCTTTTTGCATGTGTACAAATGAGTTTTATCTTTATATATTATAGGGAAATTTGCGGCATAAATACCTATTTTGTTCATTTTGTTGCTAATAAGTACCCAATTTTTAAAAATTGCGGCATAAATACCCATTTTGTTCATTTTGTTGCTAATAAGTACCCAATTTTTAAAAATTGCTGCATTAATACTCAAAATTCCACTTTTTAGACTCTGCCGTTAGTACCCACTTAACAGAGTTACTATTAAGGACACGTGTACTGTCCTGATAATTATTTTTTTTTTCACCTAATTAATTAAGAAAATACATAAAACTAATTAAAATAAAAATTAGTACTCTAAAGTCTTACAGACAGATGACATCTGATAGTAAGTACTCTAAAGTTTCCTCTTGGACTTTTTATCGGGCTAAAAATAAAGCTAGACACATTATTGATGGTACTTATTGTATTTTCTTAATTAATTAGGTGAAAAAAAAGAAGAATTATCAGGACAGTACACGTGTCCTTAATAGTAACTCTGTTAAGTGGGTACCAACGGCAGAGTCTAAAAAGTGGAATTTTGAGTATTAATGCAGCAATTTTTAAAAATTGGGTACTTATTAGCAACAAAATGAACAAAATGGGTATTTATGCCGCAAATTTCCCTATATTATAAATGTGAGTTTAACTAAAATTGTTGTTTTTCCTTAGATTTGAATTTTTTTTATTGTAATCTAATAACGTTAGTTTTAAAATAATCTAAATAAGGTAAATATTTAAATAAATAAAAAATAAAGTCATCTAAATAAGTTAAATAAAATGAAAAAAATAATAAATGAACCATAATAATTTTTTATTACATATTTTAATATTTCACATTAAAGTATGTAGATTATTCTATCAATTATGTTTTCAAAACTATAACCGAAATATATTTATATACTTAAATTTATTCTTTTCTCCCTTTTATTAATTATTTATTTTGTTATTTAATATATTTTATTTATTAAAGCATATATGTACATTGAAATAAGATATAAATATAGATATATATTTTCTTATTTTGTCATTTAATATTTTAATGAGAAATTATTTATTTTAATTGTTCTAGCTATTAATTAAATAATATATATTTAACAATTTTTTGTTTGCTTTAAAATTTTTTAAATTAAATAATTAAAATTTGATCAAATAAATTTTTTAAATTTATAGTTTTAACTTATATTTTTTATTATTTTATTATATTAAAATTTATAGGTATTTTTTCTAAAAAAAATTATTTAATTAATATGTTTATGTCATTGCTTTTATAATATATAATATTACTTATTTATTTAAAATTTATATAAATAAATTAATATATTTTCTAAATAAAATCAATTAAATGTGCAATGCTAGTCACTTTTAACTAGTATATATTTATTTATATATATAAAAAAGTGATGACACCATAGTGTCATATCAAATCTGATGGATTGTAAAAAGTTTGATATAAAATAAAGAAAATGAGATTTTGAGGGTGATTTTTTTAGGGTTGATAATGAATTTTGAATGATACATTGGGAGTGCTCTTTTATTGGCATAGTACCTTTCATGACAGTAATTAGTGAACGAAAACACATTCTTTATTTATCTTTGAATATTACACTGAAATGACCACCACGACAACAACTACTCAAACTCAACCACCAACAAATAAAACACTCGGTCACGTGCTTAAAAATTTGAACTTATTACTTTAATGGACTAAACGAGCAAGGTCAGAAAAATATAACCACCGTACACAATAAAGAAAAAGACCATTTGAGCCATTTGAGCCATGGAGGACTACTACTAGTACTCGTGGTGGTGGTGATCTGATCTGACATCTTTGTTTTAAGTACTGGGAACGAGAGGGTGAACAAGTAAAGAGAGGATGTGAGTCTTGTAGTTTGTGTGTTGAGCACTAAAGGCATCCCCAGATTGGTAGAGGCTATGGGCCACTCGAGCAGCGTTAAGAGCAATATCTATAAAAGATAACGATAATAATGGACTACGACTACTGCTACTATAGCATATCTTGTTGATCTTCTGCCATGTTTTCCTAATCATTTCTCGGATGTGCTTTCTCGCATCCTCTTCACTGCTCTTCGTTTCTTGCCTATAGCATAGGATCGACGAAGCAGCATCTCCTCTTTCTTGTTCTGCCTGCTTAATAATATTATGACCATATTATATCATACAAATTTATCTAGCTTAAGTAATAATTATAAGATATTAAAATTAGATATATTTATATGTACCGCTGAAGTTCCTAAATCGTTGCATAGTCGAATGATGAGAGAAATGTTGTAGACGAGATCTTGGTTTGTTATGTCGAGATAAGAAGAGGCCGTATTATTAGTCTCATTTGGTATAGCGAAATATGATAGAACAAGAAGAAGAGGTCCCGAAGATGAAATCCACCCATTCCTTAAGTACTCCTCAAAGGATGGGATATACCCCTTGTGGTACCATTCTGCCTCCACTAATAGTGATTTACAAAAATCTGCCCACTATATATATATATATATATATATCTCTACGTCAGTGTAAATTACAGGTTTATTCAGATTGCCATACTATATATATGTGTGTGTTTATATATATATATATATAGCTACTCACCGCTTTCTTCAGATGAGGTAATAAAACTAACTTGCAACCATTCTCATTCTCAATTTCCTCAGCAATTTCACAAGTAGTATCGTAGAGTGCTTGGAAACAAATCTTCATGCACTCTGGAAGTTTCTGAGTTTCCCTGACATCCCACCTGATGATTTTTCCATACACATGATACATATATAGAGAGAGTACAATTAGGTCGAGAGATATATAATATACTATATATGCACAATCATATTCATATCGTACTTGTACTTATAATAATTAAGTGAAATATTCAATCATATATATACCTATCAACGGCATTGGTGAAGTGCCTTAGCTCTTCCAATGAGCCATAAACATCATAAACATCGTCAACAATGAGTACGAAATTGACCACTTTGGCAAGACATTTTCTGAGACATTTGTACTCAGGCTGGAAAGCGAGTCCAACAGTACACATGAAGCTCTCGACCAGCCTGTCTCTCGCGAAATCCAACTTCTCTGAAAGGCCGAGATTCTTCCACCAACTAAACCACACATAAACAAAATCAACACCAAATAGTAAAAAATCTCAGAGTTGAAGTATTTAAATTTCTATAACTAATTATACCTGGACAACTCTCTAATATCTTTTTGAAGAGTGGCTTGAACCATATTAAAGTTTAATTTGGCTAAGTCTACCAAGAGACTAGTAGTACTGCTATCCGTGTTTATGTTGTTTTCGCCACCATGTTCATGAGCTTCTATTTGCCATTTTACATCAAACCACTGAACCCTCCAATGAGGTGGAAGCTCCAGAGCATGAGCCACATGTTTGGGAAGATATTTATTATTATTGCAGCTTATTCCATCAATATTAGAAAAGGTAAACTTGAGATTTTCTTCCGCGCAAACTTTAGCCTCAATTAGAGTGTTTTCACACTCGAAAGCTACATCTGAGGCCTCTGAAAGCTCTATCATCACTTTCACCTCCGCGGATGTGATTTTATGTCTCCCTTTTCTGCAATCCACAGCTTTGTAGCCAATAAACATGTCTGCAACATGTTCATACCATTTATGTCAATTATTAATTGGATATCATTTTTGACAAAAATAATATTTTGAGATCAAAATGTTCCTATGTGATAACGCCAGATTTAATTGTGTTATTATTGTCACAGATTGTGTGTTTATAAATTGATTAAAAACAAAAAATTTGAATTTTTTAAAAATAAATGAAAAATATAAATGAATTCTTTTTGAAAAATTATTTTTTAAAAAATAATAACGTTGACCAATCATGTTTACGACTTATCTTTTACAATTAAAATTAACGTTTGCGTACTTATGCTATCAAAAAATCAATTTGAGTATTTTAACCTCGAATATTCCTCTATATATAGCATATATGATTGATGAGGACATGCATGCAAGTAATCATTTGATTACAATGTTAATAATATCACTATTGCTATATTATTACACATGCATGTATATGTTTATATATATATATACCTTGTGAAACTTGATATCCATGTAGCCTAAGGAGCCTGAAATATAATGAAGTAAGATAGAGATCCTCTCCTAGGAGGGGATATTTGATATCAATATTAGAAGATGATGATATTGTGTCGAGAGCTTTCTTGATTTGGTCCTCGAAATGATATGTCAAGCCTAGTTTTCTGATGGTGTTAATCAGCTCTAGCTTAGTCTTCAAGTCCTTTGTTTCAACAATATTATGCCTCACATCCTCGATAAGCTTCTCAGCCTGCATTTTGTACTCTTCACTCTATATAATAAAACAGTAATTAGTCAAATTAAACGTTACTAATTAAGATTATTATATCTACAAATCAATAAAAATAACATATATAAACATAAACAAAATTCTTACATCATATTTGTTGTTAAGAGACTCTAGGAAATCATATTTCCAAATGGTTGGAGTATAATTGGCTGAACGTCTTTGATCAAAGATTAGTTCATGAGACTTCTTTTGTGTTTCCATAATGCCTTTTTTCTTCTTCTTTTGTTGTGTGTTTCGATGAAGTTACAAGTCTCCAAAGCATGTCCTTATATAGACACCGGAGAAAGCCCCACACCGGTCTATTCTATGAACAGGACCTACTTAAATTGGCAAACGCTAAGTTCTATTATTTAGATGAATAATTCATTTATTCATTCATTAAAAAGGTAACACACACGAGGATGGGAAAAAAAAATCTGTTCTCCTTAAATTTCTTGTCTCCTTTATGTCCCACAAATTATTTAAAGACACATCATTTATTTATTTAATATATATTTAAATTATTTACAACTTTCTCTTTTCCCAACTATAAATAAATGTAATGTCTTAAAATAATTGGTGGGACAGGTGATTTTTTTTCCGAGGATGGGGACATATATAGACCAAATCCAAATATGGAATTTTTTTTTTAAACAAAAGTTTACAAATTTGTAACAATAATATAGATTTCTTTTTAACCAAAGTTTACAAATTTGTAATAAAAAATTACAAGTTTCTAACCATATGTTATAATTTTGTAAACAACATTTACAGATTAAATAGAAAACTATAACAAGCTATTACGTTATCAGTATTTTTGTAAAATTTTGTATTTTTCAAGCT
This sequence comes from Humulus lupulus, assembly GCF_963169125.1. Classification (NCBI taxonomy): domain Eukaryota; kingdom Viridiplantae; phylum Streptophyta; class Magnoliopsida; order Rosales; family Cannabaceae; genus Humulus; species Humulus lupulus. Next base: position 4,716,623 of record NC_084800.1, read on the forward strand.
ATGTGTAATTTTTCCAAAAAAAAAAAAAATCTATTACATAGAAATCTATATATATATAAAAGTATAAACTAATAAATGAGGTCCAAAGATTTATTAAAAGAAAAAAAATTATATTTTTTAATGCTGGAAGGGCACCCCTATTTTTTTTTAATTAATTAATACACCCTGTCTAATTAATTAATTTTTTTAAACACATGTTTATTTATAAATTTACACAAATATATTCTTACTAGTTTTCTTCATACATTTATTAACACATAAAATAAATCACTAATATACAATAAATTATCAATATTAAGAATTAATTTTTTATATATTTTAATTATGTACAAAATGTTGTAATGTAATTTACTAATTTTATTTTTAATGAGAATATTTTTTTAAAATTAATATTATTTATTCTTAATTTTATTATAAAAGAATAAAAATCAAATTTTGCGATTGAGTTTTTTTTAATATTACTTTAATATAATAAGTGTAAAAAGATTTTCTTTATCTTTTTTATAAAAGGGTAATTTAATTTGTAATATATAAAAATTAAGAAGTGGTATAGAAAGAAATTTGAAATTTTCAAATATTTATGAAGGGTTTATTTTACAAAAGTGAGAAATAAAGAAAAATTAAGGATGCATATATAGAACAACTAATGTTTTGTTATGCAATATTAAATTCAATTTTGTTTTTTTTAATAAAATAAGAATGACTTTGTCTAGGTTTTTTATAGAGAATGACTTTGTCTAGTTTTTTTACTATATATATATATATTCTTATCATATTTTAGACGAGGGAAATAAGAATTTCCAATCGAATACAAATATATATTTTTGTATAAATTATTTTATATTTTATACTAATTATATTCTGTCAGAAGAACTAAGAATTTAACGAATAATAGTTTCTTATTTCGATAAAGATAAAGTAAAACTCATGATAAAAGTTTCAAAATATACTTCTTGGTCATTTAATCGTTCAATTCATTGATTGTAGTTTTAAATAATATAATATCAATATTACTAATATATCTTTCTTGAATAATATATTTCTACATATACGTATAAACTATAATATAATGTTGCATAAAAAATGTTGTTAAGCGTCATCTTAAGATGTTCAACATCACATAATATGTCATTTTATGGTTGGTTAGTGATACTTCATAATACTTATTAAATTTAAATGTATGAGACTCGATATTAAATTGCATTAATAACATTATATCACCTCTTCATTACATATTAATTATAAAATAGGCAAAATTCTTACATTCTTAAAATTTAGTCAAATTTTTTTTTACTAAATATTATATCACTTATAATTATGAAAATTAGTTTCGCTATAAATTTTTAAAATTGTTTCGACCTGGTTCCGTATATAAGTGAACAATATTTAAAAAATGACAGTTAAGCAATAAGCTCGTGTTTCACACGACACAGTTTACTCTGGCTGCTCACAAAACTTTTAAATTGTATAATAGCCACATAATTAAAATATACCTCAGAAACACTTAATCCCAATAAATGAGGTCAAATAGTTGATTCTCTTATTTGAATATAAAAAATATATATAAGTATAATAATTATATAAATTTATGTATTTATGTTGTTATTTGAATATATAATTGTTTTCTGTTTTTTGTTTTCAAAATTTTGTTCTCAGAAATGAGAACAGAAAACTGTTTTTGTAGTTTTCAAAAAATAAGAGGTGTTTGGTTAATGTTTTCTAAAAACAATTTTTTTAGTTTTATTTCTTTTAAATCTTAAATAAAAAATTAACAAATATATTTACAAAGAGAAAAATATTTTAAAAGTTTATAATAAATAATTAGATAAAATAATTTGAAAGAAAAAATGATGAAAAATAAAAAGTAAAGTTAGGAAAAAAAATTTGAGAACAACAGAAAACAATTTTTTTTTGTTCTCAAAATTTTCTGTTTTTTGTAACTTTATTTTTAAAAATTGTTTTATGAAAACAATGCCAAACACCCATACTTGTTTTTAAAAACAATTTTTAGCTTTTAAAATTAAAAATAATTTTTTAGTTAAGGTGCCAAAAACCCTCTTAGCATTCTTTACTTAATAAAATAAATAAATAAATATAACAAAAAATAAACATTTAGTATTTATGTTGTTAAAAAAATAAATAGAGAATTTAATTGCCAATATAAGTTTAATAAATTAGTTGGAGATAAATTGAGCTTGCAGATGAATTTCTTATATTTATTATTATTTTCTTTGCAAAACTATTATAAATAAAAAATCTTCAAAGGAAATGGTTGACCGAATAATATAAATAATACAAAGGAACAATTGTTTGATAGGACAAGGAATTAATGAGACCGGGACAGCTGTCTATATATAGATACACTTATCTGTCACCATATTAAGATTTACGAAGAGCCAAGGAGAGGGTTGTTAAGACCGATATCTTAGCACCTTTGAATTCACAAAAACATAAATGAACATTAAACAAACGACCTACGTAGGTAGGCATATGCTTATGTCAATTACCCCACCATGACCATTGACCAGCTCAGGCCACCACATACGTACACCTAATGACATCGATACTACTTACACAAGAATTATAGTGATAAAGATGATGATATCCTCATCCACAAAATATATAAATATCATCTCTCAATTTTGCCTAGCCACACAAAAAAAATGTATTAACTCTGTGCATAAATAATATCTAGATTAAGTGTTGCTATTTAGTAGTTTAAAGTATCCAACACTATATAAGATAATATCTTATAATTAGTTAGAAATACTTATAATATTTAATAAATTTAAATATTTGAGACTCGATAATGAATTATATCATAGCAATATATAATATATTTGTGTTATTGTATACCAATAATACGTTTTAACAATTCACGTGTAGCTCGATAACCATAACCACAACCGCAAGAGTCCTCCAATCTAGAACACACAGCTACGTGGCTCTAGTTTTTTTTAAATATATCATAATTTGCCAAAAAAAATATTTCTTTAGTCCAAGTCATACAAGTTACTTGGGTCGTTCTCCCTCCCGTTCTTCTAGAAGCCTTGTTTTTCTACCATCAGTATCAGCTAGGTCTTATTTTAAAGTGATATTTTTAATTAAAATGATTTTTTTTCTTTCTGTAAATTAATAATGTAGAAGAAACTACTTTAGATATAATTCAAATCATCCTGGTTATTAATTACTAATAGACACTAATTAATTAACAATTATATTATATTATATATATATATTGACAATAAATTTCTTCAATTAAGAATTAAGAATTAATGAAACTTAGTCCACAAGTCATTAATAACTTATGAACTCTTGCAAAAACTCAAGTTCTATTTGAAATTATAAATAGGCAGAATTTTGGCTTGTTCCAAACTGTTGCGTGTTTACAAATGACTTACTACTCTATTTATAAGCAACAATGAGTGATTAACAATATTAATTAAACAAAGATTCTATGCTCAAATACTGAATTAAAAGAGATATATTTGACATGATTACATTATCGTGGCTTAGCCATGTCCTACAAATTATTATAAGGGGTTTAAGCAACCTCAACTTGGCTTGGTCACTGTCCTATAACACCTTTTAGAGGGTGAAAATGTGTTGTCATTCATGTGGAAAATAATGACAAAAGACGGCGAGCTCCCACTACATCCCATGTGTGATTTGCTCAGACACTCTGAATTGTCATCAAGCCACCTTCATGCTAGTGGTCGTGTTTGGTGTCAGGATTTGGTGGGCACAAGCATTGTATTGTCAGGTCATGGGTCCTACTCGTCTGTGATTTGTGCTCCATATATGTCTCGGGCCCGAGTAGTTGAGTCCCAAAGACCTACTCAGGTTACCATGCTCCTAGTGCTTGGGTATGGAAGTTGGGTGCGAGGAGGTTCCTTGGGAGTTATGGCTCTAAGCACTCTGTTCATGACGCATGTCATCGAGACACATGCACTCTGATTAATCGCTCACGTGATCTAGCTTTGAGAAAATACTTATCCCTGTCTTGAAGGAAAGTTGCTTCTCCTACGTAATTTGGAGACTGCTTCAGTCTTCAGCTCATGGGGCTCGATGCACGTGTTGATTGACACGACCCTTTAACCATGAGTGATTGGGTTGTTTTACAAGCTTATGTTGGGCCATGGAAAATGTTAAAGAACTAGAGTTCTTGAGTTTCACAGACTTTGGGAGAATTTCAACAAGACGATGGATAATCGCACTATACACTCTCCCTTAATGTTCAGAAAAAGATTCAAAGATCCAAAAGTCCATTCCTTGAGCTCTTTCATGCATATTTATAGGCTCAAGGGGGGTTACATGGGCCGTAACTTTCTTTAACATCAGTGTATCAAGGTAATAAAGAGGAAATAATCAACGTAATTATTATAAGATTACAATCTTTCAAGGAAACAAATCGAATCATACGACCAGACTGGTCGTACCTAATTGTGAGGTTTGACGAAGCAATGTGTAGCTGGTCGATAACCGAACAACACCTCCTTATCGTGACTCTGCCATGTGTCAACCACATGTGAGAAATCCTTGCCACGTCATCAGTAGCCGTTTTTGGGTAACGGCGTGAAAAGGCCGTCCTTGACTATTAAGGCAATGCTTTATGACCAGCTGTAACGCCCTGGTTACCTCAGAACAGTTACGGTGAACCGGAAATTTAACTCGCTACCCAAGTTCTTTGGTTAAAAACGTGCTTCTAGGTATTATTAACAGGCTAAGGTGGAAAACCAATAAAAAAGAAATGATATATTTTATCATATCATGGGCCCATAAAAACTTTTACAAGTTATTTACAACTCAAAATGGTCATTATTGTTTCAAATTTACAACCCGCCGACCTAAGCGGCAAAAATAGGGTAAACCCCCTAGTTCCTTTGAGAACTCCTTGGCCATGGTGGTCAAGCGGCCGCATATGTACACAACACCACCTAAGCTCTCCACTCAAGGCTGGGTGAGCTTTTCTTTCCCTTTACCTGCACCACATAGCACCCATGAGCCAAAGCCCAGCAAAAAAACACAGTAATGCATATAAATATTATCAAATGATTATTATCATAATCACACAGAGCTTATAGCTCTGAACAAATGAGTGAATATCACTTGAGGTTCTGGTAAACCATAATGAGTGACTGACAAGCAAGTCACTAACTTAAACAAATGAGTGACTGATGGGTAGTCACTAGCTTAAATAGATGAGTGACTGATGGGTAGTCACTAGCTTAAACAGATGAGTGGCTGATGGGTAGTCACTAGCTCAAACAGACGAGTGACTGATGGGTAAGTCACACAAGCGCTTTTAGTTTTCATCGAACTTGAGGTCGGTCCGACATTAATGCCCTTGTTGAGTCATCTAATGCTGACGTCGATTAGATCTAATCTTTATTGGCTTGCGTTGAACACGCTAAGGCCGTTCTTGACTCATGAGTCAGCACTATGTGACCAGTGCCCAGTACCACTACCGAACTTGACTACTGAGTCACAACTTCACAGTTGATACTGACACCTTTGCCAATTCTGACTATTCAGTCAGTACCATGAACAAGTGAGCAAGATTTTCTAAGCATTCAATATTGAATCGTTGTCCACATTTAAACATCCAACATGCCTCATGAATAACTATGCATGTCACATGTGGGGTGCAGTTCTCTTACCTCTGATTGGAGCGAGAATGAATATAAGAACGACCCTTGAGAACGATCAACATTTTAATGCTTTAGCGGTTACCTAGTCATAACCAAATATAGGATACCATCAATAAAATGAACATCAAAGGTTCCCGAACCAAGATCTAGCCTCCGGGACATCAATCCTGTAGAGTCCAAGAACTTTACTTAGCTAGTTAGATAGTAGTATTATAGTATTTATAGTATTATCTGTATAACTGTGGATTTTTGGTTCAGACCGGGAATTATTTGGACACTCATAGTAGTACTTGTAGATTTTCTAAGTTTAACCTATAGTTTAAGAATATTAATGTTAACCTAAGGTTTGATTAATATGACTGATATTAAGGATAATATTTATTATACTATAAGGTTTAGATAAGGACCAATAGGATTTTAAGCACATGTTATGAATGGGTGATTAAGGATTAAGTATTTTGAGGATTAAATTTAATAAGGGTAAAGTTTGAATGCTCTAAGGTCAGTCAGCAGCTTTGAATACGTTTAAGGGCTTAGTCAAGGCTGTTTACTCCATTCAAACTTAGCTAAAAATGTGTAATTTCGTGTTTAAATAATCAGCATGTGCTGATATATCGCAGCTATAGGGGGCGATATATCGCAGCACGTAGATACGGAAAACACGAAACGATGCACGACTGCCTCGGGCATACTGGCCCAGGAGATATATCGCCTACAGGGGGCGATATATCGCCCCTCTCAGCTTATTTTGAAAGTTTTTGAATTCTTTTTCCATTCAGCCATTCAACCTCTTGATAAGTCCAGCACCTTTTTGAACGAGTCTTCAGCCTCTGCTGAACGATTATTCAAATTATTTTCACCTAAAAAGACATTATTTTTATTCAAGTGAAATTAAGATCATTTCATTCCTAAACTCTATAAATAGGACCTAGTACCCAGCCATTATTCACCTTTTACTCTAAGTTCAGAGGCTGCAAGTTGCTAGGTGAGTGTGAGAGTGTAAACACTTGGGTGGGGAAATCATAAGCTTGATCATCATAAGCTTATCAAACACTTGGGAAGTAAGATTCTATAGTATTTCAGATCGAGGTTTAGATTGATCTTACAAGTCTTCAAGGTAACCCAAACTCTAGTTCGTTTCTGTACCTTTTCTTTAAAAGTTCTCATAGTCTTCTACTTATTCTAACCTTATTCTTATTTTGGTTAGGAAATCTAAGATCTCGCACATAAGTTTGGTAAGTATTTTTCTCAATGGTTTAGTCCTTCCATTCCTCTCATTTCTCTTTTTCTTCAATAGACTCACCCTTTCATAATGATTATTAGGAGTGTTCCAAGGTCCCAACGCTGTCCCCATATCCCGGTTATTTGGTAAGGAAAATAGGATAGAATTCATATGTTATATGTTTTATATGTGTTATCTTATGTTTTTATGATATGAAATGTGTTATGATATGTATGTATGTAGGCTTGGGCATATGACCCATATGACTAACAAGACCCCAAATAGATTAAGGGCATATGACCTACTTAGCTAGTAGGACCCCACTAATCTAATGGACATATGACTTGTTTGGTCTATGGGACCCCAAGTAATAATGGTCATTATAGTTTGTGTATGAAATAAGTGTAATGTTATGTTTTTTTTTATGTTTCTTATGAAATTTATGTATATGAACTATGTGGCAGATTTTCCTTGCTGGGCATTAGGCTCATTCCTTTTTGTTTATATGTGCAGGGAAATAGCTATAGTGGCGGTAAGGTTCGTGGATGCTTGGGGAATGTGTATCGGTGATGAATGGATTCAAGGAGTCGAGAGTTCGATTTTCGAGGATGTAGTCTTTTTTTTATGGTTTTACATGTATTTTTCCGCACTTGTTATGTAACTCCTTTTTATTTTAAATTATGTTTTGCTTTTAAAGACAATGGGATCCCATATCCTACTTGACAATTTATGTAAGTAACTCTTAATTTTCCAAGTTTCCTAATAAAGTTATGGTATTTTCGCAATGTAAGTTTTATTAAGGATTAGTATGTATAGTTTCGTTAATGGTCCAAAAGTCTAGAGTAGTTGGGTCATTACAAATCCCCACTAATCCGGGTAGTAGGAACAATCCCGAGGCCTAAAACCAAGTTCCCGAGGCCAAAACACTCAAACGGCCTCAAAACCACTCAAGAGTCGCGGCCCCCAGCCACACCAGGAGCAAGGGCCGCGGCGCCCAACACTCCCAAACTCCTCCACCTGCTTCTTCGAGGTTGGGCCGCGACGCCCAAGAACAGGGCTGCAGCCCCCCACCCAGAACCAGCCATAACTCGACTTTTCTTCATCCCAAACCTTCCAAAAACATACCTAAACACTCCCAAATCCAAAAATCAAAGTCCCCAAACTTCCCAATGATCCAAAACCATCAAATCCCGAGGCTCAAACGAACCAAAAACTCAATGATTCACAAAAACCAATTCTAAGCTTAGAAACTCTAAAAACTCAAAATTTAAAACTTAGATTACCTTTGATTGAGTTGTTTCTCGTCAAATCCTTCGGTTAAGAAGCTTCTAATCTTTCCTAGGATCGCTATGCCTCGATCCTCGCTTGATTCCGACTCCTAGAACTCGAGATTTCTTCGAAATGGCCTCGAACGGTAAAATGAACTAACGGGAAGAGAAAAAGTGTTTTTCTAACGTACGGTTCTATCTGACAAGCTAATTCAAGCTTAAGTAACCTCAAATAAAACCTAAGGCTCGGGGTCCCAAAAACACCCCCGGGAACATTATAATCAAAACCAACAGAATTTCCTCCTGATCTCAATAACTCCCAATTTATCATCAAATAAACATTCACATTACTCAATATCCCAATAAATGACCCCGTTATGACAAAACCGCTAATTTATAATATAAGACTGTCTCATGCCGAATAGCTCGAATATATCTCCATAATAATGAGATTTCATCCATAAATCACAATATGCACCCAAAATACACAAATATGCCCTCAACAGGCCAAATTACCAAAATATCATAATAATCAAATGTGGACCCACATGCATGCATATAACATCATATTATAATATAATTCACATAAACATACATATTATCATTTAATGGCATAATTAAATAATTATGGCCATCCCGGCCTACTAATCCAACCATTAAACTGCATTAGGGATTTCAGGGCATTACACCAGCACTCAGCGTGCTAAGGCTGTCCTTGAGTAATAAGTCAATGCTGGGGCCCAGCCCTAGGATATGGGACTAATAAATCACATCGGGGCTCATTGCCCTATCCTCTGTATAACCAGCCTTGGAGCTGGCCCGGCGTACTTGGCGCTACATTTTCCACGACCATTGGGTCGGACAAGCGTATGATGTGCTAATGATTAGCCTAATCAAAATGACCAGCGCTTAGCACGCTATTGTCATCCTTGACTCACAAGTCAAGCCTTTCTCAATAAGATAATATAGACATGCATATATCATATATTAGATATCCAAATACAAAGCATTCAACATGCTTAATCAACAATCACAAGCATAATCATAATCATAATCATTGTAATGCCCTGGATAGCCAAGACCGTTACACTGTGTGTTTATAAAGTGCCAGACTTGCTAATCAAGTCAATGTATTAAAAGCGTGTCATCAAAACTGTAAAGGAACTAGGGTTTAAAACATTTTGGTCTTAAATGCCACATTTTCATTAAGAAACGTTATTTGTTTACACGGGATCCCAAAAATACAAGTTTAAAGACCGTCTACAAAAGTTATAAGACTCAGATACAATAACCAGCCATACTAAGGCAAAACGAGCAATTAGGTAATCCCTGTCCTGGTCCACTCCTCGATCGTGGTGATCGAGCAGCTGGCTATGTACATTTCACCTCGGAGCTCTCCATCTCAGGCTTGGTCTAGCTTGCCCTTGCCTTTACCTGCACCACGTAGCACCCGTGAGCCAAGGCCCAGCAAGAAAACACAATAACAACAACGGAGCATAAGCATTTAGCAGACAAGTTAATATCTCACATTGCATTACATAATCTCAACCATATCATAAATCAGTATAATCAAGTTTCCACATACTAGGCATATCAATTCATAACATGTACAGTTCACAAATGATAACTAGGGCTAGTGCCCTCAAGCTGCTCCCTCTGTTATCCCGATGTTCATGGCTACCAATGGCCAAACCGCACCCTGTGCGCTAGTATTATGTACGGCATTCTTAGGTCGTTTTTACATGTCCCATGGCGTAATACCAACATTGACACGATACAATTCTCGGGAGCACTTAGTCCCATCACAAACATTTAACTAGGTGCAGTTTTCTTACCTCTCAATTCAATAGCTTTGATCCCTCGACTCCTTGAGCACGATCCCCCTCGAGCCCTAGCGCTCACCTAAACGCAATCGTGAGCCAAGGTCATTATCAATCCCCAAGTTCAAAACCTAGCATCGGGGCCAATCCCGAGCCCCCAGGATGTCCTAGTTCCACCAAACAAGGTGGTGGAATCAAACCCCAAAGCCTAGGTCAAAAACCCTTGCAAACAACCCTAAAATCCCCTTCAGAAGGCAGGGTAGCGCTACAGCGCTCTTGGGAGGGCGCTACAGCGCTACAAACAGAAGCCAAAAACCCTTCAGCATAATGGCCTAGCGCTGTAGCGCTAGTCACAGACAGACCAGCCTTAGTTTTTTCCCTTCTGCGATTTCTTCGAACCAACCTCAACCAAACCTCTTCCAACTCTTACCCAAACTCAAAAACAACCTCATAACCACACTCCACTCATCCCAAGCACCCAAAACATCTAAAACCTAAGCACATGCATCCACAAACTCAGAATTCACCATGGCCACTTTTAAGCTCTAAAACTCAGTAAAAACCAGCTGAACATCAAAGTTTCGAGTTTAGACCTTATACCTTTGATAGAATTTCGACCACAAGCTGCCTCTAGACTCCTTTGGCTTGTTCCTCCTCAGCCTTAAGTCTGAATTCCCTAAGGTTCCACCCAATTCAATTTAAGCACCACAACTCAAAAACCAGAAATTGAAACTGAAGAATTCTAAGTCTTACCTCAAGTGTTGATGAACCCTTGCTAATTCCTCAGTCTTAGGTTAGGATCCTTGATGCCTAGTTAATCCCAGCTCTCCTCTGAGCTTTACTCCAGAAATCCTCAAGAAATTGATGAAGAAAACACAAACCGACCTAGAGAACTCTCTCTGTTTTCTCTCCTTTCTTTTCCTTTCCTTTTCTTTCTTTTTCAAACTTCTGTAATGTTCTACAAATCCCACTAGCATAAAACCTCAGTAATACCCATCCTTAGAAGCCAAATGACCATTATGCCCTCCTTATTAATTCTAACCCTTTAGTCCACTTAAGGGCATTTTAGTCATTTTACCCAATTCCCGCTAATTCCTCGAGTGTCTCTAATATTTCCCGCTTAATTCCCGATACCTAATTAATCACCAATGGTATTCCTCAATGTCAAAATAGACTCCAGTATATTCCCTAAATTCCCATTTATACCCCTAAGCTCACCCCGAGCCGGGTATAAATCTCCGCCATGACTTTTCCGCTACTTTGCTCACTAGGATCGTCTCGAGTCACTGATCACAGATATATCCACATAATAATGTGGTCTCGACATTTATCACATACATCAAAGCAGTTATGCCCATAATGGCCAAAATTACAATTATGCCCTTCTAACCTAACCAGGGCCTATATGCACACTAATACACATAGTCATGCATCTCAAACACTCAAGTAATCATATAACATGTTTTAAATCATAATCATGCATCTTAATCATTAAAACCACAAATAAACTCCATTATGCCCTCCAGGCACACTAATCAAGGCCCTTAAGCCTTATTAGCGAATTTGGGTCGTTACAATCATGCACATTCTCAGGTGTTCATGCCCTATTCATATTCCTGTTCAATAATTCGGGCCAAGCCATAATCACATGTATCACATATTAGGTGCAGTTTTCTTGCCTTTGGTTTGAGCACAAGTTATATTTATAAACGACCTTTGAGCACGATCCTGTTCTGAGCCCTAGCGGTAACCTAGTCACAACCATAAACGGTGTTTCAATGAGTTTAATTTCCAAAATCCAATCTCGGGACCAATTCTGCGCTCCTGGGACCTCCAATCCCACCAAACAGGGTGGTGGAATCGTCCCCCGAGCCCTCGGGCCAAAACTCCAAAAAGTACACAAATTCATGCCCTAAAAAATAGTACGGCGCTGCCTACCAGGCGCTACGGGGCCAAAGTCAGAAACACCAACCTGACCACCCCACCTGTAATGCCCTGGTTACCCCAGAACAGTTACAGTGAACGGTGAACCGGAAATTTAACTCGATACCCGAGTTCTTTGGTTAAAAACGTGCTTGTAGGTATTATTAACAGACTAAGGTGGAAAATCAATCAAAAGGAAATGATATATTTTTATTTAAAATATAAAAATGTTCATGGGCCCATCAAAAACATTTACAAGTTATTTACAACTCAAAATGTTCATTACTGTTCAAATTTACAACCCCGCCGACCGAAGCGGCAAAAATAGGGTGAACCCCCTAGTTCCTCTAAGAACTCCTTGGCCGTGGTGGTCAAGCAGTCGTATATGTACACAACACCACCTAAGCTCTCCACTCAAGGCTGGCTGAGCTTCTCTTTCTCTTTACCTGCACCACATAGTAGGGGTGCACACGGGTCGGATTTTCGGGTTTCGGGTTCATCGGGTTCGGGTTTTGCGGGTTTCGGGTTACGAAAAATGGTACCGAAACCGATCCGAAATTTTCGGATTTTTTCGGGTTCGGGTTCAGTCGGGTTCGGGTTCGGGCTCGGGTTCGGGTGTAATTTCGGGTTTGATGGGCCATTTCTGATTTTGGGCCGAAAAGCCCAGATTTGCAAAAATGCCATTTTTTTTTCAAAATTGCCATTTTTTTTTCAAAATTGCCATTTTTTTTTCAAAATTGCCATTTTTTTTCAAAAATACCATTCAGCTCAAAACATAACAATATGGTATTGTTGTGATCTCATCTTTCTAATCATTTTGTCTACTAAAAGTTCAGTACTTCCCTTACCATAACTGTATCTGTATATACTGTAAAGAAATTGGTCCCAAATTTTTTATGATTTATATTTTTGGTGGAGGCTATTCATTTCAAGCCGAAGCTTCAAGCTATTTTTTTGTTAATTACATACATGCATATCCTGATTTTGTTTTATATAACATTTAAGTTTTAATTATTTATTTTTTATATTATTATTATATTTTATTTTATAATTCTAAAACTAGTGTCATATCAATATTTTAAATAAAAAAATATATACAACTCAAAAAATTAAGAACGAAAATTAAAATGAAAATTTAAAATATGAAATCAAATTAACAATAATTTAAACTTAAACCACTTATGACATAAATTAGAACAAATATCACAAAGCATTCAATTTAATTTATCAGATAATCCAACAAACAAACAAAAAGCTATACTTTACAAAATCAAATGGAAGCTTCATACAACCTCTTATGCTAGCTCAAACAAGCTCATAATAACAAAAACGTAATTATAAACATAACAACATTATAACAAAATGAAATGTGTTATATATCAAACTTTGCTATATAGATTTATTTATATATATATATATAAAAGCCACTACATAGCTAACTCATATCAAACCTAACAAAAACCACAGTCTACAAGCATGATCATCATCAAACAAAGAAGAAAAAACAAAGAACTGAACTAAAAATCTAATCCAATACAAAAGAACACACTAATCCTAACTAGAACTTTGACCAATAAAAGAAGAAGAAGAAGTAGAAGAAAAAACTGCAACCATAAATAAGCAATGATAAAATCCATAAACTTAAGTACATAACTAGTTAACCACAAAATCAAAATAAAGTCCATAAGTCGTCTACAACCATAAACATTAAATTAAGTCTATAAAAGTTCAAAATACATGACCAGCAAAAGTCCATGCCCTTTCCTTCTTTCTTTTCCTTCATTCCTTTCAAAATTCAAATAAGAAAAATTAGTAAAGAAAAGAAATCAAGGATAATAAATAACATAAAGGCAGGTAGGCATGAATAAATTCTTACAAGCAATTGCAATTCTTTTAATTTGTAGATTGTTGTGCAGCAGATGAGGCTGAAGACTAAAAATTGACGGAGGATGAAGCTGGCCCAGGCCCAGCACTTGTAGGATCATTGGTCATCTCTACAAATATTTTTAATACAAAAGATAAATATTAGATTAGAAAAAAACATTCACAGACTCAAAATAAATATTAGAATGTATTAAACTACCTGACTCAAGATACTCTGATGTTTGAAGCGCTTCTTCTTCTTCCATATATTCTCGAGTTATGATGGGTTGATGTGATCCGCTCCACCAGTTATTGAGACAAATTAATGCTTCGACCATCCTTGGGCTTAGTGAGCTTCTAAAAGGATCTAAAATTCGACCTCCTATAGAAAATGCCGCCTCAGAAGCAACGGTGGTAACTGGTATAGCTAACGCATCACGAGCCATGAGTGACAAGATCTTGTACTTGCACCCACTACTAGCCCACCATCCCAAAACATCAAAATTCTCAGTTGGTCGCTCAGGTTCCTCTTCCAAATATTTATCGACCTCATTTTTTGTCACTCCATCATCCTTCTCCAATCTTCGTGCCACAAACTCATCATGCAAATTTCGTGACTTCTTGTTGGCACTAAGTCGACCACTAACAGGCATGACAAATGTGGATGAAGAACTAACAATAGAGGTTGATTGTAGCTGAGTCATAGATGCCGATAGATGAAGACTTGATGCTGTCTCATTATATTGATCAAACATTGCTCGCATTGTCTTCTCTACCTTTTTCACCATCTCTTTGCATGTCATCTCATCATAAGTAGCACTAAAGCAATGACTGAGATAGTCAAGCTTGTATCTTGGGTCAAGGACCAAGGCAATTAGAAGTGTCTCATTGCAATTATCAAGTTTTCCCCAATACTTGTCATACTTTAGTTTCATGCTAATTTCCATTGTCCTCAATAACTCATTATCATCATCGTCAGCTATTAAGTCACACAGTTCTTGTTGCATATTGGAGATCTCAATGAAGTACTTATTAGCAGTAACATAAGTAGACCCACTAAACTTTAATGTTACTTCGTAAAAAGTCTCCAAAAACCTCAAAAACACTGAAGCATTTTCCCAATCATCAACAGTGGGGGGCCCCTCCTTTGGTATTCCATTTTTGTCAACCTCATCAAAATAATTCATATAATTAGCATCTCTTTTCATCCTGTCAAATGCCTTCCGAAATTTCATTGCACAATTGAGCATTAGATATGTGGAGTTCCATCTTGTTGGGACATCTAAGCACAAAAGTCCTTTACATTCAATCTTTTCCTGTATGACACGCTCCTTAAAAATTTTTAGCCTAGCAAGAGAAGACCTAACGAACCTCACAGCATTTCTAATTGCTGCAATTGACCCATGTTTTTCCTTCAACCCTTCAGTGACAATTAGATTCACAATATGAGCACAACACCTCATATGTAAAAACTTTCCATCCAAAATTAGGCCTCGCTCTTTCTCCTTGAATTGTTGCCTCAAGTATCTAATGGCAACATCATTAGACGAAGCATTGTCTACCGTAATGGTAAACAACTTAGAGATGCCCCAATCTAAAAGACATAAGTCGATCTCATGGCCAATGGTTTCCCCTTTGTGATCTACCACTTGGCAAAAATTGATAATTCTTTTCTGATACTCCCAAGAATTATCAATCCAATAAGCAGTGATGACCATGTAATTCAAATTTTGAATGGAAGTCCAAGTATCGGTAGTAATCGATATCCTCTCACGACTCAAAATATTTTTCAATGTTGCCTTCTCCTCCTTATATAACTTCAATACATCTCTAGCAACAGTCATTCGGATCTCAAACTGAGGTTGGAGTGTTTTGACAAATCTTTTGAACCCTTCACCCTCGACATGTCTAAATGGCAACTCATCCAACACAATATATTGTGTGAGGGCTACCCTACAAGCTTCTTTGTTATAAGCTACCGCTACTAAGTTTGTCTCCCCCTCTTTCCCTCCCTTTACATTCTGAAAGCTTAAAGTCTTTTGTCTCTGCTCATCAATCTTATACGGACTTAGGTCGCATACTTTCTTAAAATGGTTCCACAAATGACTGGTCCCATGTTTTCTACTGTCACACAAGAAGTCAGACCCACAATAATTACATATGCACTTGGGGGGAGGAGACTCTTCGTTAGGATCTGTCGAGGGTGGATGAGGATCTTCCTTAGTAAAATGATCACAAATAGATGACCCTTTTCCCTTTGTTTTCCCGGTACTACTAGCACTAGGGATGGGGGGAGGTCTAACCCTCTTTCTACTAGCTCTAGTTTTTCTACCCTGATCATCAGTAGGAGGAGTAGGGTTTTCAGTTTGAGTGAGAGGTGGTTGATCTTGAGCATCTATTGGGGGAAGAGTTTCATCTACCTCATCAATATCCATTACCTAACAAATCAATAGAAATTCAAGTAATTGTTATTGCTAGACAAAAGAAGATACTATAATAAACACAAAACACACACTGATATACACACAAAAAATATACTATTGCAATATTTTTTATGTATATATTTGAAACTGATCAACCTTTTTTTATTTTTAGATAGTTTATAGGTGTTAGCCGTCCTAAAATTAGCTTCATTTTCTCCATTATTTCCTTCATTAATCTTCATTCTTATTCTACTATGTTTATCTTATTTTACTCTTCATGAATCATGTAACCACCATTTGCACTTTATTTTCCATACTTTAATATATACTAGATTTAGTCAACAATTTCTTCATGTTAACAAATAGATCAATCAACTGAAAGCACTTGCTTATTTAGTAGGAAGGCCTCTCCCTTCATGTGTTGATTACAATATTTTTAAGGAGGCCCATAGATTGATTTTACATGCCCTAGACAAGGAATTTTATTAGATGAATAAATCTCTCTATTAAATTATTAATGTGTAATTTTTTCAATCATTAGGTAATGCATTCATTTTGTCAAAATAAAACAAAAATATCAAAGAACCTGACATATTATTGGAAATGCACACACACACCCTTTAGGCATTATTGGTAGAAAATTAACAAATAAATAAAGATTACATTTTCATAATTGTATTGTATGTCCACATAAGATAAACAAAATTTGACAGAAATGCATAAAACATTTAACATTTAATTATTAATTTACTCTGTACACATAGAACAACAAAGGAAAACTATAAAGATAAACCACATATCCGTCCATTTTCCATCTCTAGCTCTACAAGCAATTAAATTTCCCTCTAACCATATAAATATAAAGACATAGAACAACATTAAACAAAAAAAGCCATGCATTAAAACACACTACACTACTTTGTGTCGACGGACTACTTATTTGAATCTTCTAGAAAGCTAATGTTAATTTCTTCTAATTGGGGCAGCGCGGAACAATGCCACTAAGAGAATGAGCGAGTGCTGTTCAGCTCGCAGCATTTGGAGCCTGAGCTCGGCTTCCCTTATTATGCTGTCGTTTTTTGGTAGGGATCCCCAAAAGGCGAGGAGGCTCCTCTGGCGTTCGCGGAGCTGGTTCTCGACGCGTTCGATTTCTTCTCCAAGTTGATTCTGAATTATAAAATTCTAATCTAACATCTAACTTAACCGAAACTTTTCGGTCTATCCTAACATATATATATTATATACATATATATATTATATACATATATATATTATATATATATACTAAATGTAAATATGTATTATGTACTGTGCTTATCGGACCGAGGCGAGGCGAGGCGTGTTGCGCCGCTGGTGGTGGCCGGTGGTGCCGCCGCGTGAGAGCTGAGGGAGGCGAGGCGAGGGAGGCTCCGGGCTCGTCTCGAAGGGTTGGGTCGGCGGCAGGCAAGGCAGTGGCTGGCTGGCACTCGGCTTCTCTTCTTCTCTCCTCCTTGCTGTTGCTGCCGTGCTGAAGCTTGAACCAAGAGCAAGAGGGAGGCTCAGCTCAGGCTGTCGTGGCCCGTGCGTTTGATGTTGATGATGGTGGTGCTGCTCTGCTGAAGCTTGAACCGAAGGAGGGAGGGACGACGAGGGAGGCTGGGGCTGGGCTAGCTGCCGCTTGACTGAAACGAAGGAGAAGAAGAACAAAAAAAAAAAAGGGGGTCGGGTAAAGTTTAGGGTAAACTTTCACTTTCAGATTTTGATTATAGTTATTTTTATTTTATTTTTTATTTTTTTAAAAAATTCAGTCGGGTTTCGGGTTACACCCGAACCCGACAGCACATATATTGCAAACCCGAACCCGACCCGATTTTTTCGGGCTCGGGTCGGGCGGGTTTTGCGGGTTAAATGTGCACCCCTACCACATAGCACCCATGAGCCAAAGCCCAGCAATAAAACACAATATAGCATGAATATAATATCAATAATGATCATAATAATCATTCAGGACTTTCAGTCCAAAACAGATGAGTGACAGTCGCACTAAGGTGGGTTCCGTTCCCTTTAGCCATGTGACGATAAGGTCAGCGGGGCTTTACAAATAAGTGAACCTTTCACTAGCTTAAACAGGATAGGTGCATGATGACTAGTCACCAACATAACCTACCTCATGACCATAGAGTCATAACCATGGGATTCCGCTCCATAGCCATGTGACAAGCAGTCACCTAGGCCTTAGGCCCTGGCTCTGAGTAACTAGTCTTAGAATAGTCAAGCGCTTATAAGTTTCATCGAACTTAGGGTCGGTCCAGCATTAATGTCCCTATAGGCATTCAACGCTGATATCGATTAGATCTAATCTTTAATCGGCCATGCGTTCAGGACGCTTATGCCGTTTCTGACTCCCAGGTCAGTAATATGCGAGCAGTGTCGTCCCTAACTAATCAGTATCATACACAAGTAAGCAAGCTCTGCTAAGCATTTAATATGAAATCAATGTCCACATTTAACAACCAACATGCCTCAACATCAACCATGCATGTCATCTACACAGGGTGCAGTTTTCTTACCTCTGATTCAAGCGAGAATGAATAAAAGAACGACCCTTGAGAACGATCTGACTTTAAGTCCTTTAGCAGTCACCTAGTCATAACCAAATATGGGACACCATCAATAAAATGATTAACAAAGGTTCCCAAACCAAAATCTAGCCTCCAGGACATCAATCCCCACTAATCCGGGTAGTAGGAACCATCCCGAGGCCTAAAACCAAGTTCCCAAGGTCAAAACTGTAATGCCTCGAATTTCCTAATAAGGGTTAGGACCTTGATTAGGAGGTCGGGAGGCCCATAATTGAATTATGATGCGATTTAATTATCATATGCATGTGCATGTGAATTATATTATTATATGATGGTAAATGCATGCATATGGGGGTATTTATAATTATAAGGGTAATTTGGTAATTTGGCCGCTATGGGCATAATTGTGTATTTTGGGTGCATGGTTGTGATATATAATATAGCCACATTATAAGGTGGATTGATTCGAGCTATTCGACATGAGACGATCATGAGACGTAGGTGTTCGGTTTAGTCATAACGGGTTTAAGTTCGAGGCTCGGGGTGAGTCTCGGGGTCATTTTGATGACTAGATCATTACCGGGAATAAAAGGGTAATGAGGTATGATTTATTGGTACTTGAGAATATTGAGAATAGTGGAAATTGGAGAGCGTTAATTATGATTAACGGTATAGGTTGGAAAGGACAATTTTACCCTTGGGAGTGTTTAGAAGCCTTTAAATGACCTAGGGGCATTTAGGTCATTTAGCTTGGATATATATGAGGTTTAGTAGGCTGTAGAAGTGTAAAAACAGAGCATCATTATCCTCATCCTTCTCCCTCACCCGTACACCATTTTCTCTCTTTCTTCCTTTGGAATTTTGAAGCTGACTTGAGGAATTAAGCTAGGAGATCAAAGGTGGGATCTTAGGGGCGTGATTCAGCCATTGAGGGGGATTCAAAACCAAGTTTAAGGTAAGTTCCAGCCATGAATTTTATGGTATACTCTGTTTTTGAGTTAAGTTTTAGTTGGTGATTTATTGATGGAAAGTTTGGATTAATGGAAGTTTTGATTGATGTTTACTTTGGATTTTGATGAGGGTGAGTTGTGGGTGATGTTTAGTGGTTGAATTGGGTGTTAGGTTGAGGTTTGGGACTGGTTTGAAGGATTGGTTTCGGGGAAAAACGCAGAGGAAGCAAGCTGGTGGCTTCCTGGTTTGCGAAAAGGGCCGCGGCCTGGCTATGGTGTGCCGCGGCCTGGGTGTGTTTCAGGGGAGGATTTTGCCTCTGTTTGAAGGTGAGCCGCGGCATGGCTAGGGAGGGTCGTGACCCATAGAGGCAGATTTGGCCAGAATAGGGTTTTTGACTTGGGGATGCTTGCTATAGGCCTCGGGGTTGATCCTACTACTTGGTTAAGTGTGGATTGATGTCCCGGAGGCTAGATATTGGTTTGGGAACCTATGCTGATTATTTTTATTGATGGTATCCTATATTTGGTTATGACTAGGTGACCGCTAAAGGACTAAAAGTTGATCGTTCTCAAGGGTCGTTCTATTAATCATTCTAGCTCGAATCTGAGGTAAGAAAACTGCACCCTATGTTTATGTGACATGCATGGCTATTCTTGATGCATGTTGGTTGATTATTAAACATGACATGTATGGCTATTATTGGTGCATGTTGGACTGTTAAGTGTTACGCATATGATGCACGAGAAACATGTGATTAGGACATGCTTTGATTACTGAGTATGATATCGTTCAGAGCTTGAGTCTCTGTGTTTATGCATGATCCTAATTGTACTAGTACTTGCTTAGTAAGCATGCTGAATACCTTGTTTATGGATATTGAACATGTGATATATGTTTGGTGGCATGGCTTACTTGTGTATGGCATTGACTTATTAGTCAGAATCGGCAATGGTGTCAGATCCGTCTGCGAGGCTGTGACTTATTAGTTAAGTTCACAATGGGTTGAACACTGGTCGTGTCTCACTGACCCAAGAGTCAGAAATGGCAGAGCGTTATGAACGCCGGGCCAAATGAAGATTAGATCTAATCGATATCAGTATTGAATGGCTCTATGGCATTAATGCTGGACCGACCCTAAAGTCGATGAACTTATAAGCGCTTGCCTGGTCTAAGACCAGATGATCAAAGCCAGAGCATATGGCCCCGGTGACTGTTTGTCACATGGCTAGGGGACGCTGTCCATAGTTACGACTCTAGAGTCGGGAGGAAGGTTATGTTGGTGACCAATCACCATGCACCTATTCTGCTAAAGCTAGTGAGATGCTCACTTATTTATTAAGCCTGGTGATCCTATCATCACATGGCTAACGGGTGTTGTCCCCAGGCTATGACTCTATGGTCATGAGGAAGGTTATGTTGGTGACCATTCACCATACACCTATCCTGTTCAAACTTATGAAAGGTTCTCATATCAGTTAAGCCCTGGTGACCCTATCGTCACATGGCAAGAAAGAGCTGTACCCACTTTTGTGACTTTTACTACAGTCACCTATCTATTTTGGACTGATAGTCCTGGATGATTATTATGATCATTGTTGATATTATATCATGCTTTATTGTGTTTTCTTGCTGGGCTTCGGCTCACGGGTGCTATGTGGTGCAGGTAAAGGCAAAAGGAAGCTGGACCATCCTTGAGTTGGAGAGCTTAGGTGATGACGTGTACATATACAGCTGCTCGTCCGCCATGGCCGAGGTTTAAAGTGGAACTAGGGTTAAACCCTGTTTTGCCGCATAGAACGGCCTGTTGTAAATATTTTTCTGTAATAGACTCTGAAATTATATTTTTGGGATCCCAATGTATATATTAAACGTTCTAGTGAAACGTTACATCTTAACCAAAATTTTTAATCCCTAAACCGCTAATCACACTTAGTTACACGGTTTTGCCCAAATGACTCGATTAGCGGGTTTAACACTGTTTACAAGGCACATCGTAACGGTCCCTGGAGTTGGGGCGTTACAAAAACACTCAAACGGGCTCAAAACCACCCAAGAGCCGCGACCCTAGCACCTTGATTCGCGGCCCCCAGCCACACCAGGAGCAAGGGCCGCGGTGCCCTATACTCAGGGTTGCGACGCCCAGCAAGGCCAAAATGCCTCCACCTGCTTCTTCGAGCTAGGGTCGAGGCACCCAAGAACAGGGTCGCTGTTATATTATTTTATAATATAATGTAAAATTATATTATATTATAATATAATGTTTTAGATTAAATAAATGTAACAAAGTGTGTCACATATTGTAACATATAATAGAGAGTTACAATATTTAGATATATGAGATATATCCAAATAATGTAACATATTTGGTGTTACAAATTTGTAACTTCCAAATATTACATTTTATTGTGTAAGATTGTTGTTACACAATATTGAGATGAATTTCATAAAAGCCATATGTGATATGGCTGTTCGAGATATGATTTTAACCCCAATAATGTGTTTTGGGAGTTACAAAATCATTTGGGAGGGTTTGGAACCGTTTGGAAAAACAGCACAATTTTTGTGCTGAAATTGGTCAGTGGCTGCGGCCACCAACATTCAGTGGCCGCACCCTGTGGGTCAGAGACCAGTGGCCGCGGCCACTAATGTCTCTGACCGCAGCCACAGGCCAAAAACTGACCAAAATTTCAGTTTTTTCAATCTTTGTTGAACGGCTCAAAAAACTCAAATAACTCCCAAATCTCTTTTTTAATTCCATATTAATCCAATTAAACATTGGTAACAGCCATGGGGGTTGGTGGAATTTGAAATTCAAATGGTGTCTCTAAACTCTATAAATAGGAGCCTATAGCTCACTTGTAAGACACAACATTTCTATCCACTAAAGCACTTGGCTAGAAACACCTTGAGGCTTGATAATTCCAGAAAGCTTTTCCAATATCTGAGAGAGATCCCTTAGTGCTTGAGTTAGGGGGAAATAAGCTTTTGGACAAAGGTTTTAAACCTTGTTCAAGTTGGTGATCCCCAATCCTTTTCACTTAGGTTGTGTAAGTGAGAGTTTGATTGTGTTTATGTTCTTCTTTTTATTCTATTGCTTTTCTTCTTATTTCTCTTGTTCTATTTACTTGTATATTTTGTTTAAGAGTTGTAATCTTTTCATTTGGTCTAAACACTTTATTTTACTTGTAATCTTTTGCTTAGAGTTGTATTCTCACTATTCTCTTCTTCATCATCATCTTCTTCCTTTCTTTAATTTATTTGTATTTTCAGTTATAAAGTTGTAACCTTATTTAATCAATCTATATATACTTGTAATATTATTGCATAGAGTTGTAATATTATAATCATTTCCATTGAGGCAAAACAATTTTATCCTAACAGTCGCAGCCCCCCACCCAGATTCAGCCATAAACTCGATTTCCTTCATCCCAAACCTTCCAAAAACATACATAAACACTTCCAAATCCAAAAATCAAAGTTCCCAAACTTCCCAATGATCCAAAACCATCAAATCTCGAGGCTCAAACAAATAAAAAACTCAACGATTCACAAAAACCAATTCTAAGCTTAGAAACTCTAAAAACTTAGATTACCTTTGATTGGGTTGTTTCTCGTCAAATCATTCGGTCAAGAAGCTTCTAATCTTTCCTAGGATCGCTATGCCTCGATTGTGATAGTCAGTATCCCGTGATCCGTAGGGGGAAAGACCGGGTAAAAAGTTGTGCAATCCCACACCGCCTGGGGAAGGTCAAGTGTGATGATTCTAAGACTGTGTAGGTATGGGACTGCACAGTTGAAGAAGGCTTAAATGGATTGATGGGTACTACCTATATCAACAAGATGCATCTTCTTTTCGGTAGCCCATCACTTGAGAACTCCAAAGTTAAGCGTGCTTGACCTGGAGTAATCTCAAGATGGGTGACCTCCTGGGAAGTTTTCCCAGGAAGCATGCGAGTGAGGACAAAGCACGCTGGAAAGACTCGTGTTGGTTTGTAGGGTCAGGCGTCATTCCAGAAAGCAGCCATTGTGACGTGGGGCGTTACATCGATCCTCGCTTGATTTCGACTCTTAGAACTCAAGATTTCTTCGAAAATGCCTTGAACGGTAAAATGAACTAACGGGAAGAGAGAAAGTGTTTTTCTAACGTACGGTTCTATCTAACAAGCTACTTCAAGCTTAAGTAACCTCAAATAAAACCTAAGGCTCGGGGTCCCAAAAACACCCCCGGGAACATTATAGTCAAAACCTCCAGAATTTCCTCCTGATCTCAATAACTCACAATTCATCATCAAATAAACATTCCCATCATCCAATACCCCAATAAAAGACATCGTTATGACAAAACCGCTAATTTGAAATATAAGACCGTCTCATGCCAAATAGCTCGAATATATCTCCATAATAATGGGATGTCATCCATAATTCACAATATGCACCAAAATACACAAATATGCCCTCAACGGGCCAAGTTACCAAAATATCATAATAATCAAATGTGGACCCACATGCATGCATATAACATCATATTATAATATAATTCACATAAACATGCATATTATCATTTAATGGCATAATTAAAAAGTTATGGCCCTCCCGGTCTACTAATCCAGCCATTAAACCGCATTAGGGATTTCAGGGCATTACACCACCCGCGCTGTAGCACCACCTACTGGGCGCTATAGCGCCAAAGACAGAGACAGAGACCCAATGGTGTTGTAGCGCCACCTACTGGGGGCTATAGCGTCAATGACAGATAACAAAAATTATGGGTTTTTCCCAGAATTTCTCTGAACCTCAAAGCTTCAAATCCGACCCCAACGGGTCCCCAGCCCCTCAAATCAACATTTCAATCATCCAAATAGTTTACCCAATAGCTTAGCAACATTAAAACAACAACAAATACCCAAAATCTCCATAGGAACTCATAATCCAAGTTTTGAGTTTGTAAAACTCAAGAATAGAGTAAAAACTCAGAAAAAATCATAGAGAATCAAGGGTTAAAACCATACCTTAATGGCTGCGATAACTTCCTAGCTTTACCCTTAAAATTTCCTAGCTCAAAACCTTAAATCCAAGCTTTTTCCTCAAAGAAATCCAAAGAGAGGAGAGAGAGAGAGAGAGTAACCGAGAGGAGAGAGGGAGGAAGCTCTGTTTTTGTTGTTGCTTTGTGGTTTCCTTCAGCCAAAGGTAAGTGACTAAGTCACTAAATTAACATCAAAATGACCACTTTGCCCATAAGACCCTAATTTGTCACTTAATTCCCTTAAGGGTGTTTTGGTCTTTTACCACCACAATTCACCATTTCTTTAAATAAATCTCAACTATCTCCAAATAAATTCACACTGCCCAAAAATTCCCGGTAATGCGGTAAATTACCAAATTACCCCTAGGCTCGCCTCGAGCTCGGTATTTGATCATGTTATGACCAAACCGCTACTTTGCTCGCTAGGATCGTCTCATGCTGAATAATCCAAATATATCCACATAATAATGTGGTCTCATCATATATCACAAATATATAATCACATATTCAAATATAGCCCTAACATGTCAAAATTACGAAAATGTTCTTCTAATAAGAAACAGTCCACACACATATTTAATAAACTTAAATTTGCTATATTAGTTATATAATAATATATATTATCACCTAATAATACCACAAACCAATTATTGTCCTTCTCGCCCCCTAATCAAAACACTAAGCCATATTAGGGAATTTGGGATGTTACACCGTTGGTCAGTTGGGCACAAGAGTGGTACCATCACAACCTACTCTTCAAGGTGATCATTTCGATATATGGCAAGCATATGTTTTTTCGACGTCCCTGGAGAAGATGACCAGAATAAACAACAACCTTCTAGTTTCTCTTTTATATTTTGTTAACAAAAAATGGAAAAGTTTTTTAAAAATTGGAATAAGTAATTTATGTGCTGTATTTAAAAAGTAACTATGTAGTTGCTTTTTATTTTGATAAAAAAAAAACTTAATAATAAAAGACCGAAATGTGTATTTATTATTATAATTCGAAAGTAACTTTTAAGTTTATTTTTTGTTTGATTACTAAAAAAAACACAATTACTCTCATATAAATTACATTAGTGACTAAAAAGTGAATTAAAACTTTTCATTAAAAAAATTATTGTATAGTATACTAAAAGTAACTTTTAATAATAAGCTATATAGTAATTTGTTATATTTTATTGTAACTCATTAGTTTCTAAAAAATGAATAATCGGCAACGTAAAAACATCTTAAGTAATAAGACACTATAATATAACTTCAAAATGACTAATCAGTGTCTTAAGATAAAAAAATTTTAAAAAATAAGTATTGGAGGTAACCAAATATATATAAAATAATATGCTATAAAAATAAAAAAATTCATGAAAAAAGTAATAAATTGGTATCTTATTAATATTTTAAGTAATCAAATATTACTTTTTTAAACCCAAAAAAATGATAAAATTGAGATTTCGGGAAAATTTCAAATTCAGATATATTAATTTTAGAATTCGATATTCTTTTATGATGGGGCAAGATATTTTTGTAAATAGAAATTTGTAAGTAATTTTTATAATTATTTTATATTATAGGTATATAATTGTAAACGTCTCAATTGTCTTTGTCGTTAGTATGATGCAATTTCGTAGGATATCATGCAATTGAGCCTTATCTGCTGAGTCTAGAGATGATGTTTTTTTTTCCTTTCTCTTTTACATTATAATAAAGTCTACTATGATATTTTTTTAACCTAGTAAGAATTATATTTAAAAGAATCACAAATTTCATTATTTTCTTTTATTATTAGGGAGTCCTTGACTTGTGTTGGGGCCTTAAATTTGTGCCTGGCCCACCTTTTGGTAAGGATGTTTTGTGTGTCTCTCTCTAAAATATTATTTTTGAATGAAAAATAAAATTATGCCCACTCATGTTTAATGTGTATAACATTTTAATTCTATAGAAAGTAAGGTGATGGTCAAAAACATATTTTTTATTTTATAAATGAAAAATTCAATTATCAAACTTTGCTAATTACGTCATGATGAAGATTCCTCACTATTACAATGCATTGAATAGTCACTTTCCAACGAATATGGATTAGTCCTTCCTAAAGAAAATAAATGCAGAGTTATATGATTATTTATTGGATTATATATAATGTATTTTATAAGACATATAAATTTAATACTATAGTATAGTACTGTGTGTTTGATGTTACATTAATAATATATTATAATTTATATAAATTAATTTGAAAATATTAATATATAGTTTAGTTTCTTTTTCCAAACAAATTAATTTCTAATAAATAATAAAAACTACATATGTGGTTTCTACTAACCTTGGAGGTCGATAATCGAAAGTGTTTTGAAATTATAGTAAATTACAATCTCACAATTTTAATTTGAATTTGAACTATTATGAAAATTTGAATTATTTATCCAATTCCAATACACCTAATGGTCCCAAGTTAGTGATATTTCGGTGAAGATACAATGCATCGATGATCAATCACTCTCAAATAAATATGGAAATAAAAAGGTACTAAAAGAAAGAGAGACATTTTTCCAACCATAGGTTACCATGCATGCACTCGTCATTGTTGGTTCTTAGTTAGAAGAAAAAAAAAATTAATTAAAATATAAATGGAATAAAAAATATTTTTTTTTTGTCATAAAGAAAATAATAAATTGTAGATATTCAATATTCTTAATAAATTATTAAATGAATCACATATTATTGATAAATAAATATTGACTAACATGTCAGCCTTCAAACACACCCGCGTCTCATTTAATTAAAATATTGTTAAATACAGTGTTTTTCATTCCACAAATATATATATATGTTGAAATTAATAATTTCCCTATGATGCCTCTTTTTAAAAAAAAACAAATTAAATCATTAGTTGGTACGGTCATAATATTTGGAAACATCATCACATGGGACATAATATTACACAATTAATTAACTATTCATGAAGTGATTGATGTAATGCTGGATTTTGGTAAAAAAACGTTTTGAATATGACCATACAATCCTTCATTTTTTAAATTTATCAATTTTAAATGAGATTTGGCATTTTAAAAAATATAACATATATATTTTCTTATTAAGCTTTCTCTTCTATTTGATCCATCTCGATCCCAAGTTCCATGCACCAAGCTAACTTCTCCAAAATACGGATTCGAACTTTCTAAAAGGCCCAAACCATATTAGCAACCTAAGTATCAATAAGATATGTTCTGCTGAAAAATACAAATAGTTTACAAAAAGAAAGCCCATTTCCTCTATTGGCTTACTATTCAACTTCTTATGATCAAAGTTAATAATAAAAACTTAATTTGAAAGCATATCCAACTTATTCTACTCTTCACCCTTAAGTCAAATAGAAACAAGTAACATGTAATATACATTTGTTTAGTTTTATTTATAGAATTTATTAATTATTTTTATTAAATTTGTATAATTGTTATATGAATTGCAAATAAATAAATAATATTATATATAAAAGAATGACATAAACATATTAAATAAAAAATTAAACCAAAACATTATTTATAATTTTTAATATATATATAATATGATAATTTTTTAAACATAAATGATAATTTTTTAATAAAAAGTAAAATTATGTATTATATATTATTATAATGATATTTTATAAAATTTAAATTTATATTAATATAAGTATTAAATATATAGTCTTATATTAAATATTATTATCATAATAATATTTTATTATATTTGAATTTATATTAATATAATTCGTAAACAATTAGGATTTTATTAATATGTTATTGTCATAATAATATATTATAACATTTAAATTTATATTAATATAATTATTAGATATCTAGTCTTGTATTATATATTATTAGAATAATGATATTTTATAACATTTGAATTTGAATTTATATTAATATAATTAGTAAAAAATTAGGATTATATATTATTATCATAATAATATTTTACAACATTTAAATTTATATTAATATAATTGTTAAATATATAGTCTTGTAATATATATTATTATAATAATGATATTTTATAACATTTGAATTTATATTAATATAATTATTATATATGTAATTTTATATTAAATATTAATATAATAATTATATTTTAAAACATTTGAATTCATATTACTATAATTAATAAATATTTACTTTTTAATTAGTTTTAAACATATATTATGTTAAATATTTAGAATATTCCGTTAAAGTCAATAAAAATAACCGTTAAAACTAAGAATTTCCGTTATCTACACAGTTTTTATATAGAAGAGATATATAATTAAGAGACTCTCACCCTTTTTGTTGTATATTTAGGAGATAAAAATAAAAAAAATAAAACAATATACAACCACAAAGTTAATAGTTAATAGTGGTTCAACCAAAAACAAAAATTGACCTACGTCAGCTGAATTGTATTTTGTTGTTCACATATACAGAGTTTTTTGCTCTTGCAGCCTCCTTTATTTATAATTTTATATGGGAGACAAGGTTATTCATTCCAGTCAGAAGTTAACTGAAAGTGGTTGGAAGGAAATGATGGAGAGTGTTTGGAGAGAATGATTGTAACACAATGAGGAAAATGTGAAAATGAGGAGCTCAACTAACTCGGTGAGATACTCCTGAGTATATATATAAATGAGTGTAAGAGAGTTAGTTACAGCAGAACAAATTAGCCAAGCTCATACAGAGCTGTTAGAAATCTGTTACAACGGCTTAACTAACTTGAGAATATTCTAACAGCTTATTTCTAACATCCCCCTCAAGTTGCACGGGGAGCTCCTAAGTGACAACTTGTTACACAGAAAGGTAAAGGAGGAGATTGGAAGAGCTTTGGTCAGAATGTCTGCAGTTTGATTCGAAGAGTCCACGTATCGAATATCTAGCTGCTTGGCTATGACGCGATCACGAACGAAGTGAATATCAATCTCGATATGCTTCGTACGGGCGTGGAAGACTGGGTTCGATGCAAGAGAGGTAGCGCCTAAGTTGTCGCACCAAAGAATCGGACAATGAGCAACAGGAAGCTTGAGCTCAGTAAGAAGTGATTCGATCCACATTAGTTCAGCAGTAGCCAAGGCCAAAGCGCGATACTCAGACTCGGTACTCGACCGAGCAATGACTTGTTGCTTCTTGGAGCTCCAGCTAATGAGGTTGCCTCCCAGAAAAATGCAATAGCCGGACGTAGATCGACGATCATCAACATTACTTGCCCAGTCCGCATCAGTGAAGCCGTGAAGATCCAACTGAGATGAAGCCTTGAAATGAAGTCCAAGCGTAGGTGTGCCAAGGAGATAACGAAGGATACGTTTGCAAGCCATCCAATGCGTCGTGGTAGGAGCCTGAAGATATTGACTGAGACGGTTCACGGCAAAGGAGATATCAGGCCTTGTCATCGTCAAATACTGCAAAGCACCAATTATTTGACGATAGATTGTTGGATCAGCCAGAGGAGACCCCGTGGATGAGCTAAGTTTGATATCAGGAGACAGGGGCGTAGGCTGGGGTTTGGCCGTTGACATGTTGGTTTTGAGAAGTAGATCCCGAACGTACTTCTTTTGATCCAAGTAGATGCCAGAGGAATCCCGAGATACCTCGAAGCCAAGAAAATATTTGACAGACCCCATTACCTTCAGGGCAAACTGGAGGTTTAAATCAACAATGAGGCGATGAATCAGTGCAGAGTCGTCTCCTGTAATCAAGATATCATCGACGTATATGAGTAAGAAGATACGTTTGCCATGCTTGTTAGAGAAAAATAAACTCGAATCAGACTTCGAGTGAGAGAAACCCCAGTGAATAAGAGACTGTTTCAACTTCTCGAACCAAGCCCGTGGAGCCTGACGAAGGCCATACAATGCCTTATGCAGCTTACACACATGAGTAGGGAAACCTTGATCAACGAATCCAGGCGGTTGATGCATGTCCACCACTTCTTGAAGGTCTCCGTTCAAAAACGCATTGTTGACATCAACTTGTTGGATGTCCCAATGAAAGGTAGCTGCAATGGCAAATATGATACGAATTGTGCAAGGCTTCACTACTGGACTAAACATCTCATAGAAATCCAACCCAGGTACTTGTTGGAACCCCTTGGCCACTAAACGGGCCTTGTACTTGTCGACGGTGCCATCAGGGTGATGCTTAACTCGAAATACCCATTTGCACTGAACAAGTTTCATGTCAGGTGAGTAAGGCACTAGAGACCACGTGTGGTTCTTTTGAAGTGCATGAAACTCGGCTTGCATGGCACTGTGCCACTCGGGATTGGATAAGGCTGACTTCACAGAGAGTGGCTCAACAGCTGAAGTTGTTTGAGATAACAACAGTCGAGGTTTAAAAATTCCTGTTTTTGACCGCGTAAGCATAGGGTGATTATTTTGGACTAGGGGTGGTATGGGCAGATCCATGACAAGATCATCAATGGGAATCATAGACTGTGGTGAAGAAGTGGGGTTTGAGGCGATAGACTGAGATGAGTTCGAGTGAGACAGTACTGGGGTAGGTGATGTAGACAAGTCATTTTGATGAATAGGTGTAGTAGGTGGAGAGGGTGAGGGTGGTGGTAAGGTGACTGGTGTAGGTATTTGATGACTCTGTATATAGATGGGTTGAGTAGGTATAGAAGTTGTATTACGCAAATCAAAAAGACTGGAATATGGATATTCTTCCTCATTAAAAACGACACAACGAGCTGTATACACACGGCCAGAAGGGTGCAAGCATCTATATCCTTTTTGTGTTAGGCTATACCCAATAAACACACATTTTGAAGACCGAAAACTAACCTTATTAGATTGATATGGTCGAAGTGAAGGGAAGCAGGCACACCCAAATATCTTCAAGAGATTGTAGTCTGGTTGCTGAGAAAATAACTTATCATAAGGTGATATGAAATTCAACGTTGGAGTAGGCAATCTATTGATGAGGAATGAAGCAGAGACAAATGCTTCCCACCAAAAAGTTAGGGGCATGTTTGCTTGAGCCAACAATGTTAAGCCGAGGTCCACCACATGACGATGCTTTCTCTCCACCCTTCCTTGTTGTTGATGGGTGTGGGGACATGAATTCCGACGTTCAATGCCAAGATCTTGAAAGAGTTTGTATAGTGGTTTGTATTCTGTGCCAAGATCCAATTGAATGCTCTTGATTTTAGACTCAAATACACGCTCCACATATGTATTGAATTGTTTAAAGATCGAAGGAACTTGGCTTTTAGTCTGCATAGGAAAAATCCAACAAAACCTAGTATAGTCATCAACAAAACTACAATAATATTTGAAACCTTCACTTGAGGTATAGATGGAAGGCCCCCAGACATCAGAGTGTATCAACTGAAAAGCATGAGTAGTTTTATATGTAGAGTTCTTGAACGTAAATTGGTGCATTTTGCCCAACTGACATGCATCACAGAACGATACATTAGTTGCCTTTATTGAAGGACTTATTACACTCATGACTTTAGTAAAAACAGAGGAGGAAGGGTGGCCTAAACGGGAATGCCACGTTGAGAGCAACTTAGACTTGTCTCGGACTGGATTCGAAGTAGTGGTGCAATTGAACGCCATTGCATTATTGGAGGGAGTAGGCCGCGTAAAAATGAAAGGTTGGCCATCATGAAGTGCTGAGGAAACATCAATTTTGTACAGTCCATCACTGAGTGAACCCCGAAGAAGAACACGCCTCGTTATCTTGTCCTTAACAAGGCAGCAAGAGGAATCAAACTCCAACACAACGTTATTATCATTAGTAAACTGTGAAATGCTGAGCAAGTTCTTAGTTAAGTGAGGCACATGAAGGATATCTTTAAGTAATAGTGAATGATTGGAGTGCATGGAATCAAGAGCATTTGAGCCAACATGCAAAATAGGAATGGATGCACCATTACCTACAATGACCTTCGATTTTCCTTTGTAATCTGTCTTGTTGTGTAGGAGTTGAGAGTTGTTTGTCATGTGATTTGTGGCTCCAGAGTCAAGGAACCAGGCATCAGATGACTCGTCATTGGTGTTCAACTCAAATAAATTGGCATGAGGAGATCCGGGGTTGGAAGGGGCCGAAGGAGGTGCTGGTGGAGCTGAGAGACCAGAGAAGTGGACATCAAAACGGTGGAAACACTTTTGGACAATGTGACCAGATCTACCACATAATTGACATATCACCCTAGGGCCACGTCCTTGCGATCGTTGACCGTAGCCGTGATTACGCATGCCTCTCGACTGATTTCCCCGATTTCCATGAAATGAACCACGAGGAGCACCTCTCATTGAGAGTCCAGCAAAGTTGGCTTGAATCGAGTCCACTGTGGGAGAGGAGATCTGTTGCAACCTCATTTCTTGGTTGTGCAGACTAAAATGTAGATCGGGAAGGGTAAGAGTCTCAGATCTGTTCGTCAAATTGATCACAGTTGCCTCATATTCTGGACCGAGGCCTCCAAGAATGTACAGAAAAAGGCTCTCATCGGATAATTGTTCACCTGCATGAGCAAGAGACTCTGCATACTGCTTCATCTTCAGTATATATTCATCAACAGATAAGGCTCCTTTACGTGTGGACTGTAGTAATCCTTTCACTTGAAGAATCCGTGCTTTGGATTGAGTGGCGAACAACTGATTAAGAGTCCTCCAGATCTCAGCAGAGCTTTGACAGCGAATGATGTGTCCAAGCATCGTCTTCGTCATAGAGTTCATAAGCCAATGCATCAGAAATTGATCGAGACAGATCCAATTGTAATGAGCAGGATTAGGATCGTTACCTGCAAGAATTGGTGGTGGAGTCGGTATAGTGCCAAGGATGTAGCCTTCGAGGTTGTACGCGCGCACAGCAGCAAGAACCAAGGCTCTCCAGTAAGAAAAGTTCGTCCGATCTAGACGGAGGTTGAGCGGAAGCAATGTATTGTTTGGAATGCCAACAGGATCGATCGCTGGTGGAGGAGCAGCAGGCGCCGGTGGAGGAGCAGCTGCTCGTTGTGGATTTGAATGGATCGCAGAATCGTGAGATCCGTCGGACGCCATGGCGGAGCTTTGATACCAAGTCAGAAGTTAACTGAAAGTGGTTGGAAGGAAATGATTGAGAGTGTTTGGAGAGAATGATTGTAACACAATGAGGAAAATGTGAAAATGAGGAGCTCAACTAACTCGGTGAGATACTCCTGAGTATATATATAAATGAGTGTAAGAGAGTTAGTTACAGCAGAACAAATTAGCCAAGCTCATACAGAGCTGTTAGAAATCTGTTACAACGGCTTAACTAACTTGAGAATATTCTAACAGCTTATTTCTAACAATTCCCTTAAAATCTATAATTTTGTTACCAGATTCTATGTTAATTAATATTCAAAGTTTTAGTAATTGAATCATGAGTCATAACTAACTTTTCCTAAACACACTTTAGATCGAAGAAGTGTATCTGTAGGCAGCTCGCAAGAAGAGCAGTCGTTCTCAGTTCTCAGGAGAGAGCACGATATATTCATGTTTGAATGTTCAGATAGTACGTGGGTACAACAATAATAAATTGACATTGACATACATTATTGATCAAAATTTAAGAAGAATCTATGTGAAATGTGCCTGGTTAGACTAAAATTATATAGGGAAATTTTAATTTTTAATTTTTTTATGAAAAATCATAATTTTGAAGATCTCATTGGGCACTATCGAGAAATCATTCGCTGGGGCCTTCAAGATCGAGATTTTCATGAAAAAAATGACTTTGCTCGATAGTGGTTCGATTATGGCTCGAAGATGCTTGATGGTGCTCGATATGATTCTTGCAAGAGACATAATTTTTCACTCGGGTGTCCGTTTGAGGTAATTTTTTTTTATTTTTGGTATTTTTTCAAGATCTACACATTTAACATACTCATATGCACATTTGGAAATTTTAAAACTTAAAAATATACCAAAAGATTTCTTAAACATGAGGTATGTTTTCACTTTTGTATTTTTTACAAGTGTTACACTTCACAAATGTACATATAAACATGTCAAACGTGTAGATCTTGAAAAAATACCCAAAATAAAAAAAAATCACCCCAAACGGACACCCGAGTGAAAAATTATGTCTCTTGCAAGAATTGCATCGAGTACCATCGAACCACCATCGAGCAAAGTCATTTTTTCATGAAAAATCATGATTTTGAAGGTCTCATCGAGCTGGCATCGAGCACCATTGAACCACCATCGAGCAATGTTGATTTTCTGCAGATTTCAGATTTGAAAAAAATCGCAAAAAAAAACTCAAAAATCATGTTCAAATCCATTTGAAATACAATATTTAGTGTGGTGGTGGTGTTGGTGGTGCTGTGAGGTGAGAGAGAATGAAATAAGAGAGAGAGAGAGAGGGAAGAGAGAAGAGAGAAGAGAGAAATGAGAAGTGAAAAGTGAGGAGGAAATGGAAATGACATTTTGGGTAAAATGCCAAAAAATAGCATTATTTTAATATGCCTAATATTTTTTTGTAATTATAGAAATTATCATGATACAAATTGAAATTTCCCATTATAAATCCTTGTGAAAAAGCAATTAGATTTATTCGCATTATTATAAGAGTGACAAACTTATAGATACATATAGTGGCCAAAATTATATTCAGGCCCAATACTCAAAACCCAACTACAGACCAGTCAGAGTGGGCCGAATACGACACAAACCTACAAGAGAAAGGTTTAGCCAGTTTCCAAGCTAAGCCCTGATAAACATACTTTCGGCAAAGCCCATTGGATTAGACTAGGTTTAAAACCCAACCTAAGCCTTCAGGCCAACAATGCAACACAACACAACACTGCCGAAGAATACACGAGGACTAGGTTCACCAGGGCACATATGTATCAAGTCCAACGGGTTGAAGATTAGATTAGAGTAGTCTTTAGCTAGTGTTTACTCAAAAAAGATTGACGCGGCAAGACTTTTATGCATGTGCGATGCGCGTAACCATTTAAGCAGTTACATTTCTAGTTGACCATCGATTAGAGGAGAATTCACTAAGCAAAACACATATTTTATGGGCAACCAGGCTGGTTGCAGTATATCAGATACTTTCTATTGATATGTGATCTCACATTTATGTTACTATTTGAGATACACTTGTATTAAATATAATCTAGACCCAAATTCCCATAAAAAGATCATTGAGCCTATAAATAAGATTAAAATGGCTCATTCGAGGGATTTTGGGATCAAGAATGAGAGAATTATTATTTTTACGCAATACCTTGTATCTTTTGTTGAACTTGTGAAACTCAATAGACCCTAGTTTACTGATCACAAGTTTTCATACAATAATAAGAACACTAAGTAGTAGATGTAGGTTATTACCAATATCTGGAGCTGAACTACTATAAATCTTTGTGTCATTTATCTTTTTGGCTTAAATTCATCTCATTTCTATCGTTTTATCTGACTCCGTATCGTTGATCAAATCGATGGTCAACAGCTAGTTACTGGAGAAGTTGTCTTCCTCTGGAATAGCTAGAAAACCATTTCACCATTCTCACCCCAAAAGACTATGTGTGCATCGATTACTCATTACTCCCACCCAAGCTGGCATACTTACTTTCTTTAATATTAGAAGCTCTCTCAAACACTTATATTTTGACCACCTAAAATAGCCTTTTGACACCACTTTACGGTGAAGATAGGTGGTATTTATTTATTGTTGTTTATTTTCTTTAATTTTATTGAATTGTATATTAATTTGATTATCAAAGTCCCTACGACCAACACCATCACGGTGTCTCAAGGCTTTTACTGTCTTTTCCTTTGTTCTACCAGTTGTAAGTGCTCACCAAATAATTCACCATAATCAATTATAGATTTCATACCATTTATGCTTTTTCTTCATCATTAATGTTAATTTATTAGTGTCTTGTATTTAATATTTTTTATATTAATTTTACGAAACTGCAAATGATTCAAAGGTTTTACAAAAAGCTAGACAACTATGATTACAGAAATTTGTAGCCCATTCTTACTATTTTGGTAGTTTTAAAAAGTAGCAGCTGAAAAACTAGTGGTAATAAGTTATTGGTATTGATAAAAACTGAAGTGATTAATTAAATGAGTTATTTTTCAAAATATAATATTTTCTTGGTAATTTTTATGAAATTTGGTTACAAAGTAAATGTTTTTGGAGTTTTAGTAGTGTAGTTTCAAAAGTTGTGTAGCACTATAGGTTGTTTCTCTTTACGTCACACAGTGAAAGCAAATTACATTTGATACTTTCATAAAAGCATCAAATTCAAATTAAAACCCTTTATTATACAATGGATCTGCGTACACCCCATCAAAGAGAATGGTAATATAAAAGCTGTTACAACATGAAAGATCCATTTGACATGATCATCGATCACCCATTATTGTGACATAGCTTGATTAGAGCTTAAGCATCCCTTTGGTCTTCAAATAATCCAGACTCTGCTCATATATTTCTTCAATCCCATACTTGAAACTGAATCCCTCCTTAGTAAGCTTCTCTGATGATATTATCAACTTGGCCTTGGAAGGAAACTCTCCAAAACTGCATTTCACAAATGAAAAAAAATTGAGAATAAAAACAAAAGACCCAGTTAGCA
The DNA here is from genome assembly GCF_963169125.1 of Humulus lupulus. NCBI lineage: Eukaryota > Viridiplantae > Streptophyta > Magnoliopsida > Rosales > Cannabaceae > Humulus > Humulus lupulus. Next base: position 4,753,895 of record NC_084800.1, read on the forward strand.
CAATACATTTTAGCATCATTTGAGCTTACTCAGTGGGGACTTTGCATTGAGGGTATTTTGTGCTAAGGAACTTAGCAAGCTCTGTAACACTGGTGTTGACAGCACAACAAATGTATCGACCGGAAGCAGATTCTTTCTCGGCCAAAAAGACATGAGCTCGGCAGACGTCTTCCACATGCGAAATCGATATAGATCCTGATAGCATTTGCATACCTTTCATGGCATTTATGAGGAAGTCATTGCCTGCAACATGTTCACATTACCGTTATAATAACTTCCCACACCAGTATATTCTTTCTATGTAGCTAGCGTTTGATATGAGATTGTTAAAACTACCTGTGATCAAAGCTGTTGCTAGGCCAACACTGCTGGGGATATCTGGAGTGAGTGAAGGACCAGTCATAAGAGAAGGGATCACAGTGATGAGATCAATGTTATTTTCTTTAGCAAATTTCCAAGCTGTTTTCTCAGCTAGAGTCTTTGACAAAGGATAGCCCTGCAAATGCAAATTGTTGTCGATTTGTTTAGTATGTGCAGATGCATTAACTGGTCTCATAATAATAATAATAAAACAGAGTTGGGGATTACCCAAGTGGGTGGCTTCTCATTAGATAAGAACTCAGTGTCACTCCAATTCTCTTCGTTCATCACCAAACCTGTTCCACTCAGTGTGTTGATCGAAACAGCAGCAGCAGACGATGTCAAGACAACACGTTTAACTGTTTTCGCTTTCACACAAGACTTAAGAACGTTCAGTACTCCTTGGATTGCTGGCTTGATCATGTCATTCTATTCAAAAAGGCCAAACCAAAAGTAGCTTTTGTCATGAGTTTGAACCAACAAAACAAAAAAAAAAAAAACTTTGAACATTGAATGTCTTAGGCTATCCAGACAGATGCCTGGGAGCTTTTATTTGTGCCTGCGTACCTCTGGGTCTTGGGAGGCAAAGTTAACAGGTGTTGCAACGTGGAAGACAAGGTCACAGCCTGCTATAGGGGCATCAAAGCTCCCCTCCTCAGTTAGATCAGCACCAAAAATCTTTAGGTTGCCCAAAGTTTTGAGTTGCAACAGGTGTACTGTCTTTTTCTGATTATCTGCACCAAATTAGATTTGAATATCAATCATTGAGACCTAAGTTGGTAGTCTTAACACTATTCTCAGCCTCCTATTTATGGATTGGACTGTTGTTACTAAAGTACCTCTGAATTATTAAGTCAAACAAAAAACAGTACCTTAGAGAAAGAAATAGAAAAGAGAGAGAGAGAGACTAACCAGGGTCTCTGACAGTGGTATTGACAGCATAGCCCTTCTGAAGAAGAAGCTTGACGAGCAAAGAGGCCACGTATCCACTACCGCCGACCACACAGGCTGTCTTCTTGGCGATGTGCTTGGTGTCCATGGCTAATTAATAATAAGATTGTGCGAGTGGTGATGCAATATTGACCAAGAAGTTCGGTTCTTAAATAGAAGTATTCTTTATTCTCAATCGAGTTTGTACTTGTTATGATGAAGAAGGTGAGCACGTGTAAGGTGGTGAATTCTCCACCAAAAAATCAAACCTTGGTTTGGTCTTGTCATGTTCCATATCTAATTATATTGATCATCTTCTATTCAATGATAATGAATTCTCCTGGGAATAATGTGATGCATAAATTAGGCTGAAAATAACAACATTTCATGTCACTCTCTCATCATATACTGTTAGTGTGTCTCTATGTCCGAGCGAATTCAACAATATATAAGAAACTACATTATTCTTACACAAACGAACATTAGGTGGAACTAATAAACATAATTCTTCTGACTCAGTTTTACTCATGCATCTAATTTATTCCCTTATAAGGAAATAATTTCCCTAACACTGATCTTGTACATATATTAAAAAAGGTTTTATTGGTATTATTAATCGTAAAGTATTTTGTTTTCTTTTTCCGAAAGGGTTAATGTATTGTTTTTCCCCTAGGAATGTAAAAAGACCACATGCTTATCGTTATCAGTGACTATTTTATTGGTAAGGAATCTCAAATGAAATAGCTTCACCTAACACAAATATTTGAAGTGAAAAAGAACTTTACGCCAATTTTATCTCCACTATTTTACTCTTTTGGGTCTTTTTGTTCTTTCAAAATCATAAAATAATATTCGTATACAATTATCATATTTATCCAAATTCAATACGAATGCATTCAAAAACTTAATTTAAATCGGTATATGCAACTAAATTAGGAGAAAAAGCAAACTATAAATATTCGTATTAGCATTATGTATTCCACAAGTCTAATTTTCATTCATGCCAAAGGAACATTCGAGTATTATTTTTGTATTAAATTGTTGAGTGTTTTCTCCAAATTTATCAATAGGAATTGTATGTTAGTTGGTATTGGTTGACCCATTGGTGCATCACGCGTTTAATATTAGGTGAACTCTCAATTAAAAATATCAATTAGATATTAGACCACCATCTTTAGTTGAAGTTAATAATATCAATTAAAAATACAAATTTTCAAACAACACTAACAGTAAAAAGATTGTTTAAGGCCGAAATTATCTTTAACACTCTATTATTCAATTATTTTATATGTATTTACTTTCTTAAATATTATTGTTGATCTTTCAGATTTTGTAAATGACGACAAAGCAAGGGAGCACAGCTTTAGGACTTAGCACAAACAGTTCTTCCGCTTCCCTATTTCGACCAACTTTCCAAGCCAAAGAGTCGAACCCAGAATGAGAAAATGCTTGATCAAACTTTCTGAGAGGACTATGGATTTTCCCAGCAATGACTCGGCAAACAAACAGAGCTTTCCTCTTATTAAAATGGGCTTCCACATATGCCAAGGCTCTCTCACTAGTCGAAGTGGCAAAGATACCAACGCGGCCGACGAAATCCATGTTCGCCGAAAACCCATTTCTCAGAATGCGACAAGCTCCGCAGTTTTCAAGATTGCACAGGCCAGAAGAAGAGGAGCCGAGTGAGCAGGCAACGTTGGTGGCGTAGAACCTCAGGAGCTCGTTCCCGTCGGCCAGGCAACGCGGGTCGACTTTCTTGGACTGCTTGCGGGCTTTGATTTTGACGGTTTCTCTGTAGTCTTCGAACCAAGTAAGAATGTTTTGCATGTTGTGAACTTTCAATATGGTCTCTGTGAGGAAAACAGAAACTGGAAAGAAACGATTTGATTCTCATTAACCAAAAGTGAATATTACAAGCTGAGTATATATATGAAGTAAATGTTTGTTATAACAGAAATTAAATTAGTTACAGAGATATAACAAACTTAGTTTAGCTATTCCTAACATCCCCCCTCAAACTTAGAGTAGGTATAGAAACCACTCTAAGTTTGTTTCTAAGCAGTAGAAACCGAGTAGCAGCCAATGGTTTGGTAAAAATATCAGCATTCTGGGCAAAAGAAGGAGTATGTTTGACAATAATCTGCTTCCGAGCCACTTTTTCTCTCACAAAATAAATGTCAATTTCAATATGCTTAGTTCTAGCATGTTGAACTGGGTTGGCTGCTAAGAGGACAGTACTCAAATTGTCACACCATAAAACTGGGGGAGAAACAACAGGAAGGAATAGCTCAGAAAGAAGAGAAGTTAGCCAAGTGATTTCAGCAGTAAGATGGGCTAAGCTTCGGTACTCAGCTTCAGTACTAGATCTGGAAACTGTATGCTGTTTCTTAGAGGACCAGGATACAATATTGTTGCCAAGATAGACACAGAAACCAGAAGTTGAGCGGCGATCGTCAGGGTCCGAGGCCCAATCAGCATCACAGAAGCCTACAAGGTCAAGAGAAGAAGGTGTCTGAAAAAATAAACCACAATCTAACGTGGCTTTAATATACCTTAGCATTCGTCGCAAAGCCTTCCAATGAGAAAGAAGAGGATTCTGCATAAACTGTGACAACCTGTTGACTGCATAAGAAATTTCAGGCCTTGTAATTGTAGCGTACTGTAATGCACCTACTAAACTTCTGTAAGCAGTAACATCCTCCACAGGATCACTGCCAGATGCTGATAATTTCTCATAGGCACATATGGGAGTTGACAACCCATTTGCAAACTGCATTTTAGCTCTACACAGTAAATCAATCAAATATTTTCTCTGAGACAAATATAATCCATCTGAACTATGAAGAAGTTCAATTCCAAGGAAATAACGTGCTAAACCCAGATCTTTCAGAGCAAATGAGACATGTAATCGGCCTATAACCTGATCAATCATAGCATTAGAACTTCCAGTAACTAAAATATCATCTACATATACTAAAATAAGTAACATATATGTAGAAGTGGTGCAAATGAATAATGACTGGTCAGATTTAGCACTCCGAAAACCCAGCTGAACCAAAGTGTTTGTTAGCCTATCAAACCAAGCCCTCGGGGCTTGTTTTAAGCCATACAATGATTTATGCAGTCTACACACTTTATTTGAACTATTGGGTTGAATAAAACCAGGGGGCTGCTTCATATAAACTTCTTCATGCAATAAGCCATTTAAAAAAGCATTATTCACATCCAAGTGTCTAATTTGCCAACATTTGAACAAAGCCACAGTTAGAATCACTCTTATAGTAGTAGGCTTAACAACGGGACTAAAAGTTTCTGTAAAATCAAAACCATACCGTTGACTAAAACCTTGTGCTACTAGCCGTGCCTTGTGCCTCAAAACAGAACCATCAGGATTTTCTTTAAGTTTGAAAATCCAGCGACACCCAATTGCCTTCTTGCCAGGCGGAAGTTCAACCAAACTCCATGTGCCATTTCGAACAAGAGCTGAATACTCCTCAGTCATAGCAGACTTCCATGAAGTATTCTTTAGAGCATCAGTCACTGTTAGAGGTTCCTTGGAAGAGATCAAGACTTTTGGCTTATAAACTCCAGCCTTTGACCTTGTCACCATCCCATGAGTATTTTGAGGCTCTACAACATGTGACGGCAGTGATGTATGTACAATTTCACCTGCAGTATTATTCTCAATAATGGGAACAGAAACAGGGGCAGGTTGAGATGTTGAGGGAATAGTAGGTGTAGAATAAGTAGGCAACGAAGGAGGATTAGAGGCAGAATGTAAAACATCACTAGGAGGATGAGGTGTAGTTAGAGGTTGTATTTTTGTAATGGGAATGGAGATAGAGGCACGTTTATGAGTAGAGGTCGAAGACAAAGGCAGAGAGTGGGTAATATTTTTGGCAAAAGGAAAAACACACTCATTAAAAATGACATCTCGTGATATGTAAATACGGCCAGATGGTGACATGCATTTATATCCCTTATGATTTAAACTATAGCCCAAGAATGTACATTCAATGGAACGATACTCTAGCTTATGAGAATTATAAGGACGAATATTTGGAAAACATGAGCACCCAAAAGTTTTTAAAAAAGAATAATCTGGCTGTTTTTGAAATAGAACTTGAAATGGTGATAGATCATTCAAAACAGAAGAGGGCAACCTATTTATAATATAGGCTGAGGTACGTACAGCCTCATCCCAAAATGATAGTGGCATAGAAGCATTAGCAAGTAATGTGAGAGTGGTCTCAATTAAGTGTCGATGCTTACGCTCAGCTACTCCATTTTGTTGATGAGTAGTGGGACAAGATAAACGATGAGAAATTCCATTTTGAGCCAAAAAAGAAGTAAAAGACCGATACTCACCCCCCCAATCTGATTGCAAACACTTTATTTTACAGTTAAACTCATTTTCAACCTGTGTTTTAAAGTTTATAAAGGTTTGCAAAGCTTCTGACTTGGTTCTCAGCAGAAACAACCAAGTGTACCTAGAGTAAGCATCAATAAAATGCACATAATATTTGTAACCATTATGTGAAAGTGAAGGAGACGGACCCCAAAGATCTGAATGAATCAACTGAAGTGGTGCAGTGTATTTTGTTTGTGAAATTGGAAAAGGAAATTGATGAATTTTCCCTAGACAACATGCTGAACAAAAATCAGACTGAGTTTTATTACCACAATTGATATTACATGAAGACAGCACAGATTTTACAGTTTTGGCAGCTGGATGACCCAGTCTATTATGCCAAAGATGAAACACAGATAGCACAGAGTTCAGTTTATCATTATTACAGGAATTTGAATCATTGCTAGAAACAGCAACATGCAATTCAGAGAGAATAGAGGACTTAGCTGAGACAGGAAACGGCTGAACGCGAAAGGAGGATGGTGGAAAAGCATAAAGGCCATTAGTGAGATGACCTTGCATCAGAACCATCTTGGAAACCTGATCTTTGACAAGACAAACATCAGGATGAAACTCAAAATAGACACCATTATCACGAGCAAATTGAGACACACTAATGAGGTTTTTGGTTATTGTAGGAACATGAAGAACATTATTGAGAATAAAAACTGTAGATTTAGATTGTAATACACTCTTACCAACATTTTGCACAGTCAATCCACTCCCATCGCCAATATGAAGTTTCTCTGGCCCTTTATGATCATGCATCCGAGACAAATTTCTCTGGTCCATAGTGCAGTGATTTGTAGCCCCCGAGTCCGGATACCACGCAGGGTCATTGATCATCTCAGCTGTAGCCATCATAGCTTCCAATGAACCTTGCTGTTTATCACCCAGATTAACCCCAAAACCAGGAAATTCCAGATTGTACCGTTGATAACACTTTGCAGCTACATGGCCAAGTTTTGAACACAGTTGACAAATCGGCCTATTTTGAGCAGGACGAAAAGGCATCTGAAGAGAAGAGCTAGAAGGAACAGTCCCATTCGAAGGTGAAGAACCACGACCACCTGTTGCATAAGGATTCCAATGCGAACGGGACGAACCAGAGAAAGAAGATCGACCTCTTGAAGAAAATGAAGCACCATGAGATCCAGTAGAGGGAGAATTGGGGAGCCGTTTCTTGAACCCTTGAGATTGAGAGAGATTAGCAGCAGCAAACGCAGAATCAAGAGTTTGATTATGTTTCTCCAGTCGATTTTCTTGAGAAAGTAACAGAGATTCTATCTCAGCTACAGTGTACGGCTGAGACCTAGAATTAATGGAAACAATGAAAACATCATAATCTGAGGGCAAACCATTAAAGATTGCTGCAATGTGCTCCTTGACTGTAATCGAACGTCCCACTGATTCCAATTTATCGACCAAGACTTTAATCTTGAGAAGATAATCATTTATCGACATAGATCCTTTCTTAACATTTCGCAACTGATTCTCAAATTGATCCACCTTCGCAGTTGTTTGAGCCGTATAGTACTCATCAAGAATCTTCCAAACAGCGGCAGAGGTTCGGCAGCTTACCACACGAGTGAGGATGCTTTCCGTCATCGATGAGAGTAGCCATGAATATAGTAGCTGATCTTGAGTGTGCCAGAGAATAAACGCCTTATTCACATTCCTTGTTTGACGGTCAATGTCAGAGAGAAAACGGGGAGGAGGAGCAAAATCGGGATCAATGTAGTCTTCAAGTTGATGACCAATAATGGCTGCATGCACCTGAGGTCGCCAAAGCAGAAAATTATTGAAATCAAGTTTCACAGACAGATTGTGAGAAAAAACAATCGGAGCAGTAGCGGAAGTGGACGCCATTGTTGGAGTGGAAGAAAGGTCAGAGGTTGCCATGAAAGATCAACGATCAAGAAGAAAAAAGAGGATCAGTTTTGGCCTGATACCATGTGAGGAAAACAGAAACTGGAAAGAAACGATTTGATTCTCATTAACCAAAAGTGAATATTACAAGCTGAGTATATATATGAAGTAAATGTTTGTTATAACAGAAATTAAATTAGTTACAGAGATATAACAAACTTAGTTTAGCTATTCCTAACAGTCTCCATCTTCACATGTTGCTTCTCATCTTGCCCTGTTTGACAAATTATTTCGACGATTTTTCTCGATGAGTCTCCTTCCAGTAGTTCGCTCACTGAGAAAGGCAAACGACGACAATGGGAGATACTTTCAATAGAGACTTAAAAACCGACAATAAATGAATAAATATAAAGTGAGAATGAAAGAGAAAAACGACATGAAATTAAAAACGACAATAAATGAGAAAAAAATACAAACGTCAATTAACATAAACAACGACAGTAAGACACAAAACGACAATAAAATTAAAAGCCCCACAATGAACGTAAAAAACGACAGTAAATACAAAAACTTGAAAAACAACCCAAAAGAAGAAAAAAGAAAAAGGAAGCACTGTCCAAAACAGTACAGAGGACGGAAAAAAAATTAAACCACAAGAATTGGAAATATTAAAACGATAAGTATAAGCATAACAGAATATGGAATAAAATAAAATCAAGCGAAAATAAAAAAAAAAAAAAGTTTATATATGTTTGGACCAGTATTTGTTTGGATTCTGTATTTTAAAAAATTTATTTTTAGATTTTATATTTTATAAAATAGTTCAAATAGATATTTTAACTCAATTTTAATAAAAAAAATTAATATAACAACACACTTTTTAAGCTGAATGTTTTTATTTTTGTTTTAAATTATTATTTTGTTAAATTATTTGTAATTTCAGCTGAGAAAACTTTAACCAAAATTAAATTTAGAATTCTATTTAAACTATTTCATAAAACATAAAGTATAAAATATAATTTATTAAAATACAATAAAACAATACAAAATACAGGTAAAAAAAACATAAAACCCTAAAAAAAAACGATAAGAACGTGACTAATAATATCTAACGATAACCACTCTTGCAGATGACATTAAATAATTAAAAAAAAAACTTTTCGTCTCTATCTCGTTGGATGATAACACACTAGTACTTTAGGGGATTTTGGGTGAATATGTAGAGTGGTACGTAGATACCTGTATAGCGCTTGGACAAACGATGTGAGTAGTCAATGGCATTAACGGAAGATTTGTGATGTTGCTGACCACACATTTGACAAACCACAGTAGAATAATTACCACCATAGTATTCCCTTGATTGCTCAAATACTGGGTTTTCCAGCTTAAAACGCGACACCATATCCATGCCTTCGGCTCTACCAACCCTCTTAGCCATGCCACCATTACTAGCTTTCCCTGGTTCCCTTGAAGATCTCATTCTCAAGTTATGATGAAGGACTGTTTCATTGCCAGTAATGTTGGTTTTGGGATAGTGCTGGGTACTAATAATTATTCCTTGTACCTTTGAACTGCAGTTTGATTCCTTTTCCTTGTGCCTTTTGCATCCTCTGAGATTTGAAAGACATCCCACAGAAGATGATCTCTCTGGGTCGGATACATCCGATGGCTGAGATTTGCAGGGCAGTGCTTTTCTGATTGCGTTTAACCAAGTTCCAGGCATTTTTCTTCTTCTCTTTTTTTTCTGCTAATCTCCCTTCCTATGATTTTCTTTTTTATACACAATAATTCTGTTCCGATTTGGTAAGTACCTATCCTGTGGACTTGAAACGGCCATACGTTTAAAATAAAATAGGGGAAATCTCGTTTATCTTCTTGTTCAGGCAAATAATTTATAGGTTTTCTTCTTGTTGCAGCCACCAACATACAGTGTATATATAAGTCTACGTTATTCAATACCAGGTCCAGGATGTAGGAAAGAAAGTTATCACTCATCAACACCACCTTTGGTCAAAACTTCCAAATTTGTAGAGTAAATAAATTGATGATACTAATTATGTAAAGATTCTATTCCCTTTTTACGTACGTTTTAAAATTATGGCATGAAAGTTAGAATGACAGAACTCACCAACTAAATATTTGAATTTGGAATTATGAGCATATATATCATATCAAGTCGTTTTAGATATTATTTGTTATGGAAAATAAACTTCCATACAAATTTATCAAAATGACTAAGGGAACTTGCATGAGATGAGACAGGTACATTTCAACACAAAACAAAGTTTTAACAATTCCTTAAGGCCTTAAAAAAAACAACAACAAACCCAACCATATCACGGGTCACAACATTTTCCATGTTTGTTTTGTTGGAACAAAAGTTACAAGAAGTTCAGAAGAGAAAATGACAAGAATCATGAGGCTTCATCTAAAAACTAATTGGTAATTAGTGGAGTTACACATATTCTTATTAATGGTTCAATATTCTTACACTTATTCCATGTGGGACACAATAGTCTAATATCCCCCCTCAAGATGGTGGCGATTTTTCGCTCACCAATCTTGAATCACCTGATCACAAGTGGCCCATTTTTTTTCAGCTCGCTTATTATTTTGGATCTCAAGTGTCTTTTTGCACTATGCGGATCTTAGATCTCAAGTGTCTTTTTGCACTATGTGGATCTCTTGCGGCTTGACTCACTCTTTTGGATCGGTGTAGATCGAATGTCCGCTAGGGAATTGGCTCTTGATACCATGACAAGAATCATGAGGCTCCATCTAAAAACCAATTGGTAATTAGTAGAGTTACACATGTTCTTATTAATGGTTCAATATTCTTACACTTATTCCATGTGGGACACAATAGTCTAATAGAAAATATAACGAACCAATTGGACGGAGGAGGAGGAGGAGGAGTGATGAATGTGTGCAGCTAGCATACCCTCGGAGTCGGGCCATACTGTTTGTCGAACCATATATTCAGAAGTTGTGGGATTTGACGCTTCAAATAGCATGGTCCACTCTTCTTGTACAAGACGACCAATGATCTTTGCAATTATGTCTGCTAGTACAGAATCGACATGGTTACAGATGTCATTTGAATCAACCATTATCATGTATAGCCCTGCTTCTAAAGAGATCAAGAGATCAACATCTTCCACAAATTCTGCGCCAAACAAAGACAAGGTGATGATATGTAGCTATAACTTTGTTATTTTAGTGGCCTATACAGAGTTTGCAATGATTCTCACGATCCATTTTTACAATCTTAGAAATAGATAGTTGTCAGCCCAGTTATAAATCTTTACTAGGCTCGAATAGGATCATTATGCCTCATTCCCTAGTAATTATCACGTTACTTCTGAAAACAATACTTTAGTTCGCATGGTTGCTACATATATTTAAATGCAAGCTGCATTAAAATAAAATGACAATGAAGGTAAAAACGACAATGAATACAAAAAAGTCAACCAACGCAAAAAACGAACGAAAAAATAAGAAAGTGTTGAGAAATAGAGATTTCCTATTCTGCTGCAGGTCCATGGCAATGAGTAACACGGGGCTGCATATGATTGTTTTGTCTGTAATTGGACAGGTGTCATAGGTGTAATTGTGGTCCAACCTTTAGGTGAAATCATTAGCAAATTTCCAATTCTGTTAGAATATTCTTTTCTGTAATCATCCTTGGGATTTGGTCTGTAATAGAGCTGTTGCTCATCTCTGTTTTGTAACAAACTTCTCACATCTATAAAAGCAAGTCTCTAGCTCACCATTGAATTGAGCTAAGAAATATTTTATACACGAAATCCTTTGAAATTAATCTTGGTATCAGAGCCAGGTTGCTCCTCTGTTAATGGTTACTCCTCAAGAACAACAACCGGCCGAAGGTGAATCTCAGACCCCCTCTGTTGTTGCTAGCACCAACAAGAATGGTGCATCCCCATCTCAGCTCCCAAACACTTACCCTCAGCAATCTACAACTCTAAACCAACCCTTTTCCTTAAAATTGGACAGAAACAATTTCACCTTATGGAAGACTATGGTATCCACCATTGTTCGTGGTCATAGGCTGCATGGATATCTCAATGGCACCAAATTGTGCCCACCAGAATTTATTCCAGTTACCGGTGAAGCCAAATATGAAGGTGAGCTGGAAACTAACCCAGAGTGTGAACACTGAATCATTAATGATCAACTACTCATGGGTTGGCTTTATAGCTCTATGACTGAAGGAATTGCCATTGAAGTCATGGGATCCACTTTTGCAGCAGGTCTCTGGAGAGCGTTGGAAAGCCTTTATGGAGCCTACTCTAAATCCAAGATGGATGACACAAGGACCCTTATTCAGACTGTTCGCAAAGGCACAACACCAATGGGGGAATATCTACGACAAAAGAAAAATTGGTCTGACATTCTTGCTCTTGCAGGTGACCCTTATCCAGAGGCACACCTTGTTGCCAATGTTCTATCTGACTTGGATGTAGAGTACCTATCAATCGTGGTTCAAATTGAAGCAAGACCGAGTACAACTTGGCAAGAACTACAAGACATCCTTCTGAGTTTCGATAGCAAAATCGAGAGGCTGCAAACTCTTACCATCAGCAGCAAACCAGCCACTCCTACAAATCCTCAAGCTCACATTGCTGCTAAAAACAACTCTGGATTCAACTCAGCAAGACGTGGTCGTGGGTCAAGCAATCAAAATCAGTACTCAGGCAGTGGAAGTATTTTTTCAGGAACTCGTGGCAGTCCTGGAAGATTTCGTGGAAGAGGTCGCACCAACACATCTAGACCAACCTGCCAAGTCTGCGGCAAGTATGTTCACTCTGCTGTAGTGTGTTACAATAGGTTTGATGAAAACTTCATGGGGTCAGATCCAAACCACACAAATGGAGGAAACAAACCTTCTCAAACCAATCATAATGCATTCATTGCCAGTCCAGAAGTTCTTGAGAGTGATGTGTGGTTTGCTGACAGTGGAGTTAGCAACCATATCACCTCTGATGTTGCAACACTAAACCAGAAACAGCCCTATGGTGGTAAGGAAACTGTTACAGTGGGTAATGGAACCAAACTTAGCATATCTCACATTGGTAGTGGTATTTTAGACACAAATAATGGGAAGCATCTGTTGCTAAAAGAAATGTCACTTGTTCCTTAAATTGCTAAAAACTTAATTAGTGTCTCTAAACTCACTAATGATAATAATGTGCTAATTGAGTTTCATTCCAATGTTTGTTTGGTGAAGGGCAAGGAAACTCATAAGGTGGTGCTTCGAGGAGTGCTTAAAGATGGATTATACAGACTGGAATCACCTCTACACCAGCCATCAGTTACAAGTTTAGCTCATCCACAGTTCACAAATAAATACCAGCCAAAGTCTACTTGTTTTCCTGCTTGTTTTTCTGCCAATTCCAATGTAAACCAGCTTGAAGCTGATGAAAATTCAGTGTCTAAATTAGATGTATGGCACAGGCGTCTAGGCCATCCATCACCTAGGATTTTAAATCTTGTTTTAGAGTCAAGTAATGTAAGAAGATCCAAAACTAAAATACAAACTTTCTGTGATGCCTGTCAGTATGGCAAATCACATGCTCTTCCTCATAAGTTGTCTTCAAAACGTGCCAAATCTGTGCTTGAACTTGTTCACACTGATCTATGGGGGCCAGCCCCTATTGCATCCAATATAAACCACAAGTACTACATACACTTTCTTGATGATCATAGCAGATTTGCATGGCTATATCCACTCAAATTCAAATCTGAAGCACTTGATGCCTTCCTACAATTCAAGAATCTGGTTGAAAACAAGTTTGAAAAGAGAATTAAAAGCCTTAGAACTGATTGGGGTGGTGAATACCAACCCTTTACAGCCTTGGTTCACCACCATGGCATTGAGTTTCAACACTCATGCCCTCATGACTCTGCTCAAAATGGTCGAGCTGAGCGCAAGCACAGGCACATTGTGGAAATGGGCCTTACTTTGCTTGCTCAAGCTCAAATGCCACTCACGTACTGGAGTGATGCATTTGACACTGCTGTCTATCTTATTAATAGACTTCCTACCCCTGTTCTAAGTCACAGCTCACCTTATGAAGTCCTCTACAATCAAAAACCAGATTATGCTTTTCTCAAGACCTTTGGTGCTGCATGCTTTCCTTGTATACGTCCATATCAATCTCACAAATTTCAGTTCCACTCACTGAAATGTGTAAATTTGGGGTACAGCAACTCCCATAAAGGATACAAATGTCTCACCCCCACTGGTCGTGTTTACATCTCTAGGAATATTGTATTCAATGAGCTCGAGTTCCCTTTCAAAAAGGGCTTCCTCAACAATTATCAAACTCCTCAACCTGTTATAATTCATAGCTCATCATGGTCCAGTCTTCCTATCCCTTAACTAGATTTAGCTGATTTTCCCACACCACGGTCTGTTAATCCTGCAGCAACAGCCTCCTCTGAAGCATCACCAAGTTCCCCTCAGGTACACTCTCCCTTAGTTGGCTCTTATTCAGCTGATCACAGTCCTGTTTCAGATCATGCAGGGGAGGAATATGGTCAATTTGATGATTTTTTTGTTGAACCAAACATTGTTGAGCATGATTGTAATGCCCTGGCTACCCCAGAATAGTTACGGTGAACAGTGAACCGGAAATTTGACTCGCTACCCGAGTCCTTTGGTTAAAAACGTGACCTAAGTGTTATTATCAGGTTAAGGTGTAAAACTAGTAAAAAAGAAAGGATACATCTCATTAAGTATATAAGCTGCTCATGAGCCATTAAAAACGTTTACAAGTTGTTTATAATACAAAATGGTCACTACTGTTTCAAATTTACAGTCCCCGCCCACCTAAGCGGCAAAAATAGGGTAAGCCCTCTAGTTCCTCTGAGAACTCATTGGTCGTGGTGGTCAAGCGGCCGCATATGTACACAACACCACCTAAGCTCTCCACTCAAGGTTGGGTGAGCTTCTCTTTCCCTTTACCTGCACCACATAACACCCATGAGCCAAGGCCCAGCAAGAAAACACAATAAAGCATGATATAATATCAACAATGATCATAATAATCATTCAGGACTATCAGTCCAAAACAGATAGGTGACAGTAGCAAAAGTCACAAAAGTGGGTACAGCTCCCTTAAGCCATGTGACGATAGGGTCACCAGGGCTTAACTGATAAATTATCCTTTCATAAGTTTGATTAGGATAGGTGTATGGTGAATGGTCACCAACATAATCCTCCTCATGACCATAGAGTCATAACCTTGGAACATCGTTCCCTAGCCATGTGACAACAGTCACCGGGGCCATATGCCCTGGCTCTGAGTACTAGTCTTAGACTAGCCAAGCGCTTATAAGTTCATCGACTTTAGGGTCGGTCCAGCATTAATGCCATAGAGCCATTCAATGCTGATATCGATTAGATCTAATCTTCATTTGGCCCGGCGTTTAGAATGTTTATGCCGTTTCTGACCTTTAGGCCAGTGTCCCTGACTAGTCAGTGCCATAAACAAGTAATCAACATTCACTAGCATTTAAGATGCAATCCATGTCCACATTTACCAACCAACGTGCCTTAACAAGAAATCAAGCATGTCATATACATATACAGGGTGCAATTGTATTCATACACTGTTTTCTTACCTTTGGTTCGAGTGAAAATTATTATAAGAACGACCTCTGAGAACGATCAATCCTTTAATTCCTTGACGGTCACCTGGTCATAACCAAAATATAGGATTCATCAATGAAAATGATAACAAAGGGCTCCCAAACCAAAACCTAGCCTCCGAGACATCAAACACTACTCAACCGGGTAATAGGTTCGACCCCGAGGCCTAAGGCTTGAATCCCCAAGCTAAAAACACAATTATGGCCAAAAATGCCCTGATGGGCCGCGACTCACCCATCTGACAGGCCCATTTTCCTTCACAAAAACGCACGTAGGCCGCGGCTCACCATAGCCATGTCGCGGCCCTTTACCAAAACCAGCAAGCACCAGCTTGCTTTTCCCTGTGTTTTCCCTCGGAACCAAACCTTCAAACAAGTTCCAAACCTCCTCCAAACACCCAATTTAACCCCTAAACAACATCTATACCAAACCCTCATCAAAACCCAAGTTAAACTTCAATCAAACTTCCATTAATTCCAACTAACCACCAAGAAATCACAAACTGAAATCTTAAACTAAAACAGAGTATAAACCAGAAACTTATGGCTGAACTCACCTCAAATTCGAGTTTGAACCTCCTTTAATGGCTGAACCAAGTCTGCAAACCCAGCCCCTTGATTTCCTAGCTTGAAACCTCACTTTGAGCTCAAAAACTCCAAAGGAGAAATGGTGGAGAATGATGCACGGGAAGGAGAAGGAAAAACCCTGTTTTGTTCTGTTTTTTTCTACAGCCATATAAAGGTCATATAAATCCAAACCCAAATGACTAAAATGCCCCTAAGTCATTAAAAGTTTCTAAAACCTTCCCGAGGACAAAATTGGTACTTTCCACCTATCCCGTTAATCATAATTAACGCTTCCCAATTCCCGCTAATCTCAAAATTCTCAAACTCCAATAATTCATATCCCGTTACCCTATAATTCCCGGTAACGCTCTAATCATTAAAACACCCCGAGACTCACCCCGAGCCCCAAGCTCAAACTTGTTATGACCAAACCGACAAATCATATTTAAAGATCGTCTCATGCCGAGATACTCAAACCAATCCACATTATAATGTGGCCTCACAATGTGGACCCATGCATTTAACATCATATTATAATATAATTCTCATAAACATGCATAAACACATTTAATGGCATAATCAAACAGTTATGGCCCTCCCGACCTACTAATCCAGCCATTAAAACATATTAGGGATTCTGGGGCATTACAATGATCCTGAACCAGCTCCTGCTACATCAATTCCTGAACCAGATTTTGAGCCACAACCAGTTTTAGCAACTGCCTTACAGCCCACACATTCAATGGTCACTCGTGGTAAAGCTGGTATCTTCAAACCTAAAACTTATCTCAGTGCTTCCAGGGCCTCATCAAATTTTGTTGAACCTGAATCTGTTGAGCAAGCTCTTCAACATCCAGGTTGGAAAGGCGCAATGGATACTGAGGTAATTGCTCTAAAGAAAAATTGTACTTGGTCTCTAGTTCCTCCTGCTGCCAATCAAAATTTAATTGGTAACAAGTGGATTTTTAGAATTAAATTGAGAGCAGATGGCCCCATTGAAAGATTGAAAGCAAGGCTAGTTGTAAAAGGGTTTCATCAGAGACCAGGAATTGATTATGGTGAGACTTTCAGTCCTGTAATTAAAGCCTCAACTGTGAGAATTGTTCTTACCATAGCTGTATCAAGAGGATGGGACATAAGACAACTGGATATTAATAATGCTTTTTTAAATGGCACTTTGGAAGAGGAAGTTTACATGGTACAACTGTTGGGTTTTATGCCCTTGTAAAACCATGTCAGACATGTAGCACGATTTCATATTATCAATAAAAGTAGTAGAAATCATTTAGTTTGAAAGCCGTGTTGCTTACTTGTTTTATTACATGATTATTGAAATAATACAAATATTTATAAAATCCCGAACATATGGATAGTTACAATTATAGTGACTAGGTCACAGTGGATTATAGTTGTAATTATATGTTTAAAAGAACGAGTCCTAAGATTAGATCAGTGCATTGGATTTTCACTGATTAGGCAATCTACGATATGATCTACTTACATATTCAGGGTGTGATGTCTTGTCCAAGGCATCGACCAAGTAGATAAGATCGGATGTATTTAGTTACATCGGACTAGGACCGATATTGATTATTGATTAATAAATAAGTATCGTTGTTATCAAATCTAATCAATGTCACAACGTTGACCATATATTAAGTCGATCTTAATTCTGAGTGATAATATTCTGCTAATTATATTATTTAAATCTTTTGACTTGTTCGTTACCAGCTTACCCTACGGTCTAGCCCATACTTACATCTTGGAGATTTATTAGTGTAATTGAGTGGGAGTATTATTCATAGATACGAAATCTATAACTTCTGTATGAGAAGTGAAAAGATGATTTCCTTAATTGCTTTGTTCAAAAGGTTAAATGATTGAGATCTCATTTCTGTGATTAAGTTCACAGAAATATCATTTATAAGGAACTTAGTGGGAGTTAAGGATAAAATACTGATGAGGGGTAAAACGGTAATTTGCACCCAGCTCATTAGTAAGTCATCGATAGAGGATTGACTGATTGTAATGGTTATAACAATGGATAACGCATTTATGGTTTTGAAAATACGTTCTATGAATTCAAGAGTTCAATTCTGAGTTTATAGTGGAGTCACGATGAATTAATAAGGTAGTGAAATTATTCGTAAATAAATTCACGGTAACTTGTTGGAGCTTGATTTCATGGATCCATGGTCCCCACATCACCTTTGAGTAAATCATCTAGAATGTCTCAATTAATTGATTTAATTATCAATTAGGATTTTTAAAGTTGACTAGGTCAATTTTGGAAAATTTACAGAGATATGAAATTTAGAGAATAAAAGAGAATCTTTGGGTAAATTTATTAATATTGATAAATTGGTATCAATATAAATAAATAATATTAAATCAAATTTCAAATTATAATTAGTTAATTTGAATAAGGATTTAATTAATTAATTAAAAATAAATAAATAAAAGGTTTTGAATTTAGGCCTAGTTGGGATTTAAATTCAAAACAAAGAGATTGGACCCAAGTCCATTTATGGTAGCCCAAGGCTTTTATTTTTGTTTATTATTTTTAATTAATTTAAATTTAAATAAATCCCATTAAGTTGCTTATATAAGGAATATAATATCTAGGGTTTTCAAAAAATGTAAGTCAGTCTCAGTTGATTTGGGTAAGTGAAAACATAGACACTATAATCCTTTCTTAGCCACTCTCTCTTCTTCTTCTCTTCAAGATCTCTATCTCATGTGTTGAGAATCAGCCCACACTAGTTCTAGGTTGATCAAAGGCTTGGTGAGGAAGACTATGCTGCTGATCTTGTTCAATCTCTTGATAATACTCTGCTACAGAAAGGAATCAAGGGTTAGAGAGATTGAAGGATGGAGTTGTTCCAGTTCCGCTACGTATTCGTAAGTTTCTACATCATTGTGTTTATGTTAATTTACGAATCTAATGTGCATATGTATGTCATGTTATTCTATGTTTCTATTATGTGTTTGGAAAAATAATAGGAAGCATGCATCTAGATTTAAATTCCAAGTTCCTACAACAACCACAAGGTTTTGAGGAAAAAGGAAAAGAGAATTGGGTCTGCAAGTTAAACAAGTCTCTCTATGGTCTAAAACAAGCTCCTAGAGCTTGGTTTGACAAGCTTAAGAACACTCTCATTGACTGGAAATTCCAAAATTCCAAGGCTGATACTTCCTTGTTTTTCTACAAAACTGAGAAGGTAGTTATTCTAGTCCTTATCTATGTCGATGACATAGTTGTAACAAGCAGTGATTCAAAGTGGGTAACATAATTTATTTGCAAACTTAACAAACTGTTTACATTGAAGGATCTCGGGCATCTGCATTATTTCTTGGGAATTGAAGTATTCAGAGATGTCATAGGTCTCTACTTGACACAAACAAGATATATTGAGGATATATTAAAGAAAGTCAACATGGAAAACCTCAAGCCGTGTCCCACACCCATCACTGCAGGCAAACCACTATCTATCAGTGATGGTGAACCAATGCAGGATCCCTCAGTTTACAGAAGTGTTATTGGATCTCTTCAATACCTATGCCATACAAGACCAGCCATAGCTTACTCAGTAAATAAGCTAAGTCAATTTTTTCAAAGTCCAACATTTGTCCATTGGAGTGCTGTGAAGAGAGTATTGAGGTATCTAAAGGGAACAAAAACTCTGAGATTACATATCAGCTGCAGCAACAAATTGAGCGTGACTGGTTTTTCCGATGCTGATTGGGCTTCTTGTCCTGATGATAGGCGATCAGTTGCTGGCTACTGTGTCTATTTGGGTGAGACATTGGTAGCCTGGTCATCTAAGAAGCAGGTTGTTGTATCTAGATCAAGCACATAATCTGAATACAGGGCATTGGCCCATGTTGCAGCTGAAATCTCTTGGATAGAATCACTGCTTAAAGAACTTAAGTTCCCTCTTTTACTGCCTTCTATCACATGGTGTGACAATATAAGTGTCAATGCTGTAGCATCCAACCCGGTGTTCCATGCTAGAACGAAACATATTGAAATTGATGTTCATTATGTGCAAGACAAGGTCTTACAAAAACAACTGGAGGTGAGATACATCCCTTCGCATGATCAGGTGGCTGATCTGTTCACCAAAGGACTGGCAAATTCAAGGTTCTCTTTTCTTGTGGACAAACTCGAAGTGAGACCCTCACCCTTTCGTTTGAGGGGAGGTGTTGAGAAATAGAGATTTCCCATTCTGTTGCAGGTCCATGGCAATGAGTAACACATGGCTGCATATGATTGTTTTGTTTATAATTGGACATGTGTCATAGGTGTAATTGTGGTCCAACCTTTAGGGTGTAATCATTAGCAAATTTCCAATTCTGTTAGAATATTCTTTTCTGTAATCATCCTTGGGATTTGGTCTGTAATAGAGCCGTTGCTCATCTCTGTTTTGTAACAAACTTCTCACATCTATAAAAGCAAGTCTCTAGCTCACCATTGAATTGAGCTGAGAAATATTTTATACACGAAATCCTCTTAAATTAATCTGAAAGGACAATAGATGGGGAAGACTATGTATAACTGAGGACGAAATAAAATAATGCCACAAGAAATAGAAATAGTAAAACGATAAGTATAAGCATATATATATATATATATATAGGAGAAATAAAGGGTAAATAGGAAATTTTAAGCTGAATTGGCCTTTGTAAAATTTTGTTCCTTAATTTTTTTTTCATAGCAAAAATTCTTCTTAAATTGTAACAACTAATGTAAATGTGACATTTTAGTTACGTTTTGTTTATTTTTTTAACAATACAGACATATAAGTACATAAATAATGATATAATGATATTTTGAAAATATGCCTATGCATTCTCTTACTATATCCATGCATATGACATATAACCAGATGGCAAACTGCCTTAAAATAAATGAACGAAATGTAACTAAAGAGACATGTTTGCAATGATTGTCATAATTTAAGGGCGTTAGCGGCAAATTTTATAAAGGTTATAGTTCAAGGAAGAAAAATATTATTTGTCCTAATATAAAATAGAATCAAGAGTTTTTTTTTTCAAAAAAAAAAAAAACCACATAAAGTAATTGAAACCAAAAAATACTTATGGCCTCAACCTCGTTGATAAAAAAGCTTTCCATCTCTATTTAGTTAGATGATAAATTTTTTATCTTAATTGGCATGCACCTTTCCTGTGAACTTGAAACGGTCATACACTTAAAATAAAATAGGGGAAATCTGGGACTTTATTGGTATTGTTTTTTATTTTATGTTTTCAAAATTGTGTTCTTAGAAATGAGTACAGAAAATAAATTTTATAGTTTTCAAAAAGCAATAGGTGTTTGGTTAATGTTTTCTAAAAATAATTTTTTAGTTTTATTTTTTTAAAAAACCTTTAATAAAAAAATAATAAATATATTTACAAGAGAATTTTTTTAAGAGTATGTAATAAATAATGAGATAAAGTAATGTGAAAGAAAAAATGATGAAAAATAAGGAGAGAGAAAGTAAGTTCAGAAATTTTGAGGAAGAAAAATTGAGAAGAGAGAAATTGCTGTAAAAAAAAATGAGAGATAAAATGGCCAGATAGAAAAAATGAGGAGAAAGAAAATAAGGATATAGAAAGTGATGAGATAGAAAATAATGAAATAATAACTGATAAAAAAGAAAGTGATGTTGGAGAAAGTAAGGATAGATAAATTAATGTGAGATAATAATAATTATTAAAAAGCTTACATAAAAAAAATTGACAAAAGAAAATTTAATAACAACTAAAAACAAATTTTTTGTTCTCAAAAATTTTCTATTTTTTTGTAATTTTGTTTTTAAAAATTGATTAACCAATACCAAACACCCCATGAAATTTCAAGTTTTAAAAACAAAAAACTTAAGGAGCAAAACATCCTCCTAATTTCCATATGTATCTTCTTGTTTAGGCAAATAGTTTAGGGTATGATTGGTATTAGATTCAAATAAGATTTTATATTTTTAAAATTTAAAAACTGTGAAACTTATATACAAAACTTGATTGGTTCATCATTTTTTAAAATTCATTCCAAAAACAAACTCCAACTTATTGAAGGATTTAGAAAACAAGATTTTTATGTTCAGCCTATTTCTACTTTCTTTTTCTTTTTTCTTACTACTTTTTCTCTTTCCTACCTGTACTCCTTCACATTTATTTTCTTTTCTTTTTTCTCCTTTTTCCCACTGTAATGTTAGGCAAATTTTTTTTTCAGGGTATAGACTTTTATTTAAGATTTCTAGTCATTTCTATAACTATATATTTACTAAAATAATTAATCATATAACTTTATTCTAATTTATAATATATTTGTTAAAGAAATTCATTGAAGAAAAAAATAGTTTATCAAATAAAGATTACAACAAAAAAATAATTACTATTAATAAATAATAAAAATAATATTATTACACTTCAATTATTATACTAAAAGTATAAAAAAATATAATCAAGCAAATTAAAATAGTTTTCGTATTAATTACATATTTAGTTTTATATTTAAAAAATTTCTATTAATCACATATTCATTTTTTTTTAAAACTCATTTAGCAAATAGTATAGCCAATCACATTTTTAAAAGTATGTTTTCAGACAATAAATTTAAATTTTCATTTCAGAATCATACTTTTAAAAACACAATTTTCAAATTGCGAACCAATCAAGCCCTTAGCATGTCAGAACCAATCTAAAAAATATAACTTTAATTTATAAAAAAAATTCAAAGTTAACGAGGATGCAATATTGTTATGAATTTAATTAATACACTATTATTAAATTTACCAATCACGTATTCAATTTCTGTTATATTTTCAAATTTAATACCAATCACAGATTCAGTTTTTTAAAACTCAAAAACAGTTTACTGACATTGAACCAATCACATTTTCATAAATATATTTTTAGTCACTAAATTCAGATTTTCATTTCAGAATCCCACTTTTCAAAAATACAGTTTTCGAATTGCAAACCAATCACACCCTCAAATTTTCTTCTTATTGGGGCAGCCACCAACATACTATGTATAAGTTATCACTTATCACCACATTTGGTCATAGGAAAGAAGTTATCACCTATCACCACCTTTGGTCAAAATTTCCAATTTGGAGAGTAAATAAATTAATACTAATTATTTAAAGATTATATTCCCTTTAATTTAAACGTTTTAAAATTATTTAGAATGACACAACTTACCTACTAAACATTCGAATTTGGAATTCTGAGCATCTTAAGTCCTTGTAGAGATATTATTTATTCTGAAAAATAACCTTCCATACAAATTTATCAAAATGACCAAGGGAACTTGCATGAGTTTGGTACATTTCAACACAAAGTTTAACAACAAAACCAACCAGATCACAGATTACATATATATAAAAAAAATGTACACACCATTTTCCATGTTCGTTTTGTTGGAACAAAAGTTACAGGAAGTTCAGAAGAGAAAATATGACGAACCAAGGACGGAGGAGTGATTCTTTCCCAAGTTGCGTCCCCGGAGGCACTCCAAATCCATCACATCAGAGTGGTTTACAAAGAGATTCACCTACACAAACGGGTGAAGAACAGGTAGTTTAAGACATGAAAGTGAATATTTCTAATGAAAAAACAATACAGAAAGAATGAGTGTGAGCAGCATACCCTCGGACCATACTGTTTGACGAACCATTCAGAGGTTCTGGGATTTGAAGCTTCAAACATGGTCCTCTCTAGTCCAAGGCGACCAATGATCTTTGCAATTATGTCTGCTCGTACAGTATCGACATGTTTACATACATCATCTGCATCAATCATTATCATGTCCGCGCCTGCTTCTAAGCATCTCTCAGCTCTTCTGATCAAGAGATCAACATCTTCCACAAATTCTGTGGCAAACATAGACAAAGGTGATAACCTAGTTATAACTTTGCTTTTTTAGTGGCTAAGAGTTTGCAATTGTTCTCATGATCTATTTACAATCTCAGAGATAGATGGTTCCCATCCCAATTATAAATCTCTACTAGGAATATGTCTCATTCCCTAGTAATTATCAACCCTGTATTTTCACGGAGCATAACCTATAAAAGCTCAGGCAATTTCAGAAACAAACTATAAAAAAAGGGTAACTTTAAAAACAACAGTTTTAGAAGATCTTAAAGTACTTCAAAGACATAACTATAAAAAAAATCAAAGTGGTAAGAAATTCCTATTTAAATTCGTTATTGAAAAATCAGGAGGAATCCATCTGCCATGGAGAGGTAATCAGCATGAACATATAGGTGCTTTAATGACATTCAAACAGAAAAAAAATTCTTATTCATAAAATGTAACAATCATTACTAAGAAAATCTTACTGTCAGAATGTTGGGTCTATTTTGGAAGCCAAATAGTGAAATGAAACAATCTAATATAAACCGCTTAAATTTGAGGCAGGAATGTAAGTAGGTCTTTAAGCACACTATGGTTCTCTGTTTTACGCAATTGCAATGATGATGAAAGAAGTTTTTTGTCATTCTGACATACAATGCAGTATAAATTGTTGAAACCTTTTTAGATCTCAACTGCTGATAAAAGTGTCACTACTACTGCCCATTTGCTACCCTTTGGAACCAGTAGCTTGCTCAATTCTTTCCAAAAAGGGCTAGCAACAGAGGATGTAGAAAAAGGGATTTATGGTATTTTACATAAAGGAGCTTAGTTGAGTTACTAATTTAAAATGGCTACCAAAACTAGGCATCGTGCACCTAAAATCCCCTTCCCCACCAAAAGCATATGGCTAGAATGTAGGTTATTACATCAAATGTAAATCCTGCCTCGCCTATATTAGCTCACAATTCATCTGCATACTAGAGTCCAGGGAAATCAAAGATTCTAATTCGACAAGAATAAAGCATGAAATCTTCTTTCTCTTTAAGGAGCACATAATGCAGTTAAATGAAGAGAGAAACAAAAGCCACCATGATAAATTCAAAAGACATTTTGATAAACTAGTGCAACATTACCAGAAGAGCGAGGGGTTGGAACAATGTAAGCTCCAAAAGCTCTGTCACCACCAACTGGAACATCAGACTTATTAAACATCACAGCAAACTGAGGCTTCACTTTCAAACCGCCACTCTTAATTAGCCGCACAAAACTCAAAAGGCTCTCTTCAGGGACATCAAGCGACCCTACATTCAGCTCAACTGTGTCAAAACCCATTTGCTTGCACTCCTGAAAAACACCACAAATTCCTAGTCATGAAAACAGAACTCAGCTGCGAACAGTTTGTAGCAATCCACACGATCATTCTTAACAAAGCCTCACCTCAAGATATATATTGAAAGCTGATGGACCTTTCCTAAGCAAATGTTCAGCCCAGTCACCGGTACTGACATATATGTCATGTTGATGGGCCATATCAATCACTTCTTTAACGAAAGACTTTGGCATTAAGCTATGGGAACCTCCAGTGAACTTCAAACCATCCACAAACTGTCCCATGGACTCAAAAATATCCTGAAAGACCAATCATTTTCATTCACAGCAACAAGACTTAATAATCCCCACATATCATTATTCACCAGTACTAATTACTTCCCCACCACCCAATGACATTGATTTCCGGAATCCAAGCTTAAAATTGTTGGCCATTTTCATTTCATCAAATAGTCTAATAATTCAAAAATCACAAATCAGCACTGTTCAAGCTAGAATGCAGAATTGTGTAGCTTATCAGTCCAAATCATATTAGTGAACCAATTAACAACGAAG
Organism: Humulus lupulus; assembly: GCF_963169125.1. Lineage (NCBI taxonomy): Eukaryota > Viridiplantae > Streptophyta > Magnoliopsida > Rosales > Cannabaceae > Humulus > Humulus lupulus. Next base: position 4,779,453 of record NC_084800.1, read on the forward strand.
TAAACGACTCTAGAAGAGCAAAACTTAAGTTTGTTAAAGCAAGAACATTATACCTGAAGAAGGTTTTGGGAAAGAAGGGTATAATTGGGACCTTTCATCTCCGTGACTCCGAACCTCCGAGGCTTCTCGGGTCGGTCTTCATCCTCGTGAAAGTTCTTCCACCTGTAGGCCGACATTTTAGGTACCCAGGCAGGAATCGACCGGAGAAGAAGAAGAAGAAATGGAGTCTTCGTAAGTTAAATTCGATGGAAGAGTGGAGCTGCTTCAAGAAATTTTCATTGATCGATCATCATCTTCTCGTTTCACGAACACCACCTCCACCTGGTCTTGTTCAGTCTTTTCTTTTCTATTCTTTTTTAAATTTTTTTTTTTTTTTTCAATTTCCAGAAACTACTACATTTGTCTCGCTCTCTCTCGATTTAGTAATAAAACGACATTATGTTTTTTTGTTTTATTGGAAGAATGACGTGTCCGTATTGTCGTTTAAGAGTGCTATGATTTATTAACTGAAACGACATGGTATTCTTTGAGCAAGCGTTTTGTCGTTTAGCTGATAAAATTACTTGTCATTATTAATAAGCTTTTCTTCCTAAACATAGTTAATGAAAAAAATAAGGGAAAATTTTATATATACGGCATTTCACCAAAAGAATTCGAAAAATACGGTAATCCATACTTTTTACAATATTACGGTAAAAGTGAAGCCCACAATTCACGGAAGACCCAACCCAATACGGAAGACCCAACATTTCCCACCATTATATACCGAAGACCCAACCCAACCATCACAACTCGGCCAAAGTTTTTGTAACATGCTGTACTCAACATTTCCATGGATTTCAGCTAACAAAACCGAGAAAACTGGGAAAAAATGAGAAATTTTCTTCTGCAATCTACTGCAAATTTTTTGAATCGATGGGTCTACAAAACAAATTACACGATATCTGTTTTGTGGTAAGTTTCCTTGAATCGATGGGTCTTCTATTTTGTTCTTGGAACATAATTTATAGCTTTCGGAAATCATTAAGATAATTATAGCAAAAACATATATTTTAACACATATCTCCACAGAATCATAAACAAATTTTACCATAGAAACATTTGAAAATCCTGAAAACCTTTTATAAAAAAAAGAAACTGTTACAATATTATAAAGATGTTTCTTAGATTGTCTCATCTTTAAGTTATTTGCTCTTCCTTGTGCAGAATTTGGTCATTTAAAAACCAATAAAGGGACGAGTTTATATGCTAAATTCTCATTTTGTTGGGGGATGTGTTATTGAATAGCTTGTGCTGGATTGGGTAGTTTTTAACCCATAAGGTAGTTTATATCCTATTTTGTTTTATAATGAAAATATAAAATTTCTACATATCAATCTAATTTTTCTTTTTATTCATCTGCAGCCATGAATCCAATAACATCTTTGGTATATTATGATGGTCATTGGAATGAAAATAATGTGTATGAGGATTTCAAAATGCTGGGAGTGTTAATACCATTAGATTGCTCATTTACAACACTAATGAATATCTTGTCTACAGAGTTGTCTACCATTCTGTCAACAGAAAATGCAACAATTGAGTACCAGATTGCAGAAACATTGCCTCCATTGAAGATCAAAAGTGATAGCTCTATACAATTCTACTTGGAGTGCAAAAGAAATGACAAAACACTCACAAAATACCCTTTGATAGTTTCTGTAACAGAGAACAACCAAACAATTACCTGTGGAGCACTTCAAAAGATGAGTTCTACTGTTGCTTCAAGTAGTAATAATATAGAGAATGATATTTCGGACACATCGACATTCTCTATAGATGAACCTCAAGGACTACCAAATTTTATTCAGTTGGCAGATCAAATTACAGATTTGATTTTGGAGAAGGAACGACATGAATCAATTCCTGAACATATTGGAACAGAAACTACAATTATAACTCATGCAATTTCTAATGGAATAAGAGAAAAACAGGTATACAAAAACAAAGAGGTTCTTACAACAACAATTGGTCTCTATGCCATAAAAAACAATTTTCAGTTCAAGGTCCACAAATCTTGCAAAAAAGAATATCAGTTGAAGTGCCTTGATTCAGAATGTACGTGGTCATTTCGTGCTGCAAGATATGGAAAGACAGATATGTTCCAACTTAGGAAGTTCAATCGTGCCCACACATGTTCCTTGGACATTATTCTTGGAGATCACCGACAGGCTTCAAGTAGTATGGTTGGGAATGTTGTGAAGACCAAGTTCACAGATCCAAAAACAAATTATAGACCTAAAGATATAGCTAAAGACATGTTGGACAGATATGGAGTTTCCATGAGTTACCAAAAAGCATGGCGATCTAAGGAAAAAGCAGTTAATTATGTACATGGTTCAAGTCAAGATTCCTACCGAGACATTCCACGATATCTGCACATTTTGAAGCACAAAAATCCAGGTACTGTAACAGATTTGCAAATTGATAGTATAAACAGATTTAAATATCTTTATATGGCTATGGGACAATCAATTCTAGGTTGGAAACATTGCATTCCAGTAATTGTTGTTGATGGAACATTCCTAAAAGCTGCATTTGGCGGTACACTTCTCACAGCTTCAACACAAGATGCAAATAGACACATCTTCCCATTGGCTTTTGCTATAACAGATTCGGAAAACAATGATTCATGGGAGTGGTTCTTCAGAAAAATAAAAGAATGTTATGGAGAAAGAGAAGAGTTGTGTATAGTTTCAGATAGACACGAAAGCATAGAGAATGCTATAAAAAATGTCTTTCCAAATGTAACTCATGGAGTGTGCTCCTACCATCTTTTCTGCAACATAAAGACCAAGTTTAAAACAGACGCAGAGGCAACCAGTATTGCATTTCATGCTGCTGCAAAAGCTTATAACATGGAAGATTTTGAAAAATACATGAAGGACTTGGACAGTTTACATGAAGGAATCCGTCCTTTTCTGGCCAATGAGGTTAAATATGAAAAGTGGGCAAGAATCCACTCCAAAAGTCGTAGATATGCAGCTATGACTTCAAACATAGCTGAATCCATTAATGCAGCACTAAAAGAAATGAGAGAGCTTCCAGTAACAACATTACTCGAGTGCCTTAGAAACCTGATTCAAAAATGGAGCTACAACAACAAAAAAGAAGCAGAAGCAACATTTACAGAATTGCCAAAGAAACAAGAGGAATACTTAAGAAAGAACTTTGTCAAGTCATTAAGAATGACTGTAAGTACAACTATTTCCTTTATTTATAAATACCTCTGTATTAATATACTTCCTTGTTCATTATTATAATTTCATTGCAGGTAGAACCAGCTAGCACACTCATTTAAAGTGTACACAATGGTTTAACAACAAACATTGTTGACATTGCAAAGAAATCTTGCTCTTGTAACAAGTTTGATTTGGATGAATTACCTTGTGAACATGCCATGGCAGTCATTAGAAAGATGAACCTTCAGTATAAAAAATATTGCTCATATTATTTCACAAAACAAGCCATGTTGAACACCTATAATGCATCAATACATCCATTGGGAGATCCAAAAACATGGAGAGTTCCGCCTGATGTTGAGGAAATAGAAGTACTACCTCCAAAGGGAAACAGAAAAAGTGGAAGGCCAAGGAAAAAAAGGTTTGTCTCAGCAAGAGAAGGGTCTTATCAGCTTAAATGTGGAAGGTGTGGAGAGCTTGGGCACAACCGAAAAACCTGCACAAACCAGCCTCTATTGAGAACAAAAAAACAAAAAAGCACTCAAAGCTTATAGATTAAAAATACTTTTTATTTGAATTTTGAAACTTTGTATGTTTCAGTACGGTGATTGGAACATTACTTATCACTATTACTTGTGATAAAGAATTATGAAATTTTATTGAATATATGGAATATTATAAAAACTTAGGAAAAAATTTGCATCAATATATCAGAATTAATGTTCAGGGCGTTATCTGTAAATTTTTGTTACATATTTGATACAAATATATCTGAAATGAATATTAATGTAACATTTTGTTACATAATTGTTACAGATATGTTACTAGTTTCTCACAGACACTTCCAACATCAAATAAATGTGAAATAAGTTCTTTTATCAGCTTATGTTACAGTTTTGAAACAAAAATATTTGATTTTCATTTGTAAATTTCCAGTCCATTTAAAAGGATTAACTTCAAAAGTTTGAAACGATTTGATACATATTTGAAACTGAAGTTATCGTGACTATTAATAGACGTTAAGTAATGCTACGCAATTTTGCATGAACTTAGGTTACAAACTTTTAACAGATGTTACCTAAAACATGAAATATAAAAATAAAGTTGTGAACTCAAGTTACAAACTTGAGACACCTCTGTACAACATTCCTCATAAAAAAGGGCTAATATCAAAATTCAATGATATGCCACAGTATTCAAAATATTCAAACATGATACTTGCTTGAAAGTTTGCAAAACAAAGACACAAAAGTTATCTTGCCATAAGTATGTATCTTCTTTACAAGATAAAAGCCAAAATGTTAACTACTTTGATGCTCTCATACTTCCATTGCATTAACATTCAACATCTTCTTGCTCATTCTTCCTCTGAACTCCCCATCAGATAGATAGCCTTCATCTTTCTTTCTTTTAGCATGGACATATAGCTCGACTGCAATTTTGTTTCTCTGGAAACTAACATTCAGAGGATTGGGGATATTTTCAATAAGTCCATGCATAAGAAATTCAGCAAACTTTATGATAAAAATCCCACAATCGCTACAAAAAAAAAACAACAAAATCAGTAACACATAAATGCATATAAACAAAATAATGCAACCAAAAAATAACAATAACTAAAAAAAAACCACTTACTTGTTACTCTGTTGTGGAACCTCATCATCAAACACAATGTCCAACGGGTGACACATATCAATGCCCTTGAATGCTTGTGCATTTAGATCAATATCTTCCCTTGACTCATAAAAATTATTTAAAGAAAGAAACAAGGGCAACAAAGTAGAATATGCTTCAACAACTTTCAACACTTTCTTATCCATAACTCTATTCCTCATTGAGTTGTAGACTTTAAAAAATCTCTGCTTCACGTTGAACTCCCCAAGAATCCAATGATTACAGCCAACAACAGTCATATTAATAGGGAATAAAATGAAATCTACTAGCGACCAAGGGGTGTTACAAAGCATTTTATAACCACAAATATACTCAAAAATAACACTGTTATGCGATATAACAGATCGATCACAGTCACTTGACAGATACACATCATACAGAGAAGTGATAACTTGATCAAAAGAGTTATCTGTAGTAGTAACTCTAACATTTATCAACTCACAATACTTGGCTTTTTTTCTAAGGTAATAAAATGCCACATTAATATGCTGAAAAAACAAGAAGCAAACCATAATGAGAATAATGAAAACAGTAAAACTAAAACAACTTAATAATAATAAGGGAAAAAAATACCTCATTGTCCAAATCCCTCCCATCTTTAACTAAATCATAAAACCAAATTTTTCTCTCAATCTCAGTTACACAAAACTGAAATGGCTCCTTAATGATACTATTATTATCATCAAATTTCTTATACCTATAACAATTATAAACATTTAAAAGTGAATTATGGTGAAACAGAAACTGAAATACAAAATAAATAAAAAAACAATTAAAAAATAGAAGCATACTTATTATTTTTTCTCAGCCCCAGAGAAAACCACTTGTTAAAAGAGTCTTGGTCAATTTGATTAGGCAGATCAAAAAGATTGTCTCCAAAAGCATATCGTCCCACAACCTTCCTTTTAGACTTCACAACCTCCAAATGTTTCATATCCTTAGAAGAAGATGATCCAAATTGGTTAACAAAAGGAGATTGCAAAACTGTAGCAGGCTTTGGATTCCTTTTGCCAACAACAGGAGTAGACACAACTACTGGATTCATCAAAGAACCAGCAATGGGTGTTGCCATAATAACTTCCTAGAAACAAAAATAATATGAAAAACTCAATAATACAACTATTGGAACATATTGCAAAAAGAGAAAACAAAATACAATATCTGCCTTGTTTAGTTACCTTTTTCTTTGCCAAATCACCAACAGCTGCATGAACAACTTTATCAAAAATCTCCACATTCATGTTGTTAAAAATATGAGCCTCTTCTTCTAGATCTTTAACAACATCAGCTACATCATCATGAGGTTTGACAATATTCTATGGAAAAACAAAATTTTATAAATTAATACAGAAATACATGAATACATTACCTTAAAAAAATACAAATCATGAAACCAAAATAACCTGGTCATAGCTCTGGAAAAAAAAGTTGTATATATAATAAAAAATAATAATTGCCAAACAAAAAATTCCAAAATTCATAAGTTTACAAAAACATAACAGAGTTTATACATGCTCTGGAAAAGTCTTGTACAAAACTAACTAAGAAAAAAAAAGTTTACAAATTAATAACAAGAGGTTTACAAAACAAGAATTCTAAACTTTCTCTTCCACTTCTCATATTCCAATGGAAACAAAATCAGATTCCTATCAAAAAGGGAAAACAAAAATTAATAAAAGAAAATATTAATTATATATATTAACAGAAATATAAACATCTATAAAATATAAAATAAAAAATAACAAACCAACCAAGCAATAAAATTAATATTTAGATAAGAATACATACCATTGTTTCTTCAACATCATTCCCAGTAGTCTTCTCATTCTCATTTACTGTATCATTCTTATCATCTGCAATTACCATATCTCCAGCAGCATCTTCTTGCATTGCTTGAATGCATTCATCAAAAACTTGGGTAAAACTTTCATTCTCAAAAAACTTATCATTTTCCTTTGAAACACCACCACCACCAGAAGTATCACCAACATCAGCTCCCACAAAACCAACATCAACATGATCAATATCATCATTAATACCACATGATTTTGGCCTCAACTCACCTAACATTTCCATAACTGCCTTGTGTTTTAAATCTTGATCGTTTTTCAGATTAACCAACATCTCCATCAATGCCCTATGTCTAGATTCACTAGCAGACTTTAAAAATGCAATTTCCTTAGACATAATGTTACACTTCTTCTGACATTCATCCACAATAATTTTCATATCAGAAAAACCAAATGTCACACAAGGAACATATGATGAGGAAGGAGCCTCACTGGTTGGTTTCTTTGGAGGAGCAACAAAATCATCATCCTCAAAATCAGCAACATTCATATCCTTGTTGCACTGGAAAAAACCTTCAAGCTTGAAGGCATTGTTCTCTTCATCAGTGGGCAAAACTTTAACAATTTTGGTCTGCAAATAACAACACAGAAAAATCAGTTTACAATATTAAAAAAATCAAATAAATTCATATATAAAGAAAAGCAAAAAGAATAAAAATTACCTTATGTAATGAAAACACATTCCTCTCAAGCTCCTTATGAGATGGGATTGCAACAGATGACCAATTTATAATCCTAGGCAGACCACAACTAACCTTCTCACAATAAGTTCCCTCTAAACTAGGAATTGATTCGTAAATGAAAACTTGGAAAACAAATGGCAAACCATTCAACTTATAGGTTGGGTAAGAACCTTGCCGAGTAATAACAACTTCATTTTCCCTTAAAGCATCTCTCAAAGATGAGAGAGTCACATTAAAAATATCCTTTCCCCATGGAAAATGATTAAAACCACCACTATCACAAAGATACAAGTCAGTTTTTTCAATGTTCTTCTCTTTTTGCCAAGCATACAAAAAGTTAGTGATCAGGTAAAGTACAGCCATCCTAACAGCCTCATCATCATTATCAAAATTGGCAGCCTTAAACCTTTCTTCAACAATAATTCTTGAAATGCCCCTTGTATGGTCACCAAAAAATTTCGAATACAATCCAATAGGATTACTATTCTTAATTCCACCTCTATCAATATCACCAAACACATTTAACCCAGACAATAACCCAAATTCACCCAAAGAAAACCTAATCAGCTTTCCACAAACTTTAAACCACATTTCATTTAAGTTTGGTTGGTTAACTTCTCTCAACAAAACATGGTGAACCAATTTAGCTTGATTAGCATAAGATTTAAGGTTTAGAAAATGACCAAAGCAAGTCTTACTAAACAAAACCTTTTGAGAGTCAGTCAATTTTTCTGAGATCACATTGATCTTCTCAAAACCACAGTGAAAATTGACTCTTGCTCTATAATGATCCTCATGTTTGATAAAACATTCCATATGCTGCATAGAATAATAGACAACCAACAAAATTTTAAAACAAGACAAATCAAATGATTAGATGACAAGAAAAACACAAATTGATGAAATGAAATTAAAACAGATACAATCAAAACTTGAAAAAATGAAAACATATTTCAATAATATAAAACCTATTATCTTTAAATACAAAAACTAACAAATTGGAACTTGTAACATATGTTTACAGAAAAAGAAAAACATATTTACAACATCAGAAAGAACATTAACAACCTTGTAACACTTGGTTACAAAAACTAACAATAGGAACTTGTAACATATGTTTACAAAAAAAGAAAAACATATTTACAACATCAGAAAGAACATTAACAACCTTGTAACACTTGGTTACAAAACTAACAATATAGGACCTGTAACATATGTTTACAAAAAAACAAAAACATGGTTTCAGTAATACCATTAACAAACATGTAACATATAGGTACAAAAACCTAACAAAAATTAACAAAATTAAAAACATAAATCAGATCAGAGCATGAACAACATAGAAAACATATTTCAAGAATATAAAACCTAATATATAAAATACACAAACTACCAAATTAGAACCTGTAACATAAGTTTAAAGAAAAGAAAAACATATTTACAAACGTCGGAAAGAACATTAACAAACTTGTAACACTTCGTTACAAAACTACCAAATTATGACTTGTAACATATGTTTACAAAAATGGAAAACAAGGTTACAAACATCAGAAATACCATTAACAAACCTGTAACACTTTGATACAAAAAAATAACAATTGTTAACAGCAACAAGACAAATAGACCCATAAAAAACAGAAAAAAAAGAACAAAACGAATTTAAACGACACAAACATAAATACCTTCGGTTTATCCAGTAAACCAACATTCTTCTTCGCAATTTTTCTGTTAGCCTTGCACTTTACTCGACTAGAACCTTCAATAGATAGTTTCTTAGATTTCTTCGCACTGACTTTGCTCTTTGACAATGCAACATGTTTTCGCTTCAACTTTTTCCCAATTAAGTCAACACTCGCATGCATGTCGCCCTCCTTCAACTCATTTGAACCACCAACATCATCCTCGATCACATTAGGAAGGGGAGAATCCAATGAATACTTCAAAACAGCTTTCCCTTTAGACAAAGGAGAAAGATTACTCTTCAGAAGTTTCCCCTTCGTTTCGGAAGACTCTTGATCGTCGGAATGCTTCGAGGATGCTGGGCCAGAGAACGCAGCACCCGACCGAGCAGGAGATGCAGACCCCGCACGAGTGACAACCATTGTTTAACCAGTCAATGCCAAACGATTTTGAAAAAAAATGAAGAAACTCAGTTAGGTTTTCGGACTCGGCCAAAGAAAAAATGAGAAACGGAGAATGAAACAGATGAAAGAGAAAGAGAATACAAAAAAACTTCGGGGTTTGAAATTTGAAAAAAAGACTTTATAAAAAACCGTATATTTGAAATAAAAAACCGTATAAAAGTAGGCAACCGTATATTTCAAATTTTTTTGCTTTATACGGTGTATTATGTAATTTTCTCAAAAAATAATTGGACAAAATACAATTATTTTTCTTAAACATTTGCAATAGGTGCACATCTATAAACTTTGAATATTGTTATATGAGACCTTAAATCGGTGTCACGTGTATGTTTGAGCCTGAGATTGATGAGGCCCAAAAATATATAAAATGATACTTTTCTAAAATTTAGAGGCTTTTGGATCAATAATTGATATTTTTCAGAATAGAGAACTTTTTTGGGATGGGGTCTTAGGTTTGGGCCTAGCTTACCTATAGTCAGACCCTGCTCACATATTATATATTTGAGAAAATTACATTTTATCTGGGATTTTTAATAGAGTGTGCAAAAATATGGCTTTTTTTCAAAAAAAGTTAAAGAATTTTCACTTTTATAGGTTTATTTTCTCATATTTTTTTATAAAAGTTGGTTTATGCCATAGTTTTACTCTTAATCAAATTTGGAAAGGTGTGTTTGTAATTTGATTATTATTTTTTTAGGTTATTTTTGTTTATATTGTTTTTATATTACTAATTTTATATTATATTTTTCTTTGGTTGTTTTGCAAATTTTTTTTGTAATATGAATTGTTTTTTAAATTATTATTTATTCATTATAAACATGTTTTTTTTTAAGATTGTACGTTTTTATTTTACATCCTGGGTAGGGTAACTAGTTACTTGATTGATCTTAAAAAAAATCTTAGAGCTAGGTTAAATAACATGCACCAGGAGGGGTAACCAGTTATCCTGAGATGAGTAACTTTTGGCCATAAGAGGGGTAACCAGTTACCTAATAGGGGTGACGAGTTAGTCATATTAAATATGAAAATAAATATCAAATTTGAAGGAAAAAATGGAAGAACACTTCATTAAAAAAGGAAGAAGAAGTAACTATGATTTTAGTAACATAAGTGTTACACCTAGATTTCGAGCCTTGAGAATTGTGATCTTGAAAGCTGGATTCGTCAGGTGTGAGCTCGCAATGTCTAGAATACGTGTCCGCAACCTAGGCACCGAACCTACAAAGCAGGTTGCCTTGAATACGTGATCTCGAAAAATAGTTGCCTCGAAATCTTCACAAGCTCGAAAGATAGGCATCGGAGTACGTCTATTCTCGGGCGGCCTCAGATCAGGAGTTCCAAGCTTAACACAAGTATGAGCTCGAAACCACATGATCTCGGGGAAAATATTACAACTCGAAAAGTCACTAAGAGACTTGGGCTGGCACGACACTGATGATGTAGATTGCTGACTTCGAACATCTTAATGAGTCACTTGGAGAGACGCAGTCTACATTTATTGTTGTAACTTCCCTAAAATAAAGGGATATTTATTATTCAGTTATCCGCCCCCTGGTCTTCAGGGGACGTTTCCTTGTATATAGGAGTTACAAGCTTTTAAAGCCATTTAATTTATTGATGTAAATGATAACTTCCCAGAGATGTGTGGGATAGTATTCTGACTTCCTCTATAAATAGAGAGGTTCTGTAGCTTTGAAAAGGGGGGAAGAAAATTTTATGATCCTGAGAGAAACTCTGGAGAATTCGTTCTTGAAGAATTTCCAGAAATCATCTTAAGTTCTAATAACAAAGACTCGTGGACTAGGCAGAGTTAACTGCTGAACTACGTAAAAAATCATATTTGTGCTATTGCATTTTTCTGGCCATAACTATTTATTATTTACGTGCTCTATATTCACTGTTGACGAAAAACGGCATCAACAATAAGTAACTAGTTACCATAAAGAAACCATAAATATACACACACCAGAACGTGAAAGTAACTAGTTACCCTCAGAAATATACACACAAAGAATGTGAAGGTAACCAGTTACCCATTCACGTTTTCATATTTTATTAGTTTTCTTTCCAAATTTTGGTATTCTTATAAGTGTTACAGTAAAAAGAAAATGCCGAAATAATTGATTTGAATATTTTTACATATACCGGAAAAAACTATAAAAAAAATTACAATAATAAAAGATAATAAATAAATAAAAATAGTAGAATAATTATGTAATGTTAAAATATATGTGTGAAAAAAAAATAGAATGAGAAAAGAATAAGTACAAAAATGAAAAAAAAAACACAAGAATTGATGAATGAAAAAAAATAGATGAATAAATAAGAATGAAAAGAAGAAGAAGAAAAATAATGGAAAAATAAAAAGAAAAAAATGAATAAAAAAAAATTGGTAAGAAAAAATGAAAAAAAAAATGGAAGAAGAAAAAAAAAGAAAAAAAAGCTCATATATGTGAAAAAAGAAAAAAAAAATGGAAGGAGAAAATAATAAATAAAAAAATGAAAAAAAAAACTGAAAAAATATGAAAAAAAAAATACAAATGAAAGAAAAAAAATAGAAAATGAAAAAAAAGAAAAAAAAAAGAATAATAATGAAAAAATAGAAAGAAAAAAAGATGAAGGAAAAATTGGTAGAAAAAAAAAAGAAAAAGGAAAAAATGGAAGAAAAAATAAGTAGGGAGAAAAAAAGAAAAAATAATAAAAAAATGATGGAAAAAAATAAAAATAAAATTACCTTCAAAATCAAAGAAAACATAACTATGATAAAAAAAATGTGATATTTCCATATTTTAGTTAGCTACCAATTGTGTTTCTCATACTTTAACTTTTTCTTTAATAAATTTCTCATACAAATTAAGAAAAGTATAACTCCCATATTTTTGCACATTAATGGTATAAAAGCCATATTTTTGAAAAATTCCCGATATATTTTATATAAAATAAATGAGATCTAATATTAAATTACATTAATGAATATGTATACAACAATTATGTGGTATGCCTCTGTTGACACGGTTCTTCGCCAACAGGTAATTAAGAAAATAAGAAGAAGGGATTAGTGCTTAATAATGAACCGAAACAGAGGAATGATCTTTAAATTGACTGATGACACAATTATGTTTTTTTAGGTGGTTCAAAGGTTAAAATCATTCTACTCCACCAGCCAATATTATTGTTATATGCCTAATATTCTTTACAGGGTATTTCCTTATACAATAGCATCTAACCCTTTGCAACTCGCAGGGTCTCCATATTTATAGGAGAGGGCACCTGGGGGTTGGTAAGGGGGGTCATCCCGTGACCTTCTCACCTATCATGTCACTTCTGTGACATTCATGATTAATTCCTAAAACCTGACACATGAAGTGTGGTATAATCAATAGGTAAAGGGGGATACTGGACCGCACGACCCAACCCAGTCGTGGGTGCTTGAATACGCATGTTCATGCTGCGTGTTCGAGAAGTCAGGGATATATCAGACACGTGATGTCTGGTATATGCACGTTTACCTTGCGTGGTTGACTTTATAAGAGGTCATAACTTCCAACTCCAGCTAATACCACGAGCTGGATACCTCCTCGACCTGCGGCCTTCATATTCCTGACTCGGTCCTTGAGTAATCTTGGCGAACCTCTTGATACCTCGAGCTAACGAAGTAGGACCTGACGACAGCAACTCCAGTCATAGGGGATCCACGTAGCTGAGATATAATTAGGTCATATCTCAGCTCGCTAATAGCCCGTTGGAAAATTAGGGCGTACAACCTCGTAACAATATTCTTTAAAAAAAATTAGTACAACTATTCATCACGGTAAAATTTATATATATATATATGTAGGACAATTTTTTTATAGGTGCTTCACTTTAAGCCTATCGGTAGGGCTCTCAGTGTTTCTCGAATTATGAACAGTTTTCAGCGCGATTTTTTTTTATGACCGTGTATATTGTAGCTATTTAGAGCATCTTGCAAATTTTCAGAAAATTCCAAATAGTTTACAGTACCGAAAACTAGATTCAAACATATTGCTTTCTACGCGCGCAAAAAAAAAATTAGTCATACGTGCAACAACATGTTTGAACCAAGTTTTCGGTACTGTAAACTATTCAAAATTTTCTAAAAATCGCGATGATGTTCTAAATAGCTACAATATATACGATCATAAAAAAATAATCGTAGCGAAAACTGTTCAAAGATCAAAAACACTGAGAGCCCTACCAGTAGAACGTAAAGTTAATCACGTATAAGATAATTCCCCTATCTATGTATATATACAATCAACCTTGTTTGTTCTTTATGATTTGATTATTTGGATTGAAAGCTATAATGATTGGGTATGAGTCCATATGCCACCTAGCTCAGGTTACACTTTCAAACCTTGCTTCTTATCATTAGTGTTTTTATTTATATTACATTATTATTATTATTATTATTATTATTATTTTGGATATTTATGTTAAACATTAAATATTAATTTGTAATGCATTGGTAATAAAGAAAAGACTTTAAAAAGTGATTAAGGCTAGCTCAATAAAAGAGTGGTGGTGGAATAAAAAAGAGAGGTATCAAATTCAAACCTAGATCTCTTTATTGTTTATTTCAAGTCATCCACAAAATTTCGCCTGCTTTGTTTTTTTATGTCTCTTACTTTGTTTCTCAAAAATACTCACATCTTTTTTGTTTAATTTATAGCATTCGACGACCATATACCTATTTTAAATTTTATTATTAAAACACACTCTTTTGTTGTATTTCTGAGTAGGAATTAGGAAACAAATTCGAATAAGAAATACTAAAACTTCATACTTTTAGAATATGAGTAATTTTTATTTTATTAGACAAACACATGCATATTTATACATTAAGTATATATGCTTGTGTTTTCACATGTTTATAATTATAATTATAATTTTTTTTATATATTGTAATTATTTAGAATATCTCACATATTTAAATAAATTTTAAATAATTCATAGTGTCGAAAATAAGATTCAAACGGTCAAATTTTATATACATAACACAAAAAAAGACACATATGCAACAATCAGTTTAAACTCTAATATAATAAATTATTTAGGATTTTTTTTTTAATTTGAGAAATATTTTAAATAACCACAATATATATATTTTCATATAAAAAAGTTGGGATTACAACTATTACATACGAAAACAAAAGAAAAAAAAAAATTATGAGGCAACGTTAATTGGCAGTGACAACATTGCCAATATTTCTCACAATATATAAAGTCTTTAATAGCGAGGTCGACATTAATCCTATATTCAATACCCACTCTTGGCTATTGCATTAAAGATTCTCTAAGTATATAACTTATTCCTTTTCCCTAATACTTGTATTCTACTTTCCTTGCTCCTCGTGAAAAGAATTTATGAATCCAAAAAGGAGACGCCCATGGAAAGGAAAGAAGCTAAACCAATGACATAAATGAACTTTTGCTATAAGCTTCAGATCATTTCCCATGTAAATGTTATTCTTAGTTCTGTGTATACCTGGCCTGGCCAGGCCTGGCTTCCCTTCCCTTTATTCCTATTCCCCTATACCATATAACCCATCTAACTTTTCCATCAAGCTAGGCCAAGAGATACGCCTATAAATTTATTTACTTTTGTTCTCCACCTTTGTTCATTAACTGTTCCAAAGTTTTCTTTAGCAGGAGGCTGCAAAAATGGCAAGAAACCTCGCCCCTCTTATCTGTATCTTGGTCATGGCCATGGATGTCGTTGCTGGCATACTTGGGATTGAGGCTGAAATTGCCCAAAACAAGGTATCCTTAATCATCTTGTAAGAACCATTTAAACACTACTACGTATACTTTCTTATTAAGTACTTAAACAATAAACATGACCCTTATTCTTCTTCTTTGTCTTTCATTTTATTATTATTACAGGTGAAACACTTGAGGATGTGGATTTTTGAGTGTAGAGATCCGAGCTATGAAGCTTACAAACTAGGAATAGCTGCAGTGTTGCTTTTGACGCTGGCTCATGTTATTGCTAACTTGTTTGGAGGTTGCATTTGCATCTGGTCGAGGGCAGATTTTGAGAAAGCAAACTCAAACAAGCAATTGGCTGTTAGCTGTCTCATTCTTTCGTGGTACGTACGCATGTGTGTGTATATATAAAAAGGTTATACATGTAAACTTTGTATTCTGAAAAATGTGTGGTACCATTCGAGCAGGATCGTATTAGCTACTGGGTTTTCGTTGCTGATGATAGGGACATTAGCAAACTCAAGATCAAGAAAATCGTGTGGAATAGCACATCATCGATTCTTATCCATAGGTGGGATTGTATGTTTCATTCATGGGATCTTCATCATTGCATATTGTCTTTCGGCCAAAGTTGCAGACACAGAAGAAAATAAAAATCGACAAGGACACCACCAGCCCGGAGGCCCTGCTTAACTATTTGTATTTGTGCTTCTTTTTACTAATTTATTCTTTCTTTTTTTTTTCTCTGTTTATTCCAATTATTGCGATGATTCTTCTATCTCCACAATGCACGATCAAACATATAAATATTTTTGTACCATGCGCGCTTATATATATAGTAGGCTACTATTAGTATATGATGTTATATATTAGAGTTTTGCTGGTTCGCATGTGCCCAACACACCTTGCATTGAAATATGTAAGATTCGATATTAAATTACACTAATAGCAATACGTCATCTTCTTGTGGTGTTGTACGTACCTTAACAATTCTCTATATATTAATGTATGAATTGTAATGCAACGATTTGGTAGTAGAAAAGGAGAAGAGAGATGGCAACTGGGACCTGCGTGTGTGATGCTCATCGTTCCTTGCTTTCCCCATGAAATAGAATCTTTAATTGAAAATGGAAAAGAATGAGTGTAAAAAGAGCTTTCAAAGAAAAGAAAGTAGAGAATATAAACATGTGAAGTTAAAACAAGCTTTGATCTAAAGCTGTCATCTTTCTCTTTGTTGGATAGTTATTGTGATTAAATACAATGACTTCTTGTGGACCAAAAAAAAAAAATTGAGACTTGGAGAAAATTATTATCACATCCTAAATTAATTCTCCCAAGAATTAAGTTGATTTATATTGACATGTAGCAAGCAACAGCATCATATACGTAGATTTGGATCAAAACTCTCAAACGCCATTGAGATGTTCCAATTTAACGTTTGTAATCAGCTAGGGAAGACTAACGTACGTGATCATGTTCGGCTGAAAGTAATAAAAGCAAGGGAATAAATAATAGGTTTGGCCACAAATTTTTCACTTTTAGTCACAAAATTTGTTGGGACTAAAAATAAGATTTTTTTTAGTGATCATAATGATAGAAAAATCATACCAATATTGGTGAATAGAATAGCTAAAAGTTGAAACCCAGAAGGCCATTCTATTTTATTTATTTTTCCCAACTAATTATATGACCTCGTGATTATAAAAATATTTGTAAATAGAATAACTATAAAAGCTAATGCACATTCAAATTGCATGCTTGCTAGACACAGAAGTGTCAGGCCTGTGATTAGGGCCTCAACACAATAGGCTCCAAAATTTTGAAAAATGCTATTTTACATACATACACAAAGGCTTCAAAAATTTAAAAAGTATCACTTTATATATAATTTTTTTAAAATAACATATTTTATATAACACCTACTAAGTTGGCCGGCCTTGTCAAGGTAAATATGGTTCCCCTCATTTTTTTATGATAATTAATAATTATATGTCACATATATATATATATATTAGGTTTCAACTTCACCTAACCATACTTTTGTAAGGTTTTATCTTAATGACTATTTTCTCCTATAATGATTGACAATATATTTTATGATACATTTTTTTTTATAAATGATTTACATTTATAATAAAAAAATGTTCAAATTGTTTTTATTTCAAGATAAGTAATTTCTAAAAAATTTATGTTTTATGATTAGTTTTTCTAACCGTGTACGTTTCATATTTTAATATATTATTTCATGCGGTATAATTTTTTTTATAATAGTAATTTATATTTGAGGATATATATAATTATATAACATCAAGATGATGAATTAACTCTTTTTTTTTTTGTTGATTGTTCTCTACCTTAAAAAAAGCTGGCTTGAATTTTTTAAATAATATTTTATGAAGTTTTATAGGACAATAATTATTATCGTATTTTTCTCTTTCACTATTTCTCCTCAATATATTTTGTATATCACTAGCATATAATTATAAATCCTAAGAGTTAATAAGAAATTTGAATATTATGATTTCATTTATATTTTTTTTGATAAAATATTTTTAAAATATTAATATTACTTAGTTTTTCTTTTATGATAAAATGTTTAGTTTGTTTTTATTTTGTGTTTAAGATAACAAAAAAATTGCAATTAATTTTTTTTTTCTTATAAATGAAAAACCTTTTTAGTTGCTGTATAAAAAGAAGTTTCAATATTATAATATTTTTTTATAAAAAAGGTGATACTAAAAAATAAAAGTAGAAATAGAAATAGAACGGCATACTTAGTGGACTTTATCTACACTTAGGGAACTTTATAGTCGAAATACATCTTCCCGTAGCAATTGATGCTTGTGAAATTTTAGAAAAAAATTCATTTGAAAATATGCTAATTGTGGCATGGATAGTTTGGTTTGAAAGAAATAAGAGAACCCATGATCAACAAGTGATTTGACTATCATCTTATTATGACTTTATAAGAAATACACTACTTCAAAATGATCAGAACCCATAAGAAAGATATCTTTAAATCAAAGGAGGGAAGAAATAGAAATACATAATCTCACTCTTTTTGTGGATGTGACTATTTCGACATCCACTAATATGGTTGGCTTTGGAGTGGTGGTTTTATCAACAGATAAGAATATTATAGCATCATTTGCAAAATCGCTACAAGGTAGAAAATACATTATTAGTACATAAACAAAGGAACACCCTTTAGGTCCCTTTGGTTAGAAACTTTCAAAATAAATAATTTCTTACATGAATAGTTAATTAAAAAGTGACAAGAATTATGAGGCTCCATCTAAAAACTAATTGGTAATTAGTGGAGTTACACATGTTATTATTAATGGTTTAATATTCATACACTTATTCCATGTGGGACAAAATAGTTTAATATTCTCCCTCAAGATGGTGACGATTTTTTGCTTATCAATTTTGAATCACCTGATCACAAGTAGCCCATTTTTTTTTCAGGTCGCTTATTTTTTTTAGATTTCAAGTGTCTTTTCGCACTATGCAGATCTCAAGTGTCTTTTTGCATTATGCAAATCTTATTCAGCTTGGCTCACTCTTTTGGATCGGTGTGGATCGAATACCCACTAGGGAATTGACTCTTGATACCATGACAAGAATCATGAGGCTCCATCTAAAAATCAATTGGTAATTAGTGGAGTTACACATGTTCTTATTAATGGTTTAATATTCTTACACTTATTCTATGTGAGACACAATAGTCTAATAAAAAAATTCTTATATGTAGTGGTTTTATGATACAAGTCTATTATCGGCGTTTCAGACAGAAACACTAGCTCTATTGGTGGGACTAATATGTGTTCGAGGAATTTTTCTACCTATTAAAGCTTCTTCATTAATTCAATATCTTTGGTTCAAGCTTTGGATAATACTATTGTGTATCACAATAAGATCAGAGTCATTTTTTCGGATATAAAAGCTTTATTGTCTAACTTTGCGGGAGCTTCTCTTTCTCATGTTAGTCGTAATTTTAATATTACGGCTTATGGATTGACTAAGTATATTCTTAGACTAGAGAATATATTTACTTAGATAAAAAAGATCCATCCTCATATCTGTAGTAATTATGAACATTAATATTTATCGAATTCATTATTTGTTAACACTTATGAAGATTCACATTTATAGATATCAATATTTCTTAACAAAAAAAAATTAGAACAACACATGATTACGTTTTGAGGATTTTCTTATTGGAACTTTGTGGTTTATGGTTTTAATGTGCCGACATTATAAATAGGAATAAAAATTGCCAATCACATTTTTTCCTATCACTTTCCTATTCTTCCAATAAACAATTGCCATATTCATTATCGTTTTAAAATCAAATGGAAGAAAGTAAACGGAAAGATATCTATTTTTTAAAATAAATTATTAATTAACTTTTTTTGCATATCTCAAACAATACTTATCTGAATAAAGTCAGATTTTAGTCATTCCCGTAACTTTGCGTTAAGTTCCTTCCGTTGGGGTTTTAAAACAAAGTGACGTGGCAATTTTTTATTGGAGGAAGAGGAAAGTGATAGGAAATAATGGTACAGGTGGTTTTTATTCTATAAATAAACACTACTAGTTTGATAAAAATCTCAATATAACAGAGATTGGAGTTTACAAAGCTTTCTTCTATGGTGGTAACTTTCTGAATTATTTAAAGCTCAATGTAAGTTTTCGACATTCTATTACTTTGTCATTTTTAATCACAATATCCTTAAAGCTCCATAATGGAACTTTTATTTAGTTTTCGAATTTGTTCCTTACCGACTTTGCAAATTTCTGCAGTAGTTCCAGTTTAAGGTTCGGCTTTGCGAGTCAAGAATATCCAAGTTATTGAAACATAATCTGATTTTAGAAATGGTTTTCTCTCTCTCTCTGTCTGTAAGTTTTATTTTCTCTGTTTTCTTTCATCTACAAAGTAGTAGAATATTGATTAGCTTAATTGTTTCTTTCTTTATCCATGTCTGAATCTTTTTCTTTCTTTATCATTCTTTCTGTCTTGAAGGAGAGTAGTTAACTTAACACCATGGAGAAAGAACATGGCAACCGTAGCGAAAACATTGTAATAAACAAAATTATCGAGACAGGAGGGCTTCCCTTCGACCTGATCACATGGCAGATATTGATTAGGTTGCCAGAAAAGTCACTGCTGAGATGCCGAGGCGTATGCAGGAAGTGGTTTTTTGTTATTAAACACGACAAAGTCTTCAAAGAAAAGTGTATGAACCTTGTCCAAGATGATGATGAAGATGATGATCCTGATGATTCTGATGATTTGCGCAACCAAGATTTTATCACATCAGCCCTCTGTGGAGACTTGGTATTGCAGTATAGGCACGGTGAATACTGCCGTATCAGGAACCCGGTGACCCGACTAACATATGATCTGCCTCTTCCTCACGCCGAGCACGTTCTTAGACTGGTGTTTCATTACGATAAGTTGGGTGAGGCTCATAAATTGATCTTAATATCCAAACAAGGCTACGAACTCTTTACAGTTGGTGGCGACAAGTGGAGACCTGTGGAGCCCAATTACAGAGAAGGCCAGTGCATGATGTTGTCGAGGGATAGAAAGAAAATGCTCTTCATTTACCTTGTTCAGACTGCACCAGCAGGCTTGGATTTAGAGGTTACTTGTTTCGACCTAAGGACAGAGCGTTATGTCATCATCAAAAACTTCCCTCGTGGTGTGTTCTCTGATTTAACCAAGCTCATTCCGTTCCAGTGGAACCGTGGTCTTGCAGTTGGTGAACTGAGCAAGGAAAAAGGCCTTCAAGTGCTGGTACTGGAGAAAAAAGACAAGGATGAGAATAATGGGAGTGAAGAGATACAAGAGGAGGATTATGAGACTGAGGATGAGTACAAATGGAGTGAAGAGATACAACAAGTCTGCTCGGCATTCTTTAATCGACATTTGATTGCCATGGACCTTGTTCCTGTCGAAGTTATACATGGTAACCTTTGGTTTCACTGTAATGGTAATAAAAAATATAAGTTCTGTTACGATATGGAAGCTGGCAGTGTTACGGAATATCAACTTGGGAATATCTCTAGCCATGAATATCGACCGAGTCTTCAAACGTTCGGGGAAATGTAAAAGTTGTCTAGAAGATTACGTAGTTTCATCAACATAGCTTTTCTTTTCTCTGTTTTCTTATAGCTTCGTCACAGTACGTTCAGTGTGATAAGTTTACAACTTTGAACTAAGTTTTGTGCTTTTCTTACTGGTACTTTCTAAGATAAAAAGTTGAGACTTTCGATCAATATATTTTGTGTTTGTGTTATGTGATTAATATGCATTAATATTATTGATATTTATATATAAAAACTTTGTTCAGCTGCATTTTCGTGCTATATGCATAACAGAGGACGAAAAGAGAAAAAAAAAAAACTCAAAACACGACAATAAAATGTTAAAACGACCATAAACACAAAAACGAAATAAAATGAAGAAAACGACATTACTCTAATTAATTACCGCATGAAATCAAAACAAAATAAAATAAAATAAAAAAAGAACAATATCAATATTAATTTATATAACAATGAAAAAGTCATGCATAATAATAATAATAATAATTTCGATTAATAACATAGCATATTCTATTGGCCAAATACAGTGTTCTTAATATTCCATTGCTTAAGGTACTTATAATAAAAGAATGAGAATTAGACTGATAATTAAACTAGCATAAATTCCAGATGTAAGCAAGAAAAATTATCCTAGAATTCTGACTTAATTAATAGTCTTCCAAAAGTTATTTTTGCTAAAACGTTAGTCTCCAAATAAATAAATTGTTGGAATAACACTATTTTAATTAAAGTGACATTTTAAGGCACTATTTTGAGTTGTTATTAGTGAGATGTCTTTAGAAATTTATGTTATCTTACGTGAGTGTATAAAGATTAAATATTAATATGCTCAAAATGGTTATGAGTAAATACTTAAAATTGGCAAAATAAAAAATAGAATGTTCTCTAGAATATTTTTTCATTTCTCATCTGTGTGATAATCTAGCAAGAAATCTTTCAGGTTTTGTTGACTGCAAACAAATTTTCTATAATTGTATTCTTTCTTTATCTTCACTTATCATCACAATATACAGGGGAATTTTTTATAGGGATTTCACTTTAAGCTCTACTAGTTAGGTTCTAAATATTCTTGACTCGTGAATAGTTTTTGGCACGATTTTTTTTATGACCATATATATTGTAGCTATTTAGCGCATCTTGCAAATTTTCAGAAGATTCTGAATAATTTACAGTACTAAAAACTAAGTTCAAACATGTTGCACGCGTGACAAATTTATTTTATACGTGTGGAAAGTAACATGTTTGAACCTAGTTTTCAGTACTGTAAACTATTCGGAATTTTCTGAAAATTTGCAGGATGCACTAAATAGCTACAATATACACGGTCATAAAAAAAATCGCACGCCGAATACTGGTCACGAGTCAAGAATACTGAGAACTCCACTAATAGGAGTTAAAGTGAAGCTCCCATAAATTTTTTTTCGTGTATATATGTTTATGTTTATTCTTACATGCATATTTTCTAACATAAGTTAAATAGTACTCCTTGTTTTTTATATTCATTTTTAATAGCATCTGTATTCTGCCAATTTTTCTTTCTTTTATTTATTTTTTAGACCATGGTATTTAGGAAGATTGTTTATTATTATTTTTTTTGAATAAAAAGTAATTAAAAAATAAATAAGGTAACGTTAACGGTAACGGTAAATGTACAAGATAATATATCCTTACATTATATTAAGAGCCGATATATGGATCCCTTTAGAAATTCGTCTAACCTATACATATAATTCCACTCAAATCCTTTTTTTTCATTTTTATGAATGATTTGACCGAACAAATAACAAATAAGAGCTCGTTTGGAAGTAATTTTGTAATTACTAAGTTGCGCAAGTAGTAATTATATTATTATTTAAAATATAAAATGTATTTAGATGTTAAATGGTAATGTTTTATAAAATTTTATTGTCATATTTGCCAAAATAATTAGTAATTACATAGAAAAAAAATATTATATAGTAAATATTATTTAAATTGATAAATTTTAGTAATTATACAATGTAATTATACTGAATTAGAGAGTGTAATTGAGACTTCTCAATTACTTCTAATTATATAATTATCGTATAATTACATAGTCGGACAAACACGTCAATTTGATTAATTACTCTAAATTACATTCAATTCCAATTTCATTGTGGCTTTCCAATTATTGGGTCATTTAATTAGCAAAACAATTAAAATTATAGTATTTATTGGGTCTATATTATAATCAAATAGTATGATATTATCAATAGTTATTCACAATGTTAACAAAACGTAACTACATTTATATATAAATTTATGTGCTTCTCTTTAATTATGATATAGACTATAACTGTATATATAATTATAGGGGCCTTCAAAAAGAGTCATACCGTATGACTCTTTTGTGTCCTCAACCCGTGAATAGTTTTCAGCGCGATTTTTTTTTATGACCATGTATATTGTAGTTATTTAGAGCATCCTGCAAATTTTCAGAAAATTTCGAATAATTTACAGTGCCGAAAACAGATTATTGCACGCGTGACTAAAGTTTTTATGCGCGTAGAAAATAACATGTTTGAACTTAGTTTTCGGCACTATAAATTATTCAGAATTTTCTGAAAATTTGCAGGATACTCTAAATAACTACAATATACATGGTCATAAAAAAATCGCACCGAAAAACTGTTTAAATGTTGAGAACACAAAAAGAGCCCTACGGTAGGGCTCTTTTTGAAGGACCTACCAAAAAAATTTCCATAATTATAATATCATAGGCTAATTGTTTTTCTACTTTTCAATTCTTATTATATATACTACAAGCATCATGTATGTTTGTTTAATTTTATTATAGAATTTATTACTTATTTTTATTAAATTTATATCATTGTCAAATAAATAAATAATATTATATATAAAATTAAACTATATAATATGATAACCTTGATGATTTTTTTAATAAAAATTAAGATTAAGTATTATATATTATTGTCATAATAATATTTTATAATATTTAAATTTATATTAACATAATTATTATAATAATGATATTTTATAAAATTTAAATTTAAATTTAATTTTATTATATTATATTAATGTAATATTATTTTTGTTTAATTTTTGACACTTATTGTTATTTTTCTTCTTTTCAACTCTTTTTGCATATGTATATTATACTATATTAATTATATTAATTAATGTTATCATACGTACTAACAATATATAATAAATACCCTAGTATTCAAACTGCCACGTACAAATTTTTAATCAAGGAGAAATGCATTATAAAATTATTTAATCAAAACACAGGGGGGAGCCAACACTAGTGTGAAGCTGCATATTAAGATTATCTACTTTCATATTCTTGCTCACACACTATTACTGTTCTTCATTCCGTGAGTTACTTGGTAAAGTTTCAAAGCAGGCTGCCAAGAATTCAAGGTAAAAACCTTCTCCTTGATCTTCTTTTGTTGACTTTGTTATATATATAAACTTTGTTCGACTGCATTTTCGTGCAATATTATTCAACTCGATTCTCCACTTGGTTTGTCTAAGTTCTGCTTCTTGATTAATGAGTCCAAATCTTGTTTTTCTTTCCATCTACATTTGATCAGAGTTTCTTGATCATGTTTTTAGATCTTAAACTCAAGCATTTTCTGTTCTTGCATACATAATTGTACTGAGTTCTCCGCCTGGTATATATGTTCTTTCTTAAGAGAGGGTTGCATCTATGATCAACTGAGTCAAAACATTTTCTTGTTTTCTTTTCATCAATTAAGCTCAAAGAAAAATGAAGAAAGAAGATGAGAGTAGCCACAGTAACCAAGACCAAGAGAAGAACAAATCGAAACCGATCAGTAGTAGTATTGAGGGGCTTCCCGAGGATCTGATCAGAGATATATTGAGTAGGTTGTCCGTGAACTCTCTGCTTAAATGCAAGGCCGTCAACAAGCAATGGAAATCTTTGATTGAAGATAAATATTTTGTTTCAGTGCTCCATTTTGACCGAGCCAATCGTCACATCTTGCAATTCGATAACAATGATTATTACGTACTGGACTCGTTCTGTGGACTGGTGTGGAAGATGGGCAAGAAAGATCCTTTTAAGCACATTATTCACAATCCCTCCACCGGTCAAATACTTCATTTGCCGGCGGCAAGTCATCCTACGCTACAATCTCCCAAACCTAAAAAGGGTTCTACTACCGGACTGTGTGGGCTTATTGCTTTCAACAGAAGCACTCACGAGTGCAAATTGCAGTTGAGATGTCAACTCGTTAATGATCCATCGAGGAAGATCCAAACTTTTGAAGTAGGTAAGGACATCAATTGGAGATCCATTGAGAGAGGGAGAGCAGGCCATTCACATGTTCCTGATGATGCGATGTGGAGATTAGTAAATCTTCCTGCTGCTGTGCTTCGGACAAAGTTATCAGAGTCAAGGCAATTCACAGTGAGAAACAGCGGGGTATTGCATAGAACAAGAGTGTATATGGTCGAAGGTAATGTTCAGCTTGTTGTGTCTGATGACATATGGGATGACATGCGTGTGTGTACTTGTAATGTGCCTAGAGGCATGTCCTTCGATTTTCTCAAAGCCCATTTTATTGAATGGGATGATTGTCTGGCTATTGCTGAGATCATCGGGGAAGAGCTTCACCTCTTGAAGATGAAAAGGTACGACGTTGGTGACTGGAGATGGAGTGAGCACAAAATGATTGTTCCACTGACATTTTTAAGCGCAGAACCCTACTCGGAGGAAAGAGATCAAGTTGCTCCGTTGTTGTTTCGGTCTACTGTGCTGTGGTTTCAGTTTAGAGGGGGAAGACCGTTGTCTTACGATGTCCAAGCAAGGAGAATTAACAAATTCGAAGTTCCACTGCCGAAAAGAGAGGGGCATGTGGTGAATTATCAGTTGGAGTATTTTCCGAGCCTTGTAAGGTTGGAAGGAATGAGAGCCCAGGAAGGGAACGAGCAATGGTAACGACTGGAACGATTGTTAACATATTTTTTTTACTACTTTACTAGAGAGGTGTTTACTACTTTTCTATATTAACATATTTCTTAGCAGAACGTATATGGTAAAGGAATAATGAGATTAAAAAATGTACTCATTATAGCTTCTGTGTTTGTTTTTATGGATTTTCAGTTTATTGTCTTATTTAACTCTTCAGGAAAAAAATAACTAAAATTCCCCTGTTTTGTCATTTCACGTTAGTTGAATCAGTAGAGATTTCATCTTTTCTAATTGAAAACAACTATAATATTTATACATACATGCATGCTGCCTTTCATTACATGGTTAATAATTTGAGTAATTATGTAACCAAATATTACACACAGTAACATGTGTTTTTTATTTTAAAATAGTGGGTCTCCGTTTTAAGTTTTAATAAATGTGATTGAATAGACTCAACTATCACATTAATGTGTGTAATGTTTGAGTGTATATATTACTGTGTATAATGTTTGAGTGTACGTATCATTAATCACTACCATTCTTTATATGAAGACTTCTCAGATTTTGTTTCCTGAATTGCCAAAAGGTTTGCATACAAACAAAATGTCATTAAAGAAAAAAAAAAACTTACATTAACATACATTAATTTCTGTATATTGTTAAACAAAACATAAAAATAAAAGTTATCAAAAGCATTAATTATTTTTTATTTTTAAAAACAAAAAACAAAAAATAGTTATCAAATATATTTTTATTTTTTAAAAATAAAGAAACAAAAATAAAAATAATATTTTCATTTTTGTGTTTTAAAAAATTCAAAAGTAAAAAACTATTTTTTTTAAGTGTTACTAAACACAACCTATATTAATGTAATTTATTTTTGTTTAATTTATGACACACATTGTTATTTTTCTTCTTTTCAATTCTTTTTGCATATGTATATTATACTATATTAATTAATGTTATCATACGTACTAACAGTATATTAATACATACCCTAGTATTCAAACTGCCACGTACAAATTTTTAATGAAGGAGAAATGCGTTGTAAAATTATTTAATCAAAACACATGGGAGCCAACACTAGTGCGAAGCTGCATATTAAGATCATCTACTTTCATATTCTTGCTCACACAATACTGTTCTTCATTCCGTGAGTTACTTGGTAAAGTTTCAAAGCAGGCTGCCAAGAATTCAAGGTAAAAACCTTCTCCTTAATCTTCTTTTGTTGAATTTGGAAGCTGCTTCATATATAATATACATCATTTATATATATAAACTTTGTTCGACTGCATTTTCGTGCAATATTCTCCTACTCGATTCTCAACTTGGTTTGTCTAAGTTCTGCTTCTTGATTAATGAGTCCAAATCTTGTTTGTCTTTCCATCTACATTTGATCAGAGTTTCTTGATCATGTTTTTACATCTTATAACTCAAGCATTTTCTGTTCTTGCATACATAAATTGTACTGAGTTCTCTGCCTGGTATATATATGTTCTTTCTTAAGAGAGGGTTGCATCTATGATCGACTGAGTCAAAACATTTTCTTGTTTTCTTTTCATCAATTAAGCTCAAAGAAAAATGAAGAAAGAAGATGAGTCTAGCCACAGTAGTATTGAGGGGCTTACCGAGGATCTGATCAAAGATACATTGAGTAGGTTGTCCGTGAATTTTCTGCTTAACTTCAAGGCCGTCAACAAGCTATGGAAATCTTTGATTGAAGATAAATATTTTGTTTCAGTGCTCCATTTTGACCGAGCCAATCATCACATTTTGCAATTCTTTAACAATGATTACTACGCACTGGACTCGTTCTGTGGACTGGTGTGGAAGATGAACAAGAAAGATCCTTCTAAGCACATTATTCACAATCCCTCCACCGGTCAAGTACTTCACTTGCCGGCGCCAAGTCATCCTATGCTACAATCTCCTAGTGCTGACAACGCTTCTGCTTCTGCTACTGGATTGTGTGGGGTTATGGCTTTCAACCGAAGCACCCACGAGTGCAAATTGCAGTTGCGATATCACTGCGCTAATGATTCATCGAGCGTGATCCAAACTTTTGAAGTAGGTAAGGATATCAACTGGAGATCCATTGAGAGAGGGAGAGCAGGCTATTCACATCTTCCCGCTGATGTGATGTGGGGATTATTAAATGGTCCTGCTGGTGTGACTCGGCAATTTGCAGTGAGAAACAGCGGGGTATTGCATTTAATCAGAGTAATAGAAGCTAATGTTCTGATTGTTTTGTCTGATGACATATTGGATGACATGCGTGTGTGCACTTGTAATGTGCCTAGAGGCATCTCCTTCAATTTTCTCAAAGCCCATTTTATCGAATGGGATGATTGTCTAGCTATTGCTGAGATCATCGCAGAAGAGCTTCACCTCTTGAAAATGGAAAGGTACGACGGTGGTGACTTGAGATGGAGTGAGCACAAAATGATTGTTCCACTGACGTTTTTAAGCGCAGAACCCTACTCGGAGGAAAGAGATGAAGTTGCTCCGTTGTTGTTTCGGTCTACTGTCCTGTGGTTTCAGTTTCGAGGGGGAAGACCGTTTTCTTACGATGTCCAAGCAAGGGGAATTAACAAATTTGAGCTTCCACTGCCGAATAGAGAGGGGCATGTGGTAGATAATCAGTTGGACTATTTTCCAAGCCTTGTAAGGTTGGAAGGAATGAGAGCCGAGCAAGGGAACGATCAATGGTGGTAACGACTGGAATAACGATTATATATATATATATATATTTATAGACCATATTTTTTTACTACTTTACTAGAGAGGTGTTTACTACTTTTCTATATATTAACATATTTCTTAGCAGAACATATATCGTAAAGGAATAATGAGATAAAAAAATGTACTCATTATAGCTTCTGTGTTTGTTTTTATGGATTTTCAGTTTATTGTCGTTTTTATCTGTTCAGAAAAAATAAATAAAATCCCCCTGTTTTGTCATTTCACATTAGCTGAATCAGTAGAGATTTCATCTTTTCTAATTGAAAACAACTATAATATCTTATCCACATTTAATAATACATGCATGCTGCCTTTCATTACATGCTTAATAATTTGAGTAATCCTACTTTCACCAAAACATTACACGTTAAAAAAAAAGAGTAAATCTCAATTTTAATAAATATAATTGATTTAGACTAAATTGTCACGTGACTATGTATAATATTTGAGTGCACGTATCATTACTCAATTTTAAAACAACGAATCTCAATTTTAATAAATGTAATTGATTAGATTAAATTATCACATGACTATGTATAATATTTGAGTGCACGTATTATTATCACTACTTTTCTTTATAAGGAGACTTCTCAGATTTTGTTTCCTGAATTGCCAAAAGGTTTGCATACAAACAAAATGTCATTAAAGGGAAAGAAAAAAAAAAGAAGCTTACATTAAGGTACACTAATTTCTGTTAACCATTGGCAAGAAAGAGTTGAGGGTAGATAAGTCTCTTGATCTTAAGCAAGGACAGGTGTACCATTGAATTGTTTTTTTATTTATATCCTTATTTTGTTAAGGGAAATAAATTTCCATTGAGCTTATACCATTTTTTTAAAATAACTAATTATGAGAATTAGAATAATAATAATCACATGTTATTTTAGATTAGAATTTGTTTAGAAAGGATTCTGACTAAACACACTCAAAGAAAGAGTTTGGAAAAAGGAAAATTTTGCCAAAAGGGATAGCAAAGAAAGAAGGAGAAGGGTAAATGTTTGATCAAAATGATTTCGTTTCAGTGGGGTATTTTTTAGGAAATTTACTTATTTGTTACTCTATGTTTTTGCAAAGTATCATTTTAGTACTCTCTGTTTTCAATAATACATATATGACACCTTGTATTTTAAAATTATACATATTTGATACCCTAGACTCATATTTGATAGATAAAATTTTGTCAATATGATCAAACTGTCATCAGTTATATGTAATTAAGTAATTAAATTTAAATTTGGAACTTACATAATTGACAGCAGTTTGATTAAATTGATAAAATTTTATTAATTAAATTTGAGTTTAGGGTACCAAATATGTATGATTTTAAAATACAGGGTACTATATGAGCATTATTGAAAATAAATAGTACCAAAATGATATTTTGCAAAAATATAAGATACTAAATGATTATCTACTTTTTTTTTTATAAAGGGAACCAACTATTATTTAATGGTAAAAAAAATAAAGCCTTATTTGCTGATCAAAAAGAGCTGCACATCTCACAAAAGAATAAAATTGAACTTTGTATATACAACCTAAATTTGCATAAACATTTATTTACTTCAATCTTCTTCTTAACTAATGATTAAGACGAAGAAAATGGCTCTAAATGACTTTTTATTTTTTATTCTAAACTCTCTGTCTATATATATATATATCTATTTATGTAGAAAAGTATAATTGTGGAGAAACATTTTTCTAATTTAATTTTTTTAACTAAAAGATAAATTTATATTTAATACAAACAAAAGAGTGTTTTTTTTTAATTTTTTAATTTTACAGATGATTAGGTATAAAAAGATTAGAGATAAAAAAAATAGAACGACAAATAAACATTGTAAGCAATTAAATAAAATGATTGAGAAATGCATTACAAAAATAGCTATAGGATAATTTTATTACAAAATACTAAAACTAAATAATAAAATTGATTAATTCTCGATAAAATTTTGTGTGTGTGTGTGTGTTTTCAAGAGATAGAATAATTTTATTACAAAATACTAAAACTAAATAATAAAATTGATTAATTCTCGATAAAATTTTGCTGAAAGTGATTTTAAAAAGAACAGAGTAACATTGAATAATTGGTGAAAAAGATGTAAAATTGGTTCATTTAAAATAAAAATTACAAAATTGGGTTGGGCTTGGTCTTCAATTTACAAGTATTTAAGGAACCAAGACATTCATATAATATTTCTGATTTCTATATAACAGTTTCTAGCTACCGATATAAATATAAACAAGCACAGTTTCTACTAATTATTCTGATTACACATTCAATTTTTACTTACGCTATTACTGTGCTTTTATTCCTTGTAGTTACTGGTAAAGTTTTAAAGCAGGGACCAAGAACTAAAGGTAATATAAACTTCTTCTCTTCTTTTTCCTTTTTTTTTTTTTGTTGAATTGCAATACTGCTTCATATCATATATATATTTATATATATACATTTCTTTTTTTTCTGCAAAGATTACATATACACACTCTGTTCAACTGCGTTTTCTTGCAATATTCTATTCGATTTTCTACTTGGTTCATCTGTGTTTTGCTTATTGATCTGATCGATTGAGTCTAAATCTTGCTTTTTTTTTTTCCATCTACATCGCTCGGAGATTCTTGATGATTTTAAATCTTACTCAAGCGCCTTCTCTGTTCTTGCTCTTGGCCATCATTATTAGCATACTATTTATCGAATCATTAAGTTTATTTGTATTTTTTCTAATCAACATGCATGTTGAAACATCTATATATCAAGATCATTATCTTACAAAATTATCTTGTTGTCTTTTGATCTGTTTAACCTTAAACTGCATTCCCTTCAGCTAAGTTCAAAGAAAAATGAAGAAACCAGATGAGTCTTGCCACAGTGACCAAGATCAAGAGAATATGGAGCACTCGATCAAATCAGAGGGACCATCTGAAGAAACCTGTCAACAAGGCAAGACTACTTTTGAGGCGCTTCCCATGAAAGTGATCAACAATATATTGAGTAGGTTGTCCGTACATTCTCTGCTCAGATGCAAGAGCGTCAACAAGTTATGGAAATCTTTGATCGAAGATAAATATTTCGTTTCAGAACTCCATTTGGACCGATCTCCTTGTGAAATTTTGCCATCGTTTCTCATTAATGGTACTTTCATACTGGACTCGTTCTGTGGATTAACGTGGGTGAGCCGTGGAGATCCTGTTAAGCACTATATCTACAACCCTGCCACCCACCAAATACTTCAATTGCCGGCTCCAAACCATGCTATCCTACGTTCTCCTCAGACTTACAAGGCTCCTGCTACTGCTCGATTGAAGAGGTTCATTGCTTTCAAGAGTGGCACTCAAGAGTGCAAATTGCTCTTGGAACATAGCCGCACTAGCAAGGAAGGTGTCAAGGAACATGCTTTGGAAACTTTTGAAGTTGGAAAAGATACCAATTGGAGATCCATCTGTGGAGAGACAGGTTTGTTAAATGACCCTTATCATGAGACTGAGGATGTAGTAGTAGTTCGTCAGATACATGTGAGAAACATGGGGGTACTGCATTTTATTCAAGTATTAATGAAAGAAAATATAGCTGATGCAATTTTGCGTGTTCATTCTATCAACGTGTGGGATGACAAGTACGTGGTTAATAATGATTTGCCTAGGCATATCTCCTTCGATTACCTCATAGCCCATTTCATCGACTGTGATGATAGTCTAGCTATTGCTGAGATAATCAAGGAAGACCTTCACCTCTTGAAAATGAACATGTACGACGGTGGTGACTTGAGATGGAGTGAGCAGAAAATGGTTGTTCCACTGTCGTTTTTAAGCACAGAACCCTATTCAGGCGAAAGATATGAAGTTACTCCATGGGGGTTTAAATCTGATGTCCTGCGGTTTCATTTTAAAAATGGAGTGTTTGATTACGATGTCAAAACAAAAAGTATTGACAAAGTTGATGAAATTCTACTGCCAAGAGGTGAGCAGTCCAGGGAAGATGAAGTTGAGTATTTTCCAAGCCTTGTAAAGTTGGAAGGAATGAGATGAGAGCAGAACAATGGTAAGGACTGGAATGGAACGAAATTACTAGCAAAGCAAATTATTGATTCTTTCTTTCATGTACGTGTCTTTAGTAAAGGAATAATGAGATATAATGTTCTAGTTTGGAAGTAGTCGATATCTTGTTTATTATGCATCAATTCAATGATAGCTTTTGCAGCATCCAGATGAGGCTCAATTCCATATTCTTGTGAAGTCGCTGTTGTTTTGCTTTGCTTCTAATTTGATGTCACTTTTGTCACTTACAATTTCTGAATCGGCAGAGCTTTCTTCTTTTGTAATTGAAAACTTTAAGTCCTTATATACAAGATAGCAATCCAAACTACCACTGCTGCTATTATGAAAAGCTTCTGAAAGCTACAGTTGGTAAGCTTATAGATGGTCCAATGATGCATGTACCAAGTGAAGTGTATGAATCTTAGTTATAAAATATTGTTCTTTATGTGCAGAATTCTCTTCTTTTGTTTACTGAATTGCGGAAAGACTCGCATGCATATAATTGCAGATCAAATCAAAGAGAGAGAGAGAGAGATTCACAACTTGAAACATACAAACAAAATGTCATTAAAAAAATAGATTACATTAAGATACACTAATTCCTCTTAACCAAGCTTGGCAAGGACAGAGTTGAGGGTAGATACAGTCTCGGCGTAGTATTTCTCTGCTTCGGGGGAGCTCTTGATCTTTGCTGCATGGTCCAACTGTTTGTGCCAAAAGAGGGGGCAAAAAAGTTAAATTTTTTGTAATCAAAGTACTTATTTTATTATCAAGTCTTCGAAGAATAAACAAATAAGGATTTGAATGAACTACTCACATTGCTGATGTCTTGGAAGAGCTTTCCGGTGAGTTCCTTAAGGGGCTTTTTCTCTTCCTTGGACTTGGCAGAGATGATAGTGTTGAGATCAAAGCGAAGATACTCAGCCCTGAGTCGGAGATCGTTCTGGACATATGGCCAAGCCTTTTTGTCTATCAACCCCTTCACATTAAGAATCTCCTTGGCTGACTCCTTAGCTCTCTGAGCTGCCTCTGTAGGGCCCAGTGGCTGCAAGAAGAACCTATTCTTAAGAGGCAAATCAAGGTCTCTTGCCTCATCTGAGTTCAGAGTTCCAGCTGCCACAACACAATTTCTTCTTCTTATGCAAATTCTCCAAATACCAAATACTACACTCCGTATATAAATATATGTATATTGATTATATATTTTTCTTTATAAAGATCGATGACTTACGCAATCCACCGGAGGGAGGAGGAGGTGGGCCAACTTTGATGGACTTCGCCTCAGCGAGCACGGCCTGAACGAAAGACCCGGAAGCCAAACCAGCGGCCACAAGGCCCAAAACAGCCCGACGGCTGCTGGTTTCGGTGTCGGTTGACCCCTGCTGCTGGGCCCTGACTGCGAACCCGGTTCGGTTGTTCAAAACCCGGTTGTTGCTGACGATGTTCAAGCGGGTGGAGCCACTTAGCTGAAGGCTGCCTTCCAAGACAGCCTGGGAGGAGCCGTGTAAACCCGCCATTGAAGCCATAGCGTGTGCCATATTTTCTTTCTTTGCTTCTTTAGCTCTCTGTTATTGGTATCTAAAGTGATTAGGGCGATGGAGTGATGTGGAAATATATTTTTGGGCGGTACCAGTGGCTGGCAGAGATGCTCTCCTGTTTTAGTTCTTTGTTTTTGTGATGTAGAGTCATACCTTATCTGCCATTTTTCCCAATTGGATAAGCTGGATATGGTATCTTCCAACCGTATGTCGCCACGTGTTATTCGATGAGTTTTCCTGTTGACAAGTTGGATATTGTTTTCAACACTGGGATGATGCCTGTTTGACACGTGGAATGTCTCTTTAGCTGCCTTCCCTTCCAATCCAATAATACCAATTGGTTTTTGTCATTTCATTTCAAATATCATCATCTTAAAACTCGACATTTCCTCGATCTAAATCATCTTTGATATACAGGCTTGAACTATGAAGATGAAACATTATAAAAATTAAACGGAGCAATTAGTGTAAGTGGTAACTATCTAAAGTAATTAGAATCCAAATTTTATCATCCAACGCAATCAAATGACAAATGGTTATCAAAATTTTACAAATTACATAGAATTTGATTAGATTATGCTGTGCAACTTATAGATAGGAATTGTTACAAATAAAAAATGTGTTTTGTTGACTCGTTAGAGAAAGAGTCTCACATTACTTTGGAACACTTATTTGTAAGAGGGAGAAATTACACAAAAGTTCACCTAAACACCACACACACGTCAGCACCGTCCGACCGACCTGAGCTAAGTTGAGCTAGTTTCCTAATTATAGATTTCAAGCAGCAATTTTTAGTACAATGGGGGCCTGATATAGTATTCGACTGGACTATTTTATTTTGGGGACGACGGGCCGGAGATATAGTGTTCAACGAGACTGTTTTATCCTAGGGACGACGAGGCTGATAGTCTGATCCTGGGGATGACGAGGCTGATAGTCTACTTGCACAATTATGGGCAGTGTTACGAACATCTTAAAGAGAGCGACCTAGTTCGCGACTAAACCTAGATTATTAATTCAATAATTTCGTTTTAATTTCAACAGCAACTATAACACCTATTTCCTATAGATAAAATAAGATGGATAAAGTCGTTGACATTTTTTTTGTGGGGCATTTTAGATTTGATAGGAAAATATCACTATTCATGCATAATAGTGTGTATTATTACAAAAAAAAAAATACCACCCTTATTGTTTATTTCATTTTGATGCTAAACATACATCATTTACCCAAAATACCCCTTCCATTTTTCTACCAAAAAAAATCAACACTCCTAGTTTCTCTCTCTCTCTCTCTCAGTCTCTCTCAAACATAACAAAAACCCCAAAATCCCGAAGAGCCCCAACCCGTCGAGCCTCAACTCCGGTCGAGCCCCAACCCCCGTTGAGCCTAACCTCGTCGATCCCCAAACCCTGTCGAGCCCCATACCCCGTTGAGCCCCAACCCCGGTCGAGAGCATCTCAGGCGACCCACGACCACACAATCCTTTAGAACCCGGCGATTGACAAACGAAGTCTAAACTCCAATCAAATCAAAGGTTAGATCTCGAATATTCACTCCATATTTAATCGAAAAACATAACAAAAACCCCTCCCATTTTTCTACCCAAAAAAAATCAACACTCCTAGTTTCTCTCTCTCTCTCAGTCTCTCTCAAACATAACAAAAACCCAAAAATCCCGAAGAGCCCCAACCCGTCGAGCCTCAACTCCGGTCGAGCCCCAACCCCCGTTGAGCCCAACCTCGTCGATCCCCAAACCCCGTCGAGCCCCAACCCCGGTCGAGAGCATCTCAGGCGACCCATGGCCACACAATCCTTTGGAACCCGACAGTCGACAAACGAAGTCTAAACTCCAATCAAATCAAAGGTTAGATCTCGAATATTCACTCCATATTTAATCGAAAAACATAACAAAAACCCCTCCCATTTTTCTACCCAAAAAAAATCAACACTCCTAGTTTCTCTCTCTCTCTCGGTCTCTCTCAAACATAACAAAAACCCAAAAATCCTGAAGAGCCCCAACCCACCGAGCCTCAACTCTGGTCGAGCCCCAACCCCCGTCGAGCCCAACCTCTTCGAGCCCCAAACCCTGTCGAACCCCATACCCCGTCGAGCCCCAACCCCGGTCGAGAGCATCTCAGGCGACCCACGGCCACACAATCCTTTGGAACCCGACGGTCGACAAACGAAGTCTAAACTCCAATCAAATCAAAGGTTAGATCTTGAATATTCACTCCATATTTAATCGAAAAACCAGTCATTCTTAGGAATCTGGGCTTTGTGATCTATAGAAAGGAATGGGTTCATCGACACTGTGCAATTTTTTTCTGGGTCATACAAGTTGCTCGATAGGTTCGATAGTGGCTCGATAATAGGCTCGATAGGTGATAACTCTACAAAATAGAGTTATTTTACCACTTTTTATGTGCTAATTATTGCTTAAATATTGAGTTTTTAATTGATTTATTAAGTTTTTAAGTAATTTTGCATTTATTAGTCTTATTGTAATTTTCTAGATTTTTATATGTTTTATTGTTTTATGTTATAATTTAATTAGTTGAAATTAGTGTTGTTAGTTGAATGCTAAAAATATAATTTTATTGAAATTAAATATTATGTAAATTAAATTTTAATTAATATTTTCATGGAAGTTATATGATATATTTTATTAGTGAAAATATTTAATTTTAATTTAGTTTATGATTTATTTTGTAGGGAGTATGTTGTTTGATTGGTGTTAGAAAAGATTTAAGGCTGAAAAAAGAAAGGTAAAATGTGGTATTTTTAAGAAAGAAACAAAGAAAAGTGGCATTTTCTCCAAGACCCAACAGCAAGATAGCCATTCGGCCCAGCCAAGCCCAATCCCAATTTCTCCTCCCGCCAGCTGCCAATCAATCTCAGCCAATGCCACGTCCAGCTGCCTCTTCACACCCAGCCGAAGCCTATCTTCACCAACGCCACCTGTCTCAGCTCTCCTCAACACTCAGCACACCCCAACGCCCAGCAGCAACAAGTTCATCAATCAGCTGCCTCCCAACTCCATCCAGCCAGCATCTCTTCAGCAGCTTCAGCCTGCTCCCAGCAAGCCCACCACGGGCCCGTGTCCATCTTCCAGGCCCACCACAGCCCCACGGGCCTTCGCTTTCAATCAACCATTCGCCCAGCACCAACAACGCCCCATATGCCACAAGCTGCCAACATAGCCACAAAAAGACCTAAAAATCATGTTTTTATTCCCAATATTTTTCACTCAAATATCAATTCACTCTTCCCTATTTTTCTTACCTAAATAAACATTCCTAATTCATTTTTTTACCCTAGCTTTTCACTAATCTTTTACCCAACCAAACATTTCATCTTTCCAATACTCTCACACTTACTCTATTTATCCTACCACTTCCCAACACAATTAAATTAATCAATTTATTTATTTTATTTTAATTTGATTAATTTAATCTTTATATTTTGCCTATAAATAGAGTCTGGTAAGACCATTTGGGGGGCTCTTCTACACTTCATATTTTTCACTCTTCTTTTCACTATTTTCTCTCTACCATTTTCATCTTTTGAAGAGCATGTCAAGTATGTTATTTTGTAATTTTTATTTCAATCTAGGTATGAGCTTCTAATCTTTTTCAAGATTATTAAGATGATGATGAAGCAAAATGTAACTAGATAGTATTTTTTAGGTATGTTGATTTCCCATTTGTGCAACATTGTTTATGGATTTTTCTATCAAAGATATGCATTTTTCATCTATTATTGATTGTTAAAGCATATTACACTTAGTTCTTCATTATGCAAAAATATGATATTCTTTTATTAAATGTTTTTCATTAAATTGTTCACATTTAATTCTTAGAGCATAAGTATCATATTTTGCCTAAACATAATCTCTTTGATTTTTTGTAGTTTCATTAGTTTGTAACACAACTAATGCTTAGAAATTATATCTTATATAAGTGAAGAAAAATCCTACCTTTTTTAAAAAGTAACTTGTGCTTGAATAGAAAATGTATTTTGAAAAAAATATAGTGTGATTTATTTCAACTATATCTAAACTGTGGAATCAATATACTTATAAATATTATTGAACTTCAATTTTGTGGATTCTAATATCTTAATAATCTTATTTTACATATCTCATTTGAAAACCATTTTTCTATTTAATCATTAATCTTTTTATTACTTGTCTTTTATTTTTCTAAAGCAAAATCTCATCAAATATTTGGAACTAGGTTAGAATCTTCTTGCTTTGTTTGAAATAGTTTCTTTTGATGTTAGTCAACTCTCATGGGTTCGACCTCGTACTTACATGAACATTATATTCCGAAACGATTCGTGCACTTGCGAGTTTAAATATTAAAACACCCTCTTTTGGGTCCAACAATAGGGGCAGCATGAATGGTTCGATAAGTGCTCGATATGAGCTCAATAGGATGCGTGAATGGAATGGGTTCGATAGGTGCTCGATATGAGCTCGATAGTTTTACAGATGATGTTGCTCGATTGGCTCGATTGTAGCTTAATGCGTGCTCGATGGTTCTTCATGTAGTCAGAATATGATTTTCTCGATAGGCTCGATAGTAGGCTTGATATAGTTAGGCTCGATGGAAGCTCGGCATTAGCTCGATATCAGATCGATGGTATACTAAAGATTAGGTTTAATAGTGGCTCGATGGAAGTTCGACAGAGGCTCCATGAATAGATCGATTGAGCTTGATAGGGATCGATTGAGCTCGATAGGGATCGATAGTGCTCGATAACAGGCCGATATATGCTATATTATTTCATATAATATAATGTTAGATTAAATAATGTGACAAAATGTGATTTGTCACACAAATGTGATTTATCACACCTTGTAACATATTATTGAGAGTCACAAATTAGACACATGTGTGTGCCCAAATGTGACATATTTTGGAGTTACAAAATCAGTTAGAAATTTGTAACTCCTAAATATTACCCAATAATGTGTATATTATATGTTACGCATTTGAGATTGCATTTCACAAAGCCATGATGAAATATGGCTGTTGGAGACATGTTTTTAACTCTCAATAGGTGTTTGGAGGTTACAAAATCATGTGTGAAAGGATTTGTGACGTTTTGGAACGTTTTGGAAAAATGAATTTTTTGTGCTGAAAATGGCCTGTGGTCGTGGCCTGGGGGACAGAAGCTACTGGCCGCGGCTAGTAAGGCTGGCAGCCTATATGATTTTTCAGTTTTTTCCAAATTGAACGGTTCTAACATCCCAAATAGCTCTCAAATCTCCATTTTAATTCCATAAACATCCAATTAAACATTGGTAATAGTCATGGGGGATGGTGGAATTTGAAATTCAAATGAGTATCTCAAACTCTATAAATAGGAGCCTAATGCTTAGGGGTGAGCATCTAAACCAACAAACCGCGACAACCGACCGCACCGCACCACACTACACCGCAAACCACGATATCAAAAGTGTAATGGTTCAGTATGGTTTGTATCTTAGCTAAATCGCGCAATGTGGTGCGGTGCGCGGTTTGGTGGTGTGAAATTTTGGTTTGCACCACACCGCACCATAT
This sequence comes from Humulus lupulus, assembly GCF_963169125.1. Classification (NCBI taxonomy): domain Eukaryota; kingdom Viridiplantae; phylum Streptophyta; class Magnoliopsida; order Rosales; family Cannabaceae; genus Humulus; species Humulus lupulus. Next base: position 4,819,673 of record NC_084800.1, read on the forward strand.
ACTTACAAATATGAAGTTGTATCCCTTGGTTAGGTGAAGCGAAGCAAGAGGGTTTCTTCCATGATGGTAGTTTAGTGGAGTGAAAAGAAGTTTATTATAACTTGTGATGTTTTGAACTTAAGTTCCATGAGGGTTTTGAAAAGAAGTTCATGGGAGACTTGTATTTTTTTTTTTTTTTTGAACTTAATTGATAACTTGTGATGTTGTTTAGAACTTATTAAGGATTTTTTTTAAACTAAGGATTTAGTATTTTTTTTAATTTTAAATTTTGTTATGACATATTTTTTAACATACTTACACCGTAGAAAACCACCCAAACCACACCGCAAATAATGATTTGGTTTGGTCGGTTTGGTGCAACCAAATCACACCGCATGGTGTATTCTAGCTACTACACCGCACTTGTGGCGTGGTGTATTAAAAAGTGCTCAAACCACCCAAACAACACCGTGCACACCTGTTGCGAATTTTTTTACTGCGTAAGTATACGCAATCGAATAAACAAGTAATAGTAGTGGAAATACAGTATCGTTCCGTCAGGGAATTGATCTAATAATTACCAATAGCAAACTTTTATTTCTATTTGACTAATGAAAATTTAATGACAATCAACAATGAACAATAAACTAGGAAAGCAAGATTTAATTAACGAAATTTAATATAAGTGAAATATTAGAGCATTCTAATTTCATCAACCTTCAATTCTATTCAATCAATAATACAACTAATATGTTTCTTTATCTATGATTATAGCAAGTTTACTAATGACAATTCTATTCTTTCTCAAGATATAAAATACTCAGTTTACCTGTGAATTCTCTATATGTTTGTGATAAATTCTACACATAAACCGCATTAAGAACAAAAACCTAATTGCTACACAAACCAATTTGATATTTTCGTTCTAAATTGAAATCTATGTCTATTGTCTAAAGCTATTCCAATTCTCACTTTTTAGATATTGAATTAAAACCAATAATCATGCAACAGATGGCCAATCAATTACAAGCATTAAACATAAGAACAATAGATAACCATAAATTCAAAGAGTCATAGAAATTGCATTAAAGACGAATAGAATATCCAGTGATTACATTAAAATACTCTAAATAAGAATTTAGTTCATAATATTAAACTTCATCACACAATCTAGAATTCAAAAGCATAAAGAAAAACAAACAAAATAAAAGTAGATTCTTCTCTGTTTCTTTCCCTCTGCCGTCAGAACGCTTCCCCTTTTCTGTCTCTTTCGATATTCTTTTTATTCTTTTTACAAAAATCCAAAAACCTACGAATTTCCATAAAAATTTCCAAAAATGCCCTTGTGCCGATATATCGCCTATAATGTTGCGATATATCGCCTACTGAATGTTCTCGATAAAAACGCAATTTCTGATGTCGTTTCTGCTAAGCCGAAATTTGAAATTCCTCAAGTAGCGATATATCGCCCAAGACAGGCGATATATCGCCTGTACCACATCTCCAAATATTAACCAATTTCGACTACTAAAACAGATATTTATCCAAATTCTCGAACAAATCAGAATTATAACGACACACTGCACAAGTTCACCAAACAGATTAAATAGAAACTTTCTCTTGAGAAAAACAACCAAATCAATCTGAAAAGGTTATAAATAAGTGTATATTTTGTACGCTTATCAACACCCCTACTAATGCTCACTTGTAAGACACACAATTTTCCATCCACAAAGCACTTGGCTGGAAAATACACCATAGAGGCTTGATAATTCCAGAGAGCTATTTCCTAGAGAGATCCCTTAGTGCTTAGAGAATAGGGGGAAATAAACTTTTGGACAAAGGTTTTGAACCTTGTTCAAGTTGGTGATCCCCACTACTTTACACTTTGGTTGAGTGAGAGTTTGTGTTTTTCATTGATCTTTTCATTCTGTTGTTCTTATTGTATTATTAGTGTATTGAGTTTGTAATCCTCTTCTCAATTTCTATTTACATATTCATTGGTATCTTTTGTTTTAGGGTTTTAGATCTTATTATTCTCTTCCTTCTCTTATTTCTATTTACTTGTATTTTGAGCAATTGAGTTGTAATATTTATTTAATCAATTACCTTGTCTATTGTATTTTTGCATAGAGTTGTATTTTGGTTTTTCCACTTTTCCATTGAGCAATAACATATAATCTCTAACAATCAAAAGCTTAATTCCTCTTCAATGGAAGGAGAAACCATGGAGATCATATGAGGATCCAACTTTGAAAAGATGGTAAGATAAGGTAATGTTCTTCTTTGGTTTTCTTAGAATATCTAATGATTTTCATATAGTGATAGAAATGAGAAGAAGAAAAGTTTATAAATGAGGTTCATTGTTTTCTAATCTCCTTTGTTTTTCAAATATAGTGGTTAGATTAGAAGATAATTTAATATCTTAAGTTTTTGTTATATGTGATCAATGTGTAAATAATCTAGTAAATTATTGGGTAATATGCTAGCATGTCATAGAATTGTCTTATTTTGTGTTAATGAGAAATTATTAGAATGACAATTTTATGAGTTTTATATGACATGCCTATATATTGATTTTGTGAATCAATAGAAATGTGAAATCATATGTGTATGATATTTGTAATTCAAGTTTTCATATTAATAAAGAGCCATATTAGTATGATATTAGTCATGTATGTTGACAACAATGTGAGATTATATTTCAAATATTTGTGAGATGATAATATGTTTTATCCTATATCATTAGAATGTAATAAGTTACCATTTATTTGGTGAATAAAGTGTATTATTTGGAAATTAAAATTCTCATTTAAAGTATTGAGCATCTCAATTATGAGATAAGAAAAGACGAATCTAAGGGGGTTACATCTTTTGATAATTGTCTTACCATTGCAAGAAAAATGGATCAAAGTGGATTAAAAAATTGTGGGATGACATATTGACTCAATAGACTTATAGTCTAGAGTGTGGTCTAATGAAATATATTTGAGAATTATTTAGTGACAATAATTCTTAAATATTCAATGATGAGACATTTCAAAATTGGTGAAGCAATTTTGAATCTTTAGACCAATGGTGAATAAAAGAGAACTTTATTCATTTTGGTTAAAGATGGTGATATGTTTAAATTAATCTCAATGAGGAGATAATTTTAAACAAAAACATAAGAAATCAAAGTGTTTAAATAAATCAACGAGGGTTTATTTTCTTTGATTTAAAGTGTTTAATTTTTTTTTTGACATTTTCATTTTGATATTGATGAGAAAATCAATGGATGTCAAATTGATGTTTTCAAAAGAATCTCAAAGAGACTCTTAAGAAATACACAAAAGTTGTTTAAGTGATTTTGAGATTATTTATACAACTAAAATTGAAAATTTGTGATTGTTTGTTTGAGAAATTCTCACATTACATTTGTGTTCACATTTTATTTTGTGAAATATATAAAAGAAAGAAACTAAGTAAAAGTTTCTTTGAAAGGAGTGTGCCTTGCTTTAGCAAGTAAATAAATCAAGATAAACATTGAGGTTTTATCTTGAGAGTTTATCATGTGACATAGAGGACTCATGATGAACTTTGAGAATCATAGGTCTATATTTATCTTGGAGGATAAATGACTTAATAGAAATGAAGAGATTTCTATTTTAAAGTGATATTTTATTATCACTATGTGAGAAATGTGGGGGTGATGCTCCAAAATTAATCAATTTATTTTGTTGACAATAATTGATTAATTTGGTCATCATATCAAATATGTGATTTGGAATTTCACATTCTAAATGACATTGGCTATATGTGTATAGAACAGACAAATCTAGACATGTTTGGTGTCTAAAGACATTGTTTGTAATATTTTGATTCAAGGAGAAATCAATTTAAAACATAAATGAACATTTTAGAAACAAAGAGGTTTCTAGAATTAATATTCAAATGTTTATCTTGGATATTAAACTATAAAATAGTAGGGGTGTTGATTATGGTCAAAATCACTATTTTAAAGAGGCAACTATTTTAATCAGACTATGACCAGTAACAAAGTTTGAATAAAATAATGAGAGTGTCTAAGTATGCATACATGAGAAAAGAAATGATTCAAATTGAATCATTTCTACATCTCAAAGGATGGGGCTTAGACTCCCTAAAGAGATTCACGGTTGATGGTAACCTATCTTAATCTAGTAATCAAACTAGTATTAGGTTCAATAGGTAATAACAAGTCAATCAAGTGAATAGTAGTAGTACTCAAATTTTGTCCCATCTGAGATGTGAGTACTAGTGTGTTATCAAAATGAGGGTTAAAACCAAAAGGTTTTTTTTAATAGAACTCAGTCTTGAAAAGACAAGTATTTTAGGGTAACAAAATACTGTAAGAGTTCTACCTATATAGACCTAGGGGTGGTGCTGCCCATCATGAGAATTGGGAGTCATTCTCAAGAAAAGTCTATGAATGGAATCAGCACATGGCTATTAATGGTGCAAAAGTGAGACATTGAGGTCTCAAGTGAACACATCAAAGGTGTGTGTGTTATCATCAGTTTGTTATCAATGGATAGTGGTTCAATGCTTCGGCAACCAAAATTTCAACAAACTTTGTGATAATTACACTAAGGTAAAATTCAAGTCGAAAGACATTTTAATTTATGCACCAATGCAAAGATTTCTATAGAGAGTGATTATTTAATCAAGTGGGGGAATATTATATTTCAATATAATGTTTGATTGATTAAATAAGTGTTACAAAAAATGATTATTTAATCTAGTGGGGGAATGCTATATTATTTCATATAATATAATGTTAGATTAAATAATGTGACAAAATGTGATTTGTCACACCTTGTAACATATTATTGAGAGTCACAAAATTAGACACATGTGTGTGCCCAAATGTGACATATTTTGGAGTTACAAAATCAGTTACAAATTTGTAACTCCCAAATATTACCCAGTAATGTGTATATTATATGTTACACATTTGAGATTGGATTTCACAAAGCCATGATGAAATATGGCTGTTGGAGACATGTTTTTATCTCCCAATAAGTGTTTGGAGGTTACAAAATCATGTGAGAAATGATTTGGGACGTTTTGGAACGTTTTGGAAAAATGAATTTTTTGTGCTGAAAATGGCCTGTGGCCGCGGCCTGGGGGATAGAAGCCAGTGGCCGTGACCAGTGAGGCTGACAACCTATATGATTTTTCAGTTTTTTCCAAATTAAACGGTTCTAACATCTCAAATAACTCTCAAATCTCCATTTTAATTTAAAAAAACATCTAATTAAACATTGGTAACAGCCATTGGGAGTTGGTGGAATTTGAAATTCAAAGGGGTATCTCAAACTCTATAAATATGAGCCTAATGCTCACTTGTAAGACACATCATTTTACATCTACAAAGCACTTGGCTGGAAAATACACCATAGAGGCTTGATAATTCCAAAGAGCTATTTCCTAAAGATATCCCTTAGTGCTTAGAGAATAGGGGGAAATAAGCTTTTGGATAAAAGTTTTGAACCTTGTTCAAGTTGGTGATCCCCACTACTCTACACTTTGGTTGAGTGAGGTTTATGTTTTCCATTAATCTTTTCATTCTGTTGTTCTTCTTGTATTATTAGTGTATTGAGTTTGTAATCCTCTTCTCAATTTCTATTTACATATTCAAATGAGTTCAGACATAACGTATATTATTATTATTATTATTATAAACATATATTTATAGTTAAATTTGATATTTATTTTATAAGAGCTTTTATGCAGTATATATCAAACACTCTGAAAAACTCTTCAACAAAGAAAAAAACTCTTTCAAAATATAAATTCAAACAGGAATGAGAAAATTTAAACTTTACTTCTCTTTTTCCATATGTCTAAAAATAAAAGTAAAAGCTATACCAAATATGCCCTATATATATTAAAACTCTAATAATATAAATTAAAAAAACTCAAAACAATATATATTTTTTTTTGTAAAAAATCACTAAAAAATTAATATTACTTTTTATAGAATTGGTAATATATGTAAATTTCTCAAATTTTTTTTTTATTGGAAATCACTACAAAAAAAAAGGTTCAATACCGAGAACATTATACCGACAACATGTCCTCGGTATAGACATTTCATATGTGCGGGCCATTTTCGCGGTTCTGAATATGTTTAGTTGCTATACCGAGAACCTATACCGAGAACTTGTTCTCGGTTAGGGTTTATAAATATCTCCCTCAGCCGCGAAGCCCCTTCTCCTTCCTCTCTGGTTTCTCTCGGTTTTCTCCGAACCCTCCGCCTCCCTCCGCCAAATATCGCCATTTTCCTCCCAAAAAGCTCGGTTTTTAGCCCCAAAATTGCCAAGGGTGAAGGAATTTCTGTGTATTTGTTGAAGGTATGGTTTATTTATTCATTTTATATATATTTATGAAATTGTATAATAATATTTTGTAATTTTTGTTTGAAGGTTGGGTATTCGGTTTTTGTTGGACTACAGAGATTCCTAGCAAGATATTGAAGGCATTGGTAAGTTTTTTTTAATTTTTCTGTATTTTTATAAAAAAAAATTCAATTTTTGAATAATTTATGTTTTTTTATATAAATAATATAATATTAATTTTAATAAAAATCTAAAATTATTATATTAGATAGAATGTATTTATTTTTAGGTTTTCAAAATAAGTAATAGTAAAAATGATATTAGGAATTAGAAAATTGTTATATGATTTGTACGCCCTGATTTTCCCACGGGCTGATTAGCAGGACGAGCCTCGGACTAATCAGGTTTAGTCCGAGGTGCCCACAGGACGAAGATCCTATTTCCAGGGCGGATCTTCTCAGCTCGAGAGGGGCATCTGAAGGCCACGCCAGGAGAATAGCTCGGAATACGAGCTGTTCGTGTCGCGAGGAGCCCAGGAAGCTCTGAGCCTTTATGAAATCAACGCACGCAAGATAAACGTGCATATATCTGACATCACGTGTCTGATATCCCCTTGACTTCTCGGACACGCAGTAGGAACGTGCGTGTCAGACACCCACGGATGGGTTGGGCCGTGCGGCCCATTATATCCTTCCATGCTGATTAGACCACACTTATGTGTCAGGTTTAGGAATTAATCATGAATGCCACAGAGTGGATATGACAAATGGTAAGGTCACGGGATGACCTCCCTACCAACTTCCAGGTGCCTTCTCCTATAAATATGGAGACCGTGGGAGTTGATAGGGGTTGGAAAAAATAGTCTTTAAAGGACTATATACTTTGTAAACCAAATACCCAGAGAGGATGAATAATATTGACTAGTGGAGTAGAAGGATTTTAACCTTTGAACCACTTAAAAACGTGTCTTGAGTCACCTAGTTCATTATATAAGATTTCATATCTGTGACGGTTCTACCTTGAGTGCTAATCTCTTTCTCTTCTTCTCTAAATTACCTGTTGCCGAAGAACCGCGTCAACAGTTTGGTGCTTTCATTGAGAGCAAGTTCGATTAGTACTACCGCAGACATCCAACTATGGTGACCACTCGATCCAGGCATGGTAAGGAGACAGAACAGCATGATGGGCAGGAGGCCCACCAGGTTGCCATCCCTGATGAGCAAGCTCCTGAAGTCCAGCAGAGGCCGGGAAAGCAGCCGGCGGGCCAAGACGACACTGGTAGTTCAACGCCCCGGCCGCCTAATCCGAATCCATGTTATTATTCTGCGGTGGAGATGGAGAATGTTCAGCTGAGGAGCCAGTTAGCAGCAGCTGGTCAGCAAATCCAGGATATTCTGAGCCGACTACCCCCTCTCACAACCAACGGTAACGTTGGAGAGAGGCAAGGCGAGGCTCCTAAGTCTCGCCGGAGTAATCGGTCCAGGCATAGCCGTTCGGGTAGACTTCCTGCAGCCAACTCCACCCCTTCATCACACCATCAGGAGGCAAACCTCAGGGAAATGCCTCGGACCGGACAGCAGCAGTACAGCCGTTCGGTTAGGACGTCGACCCCTAGCTCTCAGCCTTCCTCGAGAACGCCCAGAAGAGATCGAGGAAATTCCCGAAGAAGGGCCGAGGAAGGCCAGAGACGTCGGGCCGTCCCCGAAGGACGTCCAGTTCCTCGTCCAGCTCGCCCAGCGCGGGACCAGCAAGCTGGCAGGGCCGAGAGGCCCCCACCAAATTTAGTCCGTCCGGATGGCACTAGGATCGCCTCCCCAGTTAGGCATCCTCCTTCTCCCATCAGATATCCGTCTCCTCAGCCCGTCCGAGACATCCCGACCTACGGAAATAGCAGGAGAGGCCCGCCGTCAGCTGGACCCTCCTGGCGCGGCAGGATGTCGGAGGAAGGATCAGGTCATAGCCGCCAAAGACGCACCCCGAGCCTGTCCAATAGGAGTCACTGGACCGGTAGTGGACGGAGTGATCTCTCGGGAGGAGACCTGCGCCAGCGACTAAGTTCAGCACAAAGTCACCATACTACCCAGGGAGGCGACCTTCGAGATCGCCTCAATTCTCACAGAGAGGATCGAGTTAGGGATGGTAACCAGGCCCGCTCGGTGGGGGTCCGATCCGAAGTACGTAACGGTGGAAATGTCCCAAATAACCTATCTCAAGATAGGAGGGGCAACAACCCACCTAATATGTACAACGGGACCGGAGCTGTTGAACAGCCCCGGAATAACCTAGGATCTCAGGACAAAACCCTAGAGCGCCTAACTCAGATGGAGGAGCTGATGAAGAAGCTCCTATCGGAAAAAGAAAAAGACGAATATGATTCAGGGGACGAGATGGAACTCTTCGCCCCCAATATAGCAGCAACGGCATACCCTTCTGGTTTTTGTATGCCCCACCTGTCAAAGTTCAACGGGGATGGAGACCCGTCTGACCACTTAGGGATGTTCAACACCCTAATGATGGCCCATAACATCGGCCCGGAGCTGCGTTGCTTGATCTTTCCCTCCACCCTGATTGGACCTGCCAGGCAGTGGTTCAAGCAGAGTAAAAGGCAGTCAATCAGCTCCTGGAAGACCTTCTCGGCGGACTTCAAGAGGGCATTCCGCGCCTCTCAGGCCGCCCGGGTCCAGGCCGATTCTTTAGCTAACGTGAGGCAGAAGCCCGGTGAGACGTTGAAAGCCTACTTGAGCAGATTTGCAAATGTCGCTGCTCGAGCAAGGGATGCTGACGATAGCTCCAAACTAATGGCCATGAGGACCGGGATCCTAGTCGGCGGAGACCTGTGGAAAGATATTCAAAGGAGGGGAGTCAACTCGGTTAGCGAATTCCTTAACAAAGCCCAAGAGTGGATAAACTTGGAAGAAGCTGAAGCTTCGGCCGCCGGGACCAGCCAGGTCCCCGAGGAGACCGCTGGGACGGAGACGGAGATCGTAGTGGCGACTCCCGACGTCGCGCAGAATAACCAGCCCGGTGGTAGCAAAAGAAAAGGACATGGTGAAAACAACCAGCACGGCCAGAAGAAGAATAAGTATGTGGATAAGTTCAAGCCCGTGTTCACAACCTATGCCGAGCTCACCCAGACCAGGGAAAATATTTTCCTGGCCAACGCTACTCGGGTCCCCTGGAAGAGGCCTGAGCCATTGAAGCACCCTAAGGGAAGGAGAGACGCTTCGAAGTTCTGTCGTTTTCATAACGACGTCGGGCATAATACCGACGACTGCAGGCACCTCAAAGATGAAATCGAGACTCTCATCCCAGCAAGACCATTGGCGCAGTACTCGCGGAACCGGGTCCCGGTAAGTCGACCCGTTCCGGAGGTCCCAGCCAGTCAGCCCGGGTGTAACGACCCACTAATCTAGACTACTTGGACCATTAACGAATCTATACATAAAACTTACATTTTTGCGGAAATACCATAATTTTATTGAAACTTGTGAAAACAAAGGTTACTTTCATAAAATAAGTAGGATATGGGTACCCATTGTCTTTAAAACAAAAATAACTTAAAAACTAAAAAGAGTTACATAGAAAATGCGGAAAATACATTTAAAAACCATAAAAACATAAATAAGACTACATCCTCGAATCGAATAACGCTCGGCCCCTTGACTCCATTCACCATCGATACACATCCTCTAAGCGTCACGAATCTTTCCACCTCTAAAGCTTATTTCCTGCACATAAACAGAAAGGAATGAGCCTAATGCCCAGCAAGGAAAAATCTAACACATTATCATAAACATAAACATAATTTCATAATAACGTAAAGACATATCATAACACATAATTCACTTATTAAAATGGCCATTATTACTTGGGGTCCCATAGACTAAACAAGCATATGCCCATGGAATTAGTGGGGTCCTACTAGCTAAGTAGGTCATATGCCCATAACCCATTTGGGGTCTTGTTAGCCATATGGGTCATATGCCCAAGCCTACAAACATACATACATACACAACATATTCATAACATACCCATATCATATCATAACACAAAAGATAACATAAACATAAACATATATATTCTAGCCTATTTTCCTTACCAAAGTTACCGGGATTATGGACTGAGTTGGGACTTTTGGAACACTCCTAAAACCATAAGAAAGAGTGAGTCTAAAGAAAGGAGATGAAATGAAAGAGATGGAAAGACTAAACCATAAAAACATACTTACCAACTTATATGCTTAAGAGCTTGGATTCCCTAACCAAAATAAGAATAAGGTTAGGGGACTGAGTAGAAGGTTTTGAGAAAAGAAATAACATAAAATACAGAAAGGAACTAGAGTTTTGGGTTTACCTCAAAGATTGCAAGATCAATCTAACCTTCACCGAAATACTATAGAACTCACTTCCCAAAGTGTTTGATAAGCTTATGATGTTTAAGCTTATAGTTTTTCCCCAAACCAGGTGTTTACACTCTCATACTCACTTAACACTAGCAGCTTCTGAACTTAGAGCAAATGGTGAATAATGGCTGGGTACTAGGTCCTATTTATAGAGTTTGGGAATGAAAATATCTTGATTTTACTTGAATAAAAATAATGGCTTTTTAGGTGAAAATCATTTGAATAATCGTTCAGCAGAGGCTGAAGACTCGTTCACAAGATGCTGGACTGTTGAAGGAGTTTGAATGGCTGAAAGGAAATGAATTCAAAAGAGTTTGAATCCATGCTGAAGGAGGCGATATATCGCCCCCTGTAGGCGATATATCGCCTGGGCCAGTATGCCCGAGGCGACCGTGCATCGTTTCGTGTTTTCCGTATCTACGTGCTGCGACATATCGCCCCCTATAGCTGCGATATATCGGCACACGCTGAATATTTAAACACGAAATTACACATTTTTAGCTAAGTTTGAATGGAGTAAACAGCCTTGACTAAGCCCTCAACGTACTCAAAGCTGCTGACTGACCCTATAACATTCAAACTTTACTCCTTATTATATTTAATCCTCAAAAATCTTAATCCTTAATTACCATTCAAAACATGTGCTTAAAATCCTATTGGTTGATGTCTAAACCTTATAATATAATAATAAAATCCTTAATATCAGTCACATTAATCAAACCTTAGGTTATACTTAATATTCTTAAACTATAGGTTAAACTTAGAAAATCTATAAGTACTATTATGAGTGTCCAAATAACTCCCGGTCTGAACCAAAAATCCAAAGTAACAAAGATAATGCTATAAATACTATCATACTATTATCTATCTTAGCTAAGTAAAGTTCTTGGACTCTACACCGGGCGTCAGGCAGATCAGGACGTCCTTCCCCCCGTGGTCGAGGGAGAGATATCCACCATCTCTGGAGGACCACACATGGCCGGCACGAGTAGGGGCACCCAGAAGAGGTATGTGAATGAATTAAAGGCCCACAACGGAGCGGATTTCATCCCGGAACAGCGTCAATCAAAACAGCAACGATTAGAGAAACAACCGATAACTTTCACGGAGGAAGACGCAGGCCATGTCCAATTCCCTCATAACGATCCCTTGGTCGTAGCAGTCCAGCTCGCCAACCGGAAAGTAAGGAGAGTGTTGGTGGACAATGGGAGCTCGGTGAACCTCCTGTTCCGATCCACCTTAGAAAAAATGGGTCTGACTGTTGCCGAGCTTAAGGCAACCTCGATGATGCTATATGGTTTTTCAGGAGAAGGATCAGCAGCGATAGGGACAATCGAGCTGGTGATCACCCTAGGAGAGGAGTCCCGGACAGTGTCCAAACTACTCGAATTCGTGGTCATTGACTGCTCCGCTGCCTACAATGCCATTTTGGGCCGACCTACGCTCATAGCCTTCGAGGCTATCACTTCCATCCGGCACCTCGCCATGAAGTTCCCTACTTCAACAGGGGTCTGTACTATCAAGGGCGATCAGCTCGCTGCCAGGGAATGCTACAGCATTTCCATGAAGGGAAAATCTAAACCCGGGCAAGTGACGATGGTCGTTCAGGATGAAGAGGAATCTCAGGGACCCAAGGCGGCTCCTGAGATTGAAAAACCTCAGATTTCCGAAGACGAAAAGCCCGCCCTGAGTGAGGATATTGACCCCCGTGTAGGCGAGGACAGGTCCGAGCTACAAGCTATTGAGGAGCTCGAGGAGGTGAGCGTCGATAAAAAAAACCCATCACGGATGGTTAAGCTCGGAAAGAACCTCTGCGATAAAAGAAAGGCGGAGCTGACTACGTTTCTGCAGAAGAACCTAGACGTATTCGTATGGTCGCATGAGGACATGATAGGAATCAGCCCGAGCATCATCATGCACACGCTCCACCTGGATAAAAGCGTCCCTGCCAAGTCTCAAAAACAGAGGCGTCTGGGAACAACCCGAGCCGAAGCCCTCGAAGAAGAGGTGGCCCGGCTCAAAAAGTGTGGCTTTATTCGTGAAGCCAAGTTTCCAATTTGAGTCGCCAATCCCGTGCTAGTTCCAAAGCCCAACGGGAAGTGGCGGACCTGTATTGACTTCTCCGACCTGAATAAAGCCTGCCCCAAGGATTGCTTTCCATTGCCAAGGATCGATCAATTGGTGGATGCCACGGCGGGGTACGAGCTCATGTCCTTCATGGACGCGTACTCAGGCTACAATCAGATCGCGATGAATCCGGCAGACCAGGAGCATACCAGCTTCATGACCCCAACTAATGTCTATTGTTATAAGGTCATGCCGTTTGGTCTGAAGAATGCCGGAGCTACCTACCAAAGGCTAGTGAACAGAATGTTCGCGGACCAGATCGGGAAAAACATGGAAGTGTACGTCGATGATATGCTTGTCAAGTCAAAAACTGCCAGCAACCACGTTGCCGACTTGGAAGAATGTTTTAACATACTGCGTGAATATGGCATGAGGCTCAATCCTCAGAAGTGCACTTTCGGTGTTGCATCGGGGAAATTCTTGGGTTTCATAGTCAATACCCGAGGAATCAAGGCAAACCCCGACAAGATCAGGTCACTACTCGAGCTTCCTTCCCCCAGGCCGCGGAAAGACGTCCAAGGCCTCATAGGAAGAGTGGCAGCACTGAACCGGTTCGTCTCCAAGTCGACCGATAAGTGTCTACCCTTCTACAACCTGCTCCGGGGAAACAAGAAATTCGAATGGACAGTGGAGTGCGAAAGCGCATTCCTCGACCTGAAAGCGCATTTGCCTGAACCGCCTGTGCTATCAAAACCCAAGGTAGGAGAACCTCTTTTCCTCTACATGGCCGTCACTGAGGACGCAGCTAGTGCCGTTCTGGTGCGAGAAGAGGACCAGGCTCAGAAACCGGTCTATTGCATCAGCAAGAGACTCCTCGGAGCTGAATCAAGATATCCAATGATGGAGAAAATGGCGTTCTGCCTAATCACGGCCTCGCGAAAGCTCAGGTCATACTTCCAGTCCCACTCTATACACGTCATGACCGATCAGCCTTTAAGGCAGGTTTTGCAAAAGCCTGAAGCATCGGGACGCTTGCTAAAGTGGGCGGTCGAACTCAGTCAGTTCGAGATTTTCTATACTCCCCGAACTACCATAAAAAGTCAGGCCTTGGCCGACTTCGTGGCGGAATGCACGGGATTCCAGGAGATTCCATCAGAAGACTCACCTCAGGTCGCCTCTCCTCATTCGTCGTGGAAGATCTTCGTTGATGGCTCATCTAACGAGAACGGCTCCGGGGCCGGAATCATTCTGATATCCCCAGAGGGACATAGATTCCACTCGGCGCTAAGGTTCGGGTTCAAGGCGTCTAACAACGAGGCAGAGTACGAGGCTTTGTTGGCTGGACTTAGGATAGCTAGTGAGCTAAAGGCGAGCTCTGTCCAATGCTTCAGCGATTCCCAGCTCGTGGTGAACCAGGTTCTAGGCGAATATCAGGCACGGGGACCCAAGATGGCCGCCTATTTGGCAAAAGTAAAGTCCGAACTGTCTGCGTTTGTTCGAGGGTCAATCGAACAGATACCTCGGGAGCAGAACGCCAACGCAGATGCTCTCGCCAAGCTCGCCACCTCGGGCGAGACAGAAACCCTACGGTTGGTGCCAGTTGAGTTCTTGGAGAATCCTAGCATAGACGGGGATTGATGCATGTCGTATTGCGTACCAAATTTAACAAATATTTTATTTACTCTAAAACCAATTATTTAGTATAACGGCAAATAGAGGTCGAACCCAAGGGAACTATATTCAGTTTATTATTCACAAAAGCTTAACAAAACTAAATTGGAAATAGGGGTTTCTGAAAAGTAAAAGTAAAAGCAAGAATTAAGAAAACAATTGATAGCAAGAAGAGATTAACAACGATTTTAAAGACAGTTAAGAATTATTCTCCACCTCAGACAGTCATGCATGAATATCAATAATGAATATTATTCCGATTCCCAATTAAACTATTAACCCTGCAGATAACGCTTAAGCAGTCAATTATCCCAATCTCCCTATCACAATCAATTACGGCTAAGCGCTCAATAATTAATTCTTTTTACCAAATAACAAACCTATTAAGCATACAATTCATTTAATTTAGTAAAAGCATTAACAACAGTGGAGATAGGTTAATCTAGGCAATAAATCAATGAAGCATTTAATTCATTTAACCTAGGTTCTATTCTTCATCACAATCAACAACACTTTTGACCACATCATTGATTGCAATTTATCACAAATACTTAGAACCCTAAACTATTAGGTGAATAGAAATTCTAAGATGATAATGAAATAATGTAAACCCTAATTAGTTGTACACCCTAACAAGGAATCACAAAATTCATACAATAGGCATAGAAAAATAGAATCAATTTAATATTAGGGAAATCAAGAAATAATATTCACATCTGAAATCAAACAATCATGTCTGGGTTTTGAATAACCCTTAACCTAAAAGAAACTAGCCAATAATCTTCATCATGATTAAAAACATAAACATAGATAAAGAATAATAGAGTAGGGGAAGAAAAACTATTGAGATGTTGATTGCAATCTTCCTTCTCCTCCAAGGCTCTCTCTGAGTTTCTCTCTCTAAAAACGTAAAAATAAAACCTTCTTACGAATATGACCTAATCCCCCTTTTATTTCCCGTCCAAAAATTAAGAAAAATCGAATTTAAATTTGAATTCAAACGCGTGCCGCGGCAGCCATATTTCCTTGCCGCGGCACGAGGCTTCAGATATGCGATATAGGCTTTGCGTGCCGCGGCAAGGAACTCTCTGACTTGCCTCGTAGCGGCAGGGACTTTTCCCTGTAGCGGCAAGGACCTCTCTGACTTGCCTCGTAGCGGCAGGGACTTTTCCCTGTAGCGGCAAGCTCTCAGATTTCTCGTACTTTTGTTCTTTTCTCGATTTTTCTTCTCTTTAACACTTTACTCCAATGGTTAGAATCCTACAAAATCATCATTCAACCAAAAATCATCAAAAATATACAATTATCCTTAAAAATATGATTTAGATTAAATGAAACAAATTAACAAAACGATTCTAACTATCCCCAAACAAACTACTTATGAACACAAAATCTGATAAGTAGAAAGGTAAACTTTATACAAAAAATATACTTATCAGGGATCAGGCGGAAATTGAAATGATTGACATCAGGCCAACTTGGATGACTCCCATTATTGAGTATCTCGTCGAGGGCAAGTTACCCGAAGGGCGCAACGACGCACGGCGGGTCCTTTATCAAGCTCCGAGATATACGCTAGTCGAAGGGGTGTTGTACCGACGTGGGCATTCCCTACCTCTCCTCCGATGCGTTCTTCCAAGTGAAGCGAAGGCCATCCTGCAAGAAGTTCATGAAGGATTCTGTGGAGACCACACTGGGGGGCAAAGCCTGGCTTTTAAGGTTCTCAAGCAAGGTTATTACTGGCCGACTTTGTCCAAAGACTCGATCTCATATGTAAAAAGGTGCGACAAGTGTCAGCGATTCGCTGCGGTTGCCCGAGCTCCTCCGGTCGAGCTAAAAATGATTTCGTCTCCCTGGCCATTTGTCGTTTGGGGGATAGATCTAGTAGGCGCCCTGCCTACCGGAAAGGGCGGGGTCCGTTACGCCGTAGTAGCCATTGACTACTTCACCAAGTGGGCCGAGGCAGAGCCGTTGGCGACAATAACATCGAAAAAGGTGTTAGACTTCGTGGTTAAAAGCATCATATGTCGATTTGGCCTACCTAAGAAAATCATCTCCGATAATGGAACTCAATTTGACAGCGATCTGTTTACCGAATTTTGCGAAAGGCACGGAATTGTGAAAAGCTTCTCATCCGTGGCCTATCCCCAGGCGAACGGCCAGGTCGAGGCTGTCAACAAAACTCTGAAGGCGAGCCTCAAGAAAAGGCTAGATGAGGCAAAGGGGATCTGGCCCGAACAGCTCCCCCAAGTCTTGTGGGCATACCAGATCTCACATCGGACTCCCACGGGTCACACGCCTTTCTCCCTAACCTTTGGGAGTGAAGCAGTCCTCCCCGTGGAGGTTAAAGTTCTGTCACATAGGGTCCAGCACTACAACCAAGACAAGACCTACGAGCTTCTATGCCATTCCCTAGACTTAGTGGATGAAAGGCGAGAAGATTCACAACTCCAGCTCGCCCATTATCAACAGAAGATCACTCGCTACTTCAACACTAAGGTCAAAAGACGTGCCTTTAGCGTCGGCGATTTGGTCCTAAGGAGAGTTTTCCTGGCCGGGAAAGATCCCAAAGATGGGGTTTTGGGACCAAACTGGGAAGGACCATACCAGGTCATCGAAGTCATCAAAGAGGGAACTTATAAGTTAGCTCGGCTTGGTGGAGGGGCAGTCCCGCGGACATGGAATGCCATCCACCTAAAGAAATACTATCAATGAGCCACTTGTAAGGCCTAGGAGGTCACTTTCCATGTATAAATAAAAATCAAATGTTTCTCCTTATTTGCAAGTGTGATTTTAAAGTAACCACGAAAGACCCTTTCCCAGTTACTTGGGGGGCATATGGTACCTGGATATAACCAGGTCTCCTTAATGACTTAGGTGTTAATTTTTATCCATGGATAAGAGTTATCACAAACTAAGCCCTATCCTGGTTTTAACCAGGTCATAAAACTTAGAAGTTAACTAAAATTTATTGACCGCGGTTCTTCTTTAAAGAGCCCGGGATATGGATAAAAGTTGACGCGAACTAAGTTTTCAAAATAAGTTCCTGGTTTTAACCAGGTCATAAAACTTAGAAGTTAACTAAAATTTATTGACCGCGGTTCTTCTTTAAAGAGCCCGGGATATGGATAAAAGTTGACGCGAACTAAGTTTTCAAAATAAGTTCCTGGTTTTAACCAGGTCATAAAACTTAGAAGTTAACTAAAATTTATTGACCGCGGTTCCTCTTTAAAGAGCCCGGGATATGGATAAAAGTTGACGCGAACTAAGTTTTCAAAATAAGTTCCTGGTTTTAACCAGGTCATGAAACTTAGGGGTTAACTTTAATTTTGATCGTGGCTCTTCTTTAAAAGCCCGGGATATAAATAACGGTTAACCTGAACTAAATTCATAAAAATGAAGAGATGAATTGTAGCCAAAAGCATAAAAAAAAATATATATGTTAAAGTTGCTGAGCAAATTGTCTCAAGGTGGAAACACCTAATGAAAAAGTACAACGGAAAATAAAATAGTTCAAAATGCCCAAAGAGAAGTATCCTAAGCCCCGCCAGTTGGCCCTTTGGAGGTCGCGGTCTCGTCCTGCTCCGCCGCGACAGAGGCCTCTCCAGTCTCCGAGGGAGGTATCTCTTTATTTAGGCGGGCTTGGAGCTTCGGCAGCAAAAACGCCCAGAGGTTCGGCGGCATGAAAGAAAATTCCGCATCCGGGTTGTGGGACCAGCAATGATAGAACAGGTCTTGCAAGAACTGCTCCGAGACGGCCCGTTCGGCTTCCATGGCGGCCTGGGCCTCGGTCTTCGCTACCTCGAGATCTGTCCGCGACGCGGCCAGGGAGTTTTTAAGCTCTCGGTTCTTGGAGCGGATCTTCTCTAGCTCGGCTTTAGAGGCCGCCAGCGCCTCTTTCGCCTCCTGAGCCTCCTGGAGGGCGGTCTGGCGCTCATCCTCCACACCCTCGAGCTGGGCCTTGGTCCTAGCGATGCCTCTGTATGCGGCAGCAATGCCTTGCAAGAAAGGAAGGATAAATTAACTAACTGGAAGAAAAAAGGCGGCGTGTAAGTGTTAAAGCTCTAAAAGAATGGGGCAGTTTACCGTTAGGGTCATGTCCATCGAAGACTCCATAACTCGGACCGGGCTCGTTGTTTCGATGGCCCGGAGCTCCCTCTCCCTGAGCTTGTAGAAGTGGCTGACGGCATAGCTAGCCGACTCATACACCGTCCCCCGGAATGCTTCTGGCATCTTCTCCAGATCCTGGGGATCGACCGGGATACGCACATCCGGGGCTGCCGCGGCCGGATTCCCGATCTCTATTACCCCGTCCTGGGCGGCTAATGGAGATCGTTGGGGTGGCGGGGGCATGGGCTGTAACGACCCGAATTCACTAATAAGGCTTAAGGGCCTTGATTAGTGTGCCAGGATGGCGTGTTGGGATTTATGTGTGATTTTATGAGTTAAATGCATGGTTATAATTTAAAGCGTGTTATGTGACTATTTGATTATTTGAGATGCATGACTATGTATATTAGTATGCATGTAGGCCCGGATTGTGTTAGAAGGGCATAATTGTAATTTTGACCATGTTGGGCATAACTGTATTAATATGTGATGATTGTTGAGACCATAGTGGTATGTGGGTATATCCGTGATTGGTAACTTTCGGCACGAGGCGATCCTAGAGCTGGATAGCGGGGAAAAGTCACAACGGGGCATTATAATTGACTTTGGACAAGTCAAGGAGTATTTTTGATATTGGGTTATGAAAATAAATAATTGGAGATATATTTAAGGTTAGGATGCCTAGGCGGGAATACTGGGGGATTTTACCATTTTTGCCTCGGGGACATTTTGGTACCCCGAACCTTGAGGTAACCAGCTTAAGTTATAAAAACAAAACAAATAAACCATTTGGAGACTTAGAGAAACCGACCCAGCCTCCACCCTCTCCTCTTCTTCTTTCTTTCCTCTTTCTTTCATGAAATCCACAGAAATCTCAGGAGAAATCAAGCTTGAATTTCTGAAAATTGATGGTGGGATTTGGAGGTTTAGCTCAAGAGTTAATCAAGAACAAATCAGGGTAAAGGTAAGCAATTAATTCTTTTTTTCTCAAGTTAAATTCTGAGATTTTGTTGGGTTGTGAATGTTTATGGATTTTGATAGTCAAGGTGGAGTTTGAGGCTTGAAACTTTGAAGATAGGTCATGGGATCCTTTGGGAAACGATTCTACAACTGAGGTAAGGTTTAAATTAAAGTTTGATGGTTGAAATTGAGAATTCCATGGTTGGTTTTGAGTTTTAGGTTTGAAATTTCAGAAATTTGGAATTGGGATTTTGGTGAGTATTAGGTTGGATTTTTGGTGGAATTGTGTTGTTTAAACCATCCTAATGTTGTGATTATTAATTGGTTTTGAATTGGGAGCTTTGGGATGGCTTAAGGTGAGGTTTTAAGCTTGAAAATGGTGGGTTTTCTGGGTTCGAAGGGTCGGGCCGCGGCATGGTTCTTGGAGGGCCGCGGCCCTTGAAGGCTAAGATGCGCTGAGGATGGAGGGCGGGTCGCGGCCCTTACCTGTTTCTGGGCATTTTTGTGGCCCTGTTTGGGGGCCATGCCGCGGCATGGTTGGGCCATGCCGCGACGCTTAAGGAATTTTGGGATTTTGAGAATTTAGGCTTGGGAATTTAACCACGGGTGCTCGGGATTGAATCTTTTTATATTTTTGGTGAAGTTCAATGTTCCGGGGACTAGAACTTGGTTTAGAAACTCATTTGAGATTTATCTTATTGGTATCCATTATCTTGGTTGTGACTAGGTGTTAAGCTAGAGCTCAGGAAGTGGATCGTGCTCGGGGGCTGTCTTTTTTTTTCTATTTAAAGCATTTGGAATTAAGGTAAGAAAACCGTAACACCCAAGATTAGGGCATGGCCCCACTGTGTGATTGCAGGGCATGGCCCCAGATTGTATTATGTGCAAATGTTTAACCTTAAATGAATCATGATGTGTGTGAATGATTATTTCGAATGTACTATATGTGTGAATATGATGAAATGAACGGCAAGGGCCGAGTGCGGCGTAGGCCGGGTACGGCCGTGGGGCCGAAAGTAACACACAGCACATGGGATGCTTATATTCAGGGTGGGACCCAAGGGATACATGAGTTATCCTCACGGTGAGAACCGAAACCCCAGGCTTTGGTAAGGCTCTGGGGCGGCATGGCCGAGTTTGCTTAGTCTAATGGTTGACTTGTTTATCTGTGGGCTATCTGATATGATTAACTATATATATATTTGCATATGTTATGTTCTGCATGAGTTTTCTTGCTGGGCTTCGGCTCACGGGTGCTCCGTGTTGCAGGTAGGGCAAAGACTGAGTCAACCAACCATGAGTACGGAGAGCGTGAAGCGACGCGTACATGTTTGGCCTGCCCGACTGCTTTGGTTGGGGGTTTATTCGAAAATGGCTGTAATAATCTATGATTTTTAGTACTGATCAACTGTAAACTTATTGCAAGATGTAAATAATTTTCAAACCCTATTTTGGGATCCCAATTGTTTAATACTAGAAGTTTTATTGAGTCAACGCATTTTCAAAGATTACAGCCTTAACTTTTTATTAGTCACACTTTTGTTTCAAAACCTCGGTTAGCGAGTTCATTGCACTGTTTTGTCTTAAAACTCACTTAGTAACGGCTCTAAGGAAGTAGGGCGTTACATGGGCCCTGTCCTGGCAACAGGAAGGATCGCCCCCGCGACCTGGGATGGAGGGGCTTTCTCCTTCTCCTTAGCCGGGGATTTGGTCGAGGTCCCAGCCGAGCCCTTGGACTCTCGAAGCCTTTTCAACCTTGGCCCCACTGGGGGGTTCCCGCCGAAGACCACGCCCCGCAGATTACCTCCGGGCTGAGACATCTCTTCTGCCAAGAACAAAAAACATGGTTATTACAAGGTAGCAATCATGCAGAAATAGAGGCAAAAGGTTTAAAGGCAATGAGTAAGCGAATACTAAGGGAGCCCTACCCCCCGAGCTGGAAGAGTCTAAGACGATTATCTCACGAACTGGCACAGGTTCTAGGTCCGGTTCCGACTCGAGGCTAGACTCTTCTACATACTGCCTAATCCCCGGAGCATAGATGCCCCTCTGGAGCGTCGGCCACGTGCGTAAGTTGGTCCCATACTCCTCAAAAAGGATCGACCTAAAAGCTAAGGTGTTATCTACTGCTACAGTACCCCTAGGCCGACTCTCTTGGTGATCCAGCACGAGCCGGTCAACACAATGGAGCAAGAGCGTGTCCAGGTCCGGATTCCTCGGGTGACGATGGACGAGCTGCCTAGGATTGAACCTAACCAGCCGGGGGTCTGCAGTGGCCCTATCTACATTCTTAAATAAGTAAGGATTACCTTGGCCGGAGGGACCCGCGGCTGCTCCGGATTGGACCCTCTCCTCGTCCATCATCTGGGCGACCTCCAAGGTCCTCTTCCTACTCCTCACGAGAGGAACTTCGTCACTCTCTTCCTCACCTTCGTCGTCTGCGATCTCCTCCGCGACGATCGGTCTGTTGTCGCGAGCTGGGGGCGGCCCCCGGGGCCTCTTCAAATTCAAAGTCTGATTTGGGAAAATCAGCTTGCAGAATACCATCGTCTCGTCGGTCACGAGCACGCGGTAGTCTTTCTCACTGGGGGGCAGGCTCGCCAGTGTGTCGTATTGACCCCCGAGGGTCACGGACTTCTCGGTCCTCGAGTAGATGGCTGCAAGATTGGTTGAAGTCAGAAGTGGAGTAAGGAGGGGGCTAAAATAAGATAACCCTTAAAAGGCGGGCTAAGGTCAATGACCACTTACGAGGGCGATTAAAGTAATGATGATCGCAGTTGCGGAACCCAGTTGACATGAAAAACTGGTCCTTGAAGTCATTCGGGTGGCTCGGCAGCTCGATGATCGCCGCCGTATTACGGAAACGGGTTAAGTAATAGAACCCGTCGCCTCGCCCCCGCTGGTCCGGGCTGGCTTTGAGGCAAAAGAAGTATAGAATATCAGCAAGAGTGGGGACCTCCCACTCGTGCTTTTGAAATAAATACCTCAACCCCGCCAGCAGACGGTAGGAGTTGGGAGGGAGCTGAAATGGGGCCAACCCCACATAATTCAGGAAGTCGGCGAAGTACTGGTCCAGGGGGAGGAAGGCCCCTGCCTTGAAGTGTTCACCGCTCCAGGCCGCGAATGATTCATCGAGCGGCGTGCAGCGCCGCTCGCCCTCTGCGGCAGGTCGGGCAATCACTGAGGCTTTCCCCAAGGGAATGTTGTGGGTGATGAAGAGTTTGGTGATCTTGGCCTGCTCGGTTATCTTCGAGACGATTCTCTCCGCCTCGAAAAACGCGTCAGGGGCCACCTCGGCCTGTTTCTCCACGGCCGGGCCAAAGTGGGGAATTGGCGAGCTGGGCATCACCGCCTTTCCTTTATCTTGTTGGGAGGCCGAGCTTCCCACGTTCTTCTGGGGCAGGTTCTTCTTCGGGGCCATCTGGTCGCCTATCGAACAAAAGAAAACACTTTAGAAAAGGCGACCCAAGCAGAAGGATGAAACAAGTGTTAATTACACGAGCTGGGGTAAGCCCAGCCCGTGGAGAGTGGAACCACGCGGTTCAATGAACACGCGCTTAGGCCCTCAACAGATCCCAGATTACTCGGAATTCGTGTGTCAGGGGGCTCAGAATAAAAATTTGCCTTGGGGGGAAAGTTTCAATAGGCAAAACGTGCAAAACCGCTTTTGAGGCGTATTCCCTAAGCTACCCGGTTTTGCACCCAAAATTCCTAAAGGTCCTACCCAGAAATTGTCCCTGAAGAAACACCTTGAAACCCATGTTCTAAAATGATTTCCTGCAACAGGCGTGCCCATGTTCTAAGAAGGGCCGTCACCCTCCATATCCACACAACCCAGAAAACCCCTGCATGTGGCTACAGTAAATTTTTTTACCTAAGCTACAGTGGCATGCTTTCAAAATAAACTGGGTCAGAAAACTTACAGTGTATGGCTGGATGGTGAGCGAGATTGTTGCGCTGGTAGGAGCTTCGTTGGTACAGTGGCTTCAAAGGCTTTGAAGAAACTCGTACGCTTAGGCTTCGTGAACGGAGAAGATAAAAACAGCAGAGATGAGGGTTTCGTCCTTCGGAAAGTCAGAGAATGGAGAAGGAAATATGAGAAATTTTTGAATGATAGGGTGGCCCGTGCGTAGGGTGGCCACCCCCTCTTTATACAAGGGGAGGATCACGTGTAAAAGGCTCTTGGAAGACCCTCCACTCGAAATGTGAAACGACGGCTGGTCAGTAGGCTAGGCCATTTAATGCGGTTCTCGTAGAGTGTACCGTCGCCACCCACGACGCTCCACGTATCAGACGCCTGCGAGAAGAATGGAATGCGAAGGGTTGTGGGGGAAGTCTAAAAGCCCCTACTGTGGTCTCCTATACATGACGTCATATACCACGAGCAGGATCTTGGGGGGCAGATGTACGCCTTGATTTTCCCACGGGCTGATTAGCAGGACGAGCCTCGGACTAATCAGGTTTAGTCCGAGGTGCCCATAGGACGAAGATCCTATTTCCAGGGCGGATCTTCTCAGCTCGAGAGGGGCATCTGAAGGCCACGCCAGGAGAACAGCTCGGAATACGAGCTGTTCGTGTCGCGAGGAGCCCAGGAAGCTCTGAGCCTTTATGAAATCAACGCACGCAAGATAAACGTGCATATATCTGACATCACGTGTCTGATATCCCCTTGACTTCTCGGACACGCAGTAGGAACGTGCGTGTCAGACACCCACGGATGGGTTGGGCCGTGCGGCCCATTATATCCTTCCATGCTGATTAGACCACACTTATGTGTCAGGTTTAGGAATTAATCATGAATGCCACAGAGTGGATATGACAAATGGTAAGGTCACGGGATGACCTCCCTACCAACTTCCAGGTGACTTCTCCTATAAATATGGAGACCCTGGGAGTTGATAGGGGTTGGAAAAAATAGTCTTTAAAGGACTATATACTTTGTAAACCAAATACCCAGAGAGGATGAATAATATTGACTAGTGGAGTAGAAGGATTTTAACCTTTGAACCACTTAAAAACGTGTCTTGAGTCACCTAGTTCATTATATAAGATTTCATATCTGTGACGGTTCTACCTTGAGTGCTAATCCCTTTCTCTTCTTCTCTTAATTACCTGTTGCCGAAGAACCGCGTCAACATGATTAATTAGTATTTTTTTTAAATAAATTCTATGTTGTTTTGGTGAATTTTATGTGTATTAAACATATTAGTAAACATATTAAATATTTGAGTGTTAATTTGAAAATTTTGGTGGTAATGTTAGTATGTTGTTGTTGTTGTCAATTTTAATTTTTTTGGTTATGTTAGTAGTAAAAATTCAGATTTTATGAATATTGATGATTAATTTGTTGTTGTTAATTTTTAGTAGAATTTTAATATTTTGGTTAGAAAATTGAATAATTAATAAAATTTAGACTAATAATTATAAATTATATAGTCGTTTAAAATGTATTTGTAATGCTCTCTGCATGATCTGGGTCTGGATACTTTTTATGTGTTATTTGCAGGATTTTAAATTTTGGGATAAATGAAAATATAGTCGTTATGCTGCCGAATTTTTTATAGAATTGTAAAATTTAGAGATATTGTGAATATTAGTAGAAGTACTCAATAAAATTTCTAAATTAATAAATAGTGAATTGATAAGTAAAATAATATATTTTAAAATTAAGATTAAAAAAAATTAACATTAACATTATGCAACTAAATTTTAATAAAAATAAACATTAATTAAATAATTTAAGTAATAATTAAATCCTAAAGTAAATAAATAAATTTTAAACAAATCTTAGAAATTTTGTTTAAATTAATAAAACTATTCAATAAAGCATAAGTAAAATATGTAATTTAATAAATACTAAATTAATATGTCAAATTTAAATAATTTTAATAATATTTACACTGAAATATATTATAGTTAGATATCATAAAATAACATAATTAACTTCAAAGAGCATAAGACATTAAAAAAACATATTTAATTTGACAGATATGGCCGATGTTATTGCTCAATCTCACGGGGGTGATGGTGGAGGATGCGATCCTCCACGTGGACCGTCAGATATCCCAGTTGGTTGTGAACGAGGTAATACTTTACACATTGATATACTCCTTAAAATTTAACAATTAATCCATATTAATTTTAAAATATTGAATTTGCATACAATAGCGCCTCCAAATAAACGTGGACGCCATAAATGATTGAACACGCTGGAAAAGAGGGAACAGTTGGGGCGTCCTCTCCCTCTCGAGTGGGATGTGCGGGGGAGAACATATAAAGAGATCGGAGAATACGGCTCAAATTTCTCAAGAGAGCTCGGATTACTTGTTCGACAGTACACAGATCCGGACTGTCCTCAATGGTCAAAAGTACCAAATGCCTCGAAAGAAAGAATACTTGCACATTTGGAAGTAAGTAGTTTATGTATTTTTATGTTAATTCTCATTTTATGTTATATATCATATTTACTAATAAATGTTTGTAAATTAGGATGATTTGTTTGATATTGGGCGTACTAGATATGGAGAAGGGCATATGCCTGGGATTGTTATACCCAGATTTCGAGCCATAGTAAATATGATCTCGAAAGCTGAGTTCGCAACAAATGGTCTCGTGAGGATTAGAGTGATCTAGGATTGTAGGTCGAGCCTGCAAAGTATGATGTATGATCTCGAATGCGGTGATCTCGAAATGACCTCGATCTCGAAAGGTAGCTCCGAGAACACCTTCATCTTCGGGAACTTCGGAGCATGGTTCTTGAGCTCGATATCCCATCTCGAAAGAAACGATAGCTCGGGAGATGTCAGTGGCTCGCACAATGACATGAGACCAGAAACGCTGGAGCCTTGAAGATATGCTATAACCACCTTGAATATCTACAAGTATTATAACTATGAGATGTAGCCCTCATTAATTGATGTAAATCCCCAAGAATTGTGGGATATTATTTAATACAGTTATACGCCCCCTGATCTTTGGGGGACGTTTCCTTTTATATCTGATTATTGGCATTTAAAGCCATTTATTTTTATTCACAAAAGAGTAACTACCCAAAATATGTGGGATAGTATTCTGCATCCTTCTCTATAAATAGAGAAGTCATGCACCATTGTCAAGGACCGAAGTTCTGATCCTTGAGAGAAAACTCTGTAGAATTCATGCTAAAGAATTGTTCAGAGATAATCTTGAGGTTAATAACAGTGACTCGTGGACTAGGCAGATTTAACTGCTGAACCACGTAAAAAACCGTGTGTTTGATTCGTTTGTTTCTTTTGGCCATTGTCTTTAATTGTTTACGTGCTCTCTTCTTTTATCTGTTGACGAAAAACGACGTCAACAGTTTGGTGCTTTCATTGAGAGCCTTAAGCATTCATCCCTGAGAGATTCATGGCTGCAAACAATCAGAACACTCCTGAAGAAAATTACCCAAGGCGTCCTGGAAAACAGCCAATGGAGAACCCGGACGCTGATGAAAGGAGTGGGTCCTCTGATTCCCGGGGACCACCTCCACAACCAAGGGATGAGGGCATGTACTATAACCCTGAACGTTATGTCCCTATTGTGGAATTGGAGAATCGGCAGCTGAAACAGTTGTTGGCAGAAGCCAACAAACGTAACGAGGAGTTGACTAGGATAGCCGCAGAGGCGCAGGTGGCTCAGCCCCCGCCTCCGCGCGAAGACCAAGTCCCTCCTCCAAGGGACGTGCACGTTCCTCCCCGGAGGCCCCATGGACGTCCACGAAAAAATGCTGCCACAAGGAGGCCGGCACAACCTCCAGCACCAGCAGAGCCATCTGCTCCTTCTAGGCCTCAAAGGAGTACCCGAGCTCGGGTCCCGCCTAATACACCTGCGGAAGCACCTGCAGGAACTGAGAATAACCGAGCTCCTACCGAGGCTCGGACTCAGGTTCCTGGTAGTGCACCGAACGCAACTGGCCCATCTCGGGCAAATTCTGGACCCTCTAGGCCGAAGCAAGGGAGGCAGCCACCGTCACCTATACGGTTCCCTCCATCTCCCGTAAGATATCCTTCACCTCCCCGTAGAAACGCTCAACCTGTTCAGAATCAGGATCAAGGGCGTACGGGGGATAGGCAAGGACACAGGGAGACTTTCCAGGAGCGGAGAGGCACACAATCTGAGAGAAGTCAGACGTCCCGGTCTCGCACTGCGGAGACAAGGCGACACGGGAAGAACCCATCTCGAAACGACCGATCAGTAAGTTTCACCAGTGACGAGTCCGGAGAAACCAGGTCCGTCAGTAAACGCGACTGAGGTCGTAAAAATACTGGAAGCCGCAAGACCCGTCCCGACCTGCGGAATCATCTGAATCAGAGCAGGGGGAAGGGAGATCAGACGAATCCGGACCTAAGGAATCACCTAAATGGGCGTAGAGATCCCTCACGGAGACGCGAGCCTGGGATCATAATCAATGACTGGCAATTCCAGACACCGCCTAAGGACCCAGTCCAAGAAAGGATTGATCAGCTCGAAAAAGCCTTTAGGCTTTTGAAGAATGAACGAGGGAGCGGTCGATATGAGGACTCTGATGAGGAGCTCGAGCCGTTTGCTCCCAATATTTCTAACATTCAGTTTCCCCAAGGGTTCCGGATTCCTCACGTCCCAGCGTTTGAAGGAAAAATCGACCCATGTAGCCACCTGAGTACCTTCAACACTATCATGAGAGCTAGTAACGTGGGTTACGAGCTCAGATGCATGTTGTTTCCAACATCATTAGCCGGACCTGCCAAGAGTTGGTTCGAGAAGTACAAGAGACACTCGATAACCTCATGGGATCAGTTGTCTAGGGACTTCAAAGAAGCAGTTCCGGGCTATGATGGGAGTCAGACCAGAGGCATCCACTTTGACCAACGTCTGACAACAGCCGGGCGAAACACTGAAAAGCTATCTAACAAGATTTAATCTTGAGGTCGCCCGAGCTCGAGATGTGGATGACAGTGGGCACCTAATGGCTATCCGAGCTGGTGTTTTACCCGGGAGTGCCCTTTGGGATGACATGCAAGGGAAACCGGTGAGGTCGATAACCGAGTTTAACAGACGGGCGCAGAGATTTGTCAATGTAGAGGAGGCGAGGTCAACGCTCAAGGCGACCTCGCAGACCGAAACTACAACGATAAACATTAACTCCGCCTCAACCTCGGCTGACCCAGCAGCTCCACAGCCTACTTCGGAGAATCCCTCCAAGAGGAAAAAGAGCGAGGGAAATAACCCCGAGGCTGATGGAGGAAAGAAGAAGAAAGGAGAAAGGTATTTCTCCGTATATAAAGTGCACACCGAGCTCAACGAGTCTCGGGAAAACATATACCTGGCTAATGAAAACCAGGTCCCCTTCAGGCGTCCGGACCCTATGAGGAATCAAAAGTCCAAGAGGGATTCCAGCAAGTATTGCCGGTTTCATAGGGACACCGGACACACAACTGATGAGTGCCGACAGCTGAAGGACGAGATCGAAGGGTTGATCTCGAGAGGTTATTTCCGGCAGTATGTCAAAAACCAGAATACTGGACAAACTACTGCCAGCCAGAGAGTAGCTGCGCTTCCGGCAGCACAGAATAATAACTCCCGATCTCAGGAAGAAGACAGGCCTCCGCCGATAGATGGAGAGGACGTAATAACCATCTCGGGAGGTCCTCATCTCGCAGGAGGGGGTAGAAATGCTCAAAAGCGATATGTGAATGAGCTGAAGACAGGGGACGGGTCTCCTTATGAACCCGAACCAAGGGCACCAAAAAGCCAAAGGGTTGAAACTCAGCCTATAACCTTCACCGAGTAGGATGCCTCCCATGTCCAGTTCCCTCATCATGATCCACTTGTCATCACCCTACAACTTGCCAACAAAAGAGTGCGCCGAGTTCTCATAGACAATGGGAGCTCAGTTAACATTCTTTATAAAGCAACACTAGAAAAAATGGGACTCTCCCTTCGCGACCTGAAGGCTTGTGCAACCACGTTGTACGGTTTTTCTGGAGAAGGAACCGCCTGTATGGGGTCCATCGAACTCCCTGTGACCTTGGGAGACTATCCAGTCTCGGTGACCAAGATGATGGAGTTCGTGGTAGTAGAGTTACCATCTGCCTACAATGTATTGCTCGGGAGACCCGCCCTGGTCGGGCTGGGGGCAGTTTCATCTGTAAGGCATCTAGCCCTTAAGTTCCCAACTCCGAGCGGAGTCGGAACATTGAAAGGAGATCAATTGGCAGGAAGGGAGTGCTACAGCATTTCCTTGAGGGGAAAGAAACAAACGAGCGCTCAAGCACTCGTTGTCATACAGAATAAAGATGGGACAGTTTTAGAAATTGATGAGGAGATCGATCCGAGGATTGAGGAAAAGGTTGACCTCCAACCTTTGGAAGAGCTCGAAGAGGTTCAGCTCGAGGAAGCTGATCCCTCAAAGAAGGTGAAGGTCGGGAAACACCTCCAAGACGAATCAAAATAGCAATTAATTTGCTTTCTGAAGAAAAACCAGGATGTCTTCGCATGGTCACACTCTAACATGGTGGGAATAAGCCCTAATGTAGCGAGCCACGCATTGAATATAGACAAAAGCTTTCCCCCGAAGCAGCAAAAGCGAAGGCAGCTGGATGAAGACAGAAAGAAAGCACTAAAGGAGGAGGTGGACAGGCTGAAATCAAATAATTTCATAAGGGACGCTTTTTACCCGGACTGGGTGGCCAATCCAGTGTTAGTCCCGAAGCCCAATGGGACGTGGAGAACGTGCATTGACTACTCGGACCTCAACAAGGCTTGCCCGAAAGATTGTTTTCCCCTGTCGAGAATTGACCAGCTCGTAGACGCCACGGCGGGGCATGGTTTGATGTCGTTCATGGATGCCTATTCTGGATATAACCAGATTCCCATGCATGCCCCCGACCAAGAGCATACGAGCTTCGTCACAGATAAAGGGCTCTACTGCTACAACGTCATGCCATTCGGACTCAAGAATGCCGGAGCCACGTACCAGCGGCTCGTAAACATGATGTTCTCAGAGCAAATAGGGAACAACATGGAAGTTTATGTTGACGACATGCTTGGAAAGTCTCAACTTAACAAGAACCATGTTGATGACCTCGAAGAGTGCTTTGGCGTGCTCAGAAAATACAACATGAAGTTGAATCCTCAGAAGTGCACTTTTGGGGTGTCTTCAGGAAAATTTATGGGTTTCATTGTCAATTCTCGTGGGATCGAGGCTAATCCCGACAAAATAAAGGCCCTGATCGATATGCCTTCGCCTCGGAAACATAAAGATGTTCAAAGCTTGACTGGCAGGATGGCAGCTTTGAGCAGGTTCATCTCGAAGTCAACGGACCGCGGTCTCCCATTCTTCAACTTATTAAAAGGAAGTAAGAAGTTCGAATGGACAGATGAGTGCGAGCTAGCCTTTCAGGAGCTCAAAAAGCATTTAGCCGAGCCGCCCATCCTATCGAAGCCTGAGACAGGAGAAGTACTATTCCTATACCTCTCAACTACCGAACACGCGATAAGCGCGGTGCTCGTTCGAGAAGAAGAGAGAGTACAGAAACCCGTCTACTAGATCAGTAAAAGATTACTGGGGGTAGAGTCAAGATATCCACTAATGGAGAAGCTCGCCCTCAGCCTAATCCACTCATCTCGCAAGCTCCGCCCTTACTTTCAGGCACATCCTATCCATGTACTAACAGATCAACCACTAAGGCAAGTCTTGTCTAAACCAGAGGCGTCTGGTCGACTCCTTAAATGGGCTGTTGAGCTCGGACAGTTCGAGATCACCTACCATCCGAGAACGACCATTAAGGCACAAGCCTTAGCAGACTTTATAGTGGAGTGCACTGGTATAGCCGACGACGAGGTAATAACCACGGCCCACGAGCTGTGGAAACTCTACGTCGACGGCTCGTCAAATGAAAATGGAGCAGGGGCAGGAGTTATTCTGATCACTCCTGCAGGGAGTAAATTTCACTCTGCGTTAAGGTTCAGCTTTAAAGCATCTAATAATGAAGCTGAATACGAGGCTTTACTTGCGGGACTACGAATAGCAAAAGAGCTCAAGGCCAAAGCTATACATTGCTACAGCGACTCCCAGCTCGTGGTTAATCAAATCTTGGGAGAATACCAGGCTCGTGGCACAAAAATGGCAGCTTATCTGGAGAAGGCAAAGTCCGCATTAGAGTTTTTTGAGTTTTATGCAATCGAACAGGTTCCCCGAGAACAGAACTCAAATGCAGATGCTTTAGCTCGGCTCGCCACCTCCGCCGAAAATGAGGAGCTGAATGTTATACCCGTAGAACACCTGTCAGCACCCAATATTACTGAGCCTGACGAGGAAGATGTGTGTATGATCGAGACAAAGCCGACCTGGATGAACCCGATCGTTGAGTATCTCGAAAATGGAATTCTTCCAAAAGATCGAAATCAGGCTCGGAAACTAATGTATCAACTTCCTCGTTACACCATCCTGGACGGAAGGCTATACAGAAGAGGGTATTCCATGCCATTGCTCAGATGTGTGACTCCTCCCGAGGCAAAGAAGATTATTGAAGAAATTCATGAAGGGTTCTGCGGAGACCATATCGGGGGGCATAACCTATCCAAGAAGATTATACGCCAAGGATATTTCTGGCCAACCATTAAAACGGATTCTTTCGAGTACGTGAAAAAGTGCGACAAATGCCAGAGATTCGCCATGATCCCCCGAGCTCCACCTTCCGAACTGACCATGTTGACATCCCCATGGCCTTTTGCGGTATGGGGCATCGACCTCATAGGCTCACTCCCAACCGGCAAAGGAGGAGTAAAGTATGCTGTGGTCGCGGTTGATTACTTCACAAAATGGACGGAGGCTGAACCATTGGCGACCATAACTTCAAAGAAGATCCTAGATTTCGTGGTAAAGAACATCGTATGCCGATATGGAGTGCCAAGAAAGATTGTGTCTGACAACGGAACCCAGTTTGATTGCGACTTATTTACGAACTTTTGTAACAAGAACGGTATAATAAAGAGCTTTTCGTCAGTGGCCCACCCGCAGGCGAATGGTCAGGTCGAAGCCGTTAATAAAACTCTCAAAAGTT
Organism: Humulus lupulus; assembly: GCF_963169125.1. Classification (NCBI taxonomy): domain Eukaryota; kingdom Viridiplantae; phylum Streptophyta; class Magnoliopsida; order Rosales; family Cannabaceae; genus Humulus; species Humulus lupulus. Next base: position 4,852,288 of record NC_084800.1, read on the forward strand.
CTTTGAAGAAAAAGTTGGAAGAAGCAAAGGGATGATGGCCTGAGGAATTACCTCAAGTCCTTTAGGGATATAGAACTACAGCTCGGACATCAACTGGACATACCCCATTTTCTCTAGCATACGGCTGCGAGGCAATGTTGCCCATTGAGGTCGAAATTCCAATGATTCGAACTCAGATTTACGACCAAAGCTCCAATCATACTCAGCTCGAAGAAACCCTAGACTTGATCGAAGAAAAAAGGGAGGAGGCTCAGCTGAGAAATGCTGCTTACCAGCAACGAACCACAAGATATTTCAATAAAAGAGTTCGAGATCGAAAGTTCGGAGTAGGAGATCTAGTATTGAGACGCGTATTCTTAGCAACCCGAGATCCAGCAGCAGGAGTACTCGGGCCAAACTGGGAAGGACCATACCAGATAGAATCAGTCATCCGCCCTGGCGTATACAAACTTGCGAGATTAGATGGGAGCCTCATACCACGAGCATGGAATGGCGAACACCTTAGACCTTATTATCAATAGTATAGGAAAAGTGTTGCCTGTAACCATGATTTTTTATCTGTTAGTTTGTTTTTGAATAACATGTCTACTTTGTTTCGCATGTAATTTTTTTTTTTTTTTTTTTTGCAATCTCTCTTAAGTTAATAACCTATGGTCACACTCATAGGATATTAAGGGGGCATCATTGGTATACATACCACCAGCTTAAAAAATAATAAATAAAACATGAAGTATTTGGATATAACCAAATACGCGAGCTTAAATAGTTCGGACTTAACTGAGCGAGCTTAGATAGTTCGGACTTAACCGAGTTATCAAAAACATACTAAGTGTTTGGATATAACCAAATACGCGAGCTTAAAAAGTTCAGACTTAACCGAGCGAGCTTAGATAGTTCGGACTTAACCGAGTTATCAAAAACATACTAAGTGTTTGGATATAACCAAATACGCGGGCTTAGATAATTCGGACATAACCGAACTACCAAACGCCTAAAACGTTTGGGTTAACCAGATGTGCAAGCTTAACAGGTTTGGAACAAACCAGCCAAATTATCGATCGATGATAAATGGGAACCTAAACCTATTGCGAAATATGTCGAGATCGAGGCTGGAATATCTTAAAAAGAAAAATAGTTTCGAACTCGTAACCTCGGAGCCAAAATACTGAGGAAGAGGAAAAGTGACTAAAAAGATAACCAAATCATTCATATTACATACCATATAAGTACTTTCGAGTTCATGGTTGAAGTAATATCCGACCTTGATAAATAACGAGGTCGGAAACGGATAATTCGAATAAACTATGCATGAATGCATCGAATTTCGAGCCTAAATCCAAACTATGTTTGTATGCGTAAATAAACATAACCGGTTCATCAATTATAAAAATGTGCAAAATATTTCGAGCCAAGAAATGTAAAGCATGTAAAAGAATTAGTTAAAGAAATTGTATCAGCCCCATGGGCATAAAATAATTACATAAGGGGACGCAGCCCCGACAACTGATTTCTCCGAGATCGGATTTAAGGAAGAGGAGTCTCCTTGGCCTTCTCAGCATCAGTGGCACCGGATCCCTCAGGAGGAATAGCATGACTATCCTGCTGGGCCGCCTCTCGAGCAGCTGTACTTGCCAAAAGACGGGCATTCCACCGCTCAACATATGTGGCTTCGAGAGGACCCAGGAAGCTGGTGTCAAGCTCGGCATTGTCGGCCCAAAGCTTGTACATGGCCTGGTCGACTGCTTTCTCCCTCTGCTCCTTAGACTCATTCAGGAGGCGAGTCTTCTCGCTCTCCATGAAATCAAGGGTGGCAGACTTCTCCTCTTCGAGCTTGGCATTGGCCTTCTCGAGCTCAGCGTTTGACTTTTCAAGCTCCTCGAGACAGATCTTCAATTTTTCAAGTTCAGACTTCGAGTCTTTGAGCTCGTCAGCCATCTTCAGCTCGAGATCCTTCGACTTCTGAGCCAGAGATAAGCTCGTTTGCACCTCGTTGGTCAGCTTGTAGTTGAGTTGTCTGAAACAACAAGGGCCTGAAACACAAAGAATGAATCAGAATTATAATCAGAGACATAAATACTCTAAATAGAGTTGAGAAGGCTACCGCGGCGGAGAGTTTGATACTCTTCTCATAAAGAGTGTTGCAGTCCGAGGCCTTGCGCACGAGGTCCCAGTGGTCGGCACCAAAGCCAGAAAAGCTCTGACCCACCCGAGAAAGGACGTCCGAGCTAAGAATCGCCCCTTCTGTCCCAGCGGCGCCATCAAGTACATATTCCTCAGTATGAGTTCGGGCCGTTGGCAGCTGAACCGTTGAGGTAGAAGGTTTCTTCGGGGGCCGAACAACTATTAACCGGGTCTCGGTGGGAAGCTGCGAGATGGATGCAGTAGGGCCTGACCCATCAACCTGGGCAGTCAGCTCTTTGGAGGTGTTCGCAGTGATCTGGGCCGTGGGAGTCGTCTCGTGATGTTTAGGTACCTTGGACTGTCGGTCGGGCCTCTTTGGTATCCTCGGGCGTTTGCTCTTCTGGGCGCCAGCTCCCCCATCACTAAAGAGCACGGCATCGAGGTCGGGATTCATGGCACCTGCATAATGACAGTGAGTTAAACAATGATAATAACTTTGGGAAAAGATGTAAACCAGTTGAAGAAAAAACCTAACTGAGACTCTCCCCCGAGCTCGAGCTTGGGGACCATGAAATTCCCCCGTCTTCAGAAGAGGCGGGGGGAGTGCCTTCCCTATAAGTTGGAGATAACCTCGAAAGGTCCCTATAATCATTGGTCCCATACTGCACAGCTATCCCATTCCACACCTCGTCCGTGGTGTACATAGTGTCGTATTTCCCGAGCCCACTATCAAACCTATGGACACAGTCATCTACCCAACTCCATATGTAGAAGTGGTATCTATCATGTGGGCACGAGACTAGTCTATTGGGCCTGTGTTTTAATAAAGTGGGGGACCACATTCGCGAAGTAGGAAGGGTTTTACCTCCACCGGAGTCCGAACTCGAGGCTTCGTCATTGGCCTCATTTCCCGACCGCGGACTTCTCGAGCGAATTGGGAGAGATGCTTTCCTTTCTCTCCTAGGAGGAAGGATGCCTGTGGGCAGTGGCACTTCCTCCCAGCGTCCATATTTTTTACTGGACCAGTCAGAGGTTGACTGGCCCTGTCCCAACAACCCACAAGCTCGTAGCTTGTCTTCATGTAATAGAAATGAGAGAGACCTCCTGCCGTATGGGAGTCGGAGCAGGGTCTCTCTATGCTCCTTCATTGTTTCGTCAGGGGTGGGACGCTGAAAGTTAGCTGAAAGACGAGGTACACTTCAACTAAATATGGATTTTAGGGCTAAAATTCGGAGCTTAAAAATAGAAAGTAACGAGAACACTTACGAATCCGCTTGAACGAACGGTGTCGAGACGGGGACAGACCGTCTGTCCAGAAAAAAGCCTTCTTGAAGTCAGGAGGGTGGTTCGGAAGATCTTCAAAGATCTTTGTCTCTTTGGGGTAGCTCGAAAGATAGTAAAAACCATCTCCTCCCCGAGCTCGGGAGGGATTACTCTTCAAACAAAAGAGATATAAAATCTCTTGGGGTGAAGGACCTGTCCACCCCAGCTCGTGGAACAAGGACCTCAGGGCAGACAGCACCCTGTATGAGTTGGTGTTGAGTTGGAACGGAGCCAACCCAACGAAATCAATGAAGTCTCTGAAAAAGGACTTCAGGGGCAGCAAAGCTCCTGCCCTTATATGTTCCTGGCTCCAGGCCGCGTATTTCACACTGGAATCGCGGCCCCCAGGAGCGAAACAGCTCCGTTCATGCCTTGTCGGAGCTCGACACTTCAGTGTGTCCAACGAACTAAGGCCATGGAGGGCCAAGATATCAGTTATTTGGTCGGTGGTGGTAACCAAGCTCTGGTAGAATTCGGCTTCAAACATCTCCCTCCTAGGCTGCGAAGACGAAGGCTCCGCCATTAAGGAAAACTGGAGTTCCCCAGGGTGGTATGCAACCGTGACTTTTAACGCTGGGTCGAGGGGAATTGGCCTAGGTCCAGGGTTGGGCTCCGGATAGATGGCTTCCCGAAGAACTCTTCTCTTCTTTTCAATGACCTCGTCTATCTGACGACGATAGTGGGCTCGAATATCCTCCTGCTCGCGCGCAAGCTCGTATTCTTTTATCTGACGTTGGTTCCGGGCAAAGACCGATTCCGGGCTCGGAGATTTGGGCTCGTAAGGGACTGCTCGTAATGACCCCCACCGTCTTTCCGGATTCTGTGACATCTAACGAGAAAGAAAAAATGGTGAGGGCCATGCATGCAAGAATCACGAGCTCGATGGGATGAGCTCGGAGATCTAAGGACAAGAAACTAAGTATTAAGACCCTCACTAAAGAGTCAGAGCGCGTGTTCCACAGGAAAGGAAAAAGAGCGTGGATGATTTTTTTTTAAAAGTCCCGAAATTCAAGGGAAAGGAGAGTGGCGGTTAGCCAGGAAAAGCGTTTTTGGGTTTCGTGTAATTGTCAAGAACAAGGGTTTTTACCCGAAAACTTAGTGTACAAGAAACATGGCCTAAAATTTTCAAAACCCAGAAAGTTGAAACTCCGTTCAAAGGACAAAACTGGGCATAAACCAGAGGCGGACATTCAGAAAGAAAATCCAGAAAACATAAAAGCCTATTGATTCAAAACCTCCTATCGTATCATTCTAGTATACGCAACAAGTACGACATAAAAAAAAAAAAAGCTAAAAACAACAATGGCATACTTACACAGTGATGGTGATTGCAGCAAAATCGTCGTTCGGAGAAGAGGTTGCAAGAAAGAACTCACTGACTCGAACAGACCAGGATTCCTTTGTTTTTTGGGTCGAGAAAACATGCACGGGACGGAAGCTTCTTAAGAAAGTTTTTGGCTTTCTTGTTTTTCTTTTTCTTTCTGGTTTACGATGAACAAACGTAAAGAAGAAGACGAAGAGGAGGTCTTATATATATAGGTGGGAAAACTAAATTGATCAGGAGCGTTGGTTAAAATCCTCAACAGATCGAATGGATGGGAATCGGTGACAAGATGGCGCCGAAAAGTTGTCAGACGAACGATCGTGGGCGTGTTCCCAAGGTACTCAAGTACCTAAAGTGAGCAATACCCATCTGGCACGTGTCCATTTTCAAGAGTGTGACGGTATGGTTCCCAGAAAGAGTAGTTCAAAAGTTTCCTTCTCTTAGGATTCGAACAAATACTTTTGAGGGGGCAAAATGTTATACCCAGATTTCGAGCCATAGTAAATATGATCTCGAAAGCTGAGTTCGCAACAAATGGTCTCGTGAGGATTAGAGTGATCTAGGATTGTAAGTCGAGCCTGCAAAGTATGATGTATGATCTCGAATGCGGTGATCTCGAAATGACCTCAATCTCGAAAGGTAGCTCCGAGAACACCTTCATCTTCGGGAACTTCGGAGCATGGTTCTTGAGCTCGATATCCCATCTCGAAAGAAACGTTAGCTCGGGAGATGTCAGTGGCTCGCACAATGACATGAGACCAGAAACGCTGGAGCCTTGAAGATATGCTATAACCACCTTGAATATCTACAAGTATTATAACTATGAGATGTAGCCCTCATTAATTGATGTAAATCCCCAAGAATTGTGGGATATTATTTAATACAGTTATACGCCCCCTGATAATTGGGGGACGTTTCCTTTTATATCTGATTATTGGCACTTAAAGCCATTTATTTTTATTCACAAAAGAGTAACTACCCAAAATATGTGGGATAGTATTCTGCATCCTTCTCTATAAATAGAGAAGTCATGCACCATTGTAAAGGACCGAAGTTCTGATCCTTGAGAGAAAACTCTGTAGAATTCATGCTAAAGAATTGTTCAGAGATAATCTTGAGGTTAATAACAGTGACTCGTAGACTAGGCAGATTTAACTGCTGAACCACGTAAAAAACCGTATGTTTGATTCGTTTGTTTCTTTTGGCCATTGTCTTTAATTGTTTACGTGCTCTCTTCTTTTATCTGTTGACGAAAAACGGCGTCAACAGGGATCTTGAGTGGCATTGATACTTCGTGTGCTAAAAAGTATTCTGACTGGAAGTACGATATTAAAGAGCATTTAACGATTAATGGGCCACAAAATCGTTATGGTGGTTGCACGGATACGCAGTGGCAAAAAGCAATTGAATTTTTCCGATGCCCAGAAATTACGGTATTAATTTCTTGCTAAACTTAACTATCTTAATTAAATATATTACTAACGATAACTTTTTGCAGAAACGTTCTGTGGTCAACAAGGAAAATAGAAGGAAACTGAAAGAGCTTAGCTATGGAGGTTCTCAGTCAATCCCAGCCCTGCGCTATAAAAAAGTTAGTTAATTAATTATTTTTTAGTTTATTTTTCTTATTTACGTTTAATTATTAATTTTATAAAAATATATGTACGTGACAGCGCAATTTAGAGACTGGGCAACTTGAGTCCATCCCGGATAGCTGGATGGATACTCACCATAAATCAGGCACAGGGTGGGTGACAGAGACAGCAAAAAATACTTGGGTACGTTAAGTTTTTTAAACATTTTTCAAAATTTTAATTGTTTCAAAATTTTAATTACATTATACATTGTATCACAGGAGGAATTGCGTGCATACCGCGACACACAGCAGACACAGGCAACTGATACTGAGAGTTCCACACCAGTTTCGAGTGCGCCTGAAGATGAAGACATATCTTTGGTACAAACTGTCTTCGGAAAACGACGGGGCCACCAGAAAGGATATGGACGTATCCTTAACATAAGGGACCGAACTCCATTTGATTTTCGTCCTTCACAAACTAGAGATGAAGAGTTGTCTGAGATGAGAGAGCGTCTTCGACAGTTAGAGGAGCATGTCCGGACTCATTATATCACCCCGGGATCTCAATCTGCCCCACCACCACCCGATGATCCCGATGTTGGAGCACCGACTCAGTAGGACTTATGTATGAATTTTATTACAATTGACTATTACATTATCATGTTTAACACAACTCTTTATTTTGATTTAGCGAACATACTCTTATGTTTTTATTTATATGTTTAATATAAGTGTTTTAATTTTATTCCATTTTTTTATATTTAATTCAAAATAAATAAATAAATGAATAAGGGAATAAATATTACAAATATAAAAAAAAATTGGGAAACGTCTATACCGAGGACATTGTCCTCGGTATATACCAGAAAGATGTCGGTATATACCAGCACGATGACAAATTGGGGTTAGTTGTACCGAGGACATTTGTCACTTTAAAAAGGGCTACCCTAAAAAGGGTAAATATACCCTACCCTAAAAAGGGCTGTCACCCTCCATATCCACAAAGCCCAGAAAACCCTTGCATGCGGCTACAGTGAAATTTTTTGCCTAAGCTACAATAGCATGTTATCAAAATACACGGGGTCAGAAAACTTACTGTGTATGACTGGGAGATAGACGAGGGTGTTGCGTTGGTAGGAGTTTCGTCGGTGTAGTAGCTTCCAAAGCTTCGGAGAAATCCGTGCGCCTAAGCTTCTTGAACGGTGAAAATGGCAGCAACAATTTCGAATGAGGAAAATGGTTTCGTTCTTCTGGAATATGGAGAGGAAAGAGGAAAAGAGGTTTGAAAAATTTCGAATGAAAGGGTGGCCCGTGCGTAGGGTGGCCACCCCATTTTTATATGCATAAAGGATCACGTGTAGAAGTCCCTTGGATGGCCCTGATGAGGGATCCGAGGCCTTCCACTCGAAATACGAAACTACGGCTGGGCATAGGCTAGGCCATTAAATGCGGTTCTCGTAAGACGTACCGTCACCACCCACGATGTGCCACGTACCAGGCGCCTGCGTAAAGAAGGGAATGCGAAGAGTCTGTAGGGAAGTCTAAAAGCCCCTACTATGGTCTTATATATGACGACATATACCACGAGCAGGAGCTTGGGGGGCAGATGTACGCCCTGATTTTCCACGGGCTGATTAGCAGGCCGAGCTTCAGACTAATCATTGTTAGTCCATAAGCATCCCCCAGGTCGGAGATCCTGTCTTGAGGTCGCCCCCATTAGCTCGAGGAATCCTCAAGGACTCGCCAAGACTCCCAAGACTGGAGCAAGGAATCGGAAGGCCGAAGGTCGGGTCAGATGCACAGCTAGTGGTACGAGCTAGATATGGAGGCTACGGCCCCTTGTAAAGTCAACACACGCAAGATAAACGTGCATATATCTGACATCACGTGTCCGATATCTCCCTGACTTCTCGGACACACTGCAGGAACGTGCGCATTCAGACACCCACGGCTGGGTTGGGCCGTGCGGCCCATTATCTCCTTACCTATCGATTTGACCATACTTACGTGTCAGGTTTAGGAATTAATCATGAATGTCACAGAGTTGATATGACAAATCAGAAGGTCACGGGATGACCTCCTTACCAACTTCCAGGTGCCTTCTCCTATAAATATGGAGACCCTGGGAGTTGATAAGGGTGGGAAAACAATAGTCTCTAGAGAGATATACTTTGTAACCAAATACCCAGAATATATCAATAATATTGACTAGTGGAGTAGAAGGATTTTAACCTTTGAACCACTTAAAAACGTGCCTTGAGTCATCTATTTCATCCTCTAAGATCTTATATCTGTTACGGTTCTACATTCAGCACGAATCCCCTTCTCTCCTTCTCTTAATTACCTGTTGGCGAAGAACCGCGTCAACATTTACTAATGACAATTCTATTCTTTCTCAAGATATAAAATACTCAGTTTACCTGTGAATTCTCTACATGTCTGTGATAAATTCTACACATAAACCGCATTAAGAACAAAAACCTAATTGCTACACAAACCAATTTGATATTTTCGTTCTAAATTGAAATCTATGTCTATTGTCTAAAGCTATTCCAATTCTCACTTTTTAGATATTGAATTAAAACCAATAATCATGCAACAGATGGCCAATCAATTACAAGCATTAAACATAAGAACAATAGATAACCATAAATTCAAAGAGTCATAGAAATTGCATTAAAGACGAATAGAATATCCAGTGATTACATTAAAATACTCTAAATAAGAATTTAGTTCATAATATTAAACTTCATCACACAATCTAGAATTCAAAAGCATAAAGAAAAACAAACAAAATAAAAGTAGATTCTTCTCTGTTTCTTTCCCTCTGCCGTCAGAACGCTTCCCCCTTTCTGTCTCTTTCGATCTTCTTTTTTTTCTTTTTACAAAAATCCAAAAACCTACGAATTTCCATAAAAATTTCCAAAAATGCCCTTGTGCCGATATATTGCCTATAATGCTGCGATATATCGCCTACTGAATGTTCTCGATAAAAACGCAATTTCTGATGTCGTTTCTGCTAAGCCGAAATTTGAAATTCCTCAAGTAGCGATATATCGCCCAAGACAGGCGATATATCGCCTGTACCACATCTCCAAATATTAACCAATTTCGACTACTAAAACAGATATTTATCCAAATTCTCGAACAAATCATAATTATAACGACACACTGCACAAGTTCACCAAACAGATTAAATAGAAACTTTCTCTTGAGAAAAACAACCAAATCAATCTGAAAAGGTTATAAATAAGCGTATATTTTGTACGCTTATCAACACCTCTACTAATGCTCACTTATAAGACACACAATTTTCCATCCACAAAGCACTTGGCTGGAAAATACACCATAGAGGCTTGATAATTCTAGAGAGCTATTTCCTAGAGAGATCCCTTAGTGCTTAGAGAATAGGGGGAAATAAACTTTTGGACAAAGGTTTTGAACCTTGTTCAAGTTGGTGATCCCCACTACTCTACACTTTGGTTGAGTGAGAGTTTGTGTTTTCCATTGATCTTTTCATTCTGTTGTTCTTATTGTATTATTAGTGTATTGAGTTTGTAAATAGAAATTGGTATCTTTTGTTTTAGGGTTTTAGATCTTATAATTCTCTTCCTTCTCTTATTTCTATTTACTTGTATTTTGAGCAATTGAGTTGTAATATTTATTTAATCAATTACCTTGTCTATTGTATTTTTGCATAGAGTTGTATTTTGGTTTTTCCACTTTTCTATTGAGCAATAACATATAATCTCTAACAATCAAAAGCTTAATTCCTCTTCAATGGAAGGAGAAACCATGGAGATCATATGAGGATCCAACTTTGAAAAGATGGTAAGATAAGGTAATGTTCTTCTTTGGTTTTCTTAGAATATCTAATGATTTTCATATAGTGATAGAAATGAAAAGAAGAAAAGTTTATAAATGAGGTTCATTGTTTTCTAATCTCCTTTGTTTTTCAAATATAGTGGTTAGATTAGAGGATAATTTAATATCTTAAGTTTTTGTTATATGTGATCAATGTGTAAATAATCTAGTAAATTATTGGGTAATATGCTAGCATGTCATAGAATTGTCTTATTTTGTGTTAATGAGAAATTATTAGAATGACAATTTTATGAGTTTTATATGACATGCCTATATATTGATTTTGTGAATCAATAGAAATGTGAAATCATATGTGTATGATATTTGTAATTCAAGTTTTCATATTAATAAAGAGCCATATTAGTATGATATTAGTCATGTATGTTGACAACAATGTGAGATTATATTTCAAATATTTGTGAGATGATAATATGTTTTATCCTATATCATTAGAATGTAATAAGTTACCATTTATTTGGTGAATAAAGTGTATTATTTGGAAGTTAAAATTCTCATTTAAAGTATTGAGCATCTCAATTATGAGATAAGAAAAGATGAATCTAAGGGGGTTACATATTTTGATAATTATCTTACCATTGCAAGAAAAATGGATCAAAGTGGATTAAAAAATTGTGGGATGACATATTGACTCAATAGACTTATAGTCTAGAGTGTGGTCTAATGAAATATATTTGAGAATTATTTTGTGACAATAATTCTTAAATATTCAATGATGAGACATTTCAAAATTGGTGAAGCAATTTTGAATCTTTAGACCAATGGTGAATAAAAGAGAACTTTATTCATTTTGGTTAAAGATGGTGATATGTTTAAATTAATCTCAATGAGGCGATAATTTTAAACAAAAACATAAGAAATCAAAGTGTTTAAATAAATCAACGAGGGTTTATTTTCTTTGATTTAAAGTGTTTAATTTTTTTTTTGACATTTTCATTTTGATATTGATGAGAAAATCAATGGATGTCAAATTGATGTTTTCAAATGAATCTCAAAGAGACTCTTAAGAAATACACAAAAGTTGTTTAAGTGATTTTGAGATTATTTATACAACTAAAATTGAAAATTTGTGATTGTTTGTTTGAGAAATTCTCACATTACATTTGTGTTCACATTTTATTTTGTGAAATATATAAAAGAAAGAAACTAAGTAAAAGTTTCTTTGAAATGGGTGTGCCTTGCTTTAGCAAGTAAATAAACCAAGATAAACATTGAGGTTTTATCTTGAGAGTTTATCATGTGACATAGAGGACTCATGATGAACTTTGAGAATCATAGGTCTATATTTATCTTGGAGGATAAATGACTTAATAGAAATGAAGAGATTTCTATTTTAAAGTGATATTTTATTATCACTATGTGAGAAATGTGGGGGTGATGCTCCAAAATTAATCAATTTATTTTGTTGACAATAATTGATTAATTTGGTCATCATATCAAATATGTGATTTGGAATTTCACATTCTAAATCACATTGGCTATATGTGTATAGAACAGACAAATCTATACATGTTTGGTGTCTAAAGACATTGTTTGTAATATTTTGATTCAAGGAGGAATCAATTTAAAACATAAATGAACATTTTAGAAACAAAGAGGTTTCTAGAATTAATATTCAAATGTTTATCTTGGATATTAAACTATAAAATAGTGGGGGTGTTGATTATGGTCAAAATCACTATTTTAAAGAGGCAACTATTTTAATCAGACTATGACCAGTAACAAAGTTTGAATAAAATAATGAGAGTGTCTAAGTATGCATACATGAGAAAAGAAATGATTCAAATTGAATCATTTCTACATCTCAAAGGATGGGGCTTAGACTCCCTAAAGAGATTCACGGTTGATGGTAACCTATCTTAATCTAGTAACCAAACTAGTATTAGGTTCAATAGGTAATAACAAGTCAATCAAGTGAATAGTAGTAGTACTCAAATTTTGTCCCATCTGAGATGTGAGTACTAGTGTGTTATCAAAATGAGGGTTAAAACCAAAAGGTTTTTTTTTAATAGAACTCAGTCTTGAAAAGACAAGTATTTTAGGGTAACAAAATACTGTAAGAGTTCTACCTATATAGACCTAGGGGTGGTGCTGCCCATTATGAGAATTGGGAGTCATTCTCAAGAAAAGTCTATGAATGGAATCTGCACATGGCTATTAATGGTGCAAAAGTGAGACATTGAGGTCTCAAGTGAACACATCAAATGTGTGTGTGTTATCATCGGTTTGTTATCAAGGGATAGTGGTTCAATGCTTCGGCAACCAAAATTTCAACAAACTTTGTGATAATTACACTAAGGTAAAATTCAAGTCGAAAGACATTTTACTTTATGCACCAATGCAAAGATTTCTATAGAGAGTGATTATTTAATCAAGTGGGGGAATATTATATTTTAATATAATGTTTGATTGATTAAATAAGTGTTATAAAAAATGATTATTTAATCTAGTGGGGGAATGCTATATTATTTCATATAATATAATGTTAGATTAAATAATGTGACAAAATGTGATTTGTCACACCTTGTAACATATTATTGAGAGTCACAAAATTAGACACATGTGTGTGCCCAAATGTGACATATTTTGGAGTTACAAAATCAGTTACAAATTTGTAACTCCCAAATATTACCCAGGAATGTGTATATTATATGTTACACATTTGAGATTGGATTTCACAAAGCCATGATGAAATATGGCTGTTGGAGACATGTTTTTAACTCCCAATAAGTGTTTGGAGGTTACAAAATCATGTGGGAAATGATTTGGGACGTTTTGGAACGTTTTGGAAAAATGAATTTTTTGTGCTGAAAATGGCCTGTGGCAGCGGCCTGGGGGACAGAAGCCAGTGGCCGTGACCAGTGAGGCTGACAACCTATATGATTTTTTAGTTTTTTCCAAATTAAACGGTTCTAACATCCCAAATAACTCTCAAATCTCCATTTTAATTTAAAAAACATCTAATTAAACATTGGTAACAGCCATTGAGAGTTGGTGGAATTTGAAATTCAAAGGGGTATCTCAAACTCTATAAATATGAGCCTAATGCTCACTTGTAAGACACATCATTTTCCATCTACAAAGCACTTGGCTGGAAAATACACCATAGATGCTTGATAATTCCAGAGAGCTATTTCCTAAAGACATCCCTTAGTGCTTAGAGAATAGGGGGAAATAAGCTTTTGGATAAAGGTTTTGAACCTTGTTCAAGTTGGTGATCCCCACTACTCTACACTTTAGTTGAGTGAGGTTTATGTTTTCCATTAATCTTTTCATTCTGTTTTTCTTCTTGTATTATTAGTGTATTGAGTTTGTAATCCTCTTCTCAATTTCTATTTACATATTCAAATGAGTTTAGACATAACGTATACTATTATTATTATTATTATTATTATTATTATTATTATAAACATATATTTATAGTTAAGTTTGATATTTATTTTATAAGAGCTTTTATGCAGTATATATTAAACACTCTGAAAAACTCTTCAACAAAGAAAAAAACTCTTTCAAAATATAAATTCAAACAGGAATTAGAAAATTTAAACTTTTTTTTTTTTTATGTCTAAAAATAAAAGTAAAAGCTATACCAAATATGCCCTATATATATTAAAACTCTAATAATATAAATTAAAAAAACTCAAAATAATATATATATTTTTTTTAAAAAATCACTAAAAAATTAATATTACTTTTTATAGAATTGGTAATATATGTAAATTTCTCAATTTTTTTTTTATTGGAAATAGACTTTAATGAAAGACAATTATATATAGACTTTATTTCTATTGCATAAATTTGACACTGTTTGTTCAGAATGAAAGGAAGACAATCAAAGATAGAAAAGTGAGGTATTCATTTCTAGTTTCTAGCTTAGATAGCACATGTAATTCAAAGAGCTTTCGAGAAAAAGAGAGATTATTGCTTCATTTATTTATGTGACTCATTTATTGGTATTGTTCTTAATACACAGTTGGGGTTCGTATTATTCTTAATACACAGTTGGTGTTCTGAAAAATAGTTTCTTCTAAATCTTTTTAATCACATTGGTAGTTGTACTTTCTTTTTCAATTTCATAGTGAATTTGTATTAGGTTTCAAAATCCTAATTTTTTTTAAGACATCTGGGTCTTCTCAAGGCCGGCCCTGGGCATAGGCGGGCTAGGCCCGTGCCTAGGGCCCACCCCTACCCAGGGCCAAAAAATATAATGTAAACTCTTAAATGTGTTCAAAGAAAAAAAAAATTAAAAATTTACATATACAAAATGGCTCATTTTTTTTAAATTTATTAAAATCGTCTTAGGCCCACTTTTTTTCAGGGCCGGTCCTGGGTCTTCTGGACTACTCATTTCTTAAACCAAAATGAAATCATTTCATTAATAAAGGAAGTGTTACCATATAAGCCTCGTGCTATATGGTTTGAGAAGAAAAAGATTACTAATGGTCATGTTGCTAGACCATCCATAACAAGTAATAATTCAATGGATATCCTTATATTGAGATTATATTCGGTCAACATAAGAACATAAATTTTATAAATTCAATGAGATCACTCAAACCCAATAATAGAAAGGTTGGAATTTTATTCCCTATCCCTACAATTTTGACCTCTACAAATTTACTAGGTATTGGAGTAATAATTTTTTTGCTAACAAGTCTTGAAAGAAGGTATTTGTTAGTAATGTCTATTATACCTTTATTTTATATATTATAATAAATCATTAATTTAGTCATGGTACTATTATTACTACACTAGAATCATAAGTATTGTAAATCATTGTCTCCAATTACTCTCATGGAACACTAGGAGTATCACTCTAATGTTTTTTCCTTTGGTTAAATACATTAAAATAACTTACCTTTTCTTTTATAATATTTTCATTAATTAGTAACTTGTTAATCTTTTATGTTTTTAGGTAGTTTATCAGTTATTCAGATAGAAACTATTGTTTTTGCTAGCGGAACTCAACCAGACTCAAGAAATTTGTCTTTTAGTTCGAGCTATTTTTTTCCCTCTATTGTATTAATAATGAATAATATATTTGACTTGCATGACCAATTATGAATTATTTTTGCGGATAATAAAATTTCATGTCTAAATTTTCAAAAACATCTCTTACCCATCTAGGCTATAATAATAATAATAATAAATCAATCCATAATTTAGCTAAGTAGAAAATAAAATTTCTTGGATTGATGAAATTCTTCCTCCCATTTGTGTTTTCTTTCAATCTTAATGTTATTAAATTACTTTTTTTTAAATAAATAAATAAATTATTGTAAAATTTGATACTTATCCTATTTTTGCTATTTTATTTGTTGTGGCCTTATTTTACCCAAAATTAATTTTGATAAAAAAAATGGTATTGGATAAGAAATAAAAGTAAATAGAATAGAAAAAATTAGATAGAAAATTTTAAATGAGGGTCACCAAATTTTTATAGAAGATAGACAGATTTGGCAAAAAAAAAAAAAACGGAGTTAAATTGTTGAATTATTTTTACAAAATAATATTATAAATGTAATAATAGATTAATTTAATTTTCTTCTTGTGTCCCAAACAACTATTAAAAAAATGTTTTTCTTTTCAGTATTGATATTATTATTTTCTTATATCCTACTCTCTTTATTTTAGCTATTAAATACCCGAACAATTTTTTCTTGTCAAAATAGCAAGTACTAAATCTAATTCCAAATTTTGTTTAAAAGCTGATTAATCATTCTTTAATTGTTAAGACTGTAGTTAATTGACTTGGTTAGTCAACTACAGTGTCATTACGCGCATGAGACTAAATAATAAAATAGTTCAAAAGTTTAATTAAGAAAAAGTAAAATATTTTAAAAGAAAAAGTAAACAAAAAAGTTTGAATTATTTGTTATTAAACACAAACAGACTATGGCCCAAACCCGGTTCGGCCCAAACCCAAACAGAAGCACAACGTCTATTTCCAGGAGCGTATTCGAATACCGCCAGATCCAAAATTCAAAATTTTGTTCCTGTTTCTATCTCTCTCTCTTTCTCTCTATCTTTCAAACCCTAACTTCCAGGCGCCCAGTTAGATTTGACTCGAAACCAGTTGGAACGAAACGCAGGCGTTGTGGTCTTCTCTTCTCTTCTTTCTGCTTCTCAGATTATGCGTTACGCCTTCCGGCACCAATAACCCTCTGGAAAGCTTCGAATTATTAGTCCGGTTTAATGATGGCATCCCGCAACCAGAATCGGGCTCCTCGAAGTCCCTCTACTGTAAGCCCTAACTTTTCTTTTTGAAATTGGTTGTTTCTTTTTGTACCAGTAATGTATTTTAGTAATCGGTGACATATTTCTGTATCTGGTTACAAATGATAAAAGAACTGAAATTTGGGTGTATTTATTCTGCTACTAATTCAGTTCTTGATAATTTGAAAGTTTATTTTTTTATTTATTTGGGTAGAAAAAGGAAGCCGTCGATGAAGCTCCATATGACAAGCGGAGGAGACTTGCGGCATCAAGAACCGGGGGTGCACAGCCTGGAAATAGCACCAGGAGGCTGCCGTTTTCATCAGTCAACAATCGACAAGATGCTTCTGCTGCTGCGGATGTTAATAGCGTTGAGGGATCAGATAGTGGAAGTGTTGAATTCACTAAAGATGAAGTTGAGGCCCTGCTAAATGAGAAGTTGAAATCAAGCAAGTTTGATATCAAGGTTTGTATCTTTGCTTAAAGCTTTCATATCTATTCACTTCCACCTTTGAAACTGTATGAGGGCTCTGTTATACTTTTTTTTTAAAAAAAAAACTTTCCCCTTTGTTTTGGTTGAGCAGAAGAGATTGGAACAATTGATGGATCACAATAAGAGACTCAAAATATGCATCAAATGGTTTCAACGAACTGAGGAGAACAGCCTTGTTGAGCAGGAAAAGCTCCGAAATGCATTGGAATGTAGTGAAAAAAAGTGCAATGATACTGGTAAGTGGTATTATGATTCTCTTGCGAAGGCAATTTTAGGTTTGGAGTTGGTCTGTTAGGAGTTGAATCCAATATTTTAATTGCAAAGTAAACACTTGCAATTTTTGTTGTATAAATTGTCAACTGTGAAAGAATTTCTTTTTGATCTTTGTCTACTCTAACTTGTGCTGCTATTTTGCCTTTTTCTTTTTTATTTTATGATAGATTATAAAATAGATTCATTTGTATAATTGTAGAGGTGGAGATGAAAACAAAAATAGAGGAGCTAGATGCAATTAATTCCGAGTTGCGGAAAACGATTGCCACACTTGAAGAGAAATTGGCCAAAGAAGAATCAGATAAGTTGGTAAGATTGCCGTTTTCCAGTTGAATATTTGAAGTGATATTACTGTCTCTTTCTCATCTTTATGTTTGCCCTTTTTTTTCTAAAATAGGATGCAATTAATCTTCATAGAAGAGAAAAAGAGGCAAGGGATGCTGCTGAAAAATTGCATGCCTCTGTCTCAACTGAGCTTGAAAAAGCAAAGCAAGAGAAATTAATAGCCGATCAGAGGGTAATACAAAGATTATATTTGGATCTCTGGTCTAAACAATTAATTTCCCTTATGAATTTGCATGCCTATTAAAATATTTGATCTTTTACATGTGCAGGTCTCCACAAGTGAGGATCTGTACAATAGGGCCCAAGAGTATAATAAGAGTCTACAGCAGTACAACAGCAAGCTTCAAACCGATCTTGAAACAACCAGTGAGTCTCTTAAACGAGTAGAAATGGAGAAACTGACTATTGTGGAAAATCTTGGCACTTTAAGGGGTCACAATAAAGCATTGCAAGATCAGTTAACTTCAATTACGGTGAATATCTCCGTGATATATATTTACTATTGATTTTATCTTTTCGGTACCTATTCTATACTGTACCTAAAATCTCTTTAGTGCTAATTTACTTTGACCTTGTCTGATTTATACGAGTAAATTCCTTGATTTACAAGTGCCTTAAGTTTTTTTGCTTGTGGTCTTGTTGCAGGCTTCCCGAGATGACGCTATAAAACAGAAAGAATTGTTGGTTAACGAACTTAAATGCATACGGGTGGAACTACAACAGGTGAGAGATGATCGTGATCGCCAAGTGAAACAAGTGCAGGCGTTGATTGCTGAAGCAGAGAAATATAAAGAATTTTCTGGGAAGTCAGTTGCAGAGCTAGATAACTTGACATTTAGGACAAATGCATTGGAGGTTTGTTATTAACACGTCTCACGTTTCCTTCATTCGTGGTATGGTAATCTTAACAATGTTACTTTATTTCTTTTCCGCAGGATACTTGTTCATCACAGCGGGAGCGTATACGCACGCTTGAGCATCAGCTAGCTGCTGCCAATGAGAAATTAAAGGTAACACCTACGTAGAAAAATGTGCAATGGCGCATGCTACATTTACAAACATGCAAAATCTAATTATTTGCTTTCTTTCAGATGGCGGACTTATCTACTTCAGCAACAAGGACAGAAGTTGAAGAGCAGAAGAAACTTGTGCAGGAATTACAAGATCGCCTGGCAGAGACAGAGATCAAAATTGTTGAAGGAGAGAATCTGAGGAAGAAGCTGCACAACACCATTCTGGTAAAAATTGCTTTTTTTTTTTTTTAAACGCTGATGATTTTCTTATCTATTTTTTATTAAATTAATTGTTTTTTTTGCAGGAGTTAAAAGGAAATATTCGAGTATTTTGTAGAGTACGACCTTTGTTGCCAGATGATGGTGTTGGAACAGAAAATGCTGTTGTTTCATATCCTACTTCAACTGAAGCTCTTGGTCGGGGTATTGACGTATTACAAAGTGGTATGGATCTATTTTCTTCCTTGCCTGCCTAACACTTATTTTCTTTTTTCCCCACTAATTTTCTAATAGTTCTGTTTTGGCTATTCTATTTTTTCTTTTGGGCCTAGAATTTCATTAGTTATGTTTAGAACTGAGAGTTTAATTTAATTCTTATTTGTGTGCAGGACAGAAGTATCCTTTTACTTTTGACAAAGTGTTTAGTCACGAAGCATCTCAACAAGATGTTTTTGTAGAGATATCACAGCTGGTGCAGAGTGCACTTGATGGCTATAAGGTGAGTTTTGGTTTACTTTGCAACTTGTTTTTCTTTTTCTTGGATTCTGATAGGTAGGCACACTCATATATTTATTCTTATGGCTGATAACTATTGCTTTGAGGTGTATGATTAACGCTTTGTACCAATTTTTAAAGAAATCCAATGTGTTAATTGGATTAGTGGTGCATTTGTTCTACAGTTGATTGCAGCTTTAGTTGAATATGGAGATCAGGTTAAGTAGTGGTGTTTTAGTTGCTCAAAGTTTTTAATTGAACTGTTTTGTTAACAATTGTAGACATCTGGTGTGATATTTGTTTTTTTTTCTTAATTTTTTTTTTTCTAAACCATGTCTAGCCATTCCAATTTTCTGCTGAATACAGCATGACTTTTTGTTTTGGTTTTACTAATACCTGGTCTGTTTATAGGTTTGCATATTTGCTTACGGTCAGACGGGTTCTGGTAAAACATATACCATGATGGGTAGGCCAGAAGCACCAGAACAGAAGGGGCTGATACCGCGTTCCCTTGAACAGATATTCCAAATCAGTCAGTCTCTCAAGTCCCAGGGCTGGAAATACAAGATGCAGGTATTAAATCTAGTATTCATCTTTTTTACATCTGCTAATCAGACTTTTCTTACAATGTTATCACTTTTTTCTAGGTTTCAATGCTAGAAATATACAATGAGACAATTCGTGATTTGTTATCATCAAACCGGTCAAGTAATGCAGACCTAACGCGGACCGATAGTGGTACTCTTGGAAAGCAGTATACAATTAAACATGATGCAAATGGGAATACATATGTTTCAGATCTCACTATTGTCGATGTATGTAGCATAAAAGAGATTTCATCTCTTCTACAACAGGCAGCACAGAGCAGGTGCAAACTTAAGAACTTTTCCACTTCATGTTTGTTTTTGTTTTCCGTACGGCGTTTTACCATTTACTTCAATTTCTCCTCTAAACAATCCATGTATATAAGATTAATATATGTGTGTGCATATGTATATTAATTTCCTCAAGATATATTAACATTTTGTATTTGAATAACATTAACGCCAAATTTTCTGTCGTACGGCACTTCAGATCTGTTGGCAAGACCCAAATGAATGAGCAATCATCCAGAAGCCATTTTGTGTTCACATTGCGTATTTCTGGTGTAAATGAGGTTCGTGCTTTTCCAATGTCTCATTTCTGACCCCTGCTGCTCTAGTTATATTTTCCACATACATCTTTTTAAAAAAAAATCCAATAATGCTCTGTAGGGTACTGAACAACAAGTTCAAGGTGTCTTAAACCTTATTGATCTGGCCGGAAGTGAACGGCTTTCTAAGAGTGGTGCAACTGGAGACCGATTAAAGGAAACTCAGGTAGTTCTTGAAACTTCTTTGACTCGTATGTGTACTTGTTCGTAATTATTATACTCACACACAAGAATTGGTACTGATTTATTTCGTCAACAGGCTATCAATAAAAGTTTGTCAAGTTTGAGTGATGTTATATTCTCTTTGGCCAAAAAGGAAGACCACGTTCCTTTCAGGAATTCTAAGCTAACATATCTTCTTCAGGTATAGAATGTTTTCTTCCTTTCTCTAGTACTTCTCATTTGATTTTTCATTGTCTGTTCTCCTTGTCATATAGATATCACTATTCAATCGAAATTTAAAATTTGCTTGCATCAATGAGTAGAATGTACTTTACATGGTTGAGTTGAGTTTTAACAATAAAATTTCAATTTCTTCAATTTCTAAACAGCCTTGTTTGGGAGGTGATTCCAAGACCTTGATGTTTGTCAATTTATCACCGGACCCTTCTTCGGTTGGCGAGTCACTCTGTTCTCTAAGATTTGCAGCCAGGGTCAATGCCTGTGAAATTGGCATTCCTCGACGACAAACAAACATGCGAATCACAGACTCTCGCTTGAGCTGTGGCTAAAATCGTCTAACAAATTTTTATTTGTGTCTGGTCATGTCATGGTTTATGTGTGTAAAATGGGAGTAATGATTGGGTTTTGTATCCATTGTTTGTAGATTTTTCTGACTCAAGCTGCTAATTTGTACGTGTAGAAAATTATATTTGAGATCAGTATAAATTTATTGTTTCCAGTGAGTGTGACGAACATTGAATTTCATAATCCATATGAAACTCCGTCACTGGATGTGTTCTTTCATAGCTTATGAACAGTCTTACTAGGCATATCAATGTAACAGCCCATGACCTACATGCTATTATGCTTATATATGGCCCTTATTTTTTTTTTACACAAAACGACTTAACAGCTATCCCTATCTTATTATATTCGCTTCAAGGTCAACGATCTCCAGTTATACTAGCTCTTTGATTGGATGAGGTCTAAATGTAGACTACATTGAGTGTTAGCTTCCTAAGAAATCTGTCTCTTTAAAATTATTAATGTCAATTATTAGAACAGAAAATATGTTATACCTAATACCTATCTAAAATCAATCATTGTGCGTTACAAAAAAGGGAAAACTGGGGAAAAATAACTAGGGGCGTTTTTTTTTTTCTTTCTTTCTCTTTTGGCACCTTCAGATAGGATCAATTTTAGAAGAAGAAAAATGTGTATAAAAAGATAGTGAAATGCCCATTTTGTACATTGCCTCGGAAAAGGTGGGCCCGACACCATAGCATTCGTATTTATCCGTTTTAAAATAAAGCAGTTTTCCTAAAACAGAGTGCTCTGCAATAGTGGCAACTAGATAAGTTCATAACAGGTTGAAGAAAGACAAGGCTTCTTATCGAATCAAAGAAAAAGAAAACGGACAGAGAGAAAGAAGATGGAAAGCCAACTAGAACAGGCGATTAAGGCCAAAGTGGTGAATGTGGACTCGGTGGAGTCCTGGGACTCGTGTTATAACCAGGCCACCAATCAAGGCTCCCCTGTGAGTTTTCACAATCTTATATTTTGTTTATGTACAAATGGGCATCCGTGATTCTGTGAATATAAACCCTCTAATTCATAATATCCTTCTTTTATTCTCTGGTGTTTCATTTTTTGAGGTGTTATTATGAACTTTTGGATCATATGATTGACAAGTCCTGAATTTTTTGTTTTGTTATTCAATTTGTGGGGTTGGAAAGAATTTTCTTTCAAATTGAAGTAAAGGGTTGTTGATATTAATTTGTTTGGTTTTTGTGGGAATGTGTTGTAGATTGTTGTACACTTCACTGCTTCGTGGTGCATGCCTTCGGTGGCTATGACTCCAGTATTTGAAGAATTGGCCTCAAGCTACCCAGGTGTCTTGTTTCTCACGGTTGATGTTGATGAGGTTAAGGTAAATTGACTAGAATTATGAGACAAAAAACAGAAGTCTGTTCTGGTGCGCTGTGATGGAACCTAACCTAATAATGATTTAGATGTTAGTACTTATTAATTAATATATTGCACATGTTGAGTGGAGTGGATAATGTTAATATGTTATGTGGAGTCTGTTCTATTTCTTTGTTTATATTTTTCTGTTAAAGGTGTTAGGTACGATAATTTCTTTTGAGATATTGTTTAATTCGTATTTGTTCCCTGGAAGATATTTTGAGATTCTCTTTACAAGTAGCTGGGGCCTGGGTTGGAATGTTTCTTTAAAGATAGTGGCCCTTTTAATTGTATGTAGTAAAGATTATGCTACTTGCTGATTTCTTTTCCCTTATGAGATAATGGAATTTGATAAAAAAAAAAGGAAAGGGGATCTCAATAAAGTGAATATAGGAAATGTTTTATGGCAATAATAAATGCTATTGAGTGGTTTACAACAAAAAAGTTCTCTTGGTTCCTGTAATGAAACTTCTTCTTTAGAATTTAGATATGCATGGATTGAATATCACATGAAGGGATTTTGCTTTTGTTTTTTTTATCCTTACAAGTGTAGTTCACCATTTGCAATCACCATGACCTTCTTGAGGTTGAGCTAATAAGACAGTTATAGGAAATGATTACCCCTCCAGAGCTAATTTTTACATTTTACATGAATTAGATATGGATGTCAAATCTAAGTTTATGTGTTATATATATATATATATATATATTTTAGTTGGAATTTTTAAGTATGTATTATTGGTATCTTCCTTGTATTATTCCCAAGTGAAGGCGAGCAGCCTCGGTAAAGTCAACATGATATGATTTTTTGAGCCATCTGCTTCAAAATCCTTTTTTTTTTGTTTCTTAAACTTGAAATTAGTCCCAAGTGTACTATGAGCATATATGCATGATACGATCAGTAGTTATTCTCTATTCGAGATTGGTTTGTTAGAGTTGTTTCAATCATATGCGTGCTTATCTAAATCGTTTGATCATGTTTAGTTTTGTCAAGCACATTCTCAGAATCATTAGCAACATGCTGATATATCTAATTGTCATTTATTTGGGAATTTTAGCTTTTGTTATGCATACCGGGTGTATTGTCACTTTGTGTTTAATATTAGTGGTAAAGGCATCTAATTATTTATTTCTTATGCTTAATGCAAATCCATAAACCAGGTGTGCTATACATACACATTGCTTTCAATCAATTATACTGCCACTAGTGAGAACCTACCACTCCTTTTACACTCACCAATCAGTATAGATTTTCTAGTACAGTGCATGAAAATTTGGCTACACCACTAGAAAAATAGTCAAAATTCCACTCATGGTCAAGACTCGAGATAATATTATCTGAAATTTTACTTTAGGATATATTCTGACATGTAAGTTTAAGGGATATTCTTGCAGCGAATGCTAGAATAGTTGGAAAAAGCTAATAACAAAGTCAATGAAGCCCTATTACTCATCAAGGGGCGTTTGAGAATTGATGTTGAAGAAGATGGCTTTTAAAGGTTTTGAGAGGCACTTGGTGTTTTGTTGTTTTGTCTCAGGAGGTAGCAAGTAGAATGGAGGTAAAAGCGATGCCCACTTTCGTGTTGATGAGGAATGGAGCTCAGATGGACAAGATTGTGGGTGCCAATCCAGATGAGATAAAGAAAAGAGTAGACAGTTTTGTTCAGTTCAATAGTGAATATGTTGCCTAGTTAGTTTTCATGTACACTGTACATAGAGGATTGAATAAGTTGTTGTGCTTGTAATAGTTGTGGTGATGAGATCAGCAGCATTGGATTTGGATGTCAAGTTGTTTGCTTTTCATGTTTCACTATCATATTTTAGTGATTTTCTTTCTTTACTTTACTGGTTTGTTAGCAGCTGTTGCAGCCATAAGTGTGGGTTAATGAACAATTTTTTTCAGTTAATATAAGCTATGTATTCATTTTTTGTTAAATAAAAGTGGGATCTTTCACCTAATTATTTATTTGGAAGGATAGGAGAGATTTTTGTAACTTGATGAATTCATCCTTCCATATGTAGTTTTTTTAGTTTCATCATCTATAAAAAAAGTAGTAAAATTTAGCTAATCAAAGTATGAATAATTTAGATCAGTTTGAACTATCATAAGAATGTACTATCCCTAACATTGAATACCGCATTTTTTTATTTTTAGTAATTGGAAAACTATTGAATAAGTAAAAAAGAAAATGATAACTTATAAACCAGTTTGATATGCTACAAACAACATCATTTACCCCCCCCAAAAAAAAAAGAACGAAAACAAATTCGCTCATTTCCCTAATATCCCTATTGTTTGTTTAAATGTTACTGGTAACGTTTCCATGTATATGAAATGAAACATGGGCAAAAGGTAAGTGGTGTTCCTTTTCAAAAAAGAACGAAAAAGTTGAGTAGTGTCGTAGTTCTGGGCCTCTAATATTAGCCCAAAAAACGCAACAGCTTCTACTATCGGCCCAAGTTGATTATAGGGCGTAGACTCGGCCCAAACACAGAAGACACGACTGGAAAGACAAGACTTCAAAATTGCGTAGAATAAAATAAATAAACAAATGAAAAAGGAATAAAATATAGGAAAGGTGATTCGATGCGATGACACTACCTGTGGTGGAGATGGCGCCAAGAGACTCTTCCGAATTCCCTTTTGTTTCTTTTTCTAATGAACCCCACTTTCTTCCCAATTCATATCCTAACAAACCAATCAAGTTCACTCATTTCTGTCATTGTTCTTACTTGATATTTTTTTTTTATCTTTCTAATCTCTATTCCGGACCACCCTCTCCGGCGGCGC
This sequence comes from Humulus lupulus, assembly GCF_963169125.1. Classification (NCBI taxonomy): domain Eukaryota; kingdom Viridiplantae; phylum Streptophyta; class Magnoliopsida; order Rosales; family Cannabaceae; genus Humulus; species Humulus lupulus. Next base: position 4,877,681 of record NC_084800.1, read on the forward strand.
AGCTCTTTTGCAGTGCGAATCACCGGCAGCCACCGTCATAAAATTTCTAGCAACTAATCGGAGATGAGTTCCGCGGGAAATCCCAACTGGGTTTTTGATTACAGCTTGATAGAAGACCTTCCGAACCTTGAACCAGCTGGCTTCACTTGGCCTTCTCCCTCTTTTACAACTCCCACTGATCTCAGGTGCTTCTACTCTCTCTCCCCACTTGGGTTTTAATTCACATCAATAGTTCATTCGAGACACGTTCCACATTTCTTTCTACTAAATTATAATATGCTTCCCCACATTTCTAGATGTCACTTTGAATGTAAAGTGTGTTGATTTTTTTTTAATTATACAAAATATGTTTTGATAATTACGTAGAAATTTTGGTGACGTTGAAGTTTATTGTTTAGATAACACACTTAAATAACGCTTCTGTATTTAAATTGTGGGTATTTGCTTGATTTATTTTTTTTTTTAAAAAAACAATTTTTTCTCAAAATGAATAGTAAAGAACAAGAGTTTGAATATTGATGAAATGATTAATAAATTAATTAATTTATTATAATATTATAATTTAATCTATTTTTAGACTAATTTGGAGAGTAACGTGAATAAAAAGAGAATGAAGTTATCTCAAGTAAGATTTACCAAAATTTGCCCCATGAATGTGTAACATATGAGTAAGCCTTTAAAAAAAACCTTTTTACTATTCTCTAATGTAAAAAAAGTTTTTAGACTGTCACTGTCACTGTCACTTTTAGTATCCAGTCGATGTAATAAGTTCTCAAGTTGATCAAGAACTCATTTTATTTTATTGTGCTGTTTTGTCAGTGTGGACTTTGATGACTCATTTGCCAACGATGAGGGGCTCAAGGAAACTGGCTCCCGAAAGCGGTATGCATATAATTGATATAGAAATGAGATGTATGAATAGTTTAGTATTACTATAACCTTGTTGCAGTATTTTGGGTTTTCTTCACCTTTGACTTGTGTAAAATTTTCAGGAGTTTCTAGTCTGTTTAGTTTCTCTACTTTCACTGTGGTCACTTCCCATAATACAATCTTTATTATATGTGTCTCTCCTCTACTGTTCCTCTATTAATCAGTTTGTGCATAATAATTGTATCATAGGGTGAGACCTGGATCAAGCAGTACCACCGGTTCAAAGGCATGTAAAGAGAAAATGAGGAGGGATAAGCTCAATGACAGGCATGGTCGAATACTCTGATTCTCTCTCCTTCTCTCTCTTTGTTTCTCTATCTCTTTCTCTGTCTCACGTTGTGCATTGGCATGATATGAAGGTTCCTTGAACTGGGTTCTATTTTGGATCCTGGAAGGCCTCCCAAAATGGACAAGGGTGTTATATTGGGTGATGCTGTTCGAATGGTTAATCAATTACGAATGGAATCCCAGAAGCTAAAGCAGTCAAATGAGAGTTTGCAGGACAAGATAAATGAACTTAAGGTTTGCTTATAGTTTTTTCGTTTAGTTTAAATTATATACATAAAAAGAAAAAGAAAAAAACTGTATAAATGGTGTTTGTTGATACATGTTATAAGGGTCTTTTCTTTATGTAGGCTGAGAAGAACGAACTTCGGGATGAGAAACAGAGGCTAAAGGCAGAGAAAGATATCCTCGATAAACAAGTGAAGGCCATGACTGCACAACCAAGTTTCATGCATCCTCCTGCAATGCCGCCTCCATTTGCCAGCCCCGGCCAAGTTGTTGGTGGCAAACTGGTGCCTTTCGTTGGTTACCCTGGACTTTCCATGTGGCAATTCATGCCGCCAGCTGCAGTCGATACCTCACAAGATCATGTACTTCGTCCTCCAGTTGCATAAGTTGGTCTTAGGCAGGCCTTGTTTTTCAGGTCTGCATCTGTGCAGTAAGGAGCCGTTTCTTTTTTCTACTTATAAATGTTGTTCCTTGGTAGTGCTGATGTTCATCTCTGTGAAAGTGGGATACCTCAATTGTTTGCTGGGATAATTTCAAAGGTTTTGTTAACCATTTTGGTAAACTTGGTTTGCCAATTTTGATTAATCTATAACAAATGTTGCTGAGCATTAATGTAGAGATATGTTTGGAGGCATTGGTTAGAAATGTAATGTAATGATCCAACTTATTCTTGTTACCGCTATTTCCATTGACATATATGAACTATTTTCTTATTAATTTGTTTGTTCTTACTGTAACTACGAGACTAACAGTGGCTCTAAAGAAATTTAGGTGACAATTTTTTTTTGATTATCAAAACATAAAGGCAAATTTCAGGTTATCTTGAAGCCGTTGATGCGTAAGCATCTAGTAAAGAGCCTAACTACAAAAGCTATTTCTAGCAGGGTGGTTTGAAGCCCATGTACTCCCCAGAGGTATAGCTTCTCCAAACATCAAGAGCCCCGAAAGTTGTCATCAAAACCGTACTCAGAGTCATTACAATACCAACTGAGAAAACAATGAGAGATGCTCTTCCATACTGTTGAATAGCCTTCTGAACCACTACCAACCCGAGGAGCGACGCAACAAAACAGACGCAGGAGAAGATAAGAGCAACGTCTGTGTGTTCCATGCCCAACATCAAATACTGAAAGGCTGACATGGAAGATGAGAAGAAAACCATGAAAGAACAGGTTGCTGCTGTTACCTGCCCCAAGAGAGATTATGGAATTTAGTGATTAATGAAGTTTGTGAAGAAAATAATGAATGAATGAATGATTAAAGTCAAATGTATGGATCCTGAATTTAGATTCACCTCGGGTGCTATTCCGACTTGTATAAGAAGGGGACTTATTAGCATTCCACCTCCAATCCCAAAGACACCACCCAACATCCCTGCTAATAGTGCCATCAATGGGAAAAGGAATTTTTTTGACTGCTCAACTTGAGTCAGGCTGTCTTTGATGTCCTTCACAAATAGTTTAATATTACCAAAGCTTTTAGCAAAACTTTTTGGAGGCATATAATCTAGTGTTTTAATATATGGAAATCAAGGCTAAGTGGGTGACTAATCCTCTTATCATTTCTTTATTGTACCTTCTGATTCAAGTTTTGATGTTGAGAGCTCTTTCTCTTCCATATAATCCAGGCAGTGTAAACCACGGCTAGTGGAACTTGGAACGAAGACACTGTCCAGTAACCAACTCCGCAAGGTTCTATGGGTGTGATTCCCTGAAAATAGGCCCATATTAGAGTTATTCTTTTTCACTTGTTATTGCACTCATACAAAGCTTGCTTGCCATGTGATTTGGACCACAATGTATAGCTATGGAAAATTGATATCCACTATGTCCTATGCTTTAATTTTGATTAAATTTCCTCTCATTAATTTTAATTTGCTTTCAGTGAAGAAAGAAAAACTAAATATCTAGAATCTTATGGATCAAATCCCACGTGGCTAGCACCAAGTTAAACAAATCCCTATTCTGCAGTTCTGATGGACCAAGATAAGATGACCGTAGACTGTAAAATTACCAAGATGAATGGTCAGAATTCACTTGATTGGTACAAGGAAAAGTAAAGATAGAATCCTTCAACTCCTATTTTTCCTCCTACTGTTCATTAACAGATCGTTATTGAACTAAATTCTACTTCACCATGTTCAAATTCCAGGGAAACTGGCCAAGTTAGATCTCTGGCATGCTACTTGTGCAACTACTAAGTTAATTAGTAAAGAAAAAAAAGTCACTTGTGCCATTATATGATACATACCTTAATTAGTTAAGGCGACTAGTATAATTATACCAGCAAAAAATGTAGAACAAAAAGCAATGAAGTTATATACGAGTACTAAAGCGAATTAATGTATATTATGTACCTCTCCATAACGATTGCCACGAAGAAGATAGAGAAAACAGAAGGAACACCATACTAAGATCAACACCCCCAGTTTCATCCATGGAAGTCCATGTTCACAATTTCTTTCTGAACCCAAAAGGGGTTCTCTAACACTTTTGGTCTCTTCTCGTCCTTCGATAACATCTTTGGTGGAACCATTTTCCAAATCTCCACACGACCCTTGTCTCTCCATCACTACCGTTTCCAGTGTCCAACACACAACCCCATTTCTGCAGGTCTTCGAGGTGGACCAAGCAAGAAAAATGGCGAACAGAATAGTAATGAGCCACTCTGGGAACATAAGGTTACAAATGACCCCAATACTAACTCCAAGTAAAATAGAAGGTTGTGACAAAAGTGCTATATCAAAGTCGATCAATGTCTTCCCACCAAGCCTGGGAATAGTTGAAGCCAAGTGCAATATAACATTTGCAATCGAGGCTCCAGTGACCATGAAAGCTGAGAAGCTCGAGGCTGTTTTGAGGTCCAAGCCTGCAGTTATAGTTAAGATTGGTATGAAAAGACCCCCACCACCAACTCCACCGGCGCTGGATATAGAGGCAGCTATGAAACACAGGACTCCAGCAAGAACAACAGGAGCTGAAAATTTGAGTTGGGTGTCATGGGATTCTGGTTGCTGAGTCATGCTCCATTGATGAGTTTGGTTAAAGAAGTGGCTAATGCTAAGGATATCTGAGATGGGTTTTGATTCTTTTGCATAGGAATCATCGAAGGTGGTGAAAATAAGGAGGAGAATGATGAGCCATTTACTCTTCATTTTTCTGTAAAAGGATTAACAAAGAATAATAATGTGTATTGGAGGAGAGGAGAGCTGTGGCTATTGTGTTTCAGAAGAAGGAGAGCTGTAATGAGATGTTATATATAGTTACAAAAGGAGCATATGTGGCATGGAGCACAAGAATAAAGTTGGGAAATAACAACTAATTTATTATTGCCCATGGAAATTAAAAAATATAATGTATGAACTATATATCCACTTGTCCTAAAAGGATTAACAAAATTTAGTGATTTAGTCAATTACTAAATAACTAAGGCAGCTACTCTATTCATTTGAAAGATTAATAATGAATGCACTTTCAATTTGCATACTCAAATTATAAATTATGGTGGGTAAACAATTTCAATCATTTATATTTTTAAGTAGGGCCCTACAATGTTTAATTGTATGGTTGAGATTAATTATACATTATAGTGTGTAATTTGAGAGTGCATCTATCATTACGGCTCAATATTTTTACACTTATTCAATGTGTGACACCATACTCCAATATCCCATTAAGTCAATTGTCTTATTGCACGTTATGCTGTTCTCAATTATTTTTAAAATGCATGCTAGAGAATTGACTCATGAGACCATGATAAGAATTATGTAGTTCAATTTAAAACAAATCAGTGATTAGTAGAGTTACCTATATTTATATTAATGACTCAATTTTTTTATTGTTATAGAGGTGACACTATACTCCAATAGAGGTGCACATCAGACTTTTTATTTTAGGGTTAGGATTGATCAACTTTAAGTGTTTTTGGATTCGGATTTTGTAGACCAGTTGCAATTAGATTTGAACCAGTTGAGTCTCTTTCAAAACTAAAAAAATAAGAGGTTTTAGACTTTTGTGATGGGTTAAATTACATTTTGACTTAAAAATTTGAGGCATTGGACCTGATATAATGAGTTATTCCCCCAGCTTCTATTTGGCAGAGCTAAGCTGCGAAACTGATATAATTAATAATAATCTCTCAAATATCATACACGCTTGAATTTTATTTTTATTTAAACAATTTTCATTAGGCTAATGTGCTTTTGATAAGTTTTACAGTAGTTAGATATTCTATTTTCCCCCTCTCTATAAATATATATATATATATATATATATAAAGTTATATTAATTTATGAGTTTTTGAAGATATTTTTCAACTCACACAAATAGGAATCAAAATATATATAGAGAGAGAGCATATCTCATTTCTCTAAAATGCATATATATTTATATATATTCTATATAATAAATGTTTTGATAACGTAAATTCTTAGTTTTAACGGTTTTTTATTTTTTTAATGTTAACTTTAACAGAATATTCTTATATTTAATGGTAATTTGTAAACACTTAAACTTAAATAAAATAAAATATATAATTAAAAAAATTAAAATATGATATTTTTGAGATATTTTATAATGATAATTATTTAAAAATAATAAATAATTAAACAAATTAAAATATGATATTTTTGAGATATTTTACAATGATAATTATTTAAAAATAATAAATAATTAAACAAATTAAAATATGATATTTTTGAGATATTTTACAATAATAATTATTTAAAAATAATGAAATTATACGTTTTATAACTTAAATAAAATTTAATTAAACTTAAACCCACTTATTAGAATAATATCATATTAAACATATAATATAATCTACTATGAATTAGTAACAAATTATTTTTTTAAAAAAAATTAGCAAGAAATTTAAATTTAAAATCTACGTATAATATTTAATATTACATTAAACATATAATATATAATGTTTTGTTGTCACTCCTAAATTAAAAAACTAGAACAAATATAAACTTAAACAAAAATAAATAAATTATCTAATTAAAATAGGATATTTATTTAAAAATTATATGACATTAACATAAATTTAATAAAAATAATTAATAAATTCTATAAATAAAACTAAACAAACGTGCATATATCATATTGTTTTTATCTAATATATATATATATATTTATACCTTTGTCATCTTCTATAGAAAAATCCACCGGCATGTGGACAAAAAAATAATATTAAATAAGGACAATTTACTACATCCAAATGAAATTCAAATGTAAAATTTAGATGAGCTTCAACACACACAAATTTTGTGTGGATTTATTTTATTATTTTAGCTAAATTTTTTGTTTGACCATACTTATATTTTCTCTAAGATATTGTTGCCCATTTTAGTATTAAATTTGACTTGGTATGTAATGAATTTAATTTATCACTTATAAATAAAAATGTGACTATTTTAAAAATAAATAAATAAAAATGTGACTTAGTATATTTTCTCAGAGTCAATAATAAAATATTTTTGCCAGTAATTGTCAATGATTCAACGCCTATAAATGTGTTACAAGCTACCTACGGCAATTGCTGAAACACGCAATTAATTATATAAGAAAATATCTATGTATTATCTATATATTTTAAGGTAGTTATTCGGTATACCCCAAAAGATTGGCACACGAGGACATCTCTTCTAGTTTTTTTTGGGCTTGGAAAGTATTTTTACGTAATTTATTTTTATGGACATGTATATTGTAGTTATTTAGAATATTTTATAAATTTTTAAGAAATTTTGAATAATTTATAGTGTATAAAACAAAATTTAAATAGTTTATTTGTACGTGTAGAAGGTAACATGTTTGAATTTTGTTTTCGGTACTGTAAATTATTCAAATTTTAAAAAAATATACAATATACACGGTTATAATTTTTTTTCTTCGAAAAATACTTATCGAGCCAAAAACAATAAAAAATTGTACCAATGTGCTCATTTTTTGGGTGCACCCGAGAATCTCCAATTTCTTGTGTACTACATATACCAAAAAAAGATGTATGTGTGAACTAGTGAGAAAATTAAAGAAATGATTGATGATGAAAAGTTTGGTGGAGAAAACGTGTTATAATATAGCCCAGCTTGCTTAGAGAGTTGCAAATTTTAAAAAAGTTTATGAACTTTTTGGCTTTGTTTTCCATTGATATATATATATATATATAATGCAACTGGAAATATGTATATATATATATTTTGGGTAAAGAAAGCTACTACGTAGTTGAAAAAGATCACAGAAAAAGAAGAAGAAAAATTCTAGTTGTCATTAAACAATTAGAAACAAATAATGAACATAATGATCGATTTTATAGCATAATAGAGTGTTTGTATATATAATATAGGACCCAAATTCAAGTGGAATGGATAAGCACGAAGAGTAAGACCAGTCACTATTATTCACTAATAGAAAAAAGAATAAGAAAAGTGCAAAAGTTCGTTTGCAATCACTTTATGCACGTACTTCTCCTACTTGTGGAATTAATTGAGATAATACTTTTTTTGTCTTTTCTTAAAATACTTTTTGGTTCCCACTTTAGTATGACGTGTTCATAATATTAATCACAGTTGATTGATTAGAAAAAGATAATAATAAAACAAAAGAATATCATAACCAAATTTAACTTTGTTACTATATGTCCAGCTATAATAAGTTTCGAGTATAATTTGAAGAAAAACGTACGTGCACTTAAAATATATACTAAAATATTATATATAGTGATGTAGTAGTTTTGTTTAACTAATTACATTTATTAAAATTGAGACTTATTATTTTAAAAAACAGTAATATGTCACTACATATAATATTTAAGTGCATATTTTGAGTACACGTATCATTACACAATTTGAAATTATATATATTTCACTATCTTATAATATTATTGATAATGATTATTATGTATTTTGTAATTTGAAAATTAAGTATAAAATGATATATTTTACTATTCATTGCAATATATTTATGGTACCTTGTAACTTTGAGACCAAATTTAAGATTAAAGTACTAAATTAAATTATGTATAATTTTAAATTAGAGGATATTCAATCATTATTATTGGAAGCATAAGGTGCCAACTGTATTTCATTATTAGTTTATAAGGTCTTATAAAATAATCATGATGTTTGTAAGATATTTATAATTTAAATATTTATCTTAAAGGGTTTTTTTTCCTTCAGTAATCTTTAATTTAACTTATATATTCTATTTGTGTTTGGGGTTTGTGTTTTTTAAAATTAGATTGTAATATAGATTATCAATATAAAAACTCTATGTAATATAATACTATGTTTAGTTGCGGGAAATAATTGAAATAGAATAGAATAGAAAATAATTTATTTTTATTTCATTTCTTTATTTGGTTTCAATTTTAGATATTAGAATATTTTATTCCAACAAAATAATTTGTCTAATATTTTGGTCAAGTAACTATTTAAAAAAAAACATGTCATTCAAACATACAGAATTATTATTTTAATTTTTTTTACTAATATCAATTCTTATTTTTATTCTATTATATTCTTCCAACCAAACACCGATTAAATTTACTTTTCACCAAAGAAAGAAGTTATGATATAATCAAGGACACACATTTTTTTTTTTCCAGGAGTAACTTTATTATTATTATTCAGAAATAATATAATAAAATGATAAGATAGATTTTTAATACTTTTTATAGCGTTAGTTTTTTTTTTCCTACTATATACTACACAAATGCAGTAATGACCCTACTGGTTTATGATATTCTTTCTTGACTCACTAACATATTAAGAACTTTGTCATGTATCCCATTATGCCCATCGCCATCCCAGGCCACCACTAAAAACTTTCATATCCTAATACATCTTTCATGATGCAGAGAATAAGAGAGTAGTATTAAATTCATCCAGAATCTCCTATTTAATCCCAGTGTCCATCAGATTCTAAATCTGATCCTTATACCACAAGAAACCCATACCTGACACTGTATAATTCTTAGCTAATCCAGCTAAGACATTCTCCTCAATTCTCTCATCTGTGGGTCACTTAACTGTCTTTCCTTTGATCCTTTCTGAAATAATAATCTCAAGTACAAAGCTAGTCACCTGACCCACTAGTAACTCTACTCTAGTCCTGGTCATATCCTTTAAATAACATGATGCATAGGCAATCACTTTTCCCTGTCACTGAGGTGTCATAACAACCTACTAACTGGTTCTGATATGTAAGAAGACTCATAACTATTCCACAAAGCACATGTAATATCCTGCCCATCCAAGGAAACTCCTACCCTTTAAGGCATTCCTTGACCTTGGAAATTCTCCAACCGAGAATATACCACAATACCATCGATCAAGACGATCAAAAATCCAATTAAGATAATCCTTGAATGCTTTGTTCATCTAATTCATAAAAACAACTTGGCATTAACCAAATCCTCAAAACATAACTCAGCACTCCCAGTGCCCTTATCTGATATAAAAACTAGTCTTCTGCATATCCTTCTCCCTGATCTCCAGCTGGTAATAACCAGATCAAAGATCCACCTTGGAGAATACCATCTTACTCAATAACTGAGCCTTTAGTTCTTACAGCTTTGCTGAAGCCGTTCAATACAGTGCCCTAGACCTGATTCCATCCCTAACACCAGTCCAATCACCATTTATCTCTTTATGTAAAGGTAACCCTGGAAAATCCCCTCGAGATACATCCAGAACTTCATAGACTAATCCAATCTGTCTTGATCCCACTGGCACAACCTAAATGGTATCTACCACACTAGCTAAGAGTTCTATGCATCCTATTGCAATATATCTCTAGCTCTAAATACAGATGTCATAAGCATACAAAATCCATGCACAGTGCCAATTACCACAAGGGTTTCCTACTCTCAAACTTATTATCATTTCCTTGCAATTTAGCATTGCCCCACACTTAGTTAACCAATCCATATCTAGGATCATATTGAAGTCAGTCATAACCAACTTTATCAAAACATCTAATGAGTCCTTTCCACCATAATCTAACTCATCACAACATAACCATGCAATCGGTATAACAAGTCTATGCTTCTCTATATGCAACAAGCAAAGAAACAACATGGCACCAAAATCAATCAGCACAATACAAAAATCAAAACTAGAAAGCTGACCTGCCCCCCCCCCCCCCCCTGTAACGCCCCAACTACAGGGACCGTTACGGTGTGCCTTGCAAACAGTGCTGAACTCGCTAGTCGAGTCATTTGGCCAAAATCGTGTAACTAAGTATGATTAGCGGTTTAGGGATTAAACATTTTGGTTAAGATGTAACGTTTCACTAGAATGTTTAATATATACATTGGGATCCCGAAAATATAGTTTCAGAGTCTATTACAGAAAATATTTACAACAGGCCGTTCTAAGCGGCAAAACAGGGTTTAACCCTAGTTCCACTTTAAACCTCGGCCGTGGCAGGCGAGCAGCTGCATATGTACACGTCATCACCTAAGCTCTCCAACTCAAGGATGGTCCAGCTTTCTCTTGCCTTTACCTGCACCACATAGCACCCGTGAGCCGAAGCCCAGCAAGAAAACACAATAAAGCATGATATAATATCAGCAATAATCATAATAGCCATTCAGGACCAACGGTCCAACACAGATAGGTGACAATAGCCAAAAGTCACAGAAATGGGTACAACTCCCTCTAGCCATGTGACGATAGGGTCACCAGGGCTTAATTGATAAGTGGTTCTTTCATAAGTTTGATCAGGATAGGTGCATGGTGATTGGTCACCAACATAACCATCCTACTGACTCTAGAGTCGTAACTAAGGACAGCGTCCCCCAGCCATGTGACAAATAGTCACCGAGGTCATATACCTTGGCTGAAAACATCTGGTCTTAGACCAGGTAAGCGCTTATAGTTCTCATTAACCTTCCGGTCGGTCCAGCATTAATACCCTATATGAGTCATTCAACGCCAACCTCGATTAGATCTAATCTTCATTTGGCCCGGCGTTCTCAACGCACTGCCACTTCTGACTCTTGGGTCGGTGAAACACGACCAGTGCTCAGCCCGTGGTGAACTTAACTAATAAGTCAAAGCTTCACAGACGGATCTAGCACCATTGCCGATTATGACTAATAAGCCAGCGCCATACACAGGTAAGCCATGCCACCAAACATATATCACATGTCCAATATCCATAAACAAGGCATTCAGCATGCTTACTTAACAGGTACTAGTACAGTTAGGTCCATGCACAACACAGAGGCTCAAGCTCTGAACGATTTCATACCCAGTATACAAAGCATGTCCTAATCACATGTTTCTCGTGCATCACATGCATCATACTTAACAATCCAACATGCATCAATAACCGCCATGCATGTCACATTCAATAATCAACCAACATGCATCAAGGATAACCATGCATGTCATACTTAATAACCAACCAACATGCATCAAGAATAGCCATGCATGTCATACTTAATAACCAACCAACATGCATCAAGAATAGCCATGCATGTCACATATACACAGGGTGCAGTTTTCTTACCTCAGATTCGAGCTAGAATGATTTAAAGAACGACCCTTGAGAACGATCAACTTTTAGTCCTTTAGCGGTCACCTAGTCATAACCAATTATAATCCATTAATAAAATAAATTAATAAATGGTTCACAATCTAAAACCACACTCCCGGGATCAATCCCCCACTCTCGGGAATCTTAATATACTCAAACGGGGCAAAGGAACCAAACCCCGAGCCTTAAGGATCATTCCGAGCCCTAAAATAGGTTTGCTGAAAAATGGACTAGCGATGCAGCCCTACCAAATGGCGCTGCAGCCCTATCAAGTGGCGCTGCAGCCCTAATAAATGGCGCTGCAGCTCTATTTCCAAGTCAGAGAGCCCAGCTCTGAGCCCTACCTAGCGCTGCTGCGCCAATTACAGACCAGAAACTTTCTGGTTCATCTTCTTTGCGATTTCTCTTGAAACCAACCCTCCAAATCAATCCCAAACATCACCCCCAAACATACAATTCAACCACCAAACATCATCTACAACTCACCCTCATCATAACCCAAGTTAAACCTCAACTAAACTTCCAATAATTCTAAACTAACACATCAAAATCCTTAACTGAAAACTTAATAGAAAAACAGGGTATAGCTCAAAACTCAGGTTCAATTCCTTACCTTAAATTGGTTTGAATCCTTCCCAATGGCTGAGCTAAGTCTAGAATCCCCAAGCTTTGATTTCCCTAGCTTGTTCTTCAATTGGCTCTAAAAAAAAATTGAAAGGAGGATGAAGGAGAAATGGTACACGGAAAGGAGAGAAGCATAACGATAAGGATGCTCTGTTTTTGTTCTGTATTTTCTACAGCCTTCAAGTCATATAAATCCTTAAGGTCAAAAGACCATAATGCCCTTAAGCCAAATAAATCCCTCTAAAGGCTTCCGAGGGTAAAACTGTCATTTCCCGCCTATCTCGTTAATTATAATTAACGCTCTCCAATTCCCGCTATTCTCAATATTCTCACATACCAATAAATCATATCCCATTACCCTTTTATTCCCGGCAATGTTCTAGTCATCAAGATGACCCCGAGACTCACCCCGAGCCCCGAACTTAAACCCGTTATGACTAGACCGAACACTTACATCTCATGATCGTCTCATGCCGAATAGCTCGAACCAATCCACCTTATAATGTGGCTATATTAATTAATCACAACCATGCACCCAAAATACACAATTACGCCCACAGCGACCAAATTACCAAAATACCCTTATAATAGTAAATTCTCCCATATGCATGCATTCACCATCATATAATAATATAATCCACGTAATCATGCATATAATCATTAAATACCATAATAAATCAATTATGTCCCTCCCGGCCTCCTAATCAAGGTTCTTAACCTTATTAGGAAATTTGGGGCATTACAACTATCCCCTCCTTACAGAAATTTCGTCCTCGAAATTTACTCAACAGCTCGGAACCAGAATTCCATTCACCTGACATAAATTTCCTTAAGTCATTCCTTGACTTCAGTATTTCTATAGCCTTACCTTAACCCAAGGTACATTCTGTTTAATAGAACCTCATCACTTATGTCACAATCTGAACTAGCTATTCCTTACTGGAATACTTAACCCAACCTTCAGATTCTCATAACTCAATTTATAAATTCCTTCAGCCCATGCCCACTGCATGGAAGCACATAACTCACTGTATACAACTGTCAGTGCTAAGACACAACTGATCCACAATCAACCTAAACTGCTGAAGCAAACTAAGGCTTAACTTGTCTTAATTCCTTACCCCTTCCCCCATGGTGATACCTTAGAGAAGATACATTCTCCTACTTGGAATTCCACATTCCTACTTTCCAGTTCAATAATACTTTTCCATCTATTCTGATAAATGAGCAACCAAGCTCCGCTCCCTGGTAATCTCATCAATCCCCTGAACCACCTCAGGATCCAGACATATATATATATATTACCTCACTCATCTTATAAGATGTTCCTCCAATAATAATTGGATAACCCTCTCTCTCTGATTTACCATCAGTCTGAGAGTAATAAACTATACTGAGTTCCATTTATATACCCATCGCTTTCCTAACCCTTCCAAAACCTGAAAGTCACAATAAAGTCTTCATCTGATAAGATAGACCTTGAGTTCACGACGGCTCTCTATCCTTCTCACAAGGAGACTCAAATATTGATCAGCTGTACTATTCACCTATCCTTACTGATAAAATCAACTCACTTGGACCACCAGTCCACAAAGACTTAATGCCAATTCATACCGATCCATCAACCTGGGAATCCCACCGCGAAACTCATCGCGATGCTCTCCTATTCCCACTATAAAATACCCAAAGGCTGTAATGGCCTTGCTGTTTCCTGATATTCTGTCTCGACCTGCTAACAGGTTAAGAGCTTTCCACGCATCTCATTACTTCCCTCTTCATCTCAGGCCATCTCTATAAAGCCTTCATAACTTGTTACCTCTTTACGATGCCTGAACGAAGCGAACACAGGAATAGCATGAGATTCATCCAGAATTTCTCAGTTAATCTCAATGTCCATCAGATCCCAAGTCCGGCCTCTTTATCACCATAAATTCATGTCTGTCACTATACAACCTTTAGCTAATCCAGCTAAAGCTGTCCATTCAATCTTGCCCATCTGTGGCTCACCTAACCATCTTTCCTTTTACCTTTCTTGAGATAATAATCTCAAACAATAAACTGGCCACCTAGCCCACCAGAAACTCTACCCCAGTCCTGGTCAAATTCTTTAATTAACACGTTGCATAGGTAATCACTTTTCTCTATCACTAGGATGTCATAACAATCCTCTAACTGATCCTGTTCTATAAAAGACCCAGCACTTTCTCCCCAAGGCACCTGAAATATCTTTACTATCCATGGACACTCCTGTCCCCAAGGCACTCTTCGTTCTTGGTAATTCTCCGTAGAGAAGATACCACTTTACCATCGTCCAAACGATCACAAATCCTATTCAAATAAACCTTTGAATGCTCTACTCATCTAATTCACAAACACTTAGCATCAAACCAATTCTCAAGATATATTCAGCACTCACAGTGCTCTAATCTGATACCAGCACAATCTTTTACATAATTTCCTCTCTCTGATCTCTAACTAGTCTTAACCAGATCCAAGATCCACCTTAAAGGATTCCATCCGACTCAGCAACTAACCCTTTAGTTCTTATAACTCCACTGAGCCACTCAAAACAATACTTACATCTGATTCTATTTCTGGCACTAAACCAATCACCATTCTAGTCTCTTTTCATAAAAGGAGCCCTGACAGACCACCTGGGAACACATTCAGAACCCACAGACTAATCCAGTCTGTCCTGATCTCACTGGTACAATCCAGGTGATATCCATCATGCTAGCTAAGAGTTCCATGCATCCCCCTGCACAAAACTCTGGCTCTCGCTACAAGTTTCATAAGCACACAGAACCATACACCAAACTAACCAACATACGGCTCTCCACTCTCTCAAGCCCAAGAATTACTACACTTTCCTTGCCATTCAAGACTGCTCTTTAATTACCTAACCAATCCAAACCCTGGATCAAACCAAAGCCTGTCATAACCAGCTTTATTAGAATCACTGATGAGTCCTTGCCACAACTCAACTTATCTCTTGAATTGCCAATACCATCTTACATTTCCCATCACAACATAACCATGTGATCTATATACCATCAATATACCCTTCTCTATATACATACCAACAAAAGAATAGCATGGCGCCAAAGCCAAACAACATAACTCAAAACTCAGAACTAGAAAACTGACCTGTCACCCCCGAAGAACTAGTCTCAGTCTCAGACTCTGATTGCCTTGGAATAAACACTCGAGTTGGGATCGAGTTTTCTATCCCATTTTGCTCATTCTTCTTCTGCATTGGGAAATTCTTCTTTCGATGTCCAAACATCCTGCATGAGAAACATGCCCTTGCTCGACATACTCCAAGGTGATGCCTCTTGCACCGGGTGCATATCGGATATGTCTTCCTGCCTTCCTTGTTACTTGTTCCAATAAGTGGAGGTACCACTATCTGAGCTCCATGCTCTCCAGCACTCTGCTGCCCAACTACTATACTCTCAACAGCAAGAGCCTTCTCTACCACCTGAGCATAGATAGAGACTTCATGCACTGGGGAAACTCTAATGCCCTGAGCTATTCCAGGATTCAACCCCTGAATAAACCTCTCCTTCCGAGCCACATCTGTGGGTACCATGTCTAAGGAAAACTTGGCCAACCCAACCAATTTAGTAACATACTCGGTCACTGATGCATTACCCTGAACAAGATTCAGAAACTCATTCATCTTAGTAGTCTTAGCTGCATCACAATAATACATCTCATTAAACAGCTGCCTAAATTCTTTCCAGTCCATCACAGCTGTATCTCGTGTCTGGGATACTACCTCCCACCACGTCCGGGCATCATCCCGCAGTACACATGTAGCACAGATCACCCTATCGTGACCCACCAGTCCCATACTATCAAGAATGGAACTGATCATGCCTATCCATTGCTCAGCTCTGAATGGATCTAGGCCTCCCTCAAAGATTGGAGGATAAAACTTCAGGAATCTTCCACAGAGAAATTCCCATCTGTTCTCAACCCTAGGCTGAGCTGAAACTGATGCCACCCCTGGCATAGCAAAAGAAGAGGTACTCCCCAACAGACTCCGTTGTTGCTTCAGATACCTGATCTCTTCCTCCTGCCTCTGCAATCTTAATTGCAAATCTGTAAGCATCTGCTGAACATTCATAGGTGCAGACGAAGAACTAATACTCTGGCTGTAACTCCCAGCCCCTGTATAACTATCACCACGCCTCATAACCTGCCTTGAATATAAACCTGCTGATTAAATTTGCAGTCAATAACTTGACCCATTAGTTACCATAAGCATATCAAGGGCTTTCTCCCACGGGATAAATCTTACCAAACCACAATCTTAAACCACTTGCAGTGCTACAAACATGCCCATGGCATTCATACATTACTCATGATCCCTGCTCTTCCAATACTCAAACCATGCCTCCAACTCCAACATGCAAATATCACAATTATATATTCATGGAGCAGGCAATCATATGATCACAGTCATATATATATATATATATATTCACGGAGCATATAATCATATAATCAAGAGTCAGGCTCTATCAGAATCTCATGCTCCCTAATACAATGTGCAGGTAAAGCATTCACATTTTATTTAAACAGCTATGCACATAGCTACAGAAATAATTACCATTCCTTGAGTGAAGCTATCTTTAGTAAGATATAACTAAAAAGTAACTAAAAAGTAAGATATAACTAAACCGTTTGCATTACACACCATATAAGCACTTATGGGTGCATGGTTAAAGTAATATTCGACCTTGACAAATAACGAGATCGGAAGCGGATAATTCGAGCAAACTTTGAATGCATTGAATCTCGAACCTAAATCCAAATTATGTTTGTGCGAATAAACAAGCATATACGACTCTTTAATATAAAATGTGCAAGATATTTCAAACCAAGAAATGTAAAGCATATATATTTAAAGGAAAGTCAAATAGTAGGAAAAATTGTATTAGCCCTGTGGGCATAAATTAAAACAATTATAAAAATAAGGGGACGCAGCCCCGAAGTAAGATCTATGAAGGAGCAGCCCCCTTAGCCCTCTCAGCATCAGCAGTGCTAGACTCTCCAGGACGAATAGCATGACTATCCTCCTGAGCTTCCCGAGCAGCCTCCTCCGCCTCAAGCCGAGCATGCCATTTGGCCACGAATCTTGCCTCGAAAGAGCCAAGGAAGCTGGTGTCGAGATCGGCGTTGCTGGCCCAGATCCTATACATGGCTAAGTCAATTGCCTTGTCCTTCTTCTCTTTAAACTCGGCGAGGAGACGAGCCTTTTCATTCTCTATGATCTCGAAAGTGGTGGCCTTCTCTTCCTCAAGCTTGGCATTGGCCTTCTCCAGCTCCGCAAGCCGAGTATTCGCCTTTTCAAGCTCGGCTGTCTTAGCCTCGACCTTAGCCTTCGCAGCCTTGAGATCATCAGCCATCTTAAGCTGAAGATTCTTCGCCTCTTGAGCTAAAGACATGCTCGAGTGCACCTCATTGGTCAGCATGTAATTAAGCTGAGCTGAGACAACAAGAGCCTGGCACACAAAAAGATTGAATTATAATATATGATAAGGCACATAAACAATAAAAAGTAAGTTGTAAAAAGTTACCAAGGCAGTGAGCTCAATACTCTTCTCATAAAGAGTATTGCAGTCCCGAGCTTTATTCACAAAATCCCAATGCTCAGCCTTGAAAAATTCCCTCCTCGGCTGGGAGGTAGAAGGCTCCCCCATCAGTGAAAATTTATGGTCACCTGGGTTGAAGGCAACTGTCACTCTAAGTTTGGGGTCAAGAGGAATCAGTCTGGGCTCGGTGTTAGGGTCTGGATGAAGGGCGACCCTTAGTTTCTTTCTTTTTCCTTACTCGATCTCTTCTATCTGACATCGGAAGTGATCTCGAGTGTCCTCTTGCTTACACCTCAGCTTGTGTTTGCGGATCAGACGCTGGTTCCGGGCAAACAACGACTCCGGGCTCGGAGGTTTTGGCGAATACGGGACGGCAAGCAACGACCCCCACCGTCTTTCCAGATTCTGTGACATCTAGCAAGAAAGAAAAAATGGTGAGGGCCATGCAAGCAAGGAATCAAGAATAACGAGCTTGGTGGATCAAGCTCAAAAATGCTTGGGTACGAGATGAGTTCGATCCTGAGGACCTGATTAGTGTCACGACGTGTATTTCATGAAAAAGGGAAGGAAATGGATTTGATTTTTGAAAATCCCGAAATATCAGGGAAAAAAGGTGGCGGTTATTCAAAAATGGTATTTTTGAGTATCGTGCATTCTTTAAAACCAAGATTTTGTACCCAATATCTTGGTGTGCAAGATACATCTTCCAAAATTTGAAAACCCAGAAAAAAGAGACCATGTTTGGGTCTTTCTATATATAAACTGGATTTAGAACTAGTAATGGGAGAACCTAAACCTAATATCTATCGATCAAAGCCTAGTACATCAAAGTAAAAAACGAACCAGTGCATTCTTAGAAACTAAAGAACAACAAAGCCAGAAACTGATGTAAAGAGAAAAAAAAAAGAAGGAAAATATATACAAAACCAAGATCAGATACTTACGCAATGAAGATGGCGATTGCAGAGAAATAGTTGATTGAAGAAGAGGCTGCAGGTATAGTCTCACGGTCTCGAACAGGCTGAAGGTCCTTTGCTTCTTTGGCTGGGAGAACATGAAAAAGCAAAAAGCTTTCTGGGCTTGCCTCTGGTTTTCTCTCTTCTCTTTTTTCTCTGATAAACGTAAAAGTAAGAGGAAGAAGATGACTGGAGTCTTATATATAGACTATCAGAAGTGGTAAAAAAGGGATTAATCCGAGCCATTGGCCAGGATCCTTATCAAATCCGACGACCAGGGATACATGACAAGATGGTGCCGAAAAGGTGGCAGGCGAACGATCGTGGGCAGATTTCCAAGGTACTCGAGTACCTTGAATGAGCAATACCCAACTGATGCGTGTCCATACTCGAGTATGTGTGACGGTGCAGTTCCCGAAGAAAGTAGTTCAAAAGTTTCCTTCTCATAGGATTCGAACAAATACTTTTGAGGGGGCAAAATGTTACACCCAGATTTCGAGCCTTGAGAGTTTGTGACCTCGAAAGCTAGATTCGTCAGGTGTGAGCTCGCAATAGCTAGAATACATGTTCGCAACCTAAGTGTCGAATCTTCAAAGTTAGTGGCAACCTCGAAGATGGGTAACCTCGAAGTCCTTATAAGTTCGAAAGACAGACATCGGAAGGTATCTATTTTCGGGTGACCTCGGATCAATATGTTCGAGCTTGACATGAGTGTGAGCTCGAAACAAGGTGGTCTCGGTGATATTTACCCACTCCAAGCTGGTCTTGGGGAAAATAATATAACTCGTAAGTTACGCAGAGACCTAGACTGGCATGATGTTGATTGCTGATCTCGAACAGCTTAATAGGTCACTTGAAGAGACGCAGTCTACATTTATTGTTGTAACTTCCCTACAATAAAGGGATATTTATTAGTTGGTTATACGCCCCCTGGTCTTCAGGGGACGTTTCCTGGTATATAGGAGTTACAGGCTTTAAAGCCATTAAATTTATTAATATACAAAATAACTTCCCGAAACGTGTGGGATAGTATTATGAGACTTCCTCTATAAATAGAGAGGTCATGTACCATTGTAAGGGAACGAAATTTTGTGATCTTGAGAGAATCTCTAGAGAATTCATTCCTAAAGAATTTCCAGAGATTTCCTGAGTCTTAATAAAAAGGACTTGTGAACTAGGCAGAGTTAACTGCTGAACCACGTAAAAAACTCTCTTTGTTTTATTGTGTTATTCTTGCCATAATTATTTACTATTTACGTGCTCTACATTTTAAGTTGACGAAAAGCGGCGTCAACATATAGTTATATTAATTTATGAGTTTTTGAAGATATTTTTCAACTTGGTCCAATTTGGCAAAATTAAATCACACACAAATAGGAATCAAAATATATATAGAGAGACAACATATCTCATTTCTCTAAAATGCATATATATATATATTTATTTAGGGGAATTCTCTTATAGGGGCTTCACTTTAAGCCCTATCGGTAGAGCTCTCAGTGTTCTCAACCCGTGAACAGTTTTCGGCGCGATTTTTTTTATGACCATGTATATTGTAGCTATTCAAAACATCCTGCAAATTTTCAGAAAATTCCGAATAGTTTACAATACCGAAAACTAGGTTCAAACATGTTGTTGCATGCGTGACTAATTTTTTTTATGCGCGTGGAAAACAACATGTTTGAACTTAGTTTTCAGTACTGTAAATTATTCGAAATTTTCTGAAAATTTTCAGGATGCTCTAAATAGCTACAATATACACGGTCATAAAAAAAATCGGGCCGAAAAATGTTCATGGGTCGAGAAACACTGAGAGCCCTACCTGTGACGACCCTAAGGTAGGGTACGTCAACCACATACTCGTAATTTTAGGTTGGGTTTATGAGTATGTAAGGCACTTGACCAAATGAATTTTAAATAAAATGATACTAAGAAATACAGAAAAATTTGACTTGGTATGTAATGAATTTAATTTATCACTTATAAATAAAAATGTGACTTAGTATATTTTCTCAGAGTCGATAATAATATTTTAGCCAGTAATTGTCAATGATTCAACGCCTATAAATGTGTTACAAGCTACCTACGGCAATTGCTGAAACACACAATTAATTATATAAGAAAATATATATGTATTATCTATATATTTTAGGGTAGTTCTTTGGTATACCCCAAAAGATTGGCACACGAATACATCTTTTCTAGTTTTTTTTGGCTTGGAAAGTATTTTTGACGTAATTTATTTTTATGGTTGTACGCCCTGGTTTTTCCATGGGTTGTTAGCGAGCTGAGATACTGCCTAATCATGTCTACCATGTGGACATCCCCAAGACCGAAGTTTCCATAGAAAGATCCTACCTCCTCAGCTCGAGATAACCTAAGGGTTCGCCAAGATTAGACTGAGTTTGGACTTTGAAGGCCACAGGTCGAGGAAGGCATTCAGCTCGTGGTACGGGCTGGAGGTGGAGGCTGTGACCCCTTATAAAGTATCCCACGCAAGGTAAATGTGCATATATAAGACATCATGTGTCTGATATATCCCCGACTTCTCGGACACGCAGCATGAACGTGCGTATTCAGACACCCACGACTGGGTTGGGCTGTGCGGCCCATTATCCCCTTACCTATTGATTAGACCACACTTATGTGTCAGGTTTTAGGAATTAATCATGAATGTCACAGAGTTGACATGATAGGTAAGAAGGTCACGGGATGACCTTCTTACCAACTCCCAGGTGCCTCCTCCTATAATTATGGAGACCCTGAGAGTTACAAAGGGTTGGATTCTATTATGTAAAAAATACCCCGTAAAAGAATACCAAGCATATAGCAATAATATTGACTGGTGGAGTAGAAGGATTTTAACCTTTGAACCACCTAAAAACGTAGTTGTGTCACCAGCCCATTTTTAGAAAAAGATCATCCATCTATTTCGGTTCAACATAAGCACTAATCCCTTCCTCTTATTTTCTTAATTACCTGTTGGCGAAGAACCGCGTCAACAGTTTGGTGCTTTCATTGAGAGCAAGTTAGATTGGTGCTGTCGCAAACATCCACTATGGTGACCACTCGATCCAAACACGGTAACGAGACAGAACAACATGATGGGCAGGAAGCTCATCATACCGCCATCCCCGGCGAACAAATTCCTGAGGTCCAACAACGGCCGGGCAAGCAGCCGGTGGGCCAAGATGACACTGGAAGTTCGGCGCCCCGGCCACCTAATCCAAACCCAGGTTATTACATTGTGGTGGAGATGGAGAATGCTCAGCTGAGGAGCCAGCTAGCAACAGCTAATCAGCAGATCAAGGAGGTGTTGGCCCGACTACCCTCTCTTACAACCGACGCTACCGTCGGAAAGAGGCAAGGCGAGACTCATAAGTCCTACCGGGGTAATCGGTCCAGGCATAGCCGCTCGGACAGACCTTCGACAGCCAACTCTATTCCCTCATCACACCGTCGAGAGCCAAACTTCGAAGAAATGCCTAGAGCCGAACAACAGCAGTACAGCCGTTCGGTCCGAACTTCAACTCCCAGCTCCCAACCAGCCTCGAGCGCGCCCAGGAGAGCTCGAGGAAATTCCAGAAGGAGATCCGGGGAGGGCTCACAGCATCAGGCCGTCCCCACCAGCCGTCCTGCGCCACATCCAGATCGCCAGGCGCGGGACCCTCAGGTTGGCAAGGCCGAAAGGCCCTCACCTAACTTGATCCGCTCTGATGGAACCAGGATCGCATCCCCGGTCAGGCATCCTCCCTCTCCAATAAGATATCCATCTCCTCCTCGACCCATCTGAGATATTCCAGCCTACGGAAGTAGCAGGAGAAACCCGCCATCTGCAGGGCCTTCCCGACGTAGCAGGGCGCCGAGAGAAGGCACAGATCCTCACCACCAAAGGCAAAGTCCGAGCTTCTCTAACGGGAGCTACTGGACCGGCAATCGCCGGAGCAACCTTTCTGGCAGAGACCTGCGCCAGCGTTTAAGCTCGGCACAAAGTCCTCAAACCACCCAAGGGGGCCACCTGCGAGATCGCCTTAACTCTCACAGAGGAGAGCCAGTAGGAGGCGGCAGCCATGCCCGCTCGGGGGGAAACCTGTCCGAAGTACGTAGCGGCGGGAATGCCCCAAATAACCTATCTCAAGATAGGAGGGGCAATAACCCACCAAATATGTACAATGGATCTGGAGCTGTTGAGCAGCCCCGGAATAACCAAGGAAATCAGGACAAAACCCTCAAGCGCCTGGCTCAGATGGAGGAGCTGATGAGGAAGCTCCTGTCGGAGAAAGAGAAAGATGAATATGATTCGGGGGACGAGATGGAGCTCTTCGCCCCCAGCATACCAGCAACGGCTTACCCACCCAGTTTCCGTATGCCGCACGTGTCCAAGTTCAATGGAGACGGAGATCCGTCGGATCATCTAGGAATGTTCAACACCCTGATGATGGCCCACAACATTGGCCCCGAGCTGAGGTGTCTGATATTTCCCTCCACACTGACTGGACCAGCCAGGTAGTGGTTCAAGCAAAGTAAAAGACAATCAATCGGCTCCTGGAAGACTTTCTCAGCTGACTTCAAAAGGGCATTCCGAGCCTCCCAGGCTGCCCGCGTTAAGGCCGACTCTCTGGCTAACATGCGGCAGCAGTCCGATGAGTCTCTGAAGGCTTACCTGAGCAGGTTTGTGAACGTCGCTGCTCGGGCCAGAGACGCGGATGACAGCTCCAAGCTCATGGCCCTGAGAACTGGAATCCTCGTCGGAGGGGAACTTTGGAAAGATATACAAAGGAATGGAGTTAGCTCAGTAAACGAATTCCTTAACAGGGCCTAGGAATGGATCAACTTGGAGGAGGCCGAAGCCTCAGCTGCAGGGACCAGCCAGGTCCCTGAGCAGCCCGCTAGAGTGGGGACAGAGGTCGTGACAACGACCCAGAATGTCACACAGAATAACCAGCTCGGTGGAAGCAAAAGAAAGGGGAACGGCGAGAACGGCCAGCACGACCCAAAGAAGAATAAGCCCGTAGACAAGTTTAAGCCCATCTACGCGACTTATACAGAGCTCACCCACTCTAGGGAGAATATCTTCCTGGCAAATTCTACTCGTCTCCCCTGGAAGAGGCCATTGCCGTTGAAGCACCAGAAGGGGAAGATAGACACCTCCAAGTTTTGCCATTTTCACAACGATGTTGGCCACAATACCGATGATTGTAGGCATTTGAAAGATGAGATCGAGACTCTCATCCGAGCCGACCCCTTGGCCCAGTATGCACGGAACAGGGTTCCAACAAGTCGACCTGCTCCGGAAGTCTCGGTCAGTCAGCCCGGGTCTCGGGTAGATCAGGACGTCCCTCTTCCCATGATAGGAGGAGAGATATCCACGATATCTGGACGTCCGCATATGGCCGGCACGAGCAGGGGTGCCCAGAAGAGGTACGTAAACGAACTCAAGGCGCATAATGGAGTAGAGTTCATCCCGGAGCAGCGTCTGCCAAAGCAGCAACGATTGGAGAGACAACCGATCATTTTTACAGAAGAAGATGCGGGCCATGTCCGGTTCCCTCATAACGACCCTCTGGTCGTAGCAGTTCAGCTTGCTAATCGGAGAGTTAGGAGGGTGCTGATCGATAATGGAAGCTCGGTAAACCTTCTTTTCCGGTCCACGCTAGAGAAGATGGGTTTGACTGTCGCCGAGCTGAAGGCGACCTCCATGATGTTGTATGTTTTTTCGGGAGAAGGATCAGCGGCTATAGGGACTATTGAGCTGGTGATCACCCTAGGAGAAGGACCTCGGACCGTCTCCAAACTCCTAGAGTTCGTGGTCATCGACTGCTCCGCTGCATACAACGCAATTTTGGGACGACCCACGCTCATAGCCTTTGAAGCCGTCACTTCCATTCGCCACCTCGCGATGAAATTCCCTTCCTCCACGGGAATATGAACTGTCCATGGCGATTAGCTCGCTGCCAGGGAATGCTACAACATTTCCATGAAGGGAAAATCGAATCCCGGGCAGCTAGCAATGGCCATCCAAGGTGGTGGAGAGGAATCTCAGGAACCCTTAGCTGATCCTGAGATTGAAAAATCTCAGAGCGCTGAAGGGGAAAATATCGTCTTAAGTGAGGATATTGACCCCCGAACAGGCGAGGACAGGTCCGAGCTCCAGGCTATTGAGGAGCTTGAGGAAATAAACATCTATCCGCAGAATCCTTCACGGATGGTCAAGCTCGGGAAAAACCTCTATAGCAAGAGGAAGGCAGAGCTGACTAAATTTCTGCGGGACAACCTGGATGTGTTTGCGTGGTCACACGAGGACATGGTGGGAATCAGCCCGAGTGTCATCATGCACACCCTTCATCTGGATAAAAGCGTTCCCTCAAAGGCCCAGAAGCAGAGGCGCCTTGGAACAACCCGGGCTGAAGCCTTAGAGGAAGAAGTAGCCCGGCTCAAGAAATGCGGCTTTATCTGTGAAGCCAAGTTTCCGATTTGGGTCGCCAACCCCGTGCTGGTCCCGAAGCCCAACGGGAAGTGGCAAACTTGCATCGACTTCTCCGACCTGAATAAAGCCTGCCCCAAAGATTGTTTTCCATTGCCGAGGATTGACTAATTAGTGGATGCCACGGCGGGGCACGAGCTCATGTCCTTTATGGATGCGTACTCAGGCTACAATCAGATCGCCATGAATCTGGCGGACCAGGAGCACACCAGCTTCATGACCCCGACTAACGTTTATTGTTACAAGGTTATGCCATTCGGGCTGAAGAACGCCGGTGCTACGTATCAAAGGTTAGTAAATAGAATGTTCGCAAACCAGATCGGGAAGAACATGGAAGTGTACGTTGATGACATGCTAGTCAAGTCAAAGACTGCCGATAGCCATGTTTTCGACCTAGGAGAATGCTTCAAGATACTACGGGAGTATGGCATGAGGCTTAATCCGCAGAAGTGCACTTTTGGAGTCGCGTCGAGAAAATTCCTGGGTTTCATTGTCAATACCCGAGGAATCGAGACAAACCCCGACAAGATCAGATCATTGCTCGAGCTTCCCTCACCCAGGTCGCGCAAAGATGTCCAAGGCCTGACAGGAAGGGTGGCGGCCCTCAATCGGTTTATTTCAAAATCCACCGATAAGTGCTTGCCATTTTACAACCTGCTCCGAGGAAATAAGAAGTTCGAATGGACAGAAGAGTGCGAAAGCGCTTTCCTCGACTTGAAGGCACATCTGGCCGAGCCACCCGTATTATCCAAACCAAAAGCAGGAGAGCCTCTTTTTCTCTACCTAGCTGTCACAGAGGATGCAGCTAGTGCTGTATTGGTCTGAGAAGAAGACCGGGTTCAGAAACCTGTCTATTACATCAGCAAAAGACTTCTCGGAGCTGAATCTCGGTACCCGTTGATGGAGAAATTGGCGTTCTGCCTCATCACGGCCTCTCGAAAGCTCAGGCCGTACTTCCAGTCCCACTCAGTACACATCATAACCGATCAGCCTTTAAGACAGGTTTTGCAAAAACCTGAAGCATCGGGATGTCTGTTAAAGTGGGCTATTGAACTCAGTCAGTTCGAGATTTTGTACACCCCACGAACTGCCATAAAAAGCCAGGCCCTGGCCGATTTTGTAGCAGAGTGCACAGGGTTCCGGGAGGATCCTGCAGACGACTCACCCCAGGTCACCTCGGCCCCGGCGTCATGGAGGATCTTTGTGGATGGTTCATCCAATGAGAATGGCTCTGGGACTAGAATCATTTTAATATCCCCCGAGGGACATAGATTCCATTCGGCGCTGAGATTCGGATTCAAGGCCTCCAACAACGAGGCCGAATACGAAGCTTTGCTGGCCGGGCTAAGAATAGCCCAGGAGCTGAAGGCGAGCTCCGTCCAGTGCTTCAGTGACTCCTAGCTCGTGGTAAACCAGGTTCTGGGAGAATATCAGGCACGAGGACCCAAGATGGCTGCCTACCTGGCAAAGGTAAAAGTTGAGCTGTCCGCGTTTGGGCGAGGCTCAATCGAGCAGATACCTCGGGAACAGAACGCTAACGCAGACGCTCTTGCCAAGCTCGCCACTTCCGGAGAGACGGAAGCTCTGGGGTTAGTTCCGGTAGAGTTCTTGGATAAACCAAGTATAGAAGAAGCCCGGGCGGAGGTCGAGGTGATCGACGCTAGGCCGACCTGGATGACCCCCATCCTTGAGTATTTCACCCAGGGGAAGCTACCTGAAGGGCGTAATGATGCGCGACGAGTATTGTATCAAGCTCCCAGGTATACGATGGTGGACGGGGTGCTATACCGACGTGGGCACTCCCTACCTCTCCTGTGATGTGTTCTTCCAGGCGAGGCAAAGGCCATCCTGCAGGAGGTGCATGAGGGATTTTGCGGAAATCACACTGGGGGGCAAAGCTTGGCCCTAAAGGTCCTGAGACAAGGATATTACTGGCCCACTCTGTCCAAGGATTCGATCTCGTATGTCAAGAAGTGTGACAAGTGCTAGCTATTCGCCATCGTTGCCCAAGCTCCCCCGGTCGAGCTGAAGATGATCTCGTCCCCATGGCCGTTTGCAGTTTGGGGAATCAACTTAGTTGGCGCCCTCCCCACGGGAAAAGGCGGGGTCTGCTACGCCGTGGTAGCCATCGGCTACTTTACGAAGTGGGCTAAGGCAGAACCTTTGGCAACGATAACTTCCAAAAAAGTCCTCGACTCCGTGGTTAAAAGCATTATCTGCCAATTTGGGCTGCCCAAGAAAATTGTTTCCGACAATGGGACTCAGTTCGACAGCGACCTCTTCACCGAATTTTGCGAAAGGTACGGAATTGTGAAAAGTTTCTCCTCCGTGGCCTATCCTCAGGCGAATGGCCAGGTCGAGGCCGTCAACAAGACGTTAAAGGCGAGCCTCAAGAAGAGACTAGACGAAGCCAAGGGGGTCTGGCCAGAACAGCTCCCCCAGGTTCTCTGGGCATACTGGACCTCGCATCGGACTCCTACGGGTCATACTCCTTTCCCCCTGACCTTTGGGAGTGAGGCAGTCCTCCCTGTGGAGATTAAGGTACCTTCGCACCGAGTCCAGGCATACGACCAGGATTTCAACCACGAGCTACTTTGCACTTCCCTCGACTTGGTTGATGAAATACGAGAAGATTCGCAACTCCAGCTCGCGCACTACCAGCAAAAAATCGCTCGTTATTTCAACTCAAAGGTCAAAAAACGCGCCTTTAGCGTTGGTGACCTGGTCCTCAGAAGAGATTTCATAGCCGGAAAGGATCCCAAAGATGGAGTATTGGGACCAAACTGGGAAGGACCATATCAAGTCATCGAGGTCATTAAAGAGGGAACTTATAAACTAGCTCGACTTGATGGAGGGGCAGTCCCACGAACTTGGAACGCCATCCATTTGAAGAGATATTATCAATGATTCCCTTGTAAGGCCTAAAAGGCCATTTATTATGTATTAAGCAATGAGAATTAACTTTTCATTTATGATTGTTCATGTTTACAAGTGTAATCTAAAGTAACCACGAAAGACCTGGATATAACCAGGTCGCCTTAAAAGGCTTAGAGGTTAATTCAAATCGATTGATCGTTGTTCTTCTTAAAGAGCACGAGATATTGATAAAAATTAACACGAACTAAGCCGTACCCTGGATATGACCAGGTCATAAAACTTAGAAGTTAACTTAAATCGATTGATTGTTGTTTTTCTTAAAGAGCACGAGATATTGATAAAAGTTAACACGAACTAAGTTTTCAAATTAAGTCCCTGGATATAACCAGGTCATAAAACTTAGAAGTTAACTTAAATCGATTGATCGTTGTTTTTCTTAAAGAGCACGAGATATTGATAAAAGTTAACACGAACTAAGTTTTCAAATTAAGTCCCTGGATATAACCAGGTCATAAAACTTAGAAGTTAATTTAAATCGATTGATCGTTGTTTTTCTTAAAGAGCACGAGATATTGATAAAAGTTAACACGAACTAAGTTTTCAAATTAAGTCCCTGGATATAACCAGGTCATAAAACTTAGAAGTTAACTTAAATCGATTGATCGTTGTTTTTCTTAAAGAGCACGAGATATTGATAAAAGTTAGCACGAACTAAGTTTTCAAATTAAGTTCCTGGAAATAACCAGGTCATATAACTTAGAAGTTAATTTAAATCGATTGATCGTTGTTTTTCTTAAAAAGCATGAGATATTGACAAGGAAATAAATCAATTAAAAATAAAATTGATAGTTAGATTGTCTTGAGGTGGAAACACCTCATGCAAAAGTTACAACAAAAAAAAGTAAATGATATTAAAGGAAGGGGTGCAAAAGAGGAAGGCCCTAAGCTCCGCCAGGCTGCCCCGTGGAGGTCGCCGTCTCGCCCTCCTGCTCAGCTGCGCCAGAGACTTCCCCGGTCTCGGAAGGTGCTTCTTTTTCGAGGCGAGCTTTAAACCCCTCCAGTAAGGGTTCCCAGCGTCCGCTCCCAAGAAGGAGAAGTCACCGTCCGGGTTGTAGACCCAGCTGTGATAGAGCATGTCCTCCATGGCGGTGCTGGAGGCTGCCTTCTCGGCTTCCAGGGCGGCCTTGGCCTCCTCGGCCCCGGCCTTCGCAGTGTCTAGCTCTGCCTGCGCAGCGGCTAGGGCAGCTTTGGTTGCCTCGACCTCCTGAAGCTTGGGACGAGCTTCTTCCAGCTCAGCCCACGCGACCGCCAGGGCATCCTTAACCTCCTGTAAGGAAGTCTGGTGGGTGGCCACAACCGCCTGGTGCTCGCCCCTCATATCCTCGAGCTGGGCCTTGGTCCTGGCTATGCTCCTGTGAAGGGCCAAGGCGCTCTGCAAAGATGGAGAAGCAACTGCCTTAAGAAAAAGAGAAGGGAGAAAGTAAAAACAGGGCAAGGCATGCTAATCAAAGATCACAAAATGATAAGGTCAGCTTACCATAAGGGCCATGCCCAATGAAGATACCAGCACGCCCACCGGGCTCATCGTTTCGATGGCTCGTAGCTCAGTCTCTTTGAAACGGTAGAAGTGGCTGACGGCGTAGTTCGCCGTCTCGTACACCGTCCCCGTAAAGACATATGGGATCTTCTCCAGATCCTGGGGGTCCACCGGGATGCGTACCTCGAAAGGCACGATCGCCGAAGTCCCGGGCTCCGCCCCTGTGCTCCGGACGAAGGCCGGAGCTCACGGAGGGGGTGGGGGCATGCTCCCTCCTGCAGCAGGAGGTATGGTTTTCTCGACCTGGGCGGCTGGGGGCTGCTCTTTCTCCTTTGCAGGAGACTTGGTTGGGGTCCCGGCGGCTTTCTTCGCCATCCGGAGCTTCTTCATCTTGGGCCCAGAGGCCCCAGCTGGGGAGTTCCCCTCGGTGAACACAGCCCGCAAATTTTTTCCCCCGGACTGAGACATCTCCTCTGGCAAAACAAACATATGGTTAGTACACAAGTTAGTAGTCATGCAAAAACAAAAATAAGAGCAAAAGGGAAAAAATGCGAAATCAAAGTATATATATATGTACTAAAGGGAATCCTACCCCCCGAGCTAGAGGAAGAGTCTATGGTTACGATCATCGGCCTCGGAGCTTCTTCGGTGGAATCTAAGACAATCACTTCTCGAGCTGGCGCGGGTTCTGGATCCGAGGCTGGCTCAGGACTAGACTCTTCTACGTATTGCCTAAGTCCTGGAGCTACGGTACCCTCCTGGAGTGATGGCCATGACCGAAGGTTAGTCCCATACTCCTCGAAGAGGACCAACCTAAAAGCTAGGATGTTGTCTACAACTATGGTCCCCCTAGGGCGGCTACTTTCGTAGTCCAGCACGAGCTGGTCGACGCAGTGGAGCAGGGTTTCATCTAAGTCTGGGTCACTTCGATGGCGTTGGACGATCTGTCTGGGATTGAACCTAGCTAGCCGGGGGTCTGCAGTGGCCCTATCTAAGTTCCTAAACGTATAAGGGTTACCTTGGCCGGAGGGACCTGCAGCTGCTCCGGATCGGATCCTCTCCTCGTCCGTTCTTTGGGTGACCTCCAACGCCCGTTTCCTCGACCTCACGAGGGGCACCTCGTCCTCCTCATCTTCATCCCCCACGACCTCCTCCGCGATGATAGGTCTCATATCGCGGGCTGGGGGAAGCACTCGGGACCTCCTCAGGTTCAGAGTCTGGCCTGGGGAGATCAGCTAACAGGCCAGCATCGTCTCGTCTGTCACGAGCTGTCGATAGTCCTTTTCAGTGGGGGGCAAGCCCGCCAGTGTCTCATACTGGCTCCCGAGGATCACAGACTTCTCTGTCCTCGCGAAGATAGCTGCAGAATTAATCTAAGTCAGAAATGAATACAGGAGGAGCTAACCGATACTTAACTTACGAGCTAAGGTTGAAAGGCACTTATGAGGATGATTGAAGTAGTGTAGCTCGCAGTTTCGGAACCCCGTCGACATAAAGAATTGATCTTTGAAGTCGTTGGGGTGGCTGGGCAGCTCGATGACCGCAGCCGTGTTGGGGAACCGGGTTAAATAATAAAAGCGTCACCTCGCCCCCGCTGCTCCGGGCTGGCCTTGAGGCAGAAGAAATACAGAATGTCCGCAGGAGTGGGGACCTCCCACTCCTGTTTCAAGAACAGGTATCTTAACCCCGCCAACAAACGGTAAGAGTTGGGGGGGAGCTGGAATGGGGCCAACCTCATGTAGTTGAGGAAGTTGGCAAAGTACTGGTCCAACGGGAGGAAGGCCCCTGCCTTGAAATGTTCGTCGCTCCAGGCCGAGAACACCTCATCAAGCAGCGCACAGCTCCGCTCGCCTTCTAAGGGAGGTCGGGCAACCACGGTTCCCCTCCCCAACTCGATGTTGTGGGAGAGGAATATTTTGTTTACCCTCGCCTGGTCAGTGATCTTCGATACGATCCTCTCCGCCTCAAAGAATGCATCGGGGGCCACCTCGAGCTCCCATTCCACTGCTGGCCCGAAGTTGGGGATCGGGGATTCAGCCATCACCTCCTTTCCTTTGTCTTGTCGGGAGGACGAGCTGCCTACATGCTTCTTGGGAGCATTCTTCTTGGGTCCCATCTGGTCGCCTAGCGAACAAAAAGAAGAAATTTTAGAAAAAGGCGACCTAAAAGGGAGGAGAATCTGAATATGTTTCTTTGACACGAGCTGAGGTAAGCCCAACCCGTGGAGAGTGAGACCACGCGGTTCTATGAACACGCGCCTATGCTCCCAACAAATCCCCGGTTACTCAGAATTCGTGTGTCAGGAGGGTCACGATAGAATTTTGCCTTGGAGGGAAAGTTCCCGTAAGCAAGAGAGGCAAAACCGCCTGTGAAGCGTGTCCCCTAAGCTACCCGGTTTTGCACCCAAAATACTGGATATTTTGAGCAAGCCTACCAAAAATCCTACCTAGAAAATTTCCCCAGAAAACGCACCCTATAAACCGTGTTCTTAAAAGGTTTCCTACCACAAACGATCCCCTAACCTAAAAGGCTTTTACCCTTCATGCCCACAAAAAACCAGCAAAACCCTGCATGTGGCTATAGTAAATATTTACCTAAGTTACAGTGAAAAATAATTTCAAAACATGCACAGTCAGGAGACTTACTGAGTGTTCTGTAAACATGGTCATGTATATTGTAGTTATTTAGAGTATCCTGTAAATTTTTAAGAAGTTTTGAATAATTTATAGTGTAAAAAATAAAATTTAAATAATTTAATTATACGTGTAGAAAGTAACATGTTTGAACCTTATTTTTCAGTACTGTAAATTATTCGAAATTTTCTAAAAATTTATAATATATACAGTCATAATTTTTTTTCTTCAAAAAATACTTATTGAGCCAAAAACAATAATAAAGTGTACCAGTGTGCTCATTTTTTGTGTGCACCCGAGAATCTCCAATTTCTTATATGTACTACATACCAAAAAAAGATGTATGTGTGAACTAGTGAGAAATTAAAGAAATGATTGATGATGAAAAGTTTGGTGGAGAAAACGTGTTATAATATAGCCCAGCTTGCTTAGAGAGTTGCAAATTTTAAAAAAGTTTATGAACTTTTTTGGCTTTGTTTTCCATTGATATATATATATATAATGCAACTGGAAATATGTATATATATATATATTTTGGGTAAAGAAAGCTACTACGTAGTTGAAAAAGATCACAGAAAAAGAAGAAGAAAAATTCTAGCTGTCATTAAACAATTAGAAACAAATAATGAACATAATGATCGATTTTATAGCATAATAGAGTGTTTGTATATATAATATAGGACCCAAATTCAAGTGGAATGGATAAGCACGAAGAGTAAGACCAGTCACTATTATTCACTAATAGAAAAAAGAATAAGAAAAGTGCAAAAGTTCGTTTGCAATCACTTTATGCACGTACTTCTCCTACTTGTGGAATTAATTGAGATAATACTTTTTTTGTCTTTTCTTAAAATACTTTTTGGTTCCCACTTTAGTATGACGTGTTCATAATATTAATCACAGTTGATTGATTAGAAAAAGATAATAATAAAACAAAAGAATATCATAACCAAATTTAACTTTGTTACTATATGTCCAGCTATAATAAGTTTCGAGTATAATTTGAAGAAGCAAATCATCCCTACTTAAAATATATACTAAAATATTATATAAAATATTATATATAGTGATGTAGTAGTTTGGTTTAACCAATTACATTTATTAAAATTGAGACTTATTATATTAAAAAACAGTAATATGTCACTATATATAATATTTGAGTGCATATTTTGAGTGCACATATCATTACACAATTTAAAATTATATATATTTCACTATCTTATAATATTATTGATAATGATTATTATGTATTTTGTAATTTGAAAATTAAGTATAAAATGATATATTCTACTATTCATTGCAATATATTTATGGTACCTTGTAACTTTGAGACCAAATTTAAGATTAAAGTACTAAATTAAATTATGTATAATTTTAAATTAGAGGATATTCAATCATTATTATTGGAAGCATAAGGTGCCAACTGTATTTCATTATTAGTTTATAAGGTCTTATAAAATAATCATGATGTTTGTAAGATATTTATAATTTAAATATTTATCTTAAAGGTTTTTTTTTCCTTCAGTAATCTTTAATTTAACTTATATATTCTATTTGTGTTTGGGGTTTGTGTGTTTTTTAAAATTAGATTGTAATATAGATTATCAATATAAAAACTCTATGTAATATAATACTATGTTTAGTTGCGGGAAATAATTGAAATAGAATAGAATAGAAAAGAATTTATTTTTATTTCATTTCTTTATTTGGTTTCAATTTTAGATATTAGAATATTTTATTCCAACAAAATAATTTGTCTAATATTTTGGTCAAGTAACTATTTAAAAAAAAACATGTCATTCCAACATACAGAATTATTATTTTAATTTTTTTTACTAATATCAATTCTTATTTTTATTCTATTATATTCTTCCAACCAAGCACCTGTTAAATTTACTTTTCACCAAAGAAAGAAGTTCTGATATAATCAAGGGACACATTTTTTTCCTGGATTAACTTTATTATTATTATTCAGAAATAATATAATAAAATGATAAAATAGATTTTTAATACTTTTTATAGTGTTAGTTTTTTTTAGCTTTATTATTATTATTTTATAATTTTAGTTCTTTTTAAGTGTAGTTGTTGTATTTTTTATATTTTCATTTGTGATATGGATCAAAATACTTCAAAAATTATTTGAAATATTATCTTCAAGAGAAAAATAATAGAAGATACTTATTTGAATTGATTCGAGAGAATAAATGAGAATTCAAACTTAAATTGTTGGAAAAATATGAGATATTTTGAATCTGAGATAATTTAGGTATTTTGACCATATCTCCCTCTTCACATACCCGATTTATAAGTTCTTGGTGGCGTTGGAAAGCTGTAGTAGGCAAAATA
The DNA here is from genome assembly GCF_963169125.1 of Humulus lupulus. Taxonomy (NCBI): domain Eukaryota; kingdom Viridiplantae; phylum Streptophyta; class Magnoliopsida; order Rosales; family Cannabaceae; genus Humulus; species Humulus lupulus. The sequence goes on from NC_084800.1 coordinate 4,912,728, forward strand.
TGTGTACATGTTAAAAAAGCCTATGAATCTAGTCGGCCTAGCCAATCCGACCCAACGAGTCATCCAATCAAGCTAGTAAGGCCCATCCAAACATATAAATGGACTCATACTTGCCACATGAACCATAGGATTGATAGACTAATACCCGGACCAGAATCCGGATACATTTAGTCAGCCATAAATTTTTGAAATGGTCAGAGTATACGCAATGACTCCCATAAAAATCGGGAGGAACGAGTAAAACGGGTCAGACGGAATGATAAAGGAAACGACTATAAAGAGGACCTTGGGAGGCCATTTGGGGGGCATCTGATAATCACTTTACTTTCTTACTGAAACAAGGATTACTCTCTCTAAGTGATCCAGTCAAGCAAGTCGAATTAGTTAGCCTGATCTGACCTCACCGGACTTGACCCAGTCGTTCAGTCCTGCCATCATCGCCACTGACGGACCCAAAAATGGGTATGTTTCAAATATTTATAACTCGCAAGCACACGAATTGTATATGAAATATAGTGTTCGTGTAAGCACGAGATCGAACCCAAAGGAGTTGTCCAAAATAAAAAAGAAAACTATTTTAAACCAAAATTAATAAATTCTAATCTTGCTCCAAATATTGATGAGAATTTGTGACAAGAAAATCAAATAAGAGACAATAATAAAGAAATTAAAGACAATATATAAACATAAATTAATAGTAGAAGTCAAGTTGGTAAAAGAAGATTATTAAGGTATTAGAATCCACAAAATATAAGTTCAATAACATTTATAAGTACATTGATTCCCAAGTTTTAGTGATAGTTAAAATAAATAAAACTATCATTTTCCAAATAGATTTATAATTTTAAGCACAAATTACTTCTAAAAAGATAAGATTTTTCTTCACTTTCCAAAAAGTATAATTTCAAAGTATTTAATGTGAATCAACCTAATGAAACAAAAAAAAAATCAAATAACAATATTTATAAGGCAAAACATAATATTTTTGTTCTAAGCATTGGATGTGTACAATTTAATGACATATCTTACACAAAGAATATTATGTTTTTGCACTAATGAAGAACAAAGTGTAAATATGTGCTAGCAATAAAATATACATGATATTTAAGATGAAAGAAGATATTTGAAAAAGAAAAATTCATAAACTTTGTTGCACAAAATGAGAAATCAACATACAAAATAAATACTATCTAGTGACATATTGTTTCATCATCACCTTAATATCAAGAAACAATTAAAGGTTAATATTCACCCTCAACATTCATTCCTAATCACTAATAATAAATATTATTTCAATCTCTCAATTAAACTATTAACCCCGCAGATAACGCTGAAGCAATCAATTATCCCAGTCTCCCTATTATAAGTAATCAAGGCGAAGCGCTCAATAATTAACTCTTTTAGCTAAGCAATAAATCTATGAAGCATATATACAATCTATTTAACTTAGATAAAGCATTAAGTCCTATGGAAACAAGTTAATCTAGTCAATAAATTAATGAAGCATATAATTCATTTAACCTATGTTCTATTTTTCATCACAATCAACAATTCTTTTGACATCACTATCAATTAAAATTTATCACATACACTTAGAATCCTAAACTATTAGGTGAGTAGTAATTCTAAGATGACAATTGAATAATGTCAAACCTTAATTAGTTGGCCACCTAACAAGAAATCACAAAATTCATAACATTCAATTGGAAAAATAGAAACAATTTAATATTGAGAGAAATTAAAGAATAATACTCATTATCAACAATCAAGAATTCATGTCTTGAGTTTTGAATTAACCCTTAAACTAAAAAGAACCTACTCTATAATAGTAATCATAATCACAAACATAATTATAATTAAGATTAAAGAGATTAAGGGAAAAAAAGAAACTAGATTGATGAACAATAGTGTTTTAGTCTTCTCTCCAGCCCTTTCTGAGTCTTTTTCTCTCCTAAACCGTAATAAAAAATCTCTTCTAAAATTAACACTAATAATATTTTATAGTGTCAATTAAATTATAATTAAAAAGTAATTAAAAATATGAAAACGATGTCGCAGGCCGCGACCTGGAAAATGCATGTCGCGGTGATAAGCGTACAAAATATACGCTTATTTATAACTTTTTCAGATTGATTTGGTTGTTTTTCTCAAGAGAAAGTTTGTATTTAATCTGTTTGGTAAACTTGTGCAGTGTGTCGCTATAATTTTGATTAGTACGAGAATTTGTATAAATATCTATTTTAGTAGTCGAAATTGGTTGATATTTGGAGATGTGGTGTAGGCGATATATCGCCACTTGAGGAATTTCAATTTTTGGCTTAGCAGAAACGACATCAGAAATTGCGTTTTTATCGAGTACATTCAGCAGGCGATATATCGCAGTATTGTAGGCGATATATCGGCACAAGGGTATTTTTGGAAATTTTTATGGAAATTCGTAGGGTTTGGTTTTTGGAAAAAAAAGAATAAAAAGAAGATTGGAAGAAACAGAGAGGGGCGTTCTGACGGCAGGAGAAAAGAAACAGAGAAGAATCCACTTTTATTTATTTTCTTTATGCTTTTGAATTTTAGATTGTGTGATGAGGTTTAATATTATGAACTAAATTCTTATTTAGAGTATTTTAATGTAGTCACTGGATATTCTATTCATCTTTAATGCAATTTCTATGATTCTTTGAATTTATGTTTATCTATTGTTCTTATGTTTAATGCTTGTAATTGATTGGCCATCTTTTGCATGATTATTGGTTTTAATTCAATATCTGAAAAGTGAGAATTGGAATAGCTTTAGGCAATAGACATAGATTTCAATTTAGAACGAAAGTATCAAATTGGTTTGTGTAGCAATTAGGATTTTGTTCTTAATGCGGTTTATGTGTAGAATTTATCACAGACATGTAGAAAATTCGCAGGTAAACTGAATATTTTATATCTTGATAAATAATAGAATTGTCAATAGTAAACTTGTTATAATCATAGATCAAAGAAACATACTAGTAGTATTATTGTTTGAATAGAATTGAAGGTTGATGAAATTAGAATGCTCTAATATTTCGCTTATATTAAATTTCGTTAATTAAATTTTGTTTTTCTAGTTTATTGTTCGTTGTTAATTGTCATTAAAGTTTCATTAGTCAAATAGAAATAAAAAGTTTGCTATTGGTAATTATTGGATCAATTCCCTGACGGAACGATACTGTATTTCCACTACTATTACTTGTTTATTCGATTGCGTATACTTGCGCAGTAAAAAATCGCAACACGCGGCCTAGAACAAAATATGTGCAGAAATTGGTCATGCAGGCAGCGGCTTGAAAAAACTGAGCAGCAGCCTGTCTGGAACAAAAATAATCTGAAACGCTAATTCCATTTAAAGTGTCGCGGCTTGAATTTTATAGGCCGTGGCCTATCTTTAATTTATTCTTTTCTCAACCTTAGAAAGCTTGTACGCTGCCGCCACTTCAATATTTCAATCCCGAAAGCCTAGAATGCTTCAAAAACATCATTTTAACCTTATCTCAGCGAGTATTTTTCAACCTATGATTCATAAACTACACTTGCCATCAAAATGTCAGATTTATCATCATAAAATGCAATGTAGAAAATATGTTGTAGAGACATAAAATTAAGTTAAAACTACTAAAAATGCTATCATAACACAATCCAAGCATAAAAAAACTTAACAAATATTAATACAAAAATGACCTTATCAATGTGCTTAAAGTTTATATATTTGAGTGATTTATTTTCCTTCATCTCTATTTCTTCATCTTGTTATCTTTATTTATGTTTACTAATAGTATATAGATTTTGTCAAGCACTTTCTATGTATTATCAAATTAGTGAAAATAATATAGATAATATCTTTATCATTTTCTCCATCTCATTCATATATATTTACTTTTGCTAAATCTATATAGAATTAGTCATGCTCTTTCTATGTATTTTATAAATAGTAAAAGTAATATTTGTATTAGGTTTTATGTCCAATCTTTTATTCCATTATTGCCAATGGTATAATGTCATTTTTAGATTTCTCATAAGATTTATCTCACATCCTTCCATGGTAAAGAATAGTAATCACTTGAATACATTTTTGTAAAATATATTTGTGCTTCAATATTAAATCTTCCAAATGAATAGTTGGGATGTGAATTATCCATTTGTGTAATTTTTATGAATAAAAAATCCAAATAAATAAGTAAGCATATTGATGACTCTTGATCATTCCTACTTGTTACCTGTTGTTACATCACGCTTTAGTCTATCTCTATTTCTAATATTTAAATCTTAAAAATAACAAAAATATCACTTGTTCTATTTTCCACATATTATTTATCTAAAATTTATTATTGATTAACTTTATTTCTTTGCTTCCTTGTGAAATCGACCGCCAGATCTATACTACAACCACCGCTTAGTGGATGCACGTTTTGGGTGTTAAACAAATTTTGGCGCCGTTGCCAGGGAGGTAAAGTGAAAAAAAAAGTTTTTCAATAAATTTTGCAAAAGAGGTAAGTAAATCTATCTTGTTCTTTTTGTGTATATTTCTCTAGGATTTTTTTTAGATTTTTCTTATTTACTCTAAAAAAAAAGAAAAAAAAATCAATATCATTTTTGTTATTGTTCATTTTTAGTTAGTTTTCCGTTTTTTTACATTGTTGTGCTATAAGAAAAAAAAAGAAAAAAATATTATTGTCCTTTCTTTTCTAGGATTTGTTAGTTTTATTCATAGTTTATTTTGTTGTTATTTTTATTTTGTTAGTTTTTTTTTTTTTGGGAAATCAGAAAGATGTATTCCAACAAAACAAACCATTTACAAACTAACAGCACCTTAAAGCAAAGGCCTCCACAAGGACTAAACAAATATGAACCAAGTATGTGTTTGATTAGCTTATACAAGATCTTTATTTATTTTCATGTATATCTAATATTAAACAAATTAATACAAGATAGCCTAAAACATGTTTCTAAAATTAAATTCAAAGAGAAACAAATAATATAATACTTACAGTCTACGCAGCGGAATTAAGAGTCCTTCCTTCAGTTTCTCTAACTCTTGTATCCTCTCTGTCGCAGAGTATTATCAAGAAACTGAACCGATCTTCTATTTTCTTCACAATCTTCCAATGTATCCTTAGAACCACATAGACTAGTGTGGGCAATTCTCAACACATGAGATAGATATAGAGAGAAGAAGAGAAAATAACAAAGAGGTTTAGAAAAAGACTTGTGTTTAGAGAGAATCTAAAACTATCAGAAAATCTGACTTATGACTTATCAAACTTCTGTTTTGACTTCTCTCTAAGCACTCATTTTATAGACTCAATTATGCCATTTAATTTAATTAAAAAATCAATAAAATAATAGCCATTTTGAAGCCCTAGGTCGAAATTATCACGGGCAATAGGCCCGTGAAATTTCCCATTTGATTATAAGCCCGTTGGACTTAAAATCAAGGCCTGTATTATTTTATATTGATTTAATTAATTAAATAATTATTTAAATCCTTTATCAAATTAATTATTTATAATTTGAACCTTGATTTAAATTTATTTATTAATTTAGATACCAATTTATCTTAATTAATAAATCTGCCATAATTTCTCTTTTCTTCTCAAAATTACACAACTCTGTGAAACTATCCAAAATTGACCTAGTCAACTTTGATAATTCTAATTGATAATTAAAACAATTAATTGAGACTATCTAGATGATTTTATCCAAGGTACAATGGGGACCATGGGCTTATGAAATCAAGCTCCAATAAGTTATCATAAATCTAAGTGTTGACTGCGTTTTTAGCCAACGACGTGAGAACGTCAAATACGACAAACCTTCAAGAGAATGTAAAAACGACATAGACGGTATAATAAAGAAACTAAAGAACACAAGATATTTTTATAGTGGTTCAGCCCCGATTGTCGGTAATAGCCTAATCCACTTAGAGTTGTGATTTATAGATCTATACTCAAGATCAGATGGACTGAGCCAACTGAGTTTCTTCAGTACAGATTGTGAAAATACAAGAGTTCTCTCAAATATTAGCACTTTCTCTCTCTAGAATACACAGACCCAATTTTCTCTCTCTAGAAAGAAGAAGCAGAAGAAACCCCTCTCTCATCCCATCAGCTCTCTATTTATAGGCTTAGGGTCATACAACTGATATCCCTTAGAACCGGGATATTTTATTATTCATCTTATATTTATATTACAAGAAACATTTAAAATACAACTGATTCCTCAATTTGAGTGAGGAATGAGAGATTCCCGGATGCTTAGACCAATTCTTGCTAGAGTCGTTCTGGGGACTTTGACGTAGTCTCACATGCATGTTGATTACTCCTTCAAGCTTTCCTTGGACCAAGGTGATACAAGCTTGGATCTCCTCGGACCAAGGTGGTCCGAGGCATCCTTCTCTCTTGTTTCTCTCCTCGGACAAGTTTGAGCATACCTCTTCCATTCAAGGTCCCTTCGTACCTTGTGGCCTTCTCCTCGGAACAAGGTGGTCCGAGGCATCCTCCTTGGCATCTCACCTTGGACAAGTCTGAGGCACTCTCCTTGGCATCTCACCTTGGACAAGTCTGAGGCACTCTCCTTGGCATCTCACCTTGGACAAGTCTGAGGCACTCTCCTTTAGCATCTCCCAACTATGTCCGATCGGACATTGTGTAGGCTCTCCTTGTCAAAATCTAAGTCTCCATTCTTGACTTGCATGGGACTCCTCCTCCTTAGCTACTTACCTTGGACACTTTCGAGCCAACACTTAGGAAACCTTGGGAGGCTTACCTCGGACATCCTCCTTGGGGTCTCCTAGGACCACATACTCCTTGGGGTCTCCTAGGACCACTTTCTCCTTGGGGTCTCCTAAGACCACTTTCTTGAGTTCTCCTCGGACCTCATCCTTGGGTTCTCCTAGGATCACTCTCTCTAGCCTCCTAGGATGCATTTTGTCATCTTTATTGCCATGCCATTGATCTCCAATTTTTGGGTATAACACTAAGAAATAAATTTTAAACTTATTAATTCCTCGTGACTCCACTATAGACTTGGAATTGCACTCTTGAATTCATAGAACGCTCTATAACAAATATAGATACGCTATTAATTATCCATTGGTACAACCATAATTATCACTCAATCCTCTATAGACGGTCTACAATGAGATAGGACTAAAATATAATTTTACCCCTCATTGTATTTTATCCTTAAAACACTTAGTTCCTTGTAAATGATATTTCTGTAAACTAATTTAATTACTGAAATGAGATCTCTATCATTTAACACCTTGAACCAAACTAAAAGGAAACCATCATTTCACTTCTTCATCAGAAGCTATAGATGTTCATATCTATGATTAACACTCCCACTCAATTATACTACCGAGTTCCCAAGATGTAAGTATGGGCTAGTCCGTAGGGTAAGCTGGTAACGAACAAGTCAAAGAACTCAAATAATACAATCAATTAGAATACTAACCACTCACAATTGAGATTGAATTGACCTATGGTCAACTGTATGATATGACTAGAATAGATAATAACGGTATGTTTACTTATCTTATCAACTGTCAATATCGGTCCAGTCCGATGTAACAAATACATCCGATCTTATCTACTTTGCTAATGTTTTGGAAATAACATAACACTGTAATGTGTAGGTAGATCATATTGTAGATTTGCAAGTCAGTGTAAATCCGGTGCACTGACTAATCTTAGGACTAACTTATTTTGAACATATAATCATATTTATATTCCACTGTGATTACGTCACTATGAATGAGATTAGCTATATGCTCGGGATTTAATAGAAGTTTATATTAAACAAATAAGCATGAAAATAAAACATGTGAGCAAAGTGATTGACCAAGTCAAAAAATGATTTCTATTCTTTTATTGATAATAAAATGAGATTACAAAGAATTTGAGTTTTAATTAGGGCATAAAACCCCAATAGTATGTAATTCTATAGTTTCTCAAACCATTCTATATCTTGCTTGCCAATATGCGTTGGCCAAACAAATAAAACTCTATTCTTAACAGTTTCAACTACCCTTTTTACAATTATATCAATTCTAGCTACTTTCAAGGACCGAAAAGCATCATTTCTAGCTTGCCAAACATGATAGACCAGGGTAGCAAGGCAAGCAGCGAAGCAGAGTTTCTTGAACTTGCTTATCCTTGCTCGAGAATTCCACCTAACCAACTGCTGAAGTGAATCAGTTGTAGCTTTCCAATTGAGCCAGTTTTTGACTTCCTTCAAACACATTTTGCTAACAGCACACTCAAATAACAAATGGGCAGCAGTTTCCTTCTCAGTTCCACACAAAAGACAAGTACAATCCTGCACTATACTAAGATTAAACAACATGTCCCTGGTTTTTAAACGATTTTGGACAGCTAGCCAAAAAATAAATCTGTGTTTGGGAATATTAAATCTACCCCAAACCTCCTTACTCCAGTGAAATCTATCAGCTTCTGGGCAAATGAGATTGTACCCCTGTTTTATCTTGTATTTGCCTGCTGAGAATTGATGCTCATCAACCAGATTTTTAAGATTATCCTTTACTGCAACCACCTTCTTCCAATACCAACTACTCTGCAAAGGAGCAGCGTAATCCCACCAATTCTGGTCTTTTATGTACACATTATTGACCCACTTAACCCACAAATCATCATTCTTAGATGAAATTGCCCAGGCATACTTCCTAAGCGCTGCTTTGTTCCAGGCCAGAATGTTTTGAAAGCCAAGCCCTCCAGCCTATTTAGACCTACAAGTTTTCTCCCAAGCAATCATTCCCGGACTGGAACCAATTGCTGTCCCGTGCCACAAGAAAGCACGGCAAATAACATTGACCTCCTTCAGAATTTTTTTCGGAATAAGAAATAATTGGCTCCAATATGAGTGAATAGAGATGAGAACCGAATTAATAAGAGTGATCCTCCCAGCAAAAGACAAATTTCTAGTGCTCCACCGTCTTATACGCCCAGTCATTTTCTCAAGGAGAACTGCACACTCCTTGGCTGAGATTTTTTTAGCACAGATTGGCACTCCCAAGTATCTGAAAGGCAAGAATCTTCTCTGAAAAACAGAAGCGTCTAATAGACGATGCACCTCATTTTCTTCCATGCCACCACAATAAATGGCTGATTTCTCTTCTCCTGGGAACAGACCTGAGGTCTTGGAAAATAACTTTAGTCCTTGCAACATGTAATAGACTGATTTGAAGTCACCATTGCAGAATAATAATACATCATCAGCAAAGCTAAGGTGGTTCAACGTAAGCTCCTCACATCTATCATGGAACCTGAAATCAGTTATCTTTCCAACCATCTCCATAATTCTAGACAAGTATTCCATGCCTAAGACAAATAAAAGGGGGGACATGTTAGTTTTTTTTTCTTTCTCTTTTTATTTATTATTGTTGTAAATTTTAAAAAAATAAAATAAAATAAAATGCTTGTTGTATGAGCATTTAGTTTTTTTTTTCTTGTTAATTTATTTTTGATAGCTTATTTTATTTTATTTATTTATTTATTAAAAAAAACTTAAAAAAAATGGTTGTTTATCTTTTGCTAGTTTAATTTTCATGTATTTTTTTTATTTTAATTATTTGTGTTTAGGATTTGTTACATTTTTTTTTCTTCTATTCTTACTTTTGTGGTATTTTTTTTATGTGTTTGTAGGATTACTCAATTTTTTTTTTTTGTTTACTAAGTTTTTCCTCATCTTTGAAAAAAAAATGTTACTTTCTTAGAATTTTTCACAACCTTATCACTATAAAAAGAATGCTTTAGATTATTTTAGAGATCACTCTTACTTCTTGACCTCTCTTTCTTCTTTCTTCTCTTACTTCATTCTTTTCCATGAACTAATTTTCTTTTCTACGGTTTTAGTGTATACTACAACAAAATAGGGGTTTTGTGACTTTATTTGTGAGACATTGAAAGTCTACAATGTCTCCCATAGAGGGAGATGTTGTAGGTGGAGTCATTGTAAGTATATAACTCACGTCTCCCAATGAGAGAAGTGAGAGACATCCCACGTCTCCCAGTGGAAAATGTTGAAAGGTGTCAAAAAACGTGGACTTTCAACCTCTCCTACTGGGAGACGTGAGAAATGTTGAAAATCTCTGGGAGACTTTCAATGTCTATAATAAATAATAGTAAAATTATATGAAACTCTTTTGGAAAGAAAAGACTACATTAAATAACTTCAACGTCTATAATAAATAATAGTAAAATTATATGCTTAACATCCTCTATATAATTGGAAAAAATAAAAACAATAATTATAGAATTATTTCATAAGAAAATATAATCAATAAATAGCATTAATTGGGAAAGTAACAACAATGAACAAGGTAAGAAACTATTCATCAATATAATAAAATTAAACCCCTTAAATATATAATAAAACTTCTAATTTGTAAATTAGGAAAAAAGAAACATTTTAAATTTTATATAAGAGATTCCAAAATAGAAAAAATAAAATCCTCTTAATTATACACTAAAGACCCTTAATTAGTAAAATAGGAAAAAATGACATTCATGATATGTCTCTTATTTGGTCATAAGAGTATTGTTTAGATAATGCCATTGAAAGGGCAAGGGAAATTTTATGTTGTATGCATGATAATTTAATGAAATGTTTTAATATACCAACATAAGTTATTATTTCAAATATATGACAATTTCAATTTTTTAGACAAAAATACCCCTAACATTCAAACACCTATTTTCTTTCTCAATCCAAACTCTCTCTCTCTAACATATCTCATTCTCTCACTTTCTCTCTCTCTCTCTCTCTCTCTCTCCCTCTCATTCTAATCTTATAGATCTCGAAAAAATACCAAAATTAAAAAAAAAATCATCTAAAACAGACATTTGAGTGAAAAAATATGAACTTCCAAAGTTTTCATCAAATTTCAGTACAGAGCATCGATTTTGCATCGAAATTACATTGAAAAATGATCACTTTGGCCAAAAATCAAGTTTTCATGATTGCATCGCAACATCATCGAAATACCATCGATTTTGCATCGAAACATCATCAATGTACCATCGATTTTGCATCGAAACACCATCAATTTTGCATCGAAAAAACATCGATTTGTCCTAAAAAAAAGTTTTTATGATTGCTTCGAAAGAGCATCGAAACACCATCGATTTTGCATTAAAAAATATTGTTTTAGCAAAAAATCAAGTTTTCATGATTGCATCGTAACAGCATCGATGCACCATCGATTTTGCATTGAGAAAACATCGTTTTGGAAGAAAACAAATTTTCATGTTTGCATCACAAGAACATCGAAACACCATCGATTTTGCATCGAAATACCATTGATTTTGCATTGAAATTTCATCGAAAAAGCATTGTTTTTGCCAAAAATAAGTTTCATGATTGCATCGCAAGAGCATCGAAATTGCATCGAAAAGACATCGTTTTGATGCAATTTAGATGCTTTTTTGATAGTGTTTCGATGTAATTTTGATGCAAAATTGATGGTATTTCGATGCAAAATCGATGATGTTTCGATGTTCTTGTGATGCAATCATAAAAAATTGTTTTTTGATGCAAAATCGATGGTGTTTCGATGCCAAATTGATGGTGTTTCGATGCCAAATCGATGGTATTTTGATGCAAAATCGATGGTGCATCGATGATGTTTCGATGCAATCATAAAAACTTGATTTTTGTTCAAAACGATGCTTTTTCGATGTATTTTCGATGCTTTGCACTGAAATTTGACGAAAACTTTGGAGGTTCATATTTTTTCACTCAAATGTCGGTTTCAGATTTTTTTTTTTTTTTTGTATTTTTTCGAAATCTACAAGATTAGAATGTTAGAGAGAGTGAGAGAATAAGAGATGTTAGAGAGAGAAAGTTTGGATTGAGAGAGAAAATTGACATTTGAATGTTAGGGGTATTTTTGTCTAAAAAATTGTAATTGTCATATATTTGGGATAATAACTTATATTAGCATATTAAAAAATTCACTAAGTTATTATGCATATAACATGAAATTTCTCAAGAGCAATCACACGACTATTCTAATAGTCTAAATATTATTTATGGTAGAAAAAATAAAATAAATGCACATAGTCAGTCATATAATTTAATTGCACTATAATAATTAATCTATATTGAAATCCAAAAGTTAAAATACAACAATATGTGTTGACAATTTTGCTGAAGAAATTTCAATTCATGGACCGTGTACTATATTAATGTATTTTGTCTTCTTCTCTTATACATTTCAATGATTAACCATAACTTAAATTAATTGTTTAGAAATAAGAATGCAATATATTTGTTAATTTAATAAAATTAAAACTAAAAAATAAATTTAATCACTAATATAACTTATTATGAATCAACATATAAAATAAATATTATTAATTACAACATTAAAGTTTTTTCTAAATCAGTTAAACAACTTAATCTAATCCTAATTTATAATTTCATTATTAGTTAATGTCTTATTAATATGTAGAGTGTATACAACCTTTAAGTCTCTCCTTATTTTAAATATCAGTTCGGACTATTATTTTTTAATAATTATAAATTAGATTATTTGTTTTGTAAACAAATAATAAAAACAGTACACACTTTAATAGTTTGAACTTTTCTTTTTTTATTTTAGCTTAATAGTTTGAACTCTTCTCTTTAATTTTTTTTATTCTTTTTCAGTCCGTTATAAAAGATTTGCAATAAGAATTCAAACTATTTTTGAGTTTATTATTGACCAAATTTCAATTGAAGGTATCAATTTTTTTAATTTACAAAATAAAATATTTGTGTGTAATTATTTGAAATTAATAATGGTCAAAACTAACTTTTTTTAAAAAAAAAAAGCACTCAAAGAAAAGCATATAAATATGTCCCAAAAGACAAATAAATTAATACAGAGAACTTCATAGATAAATAGAGTAATGATATGTTGTTGACCCTGATTTTGGTCAACGATACGGAGTCTAGAAAACGACAGGAAAGTAATATAGAGCTTGAGGAAATAATTTAATGGAAAGATAAAGAACACAGAGATTTATAGTGGTTCGGCTCCAGTGATTGGTAATGACCAACGTCCACTTGATACTATTATTAATATTGATCTCCCAAGGTGTGATCAAAGAACTAGGGTTCCTGAGTTTCACAGACCTTAGAAGAAGAAAGCAATACAACGATGGATAATAGTACTATATTTTCGAAAGAAAAAGATCGATCCCCTTCCTTGAGCTATCTCTTATGTATTTATAGGCTCATGAAGAGTTACATGAATTTGGAAATAATATCTATCCTTAATAAACGGATCTGCAAGTCATAATGAAGAGATATTCTCAGAGATCATTACAACTGTATAGATCTTTTACATAAATGAACGGAGTATACGACTAGTCTGGTCGTATATAAAGCTTGATCTTTTCATGTGGAAATAAAGCTGGTCGATAGGTGAGCCGTATCTCTGCTACGTGTCCGCCACGTATCCAAAATCCTTGCCACTCGTCAGCAGCTGATTTATGGATAAACATATGTGCACCCAAAATATACACTCAAATATTACACACAGTGATATGTCAGTTTAGTCTAACTAATCACATTTATTAAAACTGGGACCCATTAAAAAACAATAATATATCACCGCGTGTAATGTTTAGGTGCATATTTTAAGTGCACATATCATTACTCATATAAATAAGCTGCACTACATGTCCTCCTAATATTCCTATACATGGTAGGTAGTTTTAATTGAATCATCGGCAGCTGGTAGAGTTGGGTTTAAGATATCCACCATACTTTGCCAACTTTTAACTTTATCTATATCTAGTTGCCACATTATACATATATAATCAAGAGAAAATCTCGGATGTACGCTCCCAAAAACAAAAACAAAAAATGCATATTGGTGCACATTTCTCTAATTTTTGAATAATTTATTTCTCGAGAAGTATTTTTGGTATAATTTTTTTATGACTGTATATATTAATGGTTGTATTGTAAATTTTTAGAAAATTTTGAATAATTTATTGTGTCAAAAAATAATGTTTAAATAGTTTGTTGCACATGTGACTGTTTTTTTTATGCCCATGGAAAGTAGCTTACTTAAATATTGTTTTTGACACTATAAATTATTCGAAATTTTCTGAAAATTTACCGAATACTCTAAATAATTATAATATATATATAAAAAAAATTGTCCCAAAAATACTTGTTGAGCCAAAAACTATAGAAAGGTGCACCGGTACACTCTATTTTGGGGTGCACGGAAAAACTACCCTATAATTAATTAGGTAATATACATATATTACTGTTCCTTTTGCAAGAAAGAATTACTTAAAACATAACAAAGACAATAATAACAGACAAATGTACCTCCAACATATGTCTCTGATCGACCATATACCAACAAGCTTTAATATATTATTAGGAGAGCATATGTACTGTTTTTTTTAAAAAGTTTTTTAATTTTTGGCACATATGTATATTTATATAGTGTATTGAACTAAATGACAAGTCTCGTATCACAGACGATCTTATCTCCAACATAAATATATTTATTTATTTTACGGGTTAAATTCCTTTTCTTGGCAAAGAGTTTTAATTATATTTATAAAATCAGATTATAGATGTACTTGCACGATGTGGATCTTAATTCGGGTAATGAATAGTATACATAAATTGTCATCATTTCTCATTCTCTTTCAATTAAAATAATTAAGTATATGATTCTGAAACTTTAGTGTTTTTTTTTTGTTTTGAAAAGGACAAACTTGACTAGTTTGTATGTTGTATGTATGTATGTATATATTAGTGGGAGTGTGGCCCATATCCACCTACAAAATGACACCACAATTCAATTCATCAAGTCAATTAATAGAAAAAGTGGCACATATCATCATATTCATATCTATCCGCGTGGTTGGCTTCTGTTTTGGGCACTACTAAATAGATTGACGAAGAAGTAACACATAAATTTGGGTTATATTCAAAATAAATATGTATGACATATACACTATATATACACATATAGTTAACTGGCCAAAAGTCTTGGGTGTTTTTAAATGTGGTATTGCAAACAATACATAAATTCAAATGGATAATAAGCTAAAAACAAAGCCAAGTACTAATAGTTATATATATATATGGTAAATATCACATATTTATGTGTAAAATTATTTGGATATAACTTTTCTGCATTATTGAACTGGGAAACATTATTTTTTTCATTTCTCTTTCTCAAAACGGGTAGAATTTCTCATCAATTGCATATATTACAAAACACGTGATTAGAAAATAATGTTTATATGTAACCTTACAATTAATTAATAAGTAAAATACTGTTGTACAGTACTTAAGATAAAGATAAATATCTAAGATCGATATATAACGTTTTAATTCGTAGAGACTCTAGTTATAAATATATATTTCGCATGTGTGTCATTCGTGTTAATTTTTAAAAATATTTTTGAAGGTACCCTTCAAATTTGAGTAGTCTCATATTTGTATATATATATATATATATAATTGCATCTGTCTATTAATTAATAGACTTTATTTAACATCATATAGATTCATAATATCTGAAACTTCCACTCAGAGCGAGGCAGCTTCATCTACAAACGATTTTCATATAAAAAAGTGGGAGTGGGAGTGGGAATGGGCTGCCACTTGTGAGTGATTTTGTAGTCGATCTATTCTTGATTATACATCATGGAGAGTAACGTAAGCTTTCACAAAAATAAGTGCAGCTCTAGTTGGTGACCTAAAATAAAATAATGATATGCACTTCCAATTTAGATCAAGAGAGTTCAGTCACAAAATAATCATTGTGCAATTTAAAAACTGAGTTTTTTTTCCACAAATAATAATCATTAAGTTTATATATATATATATATTTTTTTTTTGGGTGTTGGGACATATTAAATTTTGTTAATTTTATATTAAATATTTATTAAATGCCACCTCTTCTCTTTCATTTTGCCCTAGCCGCCACCTTCCTTTCCTTGTCCTCCACTTGCCTGCCTCACCATCTCCACCATCATCTCCGGCCACCCACCCTTACCACCTACGATTCACCTTAGGCGCGTACTTCCGTGAAACCCAACCAAGAATACCTAGTCACGCCATCGATGAACACAGCCTCAATCTGCGCATCTCTACGCGATTCCATTCGTGAGCCCCCGAATCCAAAATGATGGGGCTAGGTTGAGGCGAGGGATGTGCTGGTGGTGGTCGGAGGCGAGGGAGAAGGGTGGCGCCTTGGCTAAGTGCGATTCGTGGTGCATGGAGCTGCGCAAAATGACGGGGATGGCTGGGGTTGCGACAGAGTTTTGCGCGCAAGGGATGAGGGGTTCTGGTGGTGGTCGAGGGCGAGGGAGGAGGTTGGTTCGTGGTCAAATCTGTTTTTTTTTCTTTCTATCTTTAGATCCGTGGTAACTGGTTACCTTCATGTTTTTATGTGTGTGTGTATTTCTGGGTTCTTTATAGTAATTGGTTACCTAGGTTACTAATGTCATACTTTTCATTTTTTTCCTTCAAATTTGATGTTTCTTTTAATTTATAATATGAGTGACTCGTCACCCCTCTTATGGTAACTGGTTACCCCTCTTATGGTAGAAGGTTACTCATCTCACTGTAACTGGTTACTCCTCCTGATACATGTTATTTAACCTCTAAGACTATTTTTTACATAACTGTGAAAAAATCAAACAAGTAACTGGTTACCCTTCCGGAGAAATGTTATTTAATCTAGCTGTAGGATTTTTTTTTTTACATAATTGTGAAAAATCAATTAAGTAACTGATTACCTTACCTAGGCTTTGAAAAAAAAAACGTATAATCTAAAAAAAGGAAAAAAAATGTTTATAATAAATAAAAATAATAATAAACACAATTCATATTACAAAAAAAAAAAAAATTCAAAACAACCATGGAAAATTTTATTATAAAAATAGTTATATAAAATTAATATAAAAAAAATCAAATAAGCTAAAAAAATAATCAAATTACAAACATACATTTCCAAATTAATAAAACTTGATTAAGAGTAAAGCTATGACATAAACAAACTTTGATACAAAAATATGGGAAACTAAACCCATAAAAGTGAAATTATTAAAAAAAAGCCATAGATTAACTTTTCTTGAAAAAAACCATATTTTTACAAACTCTATTAAAAATCTCATATAAAATATAATTTCCTCAAGATATTATTCTGCCCATTTGCAAAATGGGCTATCCATTTAAATGTAGGGAAATTCACAAAAATACCTAACATTTAAAAAAAATTACTAAAAATACGGAATCTGTAAAAAATTACAAAATACGGAGTGGCATAATCGTAAATACAAAGTTTTTTTTTTGTTTTGTAAACAAAGTTTACAAATATGTAACAATACAATTTTTTTGTAACCAAAGTTTACAAATTTGTAATTAAAATTTACAAGTTTGTAACCATATGCTACAATTTTGTAAACAATATTTACAGACTAAATAGAAAACTATAACAGACGATTGCAAAACCGTAACAAACTGTTATCCATATTTTTGTAATTTTTGCAAAGTTCCATATTTTTCAATTTTTTTAAAAAAATTTCAATGTTAGGTGTAATTTTTCCTTAAATGAATGATGTTACTGTTGGTAGTATTGTTTTGGGTACATATCCATTTAGAAAGAGATGCACCCTTAATCTAAGGGTTTGGTTGGCAACCCTTCCAATTTTTTACTTTAGACCTCTCAAAAGCTTCCTTTTTTTTTTCTTTTCAATAGGGTATTGCTATATGACACCTATGTTGTCTAACATCATTTTATATTGATTGATACAATTTAGTATAAGTCTCACATATTATATTTTAAATTAAAATATATGAGATTCGATCTATATATATTAAATTACATCAATATTGATATATGCCATATCAAGTATTGTTAGCCACCATTGGTACTGCTTAGCAATACTTTTTTGAATACGCTACTCTTTGTAACTTCTTTAGAAACAACTTTAGCACAATTATTTTATAAATTCTAATTAAGCTTCAAAATAACTTTTTAAGCCTTAAAAGTCAAAAAGTGGCTTTTAAATACTTTGTAACCAAACCCTAAAACCATTTGTTTTATTAGGTACTAAGATACTTGCCAAATTGTAGCTTATTATAAGCTCAAAGATTTACATTGCTTCTTTCCTTAATCCAAAAATAGTCAAAGGTTTGTAATATTTTCATTGTCTCCTTTAAAGAGTGAAGTTGGCTTTATTTATTCTCTCAATGGATACCGAAAACTCTACTTCATCACTATAAGGACACTACTATAAATGTAAATACCTGGTTGATATCTAAATTAACCATTTTTACTTATATAACTAATTTTTGTAGCATTATATTTGTACCCCAAAATATATATAGACATTTCATTAATTAAAAAAAATTAATTTTTAAAATCATTTTTAATACTTTTTCTCAATATTTTTTTTTTGACATTCTTTAATTTCTTATTTTGTTAATTTTAATAATTTTATTTTGTCTTGTTTTCATAATTTTGTTTAGAAAAAAACTCTTATTTGAACAAGTTTTTATATATTTTTTGTTTTATTTAAATATTTAAAATATATATTATTTATATGTATTTTTTAGAATATCAAAAAGAAAAAAAAATTAGAAAAATGTAAGCACAAATTGAAAAAAAAAATAATATATATTAATTTTTAATAAAAATGGGATAAACTAATCAAATTTTGGGGTGAAAATATAATTCCCATAAATTTTTAAGTTTCTAACCATTTTTAATATGAAACTGACCGAATTACCTTCTTACATTCTTCATAATTATTCATCTTCTCAAAAAAAAAAAAACAAATAAAGTTTAAAGATTAATAAAATGAAGAAAATAATTTTACTTGGAAACAAAAATAAAATAAAATAATAAATTAGGTAGAGGGCATAATAAGGAAGTTAAACAAAAAGTGGCTATTTTTGGACACGAGCTACTCTTCAACTAGAATTGTAAAAAATGGGTATATATAGGATCTAATTTCCACATTATAATATTAATAAATCCGTTCAAAAAAAAAATTAGCCGTTTGAAAATGATAGGTTTGCTAAAGAAAATCTCTTTTTACAGTCACTTTTTTTTTTAACTCTTTTATATAAATACAACAAATGACATTATTAGAATATTTCATATTTAAAAATATTGTAAATAATTAATAAAATTCGCGTGATAAAATAGTAAAACAAGAGAGTACAAAAAGTAAAAACAGAGTTTCCTTAATTAGCATACTTAATATTTTTGATACCTTTGGTTGAATAAGAAAGCAGATAGCAGCTTACAAAACAAGAAAATAAATATGGACTTCTATTACTTGCTTTGATCCAATATCTTTGCCCTCCTCACTCTTAAACACACATAGGCGGAGATGAGTATTAAAACTTGTAACAAACAACGAAACTGTTAACTAATTCTTAACTGTAAAACAACTAGCTAATTAACTCTCTTGCTTTTCTTTAACACATGGC
Source organism: Humulus lupulus (assembly GCF_963169125.1). NCBI lineage: Eukaryota > Viridiplantae > Streptophyta > Magnoliopsida > Rosales > Cannabaceae > Humulus > Humulus lupulus. The sequence continues at coordinate 4,932,240 of NC_084800.1, forward strand.
GAAACGTCAGCGGCCATAGAATTATAGAAGAGCTTATCCTCATACCTAAATCTACAATTGGTGCCGAAGACTGATGCCCCTATTTTCCCAACACAACAATTCTGATAAACCTCAAATGCATGTTCCAAACAGTTGGTGCAGCTTATTTGATCCATGTCAGGTGTGCACTGGGCAAGCCCATAAATGGTTTTAAACTGTGGAGCAGTTACATTTTCTACAGCAAATTTTTTAAGAGAACCACCAGCCGCAACTCGATTTTTTAGGTTATCTAATAAGTTTCTAAGTGCTTTTAGATATTTCTTCTTAATATTGGAGGACACGTTTGGGCCGACAAACAAATAAAGTTGGGGATAAGTGTCCATGACGCCAAGCAAGGAGCTGTTAGAGTAGTGCAACATACAGTTTTCGTACCAAGCGGCTGCCTTCTTCTGATAGGGGCAGCGGTCTCGGAGAAGACGAGCAGACTCACGAAGACAGCTCTGGCAGACGTCGGGCATGGTGTCTCCGCGGCACTGTCCGATTCCGTGAACTTGATCGGATGATTTGCCGTAAGAGAGATCGTAAAAGCCGTAACCGTTGCCGTTTTGGGAGCTGGGGAGTGTTGAGAGGAGGTGGTTTAGGTTATCGTGGTAGGTGCTGTTAATGGTGTAGTTACCTGTTTCGTTAAAGCAAAAGTGGTATTGGGCTGTGACTTGTTGGGCAACGAGAAAGATCAAGACTGAGCTAAGAGGAGAGAAAAATAGAGATTTCGTCGACGCCATCGACACGGTTGCTATATATATATAGCTAGATATATGATCAAATTAATTCCTTTTATCTTTCTGTAATTTCTTGATGTGGTGCGTCTTCAAGCTTGTCGCTCTAACTATTTATATTACTTTCTAGTTCCACTCGTGCTACTAAATATATATATTACTTTTCGTTCACGATCTTAAGTAGAAGCTCTATACAAATATATGTACATATGTAAATATTATTTATCAACGTGTGAAAGGAAGGAAGGACTTTTAACTTTAATTACTTCGTCAAACCCAATCATCGCGAGGAGTAAGCTGATGAGAGCGGAGCAGGCTATATTATAATAATTGATTTTTGTTGTTTTGCTGGAAGGCTTTAATATTGATTTGACTGGCGAAGAGAAGCTTCTTCCCTTTAGTTTCCGATTTTTATTTGGAATAACGTGGTTTATACATATATCCTATAAAATCAATACGTTATTAATGTCCGATTTAGTTAAAAAATTTAATACACAATTTTAGTGCATTGAACAAAAAAAAGCAGATCTGGTATGCACATGAAACGATCTTATCTCCAACATAAATATCTATACCGAGTTGATTTACTTTTCGGGGCAAGTAATTACGTAGGTACTGTTAAGGGTATAGCTACCATTATCGCAAGAACAATTGTAGTCAGTGATGGGCTTGTTGAGTGAAGAAAATGAAGATTGGACAAAGTACTAGACTTGGTGTCTCGTGAGACCTGAGGCCAACGTAAGGAGCGAGCAAGTTCACAATCGGATACACTACATTCATTCTTTAATAGAGCTAGTCATCACTTAATTCAACATTGTATATATCAGACTTAACAAAATTAATTTTCATACGTACGTGTGGTTGACGATCGATCAAATGGCCACCTTTCGCGGCGCTCTTTTTGAACCACAATTTGTTTATTATATTCATGCGTGAAATGCGGGACTTTTTTTACATTTACTTACTTAATCAGACCGTAAACCCACTATGATCGGACAAAGTTCTTCCGGACTGACCCTTGTAGCCTTTAGTTTTGAACAGCTAAGCTAACTATCTATTGTTACTAGGGAAATTTTATAATAGGTTGTCAGTTTGGCTCTTATCAATTGTAACATTTTTGTTTTCCGAATTAATAAAAATTATAACCTAAGTTGTTTTATACGATGAAGTTTATCCTAGAGATCTTATACTAATTTTAAAAAAATTCTAAATACTTTACAATATCAAAATTAAAATTTAAAATAGTTAGTTTCATGCGTATAAAAAAAACACAAATACAATTGACTTTTTGAATCATGTTTTGGACATTGTAAATTATTTAAATTTTTTAAAAAATTAGTAAAATGACTGATATAATTACAATGCACAATATCATATAAAAAAAATTAAGTTATAATTTCTTTACTTACAAAACAAAAACATCTATATCAATAATGACTAAACTGACACTCTTATTATAGAAGTTCCGTATGTTATTATTATTTTTTTACTCAAGAATTATTATTAATCGAATTGGTCAAAGAATCTAGAAAAAATCAGTAGTTTCCGATGGTATTGGTATGCATTATATATTTTATATTGGTATACACTTTTTTTTTTGGCTCATTCTATTCAATTCTTTACTTTTACTTTCGAGAGCAAAGACAAAGAATGCTAATTAAATTGAGTAAATACTATCGGAAATTTCTATGGTAAGTGTTTCAAAAAGAGCCCTACTGATGGGTCTTTTTTGTGTTCTTAACTCATAATCAGTTTTCGGCGAGATTTTTTTATGATCGTATATATTGTAGTTATTTAGAGTATCCTGCAAATTTTTAGAAAATTCTGAATAATTTACAGTAACGAAAATTAGTTTAAAAATAGGTTATTGAGCTCGTGACTAATTTTTTTATGCGCGTGGAAAATAACATGTTAGAACCTAGTTTTCGGCATTGTAAATTATTTGGAATTTTCTGAAAATTTGCAGGATACTCTAAATAACTACAATATACACGATCATAAAAAAAATTGTGCCGAAAATTCTTCATGGGTTGGAAATACAAAAGAGCCCTACTGGTGGGTGTAACACCCTACTAATTAGGGTCCGTGACCAAGTGTGTTTAAAATTAGTGATGGACTCGCTAAACGAGTCATTTGGACTAAACATGTGATTAACCCACTAAAGGTTCATGTATTTAAAATTTTGGTAAAGTCATAAACATTTACATTAAACAAAAAATTTTGTTTTTACATGGGATCCCAAAGATACAATGTTAAAAAGTCGGTTACAACACCAAGGTTACAAAATAGGCCGACCAAGGCGGCAAAACTGTGTCCAACCCTTGCTTGCTTGAGTTTCTCGGTCGTGGCGGTCGAGAGAACTGCATATGTACACATCACCGCTATCGCTCTCCAACTCATGGCTGGCCAAGCTTCTCCTTACCTTATTACCTACACCACAAAGCACCCGTGAGCCAAAAGACTCAACAAGAAAACATATTTAACTATTCATGGATTATTACAGCAGACTTAGCAGTAATAACTGAAACTAAGCATAAACATTATACAGATCTGTAACGACCCGACTTTTCTTAACTAGACCCACCGAACACGACTATGACTATCCGGGGTCAACTGGATCCTTACGGTCAACTTTGATAAAAATCGGACGTTAAAAACTAAATAAACTTTAGAGTAAACTTTAGAAAATTTTACATTGGAGTACTTTAAAATAAAATAGTATTTGAATGGGATCCCATAGCTTTAAAAAAAACAAAAATGTAGTTTAAACGTAACTTAAGAAATAGTCGGTAGCCACATGGCTTTCTTTAGATAGTAAACATGAGACTGATGAAACTGTTACTGGACTCAGCGGAAAACTTAAGAGAACCCTGACAACCCTGCAGGTCGGTTGTTTCACAGTATGCATACTTTAGACAGAATCCCCTCCAGCTCATTGCACTGCTCCTTAAGCTTTGCCCTTACCTACACACAGAGTAACTGATGAGCTATAACACTCAGTAAGGAAGCTACCTACAACTCATGATTCTACTATTCTAAACAAACTTTTCATAACAGAGATGCATATCTCGAAACTGCAAACTGAGCAACACGTCTAGCATATTCACATAAGTCAAAGTGCTGCGTAACATACTATAAAACATATAACTGAGCCATCGTGTTATCTGTGGGGTTTTAATCCCAGTGTGGCCTCCACGGCCCAGAGCAACCTCACCTCTCGTACCAAAGGGGTACACTCCGCTAAAACACGATGACTCTACTGACTTGGCAGATAACCCCACTGTACGGCTGCATGGGGAATTCGCCCTCACAAGGCCTTGTACTGAGCCATCGAGCTATCTGTGGGGTCATGATCCCCGGGTGGCCTCCGCGGCCCAGAGAATACTCACATCCCGTGCCAAAAGGGTAATCTCCGCTAAAACTCGATGACTTTACGGACTGGACGGCAAACCCCACTACACGGCTACATGGGATCCACCCTCACAAGGTTTCCCTTGACAGTCATAAACATTGCACATACATTCATGATAACTTTACTGCACTAAGCACATTCAAACCCGATAGATGGGTACTATCATGCGCATCCAGCCATATAATCACACACATATATATAGCATCTAGAATTTAACCAGCAATCTACAAACATGCAAACAATTCACTAGAATCACAACAAGCTAAGTTACTCTTGGTGTATACTTCCTTACCTTTTGTCCTTAGCTTTTGTGAATATTTCCGATCGCGTTTAGACCCTATAATCATATTGGGACAATATGTCTTAGTTTATGCTTTACTAAGATTTTAGATATAAATAAGGGAATTTAAAATCAAAAACTGAAATTCCCGATCGTGGCTCAAACCCGAGCCCTTGGGGTAAAATGACCATAATACCCCTCTCAATATCCTGAACTCAACTTAGAAAAATTATTATTTCCGATAATAATTTTATCATAAACTATGTCCAAAATTTCAAGTCAAAACTCTCATTATTTCTTAAAATTCCATTTTCTGATGCTCGAGTCCAACGAGCCCCGAGCCCACTTCTTGATCTTGAGACTTAAAATTGGCAATATTGTACTTCCTCAAATATTTTCTAAGTCCTTGAAAATATTTCATAAGTTCTAAGTCATCAAATCTAAACTTTGAAACTAATTCCCAAACTTAGAACTTTTCATAAAGCTTAAATAATAATTCTCGAGCCTATTTCGTAAATTATTAATCTTAGATATTACTTAGATAAATTTTCTAAACCTCGATCCTCAAATATCAGTTTGTAGACTTTGGGGTACCTAATCCCGAGCCTAGCGATAAAATTCTAAAGTTTTGGGACCAACTACCATTTTTGGTCCTTTTGGTTACTAATCAGTAACCATTAGTAACTACTTGGAAACATGCTCTTACATGCACGTGACTACCCCCATCATCTTCATCCTTATACACATTCAGCCATGGCCATCCTAACCAAGGTTTCTCACCATGGCAGCCACGACCTCACTCCATAGACCACCATGCTCATTACTTCGGCCACCACTAGCACCACCACCGACCTCCACGCGTGACCACCCAAAATGGTATTTCCCACGCACGGCCAGCCCCACCACAATCTCTAACCATCATCAAAACATCCCAAACCTCAAGATCACTCATATTAAACTATCCCCAATATCTTGATGAGTGTTTTTAATCCCAAAACACTGATTAAAACCATTCATAACAGTCCACAAATTCATCACCATCTTAAGAAACAAAAATGAAAAATCGGAAACGTAAAACTACGAAAGAAATCTATGAATATATACCTCTTACTGTGGCCGGTTCTTGGTGTGTTCTTTCTTTTCGTCGACTTAGTACACAACACTATGAACACAACAAAACCATTTGACATGAATTTGGTACTCAGAATCTAAGAGAAAAATTAACGCAAAGGTATGTTCAGACTTACGTTTTTCTTCTGACTATTCTTGCACCGGACTCCCAATAACACTCCCTTCTTCCTCTTGCTTTCTTCTACAATCAAAACATAGGCTCTAAGGATGTGTCTAAGGACTGTAACCCAAAGAAAAACCAAAGAAAACTCACCTTCGATTCTTCCTTCTTGGACCCGAAGTGAACGTACACCAACCACAACACTATAAGTGTTCTTCTTCTTAATATCTCAAACTGACTTTGTTTTCTCTAATAATTCCAATATTGACTGAAGCAAATGAAGGAAAAAAATGGCACCGGTTCCCTCCCTTGTAACCTCCAAACTGCCAAGACCATTTTTTTAAAAAATGGTTTCCCTCCACTCAACGGGTTGGCCGAGACACACACGTGAAAAGCACTTATTGTGCTGAAATGTTACATGCACTTTATCCAAAATAGTGAATTAAACCAGGGCTTAAAATAATTAAAATCAACTATGGTCTGAGCACTAAATAATGCAATTTTTGTATAAACTTAAGTCTATGATTTTATGTGAGTCCTTTCAACATAAAATCATAGTTTTAATCCCATAAAATTCTCCTTGCATTATTCATAGACTCTTAGTGAATAAGTCACAAAATCATAGTCTAAAATAATTCTAAGATTTTATGTGGATTCCAAACACATAAAATCATATACTTAAACTCTTTGAACAAGATGTCCATCTTAGATTTATTTCACATCTAAGTCCCCACGCTATGGTCTAAAGCGATCAACTCACACTTCTTTAATTAAAATAATATTCACTAAATATTATTTTAATTATTACTCACACTTAATAATAAAAAAAAAATCACAGAACAATGTTTACATAAAACACAATAAAAAAAAAAAAATCCGGGTTATTACAAGATCGGTAACCATGGAGTTGCCCAAGTGCGTGTTGCACACCCTTTCTATTCATTTGGCATCCGAGCCAGTCAAGTGCTTGGTGCACCCCTAAGGTGGCCCAACCATAGCGGCCTACACTCAACGTGCGTAATGCCGATCTCATCTCATAAGCTGAGTCTTGCAAGTCCTCGACTAATGAGTCGAGCCTCAAAGACCACCGACTTATAAGTCGAACCTTAAAGACCCTCGAGTTATAAGCCAAGCCTCGGAGTTTCTCGACTTATAAGTCGAGCCCCCTTAAATCAGGTATGCCCTCGACTATTAAGTCGATCTTTAACCAGATACAACAACAAATCCTTGGTTTATAAACCGAGCCTCCTAGTCACAGCAGACAATCGCATAATAATTTTATCATATACACAGATACACACAGGCATAATCATAATCATGCGCAATCACGGGGCCAACTCCCAAATTAAGATTTTGTTCAGCATTTGATAACTCTACAAAATAGAGTTATTTTGCCACTTTTTATGTGCTAATTATTGCTTAGTTATTGAGTTTTTAATTAGCTTATTTAGTTTTTTATGTAATTTTTAATTTATTAGTCTTATTGTAGTTTTCTTGGTTTTTATATGTTTTTATAGATACTTTATTATAATATGTTGTAATTTAATTATTTAAAATTTGTGTTGTTAGATTATAAGTTTAAAAAATGTTATTTTATTGATCTTAATTGCCAAAGTAAATTAAATTTCAATTAGTATTTTCATGGACTTAATTTGAGTTATTTTACAATTGAAAATATTTAATTCTAATTTAATGTTTACTTATTTTGTAGATAAATTATTGCATTTTAATGCTCTTGAAAAGAGAAGAAAAAATGTTAGTTTTGAAAGAAAAGAAAGAAAAATTGATGTTTTTGAGCAAAGGCCCAAGCCAGCCTTCCTTCTCGGCCCAGGCCTGCGCCTCCTGCCCAGGCCCAGGCGTGCCCTTCTCAGCAGCTTCCCTCCAGCGCACCACCAAGGCTGCATGCTTCCCAGGTCGCCAGTTGTCACCCGAATCAGCACCTCCCAGCCTCTTCAAGAAGCTCCTCCCGTGTCCCAGCTGCTGCCTTCATCACATGGCTGAAGCCCATTTCACCCTAGCACTTCAGCCTCCCAGCGTGACTCCACCAAGCAGCTTCATTCCACATTCGGCCCAGCCACATGAAGCCCAACGCTCAATAGGCCCCAAAGCCCAGCCACCTGGCCCGTTGCTGCCTTCTCCCCTGCCTGCCCAGCCGCCTGGTGCTGCCGTACACCATCCCCTTGAGCCCATCAACTTGCTCATTTGTCCCCTATGACAAAAATGCCAAACTTTTTACCCTTTTGTCTACACATTTTCACCACAACATCATCATTACACCCTATTGTTGACCGCGTTTTTGGCCAACGACGTGAGAACGTAAAAAACGATAAAACCTTCAAGAGAAATTATACGACACAGACAATTTTATAAAGAAAGTAAATAACACACGCAATTTTTATAGTGGTTCAACCCCAATATGTTGGTAATAGCCTAATCCACTTAGAGTTGTGATTATAGATCTGTACTCAAGATCAGATGAACTGAGCCAACTGAGTTTCTTCAGTACATATTACAAGAATACAAGAATTCTTTCAGATACAAGCACTTTCTCTCTCTAGAAAACTCAGACCCAAAATTTCCCCAAAAGTCTCCTTCTGATCTCATAAGCCATGTATTTATAGGCTTAGGATCATATATCTGATATCCCCTAGAATCGGGATATTTTATTATTCTTATTATATTTAAATTACAAAAATATTCAAAATGTAACAGAACACCCAATTTGTGGGAAAAATGAGATATTCCCACGTATGCCAAGATCGATTCTTGTTGAAGTCGTTTATGGGAATCTTGACATAGTCTGTTCTACCTGGTTGATCCATATCACCTTCAATCTGGTCGAACACACCTCTATTGGACAGTCACGCACTTGGCTGGTAGGACACGCACTCCTCTGGTTTAACATGACACTCTGGTCTAGCATGCCATGCCTCTGGTCTAACATGGCACTCTGGTCTAGCATGCCATATCTCTGGTCTAACATAGCACTCTGGTCTAGCATGACAATTATGGGCAGCAAAGTCATTACTGGACAGCAAAGTCATTACAGGGCAGCAATGTCATTCCTGGGCAGCAATGTCATTCCTGGGCAGTAAAGTCACTCCTGGGCAGTAAAGTCACTCCTCGGCAGTAAAGTCATTACTGAGCAGACAAGTCACTCTTGGTCGTTCATGACACTTCTCAAGCCAGTCAAAATTCTCCATCAGTCTACCGGGTAACTTTATCACAACTCTGAGGAGTCAATGTATTTATTGACTATTTAATGTGTCTTTTACGGACCATGTACTGCCGCTTGTCACCTCTATTGCCACGTCATTTATCTCCAATTTTTGGGGATAACACTTATAATTTACCTCTACATACCATATTTATTTTATTTAATTAATATAATTGATTATTTTAATAACCTCACTTTGGCTATAAATATGGAGTTTCAAGACCATTTTAGGGTGCTTAATTTTTGGTGACTATCTTCTTTTCTCCCATTTTCTCTCTACCATCATCTCTTCCATTTTGGGTTTTTCAAGAGCATTTTGCAAGTATGTATGCCATTTATTTTGTAATTTCTACTCTAGTTATGTGCTTCTAATCTTTTTCCATAAGATTATTAAGATCATGATGAAGCAACTTGTAACTAGGTAATATTTATGTTGAATGTTGATTTCCCTTGTAACGCAACAAAATTTATGGATTTTTCTTCTTCATATATTTCTTTCATCTTAAATATCTTGTATTTTAGATTGTTAGAACATATTTACACTTTGTTCTTCATTAGTGCATAAACATAATATTCTTTGTGTAAGATGTGTCATTAAATTGTACACATCCATGCTTAGAACAAAAATATTATGTTTTGCCTTATAAATAATGTTCATTGATTTATTTGTTATTTCATTAGATTGATTTACACTAAATGGTTTGAAATTATAATTTTGAAAAGTGAAGAAAAATCTTATCTTTTTATAAGTAATTTGTGCTTAAAATTATAAATCTTTTTGGAAAATGATAGTTTGAATTATTTTAACTATCACTAAAACTTGGGAATCAATATACTAATAAATATTATTAAACTTACACTTTGTGGATTCTAGTATCTTAATAATCTTTTCTTTTAACAATTATTTTCAAATTATTATTGGTTTATTTTTATTCTTTATTTTTCAATCTTTTATTTTATGTTCATAATATTGAAACTCATCAATCTTTGGAGCTAGGTTAGAATTTATTACTTTTGATTTAAAATAGTTTTCTTTTTTATTTTAGACAACTCCTTTGGGTTCGATCTCGTGCTTACACGAACACTATATTCCATATACGATTCGTGCGCTTGCGAGTATAAATTTTTAAAACATACTCGTTTTGGGTCCATTAGCATTCGGGCCAAGCCCCAATCATGTATATCATATTCTGGGTGCAGTTTTCTTACCTTCAATCCAAGTGCAAGCTACGGATGAACGACTCTTGAGTACGATCCCTGATCTGACCCCCTAGCGTTGACCTAGTCACAACCATGATAAAGAATCCCATCAATAACGAGTGAATCTAGTCTTCCGGACCAAGTCCTAGCCTCTGGGACATCGAATTCCACTAAATTGGGTAGTAGGATTGATCCGGAGCCCTTAGGGTTGAGTTCCTGCACTTAAAAACCCTCTCGGGGTTCAAAACTCCCTTAAGCTCCGCGATCTTATCCCCCTGTCGCGACCCGCCCCAAGTTAGAGGCCTGCCTCCCGTTTTACTAAACACGCGTCGTGGCGCTGCCTAACAGGCGCCGCGACACACCCTCGCGACAAGCCCCTGGGTTCAAGAGGGTTGTGGCACCCCAAGAACATGGTCGCGGCCTGACCCCTTCAAACCCAGAATTCTTGGGTTTTTCTTCAACCAAACCCAACCCAAATCATTTCAAAACAACCTAAAACCTCAATTCAAATCCCATAACCAATTTAACACCTGTCGAGCAATGAAACCTAACTCAGAACTTAAATGAAAACTCATCAAAATTCAAAATTCAATCTTCAAACCCTCTCACGTGCAAACTCTAAAGTTCCTACAGAACAATAGAATTGACATAAAGAAATTCGAATTCAGACCCTTACCTCTGAGACAATTTCACCCTTGAGCTAATCCCCAAGTTCAACAAGTCTAACTCTTCAATTTCCTAAGCTTTGTTCCTTCAATCTTCTCAAAGTTTCCAAGCTACCAAGGAGAAAGAGAGAGAGCTACGGGAGAGAGATTTTTCCTTCTTTTTTTTTTTTCTTTCTGAATGGTTCTAAGGTTCCAGCTGCCTAAACCAAATATACCCCTTTTTGCCAAAAAATCCAAAATGCCCTTATAGCTAATTTAAGTCCTCTAGAGACCTCAAGGGCAATTCCGTCAATTGCCACTTCCCGTAAATCCTCGAGTGTTCCTCTAAATCCCCATCTATCTCAAAATAATAACAATTTAATCTCCCATTACCCGATAAATCCCCGTCATATACTAAATTACAAAAATATCCCTAGGTATTTTACCTCATTGTGACTTTTCCGCTAACTTGCTCACCAGAATCGCCTCGCATCGAGTAACCCAGATATATCCACTTATAATGTGGTACCAATCACACACACGCATATTTAATATTTCTAAACATGCAAGCATAATTATATTATAATATAATTCACATAATGACATGCTCATACTATACCAACACGTAATTAAAACAACTATTGCCTCCCGGCCCCCTAATCCAGGCACTAAGCCATATTAGAGAATTTGAGATATTAGAGTGAAACTCTTTTTGAAGTCCCTAGAAACCTCCAATACTATTAATTATATATCAATACATTTTTTTTTTGTTTTACTAAGAAAATATTTATATTATGCAAAATAGTATTTTCTGGCACTTTCCATTCATTCACACTGTCAAATACTAGCCAAACACAATAAATATGTTTTTATCAAATTATTAACACAATTAGTATGTTTTTGTCAAAATTTCAATTTTCTATTTAAAATCAGACATGAAAATCTCAAATAGTATTTGTTTCTTCTTTCCTAACAAAAAACCAAAATTTCCAAAAGTACAAATCTCGCCTACCTGATTCACCCATATCTTTTGCGGTCCCCTTATTACCACATTCTCAACCTCACTTGTCTCCGTCTAATACATAGAGGAGGTCCATTTTTTTTAAATAAAGATTATACTAATACATATACAAAATATATAAATATATAATTTTTAAGTAATTTTATGGGGGTAATATATATTTATAATAATTTTTTTAAATGAATTGTACAAAGATAAAGAAAAAAAATTAGGGGTGACCAGCTCTGTCATTAGCCGCGCTGCTCCCACATTTCGCCATCATCTCCGTCCCAAACTTGTCGCATTTCACTCGGCCTTTTGTCACCCTATTTGAATACTGAGATGTCTCCCACACTCACATTTGCCCTTTCTTTCTCTTTTAATTTTTAAGTAGGGTTATTTGCGGCAATAATACTTATGTAGTTAGATTTGTTACACTAAAATGCCTATGTAAAAATTTTGGCGGTAATAATGCCTACCGTTACTCATTTGGTGCAGACGTCGGTCTCTGGAACGTTAAGTCTGACCAGAGACCTACGTGGCTATACCTGATTGGTTTAATTTTATTTAAATATTAAAAAATTATTTAAAAATAATTTTAAATTAAAAAATTAAAAAATATAAAAATATAAGAAAAAAACTAAAACTAAAAATTAAAATAAACGTTTAGACTTTTTTTATATATGTATATATATTTCTACTCTTCTTCGTCTCCCTATTCATCTTCTTCTTCCCCTAATCTTAGACCTCATGTTCTTTTTTTCTTCCCCTAATCTGAATACAAGTCAAAGACTAGAGCATCATCATCATATTCTTCTTCTTCTTCATCTTTGCTATTCAGCCCAAACCCAAACCCCACATTTCACTGATATTCTCAAAACCCAGATCCAGCGACCCCATGGATGAAGCACCCAATTTCGTCTGCAAGTGGTCTCCACGTCGGACTCTCTTCTCCAGGCAGTCTAGATCTTCTTCTTCTTCTTAGTAGCGTTTGGCTTCGTCCTTAATCGACGACTTCGATCTCAACCTAGATCCAGTCGACCCCATGGACGGAGCACCCAATCTCGTCTCCAGGTGGTGTCGACTTCGAACTCTCCTCTTGGCAGTCCCAATCTTGTTCTTCTTCTTCGAACCCAGTAGTGTTTAGCTCCGTCCTCAGTCGACGACTTCAGCCACAACCCACAGAAAGAAAAAACACAATAATATATATTTATATGTTATTGGGTTTGGTCTAGTATTTGGGTAATTTGAACACATTAATATAGCTTTGTTTGGTCTGATGATGGACTTGGATTTTTTTTCTTTTGCTGTAATCTGGGATTGATTTATATTAGACAATGTGAAAAAGATATAAATAAATTTTCATTCATAAAGATATAAAAGGTTGGATTAATTGTTTTTGTTGAGTAATTGGATTTTTGGGTTTAGTTTAATTGATATTTTTTTAATTAAGTTTTATGATAATTAAAATATTAAGTTAGTTGATGTTGGTGTTGGATCGTGGATACGGGGGGTATTGGGTCGGGTTGATGTTGGTGTTGCTGCTCTTGTACTGATGATTTGTTGGTCGTTATGGAATGCGAGAAATGATATTGTGTGGCAGCAAAGGACTAGCTCGGTTGAGTACATTGTTAAGTCTGCAAGAATTTATCTTGATCAATGGCTAAAAGCTCAAGATAACAATTTCTTTCTGTCATTGGGACCTACCTATCCTGGTGATGGTTTGGAGCTTTGGACGAAACCTGATGTAAACAGTGTCAAGATAAATATTGATGCAGCTATATTTACTAATGAATGCAAACTTGGTTTGGGAGCAGTGGTTCGTGATCACCAAGGTGTTGTTTTAACATATCGGTCGTGGTGCAAGCAAGGCAATTTGCAACCTGATGTGGCTGAAGCAATGGGATTAAAGGAGGTCCTTAGTTGGATCAAAAATGCACAATGGCAACGAGTGGTAATTGAGATGGATAGTTTGGTGGTTGTGCAAGCTGTGAGAAGTTCTATTTACATGCCTTCTGTTTTTGGTTCAATTATTAATGATTGTAAATTACTTCTCTCAGAGTTATCTTTTGTCAGTTTGTTCTTTGTAAAGCGATCTGCGAATAAAGCCGCTCATACAGTTGCTAGAGCCGCTCTTTTTACTGCTGATTGTATTTTTTCTGATGTTGATGCTACCTCGGAGTTATTCTCTGTTTTGGTGGCTGATTTGAGTTGAATAAAATTTGAGATGTCTTTCAAAAAAAAAATTAAGTTAGTTTAAATTTATTTTTCTAAATGTATGAAAGAAAATTTAATTATTTTTAAATATTTTTGGATTTTTAATTTTAAATAATTTTTTAATATTTAAATAAAATTAGACCAATCAGGTATAGCCACGTAGGTCCCTGGTCAGACTTAACGGTCCAGGGACCAACGTCTGCACCAAATGAGTAACGGTAGGCATTATTGCTGCCAAAATTTTTACATAGGCATTTAAGTGCAACAAATCTAACTACATAAGTATTATTGCCGCAAATAACCCTTTTAAGTATTTCCTTATTTGGTTAATAAGAGCACTCTCAATAGATGAGATAAAATGACTCATTCTTTAAAATATAGAAAAAAAAATGGTAAAAATGAGATTACAGTGAGTGAGCTAAACTTGAGCTATTTTACATTTTCTTTTACCTCAATGAATAATACTACTCCACATTTAGAGACAACTATTAATTGAGCTATAAATATTTTATTCTTTTTTCTTTCTTCCTCTTTCCATTTTAATTATATTGTATTTATCTTTCTCTCTCATTTTCTAGTATTTTAACGAATAAGAAATTAATATTTAAATGAGGTAGAAAAAATATAGAGAAGAAATAGAAAAACTGATGTATGTTGTAATATAAATGTTTGATGTAAAATAGAAAAAATAAAGTTTTGGAGATGTATTTTGAATGATAATAGATCATCCATTGAGAGTGCTCTAAGATAAGGAAGAAAGAAAATTGTGAGAAAGTGAAGAAAAATAAATAGAAATTAGGATTTACTTTATATTAAATTTATTTATTTATTTTTAATAATTAAAGATATTTACTTGTTTTTTTTTTCTAAAGTAGTTTTATTATGATATATTTTAAATAAAATTTTAATTTAAGTTTAGGTTTAGGGTTTATATTAATTTAGGTGATTATGATTTAGGTTAGATCTAAGTTTTATTTCAATTTTCCTTTTTTAAATGAATTACTTTTGATTGATGATAAAAATTAATTTGAATTTTTAATTTATTTTTATAATTGAATTAACTTTTGATTTTTTAATTAAAAAGTTATTTTACTTTTCTTTTTATTTTTATGTATACTGTATAGTTTTTTTAATTAATTAATTAATATTTAATTTTAAATAAATTTTAATGATTTTTTTATTTTAAAATAATTACACTTTAATGATGGGGCAAAAATATATTAGATATGTATTTGGTCATATATTGGGTATGAATAGTGACAGAGTTAACAGATGAATAGTAAGAATAGCATTTTTCTTATAGCATAATTTAAGTATTTTTTTTCCATAAAAAATGGGTACAAGTGTTACAACACAAATACTTTAAATATTTTTAATGTAATTTATTGTTAAATTTATAACCATTGTTTCTCATTCTCTTTTAGCTAAAATTAAATAAAGGAATTAGGAAAATTAAGTTAACTTAAATAAATGATTACATATTCTTAGTTAAACTCGGCTCTTGTGATTATTTTGCTCAAACCCTCTGTTTGTTCAGATCTAATCTTGGCCCATTAGTGAAATGGGCTAATCCAATTAAATGGATCGGCCCATTACTGGTGTCAGCATTGTTCCAGGAAAGGCTTCCAAACGTATACTATCAGTTCTATTCTTTTATTCTTTCAAGGGACCCATTAGTGTTCACTTGGAACTTATTAATTCCAAGTCAAACTAATTGTTTTAGGTTCATATCAATAGATCCACGGGTAATCTAAAGCTAGTCATAGCCTAGGTACTAAGATACTTGTCAAATTGTAGCTTATTATATAAACTCACACATTGATATAACTTCTTGTCTTAATCCATAGATAGTCAAAGGTTTGTAATAATTCATTATCTCCTTTAAAAAGTGAAGTTGACTTTATTTATTTTCTCTACCGATAATTGGATGGATACCGAAACTTCTACGGATAAGGATGTTACTGTAAATGTAAATATATGTACTTTTTAACTTAAACTCCAACAAAAGTGTACAGCTAAATAGTACAACTTTTTATTTCTTATCTAAAATCAATAATTACTTGTTAGATTCTTGAATGAAGTAGTTGCTTAGAACATATCTGCCTCTTTTGGAAAGTTCAGAAAGTCACCAATTGCTTGACAAAAAATGCCGATTCCATTCATTATCTTTTGACTTGTGTCCAAGTTGTAATACATTAGCTGCTACAAAGGGAGCAAGAGTTGACTTTCCAAATGTACACGCGCACAAACACACACAAGAACAAGGTATCAAAAGATGTTATTTTTGTTTTGACTAAAGAGAGCCAAGGTAACAAGCAGTTTCATCACCTTTTTCCTACCTGAAATCCTTACGTTCTTCGAAATAACAGAGCCCTCGAAAGAGATGAAAACATCACATTTTTCTGCTTTGTTATTATTACATCTACTTGCTCTTAGTGTCCCTTGCAATACTGATACCAACATACAAACTAATTTTCAATGCTCAGAAGCCGATGATTCAGCTACAGAGATGACATTTCAGACCAATCTCGGAAATCTATTGGCTACCCTTGTCTCCAACGGACCTGTTCAAAAAGGTTTCTACAAAACCAGAACCGGGAAAAAGTCCAATAGGGTCTATGGCCTCATACAATGCAGAGGAGATATTTCAGCCGATCGTTGCTCTAATTGTACAAAGAGCTCCATGTCAGTAGCCTTAAATGAGTGCCCGAAGAGCAAAGAGGTTTCTGTTTGGTTCAGATGGTGTTTTCTGCACTATGCAGATCGTGATTTTTTTGGAGTTATGGAACAAGCTTCAATTGTTCTCACCAACGACACTGATTTTGATGATCCTTCTGTCGTTTCCAAAGGACTAGAGCTTGTGAGTGGACTAACTTCTAGTGTTCAAATGGAGCCTCTGGGGTTCCAAACTGAAGTATTGGGTGTTGGCTCAAGTGGGAAACGATATGGAATGGTCCAATGCAATAGAGATATCAGTAGCAGTGATTGTGGGAGGTGTCTGGAATCTCAGCTTGCGGCTTTCAGAACAACCATTGGAAATAAACGTGACTGGGAAGTTTATGGGTCCAGTTGTTTTATGTGGTACCATGATTATCAGTTTTACTTTAACTTCTCAATCTCTGCAAGTAAAGGTTAGTTTGTGATTCTTTCTTGTTTAACTTAACTATATGCTTCTAGCACTATTTATTTTTTATATAGAGGGAAAGAAATGGGAAAATCTTAACATGACTAGTATATATGTTGTGAATGATAATGAAAATTTTAATATGTTTTATTTGGCTGTAAGGTGTTGTGAGGTCGTTTTCACATAAAGGATCTGCAATTGGATTGATAGTCGCAGCATTTCCGTTGGTTCTTTAGTCGTTGAATGGCTATTCTGATGCCTCAGCTGGACAATGAAATTCACTTCCTATTCTTGTACAATATTACTAGGAACTTTCAATATAGCAATTTGTTGTGAATTGACGTGCGGTTGGGCATCCACTAGAGAGGTTCACTTGCTCGAAAACTTCTATAGTTCTATTTCCTTTGCTTGAGTTCATTGTATTCTTTTGCCTTGTTTGGCTTTCTTTCTCACTCATTTTCTTTGGAAGTAAAAATGTATCTATTGTAAATAGTGCCACTAATGTTTCAGAAAAGTAGCATTTACAGAAGAAGAGCCTCAAAATTGTGCACACATATATAATTAGTAATTGACAATGAAGTAGTCTATCTGAGTTTTATGAAGTACTAGTACTGTGGTCCGACCACTCTACGAACTTGCATGAAACACTTGTTGAAGCTTGGCCAGATGTCTGTAATTCTGAGCCTGAAGTAGTTGAATATGGATCAGATAAGAAAAGTCTATTTGAAGAAAATGGAGGTTTCGATGGTTGTGGAAGGTGGACTGATTTGCTAGCAAGCATGAGAACGACTGAGGACATATTGGGCCTTTCTTTGGGGTCTTCTTGAACACATAATAATGCAATATGGATCCATCTAAGAACCTCATTTATTGGACAAGCATCAACAATGTTTGGATCTATAATCTTCTCCCCTTTGCCTTCATTCCATTGTTGCCAAGCCTGTTCATTTTCATACTTGATTAGTTCACTAGAAGAAGTGAGAATTAATGTAATTCTACATGAAAGGATCATAAAAAGGAATAGAAACCTACATATGATGAAAGACTCTGGGAGCGCTCTGGATCAAAGATACCACTTTTCTTTTTTCCACTTAGCAATTCTAGCATTAGAACTCCAAAGCTGTAGACATCAGACTTTATTGAAAACAGTCCTTCCATTGCATATTCTGGTGCCATATATCCACTGTTGAAGAAAAGAAAATGGAGTGTAAATGTCATATATTGCAGTGAAATTCTGTCTAGTTACTAGTAGAATTATCTATGCTGCAAACGCAGCTTGTATCCCAAAGCCAAAATTTATTAATTGCTTTTATTAATCATTAGAACACAGCCTGAGAATTGAGGAAGTGACTAACTATGTTCCAACGATTCTCTCAGTGCTGGCTTCAATTTGATTGCTTCCAAAAATCCTAGCAGTGCCAAAGTCTGATATCTTTGCATTCATTTCGTCATCTAACAAGACATTGCTTGCTTTCAAATCCCTATGAATGATTTTGAGCCTAGAATCCTCATGAAGATATAAAAGGCCTCTCGCAATTCCATTAACAATGTTTGCACGTGTAGTCCAGTTCAGTACTTCTTTTGATTTTGTTGGATCTGCTTTCAATTAAAAATCAAAGAAAACAATTTTTGTTCGTAGATGGTGAGTTTCTGTATTAATATTTGATAAGCTAATAAAGACAGAGAAAGAAAATGACCAAAAAGGAAGGCATCGAGACTAGTATTGGCCAAATACTCATAGATAAGAAGTTTCTCATCTCCCTCCAAGCAGCATCCCAAGAGCCTCACAAGATTTTTGTGCTGAAGTTTTATTATTAACCTCACTTCAGTTTTGAACTCCTCAAGACCTTGTCTTGATCTCATGGAAAGCCTTTTTACTGCAATTTCCTTTCCACCTATCAACTTTCCCTGTCATTTCAATACAGTCATCCATAACTCAAATACTATGGCAAGTTTGTGTGAGGAATGTTCTGCACTAAAAGCTAGTATCACTACATGAAATGAACAACAGATCATATAGTAATGAGTTCTATATTATATGGCTGGATGAACCTTTTTATGAATTTACTTTGTCTGATCATGCACGGTCAGGTTTTCTTTTCAGTAGTATTAAATAAGTTACTCATACGAACTGAATTCCATAACTGTATAAAGCACTAAAAAGGAAACATGACAAAACGTGCTAACCTTGTAAACTGGACCAAAACCACCTTCTCCAAGTTTGTTTGCATCAGAAAAGTTGTTTGTAGCAGCCACAATACTACTTAAATCGAAGTAGTGCATTTCGCCACTGTTATCGTCATCATTTCTACGAAAACTTCTCCCAGTAAAACAGTCTGAATTTGGCAACAGAATTCTTGCTGAATTCTCCCCATCTGGCAAGAAATCATATTAGGGGCTCAGCAGATTTAGCACTAAAAATGCATAGGCAACCGTACTTACCTCTATTTTTCTTCCTAAGATATAAGCAATAGCAGAAGCCCAAGACGGCTGCAAATGCTGCAATTGACGACACAGAGATGATAGCGTTCCTTGTTGTTCCATCTCCTCCTTTTCCAGTCTCTACACAGTCATTGAACAAATTTAAGAACACGTACCATAAAAAAATGTCCTAAACTACAGAAACACTGCCTACAAAGCCTCTCTGGACATATTATTTATTATTTGGTATCTTTTTGAGAGGCAACAGAGGATCTGGCTCAGATACGGCTAATCTTATGAACCCCTTAAAATAGTACTGGATTTATTGATGGAGTTTAAATACTCAGTAAAGCCAGAGGAAGCACATTTTTCTCGTTATGATTTTTATAGTTAAGATTAGATTATTCTTTATTATCATATCAGGGACCAACATAAAGATTTTACAGAATTAATATTGTTCCGAAACTTGAAAATTGGAGTTAAACAATTTTTTGTTTTCCTTCATTGAATGATGCTGTTAGGCTCACCTTTGTCAGCAGGGTTTGACTCTGGTGGTGAAGGCAGAGGTTGTGGGGTTGTTGGCTCAAAAAAGAGATAGAGCTCGTATCTCAGCATGCAACTTGGGGCCAAATTCCGCCAACCTTGTTTACCTAGGCAACAATTCTGAATATCCCTCATTAACATCCCCAAACAATCTTGGCATTGATATCTCTAGTGCACTGTACCAAACCGTATCTCTTATCAGAATCATTATTTGTTGCTATTTTAATAACGGCCTTGAACTTAGTATCCAAATTTGCAACCTCTTCAATTATAGGATACATCAAAGAGTAAACATTAACATCAGGATTTTCCTCTGCTGAAGTTTTATTGCCATTAGTGTTCCACATAAACACACCGGGACGTATCTGCTCCTTTCCAAAGAAGTTTGTGCTATTATATCGTACCATGCAGTGATCGAACCATACGATTGCTGTTTTATTGGTTGAGCAATGGCTTTTCAATTCCCGAGTTGCGTTGATGACGCAGCTTTGACAAACTTTACTAGAAACATCACCTCGGCAGAGGAAAAGGCCATACACCCCATCAGATGATTCATTGTGGAAGGTGTTGAGAGCAGCTTTGGAAGTTAAAGTATCCAAAAGGGAAGTGAGTTTTGATGAGAAACCGGTGTCCGATGTCTTATTTATTGGATCCGAACAAAAAGGGGGATAGAGTGGCTGGGAGTCAACGAAATTAATGATGAGAAAAATTGACATGAAAGCCAAAACACGGGCACTGGGATTCTTGTACAGATACATAGCTATCATATTCTTAGAACAAGTTAAGGCTCAGGTTCATGTCCATGTAATGGTAATGGTATTCCACTTTGACTGGTTATCATATTAGAAAGTGGTAGAACATTGGTCAACGAAAGTGGCTCTATTGCGATAGTTATTGATTGGTGTTTATTTTCCATGTATTCTACTTTTCTCACAGATAATTCATAAGATCCTTCGAGCTGTGGGGGCAGCTAACCTTGACAAAAATGCTCTGAATGAGAAATTGAAGAATTTTCATATGTTCTTCCTCTAGTCGTCTTTGCTGCCAGATTAAGGCTCTCCTTATGTCAGCAAATGATTACCGAATGGTGGTAGTAACATAATGTGTTCATGGTACATTACATGAATTACACTAATGGTAATGGGCCATGGACCCACCTGATGTATTGCTTCTACTAAAGGCCAGGAAAGGACTTTGATTTGAGTCATCACAAAGGTCCTTTTTCCAAACTTTAATAATATTTATTTTATTTTGGTTTATCCTCAAGTTTTCCATACTCATTTAAATTTGTAATTTCTAAAATTGACAGCAGTTTGATTAAACCGACAAAATTTTATTTATTAAATTTGAGTTTAGGGTACTAAATATGTACGATTTTAAAATACAGGGTACCAAAATTTTATCTATCAAATCTGAGTTTAGGGTACCAAATATGTACAATTTTAAAATACAGGATACCAAAATTTTATCTATCAAATCTGAGTTTAGGGTACCAAATATGTACGATTTTAAAATACAGGGTATCGTATGAGCATTATTGAAAACAGAGAGTACCAAAATGATACTTTGCAAAAACATAGAATAGCAAATGAGTATATTCCCACATTAAAATAAATATCTATTTTATACATACAAACTTCATATACACTTGCAAATGAAACAATTGGTGCAGATCGTTTGATCCATGTCAGGTGTACACTGGAAAAATCAATAGCAAATTTTTTTAAGAGAACCACCAGCTACAGCTCGATTTTTCAGGTTATCTAATAAGTTTTTTAAGTATTAGGTTTAGATAGTAAAATGTGAAAGTGTTTTTATCAATGTGAATAATAATTGTAGAAAGTATAAATATAGAGTATTTTAACCATACATATGGATAGTAATTGTAGAAACATGGATAGAATAAGCATAATTTTATATATATTTCATCTCAAAACCAATTGAGTACAGCTCATATTTTTATATATTGTTGGATAGTTCACAAGAACTTTTACGAACGTAATGTTAAGAATCAAGTCAGCCCAAAAAGTCCAAATGTCCAAGCCCAAAGGTAAACAAAAGCCCAATCCATTTTATCTAAAGCCAAGACAATGGAAGCTTCTCAACAAATGTAGAAGGAAGATATTTTTAAGAGAAAATTGTAGAAGGATGTAGAAAGTAGATTTTTTAGGAGAAGTGTGTAGAATGTGGTGATAATTTATGGCTAGGATTATTTCTCAATTTAATATTTGTATGGTGTAGATTGCATGGTGAGGACTATAAATACCCTCCCTTGCATTTGGGTTAGACATCCTCAAAAAAATAAGTCTTTGTATTCTTAGTGTGGTGTTTTGAGTGTAAGTTGTGAGCTTCCTATTGAGTGTCTATTTCTCTTCAAATTGTGAGTGGTCTTTGGAAAGTGTTGTAGTGTCTTTTATTGTGGTATAATACAAGTAATTTGTTTACTTGTTTGGGTTCAATATTAGTAAATTTAGAGTTGTGTACTCTAAATTTTACTCAATAATTGGTATCAGAGACAAGTTATAAGGTCTCTTGAAATTCCGAGTATGCTCTGTGGCTGCAGTTTTAACTGATCTTCCACATCAGAAAAGATTTCTTGAGATTATTGTCGGGGTTATTACAAACCTTGTGGAGCTTCTTTGTGTTTAGAGTAATTTAGTACTCTACACGTTTATTACTCAAGCTTGTTCGGTGTAGTCAAAGCCTTGCCGCTACGA